>NC_091998.1:15529150-16856650 GCF_044704955.1 Pristiophorus japonicus | reverse complement strand
CCAGATTGTGGGCCAAGATGTCCGGAAGGTAAGTTTAAAAGTTTTAATTTAGATTTCTTTGTGGGCCAGGCAGGGTAGGAGTGCTCCACTGAGCCTCACGGGAAAGCCTTGGGCCTCCCTTGCGCGGGGTTAATCCTCTCCTAATCTTTCACAGAGGCTTCTCCCACTGCCCCACCCTCCCCCCCCACCATTAACTGCTGGATACCATTCCCATGGACCTCCTGCTCACTCCCGCCTGTCAGGCCAGGTAGTCAATCTGGCTGTGCGCCAGGCTGGACTCTGCAGTGATTTATTCAAATGAAGCCCTGCCTTCAAGGTCGGCAGAGCCAGATTTGTTGCCCACTACCGGGCTCCCCCACACCCTTCCTGCCCCACAAGTAAAAAATCAAAAACAATGTGTATTAATAAATATGTCATTCAACATATCAGGCTTCATTTTGTACAGGGAAATACAGGCAAACCAAGCCTTGTAGATATAACTATATGGAAGAATTTTAGGTCTACGAATACAGGATTAACTATTCTCAAGTGAGGACTTCAAAGAAAAGTGAACACGTTGAAGATATTTGTGCAGATTCAGACCAGATCAGGTTGATGCAAATAGACACTGTTGATATGAAAAACACTTTTAGAAACTATTTTTAAGTAAGTAGAAGAGTCAAGCATCATTTTTATTACATTAAGGGCACTTTCAAGTGATGCATGATATGATTATTGTTAGATGGTAAAAGATTTGCGAAACAGTTTCATGGCCATAATACTTTAAATTAGAAAGAAAGAACTTGTGTTTATAAGGTGTATTTCACATGCTCAGAATGTCTAGTCACAGTTGCAACATAGGCAAATATAGCAGCCAAGATGAGCATGTAAAGGTCCCACAAACAGCAATGTGATCATTGAGCAGATAATCTGTTTGTGGTATTAGTTGGGAGAGAAATGTTGGCCAGGACACCAGGAGAAATGCTCTGCTCTTCTTTCAATAGTGCCAATGGCCAATTGAATGAGCAGATAGGGGCTTAGTTTAACATGCGTCTGAAAGATGGCACCTCTGGCAATCCATCACTCCTACTGTACTGCATTGAGATGTTATCCTAGATTATGAGCTCAAGTTTCTGGGGTGGGTAGTGAATCCACAATCTTCTGACTCAGAGGCAAGTATACCACTGACCCAAATGCATCTGAGATGGCACTGTGCAAGCTGGTGTCCAGTGTGCCTCTCAAGCCGCAACAAATGGGGAACAGGGTAAGTGATTGGCTGGTGATTGGTGAGTAGTTTTTCTTTTTTCTCTTCTATATCAGTGAGTAACTTTTAACATTGTTGTTGCCAATTTAAGTGTATCTAAGGGTTAAGTCATGGCAGGAGAGCTCGGTCGGGTGTTATGCTCCTCCTGTACCATGTGGGAACTCAGCGATGACTCCAGTGTCCCTGACGACTATGTGTGCCGGAAGTGTATCCACCTCCAGCTCCTGACGGTCCGCCTTGCGGAGTTGGAGCTGAGGGTGGATTCACTCTGGAGCATCCACGATGCTGAGAATGACGTGAGTATCACGTGTAGCGAGTTGGTTGTACCGCAGGGAAAGGGTCCACAGCCAGATAGGGAATGGAAGACCAACAGGAAGAGCAGTGCAAGGAAGTTAGTGCAGGAGTCCCCTGTGGTCATCCCCCTGCAAAACAGATTCACTGCTTTGGGTGCTGTTGAGGGGGATGACTCATCAGGGGAGGGCAGCAGCAGCCAAGTTCATGGCACCGTGGCTGGCTCTGTTGCACAGGAGGGCAGGAAAAAGAGTGGGAGAGCGATAGTGATAGGGGATTCAATTGTAAGGGGAATAGATAGGCGTTTCTGCGGCCGCAACCGAGACTCCAGGATGGTATGTTGCCTCCCTGGTGAAAGGGTCAAGGATGTCTCGGAGCGGGTTCAGGACATTCTAAAAAGGGAGGGAGATCAGCCAGTTGTCGTGGTGCACATTGGTACCAACGACATAGGTAAAAAAAGGGATGAGGTCCTACGAAATGAATTTAAGGAACTAGGAGCTAAATTAAAAAGTAGGACCTCAAAAGTAGTAATCTCGGGATTGCTACCAGTGCCACGTGATAGTCAGAGTAGGAATCGCAGGATAGCGCAGATGAATACGTGGCTTGAACAGTGGTGCAGCAGGGAGGGATTCAAATTCCTGGGGCATTGGAACCGGTTCTGGGGGAGGTGGGACCAGTACAAACCGGACGGTCTGCACCTGGGCAGGACCGGAACCAATGTCCTAGGGGGAGTGTTTGCTAGTGCTGTTGGGGAGGATTTCAACGAATATGGCAGGGGGATGGGAACCAATGCAGGGAGACAGAGGGAAACAAAAAGGAGGCAAAAGCAAAAGACAGAAAGGAGATGAGGAAAAATGGAGGGCAGAGAAACCCAAGGCAAAGAACCAAAAGGACCATTGTACAGCAAAATTCTAAAAGGACAAAGGGTGTTAAAAAAACAAGCCTAAAGGCTTTGTGTCTTAATGCAAGGAGTATCCGTAATAAGGTGGATGAATTAACTGTGCAAATAGATGTTAACAAATATGATGTGATTGGGATTACAGAGACGTGGCTCCAGGATGATCAGGGCTGGGAACTCAACATCCAGGGGTATTCAACATTCAGGAAAGATAGAATAAAAGGAAAAGGAGGTGGGGTAGCATTGCTGGTTAAGGAGGAAATTAAGGCAATAGTTCGGAAGGACATTAGCTTGGATGATGTGGAATCTATATGGGTAGAGCTGCAGAATACCAAAGGGCAAAAAACGTTAGTGGGAGTTGTGTACAGACCTCCAAACAGTAGTAGTGATGTTGGGGAGGGCATCAAACATGAAATTAGGGGTGCGTGCAATAAAGGTACAGCAGTTATAATGGGTGACTTTAATATGCACATAGATTGGGTTAACCAAACTGGAAGCAATACGGTGGAGGAGGATTTCCTGGAGTGCATAAGGGATGGTTTTTTTGGACCAATATGTCGAGGAACCAACTAGGGGGGAGGCCATCTTAGACTGGGTGTTGTGTAATGAGAGAGGATTAATTAGCAATCTCGTTGTGCGAGGCCCCTTGGGGAAGAGTGACCATAATATGGTGGAATTCTGCATTAGGATGGAGAATGAAACAGTTAATTCAGAGACCATGGTCCAGAACTTAAAGAAGGGTAACTTTGAAGGTATGAGGCGTGAATTGGCTGGGATAGATTGGCGAATTATACTTAAGGGGTTGACTGTGGATGGGCAATGGCAGACATTTAGAGACCGCATGGAGGAACTACAACAATTGTACATTCCTGTCTGGCGTAAAAATAAAAAAGGGAAGGTGGCTCAACCGTGGCTATCAAGGGAAATCAGGGATAGTATTAAAGCCAAGGAAGTGGCATACAAATTGGCCAGAAATAGCAGCGAACCCGGGGACTGGGAGAAATTTAGAACTCAGCAGAGGAGGACAAAGGGTTTGATTAGGGCAGGGAAAATGGAGTACGAAAAGAAGCTTGCAGGGAACATTAAGACGGATTGCAAAAGTTTCTATAGATATGTAAAGAGAAAAAGGTTAGTAAAGATAAATGTAGGTCCCCTGCAGTCAGAATCCGGGGAAGTCATAACGGGGAACAAAGAAATGGCGGACCAATTGAACAAGTACTTTGGTTCGGTATTCACTGAGGAGGACACAAACAACCTTCCGGATATAAAAGGTGTCGGAGGGTCTAGTAAGGAGGAGGAACTGAGGGAAATCCTTATTAGTTGGGAAATTGTGTTGGGGAAATTGATGGGATTGAAGGCCAATAAATCCCCAGGGCCTGATGGACTGCATCCCAGAGTACTTAAGGAGGTGGCCTTGGAAATAGTGGATGCATTGACAGTCATTTTCCAACATTCCATTGACTCTGGATCAGTTCCTATGGAGTGTAGGGTAGCCAATGTAACCCCACTTTTTAAAAAAGGAGGGAGAGAGATAACAGGGAATTATAGACCGGTCAGCCTGACATCGGTAGTGGGTAAAATGATGGAATCAATTATTAAGGATGTCATAGCAGTGCATTTAGAAAGAGGTGATATGATAGGTCCAAGTCAGCATGGATTTGTGAAAGGGAAATCATGCTTGACAAATCTTCTGGAATTTTTTGAGGATGTTTCCAGTAGAGTGGACAAGGGAGAACCAGTTGATGTGGTATATTTGGACTTTCAGAAGGCTTTCGACAGGGTCCCACACAAGAGATTAATGTGCAAAGTTAAAGCACATGGGATTGGGGGTAGTGTGCTGACATGGATTGAGAACTGGTTGTCAGACAGGAAGCAAAGAGTAGGAGTAAATGGGGACTTTTCAGAATGGCAGGCAGTGACTAGTGGGGTACCGCAAGGTTCTGTGCTGGGGCCCCAGCTGTTTACACTGTACATTAATGATTTAGACAAGGGGATTAAATGTAGTATCTCCAAATTTGCGGATGACACTAAGTTGGGTGGCAGTGTGAGCTGCGAGGAGGATGCTACGAGGCTGCAGAGCGACTTGGATAGGTTAGGTGAGTGGGCAAATGCATGGCAGATGAAGTATAATGTGGATAAATGTGAGGTTATCCACTTTGGTGGTAAAAACAGAGAGACAGACTATTATCTGAATGGTGACAGATTAGGAAAAGGGGAGGTGCAAAGAGACCTGGGTGTCATGGTACATCAGTCATTGAAGGTTGGCATGCAGGTACAGTAGGCGGTTAAGAAAGCAAATGGCATGTTGGCCTTCATAGCGAGGGGATTTGAGTACACGGGCAGGGAGGTGTTGCTACAGTTGTACAGGGCCTTGGTGAGGCCACACCTGGAGTATTGTGTACAGTTTTGGTCTCCTAACCTGAGGAAGGACATTCTTGCTATTGAGGGAGTGCAGCGAAGGTTCACCAGACTGATTCCCAGGATGGCGGGACTGACCTATCAAGAAAGACTGGATCAACTGGGCTTGTATTCACTGGAATTCAGAAGAATGAGAGGGGACCTCATAGAAACGTTTAAAATTCTGACGGGGTTAGACAGGTTAGATGCAGGAAGAATGTTCCCAATGTTGGGGAAGTCCAGAACCAGGGGACACAGTCTAAGGATAAGGGGTAAGCCATTTAGGACCGAGATGAGAAGGAATTTCTTCACCCAGAGAGTGGTGAACCTGTGGAATTCTCTACCACAGAAAGTTGTTGAGGCCAATTCACTAAATATATTCAAAAAGGAGTTAGATGAAGTCCTTACTACTAGGGGGATCAAGGGGTATGGTGAGAAAGCAGGAATGGGGTACTGAAGTTGCATGTTCAGCCATGAACTCATTGAATGGCGGTGAAGGCTAGAAGGGCCGAATGGCCTACTCCTGCACCTATTTTCTATGTTTCTATGTTTCTATGAAGTGCATTGAAATTAACATTCTTACTATCCACTTCCTTTTATTTACCACAAAGTGCTTTCATTCAAATGGCTGTAACCCAAACCAGAAAACAACAAAACGTTGCATGCAAAATTTTCAGCTTGCGTATGAAAATAGATCTGCAGAGAAGACTCTGTATTGTGAATTAATCGACCTAGGGAAACTAATGAGACTACAGAATCAATCTGTGGCCTTTAACAGTTTACAGAAAGTAGTGGCATTCAACCTGAAGCTTACTTCTAGAAATATGGCCAGTAAGATAAGTGAGTTCACTGCACAGCATCACCAAATACCACAGTGGTAATTTTGAAAGTGTTGCAATTAATATTAAGTTAGTTAAAATAATTCCTGCTTAAGATAGCTGGAGTGCCAGTCCAGCAGTCACAATTCTACCATTTCACTCACACTTAGTACATCTCTCGTTCTACTGTCAATTATCAGTCACCACAAGGGAAGTGTCTGATCAGTGACTGACAGCTAGATGGACAAGAAAAAGATTGAGCAGTGTCAGTAAAAGGCTAGCTAGCATGAGTCGTACGAAAAGTTAAGTAGATGAGACGACAAGTAATGTGCATCTCGTTTTGAATATTTTTGTAGTTGTACCGCTGCCTAAGGCCTAACAGTGAATATAATGGTTTGGCAATTTGTTTAGGCCAGTTTTCTATACCCAATGGGTGTAGGGAAAGATCCCTAGGCCTGAGTATGGAGGCCTAAAGAACGTGAGAAATTGGTCCTTGGGTCTTGGGTAACAAATCGTGGTGAGCTGCCAATGTATGTTGCACTTCTACATTGAATTTCGAGCCGCCTGCCTCAGCGACTCTGGCCCTCGGGTATTTGTATGGGGAGAAAGGGGCAGGATGGCGAGATGGGCTGATTATGGCCGACAGTGGCCATTAGGAGTGCTGTACAACCGGGGGGAGCTCTCCTGGCTCCACCTTAAACTTTGTTTAAAATGTTTTGACTTATCTTTTGTGTGGGGGGCCGCTTGTTTGGCCGTATCTACGCCTGGAAAACTTGCGTGAAACAAGTCCAGTGCCTGCTCTGCTTAGGGAAGCTGAATTTTCCTGCGGGGTTCTTAAAAAAAAAGGGTTGGCCCCCCTCAGTAGCATATTCAAGGGGCCTAACGCCTGTTTTAGGTGGATGACCCAGACCATGAAAAATAGTCGGATCCAATATTGGGTGGGATGTCTTTCAGGCATCCTGGAGGAGCAGGGCATTGGTCCATGAAATTGGACCTCTTTGTGCTTGTTCTAGACCCATAAAATGGGCACAATAAGTTTTAATTTCTACCCCAATATTCTTTTACTAGAAGGGAGGCTAATGATCTGATTCCCCTGGGCTCTTTAAGCAGACGTGAACCAATCAGTAAAAAGTTTGGAACAACAATGCAACTCAACTCTCCCTGTGATTAAATTGGGCATGGTCTTGGTTCCTGATTGAAATCCAGTGACACCCACTGGAAAAAACCATACATCAGAAAGGACGGAATTAGACTCACCTGTGATGCCCACCAGTGAAGAGCCTACTGAAACTCATCATCTGTCTGTGCTCAAACATAACTTGGGCAAGTTACTGAAGGACTGGCCGCGGTTCATATTTTCCAATAGCTGTCTCCTGTGCCCCTAGCTTTGTTTCATTTTCATCTTCCTTGGTGCTCAGCTAATCCAGGAGGATGTAGCAATGTTTAGTGACAAGTCCCTGCTCTCCAATTATCAGCATTACAAATAGCCAATGTATGTTTAGTCTCAAATATGTTTTGAAGGTTTTCCTTTGAGTCTCACTAAAATCCTTTCGGGGCTTTAAGGGTTAATGGTTGTAGCCAAGTGTGGTGTACATTTGTCTTGTTACAGATGTTTCTTAGTTAGCTTCAGTAACCAGCAGGCAGTCGGCCAAATTTTAAGCTAAGCCTTTTCCAATTCTGTGCAATATTCTATGTAATTTTCACCACAGCATTGAGCTACCCAAACTGTTGCAAAACTTGCAATGTATTATTTCATTTGTCTAATCAATCAATTTTTTTCTCAGATGTTGTCTTCATCAGTCATACAAGACTTGTTCTCTTTGGCAGGTTGTAATATTTTATTGGGTATATTGTAGTATTTTGAACATGGATTTCACGTAAATTTAAAATTGACCTGAATTTTGCTGCAATGATTTCATAGTTCCCAGCCAAGTTGGGATAGCTTATTCTATCCTTGGTAATACATACATGTAGAATAAGGTGAACTGGATCAAAGCAGATCATATCCTCAGGCTCATTTGGATAATCATTGATTATTGTTCCGCCCAGGACAGTCCAGTATAGTTATCTTCTGCTCTTCCACCTTTTGATCTTATGTTCTTCCTGTCAACACAATCACCAACTGGGAAAGGAGCAGTATCTGGCGCATTGGTTTCTGTTTGGTTTTAATCAACAGCTTTTCTTGATCATTTGGTTGGACGTACATTTCGGTACAATAGGATTTTTTTTTTTTAATATGCTGAGATAGAACAATGCACTGCCAGCCAATGACCTGCCTGAGAATTGCTAATTTCACGATTTGTTGGTGAGTTTGGATGTTTAGGAAGGCTGGGTTTCAGAATACTAGTGCTTTGGCTTGGCGTCCTATGTTCCATCATTGGACCCACAGAATTATCAAACTATTTATACACTGTTTATGGACCACAAAAGATAACTAGTGGCTTCAATGGTGACTCAGCTAGTAAATCCACTGTATGACATGTAACTAAGGCACATAGTCGAGGAAGGTCCCATGTTCAATCCTCGTTATGTGTTAACAAGCACTACAGTTGGTGTCAGTATCTCTAGGCTAGGAAGGAGAAAAAAGAGACAATATTTCTACTTCTAATTGTTTTCTGATGCGACAGCTGGAAAACAAAAGTTTCATGTATGGATATGGTTATTGAACAAAATTAGGGCTCATGGGATTGGGGTAATATACTAGCGTGGATTGAGGATTGGTTAACGGACAGAAAACAGAGAGTAGGAATAAATGGGTCATTTTCGGGTTGGCAGGCTGTAACTAGTGGTGGACCACAAGGATCGGTGCTTGGGCACCAGCTATCTACAATGTATAGCAATGATTTGGACGAGGGGACTAAATGTCATGAAGCCAAGTTTGCTGATGATACAAAACTAGGTGTGAATGTAAGTTGTGAGGAGGATGCAAAGAGACTTCAAGGGGATATAGACAGGCTAAGTGAATGGGCAAGCACATGGCAAATGGAATATAATGTGGAGAAATATGAAGTTATCCATTTTGGTAGGAAAAATAGAAAAGCAGTGTAATTTTTAAATGGTGAGAGATTGGGGAATGTTGGTGTTCAGAGGGACCTGCAAGTCCTTGTACACAAATTACTGAAAGTTAACATGCAGGTACAGCAAGCAATCAAGCAATTAAGAAAGCAAATCGTATGTCGGCTTTTATTACAAGAGGATTTGAGTATAAGAGTAAAGACGTCTTACTGCAATTATATAGGGCCTTGGTGAGACCGCACGTGGAATATTGTCGGGAGGGCGCTGAGCACCTCGCGTCTCATCGCCGAGAGCATGCAGAAAACAAGTGCAGACAGCGGAAAGAGTGTGCGGCAAACCAGTCCCACCCAACCCTTCCCTCAATGACTATCTAACCCACCTGTGACAGAGTCTGTGGTTCTCGTATTGGACTGTTCAGCCATCTAAGAACTCGTATTAAGAGTGGAACCAAGTCTTCCTTGATTCCGAGGGACTGCCTTGATGATTGTGTACAGTTCTGGTCTCCTTAAGGAAGGGTGTACTTGCCATTGAGGGAGTGCAACAAAGGTTCACCAGACGGATTCCTGTGAACAGGATTGTCCTATGAGGAGAGATTGAGTAGACTCGGCCTATATTCTCTAGAGTTCAGAAGAATGAGAGGTGATCTCATTGAAACATTCAAAATTCTTACAGAGCTTGACGGAGTAGATGCAAGGAGGATGTTTCCTCTGGCTGAGGAGTCTAGAACCAGGGGCCACAGTCTCAGAATAAGGGGTCAGCCATTTATGATTGAGATGAGAAACTTCTTCATTCAGAGGGTGGTGAATCTTTGGAATTCTCTACCACAGAGGGCTGTGGAGGCTTAGTCATTCAAGACAGAGATCGAGAGATTTTTGGAAATTAAGGGAATCAAGGGCTATGGTGATAGTGCAGTTGAGGTACAAGATCAGCCATGATCTCATTGAATGGTAGAGCAGGCTCAAGGGGCTGAATGGCCTACTCCTACTTCTAATTCTTATGTTCTTATATCATGTGAGGACCCAGTGAGTGTTGGTTGTGATTTAGGTTCATACATGATGGATAGGCACTTGGATAATGTACCAGAGGGCTGCTGGTGCCCATGGAGCCATACCCCAGCGAGGGTCACCAACTTCAGGAGGAGAGAAAATTGGAGGGAGGAAATATAAGAAACCTGCTTGCATTTGTGTACCTGAGCAACTTTTGAATGTATTTAGCATCTATGTTGGCTGTATCCCAACAGGAATACTGACATTTTCTTTGGGCGTGTACAGCTTTGTAGGTCCGGACACTATTTGATAGTTGTTCGAATAATCTTAAAAGCTAAAAGTATCATTTTTCACCATGCACAGCTTAACTTATTGGAACTGCGTTACCTGGTCATGCAACATCTGCCATGCATATTTGAAAAGAGAAGCAAAATCCAACCGTCTCCTTTTTGCTTGTATTTGGACAAAGTATTATAGATTATCATGAATGTCAGAAATGTTCCAGATTACGTTACACTTTAGTCTTTACTCTGTGATGGAAATCGTTGACTAATATTGTTACACTGCTAGCTATGACATGATCTTATATGGGACCTTTCTCACCTCTACGTTCAATATTTATCCTTAGTTGCCATCATCAGAAATACAATACGTGTTCATTAACATATAATGGTTCTGTTGTATAATAATGTGAATGCAGTAAGAATTTTCCAAAAAGTTAATGGAACATACATTTGTTTACCAAGATACAAAGAAAATTTATTGCTCAGTGGGTTGATGGTAGGTTCTTGTGATGTGACAGTCTTGCTGAGAAAACAGATTGTTATGAGACACAAGCACACAGAGTAATGTGTTGTTCATCAATCAAATTTTGTTCAAAAGTTTTTGAAGTATTATGGCTATTTTATAGCTTTTCAAATGTTGTTCAAACAATAAATACTACAGATCCCTCTGCAGTGTTTGAAATATGCACATTTTCCTTTGTGCAAAACCAATTTTTTGTACCTTTCTAATGTGTAGTGTAAAATAAAATAGGAGAAATGAGCAGGACCAGAAAGCATTACTTCATGCACAGTATTAAATGTATCAATTTAAAAAAAATTATTTTTATCCTTACACCTATTTAAGAGGAATTATGATATAGTAAGGATGTGAAGTTTGTCATGCATGTCTTACGATAATATAATTTAATTTTACATCTGCATTATTGGTATCACAATATTTTGATGCACTGCATAACAAAATGATGTATTCTATTGCACTCCTGTTGCACTCAATTCTTACTAGTTGATGTAACGAAATTGTTCATTCAGAGCATCTAGAGCCAGAAATCAAATATAGTAGCACAATACTGTCTTTAATCCATATTTAAATTTGTTATTGCTAAACTAAATTTATCTGACCAGCTACCCTTGAAGTGAAAAGGAAGAGGGAAGGAGTTTTAATTGGAACACTTAAAATAAACAATAGCAAGAAAGAAAAATGTATGCTGTTGGTTAATGCAGTATGTCACAATAATAGTTTTGCATCTCTGGAACATGAGTTTGAATCTAGTCCAGACGGATGAGTGAACACCTCATCTGCTGACTGCAAGGGTCCATACGTTTGGCCAATGTCAATCCAGTTCATACTGGACAAGGATCCATTTCTCAAATTGACACCAAATTGTTAGTCTCACACAAATGGAAAAACTGACATCCATGCATTAGAAAAAATCTTGCAAAGTTGGACGTTAATGCATATCAGAAAGAACAGAGGGAATTTTGCTCTCCAGCTAGCTGTGTTGCACCTCACTTGGGGTGCATAATGCTGCCACAGGGGGTCAAAATTGATCCCGTTTCCCAGGACTGGATCCAAAAATATATAAAATATATTGAGAAAAACAAAAATAAATCAAAAATACAAAAGCAGAAAGGAAATTAAAATGCAATAAATTGCTTAAAAGATAGAAAGAAAATATACAATATAGTCAAATATAATATAATATACAGTAAAGGGAAAGCTGCAGGATGTAAATTAAAAAATAATTGAAGACTCCGTGATCTTTTATTTTGTTCTGGACCACTGATGTTCAACTCTGGATTAGTAGATTTTGGGTAACCTGGGTCCCCAACTGGGAACTGGCAGTATATTATAGTGAGAAAAATGATGAAAAAGCCAGGTCTGTAAGAGTGAAAATGAATTTATTTTAATTTGGAAGCTTCTATTAACACAAGGGGCAGAAGCAACAGGCAGGGAGTTAACAATATAAGTTAAATAATGACATTTGACCCAGAATGTAAGAAACAATCATAGAATCATTGAATAATACAGCACAGAAGGAGGCCATTTGGCCCATCATGACTATGTCGGCTCTTTGAAAGAGTTATCCAGTTAGTCCCACTTCCTGCTCATTTCGCATACCCCTGCAAATGTTCTCTCTTCAAATATTTATCCAATTTTCTTCTGAAAGTTATTATTGAATCTGCTTTCACCACCCTTTAAGGCAGTGCATTTCAGATCATAAAAGCTCGCTCTCATGGTTCTTTTGCCAATTATCTCAAATCTGTGTACTCTTGTTACCAATGCTTCTGCCACTGGAAACAATATAACTGGTACATAAATTATGTGATGACATTGTCCAAAAAATGGCAGTGCTGTTGAGCTACTGCTACTGGGGGAGGAGGTGCGGAGCGAGAGTAAATGTAAATAACAGGCATCGGTTCTGTATGTTGCTGCTTTAAATGCCTTTTACATATCAGCAAAAATATCTCTGCTTTATTTGGGGGTTGGGAGAGTGAAAATAATTACCTAAGAAGCATCCATTCAAGTTAAAACTGGATAACTGTCTGGGTGTCCTGTAATAAAATGTAGTTAGTATGCTGAGAGTGAAATATATATTGGCCATGTTACTTCCCACCAATCAGCTGCAAATTATATATTGATAAAATGGCAGTGATTACTTTACAATCATTAATTCTTCAGTGTGGGGTTATCATGTATCAGTGGCACAGAACATGCTAGCTGCTCCAGTCTGCATGGAGAACCATTGACATCTTAGAAAGAAAGACTTAGTTAAGTAGCGCCTTTCACGACCACCGGACGTCTCAAAGCGTATAACAGCTAATGAAGTACTTTTTGAAGTGTAGTCACTGTTATAATGTGGGAAAAATTTAAAAGGGACCCAAAACAAAATAAGACCGCCATGAATTTCACAGTGTGTAATTTTTGCATTCCTGGGTTAATTAGGATTTGACGTCTCGCGGAGGGATTTTGGTGTGCAGATAAAGAAGTCATTTAAAGGTGGCAACAGAAGTATCCAAAGCCATAAAAAAGGCAAACCGAATACTTGTTTTGCACACGGAGGGATAGAGTATAAATCAAGGAGGTAATGTTGACTTTGTGTAAAACCTTAGGCTACAGTTGGAGCATTGTGAACAGTTTGGGCACCCTATTATAGAAAGAATGTAAAAGCAACGGGAAAGGTGCAGCAGAGATTCACTTAAGATGTTACTAGGGATGGAGAAAACTGTACGAATTTGTGACCTTTTTACCAGAACTGAGAAGGTTAAAATAGATGTCTTCAATATTAAGGAATGATGAGGAATGGTGGTGCAGGTTCAAAGGGCCGAATGGCCTACTCCTGCACCTATTTTCTATGATGTAAGGTAAATAGTGAATTCACTGCCACAAATCATTTTTGAAACAGAGTCCACACATACTTTTAAAAGGGAATTAAATACTTGCTTGAAAAAGAGGAATACCAAAGGATATCATGTTACGGCGTGGAGCTTCAACAAGAGCAGGTAAAACAAAGGGAGTGAATAACTAAAAATATATCACCAGCTTAAAGAACTCTTTTAAATAAAGCACATCAGAGGCAGGTTAATTTATAATTAAAAAAAATAATTTAAGTGAATTCAAAGCAAAGAGAACAATTGTTATCATATCGTCATCATAGGCAGTCCCTTGAAATCGAGAATGACTTGGTTCCGCTCTAAAAGCGAGTTCTCAGGTGGCTGTACAGTCCAATACAGGAATTACAGTCTTTGCCACAAGTGGAGCAAACAGTGGTTGAAGGAAAGGGTCAGTGGGGAACCTGGTTTGCTGCACGCTCCTTCCGCTGTCTGCACTTGATTTCTGCATGCTCTAGGCGATGAGACTCAAGGTGCTCAGCGCCTTTCTGGATGCTCTTCCTCCACTTTGGGCAGTCTTGGGCCAGGGATTCTCAGATGTTGCACAAGGAGGCTTTGAGGGTGTTCTTGAAACGTTTCCACCTGGCGCTCATTTGCCATGTCAGAGCTCCGAGTAGAGCGCTTGCTTAGGGAGTCTCTTGCGGACGATGTGGCCTGCCCAACGGAGCTGGTCGAGCGTGGTTAGTGCTTCGATGCTGGGGATGTTGGCCTGAGCGAGAACACTGATGTTGGTGTTTTCAAATCCCAGTGGATTTGCAGGACCTTGCAGAGGCAGCGCTGATGGTACTTCTGCAGCACTTTGAGATGTTTGCTGTATATATTTCACGTCTCTGAGTCATATAGGAGGGCGGGTATCGCTACTGCCCTGTAGACCATAAGCTTGGTGCCAGATTTGAGATCCTGGTCCTCAAACACACTCTTACTCAGGCAACCGAAGGCTGCGCTGGCACACTGGAGGCGGTGTCTGCCCTTGCTGATAACAGGCTCCCGAGGTATGGAAAATGGTCCACTTTGTTCAAGGCCACACCGTAGATTTTGATAACTGAGGGCAGTGCTGTGTGGCGGGATCAGGTTGGTGAAGGATCTTTGTCTTATGGATGTTTAGTGTAAAGCCCATGCTTTCGTACATCTCGGTGAAGATGTTGATGATGGCTTGGAGTTCGGCCTATAAATGTGTGCAGACGCAAGCGTCTTCAGCGTACTGTAGCTCGATGACAGAGGATGGGACGACTTTGGATATAGCCTGGAGACGGCAAAGGTTGAACAGGTTCCCATTGGTTCTAAAGTTTAGTTCCACTCTTGCGGGGAGCTTGTTGAGAGTGAGATGATTCATTGCAGCAAGGAAGATGGAGAAGAGCGTTGGTGCGATGACGCAGCCCTGTCTGGTCCGGTCCGGACATGGATTGTGTCTGTGGTAAGTATGAACTACAAGTAACTACTTGTTATAAGCGTGAAAGAACACCCGTGGGAAGTTTAAAAAGTATACAACACCAGAGGGAAGTAAAACATAAGATGGCCCAGGTAGAAATAAAATCAAAAGGAATACCAAAGATAAAAAAGTTAAACTGAAGGGAATAGAAGAATTCTAACAAATAAGGGGAACAATCAAGAGAAGTATAATGAGATGGTGACTATGTGGTGTATTTCTATGGGATGTTCGCAAATGCGAAAGGCAGATACAATATAGGGGTGAAGAGATGCAAACCTCTTTGTAATCTTAAGGAAAGAGTTATGGCCTGAGACAGCAAGGTACAGGAACTTAAAAGTGTAGTCTAAAATGAGGGGATTTTTAAGGGTGATTCAGTGAGTGAGTCATCATAGGTCAGTATTCTGGCCAGGCTGACATGAGAATGGACCTTCAGGGGCTGCGGTTGGAGACCAGTACAATCAGGCATATTGTTTTCATGATATGGAGACAAGTGCTGATGGAAACCAAGGTAATGAGGATATTGTATTCAGGAAACATGGAAGGTAAGAAAGCCTTTGAAGCTGCCCAATAGATTATATTAATGAACATCTACCAGGCAGTGTCCAGCACTGCAAAAGGAAACAAGATCCCAGCAGTTAAGGCAGTTGGAAAACCAGAGGGACAGCTGGAACAAAATTGCAGGTTGTAGATCACAGAGCTTGTCATCATAGGTGAATCTTCGCTCAGGAAATTGGATGGCCAAATGTGTTTAAGGACAATACTTACAGGTGGAAGCGTTGTCTTGCTGGAGCTGGTGTGGTACATATTGAGAGGTTACAACAGGTACTGATGGGGATATGAAGAGACATGTATGCAGCATGGTATGAGAACAACAGTGCTAGGGAGTACAGTAACATAGTGATTATGTTACTGGACCAGCAATCCAGAGGCCTGGATTAATGTTCCGAGACATGAGTTCAAATCCCACCGTGGCAGCCTTGGAATTTAAATTGTTAATGAAATAAATCTGGAATAAAAAGCTAGTATCAGTAATGATGATCATGTAACTACCAGATTGTTGTAAAAAATCTATCTGGTTCACTAATGTCCTTTTAGGGAAGGAAATCTGCTGTCTTACCCGGTCTGGCCTATCTGTTACTCCAGTCCCACAGCAAAGTTAACTGCTTTTAACTGTTTTCTGAAATGGCTGAGCCAGTCAGTTCCTCCAAACCGCTGCAATAAAAATTAAACTGGATGGACATGTCAAAGGCACACCCAACCCAGTCAACCCTGCAAAGTCCCTCTCACTAACATCTGTTCCAAAATTGGGAGAGCTGTCCCACCGACCAGACATAACCATACTCACAGAATCAGACCTTTCAGTCAATGTCCGAGACTCCTCCATCACCAGAGGTGGTGGCATAGTGGTATACAGTCGGGAGAAAGTAACCCTGGGTGTCCTCAACATTGACTCTGGACGTCATGAAGTCTCATGGCATCAGGTCAAACATGGGCAAGGAAACTTTCTGCTGATCACCACCTACCGTCCTCCCTCAGCTGATGAATCAGTACTCCTCCATTTTGAATACCACTTGGAAGAAGTCTTTTTGCCTTCTCAAGAATGCTGGCCTTGCTAGCGATGCCTGCATTCAGTGAATGGAAAAAAACACAGAGAATATTTCCAAAATAAAAGAAATTAGGTTGTTATTCCTGGGATGCCTTATTTTTTATATAATACATTTTCTTTTAACGTATTCTGAGCATTACTTTGCAATGTCTACTGAAAACTGGGAATGTAAATTGCACCAGTTGATTGACAGCCAATCAAAAATGCACCTTCCGAAAGGTCAATGACGGTACTGCGTGTCCAGGCAGCAGCAGAAGTGCTATTTTAGAAATTGTGCTGCCATATTTGATCAAGGCAAACAGGAAGTATAAATATGAAGAAGAATGATTGCAACACAGCATTGGCAAAGAGAATACATAAATGCAGATGACATCAAAACATAATTTTTCCAGTTATTTTACTTAATGCTTGTCATTGCAACATTGGACGCAATTCATTTTTTGACAGTAAGACAAACATAATGTTCCTGATGTTGAAACAACATTTTTAGAAAGTGATTTTAAGTGATATGTACAAATAGCTTTGTAGTGCTAATTTGATTGGAAAAGCTTTTTACTGTTCAAAGCAGAAAAACAATTTTCTATCTCTTTGACTGAAAGTCAGCAGCTGTATCTTATTTTCTAGGCAGAAATATACTTCAGTTCTCTTATGCAGAATTTATGTAAATAAATCATAACATAAAAGCACACATTACATACTAAACTAAACTACAAAGGATACTGTACGCAAATCAGGATGTACATTACAAATATTTCCACAATCACTGTTCACAGACTCAAACAAATGTACTTTATAGAAACATCCTTCATGTATGGATATATCTGTGAAGTGAGATGCATTCTGTTTAAATTTGCAGGATTGCAACGTATATTTGTCTTTCATTTTTTATCATTGTATATTAAAGGGCTTGCGTTTTCAAGCACTCTCTGTTGTGTAATACTTCTTCCTTTGCCATGTTTTAGTTTCAGATAGAATCACACTATTGTCAATGCACTCAAAGTTAAATAGTAGCAAATCAGAATGGAAGAGTTTGGAAAAGTATAGATCAGTAGCAGTAAAAGCAGCTCGAAATCTTCTGTCATGTTACAGGATTTCTATCTATTTTTGTACAGAATGATTTAGCTATGATTTTTATGAAGTGCTACTTTTAAGCAAAATTTCGCTTGCAAATTAAAATTTCCACTACCGATAGAAGTCAAGAGGAGGTCAGGATAGTTACGTATTCAAACCAAGCAAGATAGCCTGTAGAATCTTGTCTAACATCAGCTGATACGATGGCAGCCCAGTTAGACCTCCGTGAGAAATATCCAGACACATTGTATTGGGATGAAGCTGTTCGTTTTGAACGCAATAGGAGATAGTTTATTAGGGGCTTCCACCCAGGGACCATAGACACGTTTGACAGCTCAACTGGCCTCCCTGTTGACAGGGAGAGAGTCAGATGTAAAACTACCAAATTCCTGTGCAGTGAGAAGACTAAGGGGACAGGTGGACACATGTTCTGGGCTGGGGGAGGAAGAAGAGAGACATAGGAATTGAGAATATTGAGTTTAGAAACTTCAGGCATTTAACTGTAATTAGTTTCAACAAGCTGACTTTTGAAAATTAACGAAGTATATTTTGTGAGTTCATGATCAAGTGATTTTTGGTTATGGTTTTGTATATGATGGACATTTTACAGTCAATGTAAAAATTATTCATAAAGCTAAATGTTTTAAGTTTCTTCTCTATTCATCAAGTTTTACATATTCAGTTAAATGGAGTTGTGGCGGTAATATTGTCAGAAATTGCATAGCACATAAAATGTAACTTATACTTCGACTATGCATTTCATTTTCACCTAAAAATGGCACACAAACTACTGTAATATGGTTTCAGTTGGCGTGGAGCTGAACATACCACACTCCATATGCATACTCTGCCCCTCGCTCCAAAAATAATGGTCTGCATCTTGGGTCTATAGTGGGCCCCAGTTTACAACAACGACAACAACTTGTATTTATATAGTGCCTTTAAAATAGTAAAACGTACCAAGGCGCTTCACATGAGCGTTATTAAACAAAGTTTGACACCGAGCCACATAAGGAGATATATGGGCAGATGACCAAAAGTTTGGTCGAAGATGTCGGTTTTAAGGAGCATCTTAAAGGCGGAAGGAGAAGTAGAGGGGTGGAGAGGTTTAGGAAGGGAATTCCAGAACTTAAGGCCTTGGCAGCTGAAGGCATGGCCACCAATGGTGGAGCGATTAAAATGGGGAATGCTCCAGAGCCAGAATTGGAGGAGCGCAGATATAAGAACATAAGAATATCAGAAATAGGAGCAGGAGTAGGCCATATGGCCCCTCGAGCCTGCTCCGCCATTCAATAAGATCATGGCTGATCCGATTATGGACTCAGGTCCACTTCCCTGCCCGCTCTCCATAACCCCTTATCCCCTTATCGTTTAAGAAACTGTCTATTTCTGTTTTAAATTTATTCAATGTCCCAACTTCCACAGTTCTCTGAATTCCACAGATTTACAATCCTCTGAGAGAAGAAATTTCTCCTCATCTCAGTTTTAAATGGGCGGCCCCTTATTCTAAGATCATGCCCTCTAGTTCTAGTCTCCCCTATCAGTGGAAACATCCTCTCTGCATCCACCTTGTCAAGCCCCCTTATAATCTTATACGTTTCAATAAGATCACCTCTCATTCTTCTGAATTTTAATGAATACAGGCCCAACCTACTCAACCTTTCCTCATAAGTCAACCCCCTCATCTCTGGAATCAACCTAGTGAACTTTCTCTGAACTGCCTCCAGAGCAAGTATATCCTTTTGTAAATATGGAAACCAAAACTGCACGCAGTATTCCAGGTGTGGCCTCACCAATACCCTGTATAGCTGTAGTAAGACTTCCCTGCTTTTATACTCCATCCCCTTTGCAATAAAGGCCAAGATACCATTGGCCTTCCTGATCACTTGCTGTACCTGAATACTATCCTTTTGTGTTTCATGCACAAGTACCCCCAGGTCCCGCTATACTGTAGCACTTTGCAATCTTTCTCCATTTAAATAATAACTTGCTCTTTGATTTTTTTTCTGCCAAAGTGCATGACCTCACACTTGCCGACATTATACTCCATCTGCCAAATTTTTGCCCACTCACTTAGCCTGTCTTTTATCCTTTTGCAGATTTTTTGTGTCCTCCTCACATATTGCTTTTCCTCCCATCTTTGTATCGTCAGTAAACTTGGCTACGTTACACTCAGTCCCTTCTTCCAAGTCATTCATATAGATTGTAAATAGTTGGGGTCTCAGCACTGATCCCTGCTGCACCCCACTAGTTACTAGTTGCTAACCAGAGAATGAACCATTTATCCCGACACTCTGTTTTCTGTTCGTTAGCCAATCCTCTATCCATGCTAATATATTACCCCCAACCCCATGAACTTTTATCTTGTGCAGTAACTTTTTATGTGACACCTTGTCAAATGTCTTCTGGAAGTTCAAATACACCACATCCACTGATTCCCCTTTATCCACCCTGTTCGCTGCATCTTCAAAAAACTCCAAATTTGTCAAACATGACTTCCCCTTCATAAATCCATGCTGGCACTGCCTGACCGAATTGTGCTTTTCCAAATGTCCTGCTGCTGCTTCTTTAATAATGGACTCCAACATCTTCCCAACCACAGATGTTAGAGTAACTGGTCTATCATTTCCTGCTTTTTGTCTGCCTCATTTTTTAAATAGGGGTGTTACATTTGCAGTTTTCCAATCTGCTGGGACCTCCCCAGAATCCAGGGAATTTTGGTAAATTGCAACCAATGCATCCACAATCCCTGCCGTTACTTCTCTTAAGACCCTAGGATGCAAGCCATCAGGTCCAGGGGATTTATCTGCCAGTAGTCCCATTATCTTACTAAGTACCACCTCCTTTGTGATTGTGATAGTGTTCTCCCCCCGCCTCCCCCCCCCCATCCCTATATTTCAGAGGGTTGTAGGGCTGGAGGAGATTACAGAGATAGGGAGGGGCGAGGCCATGGAGGGATTTGAACAGAATAATAATTTTTAAATCGAGGTGTTACTTAACCAGAAATCTATGTAAATCAGCGTGCATAGAAAATAGGTACAGGAGTAGGCCATTCGAGCCTGCACCACCATTCGAGAGGGATGGAGTACAAAAGCAGGGAGATCCTGCTGCAACTGTACAGGGTATTGGTGAGGCCGCACCTGGAGTACTGCGTTTAGTTTTGGTCACCTTACTAAAGGAAGGATATACTAGCTTTGGAGGGGGTACATAGACGATTCACGAGGCTGATTCCGGAGATGAGGGGGTTACCTTATGATGATAGGGTTGATGGGTGAACGGGATTTGGTGCGAGTTAGGACACGGGCAGCAGAGTTTTGGATGACCTCAAGTTTACGGAGGGTGGAAGATGGGAGGCCAGCCAGCAATGTGTTGGAATAGTCAAGTCTGAGGAAACAAAGGCATGGATGAGGGTTTCAGCAGTAGATGAGCTGAGGCGGAGGTGGGAATAACCGGTCTTGGTGATGGCTTGGATATGTGGTCTGGAGCTCATCTCGGGGTCAAAGACGACACCGAGGTTGTAAACAGTCTGGTTTAGCCTCAGAAAGTTGCCAAGGAGAGGGATGGAGTCGGTGGCTAGGGAACACAGTTTGTGGCGGGGACCGAAGACAATGGCTTCGGTCTTCCAAGTATTTAGTTGGAGGAAATTTCTGCTCATCCAGAACTGATCATCAAGATGGATGTATGAATGCAAATATTACAGAATAATTGACATGTAGCCTGTGAGTGTTTGTATTGAACTCTGATGCAAGGGATGTATGAGAACATAAATCTTTTTTAAATTGGTGGAAAATATATAAAAAATGGGTGAAACCTAGTTTTTGTTGAATGTGAAATGATAAGAACAAGTTATAGAAACATAGAAAATAGGTACAGGAGTAGGCCATTCGAGCCTGCACCACCATTCGAGAGGGATGGAGTACAAAAGCAGGGAGGTCCTGCTGCAACTGTACAGGGTATTGGTGAGGCCGCACCTGGAGTACTGCGTGCAGTTTTGGTCACCTTACTTAAGGAAGGATATACTAGCTTTGGAGGGGGTACATAGACGATTCACGAGGCTGATTCCGGAGATGAGGGGGTTACCTTATGATGATAGATTGAGTAGACTGGGTCTTTACTCGTTGGAATTCAGAAGGATGAGGGGTGATCTTATAGAAACATTTAAAATAATGAAAGGGATAGACAAGATAGAGGCAGAGAGGTTATTTCCACTGGTGGGGGAGACTAGAACTAGGGGGCACAGCCTCAAAATACGGGGGAGCCAATTTAAAACCGAGTTGAGAAGGAATTTCTTCTCCCAGAGGGTTGTGAATCTGTGGAATTCTCTGCCCAGGGAAGCAGTTGAGGCTAGCTTATTGAATGTATTCAAATCACAGATAGATAGATTTTTAACCAATAAGGGAATTAAGGGTTATGGGGAGCGGGCGGGCGGGTAAGTGGAGCTGAGTCCATGGCCAGATCAGCCATGATCTTGTTGAGTGGCGGAGCAGGCTCGAGGGGCTAGATGGCCTACTCCTGTTCCTAATTCTTATATTCTTATGTAAGATCATGGCTGATCATTCCCTCAGTACTCCTTTCCTGCTTTCTTTCCATTACCCCTTGATCCCCTTCGCCGTAAAGGCCATATCTAACTCCCTCTTGAATATATTCAATGAACTGGCATCAACAACTCTCTGCGGCAGGGAATTCCACAGGTTAACAACTCTGAGTGAAGAAGTTTCTCCTCATCTCAGTCCTAAATGGCCGACTTCTTATCCTAAGACCGTGACCCCTGGCTCTGGACTTCCCCAACATCTGGAACAATCTACCCGCATCTAACCTGTCCCATCCCGTCATAATCTTGTATGTTTCTATGAGATCCCCTCTCATCCTTCTAAACTCCAATGTATAAAGGCCCAGTTGATCCAGTCTCTCTTCATATGTCAGTCTAGCCATCCCGGGAATCAGTGTGGTGAACCTTCGCTGCACTCCCTCAATAGCAAGAACGTCCTTCCTCAGATTAGGAGACCAAAACTTGGTGAGGCCTCCTGCAGTAAAACCTCCCTGCTCCTATACTCAAATCCCCTAGCTATGAAGGCCAACATACCATTTGCCTTCTTCACTGCCTGTTGTACCTGCATGCCAACTTTCAATGACTGATGAACCATGACACCCAGGTCTCATTGCACCTCCCCTTTTCCTAATCTGCCGCCATTCAGATAATATTGGTCTTCGCTTTTTTGCCCCCAAAGTGGATAACCTCACATTTATCCACATTTTACTGCATCTGCCATGCATTTGCCCACTCATCTAACCTGTCCAAGTCACCCTGCAGCCTCTTAGCATCCTCCTCACAGCTCACATCGCCACCCAGTTTAGTGTCATCTGCAAATTTGGAGATATTACACTCAATTCCTTCATCCAAATCATTGATGTATATTGTAAAGAGCTGGGGTCCCAGCACTGAGCCCTGCGGCACTCCACTAGTCACTATTAAACAAGCTTGAGAAGGTTGTTCTTTTAACATTGGGAAGAGATAAAAGCTCTCCAATAGCAGTAAAGAAATGCTGGGGCTAGATACAGCAATAGCTTGCATTTAAAAGATCTTGCAAAACAGATTTAATGCAGTGCATCAAAGAAACAAATAGCTATCTAGATGTTAAGAGTAATGGTTTGTCTATTATTTAAGTCTGTGGGTCATTTTCTTCTAGTTCTGTCACAACTCCTTATTCCTTGAAGAATTGGGAACCTAACCATTTATGTTCTTGAATGTTCAGCAAAGTCCATATTTATGAAAACAACTCCATTTTCAGTAGCTTTATTGCTTTACTTTTCATCCTTTTGGTCCACTGTTAACTGAAATCAAAAGGAACAGCATAAAATGTTACATTTTCTGTTTTCTACCAATTTCCCTCCTCTCTTCTCCTGAAGGCATTGAAACCTTGCTACAGTACAGTTCCACTAGTGCCAGTCATACTCTGGTATCTCACTGAAAGGGGGTTAAAAAGTACACTTGAGTAAGAAGCATAAGGGAATTGGGAAGTTCTGAGGAATTGGGTTCCTCTGTCTTACAATATGGATTGTAATATTGATCGATTATGTAAAGCACCCTTATACACTCGCTTATATTGGGTTAAGAAGAGGGAGGCAACAATGCCTAATGGTTAATGAACCATCTTAAGTAGCCAGCACTGCATTGACCCTTAGCACAGAAAATAGAAGATGAAAACATACACTCAGTACTGAATAACAAGGACAATGGAGAATCAGCAGCCTAGAAAGGTAGCATATCCGGGGAAGCAAGGTCAATCAACACGTCATGAGAAACTGATCAAAGTTGAACACATTCCAGAAGGGTGGCACCATGGGAGATGGACAGGTGGGAGAGAGCCAGTCTGAGCAGTAGGCCAATTGGTGGTTTAGTAGGAGGGTCGCACAAATCGAAAAATCGTATAACTGTGCTTGTAGAACTCTTGTACTTCATCGGAACATTTCCTGAGCATGTTCGAATAATAAACCGGTTAACCGAGGTTTCGTCTGTGTGATTCTGTGGTCACTATACAATACGGGCAGGTGTCGATTCCTTATATCAGGGAGTCCACCTTGAGGAAGAAAAGTCGTCTTTTTACCCCAACACTCACCCAGGTGCACATTTAGACACTGAGGACTCAATTTTTCCTACCGATTCAGGCGATGTCTGAGGCGGGCTGTGACCCCGCTCCTAGCTGCATGTCAGCTTCCCCCATGACTTTCCTTAGATTGGGCTTGTTAAGCCCGGTCTGCGAGGTTCCCGGCCAATTAAAAGGAAGTGGGTCTGATGACATCATCTGTTGATGTGTCATCAGCCGGTTTCCTTAAAAGAAAAATGACCACTTACATTTTGACAGTTGTGCTGTCAGTGTTCCACAGCATTGAGGTTCTGCAAACACTGACAAGCACTGCACCAAGGTGCACGGCTGCACCCAGGCTCTCCCATGACTCGATTCATATGCTTATGGAGAGAGTCACAGCGTGCAGGGAGGTTCTCTTCCCTTCCCATGGGTGGAAGACACCTCCCCAGGACACCAACGCAGCCTGGTTGCACATTTTACAGGAGGGTACAAGCAGGGATGTCATCAGAAGGACCTGGCTGCAGTAGCGCAAACCTTTCAATGATCTCATACTGCAAAGTCACACTCAACCTCATCCTGCTGTGCCACTCATCACATCCCTCTGCCTTCCCTACCCTACCCCTGCTCACACCAACTTACCTTGCACCTCCACCCATCTCTATCTATATTCTCACATCCCCATCTCACTAGCCACCCCTCACACTCACCCTCATTGTTGTCCAGTCATACCAACTAACAATACACACGGGTAGGCACTTGGGTGTTATTGCCAACGCTGATGTAAAGTTTCTGCTAATGTGTTGTCAAACATTGAAATCTTTATTTTCAACACTTTGTCCTCTTGGACAGATCTGTGTGCACCTTTGGAAGTGGCTTAGTGAGTTGCAGTGAATGGTGAGACATAACGGTACCCCCCCCCCTCCTTGATAATGAAAGTGAAAGGAATGACTTGGGCATTGTAGAGATGCTTTTTGGTCTTGGTGTGTGGTGGTGCCAGCCTGGCGCATCATATGGCAGCTAGGATGTACAACATCAAGTGAAGTAAATGTGACCATGGTGAGGCCATCCCTGGTGTCCTGGGCAGCAATATGGTCAGGTGCTGATGCCCTGTGTCCTGTGCAGCATCAGGTGATTGCGGAGAAGATTGGTATTGATGTCGCTGCTGCTGGTGTGCTTCGTGTTTTGGTGTTGGGGCTGATCATGGTGGGATTCTGAGGACCAAGGTAAGATTTTTTTCAAGGTCACCGATGCTGATGGAATAGATGTCAGCTGAAGTTGAGGTGACAGAAGCAATCTGTCAATGGCGAGATAGGTTGCTCCAAGGAGGTGACACTGGATAGAGAGTTCACTGAAACACTTCAAACCTCTAAATCTAAAAAATTTATTCCAAAACCTGAAGGCTCCAGCTTATAAGATTGGAAATTTAACAGCTGTGAAATGCTAGCTTTTATTTCACTTTTGCAGCTGTCAACTAGTCAAACCAATCTGGAGTTGTTGAGAACCTGACACTTTTACCTGACATGTTCCCTGAGGGATGGGAACCTCGTTAAAAAAATTGGTAAAATGGTTCGGGCCTGGAAAAATGCTGCTTGAGTAGCTTTAAGCAGCTTCATAACTATCTCAATTGCCTGAAACACCGCTTAGTGCCAGGTCTGCAATCCACACCCAGAGCCGGCACTTGAGAAATTCACAAGGAGGCGGTTTCAGAGCGGACTTCCGCCCCGATGTCAATCACGGCTATTTTAACAGTGGGCCCGCCTCCAAACTCGCATTTGCAGGACTGGTAAGATTCTGGCCTGAACGCTGGCAGATTATTTGACTGAGCCTGAGCCCAATCTTGTCCACATGTATACCTTCTTCAAGACCTGGTGGAGCAGGAAATCATGGCTGTTTTTCACCATCGTAACCCAGGAGTGCTGAGGCTAATTGCAGCACCACAGAGAATAAGCTAATTTAGTACAAATTGGGGATCAAAACTGGGCCCTTCCTGCTGTGTATAAAAGAAACACACACCGCCAGGATAGCATTAAAGGTGTGCATGGAGTTATGTGGTGATCACCATTTGGAAATCTGTGTCAATATTGAGTTTGCTAAATATATGTGAATCTTGAAAACTCCCAGGAATTCTGGCTGGTAAAGATAGCCTTTTCCTTCCTGATGAATGAAACTCGGCTCAAATATGAACACTTGACTCCAGAACATTAGGAAACACAGTAATGACATAAAATTCCCTATTGCTCCCATGTTTTTATTGGAGGAACACATCCACTAAAATAGCAGAGCAAGGAATTTGACTGCCATGAAACATTTGTATGAAAGTATGGCACGGCATAATTTCAGAGTCTTTTTTTGTTGTGTTAATCGGATAGCTATGTTGCTCATTAGCATGATTTCATTTTGGATTTAGTTTTATATTTCTAAGATTTAGTTGTGAAATAGCTTTTCTTCCAAATAATTTTATTGTTGAGTTGTACAAGAACTTACAAACTTTTCGGGAAATTAATAGAGAGAATCTGCTACTTTGAAAGTTAAACGGTGCTTTGAAATACTTACATCTCAAATCAAATACTGATGTATAGTTCTTGGCATATGCATAGGGTTACAAGTTGACAGGATTAGGAATTTTCTTCATTAGGATGCTCCCTTTGCATGAGGTTTCAGAGGTTGCATTGGATACTGGATTGAGGGGTATGGCAGAGGACAGGGATTGGTCTATTGAAAGGTCATCTTACTTTGACGGCTTAAGGTAGAGACCAGAACTATCTCATTACCTTTTTGCACCGTACAAATGTTTTATATGCATGTCCAAATTGGAAAACATTATATTTTGTAAGTTTTCTTTTGCATCAGTTTCATAGAATGGTGTGAACTAAAAAGCTAAACATGACTTCTTTCCCATCCTTGGAGCTGTAACCATTTGCTAATGAACTTGCGAGCTTAACTGTGACATCCTGTGTAAATGTCTGTTAAGATATCAGTTACCTTGTGTTATATGTTGAATAGATTTTTCAGCTATAATTTGAATATGATATCTGTTGACATCAATTGAAACTTTTTATAATAGTCATCTTAATACCTGATAGAAATGGTAGTTTTATTTTTGTATAGTCATCAATCAAAATTTCTATTGACACTGCAGCAAACTAGTATGAAATTGGTTAACATTTGCCAGGTCAATAATAATTCTCATCCTACTGAAGGTTTCGGGGACTCTTGTCTTTAAACAAAAGTCAAATTATGGATACTATGACCAGGTTTTGCCTGTTTAGATATTATACTTTGGGATTTTACTCAGCAACAGGAAATCATTCATTCTCCATTTAATTCATGAAAAGATCTGCATTGGAGCACGAGTAAGCTTTATCTTTGTGATTCTATATTAATAACATTGATTTCTTGGGAGATGTTCGATGCTGAATGCAGAAGTACTTTATTTCAGCAGTACTTTGTATTTCTTTGTCTGATTACATATGATAAATAACACATTAGTGACATTTAATACATATATTGAAGTTAAATGGGATATCTCTTTAAACTGTTCTTGACACTTTTTAACCTGTGGGCTTAATGACATTTTTCATTTTATTCTGTAATTTGACTGTCAAAAAGTGCAGGGCTGAGTTTTCTGCTCCTGCCTGATTTTAATAGAAATGGAAAAGAGGATTTTTGTCATTTAGATCATTTTAATGTCTAAATGAAGTTGCTGCGCAAATGAACATTTACAGATTAAAAATGCTACTTTTGGAATTTGGAAAAAAAATCTCATTTGATTTGAAAATTACTTTGGAGCTATGCTCCATTTCTGCCATTAGTCTAACTGCTAACAGCTAATGAGGAAGTAAGAGGAATAAATTAATATCTAATATTTGTTCTGGAACTAATTGGTAAATGTGCAAAGTCTTTGAGATTGCAGTGAGGATTTTAGAAGTAGCTGTGTCTTCAGCATACATCTCATCTAATGCATTTTTGTGATGAGAAGTAACAAAACTATAATACTGACACTAAAAGCATCACTAGCATTTTTTGAATAAGCAGAAATTATAGAATTTTGAGTGCTCAGCATTATATTTCTAGTCCCTGTACAATGACATAGTAGATCCTAATATTTTAGAGCTGAGCTATACTTGGTGCATAGAGTTCCATTTTTTTTCAGTAATCATAGTTCATTGCATTAATAGTACCGTAGTTCATCATTTGTGACAAAAACTAAAGTTATTGCTGGCTGCTGGAAGTTTATAATGAGCTAAATGCATTTTCAGTGAGGCCTGCAAGGACTCACTGCCACAGTGCCCTCGGGTGGGAGAGGGTGTAAGTATAACCACAGCCGCGTATTTATATCTGCAATTATAACAGCTCCAATATCTCATTGACATAGTTCATCTTAAATTGTTCAGAAAATACATGATAAGTAATGTAAATAACTTTTGAAATCCTTTCGAACTTTTCTGACCTTGATGAAAATGTATTTGGCAAATATATAACCAATATGTATTACTGTTGCAAAAAGAGCATGCATCTCTTTGGGTGCTTCCTGTTGAAACAGGAAAAGGTTTTTTTGCCAATTTTTGTCCTCTTCCTCTCCCGATGGCATTACAGCTCCTACTCAGCTGCAGACCCACAGTCTCTAGCAGCTCCCCAGCACTTCATTCATGTAGTCATTCTTCATGTGTGGGTCTCGGCAAAAACTGTCAGTAGGCTATTCAACATGGAGGGCATCAGAGCTGAGCCACATTCTGTTCTTTTCTGATGTTTGCAGTTAGCTGTTACTGTTCACATTATTTTTTAACAGCTTGCCTCTGTGTTCACAGCTACATGCCAGTTAAATATGCAGATAGAACAACCTTTCCAGCTACTAAATCCAGAAATAGCACCATGGCTTTTCCTTACCACCCTCCCCTTTTCTTACCACTTCTTTTCACTTGTTTTCCACATTTTTTAACTTGTTCTTAAAAACTTTTAAAAACATTACTTCAGACTGTGCAGCTGGGAGATGAATAGTAGGTCACATGTTGGGTGAAATTTACAGATTGCAACACTTTAAAAAAAAAATCTTAATTTGTTTCGACAAATTGTTAGAAAATCGGAATTTAACACTTCCACTGTTTAAAAATGTGATCTTTGCACTACATACCATCGATTCTCATAGTCTCTGTCATAGCATGAAAGATACAGTGACCTTGTTGAAGTAGCAATGCACTCAAACACAATTTGGGATGATACTCATTTCTAGTGACTAACACTTGGGAATACTAAGAGTGACACTAGAGACTGCAAACCTGTTGAGGCATTTGAAGCTGTGTGTATTTCTAAGAGTGAACATATATCAAAACAGGTCAAGTTTAAAAACAACATGAGTAATTATCACTCCGAATATATGACACTTGGCAGAGTTGTTTGAATTGTTAATATTTTTTGCCACATTAAATGTCATATTTATCCATACATATGCATTTATTGAAGCTAGTGAAGAGATTGCGCTTATTCAGAAAAAAATAATGGTGGTCAAATCTTGCTCAATTTGGATTGTTGCATGTGAGGTAGACCTACATAATAGTACTGGCTAAAATATATAGAGAACAAAGAGCTTCTTATCTTGATCAAGCCATCTGGGAGAACTGTGAAGTGGATGCTAAGAGAAAGAGTAGTCAAGTCTCCCTGGGCATTGATAGAGAGCTCGGCATTGCCTGCCAATCCATTTGCCTGGGGCTGATTATGTGCTGTAGTGGGACATAAAAGGGGAGAGAGCAACAAAATATCTAATAATTGGAAGGGGAATGGAAAGAAATGTGTAAAAAAAAAAAGAAGAGTAAATGTTCCTAGGGACTGTTGCTCTTTTGGGTTAGCAATTGGTCCTTTCATTTCTGAGGCATGAGTTTAAACCCATCTCAAACTGTTAGGATGAAAGTCAACTCTGTTCTGCCTGTGAAGAATGTGAGTTTAGCAAGTCTAACACATTACCCATTGGACACAGTCCTCCAGTGCAGAACTGCTCAAAGCTGGGTGCAGATCCGCAATGTCACTGATAAATACCAATAACAATGTTGAAAATAGAAAGAAAGAAAATAACTTGCATTTCTCTAGTGCCTTTTCACAACCTCAGGATGTCCCAAAGTGCTTTACAGCCAATGAAGTACTTTTGAAGTGCAGTCACTGTTGTAATGTAGGAAATGCAGTAGCCAATTTGCACATAGCAAGGTCCCACAAACAGCAATGATATAATGACCGGATAATCTGTTTTGGTGATGTTGGTTGAGGGATAAATATTGGCATAAATTGACTGCCACATTTCCCTACATTACAACGGTGCCATGGGATCTTTTACATCCCACTGAGAGGGCAGACGGGGCCTTGGTGCAACGTCTCATCTGAACGACGTCACCTCCGACAGTGCAGCACCCACTCAGCACTGCACTGGAGTGTCGGCCTAGATTTTGTGCTCAAGTCCCTGGAGTGGCTTCTGATTCAGAGGTGAGCATGTGACTATTGAGCCACAGCTGTCACCTGAAATGGGTAAATTCACATTGGTGTAATAACGGTTGCTGTAGAGGAAGTTAAAGTTAAAGCACATTTTCGGGACAAAGTAGAGTACCTTGTGAAGTATTTTACTAAAATTTGATTTTCCTTGACTCCATTCTAGATGTCAGCCTTGGCACAGTGGTAGGAATCTCACTTCTGAGTCAGAAGCACTCGTGGGTTCAATCCCCACTCCAGAGACTTGAACATATTATCCAGGCTGACATTTCAGTGCAGTAGTGAGGGTGTGCTGTACTGTTATAGGTGCCATCTTTCAAATGAGACATTAAATCGAGGCCCCTTCTACCCTCTCGGATGGTTGCAAAAGATTTGAAGAAGAGCAGGCAAATTCTTCCAGTGTCCTGGCCAATATTTATCCCTCAACCAACATCACTAAAATAGATTTTATGTCATTGCTACTTTGTCGGACCTTGCTGTGCCTAAAATGACAGCCACATTTCACTACATTACAACGGTGACACACTCGAAAGAAAGTACTTCATTGGCTGTAAAGTGCTTTGGGACATCCAGTGGTTGTGAAAGGCGTGATATAAATACAAGTCCTTTCCTTTCCTTTTATTCCCACTACTGTGCATGTGAGTGTAATGTAAAGACCTGGACTTGAGTGGTGCTGGCACTGGGTGCAAAAAAGGTGGAAGTGGTATTGCATCCAACAGCATTAACAGTTGGCAAAAATCATCTCAAAATGGAGAATGTTTCTTTTGTCACCTTTTTCTATTAGCAGTAACTCAACAAAAAGTCCTTTTATTGTGCAAATGTGAGCCAAAAAAGTGAATCCTTCTATCTTTAATACAGTTATGGCTGTGAAGCATGATGTTCGGTACTGATATCTTAAATAGTTTTAATGAAATCGACTCATCATGCCAGCCAAAGAACATCAACATTAGAAGGGATCATAGAAGATATAGTGATTTAAGTAACTCTGTAAAAACTGGCTCTGGCCTGAGTCATGATCTGCTCGATAATACATGAAAAATAGTAACATTATTGATAAATATTGTAAAGAGATGTGCACTTTCTTTTGGTGGGGATTGATTTTGATTTTCCTCAACACCTTTCCTTGCCTCAAAATAAATCGTTGGTGGTGGCAAGTTACAACTTTAAACAAAACTTTCCCAGAGAGCGTGAGAATCTAATTCATTGTTTGATTTATTTTACAATCAAATAACAGTATTTACCATAAACTGTCTGGTTATCCAAACAGAAGCTGCTATCACTGAAGATTCCTCTAATAGAATGTATAATAGTGCTGTATATATAATGTTGACAGGGTCCTCACTGCTATTTTTATATTATGTCAAGTCGTGTAAACAAGAGATGTTGGGGGAGGGGTTAGAATCATGTAAAACTCATTGGAAGGCAACCATTGTAGTTGCTTCCAGTGCAGTTATCTGCAGGCAGTTTCTGCTGTCCTTATGGATGTTCCTCTTGTATCTCAGACTGGTCAATTTCTACAGACTAAGTGCTCAAATTGAGCCATTTTGTTCACTTTAAAATAAACCCAGGCACATTATGCGTGATTTCTTATTCACCAGCCTGTTCACAGGCCCCTTCGCTGGCTGTGTGATTGTAGAGTGGAACCTTGTGAGGGCCAGTGTTTTCACTACAGGCATGTCAACTTCAATCTGCTCCGATTTGGTGTGAAATCTGTGCCATGGTGCGGGGCACGAAGGTCAAACCCTGGTAATTGATGTTGCTTATTCATCTGTTTCCAGTGTCTTTTTCCACACATTGGGTTTTGTTTGGATAAATTGTTTGAAGATTTACTGTAGTTCTTAAAGCCTGAGAAACAGCTCTGGTTAATCCTCCGTGTGGCTCCTATTGCACAGTTTAAATGTCGCTGGTCGGCAGGAATCGCAGCCAAGATGACACATAATGGCACTAGACAAAAGATCTTTTCCAGACAAGATGTAGAGGACATCTTCTAGCGTAACAATTAGAGCAATTTCCAAACTAATTTACTATGAAATGAATTTGCAAAGCCATTTAAATAATGTTATAACAATGTTAATTGGTTAAAAAATATTCCAAAACACTTCTTAATGATAAAATATAAGATGGTATAAATCACAGCTCAAATGACAAATAATAGCATGTCATTAAAAAACGCATGTCCAAAATTGATACCCCTGAAGTTATTCTAAAAGCTTAATTCATTCTATTTTGGATCATTACACACTTTAGTGCTGATGGTGGCAAATGACACCATTTGAAAATTAGGTTAATGTAAATTTTTGGAAAGTAGTAACCTGATAAACCTTAACATTCCAGAGAAAAGCTCCAATCCATATTATACTTTTACACTTTACCGTATTGTAAAAAATATATATTTTTTTTTAAATCTTGAGGCTGAATTACATTAAACCTTTAAAAATAATACACTTATTTTAAGTCAATATTTGCAACTTGTTTGAGTTACCTGTGTAAAGCAATGTTTGGTGTTTTTAATTGGACTGGGTTTGCATTTATTTTCTCTCTGACCATGGTCTTTTAAAATTTTTAAAGAAAATATTGGCAAAAGAGGTTACATTTTGTGCTACTTACGTAAATACAGGTGTCGAGCATCTGCCTGTGTGTTTATTATTGATCATTTCTGTCACATTTTGTTCTTGAATATGTGCAGGCCTGGATGGAATGCAAGTATTGCTGTTTGAGCCTGGTGGCTCTTGCACAATGGTAAACAGTATTTATAGTGAGTTAACAGAAGGGTAACCTTGGGATGGGCCTGTTGTATAAACAAAAGACAAGTCTTGTACACTAACACTGCTGACCTCCCCCCTTCCACCCCCTCCATCCACAGTATTGACATTAAGGAGTTTTGCTGTTGATACCTAAATGTGTACCTGGTAGAACAGTTGACAAAGCAGGAGCATTGTTAAGTGCTACAATACATCCATTTAACAGCAAAACTCATTATAAATCGCTATGTCATTTCTTTATAGGTAAGATCAGAGGGCCATTTGGGAGCACAGGCTCCAACACAAATCTTTGATGTGGCAATCTTAAAAGTTTTGGATGATTACACAATAAAGAAAACTTTTAATTGAATGGATTGACTGCAGAATAACACTTCATGATGTTGACAGCAGTTTGGACTGCTTGAATTTAAAAGGATGGCTTAGGCTTGCTGGGTCTTGTGAGATTTGCTTTTCAACTACTGATAACCAACATTTAGTCAATTTACCAAGGAGATCCAACATTTTTAATTTGCTAAGTTCTAGTGGCTGTGTTTAAGCAATACTTTCATACGGTGAAAAGTATTTTCATTATTTTGTTGAAAAAAGACCCTCAGTTACTTGTCTTACTAAATATTTATTTCTAGAAAATTTAAGAAAACTTTAAAAAAACTAAGCACATGCCCTCATTTATAGTTGAGAAGTTGCATATTTTTTGACTCCTTTCCAAAAATAATTCAATCTAAGTTGAAATGTCTTTCTGTTTTGGCAGTTCCATTTGCAAATGCCATTTACTACAGCAATGCACAAAGACCACAAATTATTTTCATCACTTTTAGTACAGGCAGTATCAGTATTACCTCTGCTTTTAACTGCACCATTTTAAGAAAAAGCTTCCCCTTTGAGAAGTTTTGATGTTGCTGCAGCTTCTGCTTTGTGACCGTCTTACGAGCATTTTTGTTGTAGCCAAATATAATATTGAATTGTGACTATTGTGGAATAAACTGTGTTCTAGCAAAGGCAGAGAGAGACATCGTTCGCAGTCCTCTGACACAATGAAAGAAAACTCAACAAATCCCTGTTTATATTTAAAATGGATTGATCTTCCTCCTTTATTTTAAATCACTTAGCCCTCTGCTCACTAGTTTTCCTTCCCTTCCCTCCCCTTGTTAGTTGCACTCCCACTCCTTCCCAAATGGAGATTATGCAATGTATGCAATCTGACAGTAAGTGTCAGCAGGTTATTTGATCATTGGGGCAACATAGCTGAGCTCAATCTTGTCCTTTACCAAAGTGCAGACGTACACACCCAGCAGGGATCACTCGATTGTGATCAGAAAGGGGAGCCCTGGAAGGTTTGTCTCTCCCTAACCTAGGGGCACTGAGACTAATTGTAGTGCCTTTAATGTCAACTGAGATTAGATAACTCAGTACAGACAAGGGATTGAACATGGAATCTTTCTGATCTGTCTCATTCAGATTCTTGGCAAATATACTAATGTAGGGAGCCCTGAAATTTTTAATCGGGACAAAAATATACCAGCACATTTTAGACTAATTTTTTTACCTCATTAATTGCTTTGGGGGAAATATCTGTAAAGTTTGAATATTACATTACTTCTGGTGTTAACGATACAAGGAAGTTCCATAATTGGTAAAAGTTGTGAAGCTATTTCATCAATGTTTAGGAGAAGACAAAATTTTTGCAATAAATCTAACTTGATTTGAACTTAGTTTGGAATTTGAAAACTGAATGTTACTGCCATGTACAAACCAGAATGTAGATGGTTAATTTCAAAATTGCAATATAAATCTTAACTTCACAATTTTATATGTTTAATTATAATGTAGAAAAATTGCTTTAATTGTAATCTTTAACCCATTGTGCCAAATATTTTAAAATACATACTGACCACTATAAATAAAGTTGCATGCTTAAACTTTTATTTTGTCAGATTAGAAATTATGAAGTAATTCTATTAGACCAGGAAGATTATATAGCTTTTCTTGAAACTGTTTTTCTTTTGCCCTTGAAGCAAAAAGAATCATTTTTGTAAAATGTTCTATTGATATTTGCCATTTTAAATACACAATTGGGGTTTCCTGCAACTGTTGTATATGCTACAGTTGATTTACCATTTTCATAAATTCTGTGATGTCACCAGACTTACATGTCCAATCATTGTCTTTGATATTCTTCAGGAAATAAAAGGAAAGTAATGCAATAAATGACAATAAATATCAACCTTCGTACACTTATTATTTATACAGTACCTCATAGAACTCTTGTTAAATGTGAAAGTATTTATTGTTTACACTAGTACTGGAATACTCATGAGTGAGACGTCAACTGAATAATTTAAAATATGCAACCAATTTTAAATGTATTTCTTACGAATAGCAATGGGTTATAAAGCTGTGGTTTCATAAAGAAAATCCTCTGAGGTCTATGGAAATTTATTTCAGGTTCTTTAAATGTCTAAATTAAAGGCCTGCTCATACAGATGGGTGTAATGATGTATCTAAATCCTGATCAGAACTCTACCATCCTCAGGTCAGATAGATTATAAAAACCTGTTGTTTTCCCTTGTCTTTGAAATAATGGAGTCACTAATCTACTTGATCTACATGAATTAGCTAAAGAAGAAAGTGAGTGATGCGTACATTTCAAAGATAGAAGGCACTTGTAAAAGCAATTTCTTTGTGAAAAATGCAGCACAGGCTGCTGAAACCTTTTAATGAGTACTAATTACCACAGCAGAAATGTTGGAGGCTTCAATGGATTTACGTCGCTGAATGAAAGATCAAAGATTGTGGCACTTGCATTTTAATCTGTTGGCTAAAAAAATGAATAAGGTGGTGGTAATGGGGCCCACGAGAGTGACAACACAGGTGGCAGGGACTTTAATCCCTTCTTTACTGTCGAAGCCCTAGGCCGATTCACGATTATATAATCAGCCATTTTTATTTCAACTTCATGTTCAAATATTGAGATTGTTTCTCGCCTCGGGTGAAAGACTGAAATTGCAGGTAGTGATATGAAAGGTAGCCTTTGTATTATACTTTAAAGTCTAACTCCTGAAATTTTACTTTGTTGGTTTGAAGTGCTTATCCATCAGGAGGGCGGAGGGCGGGGGCGGTGGCAGGGGTGCAGGCCAGGGTGAGGTAGTTAAAGTGCTTTGATGTGGTCTGATGTAGGGAGTGGCTTAATAGAGGCCATTGGCATATTTGCATCAGTGACATCCATCAAATACGATTGATCAGAAGTAATAGAAGTGACAGTGCATTATTTCTATATTCAAACTACCTGTAGTTGCTTTGCTACATCCAAGGGAAGAAGCTCAATAGAATGTAAAACACAAATAATTAAAAAAATGGAATATAACGATAATCAGGACATTCTGAGGAGAGTCACGACAACAAAGGCTTGTTCGGTAGAGAATTACGCTTTAGAAAAAATAGATATCAAGCTGTGCAGACAACGACTCCCATCTTTGGTAACATGGCGTAAAGGGTCATAAACTTAACTGACGGTCCCCATCAGGTCAGTCAAAAGCAATGTTAGAAACAAAGTTAGTAAGGGCCTGGGTCAAGCCGTGCTCTAAAGTCAGCGTTGTCAAAAGCCTCAGTCACATTCATACCTACAGGCAACCTCTGCTGATCCTGAGTCATTAATCAAACTGCAGAGCCAGTCTGACCCTGGCTCCTTCCCTTTGAAGTGTGGTGTCCTTTCCAGCATGAGGAAATAATTTGCTGCCTGATTCAATGAGCCATCAGTGGAGCCAGCAGACCTAATGACATGTGAGAATATTAACCTCCTACCACGAAGAGCTGTGAATCTTGAGAGGCAGTCTATAATTCACCCAGTGCACCGGAGGCACTCTGTCTCACAGCCCCTGTGACAGAACTTTGTTTTTATTCCCACTTCCTTCTCCTCCTGCAACTTTGCCGTCAAGATTTTAAAGTAGATCTAATCTCACTCTTTTCTCACATCTCATTTCAACTGCCGTCTCTTGCTTCTGCACTTTTATTAAGTTTATTAAAACCAGTTGAATCCTACTTTTTATGGCAGGGCTCTGTTCGCCCATTCATTATGGTCTCTTATCTTGGCAGGCAATCAGAACTGAAAGGCAGCTAGTCCATTATGCACATATGAAGCCCATCACTCCTTCAGCATTTGCCAATTCATCAAACATTTATCATTTGCCCTCTGAACAGCATGTCAATTTGCCTGTCACTCCCCAGTCTGCGCTGCTTTGTTTGAATCTAAACATTGCCTTTTCACACTGGTGTTGTAGACCTATCCTTATAACACATCGCCCCCTCCCTTCAAAAGAAAGTCTCCTCAGTGCTCAGCAGGGAGGCCAGTTGCCACTGCCTGTTGTGTGCAACATTTTTGTAAGATAATGAGGGTGAAGTGTGAGCCATAGGCAATGATTCTGGGATATTAGGTATGACAGGGAGCTTGATCATAATTATCTTAACGAGGATAGGGTTAATTACAGTGGAAACTTAAAGTTCTTTCCATTTGAATCGGGCAGAATGAAATGCATTTTGATGTTTTGTCATCTTGATGTGACTTTGGAAATTGCGATGTAAATCTCTCGGCTGCGCTGGGATTCCTCTGGGAGAATGGTGAGCGCCCTGAGGTGAGGTAAAGGAGATGATACCTGTGGGTGAGATAATGGGCAGTTTTCAGGTCATTAGAGCTGTGTGAATCGGCAGACACAGTAGGCATCATAACACCGCTCATCAGCTTTTCAACAAAACTGCTCCAAAACCAGTCATTACTATTCATTTTGCTATTTGTTTCAAGTATGTGGTGGGAAAGTGTAAAAACATCAAGAAAGAAACAGAAGACATTTAAATAAAAGGCAGTTTTCTGTAAGAGACTGTCAACGCCCACTATTCTCTTTCTTACCCCCCCCCCCCTCCATTCCCTTGGCTTATAGTTGTGAATTTAGCTGATTAAATCACAAAGTGCACATTGTGCTGATGACATGAAAACAACAATTAATAAGCAAGCCCTTGTGTGATGCAGCTCCTTTTAACTGAGCAGCTAATAACATTACATGGCAAAATTATCAAAATCAGACAGGTGTAAGGGGATTTGCACAGAATTTTCTAAACCAGGCTTTAGTAGTGAGCCTGGCTGTTTCAATGGGCAACTCCCTCTAGTGTTCCAGGGCCTTTGTCCCACTTCATGCTCTGTCATTTTGTTTTATGCATCCCCTGAAGCATTTAGATGTGTGCTTTTTTTCTGTTTGCCAGTTCCAATCCATTTGCTGATTCTCGTGATAAGAATATTCTATTTACATAGCATTACTTGTTTTTATGGTTAAATATACCAGAGTATGGGCTATTTGTGCATGTGTCCTAACAGGCTTTCCAGGTGCAGAAAGGTGAAGAGGAGGGTTTCTTGTATTTGTCATTGGAAACACAAGCCTCGTATAATAAAAATCACATTTAATTTTATTTTCTCATCTCTTCAAATTGCACAGTGGTCACATTTAAGAGTGATGCTAAAACTAGATTCATTAGCTGCACAAGAATATGATATTTGGACTGAATGATGGATGACAACTTAAATTTGTGTCCAGGGAATGAAGGTGAACTGTGACAGAGTTATTTATCTTGGGAATGAAGGTTTGGGTCAGGGAAGGCTGGGTGCCTCAAGGCACAAGACATTGACAAATTCATCCTGTAGGCCCCATATCTGAAGCCTTTTGTTTTAGATCCTGGCTACTCACTAAGTGACCCCCATCCTTCATCCTGCCAGAGTGTGAAAAATGTGAGCCTGTGCCAGTGCGCTCTCTGCCACTAATTCTTGTCATTCACTCGCTTGTCAGGCCAAAACCAAAACTTTCCAGCTCGTGAAAGGGAAGGTTGAAATATTTATTTCCGTGGATAATGGCCTTCCTGATTTAGTAGCATATCATTTTTCCTGTTCCCTTATTGTTGCAGGTCAGTGGAAGGACTGGAAGAATTCATCTGCCTGGAAGAGCTAATCCTGGACAACAATCTTCTTAGAAATGACCTACAGTTGCCTAGGTTACCACACCTTCATACCCTGACAATCAACAAGAACCAAATATCCTCTGCACAATGATGTTGTAAATTATGTAGCATCTAATTTAGAGGAAATCACTTGAAATTTTGTTCATGCGCAAATCATGTTACCTTCATTGAGGGGCATACCAGAAATTAATTACCAGCATGTTAATTCACAAACCCAAGTCATCACAGTTTGGAAATGTTTTGCAAGCATTAATGGAAAAAATAGCTGTTTTTTTAAAGAACGTAGGAAAGAGTTTGTCTTGGATGGAAGGGGGCCCTCTGCTGGAATAATTATTGAATAAGATAAAATCAGGCCCATGGAAAATGCTAAATGGGGAAAGGGACAAGCCATTGGCACTGTTGTGTATAAATGGTGTTCATTACAGTACATATTTTCAATTAAATTGAGATAAATACGATATTGCACTCGTCACTTAAAGTACATGTGGGAAATATCCATTGAACAATTCTAAAAGGAACAAGGAACTGAGAAAGCTGATGTTATTTTAGGAAATATTCACGACACCTTCAAATAGACCTGATATAATCCACATTTGTCATGGATCCTTCTTCAATAAGGTACTGCAATAAACACTCTATCGTATGATTTTTGTATTACCCCGAAAAATACTCCACAGAAAGGCAACATTTGATGCCTTTTAAATTGAAGAGTTCTGCAGAGTCTGCGAAAGTACAGGAACATTGATTCTCAGAATTTACTAGGGACATAATTCTGACTGTACAAAAGTATCAACCTAGCATTTATATTCTTGTGGGGAAATAAGGCTGTTACTGTTTGCCACTGTAGGCTCGTTTTACAATGGACTGAATGTATTGGTGATGGATGTAGTGTGAAATAACTGTTTGTTTCCTTGTTGGAAAAGTTTCAGTTTCAACAATTGCTTACCATTTAGCCACACAACATCCATCATTTTGTCAATGTTTTAAATGTTTCACACTGAACCACCTTTGAAAGAAAGTGAACTAAAAAGAGGCACATTCTTTCAATATATGCCAAATTTCTGACGTGTTAGCCGTGAATTGCCCCTTAAACAATAACTTTGACAAGTCTTGAGTGCTGCAGTAAATTTGATTGTCACCTCCTGATGTATATGATTTTTTTTTAACCTATGACTGCTTCTCTATAAATGCTTTTTCATTAATGTGATTGAATCCTTAACCATGACCTTTGACACATAACCGAATTAGACAGCCTTTTGGATCATTTAGCTGAAGTGGTGCCTTGGCTTAAGTACCTCAGCCTCCTCGGGAATGAAGCCTGTCCCAATGAACTTGTTAGCTTGGACAACGATGAAAGTGACTACCAAAGATACAGGTTTGTTATACTTGTTGCTAAGAGATATAGTGCAGTTACCTTCAGATAAATGTCTTTCATTTATCTACTGGAGAAATGCATTAAAAAATCAATGCTGTTCCTTATTTGTTTCATGTTTCTTAACTTTCAGCCACATTTGTCCATAATATACCAGCAATTAATCATTTAAATGATAGGAGTAACTTAAAAGAAGTTATTCAATGGCAAGTATGCATGGTTCATTTAGGGTTGTCAAAAAGACATATACAACTGACAACCTTTGCAGTATGTGATATAATATTTATAGCATGTCACACAGACATAGATCAGAAGAAGCACATCTAAAATATTACTGTTAATAATAACATTTATACTGAATTCCTGCTGGAAAAAAATAAACAAATAGTGTAAACTTTTTGGCAAGATTACAGTATGGCTTTTGCATCCGTTTTAACAATACAATGTACAAAAGGAAAACTTTAAATTCTAAAAGCCAAGCCTTACGTTGAAAGTACTGACATGTAGAGGTCATGGCATTAGGCTATTTAATCAAAACAACATTGCAGGCCCTTTCTGCCTAGATATTGTTTGCATTTCACTCTGGCAATAAACTACATTGACTTCACAAATGTCAGTACATCTGAAGTTTTGCCTCAATATAATAAATTACTTTATCTTGGATTTAAATTTTGTTCCTGTGCTATGATTTTGTCCTGCGGATAAACATTTGCACAGGCAGGATCCGGAAAACCTGGGGAAAGCTGCAAACTCTAAAGTAATGTTACATTTTTTGTTGACACTATATCTATTTTCCATTTTAAATGCTCAGTTTTATTTTGCACGGTCTCATTACTAAACCGCCATTATATTTAGAAACATGTAAAATAGGTGCCATTCGACTCTTCGAGCCTGCACCACCATTCAATAAGATGATGGCCCTTTTGTCCCCAATAGAATTAAAGTTCTTTAAAGTAACCTGCTGGAATGTTTTTAAGCATATACTTTATCTGGGTAGTGCCCTATACTCAGAGGCTTGGATCTTTTCAATCAACAAAAATGAAATCCCCTAAAATCTCAGCTAGTTCAGGTTGTAAGCTGCTGAGCCATACAAACTGTTTGAGTCTCTGCTGAGTTTGCTGGTCTTAACTGGGGCAGCAGTAGAATACTATAATTTGGTCTCTGCAAACCTGTTGTTACGCTGAGGGAAGTCAGCCAGGATTCCTCACTTTGATCACTATTTGAAACCTGTGCCAACCCTTCCAAGAACATGGGAGGACTCCGCTGTGATGCCGCCTGCAGGTAAATAGCCTGCTGTTACTGTCTTGGCTTACACATGAGCAGTGGCCACTTAAACGAGTCCTGAAGGATGCCGAGTACCAATTGTTTGGGGGGGGGGGGGGGGAAATAGGAAACCAGCAAGGAGAGGAAGAAAGAAAATTAATGGAATGGGAATTAAAAAAAATAAAGAAATAGAAAGGGGAAATAGGACTCTGAAAATATAATCACATATGTGGCCTTGGTTCCAGCATGCATGAAGCTGGATTAGTTATTCTGATATTCATTCTTTAAGGAGGTGACAGATATGGTGGATGGGGCAAATGCAGTGAATGTAGTGGACATGAACTTTCAGAAAGGCTTGACCAGGTACCATACAGGAGAGAATTGGAGAAGATAAAGGGAATGAAATTAAGAATATTTAAAAGCTGGTCAAGAAGGGAGAAAACAGAGTAGGAGTTGAGGGCAGTTTCACAGAGTGCCTGGAAGTGGTCAACTGTGTCGCATAGGGTTCTGTTCTGGGACCACGTTCATTGTGTGCATCAGTGATTTGGAAATAAGGCTATAGGGAATAGTCTCTAGTCATGCAGACAATACAAAAATCAGAAGCATAGTAAGGACCAAAGGAAACTGCAAATAAGTGGCAGATGGATTTCAGTGTTAGCAAATGTGAAGTGGTACATTTTGGTAATAAAATAAAATCAGTAATTATATTTGAATGGGGGTGATATGGAAGAGTTGATGGATTTGAGAGGGATTTAGGTTCATAAGACCTTAAAACCAGCACCTGAAGTGGATACAGTGATAAAACTGCTGATTTTTTTATCATGGTAAATAGCCTGCTGATACTGTGTTGGCTCACATACTGTGTTTGCATGTAAAATTTTCTGGCCCACAAGCTGGATGTTCCAGACGGCAGTACCCCTTTAATACTGTTGCTTTTCATCAGTACCATCGTCACATTTTGTAAATTATTTTCTCAACTATTTTGCAAGAGGAAGGAAGTTTTCTTATTGATGAATAATTTTCTACCATATTTATAGCCACTGCTGAGTCATGGAAACAACAAGACACGTACAAGATCAGTTATATATAAGTAATATAACTGAACACAGACTCTGTTCTGCAGCACCAGAGTGAGGCCACTGGATACCTGTTGATGGGGACATTTTTGTTTGCTGTAATCGATTCCCAATATACATAAATCAGTACTGATGGATTTTAATGATGGGAATAATCTGACAAATGGTATTATTTCATTTACACCAGGGGCCCTAATTAAAAGGATGAAACTATAAAACCTGGATATATGCTGCAACATACTACAGATTAAAGCCATAAACCTTCAAAGAGAACGATATTTTTTAATTGTACAAAACTTGAGGTACTTGTAAATGGTTTTTAGTTGATCAGCAGTTCCAACTTAATACACTTGTTTTTCACAGACCTGTATCTTGGTATGTACACTTTTAAGTTTGTAGCCATTTATAACAACCCTGGCTCAAATTATGTGCTTGGAATCTAAGCATTAAAAGGAAAACTTCTATACTTGGGAAAGGTAATGAAAGAGGAACACGAAGACTTATTGTGAGATGTTAATCATAACTTCAAGCAACTTTTCTCTGGCTATTCCTTGCAAAGAATTGTGCTGCTGTGATGGTCATGGTGATTTCCTCATGGATTTCTTTTCCCTTCTCTGCAATTCCTCATCCTCAGTAACTTTAAAATTCAACTTAAATTCCCCTTGTTCCTTGCCCCTCTTCTTTCTTCCTTTCTCCTGTCCTCACTCAATCTCTTGCTTCATCTCACACCCATAGCCATATACTTGATCTTGCCATCTCTGAGATCTTGACCATTGATAAGGCTACTTCTTCATTTCCCTTGCCATCCACATCTTCCTCCCCAATTAGAGCAAAGCATTTTAGCCCTACCACATGTATTTGAGAATAGTGATGAAAAGTCAGGCAACTACCAAGAGAAAAAGACTATTAACACTCCCACTTCAACTATTGTGGAACCCAACACATGAGTACAAGGGACCAGACTAAAGTGTTTGTAAGTGTCTTAAGTCAGATGTGTCTTGACGATGCTACTACTTGGCCTCTTCCCGAGGTCCACACCATCATAGATACCAGTGTCCAATTAGTTTGGTTCACTCCATATTAAGAAGCAGCTGATTGGACTGGACAAAGGAAAGGCTAAGGGACTTGACAATATTCCGGCTGTATTACTGAAGACGTGCACTAGAGTTAGTTGCTCCCCGACAAACTATTTCATTGCAGCTATGGTATCTACTTGACAATGTGGAAGATTGTCTAGAAATGTCCCATTCACGAAACATAAGCTAAATTTAACCAGGCCAATTACCACCCTGTCAGTCTACACCCGATCATGGAAATAACAGACAACACCGATCCACTAATAACTTGCTCACCAATGCTGAGTTTGGGTTCTGCCAGCACCACTAGGCTCCAGAACTCATCATAGACTTTAACCAACCACTGATGCAAAGGCTGACTGTTAGAGAAAAGTTAATATCAGCTGCCTTCAACATCAAGATAGTATTCAACTGAGTTGGGCACCAAAGAGCAAAATCTACAGCAATGGGGTCAAGAGGAAAACCCTCCAGTGGCTAACACAGAGGAAGATGTTTGTGGTTATTGGAGGCCTGACATCTTAGCACCCCTGAACATCACTTAAGGAGTTCCTTGGGGAAATGTCCTCGACCCAACCATCTTTAGCTGCCTTATCAATGACCTGCCTTCTATCATAAGATCAGGAGTGGGGCTGTTTGCTGACTATTCCACATTGTTTAATTCCATTCACATCACCTCCAGTAATGAAGCAGCCCATGCCAGCCTAAAACAGGACCTGGATAACATCTCATCTTGGACTGACAAGTGGCAGATACAATTTTCATTCCTTAGGATTATCTGGCAACAAGAAAAAGCCCGACCATCTCCTCTTGATCTTCAATGGCACCACCATTGCCAGGTCTCCACTATCAATATTGTGGGGGTCATCATTGATCAGAATTTTAACTGGACCAACCATGGCTAAGAGCACAAAACAGAGGCAGGCTACTTCATAATGAGTGGCTTACCTCCTGACCCTTCAAAGCCTATCCATCATACAAAATGCCCAAGTCAAGAGTGCAATGGAATGTCTGCCTGGATGGGTGCAGCTAGACACTTGAGAAGCTTGACACTATCCAGGACAGAGCAGCTTGTTTTATCTTTGGCCTTGCCACTGGAATCAATATTCACCATCAGTGCAATGTGGCTGCAGTCTGTGCAATCAACAGAATGCACTGCTGCAACTCACTTTGACAGCTCCTCCACCAATCTCTACCAAGGTCAAGAGCAGTAATGTCATGGGAACACCGCCACCTGCAAGTTGCCCTGCAAGCCACTCATCAACTTGACTTGCGCACATACTTTTTTTTTGTCATCACTGGATCAATATTCTGGAATTCCTGGCTAATCTATTGTAGGAGCGTCTCCACCACGAAGACTGCAATGATTGAGGAGAAGACCCACCCATTACCTCCTGGGATCAATAAGGTATGGGCAATAAATGTGGCCTTGGTAGCGATGCCCACATCCCAAGAAACAATTTAAAGAAAACCTGGTACACATCTGGTCTTTTAATCCATTGCGAGATCTGACTCGACCATGTTGAGCATTCGATGGCCTTGCTCTTCATGGCCAAACGCTCCTACCACTCCAGGATTATCCAGTGTAAAAATAATCCACAGATCATTTTCACCAAGGAAAATTGCCTCCTCAAATCCTCTTCATCCTCATTTCTAGCTCCAAGTGTGAGGAGCTCGTGGATTTTTTAAAAATTTTAAGCCTCCGATCCACTGCTGACTCCACAGTTACCCCCCTCTCCTCTGCTCCTTTGTTATGATCACCCTCAAGCCTTGGAGTAACTTGACAATGTGGCTTCTATTTGTGTGTGAGCCTGGCCATTGAACTTTGACAAACACATCAGGGCATCTCTAGTCTAAAATTGACTAAAATATGCATGTGTAGATGTATGGATAGATTGTACAGCACTTCAATGCACTATAATATGAAATGGTGTTATGTAGACACACATCTAGGATGATTCCCTACAGGTCAAGCTGTGAACTCGAGGTAAAACTAGGGGGAGTTCACCTCCCACTAGCTCGTTCAAGAACAGCATTGGCAGAGGACAATGAAAGATCACTCTTTTGGTCAGGGAATGCCACATGATACGGTTGTTTAGTATGCCCCATATTAAAAAAATAATAATCCTTCAGCTTTTAATAGTTAAGCTCAGGTTCAAAGATATTGTCCATGTTTAAAGTGTTATGGGGAGAAATTACCAAAAACCTGACACTTCTAACTATAGCACCAGTTAGACCATGATAAATGTTCGTGCTTCCCCATGTTGGGCCTTTGTGCTCTTGGTCTAGGAAGGAGAAACACCAGGAATGTTTCCCTCTCCTGATTGTTATCCAATGACTTCTGCTTGAATGTTTGTGGACATCAGGTACAGACAGACTTGGGCTTGCCCGGGATTCATCCTCTGGTGGAATAACAGCCATCCAAGCAGTCGTCCAAGTGAAGAATGATTATTTGGATGAGATACTATTCATAGATCCTTTCCGGAACGTGCATGTTGGGTCAGCGCCTTCAGGACAGGAGGGGAGAAAACTTGAGAAGAAAAAGAAAACTTAACTGTCACCAGATTTTTATTTGTTTGTCGAATTACTGCTTTTAACAATTCCTAGCCTGGAAACAGGAAGTTGTGCTGGCTAATATAGATGATACAATGAGGGCTTGCTTTGTGATAATGTCACTGCTTCTTGGGTCTTCATGGTTGCATGATTAATCCTCATGGGAAAAGGTCACGTGAATAGAAGAAGGGAGCAACTCTTGTAAACATATAGACAAGTCACATTCCCAGGTGACTGTGGGGAGGGAAATCTCAGAATATATGTTGATTTTAAAAGACACATTATCACTCTTGTATTCTATACTCAGTTTCCTTACAGGACCTGTCTGTAAATGAACTGTCGTACAGCAACAGTGAAATAATATTTTTACATTATTTGTGTCTTGTGTTGTCTTGCTGTGCCTTATTCTAATATAAATGTTGTAAGTAAACATAGATAGGCATGTTATCTGTGCCAAACAACCAACGAAGTATTGGAAAGCAACCTCTTGCCATCTGTTTTTCACTTTTGTGGATGCTGCCTCCTAGAATTAGTGACATGAAATGCCTTTTATTAATGACATATTTCAACAGGGTCTATGTTCAAGCCATAAAACCTTAATGGTATTTATTGGAACTCCAGTTTATCCATCATTGGATCCTTGTGGTAGGAAATACAGGAAATTACATGAAAATCTTGGAGTGAAATTCCAAACATGTGAACCAGCTTTATGTGTAACTGTTTCCTCCAGTATTTATTCTCTGTGTGACTTTAACTTTTCAAAGTTCAATTCCATTTGATATAATTCCAGTATTATAAAAATAAACATAATGGCCCGAATTTTGCAGTCAGCAACGAATGAATAGCACTTGCCGTTCCTTAGCCTTACAGCAGCCCACGGACATTTTGTGGGCTTTCGCGCGGCAACTTAAGGTAATTAGAGATCCATTTCAGTGCGGCGCCTTCTACTCGGCTGAGACTTGTGAGACCAGGGCAAGCAACAGCGTGTCTCCTTATCCAATCAGATTGAAGAATCCCCACTGAGACACGCAGGGACAAATCTTAACTCCAAAAAATGGGTGGGTTGGGGTCGTGTCAGAGGTTAAAATGAAAAAAATCTGGACAGGAAGTGAACTCCCCCACTTCCAGTTTTAACGGAGGCGGGATGAGGGGCAGGAAGCAGTTAATAATTGAAGTATTATAATGAGGCTGTCTGCCTTCATTTTAACACTCATTCTATTTTTAACCTCAGGCGGTCGGTTTTCACAGGCCTTGAGAAACCCGGCAGTTTAAAGTAGGAGAGGATAGCTTAATCCCTAAGGCAAGTACCTTTACAGGACTATTTGTGGGTCAGGAGGAGCAGCACTTTCCTCCAGGCCTAGCAAGCTACCCAGTAAACCTACCCCCACCGCAAACTGACTGCTCTCTTCCCCCCATCACCCCTCAACCATCATCTGACCACAACCCCCCCACAATTGGGACCCCCAGACCACCAACAGACCACCCCGACAATCGAGATCCCCAGATCACCATCAGACCCTCCCCAACAATCGGGACCCCCCTGCAAGACCACCATTGGACCCCTCCTCCCCACCTTCGGGACCTTCCAGACCACCATCGCCCCTCCACAATTGGGACCCCCTCCCCCTCAGACCACCCCACCAAGCTGGACCCTTCCTCCAGACCATATTGAACCCCCTATGATTCTCTCTCACCCAATACAGCTAACTGCTCTGATAGGCTTGTGAAGCAGGATTCCTGCCCAAACGGCCTCCAAGCTGTCAATCAGACTGCCAGTGGGCGGAAACCTTACTTAAGGGGGCCCTGCAGTTAAATTCTTCTGTTTTTCTTCCCTCAACAGCCCCCCCACCCCCCGCACAAAACTCACTTCCAGGCTAAAATCCAGGCCACAGTGTCGAAACCAAGAAGTTAGAATATTTAATAATTCAATGTAAAATCGTGAACAGAAAGTGAACTAAAGCGAGGGAAAGAAAGCTGGGATTAAGAGAGATAAAGGAGACAAAGAAATTGTTTTTTTTAAATGCTTTAATTTTAAATATTTTTCAATCTCCAACAATAATTTAAAGCTGACGGAATGAGATTCCACACTTGTAAAAGTAACTTTCCTATGTCAAAGAGGTTGTTTGGCAGTAATTAACACACATCACAATATTAAAAATTCACTTCTACTTGAATGGACAAGCCCTAACTTTTTCTGGTGAGTTTACTGGGTAATCTTCCTGATTTCTGCATTTAACTGCGCATGTGTGTGCACGCCGGAAGTTGCTATCTGATTTACTCCATAATAACAGTGAACGCTGTCCCTCACCAAGTCCTACACACTTATTACCCCTGTGCTCACTAACCTACATTGGCTCCTGGTCTCCTGAAACCTCAAAATAAAAATGCTCATCCTTGTGTTTAAATCCCGTCATGGCCTTGTCCATTTCGGTAACCTTCTTCAGCCCTACCACATTCCTCCAACTCTGGCCCTTGGTGCGTTCCCCAATTCCGTCTCCCCACCATTTACAGCTGTGACTTCAGTTGTCCATGCCGTACACCCTGGAATTCCCTCCCTAAACGCCGCCGACTTTCCAATTGCCTTTCCTCCTTTAAGACCTTTCTTGAAACCCACCTCTTTGACCAAGCTTTAAGTCTCCCCTCCTAATATCTCATTATTTGGCTCAGTATTGATTTTTGTCTGATTAAGCTTCTATGTGGTGCTTTGGAACATTTTCCTACATTAGAAGCACTACATAAATGCAAGTTGTTGTTATATGACGTCCTTATTTATAGGTGAGTTCTGAATTTGAATTGTACATTGACCAAATTACATTACATTCATTACATTACATTCCTTGCTGCAATGCTACATCTCACTCTCAACAAGAACTAAACTATAGAACCAATAGGAACGTGTTCAACCTTCGACACCTCCAGTCTCGACCCAAGGTCATCCTATCCTCTGTCATCGAACTACAGTACGCGGACGAGGCTTGCATCTACGCACACTCAGAGGCTGAACTCCAAGCTATCGTCAACATCTTCACCGAGGCGTACGAAAGCATGGGCCTTACGCTAAACATCCATAAGACAAATGTCCTCCACCAACCTGACTCCGCCACACAGCACTGCCCCCGGATCATCAAAATCCATGATGTGGCTTTGGACAAAGTGGACCATTTTCCATACCACGGGAGCCTACTGTCAGCAAGGGCAGACATCGATGACGAGGTCCAACACCGCCTCCAGTGTGCCAGCGCAGCCTTCAGTCGCCTGAGGAAGAGAGTATTTGAAGACCAGGACCTCAAATCTGGCACCAAGCTTATGGTCTACAGGGCAGTAGTGATACCCGCCCCCCTATATGGCTCAGAAATGTGGACTATATACAGCAGACATCTCAGTGCTGTAGAAGTACCACGAACACTGCCTCCACAAGATTCTGCAAATCCACTGGGAGGATAGACGCACCAACGTCCGTGTTCTAGTTCAGTGCCAACATCCACAGCATCGAAGCATTGACCATGCTCGACCAGCTTCATTGGGCTGACCACATCATCTGCTTGCCCGACACGAGACACCCTAAGCAAGCGCTCTACTCGGAACTCTTACACGGCAAGCGAGTCCCAGGTGGGCAGAGGAAACGTTTCAAGGACACCCTCAAAACCTCCTTGATTAAGTGCAACATCCCCACCAGCACCTGGCCCAAGACCGTCCAAAGTGGAGGAAGAGCATCCAGGAGGGCGCTGATTACCTCGAGTCTCGTCACGAGGGCAAGCAGAAATCAAGCACAGACAGTGGAAGGAGCGTGCGGCACACCAGACTCCCCACCCACCCTTTCCTTCAAACACTATCTGCCCCGCCTGAGGGACTGCAATTCCCGCATTGGACTATACAGCCACCTGAGAACTCATTTAATTTCGAGGGACTGCCTGTGATGATGATGACCAAAAAAACTGTATAGTGGGTTCAACAGTTTAAAATTGCTGCTGAACACCTGCATTGGCCAATACTGTAACACTGACAAAATATTGGTATTCAAATTAGTTCCAAATGACTAACTCAGATTGATTTACCTTGGAGCCACGTCAATAAAGATGAAATATATTATACCCTTCATAGCTGGTACTTATTTTGTTTGTGATGCTGACATTTTTTGTTGAAAAGAAAACTAATCGCGCATTTAATTCATTGCATGTTTATTTAAAATTAGAAAATCTCCTCTGGCAATGCTCACAGTAAATTGGGATGATGTACTTTTTTATAGAAACATAGAAAATAGGTGCAGGAGTAGGCCATCTGGCCCTTTGAACCTGCACAACCATTCAATATGATCATGGCTGATCATGCAACTTCAGTACCCCATTAATGCTTTCTCTCCATACCCCTTGATCTCTTTAGCCGTAAGGGCCACATCTAACTCCCTCTTGAATATATCTAACGAACTGACCTCAACAACTTTCTGTGGTAGAGAATGCCACAGGTTCACAATTCTCTGAGTGAAGAAGTTTCTCCTCATTTCAGTCCTAAATGGCTTGCCCCTTATCCTTAGACTGTGACCCTTGGTTCTGGACTTCCTCAACATCGGGAACATTCTTCCTGCATCTAACCTATCCAATCCCATCAGAATTTTTTGTTTCTATGAGATCCCCTCTCATTCTTCTAAATTCCATTGTATATAAGCCTAGTTGATCTAGTCTTTCTTCATATGTCAGTTCTGCAATCCTGGGAATCAGTCTGGCGAACCTTTGCTGCACTCCCTCAATAGTAAGAATGTCCTTCCTCCGATTAGGAGACCAAAACTGTACACACTATTCAAGGTGCGGACTCACCAATGCCCTATACAAATGCAGTAAGACCTCCCTGCTCCTATACTCAAATCCTCTCACTATGAAAGCCAACATGCCATTTGCCTTCTTCACCGCCTCCTGAACCTGCATGCCAACTTTCAATGACTGATGTACCATGACACCCAGGTCTCGTTGCACCTCCCCTTTTCCTAATCTGTCACCATTCAGATAATATTCTGCCTTCCTATTTTTGCCACCAAAATGGATTACCTCACATTTATTTACATTATACTGCATCTGCCATGCATTTGCCCACTCACCTAACTTGTCCAAGTCACCCTGCAGCCTCCTAGCATCATCCTCACAGCTCACACTGCCACCCAGCTTAGTGTCATCTGCAAACTTGGAGATGTTACATTCAATTCCTTTGTCTAAATCATTAAAGTATATTGTAAATAGCTGGATCCCATCACTGAACCTTGCGGTACCCCACTAATTACTGCTTGCCGTTCTGAAAAGGACCCGTTTATTCCTACTCTTTGCTTCCTGTCTGCTAACCAGCTCTCTATCCACGTCGATACATTACCCTCAATACCGTGTGCTTAAATTTTGCACACTAATCTCTTGTGTGGGACCTTGTCAAAAGCCTTTTGAAAGTCCAAATATACCTCATTAATTGGTTCTCCCTTGTCCACTCTACTAGTTACATCCTCAAAAAATTCCAGAAGATTTGTCAAGCATGATTTCTCTTTCATAAATCCATACTGACTTGGACTGATCCTGTCACTTCTTTCTAAATGCTCTGCTATTACATCTTTAATAATTGATTCCAACATTTTCCCCACTACCGATGTCAGGCCAACCGGTCTATATTTCCCTGTTTTCTCTCTCCCTCCTTTTTTTAAAAAGTGGGGTTACATTAGCTACCCTCCATTCCATAGGAACTGATCCAGAGTCTATAGAATGTTGGAGAATGACCACCAGTACATCCACTATTTCTAGAGCCACGTCCTTAAGTACTCTGGGATGCAGACTATCAGGCCCTGGGGATTTCTCAGCCTTTAATCCCATCAATTTCCTTCACACAATTTCCTGACTAATAAGGATTTCCTTCAGTTTCTCCTTCTCGCTAGACCCTCGGTCCCCTAGTATTTCTGGAAGGTTATTTGTGTCTTCCTTAGTGAAGACAGAACCAAAGTATTTGTTCAATTGGTCTGCCATTTCTTTGTTCCCCATTATAAATTCACCCAATTCTGACTGCAAGGGACCTACATTTGAATTCACGAATCTTTTTTTCTTCACATATCTATAGAAGCTTTTGCAGTCAGTTTTTATGTTCCCTGCAAGCTTACTCTCATATTCTATTTTCTCCCTCCTAATTAGACCCTTTGTCCTCCTCTGCTGAATTCTAAATTTCTCCCAGTCCTCAGGTTTGCTGCTTTTTGTAACCAATTTATATGCCTCTTCCTTGGATTTAACATTATCCCTAATTTCCCTTGTTAGCCACAGTTGAGCCACCTTCCCCGTTTTATTTTTATGCCAGACAGGGATGTACAATTGTTGAAGTTCATTCATGTAATCTTTAAATGTCTGCCATTGCCTATCCACTGTCAGCCCTTTAAGTATCATTTGCCAGTCTATCCTAGCCAATTCACATCTCATACCATCAAAGTTACCTTTCTTTAAGTTCAGGACCTTAGTCTCTGAATTAACTGTGTCACTCTCCATCTTAATGAAGAATTCTACCATATTAGGAACAGGAATTTTGTACCATGTAAAACATAATTAAGAGGGGCAATTGCTGTAAATAGGTACACCTTGAACTCAATTCGAGGTAATTGCTGTTGCTCAGGGAAGTTTGTATGTCGGTTAGCAGCTGATTGTAAATCTCCTGCTCCTTGCCTTGGGGAGAGGCCAGATAGTAAACATTGGAACAAACTAGCAGGAAATGACTGCCTGTTTGTTTTAATACAAACTTTATTTGTTCATTGGTTGATTCCTGATCCATTCAGTTGAGATTTGCTGTTGTTTTATGAATATGATATTTGAACCAATCAAGTACAAAAATTATGGACTTATTGGGCCCAAGTTTCCACATGATTCGCGCCTGATTTTTAGGAGCAATTGGTGGAGAACGGACTATTTTAGAAATCGCAATTCTCCACATTTTTTTTTCTGCAGTTCTAGTCAGGTAGAACAGTTCTAGTTTAGAACAGAATTTTTTCTTCAAAAGGGGGCGTGTCCGGCCACTGATGCCGGATTTGAAAGTTTCCACAGTGAAAATGTACTCCAAACTAAAGTAGAATGGAGCCAGTGAAGATTTTTGTACAACTGAAAAAACCTGTTCTACACATTAAAAAATCAGGCGCAGGTTACAAATTAGGCGCCCAGAACGAGGTGGGGGGGAGGGCGGGGGGGAAGGGAACTCATTAAATTCGACAATAAATCCTTATTTATACTTCTACAAATATTATACAAATAAATCCAACCTGAATAAACATTTATAAGCCAAGAAAAGATTAAATAAACCATCTTCCTACCTGTGTGAAAGTGCTTCAGCCAGGGAGAATGCTGCAGCCGTTCGTGCCGCTGAGCGGGAGGGGGAGAGAGAGAGAGAGAGAGAGAGAGAGGAGAGAGAGAGAGAGAGGGGGGGAGGGAGAGAGAGAGAGAGGGGGGGGGGAGGGAGAGAGAGAGAGGGGGGGGGGGAGGGAGAGAGAGAGAGAGAGGGGGGGGGAGGGAGAGAGAGAGGGGAGGGAGGGAGAGAGAGAGGGGGGGGAGGGAGGGAGAGAGAGAGAGAGGGGGGGGAGGGAGGGAGAGAGAGAGAGAGAGAGGGGGGGAGAGGGAGGGAGGGAGGGAGAGAGGGGGGAGGGAAGGAGAGGGGGAGGGAGAGAGAGGGGGAGGGAGAGAGAGAGAGAGAGGGGGGGAGGGAGGGAGAGAGAGCAGAGAGGGGGTGGGGGAAGAGAGAGAGGGTGCGGGGTGGGGAAGGGGGAGGTCAGGTCGGATCGGATCCAGTCCGGGAGTCGGGTCCAGTGGGGGGTGGGGGGGGGGGCGGTGGGTTGGGGAACAGGAGCGCGGGTCGGGTCAGTCGGGGGGGGGAGAGGGTGTCGGGTCTGGTCGGCGGTGGGGGGGGGAGCGGGGGTCGGGTCTGGTTGCGGGGGGAGCGGATGTCGGGTCTTGTCGGGAGCGGGGAGCAGGAGCTGGCCGTGGGAGGAGCCCCAGTGAGGCCATTCAGCCAGGGCTAGGGGCTGCGTGCTTCGGGCCCCTCCCACACAGTTCGGCGCCTGGAGCTACTGCACTTGCGTGCCGACTGTAGCGCGCATGTGCAGAGGTCCCGGCACTGTTTTCAGCGCAAGGACCTGGCTCCGCCCCCCCACAGCTCGTGCTGGCTGCGCCAAGGGCCAGAGGACCTGTAAGTAGGCGGAGAATACCGAGGCTTTTTTTAGGCGCGAAAAACGGGCGCCCAGCTCGGAGGGGCGCCCATTTTTTTTCTTGTGGAAACTTAGGCCCATCATGCGTGGTACTTTGAAGTGCGACACTTTCAGGCACATGACATGTACTAATTTAAAGTGAGCTGCCTTTTACTTGTTTGCTTATGCATATTGGGGCAGCTTGTCCAAAATATTAATTATTTGCCATTGAATACTTCTTCTATACACTTTGGCACAATTTGCAATCACATTTTAAAACCATTTCTTAAAATGTCCCCACTTCTTCTTCATTATCTTCCACCTCTGTTCCCACCCAATTTCTTCCTTTTTGTTCCTTTGTTACTTTTGGGGGTAATGGTGGTATGATGAAGTGTGGTCTCATTGGTGCTGGCAGCCTATTTTTCAAGCAATTATTATTTCATGTGTAACTAGAGACAGTGAATGTTGGCATTCTATTCATAAATGGGGTCATTCTACCAGACCCTGAATCGGTTCTACTCCTCGCCTGTGTTCATTCACGGACACACACTTTCCACTCGGAATCATTAGGCAGAAGTCATAGAAATTGGTAGATTTTTGCCCCAATTCAAATTAGGTGACATTGAGGCGAATTGTCATAAGAACATAAGAACATAAGAAATAATAGCAGCAGGAGTAAGCCATACGGCCCCTCAAGCCTGCTCCACCATTCACTAAGATCATGGCTGATCTGATCATGGACACAGCTCCACTTCCCCGTCCGCTCCGCATAACCATAACCCCTTATCTCCCAAGAAACTGTCTATTCCTGTCTTAAATTTATTCAATGTTCCGGTTTCCACAGCTCTCCGAGGCAGCAAATTCCAGAAATTTACAACCCTCTTAGAGAAGAAATTCCTCCTCATCTCTGTTTTAAATGGGCGGCTCCTTATTCTGAGATCATGCCCACTAGTTCTAGTCTCCCCAATCAGTGGAAACATCCTCTCTGCATCCACCTTGTCAAGCCCCCTCATAATCTTATACGGTTCGATAAGATCACCTCTCATTCTTCTGAACTTCAATGTGCAGAGGCCCAACCTACTCAACCTTTCCTCATAAGTCAACCCCCTCATCCCCGGAATCAACCTAGTGAACCTTCTCTGAACTGCCTCCAAAGCAAGTATATCATTTCATAAATATGGAAACCAAAACTGCACGCAGTATTCCAGGTGTGGCCTCACCAATACCTTATATAGCTGTAGCAAGACTTCCCTGCTTTTATACTCCATCCCCTTTGCCATAAAGGCCAAGATACCATTGGCCTTCCTGATCACTTGCTGTACCTGCATATTATCCTTTTGTGTTTCATGCACAAGTACCCCCAGGTCCCGCTGTACTGCGGCACTTTCTAATCTTTGACCATTTAAATAATAACTTGCTCTTTGATTTTTTTCTGCCAAAGTGCATGACCTCACACTTTCCGACATTATACTCCATCTGCCAAACTTTTGCCCACTCACTTAGCCTGTCTATGTCCTTTTGCAGATTCTTTGTGTCCTCCTCACACATTGCTTTTCCTTCCATCTTTGTATTGTCAGCAAACTTGGCTACGTTACACTCAGTCCCTTCTTCCAAGTCATTAATATAGATTGTAAATAGTTGGGGTACCAGCATTGATCCCTACGGCACCCCACTAGTTACTGGTTGCCAACCAGAAAATGAACCATTTATCCCGACTCTCTGTTTTCTGTTAGTTAGCCTTATCCATGCTAAAATATTACCCCAACCCCGTGAACTTTTATCTTGTGCAGTAACTTTTATGCGGCACCTTGTCCAAATGCCTTCTGGAAGTCTAACGACACCACATCCACTGGTTCCCCTTTATCCACCCTGTTCGTTACATCTTCAAAGAATTCCAGCAAATTTGTCAAACATGACTTCTGTCATGTATTCAACCAGCATTGTAACCCATGTATAATCTGACCTAAATTGTACACTGTGAGAACAATGACCACTAGGTGGGAGACACTCCTAACCCGGACCTTCAGGTATAAAAGGGGAAGCTCCACCCCTTTCATCACTTGAGTGCGAAGGAATAAAGGACAGGTCACAGACTGACCTCTCAAGCATGGGCCTCGTGTGCATTTATACTGTATAGTAAGGACGTATCAATGGCGACGAGAAACTGGGATTTTAAACCACGCGAGCATGGCCACTAGCAGAACAGACGAGAGGTACTATATTAAGGAATGGTTGGGACAAAGATTCAACATTGTTAAAGCAGCACACAGTTCTCCAGGCAGACAAGGGCAATCGGGCATGCCCCAACATGTAGTCAAATCCAGAGGGGGAGTTCGACAGAGACAATGGCAAGCTGAACGGCGATTCACGCCATTGCAAGGGACAATGCGGCCAGTAATGGGGCCATCAACACCTGTTAATGGCGCATTCAAGGACAGTCACAGGGGCAGTCAGTGATAATCGACTGGCAAGGGACCTTTTGTTTCAAACAACAGCTCATGTTGGAGGCGTGGAGGCACACACTCAGCCGGAGTTTGCAGAGATGAGCAAAATACCTGCAGAAATTGCAGAAGTGAACGCTGGGGGAAATCGCTGGAAGCTGAAGTTCAGCGAGTTCATGTGGAGCACGTATACAGTTCATACACCAGGACGCCACCGATAATGATGAAAGTGCTCCTCAATGGCATCCCAGTATCAATGGAGCTAGACACGGGGGACAGCTAGTCCCTGATGGGTATCAAACAGTTCGAAAAGTTGTGGGCGTCCAAGGCCAGGAGGCCAAAATTATCGCCGATTGACGCACAGCTATGAACTTACACAAAGCAGATCATTCCGGTGCTAGGCAGCGCCACAGTAGTCGTGACCCACAAAGATTCGGAGAACAGGTTGCCACTCTGGATTGTCCCAGGGGACGGTCCCGCACTACTGGGGAGGAGTTGGCTTGCTGTCATGAACTGGAAATGGGGCGATGTCAATGCAATTTCCTCTGTGGAGCGAGTATCATGCTGGACAAATTTGACTCATTATTTCAACCCGGCATTGGCACTTTGATGGGGGCCAAGGTAGTGATTCACATAAACCCGGATGCCAAGCCAGTACACTACAAGGCCAGAGCGGTGCCGTATGTGATGCGGGAAAAGATAGAAGGTGAATTGGACCGCATGCTGAGGGAAGGCATCCTCTCGCCAGTCGAATTCAGTGACTGGGCGAGCCCGATCGTGCCAGTGCTCAAAGCGGATGGGTCGGTCAGGATATGTGGTGATTACAAGGCCACCATCAATCGGGTGTCGCTCCAAGACCAGTACCCGCTACCAAGAGCGGAGGACCTCTTTGCGACGCTATCCGGTGGCAAACTTTTTTCAAAATTGGACCTGACCCCAGCTTACATGACCCAGCAACTGGCGAGTAAGTCGAAGAAGCTGACCACCATCACGACACACAAGGGGTTGTTTGAGTACAACAGATGTCCGTTCGGGATTCGTTCGGCCGCCGTGATCTTCCAATGAAATATGGAAAGCCTCCTCAAGTCAATTCCAGGGACGGTGATTTTTCAGGACGACATCCTCATCACTGGTTACGACACTTAAGAAAACCTCCACAACCTGGAGGAGGTGCTTCGCAGACTGGACCGGGTAGGGCTGCGACTGAAAAAGGCGAAGTGCGTCTTCCTAGCTCCAGAGGTAGAATTCCTGGGGATGAGGGTAGCAGCAGACGGGATCAGCCCTACTGCGTCCAAGACGGAAGCGATCCAGAGAGCACCCAGACCCCGTAACACGACGGAGCTGCGTTCGTTCCTGGGGCTCCTGAACTATTTTGGTAACTTTCTTCCCAAATTGAGCACGCTGCTAGAGCCGCTACACGTGCTCCTACGCAAAGGTCGCGAATGGGTCTGGGGGGACAGCCAGGAAAGGGCTTTTAATAGAGCACGCAATTTGTTATGTTCCAACACTCTCTTAACATTATACGACCCATGTAAGAAACTTGTGTTAACGTGCGATGCGTCGTCCTATGGTGTCGGGTGTATGTTGCAGCATGTCAATGTCAAGGGTCAGTTACAGCCGGTAGCTTATGCTTCCAGGAGTCTGTCCCAGGCAGAAAGGGGTTACGGGATGGTAGAAAAGGAGGCGCTCGCATGTGTATATGCTGTAAAGAAAATGCACCAGTACCTGTTTGGCAGGAAATTTGAGCTGGAGACAGATCACAAACCCCAAACATCCCTTTTGGCCGACAACAAGGCCATAAATGCAAACGCATCGGCCCGCATACAGAGGTGGGCACTCACGTTAGCCGCCTATGACTGTACAATTCGGCACAGACCGGGCACCGAAAACTGCGCCGATGCACTCAGCAGGCTCCCACTAGCCACCACTGAGGGGGCTACCGAGCATGCTGCTGAGATGGTCATGGTTGTTGACGCTTTCGGAAGTGAAGGCTCACCTGTGATAGCCCGTCAGATTAAAGTCTGGACAAATAGAGACCCGCTATTGTCTCTAGTCAAGAAATGTGTCCTGACTGGGGACTGGGCAGCCACGTATAGGGCATGCCCTGAGGAATTTAAACCATTTCACAGGTGCAGGGATGAACTCTCGATTCAGGCCGATTGCCTACTGTGGGGAAACTGCGTAGTCATGCCCTAGATGAGCAGAGAGGGGTTCATCAGAGAACTCCACAATGAGCACCCGGGCATTGTCATGATGAAGGCAATTGCCAGGTTACACATTTGGTGGCCAGGGATAGACGCAGATCTGGAACTTTGTGTTCGCAGGTGCAACACGTGTGCCCAGCTGGGCAATGCGCCCAGGGAAGCCCCCCTTAACCCCTGGCCATGGCCCGCCAAGCCTTGGTCATGCATCCATGTGGACTACGCAGGTCCTTTCATGGGAAAAATGTTTTAGGTTGTAGTAGACGCCTACTCCAAATGGATCGAGTGTGTCATTTTAAATTCAAGCACAGCCTCTGCCACGGTAGAAAGTCTACGGACAATGTTCGCCTCCCACGGTCTACCAGACGTCTTGGTCAGCGACAATGGCCCGTGCTTCACAAGCACTGAATTCCAGGACTTCATGGCAGGCAATGGAATTAACCATGTCCGAACGACCCCGTTCAGGCCGGCCTCAAACGGCCAGGCAGAACGAGCAGTGCAGATAATCAAACAGGGAATGCTCAGAATCCAAGGGGGTTCCCTACAAACCTGCTTATCACGCCTCCTGTTGGCCTATAGATCCCGACCACACTCGCTCACAGGGGTTCCACCCGCAGAGCTACTAATGAAAAGGACGCTCAAAACCCGGCTATCCCTTATACACCCCACCATGAAAGAAATTGTCGAGAACAGGCGCCAGCCACAATATGACTACCATGACAGGAATGCGAGGGCGCGATGTATTGATGTAAATGATCCTGTTTTTGTCCTCACCTACGCTGCAGGGCCCAATTGGCTCGCAGGCACTGTGATTGCCAAAGAGGGAAATAGGATTCTGGTAGTTAAACTTACCAATGGACAAATCTGCCGCAAACACGTGGATCAAACAAAAAGGAGGTTCAGCAACCCCATAGAAGAAGCAGAGGAAGAACACGATGTCGAGTTCACTCCACCACAGGTGACCGAACACCGGAACCAAAGGGAGGAAAGCCCAATCACTGTGGGCAGTCTGGATAGGCCTGAGGCACCGCAAACAGCAGACACTCAGGCCAGCGCCCAACAACCGGAGCCCCAACTCAGGCGCTCTGCAAGAGAGCGTAAACCACCAGAGAGACTCAACCTGTGATCCCAATAAGACTTTGAGGGGGAGGTGATGTCATGTATTCAACCAGCATTGTAACCCATGTATAATCTGACTTAAGTTGTACACTGTGAGAACAATGACCACGAGGTGGGAGACACTCCTAACCTGGACCTTCAAGTATAAAAGGGGAAGCTCCACCCACCTTCATCACTTGAGTGCTAAGGAATAAAGGACAGGTCACAGACTGACCTCTCAAGCATGGGCCTTGTGTGCATTTATACTGTATAGTAAGGACGTATCAACTTCCCCTTCATAAATCCATGCTGAGTGTGCCTGACGGAATTTTGCTTTTCCAAATGTCCTGCTACTGCTTCATTAATAATGGACTCCAACACTTTCCCAACCACAGATGTTAGGCTAACTGGTCTATAGTTTCCTGCTTTTTGTCTGCCTCCTTTTTTAAATAGGGGTGTTATATTTGCAGTTTTCCAATCTGCTGGGACCTCCCCAGAATCCAGGGAATTTTGGTAAATTACAACCAATGCATCCACAATCCCTAGCACTACTTCTCTTAAGACCCTACGATGCAAGCCATCAGGTCCAGTGAATTTATCTGCCTTTAGTCCCGTTATGCTTCCATTACTGCCTCATAACTAATCATAAATTAAAAATGAAATCTTTGAGCCTCTTCACCTGAAAGGCTCACTATCTCACAACGCAATGTATTTACCACTGAAAAGGTCGCAAATTCCACTGTTTTCATGTCTGAGTTCTGAGTTAATTCATTGTCGAGCACATGTAACATGTTTAGCCATTAAGCACCAGTGGGGAGTACTTTCTCTGGTCTGCATAACATCATAAACATAGTGGGAAGATTTTAGTCTTGGTAGTGCTTACCATTCGACTAGAAAGCATGAGGACAAGAGGTCTTCTCACTAGGTTATAATGTCATTACACAGAGACCAGAGGAATCTTCCACCCTATCCCTCTAACTAGATTGTGATTGAGTAAACAGAAAATGTTGGAAATACTCAGCAGGGCTGACCTGCTGAATATTTCCAGCATTTTCTGTTTATATTTTAGATTTCCTGCATCCACAGTATCTTGCCTTTGTATTTGTGATTGAATAAGCCTGGTCTTTTACCAGTACAGTGCTCAGTAAAGAAAACCAATTGTTTATGGGTCTACAGATGTGCTGCCAGGCTAAGGGAGCTGGATTTATTAGTGGAAGCACAAGGAGCCAGATCACCCAAGCCGGTCTCCCGATAACGGAACTAATTGAGCGCAACTGTAAAAGCGTCTCTCGCAATCCTTTTTAAAACCCAACACTAGCCAGCTCTTGGGCTTTTTCCTTTTTGCCTCTCCACCTCCCTCGTAACCACAACAACTTGTATTTGTATAGCGTTTGTAATACTTCCCAAGGCGCTTTGCAGGAGTGAAATCAGACAAACTTTGACATTGAGCCATACAAGGAGATAATGGACTCAAAGAGGAGCATCTTAAAGGAGTGGAGAGGTGGAGAGGTTTAGGGAGGGAAATCCTGACCTAAGGGCCTTGACAGCAGAAGGCATGGCCGCCAATAATGGAGCAATATTAATTGGGGATGTGCAAGAGGCCTGCCTTATAGCCTTTATTAAAAGACCAAGCTTTTAGTCACCCTTTCAACTATCTCCTTTTTGGCTCAGCATTCATTATCTGTTCATGCTTCCACTAAACATCTCGAGATGCTTTTCTACTTTAAAGGCACTGTATTAATGCAAATTATTGTTGATTTTCCAACCTGCAGCTGGTCACTGCATTCCACTGCAGTCACAGATTGCTTCTCTCCCCCTTCCCTCTTTTACAACCAGTGTGGGTCAAAGCACTGTGAAAGATTGCTGAGTTTAAAAAATAAATGCATTCACTGAGCTTGAATCAGCAGAAATTCTTCAAGCTCTTTGTCTCAATGTCTGGCCTAATGCCAATAGCAGACAACCACTTCAATAGCGCTTCTCACATAAGTACAAGATTAAACTGCAAAGGCACATGGCATCCAGATAGAAATGACTGGCTTGACAGAAAGACCTAAGCATCTCTCTCAATAATGCCTTCCCAAACCACCGCTCTTCCCTTTCCAGAAAAATCAGTCATCCACAGCTCCCTGTAATTGTGCAGCTTTTATTAAAACTTGTTTTTATATGAAATCTTGACCTACCAACTCCAGTCAGTGAACAAGCACAATAATGCAATGCTAATTGAAGAAGATGAAATTAACTTGTGGGAATGTAGGCTTATGTTTACGTTGGGTTTGGCTGGTACTGATGAGGTGACATATCTGCGACACTAATTGTACTACATTCTGTTTTATGGTGGTGCAGTAGTAGGAAAATGGTCCAAGTACTTTATGCCCAGTGGAGCAAAGCAATTACCAGCTTTTCACGACCAGCAAAAAAGATATTGAGCTTCCAATCCTCATTCGGTTCCTCAAGGCCAAGAAATTACTCTGTTCAAGTCTATGCTGATTTCAAAATCTGAATCTGGATTTAGTAGTTTGATTTCTCTGTTAAGCCAAGGCGCTTTCAACATCAGTGACTTGTTAGACTCTGATCAGTTATTAAATCTTAACTCTTTCATTCCCAACAGCATTTAGTGATGTGGAATTGAACCTTATCAAGGAAGTTCAACTTTCAGTCACTGATTTCTATTCTGATGAATAATCTCAGCAATGGTGATTTTTGGTGCATCTATCAGCTCTGGAGGGGAATGATCAGCCAATGTTTGCCTGCGTAACGTTGGCAATAAAATGAAGGATTTAAAAAAATGTGCCCTTCAAGGAAGGGCATTTATTGGGAAATAAAATTTTCAATTGATAAACATTGTAGAAAGCAGCAAACAGGGTTCAGCTCCAGATGATGGGTTTCTTTTGGTCGCATTATCTTGTACGTATCACAAGCTTACTACATCGTCACTGAAGTGAAAGTCTCAAGTAATCTATCAAGTGCATTTTACTCTTTTTTTTTTGCAGGAAAGCCATTTTGTTTGTGTTTTGTTTTAAAAAGCCATCAATTTTACAATTTTGAAGAAAAAGTGTCCAGTCTTAAACCATATGACAACTGAAACAGTGTGGATTTGGCCAAGTCTGACTTACTGTACCAAATATATAGAGCCAAAATTTACTGTCAAAATAATAGCGAGGCTAATGGCGCTCGCCATTATTTCTGTACAAATGCTACAGCAACTTCAGGTGAGGGACAGATGCAAGGTTAAACATGGAAATCCAAAAATTGCTGTCCAAGTTGCACCACTCTGCCATTAACTTCGCAAAAACGTCATTTCACTGTTTGCCTCAAGTGAAGTTCCCGTACTTGCATGGTATATACAAATTAAACTGAGAAAGTTAAGTTTTGTTTATTTCAGTCTAAGTAACCTTTTAATGTGACAAGTGTTAAGTACTGCCAAACAACCTCTCTCAAATTAACTATTACAACAGTGATGTCTCTCATTTCTTCAGGTTTTCACTGGTGAAGATTTTTTAAATATAATTTAAAATAAAACTTTATTTTACTTTTCCTTTCTGCCTCTTTTTTTCTTTCTCTAAACCCAATCGTTCTTTCCCTCTCTTTATTTCTCTTTTCCTGATTTGGCATTGAATTCACATGCTCTAATTTACACTTCCTTCTCAAACCTTGCACTATTAATTTCACAATTCTTCAATCTGATTGGTTAAGGAGATGCACAGTTGCTTGCTGTGTTCACTCAGGTCCCAAATGCCCTGTTCCCCTCGCTGCAATGTTATCAGCTCAAACTTTCAGCAACTTGCGACACAAAATAGCATTGCAATTAAACGGACAAGGGCAAGTCTAGCCGTTTGTTGCCCTGCCGCAACAAATTATGCCCCAAAATGTTATCTGTTCCCTTTTGAGAGGAATGAGATTTTCCAACTTAAAACTTTACTTACGAAGACCTCTTTGATACTTCTCTTTCAGGTATTTCATCCTTCACAAATTGCCAAATCTGAAGTTCCTGGATGCAACAAAAGTTACAAAAAAAGAATATGTTGAAGCAAAAACAAGGGGTGCCTTCATGAAAGTGGTGAAACCCAAAGATGATATGGTAAGGCATCAGCCAAGGGGCCATACATACAATCTTTCTATATTGCTGCACATGATCACAGACACACAAAACAATTAAGATAAGCAGGAGAAAATGCACTTTATGTACCTCTTTTAACATATTATTTACACTTTATTAATCTGCGAGTTTCTAAATGCAATATTGTAAAAAAAATATGTGCATGTATTTGCCCTCTAGCTAACTGATTTGGTCTTTTGTTTTGTTGTTTGTTCAGCCAGTATAAATTTAAATCATACTTATCTTTAAGGAAGCAGATCTCTGGCTCTAACACATCCCTCTATCTAATGCACCTTTTCACTTTGTTGCCTCCTGTTTACATGTTTTTTCCTTCTCAAAGCATTGACAATTTGTGCTTCGTGATCACTGATAAAAATCTCCTGTAAAGTTGAAAGCCTTAATCACATAAGGGAGTTTCTAATGACCAGATTTTGACCTCATTTCATTTGCGTAAGCATAGATCAAAGTGGACGGGGCCTGTCCGATTCCAGTAGTGTTGCAGGGTGTGACAGCACTTCACATCAAAACGACAGCTCAAGTGCAGGACAATCAAATTGCTCAATTATATCCTGGGCCTGTAATTATTCCTCTCTGTTTTTGCAAAGCCTGCATTTGTCATTCCATTGACATAATTTACCTTATGATCACCTCACTAACATTTTGGTTGCAACCACAGTTGAAGAAATATGGAGGCAGTTTCCATTCTTTTTATTTTGAAATTGATGAGGTCTGATATAGCAGCCACAATAACCTCTGCAGGGCATGTATAGACTTTGTGTTTAATTGCCTTCATCATCCCGATTGTCTGCTGACCAAAAGTGCAGGTCACCAATTACTGCAGCTGTGGCCAGACCTGCAGATAATTGGATTTTTGTAGCAGAGTTGATGGCATAATTGGATATTTTTGTTACTTGTTTTCAAGCCTTGTAGTTCTTCCTTCTGTGAAACATTATGGTATTTATGAGGTAAAAAGAATATAGTCATGGCGATTCTTGTTTTTGTATTTTAAGTTTAAAAGTCAAAATAGTTGACAACAATAATAGGTAAATATCCAATGCATAATCTGTGAACCAGAACTTATATGGATATACAGAGGATTATAATCATTTAGAGTCCAGTTGCATTACTACTCGATGAAAAACGGCAGCATAGCTCTGATTCAAGTCCCAGTCTAACTCTGGAAAGCAGTAATGAGAGTCCCTGAGAAAAGCGCTCTCTCACCGCTTTACTGTAGCACGGTGTGGTGTATAACAGTTGTGGTGCCAAGAGAGATGAAAAAAGTGTTTAGAAGTTCATTGGTCTTTACAAACTTACTGCCATTTTTTTCATGTTTGGAGAAAATTAGCACTCCCATCTGCATTCTCAAACACAAGTACAGCACTTGGTTGGGAGGGCGAGTAATAGAACAGGAGCTGGTTTCGGGGTGTACATTATATCCTGTTTTACCTCGTGTTTCAAATTCCAGAATTGACTTCTACCACCCCCCTCCAGTGTCAGCCGTGGCTCAGTGGGTAGCACTCTCACCTCTGAGTCAGAAGGTTGTGGGTTTAAGTCCTACTCCAGAGACTTGAGCACAAAAATTTAGGCTGGCACTCCCAGTGCAGTACTGAGGGAGTGCTGCACTGTCGGAGGTGCTGTCTTTCGGACGAGACGTTAAACCGAGGCTACGTCCGCTCTCTCGGGTGGACATAAAAGATCCTATGCTACTATTTTGAAGAAGAGCAGGGGAGTTATTCCCAGTGTCCTAGCCAATATCTATCTCTCAATCAACATCTTAAACAGTTTACCAAGTCATTATCACATTGTTGTTTGTGGGAGCTTGATGTGTGCAAATTGACTGCCGCGTTTTCGACATTACAACAGTGACTACACTCCAAAAAGTGCTGTAAAACGCTTTGGGTTGTTCGGTGGTCGTGAAAGCCGCTATATAAATTCAAGTCTTTCTTACTCAAGTCTTTACATGCGATTCCATCTCTGCGTTCAAAAATATATTTAAAAGTTGATTAACCATGAGCGATGCTCTGTGTATGTATGCAAGCATGCTTTCTCCAGGCAGCCAAGCAAGATATGGGGTCCTTGTCGGCTGCACTTGTCATTCTCCAAAAGTATAACCACAACTTTAATAACTTCCTGCTATGCAATAATGTATGATATACACCACTCATTATAACTTGGTCCTTGGGACCCCGAGCATTTGCGTGTTATTAACTATGTAAATAGAATATAACATTTTTAAAAATCCACAAGCCTAGGCTCACTATTGACAGGGATAACTGCGTACCTTGTAATGTGGATGGAGTGTGTTCACACTCCCATACGGTGGGTGCAGAAAAGCCTGTTTATCCACCTGACTATCGAATCCCCTGTGATCGCTGCTGTGCCCCGTACATCAGGAGCAGTGAAGTCGGGGAGAAGGAGCGGTGAGAGATCATGGAGCGATGTGGATAGGGGCCCAGGAGAGGTGCGAGTTCAGGTCCCAAAAGAGTCGATGGCAGCACGGGCCAGCCCACACTGCAACATGTGTGTGCACTAGGTCTGTGCAGCAAAGCTGGTCTCCAGTCGTCTTGGTTAATCCTTGCCACTGGACCAAAACCTAGCTCTGTCAAGCCCGTGTGGTAACTGGTGTGCAACGCCACCCCAAGTTTTAAAAAAAATCCACGCACAGGCATCTTCCACCCTTCAACATGTAGTTCGGGACCTGGAATATTGGGTCCTTCATTGAAACACCTGTGAACTCATCCCTTTTTGCCGTGGAAGCAAGTCATCCTCGTTTTGAGAGACTGCCTATGATGATGACGGTCGCAGGAGGAGAGGGTGGCCACCATAACTTCCGTCTACTATGGTGTACAACGGACATGATCTTCACTGCGCAACAACTACAAGAGAAATGCAGGGAACAGCACCAACCTTTGACCTCACAATGGTCTTTGATACTGTCAACCGTGAGGGATTATGGAGCGTCCTCCTCTGTTTTGGCTGCCCTCAAAAGTTTGTCATCATCCTCCGTCTGCTCCATGATGACATGCAAGCCGTGATCCTTACCAATGGATCCACCACAGACCCAATCCACGTCCGGACCGGGGTCAAGCAAGGCTGCGTCATCGCACCACCGCTCTTTTCGATTTTCCTTGCTGCAATGCTTCATCTCACCCATAGCAAGCTCTCCGCTGGAGCGGAGCTAAGTTATCGAACAGAAGGGAATATGTTCAACCTCCGCCGCCTCCAGGCCAGATCCAAGGTTGTCCCATCCTCTGTCATCGAGCTACAGTACGCGGACGACGCTTGCGTCTGCGCACACTCTGAGGCCGAGCTCCAAGCCATCGTCAACACCTTCACCGAGGCGTACGAGAGCACGGGCCTTACGCTAAACATCCATAAGACAACAGTCCTCTACCAACCTGACCCCGCCAGACAGCACTACCCCCCAATTATCAAAATCCATGACGAGACTTTGGACAATGTGGACCATTTTCCATACCTTGGGAGCCTACTGTCAGCAAGAGCAGACATTGATGACAAGGTCCAAAACTGCCTTCAGTGCGCTAGTGCAGCCTTCGGTCGCCTGAGGAAGAGAGTGTTTCAAGACTAGGACCTCAAATCCAGCACAAGCTTATGGTCTACAGGGCAGTAGTGATACCCGCCCTCCTATATGGCTCAGAGACGTGGACTATATACAGCAGACATCTCAAAACGCTGGAGAAGTACCACCGATGCACTTCCGCAAGATCCTGCAAATCCATTGGCATGACAGACGCACCAACATCGGTGTTCTCCCTCAGGCCAACATCCCCAGCATCGAAGTACTGATCACGCTCGATCTGATCCATTGGGTGGGCCACATTGTCCACATGCCTGACACGAGACTCCCAAAGCAAATGCTTTATGCGGAGCTTCGACACAATAAGCGAGCCCCAGGTGGGCAAAGGAAATGCTTCAAGGACACCCTCAAAGCCGCCTTGATAAAGTGCAACATTCCCACCAACTCCTGGGAATCCCTGGCCAAAGACCGCCCAAAGTGGAGGAAGAGCATTGGGAGGGCACTGAGCACCTCGATCCCATTGCCGAGAACAAGCAGAAACCAAGTGTAGACAGCGGAAGGAGCGTGCATCAACCCAGGCTCCCCACCACCCTTTCCTTTAACCACTGTCTGCCCCACCTGTGACAGAGACGGTAAGTCACGCATTGGACTGGACAATCACCTGAGAACTCACTTTTAGAGTGGAAGCAAGTCTTCCTCGATTCCGAGGGACTGCCTATGATGATGATGGTATATGTAATGAAATAATTTTAAGGTTTTATAGAAAATGAATGCATTTATTTGAAAATGCACTTTCTTCATAAACAGTACCAAAATGGCTGAAGGCCTTTATCTCAAGGGGCTGGAATAGACAGGAGAGGAAGCCTTGCTCAGACCCCATCTAGTGTACTCCATTCAGTTTTAGCACCGCACCTCAGGAAGGGTATTAGACAGGGTACTGGTTTATATCATTTAGGGACCAAAACCTTGACCTCAGGACCATCAGGATAGGATGGATAATGAAGTTTGTGTTAAATATTAGGTTATGTTTGTCTTGGTGTTGGATTTGTGTAATATGATTTCAGCAGCCTCAATGGGTACCACTGTGCAATTCGACCTGGTGCAAATGCTGCACTCCCCAATAGTACACAAGAATACGGCGTATAATAAATGACAGTGGTTAATACTGACGTTGTAGCCGGTGTTACTGAGGAATTCGAGAACAATTCCTACACTGAAGATGTGAATAATCCCAGTAGGGAACAACATATCCTTGTCATTGTGTCAAAGGATGAATATCTGATGGGAGTCATTTTCAGCTTTTTTCCTCTTTGCAAAGCATCTGTCACATACCCAATAGACCATAAGTTGCTGAAGCTTTTTTGAGATCCCACTAATGTAAGCCACAATACTGAGAGTTTGCCTCCTTCTCTCAGGACAGACTATACATCTCACCAAAAAGCAATTTTAGCTTCCTATCTACTTGCCGTTCAGCAGAGTGGTCGATTGTTCTTGTTTCAATAATCAAAATAGCCTGATAGTTTTTAGTTCTTTTGTTCTTTTCCTAAATGAGAAATTAAAAGGAATTCTGATAAGTGTGTGCGTTTGCTCAGCGGGTAGTCAACCATGGCATGCAAATCATCTTTGTTTTTAACCTAATCTAATGGATGCTCATTGATTGTGCACGTTTCTTGTACCTAACTTATATTTATGCATCATAATAGTTTGCGTTTCCTTCGTCACAGTTAAAATATGTATGGAGATAATGTATGTTCATTGATGGGGCGAGGATATAAAGAGATATGTGGGACAACTTGTATCATCTCAATTTTTAATTGAATCAATGCACATCAGGAAAAAACTGCTTAGTAAGTCTACTCTACCTTTAAAAAAGTTGCACCATTTCATACTAATTTGTCAAATGGCTGCAGAAAAGTCATGCACATATCATAGTTTCTGTCTGGTCTTGTTCTCCTTCCTGCTCACAGAAACATAGAAAGTAGGTGCAGGAGTCGGCCATTTGGCCCTTCGAACCTGCACCACCATTCAATAAGATCATGGCTGATCATGCAACTTCAGTACCCCATTCCTGCTTTCTCTCCACACTCCTTGATCCCTTTAGCGATAAGGATCACATCTAACTCCCTTTTAAATATACCTAATGAACTGGCATCATCACCCTATGATGCTTGTGAAATTCAAAATATGCTGACAATGATAATGCAATAATCTCAACATCATGTTTATTGAGACCCTCTGCAACTTTCATTTGAATCAATTATGAGAGTAATTTTGCAATTCCTATTTTTTTTTAATAAAGTTACAGCCCATTGTTTTGAAAAAACCCCAAGATCCCACAAAATGGATCTCATTTGGGTATTTCTGGGAGCAAGCCATCTGTGGCTGTGCCTCAATCCTTTTGAGTGCCATGATGCCAACTTCTCAGAATCAACAATATTGGCCCAATAGCTGCTGTGATTTTAGAGAGATACTGACCAACACTATCACAAAGTTGCAGCATAATCTCAGTGGGAACAGGCTCACCATGTTAATAAGAAATTGGCTGTCTCACATTGGACGTCTCTGTACCCCATGCAGTACTGTGCTTCCCCTCCATATTTGTTCATTCATTGAAATTTCTTTTAATCTTGAGTCAGCGATGTTTCATTGCGATTTGAAGCACATTCTACATCACTCTAAAATATTATAATAGTCACCTTCACGAGTAAGTGTAATACATTATTCTAAAGATGCAACTTGGACATTTTTTACACATTTAAAATGTTGCAGAAATATTCAGGAACTACTATAATTAAGATCATGTTAATATTTTTTTTAAAGTTATCACACAGATAAGAAAAACAAAATCAATGGGAAGTAAAATTAGGAAGGTATGAAAATTTATAAAGTTATGAAGTGAGTGAAATTCTAAAGGACCTCCTTTGAATGGCTCGGCTTGGCAGGGCTCATTACAATGCCCTTGTTACAGTGCTAGCACATTGTATCAGGACTGCACATGTGTACTGTTGAGTGTTTATTTCATGGAACCAAGCGAAAAATAATTTGATAGTATAATTACTTTATTAATGGAACTAATCAACATAACCTTTTAAAACTTGTGTATGAATGTAGACTCCACTCTGCATGGTGTTATGACATATTTTTGTGTTATATCTCGTGTGAATCTCCAACTAGACTAATGTACTGGAACTTTAATTGGAGTCATAGCTGCTGTTTGAGTAGTTTTTTCTTTTGAAGTTCTGTGGGTAGACTGAATATTCAGTGCAGAAAAGGAGCAGATATGAAATAATCAGCTATGATCGCCACAGCCATTAATGGACTTCGCATGCCAGACAAATAGGCTTTATGTTTAGTCTAAACAAGTAAACAACTCTTTCAGACAGCTGACGGGATGGGGTGGGTGGTAATGGAAGGGTGTTTCCCCTAGTCATACACTCTGATGATTGAAATAATTCATATTGATTACCATCCTCTTGGCAAGGAATTTGGAATTTCCTCAAATGCGTTTACTTATTGTGAAGGGATTGCTTTGTTCTTGGGTGCCAGAAAAACTGCCTGGACCAGGTATATTTACCGCCTCCTTTCAGCATGGCTTCACTTATTCTACATCACAGTAGTGAGATAGAATGCTGTGGAATAGTTTTGTTGCATGTGAATATGATGAGGGACGAATTGGGAATGTAGAGGCATGTGCCTCTCAATGCATTATAAGATTTGTGTGCAGAAAATTCCTGTGCATCAAATTCTATTGGTAGACTGTGAACCTGATGTTCAAATATAATTGTAATGAAGTTCATTATGTGGAAATAGTATCAGCAGGATTGTGCCTAAAGTGGAAAGTGATTAAAATAATTACTTCATCAGAGCTTTGGATGCCATTGCAGTAAGATTATTTCACGATCAGAAAACCAAATGAGGTGCTTGAATTATGGAACTAGTAGCTCCCCTTAGCTGGCTGCAAATGAAAACCAATGTTGGTGAAAATCAATATTTTTGGTTTGTCAATTTTCTTCTCTCCTAATTGCATTGACTCTTGGCTATCCCTGGATGTCTGTTATCTTCCTATACCTTACTCAAGTGGCCATTAGTCATGTGTGAGTAAGTGGCTACAGGCTATTCACCGGAGACACATTACAGACAAGCCCATTCATTCCATACCAAAAAGCTGGTCCAGTTGTCACCAAAATCTACATATCCATAAGAGCTAGGAAGAGGGCAAGATTGGTACATGACCGATGGAGAGGGTGGATATTGAGTCCAGTGGATGATCTTGTATTATTGCTAATTCCATCCATGTGACCACAGCATGGTAGACCCCTTTCATTTTCTAAATTGTTTGTAATGTTTATAGCGCTGGTTAATTAATGTTAAGCTTGTGCCATGATAACGCTGTACCAGCTTTGAACTATTTTACAAAGTAACTTGGAAAGATTTTTTTTCCCGTTTTTTCCGCAGTTCTCAAAGTCAAATATTTGTAGATTACAATATTGTAACTCATTAATGACATTCCCTCACTCACTCGTGAGATATATAAAACGTCAAAGATGAGTGGCTGTCAACATAGAATTGCTTCAAAAACAGAAATCCATTTATATTTAGGTTTATTTTAGAGTCCAACTGTTTTCATTTAATATCATTCCAAAATAAATTAGCAGCCATAATTATTAATTGTTACCAGTAATCAAAAAAAATCAAGGTTATTTGAGATATTGCTTAGCATTTAAACTTACCAGTTAATATTAAAAATTATACCATATTATAAGACAGGAAAACATAGACTTAGAATGCTAATCTGCGATTGATGAGAGTTCTGGGTTCCCACTGGTAGCTAGACAACTATTATATTGTGGAAAATGGAATAAACTCAGATTCCAAGGCACTGTATTTTATTGAATTGTTTCAGCATGAAACAAGAGGTAGACATGCATGGGATGGTTGAATCAGATCTGAAGTGAGTTATTTTAGATTGATGGTAATGTGTTTCCATCTGTTTTGCAAGTGGAGGATTACCATTTTCCACTTGCCTTTTAAGGTTCAGTGAGCTTATCCAGTGAGAGCTGAGGCATACAGACCAGGAAAATCCCAGGTTTGATCTCTCGTCTGTGCTTTACTAGCTGATCACAGCTGGTGTGGCAGGTAGGGGTGCTGTAATTAATCTGCACTTTTCTGGGGTTAAGGTCCTATTCATGATCACTGTCCCCCTGTTGTAAACATGTACATAGATCTTGACTGAAGATAGGATCAGACTGGCCTATCGTGCCCCCTGCATTCAGATAGTCTATCAGCATTCAGTGCCAATAGCCACTTTAGCAAGATACAACAGGACAGCCACTGCATGTGGAACTGTTCCTCAACAGGAAGTCAATGCCTTCAAGAGAGCGGAGCAATGGGAAGAAAATTAATTTAGAAAAAAAAAATAATTTAGCTGCAGGAACTGACATAAAAATCATTGGGGCTGGATTTGCAGTCGTAGGCTTTCCGTGGGCGGATGCCTCCGACCAGCAAACATCTACGCATTTACCTTCTGCCTCAGGATCGACGGAGACTTGCGCTATGTATCCCAGGGGCACATGCGGTTCGTAAGCACCCCAGGGATCACAAGGGCTGGCCCAACCAATCAAAGAAGGGAATCCCTATTCATGCTTTTGGGGATTCGGTATGTATGGAAAGCATGAATGGGGATCACATAAAAAATACATCTGGACATCAAATACATTTTAAAAAACCATTTCATATTTAAAATGAATTAAAATGGCATTCAATTAAATATTTAAAACAAAAATTTAATTTTTTGAAAAAAATGTACATGTTTTAAAGGGGCTAAAATAAACTTGCCTTATTGCGCAGGGGTTTAAATGTATGAATAATTGCTAACATTTAATTTTAATTTTTTTTTTAGCACTTACACTGGTAAAAGTAGGCCTTACACCTACTTTTACCAATGTAAGAGTTTAAAAAAGAAAATTCTTGACATCGCCCAAGTTCCAGGTTTTCGTGCATGCGCAGCGCATGCCTAAATGCAGAATTTATATGACCCCTACGTGCGTGTGCACCTCGTACATGCCCATAGGGGCCGCAAATTACGGCCCAATGTGTATAAGTCACGTATTCTTTCAATTGATGGAGTCAACTTGTCAATCTTTTATGAAAGCTAAATACTGCAAAACTTCAAATCCGCAATCTCATCGAATGGTCATCAACCTGAAACTGTTTCTCTCTCCACAGAGACTGCCTGACCTGCTGAGTATTTCCAACATTTTCTGTTTTTATTGTCAGATTAAAATAACATTGATCAATATCTCGGGATATATTAATATCAGGAACCCGAACTTGTTTAAGTAAACTCTTTAACTCTCCAAAGGGAAGTTATATTGTCGCTCCACATGCAACCTGAATGCTTATATCAAAAATAAATAACAATATTAGCATTCCAGGTGAGACTTTGAAATAGTCACAAAGCTTTTCTATTTATTTTGTGCCAATTTTTCTAGACTCTTACTCAAATAAAATATTTTATGGCTACCATTCTGGGTATTTATAATAGCCAATATTGTTATTCATGCTGGTGGAGGACCTTTATCTTACTGATGTTCAGCATAAGGCCCATGCTTTCATACGCCTCGCTAAATACGTCGACTATGTCCTGGAGTTCAGCCTCTGTGTGTGCACAGATGCAGGCATCATCCGCGTACTGTAGCTCGAAAATAGAGGTGGAGTGGTCTTGGACCTGGCCTGGAGACGGTGAAGGTTGAACAGCTTCCCACTGGTTCTGTAGTTTAGTTCCACTCCAGCGGGGAGCTTGTCAACTGTAAGATGGAGTATGGCAGCGAGGAAGATTGAGAAGAGGGTTGGGGCAATGACGCAGCCCTGCTTGACCCCGGTCCGGACGTGAATTGGGTCTATGATGGATCCGTTGGTATGGATCACGGCCTGCATGTCGTCGTGGAGCATCCGAGGAGGGCGCTCCATAGACCCTCGCAGTTGACAGTGTCAAAGGCCTTTGTAAGGTCGAAGGCGGCTATGTATAAGGGCTGGCGCTGTTCCCTGCATTTTTCCTGCAGCTGTTGCGCTGCAAAAATCATGTCCGTTGTGCCCTGGAGGGGACGAAATCCGCACTGCGACTCTGGGAGGAGCTCCTCGGCCACGGAGAGAAGACGGTCTTCCACCATCCTGTCCTCACCGCACAGCACTGCCCCCTGAGACATCAAGATCCACGGCGCGGCCCTGGACAACGTGGATCACTTCCCTTTTCTCGGGAGCCTCCTATCAACAAGAGCAGGCATTGACAACGTGATCCAACACCGCCTCCAGTGCAGCCTTCGGCCGCCTGAGGAAAAGAGTGTTTGAAGACCAGGCCCTCAAAAGTGCTACCAAGCTCATGGTCTACAGGGCCGTAGTAATACCCGCCTGTCTGTATGGCTCAGAGACGTGGACCATATACAGTAGGCACCTCAAGTCACTGGAGAAATACCACCAGCGATGTCTCCGCAAGATTCTACAAATCCCCTGAGAGGACAGGCGCACAAACATTAGCGTCCTCGTCCAGGCCAACATCCCCAGCATTGAAGCACTGACCACACTTGATCAGTTCCGCTGGGCAGGCCACATAATTCGCATGCCAGACACGAGACTCCCAAAGCAAGTCCTCTACTCAGAACTCGTCCATGGCAAACAAGCCAAAGGCGGGCAGAGGAAACGTTACAAGGACATCCTCAAAGCCTCCTTGATAAAGTGAAACATCCCCACTGACACCTGGGAGTCCCTGGCCATAGACCGCCCGAAGCGGAGGAAGTGCATCCGGGAGGGCACTGAGCTCCTTGAGTATTGTCGTCGAGAGCATGCAGAAATCAAGCGCAGGCAGCGGAAGGAGCGTGCGGCAAACCAGGATCCCTGCCCACCCTTCCCCTCAATCACTGTCTGTCCCACCTGTGACAGAGACCATGGTTGTCGTATTGGGCTGTACAGCCACCTAAGAACTCATGGTAAGAGTGGAAGCAAGTCTTCCTCGATTCTGAGGGACTGCCTATGATGATGATGATGATATTGTTATTCACTATCAATGATCAAAAGCATAATAACATCAAAAGAAAAAAAAAGGTCTCGTTAAAAAGAAGTGAAGGATATTTTTCAGATTAAGTCACAGCCAAAGTGATCATTGTTAATGACTGGAATAGGTAATTAAAATGCATCTGCGATTATTTTTTCCCATTGTAATATCTACCCCCAGGAGGTGTGCGTCATACTGTGATGTGCAACTGAATGTCTGCTGAAAAAAGATGGAAGTGCAAAGGACAGGACATAAAATGGGTAGTTTTATTTTCAAACAAGTTGAAAGACTATTTTTCTGGAGTGTATTCAGCATCAGTTGGGCTTTAAATTGAAGTCATGTATTAGTTTGGCAGCTAAATATCTAACGGTATGAATTTAAGATTGCTAGACATTCAAACAGTATTGTATTTGGGATAAGCTACGGAGTGAAATTTTATTGTATGTATTTTAACAAAAACTAGTAATGTTATAACCCCAATATGATGTGGAATTTATCGTGAGCAAGAAATTGTTCTTAAACAATCAAACTTATAGAGCAACAACTTTAATAATAGCAAAGATGGCAGTACTTGCCTTCATGCTATAATTGTTTTTTCAAGACTCCTACACACTAGGGGGCCAAAATTGGTTGTCCGCCCATTTGTCAGCGGTATGTCGTTTCATACTGTGGGGTATCACTGGGGTAGAGTGCAGCGGACGGAGTGGAGTGCAGCAGGCAGTGAGTCCTTTTCACTCAGGAATTTTCGGGTCCCGAATTCTGCGCACGCATATGCTGCTGCGAAGCTCCGCCCCCCCCCACCCCGAGAGAGACAGACCAGAATCCACAGAGACTGCCGGCCTGAGAGTGCTGAGCAGGTATGTGGGAGGGGAGGGGAGGTCGCTTCCTGGGGGAGATCGCTGCTTGGGGAGGGAGGTGGGTGGGGGGGGGAAATACTGGGGGGTGGGAGAGACTGGGGGTGGTGACAACTAAAAACATTTTCACAGGTGAAGATGCATACCGCCGACTGATCGACTTAAAACCACCTTTTCCAGGGCGGTCGGCGGTATGTCGGTGGCAAGTCATCAATTTGCCAATTTTGGGCGGTATGCCGGCGATGTGCAGTGGTGGACGGTATGCATACCGTCGCTGATATTCTGCCAGGCGGTATGTGGGCGGTATGTTGGTATTTTGCGATCAATTTTGTGATTTTGGCCGGTATGTCGGCAGTCTGCGGGCGGGATGCCCACCGATTTTGGGTCCTATAACTGTGTGAAGAGTTAGGGGGATGCTAGAACCAGGAATATAACTCACTTTTTGCTCCTCCCTGAAAGATCAACTAAATTTTATGCATACCTGTGATCCATAGCATGGTTTTATTTGAAAGCAATGTTTAATTTACAGAAAGAAATCTGAATATCTTCAAAGTACTGCTTTCTCTAGTTATTACTGCTTGCAATGATATGAAAAACATAAGCTTACACCACAAAGACCTTTTAGTTTTACTTCCTTTTCATGGACAGTGTTTTATTGCAGACAAAAATATTCTAAATCTTTCAGAACTAGTGCCTGTGTGCAGATCAACAATTGAGGTTGATACCAGATAAAACCGATTACTGTCTTTATATGAATGAAAATTTGTGAGCAATCACAAAATAGGGGCTGCTTTTCCTGTGTCAGTTGATGAAGCATTGGCAGCATTGTACAGACCAGAAAGTTCCACATTTGATGCCTGTTGCATGCTTAGTTAATTGGTCTGACTAAATACACCAGTAGTATCAGCATCCTTGGGTTTGAAGGAGAAAAATCAGCAATGGTTCCTTCTCCTGATGAGCAGGGAAGTGTGTGTGCGTGCGCGGATAGGATCAGGCTCAACTGCAATGCCTTCAATGGTTGAATAACCTGCTTACACTCACGTCTCATTCACGTCTCACGCATGAAGAGTGATCATTTAGTGAGCTGCAGTTCCTGGGGAACCATAACACAACACAAGACTGGGCCTTAAGCAGTGTAGAGAGGAAATTTGGAAGAAAAATGTGGGGGTAATTTTAATAATGGTCCAAAGCAGACTTGTTTTGGTTTGTGTATTTAATATCGCTACAGTATAGATTTTCTGTTCATTGTAAATTATTGTCCTTGTGCATTTTTTAAAACTAATTTTCTCCACTCCTCTGCTGAAGTCAGTGACTCATGTTGGGGTATGATTGTAAAGATGCCAGTACTCTTGTTGTCTCACTTGAGTGCCCATTCGTCTTAAGTGAGCATTGATGGAGAATGTAATTTGGCCATTCAGACTCTGAGGCATCCTGGGCAAACCCAATCTTATTATTGCCCAATGGTCACACTTGTACATATGAAGAGTGATCAGATAGAGCATGCCTGAAAAATGTGTTTCTTTACCATGCTTGTGGAAGGTGTGATCAGGTTTTGCCACTTGGCCAACAAACCAGCTGAGAGTAGTTAATGCAACATAAGCCAACAATAAAACCTGCAGCCTTCCAGGTCTCTGTGACTCCATACCACTCTGAGCAATGCATTGAGGCATTGGGAGACCTCCGCACCCTTGCATATTTTAGTGCAAAGTAGTTACAGCTGCTTGTTATTTAGCTTCAGATACACAAGCAAAGTCACACTGCCTTGTTCAGAATTAAGATCCAGCTGATGAAAGCTTTGTCTCGCATTATTGTTGTTCAATCTATTCTCACTGCACTGACATTGGGCTCAAATTTGGCCCTCCGGTTTTTTTGGCGCACTTAACTGAGGTGCGGCGACTTGGTGCTCTCAAAATAGCGCCGAAAATGTATCGCCATATTCTCCCCGCTCTGTGGACCGTCCTACTGCTTGTCGTGGCACGGCAATCACAGTGGGGGGCGGAGCTAGGGCCCTGCGTCTAAAAGAGTGCCGCCAGCTGTCCGTATGCGCAGTACAGTATTCGTGCAAGCGCAGTAGCTACTCCCATGATGATGATGATGCATGCCTGCAATGTGGGAGCCAATATGTCCTTCCCCTATCCCGGGCCAAGTGGCCTGCTGCACAGGCCAGCCACTGCCTTCCCGTGCTGAGGGCTACAAGAAACAGGTTGGTGCTGGGAGACTTTTGATCAGGGCGGGGGGGGGAGGGAAAAGAGTGTTTTTCTTTAAATGATTTAGAAAAAGAACAAGCTGCTCGAATTAGAAAAGTTGTCCATAGACTGCTGATAAAAGCAGTAAGAAAGGCAGTCAGTACCATCAAAATTCAACTGCAAACCATATAATAAACTGCAGAAATTTAGATTTGTGGATTTTAAAGCCAACCCAAGCTGAGTGATTACATTTATGAAGAGAAATGGCCGAGTGTACATAATCGATATAAAGGTAACCTCGGACAGACCAGAGTGGCTTCACTGACCAGAATTCCTCAGATGTAGAATTAGCCTCAAGGATATAACTTGATTTTCTGTTCTTGTACTGTGTATTTTGTTTTCCAATTTCACAGTACTGGTAGAATGATTAAAATAATGAAAGTAACAGATTACACTAATAATTGATTCATAATTGGTTTTATGAACCCCTTTGTCTTCTGATATTAATGATATTAAAAAGTGCATATTTTATGAAGCTTTATGTAGTGGAATGTGTAAATTATGCAAAAGTTACAGTACAAGTTCTGAATTAGTTGTTGTGAAGGTGTTTAGTGCTTTGCAAAGTCCTCTGTGCTTCCCTTTCCCCCCCCCCATCTCTGGCTACCTGCGCTGATTTCTTAACTCTCCGCAAGGGTTTTCTGTGCGGCCACAAGTGACCACATACACTGGCCTAAGTTAATTTGGAGCAACTATTAGCTGTCCAAACTGGCTTAAATGGCCAAAACAAGTGTAGGTGGCTGGTCACGCCCCCTTTTGGAAAAAAAAACGAAACTAAAAAAAATCCTAACTAACTCACTCACACTGGCGCAAATTAAATGTGCAGAATGGGGATTTTTAAGATACTCCAAAAAAAATCAAGTTGCTCCAAAAAAAACGGAGCAACTCATGGGCATATTTGGGCCCAATATATTTGTTAGTAACTTTAAAGAGAAACAATATTACAAAACGCAGGTGAATTTATATTTGAAGTTTCTGCAATAGAAGCACTCTCGAATTGGTAAGATGTGGATTTATGCTTCGTAATTCCCCAAATGGTAAATTCTCAGTTTACTTTCTGCCATTCAGCATCATAAGCCAAGCAGTTACTAGTTGCTTCCCAACAGGGAAGGAAGGAAAAATCGATGCGTGAATTACTGGTGCTGTATTTATTTCTGCTATGAGATTAAATGCTGTGTATCCAATTTTTTTAATGTGTAGAAAGACAAAGGAGATATTTTATACCATTGCCATAGTGAATACATTTCAAATATACTCCCTTGGCTGTGTAGCTCTTTGGAAGCACTTGGCTGTAAACAGGGCTACATTAATGCAAGTTATTTTTTTTCTTAACTGTACATAAAAATGAAGGAGGTATTAATAAAGATCCTTTTTCAAATGTTCCAATACTTTATTGCAAATGGTTTGTGCTTTCTGTAAGAAAAGACCATGTTTTAAAATGATTATACTCCATATGTGGGTTTTAAAACAGTAGTTAGTAACTAGTCCTAAATGGCACTAACCTCGGAAATGGAAATTCAAACAGGATTCCTACTCCTGATTTCTATTCACTGATTCCCACTGGAAAGTGTGTGTGTGTGTTTGTATGCGTGTGTGCGTGTGCCATGAGTGGAGAATGGGAATCATAGCTATCCTCACCTAAACTATATCTCTGCTCAAAAAACACACCCTACTACTTCCTCTGAGTTTTGCATTAATATCAGAAGTTTCGCTTTTTGGGGCCTAATGAGCATGCAATGAATGTATTATTGATATCACATTTCAAAAGTTTACCAGGACAATAGTCTTCTTGAGTTGTATAAGCATAAAATATATTTGCAGTTCATTGGCAGAACTAAAACAATTACACCATCTGGATGAACTTTTATAAGAGTGAAGCCCCCAGATAAAGTTTTTATTACATTGCATCTGATTGTAACTTGGAGATTTCTACAGAAATTAACTTTGAACAGTTCTTGCGCCCAAACCGAGATAGACTACTCAAGCTTATGCATGGAGATTGCCCAGGCAATGTACAGTCTGTGTGTTTAAGCTCCATCCCCACCATGGTTATTGATGAGATCAACATTACAGCGTCTGTGATCTGATGGTGCTCCAAGTTTTTTTTTCACAAGTTAAGAAACATTTCACAAACAGATTTTTTTTTTTAAAGTTTAGTAATCATAACTAACTAAATACAAATGAATTTTTTTAAAACCACAATACTATGACTTATAGACACATCTGTCTTGATGATCCATCATTGATATTTCTCTTCAATACTTGTACTACGCACTGACACAGCTTTGCTTAACTAATATTACACAGACATGTGCAAGGGCTTCCCCTTATTCAGAGTGAGATTGATAACCAAATAGAATGAGACAGATCATAAACCTATTTTTTAAAAATCATGCTGTTTATGTTTCAGCATGAGATGCAAAATAGGTTATTTTTTTAAACCAAAATGAGCGAGGCTTAACAGGCCTGAGCTATATTATAGTACACATCATTTACATTATTCTGCATCACCTTGTGCCTGTCTGACAGTATGGAATCACTCACTACCATGTCCTGGAAGGTTGAACACTTTCATGTAGATGTTTAGTAACGCCTTATAGTTTGGTTCTAGCTGCATATATTATATATTGGTCCTGGCCATTTTCTGAATAGATCTCAGCAAAATCTGGGACACACGGACTGTTAAAATGGCCAGGACCACGCAGACAGCGAGCAAATCGACCGGCCTGTGAGCACCATTGGAGTAGGCCGGGGAACGGGAGGAGCAGCTTGGCGGCCTGGCCTAACAGGCTGAGCGGCCCCCAGCCTGCGAGCACCATCGGAGCAGGCCGGGGAGCGGAGGAGCAGCGTGGCGGCATACCACTCCAGGGAGCAGCACATGCTAGAGCGGGAGAGCAACGGCAGTGAAGAGGGACGTCACCAAGATCCAGGTCGGTGATCGGAGTGTGGGCAGGTACAGCGGGAGCGGCGAGAGATCGTGGAGCAACGTGATTGGGGCCCCCCAGGGGAGGCGTGAGTTAGGGGCCATGGGGCAGCTCGGCCCAGCCCACACTGCGATATGTGTGCGCACTCGGCCCGTGCAACAGAGCTGGTCTCCAGTTGCCTTGGATAATCCTTGCCACTGGACCAAGACCTAGCTCTGTCAAGCCCGTGTGGTGGCTGGTGTGCAACGGCCAACACACGTTTTTTTAAAAAATCCACGCACCGGCATCTTCCACCCTTCAAGATCAGTTCGGGACCTGGAATTTTAGATCCTTCATATAACACCTGTGAACTTTTTGACATGGAAGCAAGTCATCCTCGATTTGAGGGACTGCCTATGATGATGATACATAATTTGATGTAAATTTCATTTGTTTGCTCAGCACATTTGTAAATTCGGTAAAATTTACCTTTGACAAATGAAATAGTTACAGATGTTTCGTGCCTCGTCATCTCATTGAATCATCTAACTCTAAGTGCTTCACACAATGAATTACTTTTGGAGTGCAGTGACTGCTGTTACTTAAGTAAATGTGGCAGCAGTTCAGTGCCACTAATGTTCCGTAAACAACAAATAGATAAATGAATCTTTGTTTTTGGTGCTTTCGGTTGAGGGAAGAATACAGGTTGGACCTCTCTAGTTTGGGACACTCTGGTCCGGAAACATCCATGGCTTGGCATTAGTTGGGCCTGAGGGAGAGGAGGGTTTATAAAAGAAAAAGAGCACCAAACCAGCACGTTAACCACCGGTCGTCATCTCCCTTCCTTAATTCTAAGGGAACAGATTTGAATGATTATTGTGCACAACTGGTTTAGCCATTCATTCGCAGATCTGGCTCGACCACGTGAACCAATATCATGCCCTGCTCTCCTGTGCCAAAACTGTTCACTAATCCGGCATCATCCTGGACTGCAAAGATAATCCCTGGCTTTTTCCACGACTAACCATCTCCAGAAACCCTCCTTCCCTCTCTCTTCTCCACCTCCAACAACAATTGTGTGGCGCTCATGGACGACTTTGTCACTGAGATTGAAACCATCCGTTCAGTTGCCTCTGCCGCATCCCCCCTTTCTCATAGCCCACCAAGCGAAATTTCCCCCGTTTTCCACCCTGCCCTAGTCTGAACCCACATCTTTGTCTAGTTTCTCTCCTATCTCCCCTCATGCCTTCATTGTCCATGAGACCCACCGCATACTCTCTTAACCCTATTCCCACTAAACTGCTGACCAATGAACTTCCCTTCTTGATCCCCATGCTAGCTAATATTATAAATGGTTCCTTCTCCTCGGGTACTGTCCCCCTCCCTTTCAAATCCGCTATCATTATCCACCTTCTCAAAAAATCCATCCTTGTCCCCTCTGCCCTTGCAAACTACCTCCCCATGTCCAACATCCCTTCTCCAAAGCCCTAACTTTCCCATAACTCCATGTTTGAACCTCTTTGATCTCGTTTCTGCCCCTGCCACAGCAATGAAATGGCCCTAATCAAAGTCACAAATGACAGCTTATGCGTCTGTGACTGTGGTCACTGCCTCCTTTTCCTTCTCGACCTTTGACATAGTTGGCCACACCATCCTCCTCCAACTATTCTCCTCCAACGTCAAGCTTGAGTGGCACTGCCCTTACATGGTTCCAATCTTACCTATCCAGTCATCGCCAAGAATCTCCTTCGTCTCCTGGCCCCGCACTGTTACCTCTGGATTCCTCCCTCCCTCCCTCCCTCTTTCCCCCGCGTGCCCCCCACCCCCTCCATCTATCCATTATACAATGCACGCCCTAATCTCTGCTACCTTAACATACCTAACTGTAGAATATACTGTCCTACTCTCTACTATTATTCTACTATATCCTACTTGTACAATATATAACCATATTCACTCCCTCATCAAACTATCCTACGTATCCGTATACTACACAAACTTACTCCACTCCATCTTGTAATACACCACACTGTACAATACTTGCCTAACTGCACTGCACAAGCCTAATATTTATTCCTTTCTGCAGCAGATTCCTTCTGGAATAAAAGTGGTGTGAACATGGTAATACATACTGTGTTGCATGTGAAACAACTTCAGTGTTTATGTTCCTCAGTACAGCAGTGATTTATTAATTTGGCCTTTGTTAATCCAGAGCACTTAATAATTCAGCACTATATTGAACAGTATTTGTGCCATTTTCTCTGTAAATTTGACTTGCATATATTGCAGTGCTGTTAAAATAACTTACTATTGACTTATCTCTGTGTATACATAAAGCTCTGAATTTTCAGCCAATAAACCACGAGAGATTTAGAATTTTGTACATCTGAGCCGTACAAAGGAATTAATAAATTCTACGGATCATATGATTTACTGCAAGACCTTTTAACATGTCAGCCATTATATTTTATAATGGCACTGTCCTGATTAGGTTTCAGACTATATTGTGTAAAAATAAAGTTTGCTAGACTGTTGCAGTATCTTCCAAAACCATTTCAGTGCATTTCAGAACTCTCAACAAGTTGAATGTGCTGTTGAATGGCCTTCAAGATAGCTGATTACTCACAGAGGGACAAGGTGGAAAGGAGATTTCAGGAAGTCATATCAAATGTGAAGTCATTTTTGGTTGCAATAAAAATGAAACTCGGTATTTTAAAAATATTGACCAGTGTTCATAGTTTCACACTTAGCACAGATTGTATCCGTTTTCTCTTTTTTGTTAATATCAATCATGATCTTTGTTCCTTCTTTTGTTCTTTCAATTCTCCAACTATACCATCCTGCATTTAATTCTTCCTCCCTGGATCCTCACTATGCTGAAATAAAGGCTCCTTACATAGCCTCTCTTATGTATGCCAACATTGTAACACTGTAATCTTGCCACCAGAGGGCGCAACTGTCGGAGGCCCAAGGGTCACCTACACACCTCGTGCAAGGGAGTATAAAAGGTTGTCTGCCATGCTGTTTAGGCACTCTGGAGTTGAATTAAAGAGACGAAGGTCACATCAGTTTTAGCTCACAGTACTCAGTCTTGTGGAGTTCTTCCATACCTAACAATTGGCGACGAGGATGGGATTACGAACTTTCACATGGTCATGGCTGCCGTTGGTATTTTAGAGAGATTTGTAGAGGGCAATGATTGGGAAGCCTTTGTTGAGCGTCTCGACCAGTACTTCATGGCCGACGAGCTGGAAGGGGACGATGAAGCGATCAAGCGCAGGGCAATTCTCCTCACCGTGTGTGGATCCACAATATACAGCCTCATCAAGAATCTGCTAGCACTGGAGAAACCGGCGGAGAAGATACATACAGAGTTGGGTACGCTGGTTCGGGACCAGCTCGAGCCGAAGGAGAGTGCCTTAATGGCCAGGTATCACTTCTACTTAACGCACCACCGCTCCGAGGGCCAGGACGTGGCGAGTTATGTCACTAGCAGCGCATTTGGAAAATGGTGACATGATAGGTCCAAGTCAGCATGGATTTGTGAAAGGGAGATCATGCTTGACAAATCTTCTGGAATTTTTTGAGGATGTTTCCAGTAAAGTGGACAAAGGAGAACCAGTTGATGTGGTATATTTGGACTTTCAGAAGGCTTTCGACAAGGTTCCACACAGGAGATTAATGTGCAAAGTTAAAGCACATGGGATTGGGGGTAGTGTGCTGACATGGATTGAGAACTGGTTGTCAGACAGGAAGCAAAGAGTAGGAGTAAATGGGTACTTTTCAGAATGGCAGGCAGTGACTAGTGGGGTACCACAAGGTTCTGTGCTGGGGCCCCAGCTGTTTACATTGTACATTAATGATTTAGACGAGGGGATTAAATGTAGTATCTCCAAATTTGCGGATGACACTAAGTTGGGTGGCAGTGTGAGCTGCAAGGAGGATGCTATGAGGCTGCAGAGTGACTTGGATAGGTTAGGTGAGTGGGCAAATGCGTGGCAGATGAAGTATAATGTGGATAAATGTGAGGTTATCCACTTTGGTGGTAAAAACAGAGAGACAGACTATTATCTGAATGGTGACAGATTAGGAAAAGGGAAGGTGCAACGAGACCTGGGTGTCATGGTACATCAGTCATTGAAGGTTGGCATGCAGGTACAGCAGGCGGTTAAGAAAGCAAATGGCATGTTGGCCTTCATAGCGAGGGGATTTGAGTACAGGGGCAGGGAGGTGTTGCTACAGTTGTACAGGGCCTTGGTGAGGCCACACCTGGAGTATTGTGTACAGTTTTGGTCTCCTAATTTGAGGAAGGACATTCTTGCTATTGAGGGAGTGCAGCGAAGATTCACCAGTCTGATTCCCGGGATGGTGGGACTGACCTATCAAGAAAGACTGGATCAACTGGGCTTGTATTCACTGGAGTTCAGAAGAGTGAGAGGGGACCTCATAGAAACGTTTAAAATTCTGACGGGTTTGGACAGGTTGGATGCAGGAAGAATGTTCCCAATGTTGGGGAAGTCCAGAACCAGGGGTCACAGTCTAAGGATAAGGGGTAAGCCATTTAGGACCGAGATGAGGAGAAACTTCTTCACCCAGAGAGTGGTGAACCTGTGGAATTCTCTACCACAGAAAGTAGTTGAGGCCAATTCACTAAATATATTCAAATGGGAGTTAGATGAAGTCCTTACTACTCGGGGGATCAAGGGTATGGCGTGAAAGCAGGAAGGGGGTATGAAGTTTCATGTTCAGCCATGAACTCATTGAATGGCGGTGCAGGCTAGAAGGGCTGAATGGCCTACTCCTGCACCTATTTTCTATGTTTCTATGACCTGAGACGCCTTGTGGGAACTTGCGAGTTTGTTGGATTTTTTGGGGGAAATGTTGTGGGACTTTTTTGTGCTTGGCATCGGCCACGAGGTCATTCTTCGCAAGCTGCTGTCCGCCAAATCCCTAGACCTGATTAAGGCCATCACGATAGCCCAGGCATTCATATCCATGAGCGATAATACCAGACAGATATCTTCCCAGCATCGAAGCTCAACGGCAAGTACTGTGCATAAAATAACACCGCTAGCAGGCAGAACTGCAAATGGCAAGGCCTACACGTCTACAGCTGCAAGACCTATGATGACTCAGATTTTGCCATCGGGTGTGAATGCAAATCCATTAGCACCATGTTGGCGCTGCGGGGGTAATCATTGAGCCCATCAATGTCGATTCAAGCACTACGTGTGCAAAGGCTGCGAAACAATGGGGCACCTCCAGCGAATATGCAAAAGTGCTGCGACTCACCACATGGCAGAGTCGGCAGAGGATGATTGATCCGGCGCGGATCACGCAGAACAAATAAGAGGCAACTCAACCCGAGGAAGAAGTGTATGGGGTACACAACTTCACCACCAAGAGCCCTCCTATCATGCTGAAAGTCAAATTGAACGGTATTTCGGTATCAAAGAATTGGACACGGGAGCGAGACAGTCATTTATGAGCCAGAAGGCTTTTGAGAAACTGGGGCAACAAGGCACAAAGGCCCAAACTGAGCTCGATTCAGACAAAGCTGCGCACCTACACCAAAGAGCTCATACCAGTCATTGGCACTGCGGCAGATAAGGTACGATGGTGCATGATTTATCACTGTGGATTGTACCAGGCGATGGCCCAACGCTATTCGGCAGAAGCTGGCTGGGAAAGATTCGATGGAACTGGGACGACATCAAAGCACTATCTTCATTGGATGATGCCTCGTGCACATAAGTGCTGAGCAAGTTTCCGTAGCTATTTGAATCGGCAACTTCACAGGTGCTAAGGTGCAGATCCATCTAGTCCCCAATGCAAGACCCGTTCATCACCAGGCTCGAGCGGTTACATATATGGTGAGGGAGAAAGTCGAGATCGAACTGGACAGACTTCAAGAGGGAATCATATTATAAGTTGAGTTCAACAAGTGGACCAGTCTGATTGTTCCGGTGTTGAAAAGCAATGGCACGATCAGAATCATCAGAGACTACAAGGAAACGATCAACCGAGTCTCGTTACAAGACCAGTATCCGCTACCCAAGGCGGATGACCTGTTCACAGCGTTAGCGGGGTGAAGTCGTTCACCAAGTTGGACCTAACCACCTCCTACATGACACAGGAGCGGGCTGAATCTTCGAAAAGATTGATCAACACGCACAAAGGACTGTTTATACACCACACGTGCCCTTTTTGGATTAGCTCGGCTTCTGCCATCTTCCAGAGGAACATGGAAAGTCTGCTGAAATCGGTTCCGCGCACCGTTGTGTTTCAAGACGACATCCCGATCACCGATCGTGACACCATCGAACACCTGCACAACCTGGAAGAGGTCCTAAGTTGACTAGACAGTGTGGGACTGAGGCTGAAACGCTCCAAGTGTTTTTTCCTGGCGCCAGAGGTCGAGTTTTTGGGGAGAAAGATTGCGGCAGACGCCATCAGACCCATAGACTCAAAGACCGAGGCCATCAAGAATGCACCCAGACCACAGAATGTGACAACTGCGTTCGTTCCTGGGACTCGACTATTTTGGTAACTTTCTACCCGGGTTAAGCACTTTGCTGGAACTGTTACACATGTTGCTATGTAAGGGTGACGACTGGGTTTGGGGTAAATCTCAAGAGACAGCCTTTGAGAAGGCCAGAAACCTACTTTGTTCTAATAAGTTACTTGTACTGTATGACCCGTGTAAACGATTAGTGCTAGCTTGTGATGCATCTTCGTACACGGTTGGCTGTGTGTAACAGCAAACCAATGTATCGGGCAAACTTCAACCGGTTGCATATGCGTCTAGAAGTTTGTCTTAGGCTGAAAGAGCCTACATTATGGTCGAGAAAGCTGCGTTAGCATGTGTATATGGGAAATGCACCAATACCTATTTGGACTTCGGTTTGTGCTTGGAACCGACCTCAAACCGCTCATTTTGCTGTATTCAGAAAGCAAAGGTATAAACACCAATGCTTCATCCCGCATCCAAAGATGGGCACCAACATTGTCCGCCTATGACTATGTTATCCGCCACAGACCAGGCACGGAGAACTGTGCTGATGCCCTCAGTCGGCTACCATTGCCCACTACCGGGGTGGAAATGGCGCAGTCCGCAGACTTGCTTCCGGTCATGGATGCTTTTGAGAGCGAGGGGTCACCTGTTACTGCTTGCCAGATCAGGACCTGGACCAGCCAGGATCCTGTGCTATCACTTGTAAAAAGTTGCGTCCTCAATGAGAGCTGGTCGACTGTTTCCAGGAAAATGCAAGATGAAATTAAGCCGTTTCACCGACGCAAAGATGAAATGTCCATCCATTCGGATTGTCTCTTATGGGGTAATCGTGTGGTTTTGCCAAAAAAAGGCAGGAAAACATTTATAAGCGGCCTACACATTACCCACCCAGGCATTGTCATGATGAAGACTATAGCCAGGTCGCATGTTTGGTGGCCCGGCATTGACTCGGGCTTAAGAGTCATGCGTACACTAGTGCAACACGTGCTCACAATTGAGCAATGCACTAAGGGAGGCTCCATTGAGTATGTGGTCATGGCCCTCCAAACCATGGTTCAGGATCCACATAGATTTTGTTGGTCCCTTTCTCGAAAAGATGTGTTTAGTTGTAGTGGACTCTTACTCTAAATGGATTGAATGCGTAATCATGTCATCCAGCACATCCACTGCCTCATTGAAAAGCCTCCGGGCTATGTTCGCCACCCATAGCTTGCCCGACATCCTTGTCAGTGCCAATGGACCGTGTTTCACCAGTTCAGAATTCAATGAGTTTATGACCTGCAATAACATTAAGCATGTCAGTTCTGCCCAGTTAAGTCCACATCCAACGGTCAAGCGGAACGGGCAGTCCAAACTATCAAGCAGAGTTTGAAACGCGTGACGGACGGCTCCTTGCAGACCTGCTTATCTCTGGTTCTGCTCAGCTACCGGACATGACCCCACTCCCTCACTGGGGTTCCCCCTGCAGAATTGTTAATGAAGAGAGCACTCAAAACCAGGCTCTCCCTAGTCCACTTGGATCGAAATGATCGTGTGGAAACCCAGCGTCACCGGCAAAACATGTACCACGATTGCACGGCTGTATTGCGTGACATTGATGTTAACAACCCTGTGTTTGTCCTTTAAAAACAGTCATGGTCCTAAGTGAGTTGCTGGCACTGTCTTGGCCAAGGAGGTAAATATTGTGTTTATAGTCGAACTATTAAATGGACAAATGTGCAGAAAGCATTAAGATCAAACCAAACTGCGGTTCATCGATAACCAGGAACAACCTGAGGAGGACATCACCATCATCGAACCATCAACACACACCCAACCAGCCATCGACCTCGCTGTCAATCAAGAGGATGAACCTACCATTCGCAACAGTCCTGTCAGACCAGCCGTGCCGCAGTGCAGCAATGGTCCAACCAACTCACCCATACCAGAGTTTGAACTCAGACGATCAACCAGGGAGCATAGGGCCCTGGATCGACTCAACTTGTAAATCATTTGTTTCAAAGACTTTGTGGGGAGGAGTGATGTTATGTATGTAAACATTATAACTGTGTAAGATTTGCCACCAGAGCCTGGTTTTGAGTGCAAGGAGGCCCAAGTCACCTGCACACCTCGTGGAAGGAAGTATAAAAGGTGTCTGCCATGCTACTTAGGCACTCTGGAGTTATATTAAAGAGACTAAGGTCACAACAGTTTTAGCTCACAGTACTCAATCTTGTGGAGTTCTTCCATACTTAACATTCTCCTTCACAAACCTGCTTTTTGCTGGGACCTGAAAATTGTTAAACTCCTAGTCTCCCGTTCCTTAAACAATCCACAAGCGTTTATAATCTAAACACTGTGGCCCAGAACGTGCGGTCAGTGGCAAAGCAAAGGCATTGGCTGCTGGCCCCAAGGAAAGCTGCCCACAGAGATCTCGCGATCTCTGCGCCGAGAAGTTTGCCTTTTTCGATGTGATTTCAGTGGGATATAGTGGGCAAGCCTAAGCAGCCAATCACATTCCAGAATTCTCACAGACAGGGAAGCAGGAAATAAGAACCTGCTTTTATCAACTTGGACACAACTTCCTGATTTCTGCATCTAACTGCGCATGTGTTGTCACCGGAAGTTGTGGTTCAATTTACTCCTCAATAACAGTGTGTGATGATAGCATCACCATTATTTCTAAATCCGGGTTTACTACAAAAAGAGAGCAAAAATAAATACATTTGCATCTCTCTCTCACCCCTTACAATTTTTTTTTGCTTCTTTCTTGAATTCAGTGACACTCTGGGCACTGGGAGTCTGCAGTATCTGACCAAACTGACCATGCTTCACGTGACAGCGAATGTTGTCAGGCAGACTTTCCAGTAAGGGTCACTGGATAATGATCAGGAACATGAACTCTGGCTGATCTGATTTTTTTTTTCTCCTCCTTAGCCCAAGGATGCTGAGGCTAATTGTAATGAATGTATTGTCCTGGATGAGATCCGCATAGATGAACCAGGAATCTTCCTTAATTACCAAACAGGTCTACTGAGCCAAAAATGAAGATGGAATTTTGTATTTAAATGCATTTCATTTCGTTTAATGTTTTGTTGATCACACTAAATGTATGATAAACCCTCTGAGATCTCTGCACACCTCCAATTCTTGCCTCTTACGTAACCCTGATTTTATCACTCTACCATTGGAGGCCATGGCTTCAGCTGCCTAGGCCCTAAACTCTGGAATTCCCTCCCGAAATCTCTCCGCCTTTCCACATCCCTTTGTCCAAGCTTTTTGTCACCGATAATGCTCCTGTGAAGCGCCTTGGGACATTTTAATAGTTAAAAGCACTATATAAATGCAAATTGTTGTCGTTGCTGTTAGAAAAATAATTTAGTTAAGGCATCATGCATTATCCTAACATTGTTTCACAAAAATTGAGATCTCCAGTAAGCTGCATGCACATTTTCATTTATTGTTGTTTGTTAGGATATATAATTTTATATTTTCATTGCATTTTAGATTCTAGATATTTTATGACATCTTTGTGGTGTGTGAAAATATAAGTGTGATCAGGAAAAATGATAGAATTTCGTACATCTGAATAAAATACATAGCAAATTGGCTTGTGGTCCCTAAACTGTGTGTATCATTAGGACTTACACAAATAATGTGCTCAAGAAGTGTAATTGTTACATATATAGCATCTTTTGTGAAAAAGAGAAATCCTATTGCTGTTTGAAATGTGACCATTCTTTACCCCGGTCAAAATTTCGGGCAAGCCAAAGGCCACTCTTGTACGCAAAAACTTGGATTATTTTATGTCACAGCAAGATACTTATGGAATGCACAAATTTCGACAACAATTCAAACCCAGAAGGTGGGAACATAATTGTTCTCCAACAGGTTTGCCACAGGCAACTTTGAGATGCTTACAAGGCTCAACTAATTTTGTTTTGTAAATAATTTGCAACCTAGCTCAATTAGTTGCTATGTGAACACAAACTAAGTTAACTCATGTAAGGATGTTGGAAAGTAACAATATTGGGCTGGATACAAGATGATTGTCAACAGACTAACAGTAAACATTGTTAGTCTGTTGACGTCCACGTCAAATAAACCCTCCAGGAGAAATGTACCTGTCCATTGCTAGTAGCCATCTTGTTTTGTTTCTGAAGAGTTGCATCAATCACAAGTAAATAAAATACCTACAATTTTCAACATTTTACCTTTAACAAAAAATCCTTTCCAATACCCACAATCTAAAATAGTTATTCCTCACACTTCTCATGTTGTGGGGTGGACATGGTGCAAAATCTGCAACAATTTGTATGTTTGAAATCTTTGCAGTTGTGTAAATTTTATTTTTGATTTGGAGGTCCTGTCGCTGTGAAATATCATGTAACTGTTGGCAGCAGGGAACATCGTGCTAGCACTTCTCACTTCATTATTATTGGTGCCTGCTTTGGCCTGCAAGCCACACGCTGTAACTCCATCTTTCAGTGTTCACGATCTGGAAAGTTCCAGCTGCTCATAAACCTAACAAGAACTTTTAACTCTGGAATGCCAGCAGTCTTCATATTAAATTACTTTGTTAATGTTTGTGGCACATTTTGCCTGGGGGCGTTGTTGACAGAGAGCAGTGCTATCTGCAACCATTGCTTCTCAGCTTCTGCTTTTGGCACTTTCAATCACACCCCAAACCTTTTGAAGATATTTGCTTGCTTGACAGATTCAGGGCATATGATTCTTTCTAAGCAGCTTTGTGTAATTTTTTTCTCTCTGAATTTGGTAGGAAAGGAGTTCATAGTTCATAGTGCTTCCTTATTATGTGTTGTTTGAGGAATAGTTGCTTCTTTGCGGTATACTACAAAAAAATGACAAAGCTGAAAGTCCCTCATTGAGTATGTGCTTACACAAAGGTTCTTTGTGGTTTGGGCCTGTCAGGCTTGTCAGACATGGTAAGAAAAAGTATATTGTTTCCAGCACTTGGATTCCTTTCCTTCTGACATCTGCCACTCTGTAAAGATGATAAATTCCTGCCTCATTAGCCAGGGGTGTGGGATTACAGGCTGACAACACATTAATCACCAGCTTCTGTGGCAGGAGGACTAGCAATAGGCATTGTTAACAAAACTTTTCTAATATGTCACTCTCGTTCATGACAGCATGTAATCAATCATCTTGATTGACAGTGTTGATAGATTACACTATTTATACTTTGTGTAATGAAAGATAGCATTTCCACCTACTGTCAGTCCAGGCCAGCAACAGAGTATCTGTGAATAGAAATAAATACAACCAACAAAAAAAGTAGCCCTCCGCTGGTCTTTGTGCAGTGAGACAGACATTGTTGTGGATCAGTTCTGATGCATTTAACAAATACTTATTGTTTAGTAACCTGGTAAAGCAGGAGTCATTGGCGCGGTTTAAGCCACTGCTTTAACTTGTTTTGTCCCATGCTGGTAGGTCAAGTTCTAGCAGGTACTAGTCTGGGCTAGACTGCTGAAAGCGTGAGCTTTTGTCTGACAGGATGACAGATGATTTTGTTGCTGATGAAATATTTGTGTTTCATGGCTATATGTGCAAATATTAAACTTGTTTTCCATAATTGCTTTGCAAAACACAAGTAAACAATGTATTGAATTTGCTTTCAAAATGAGTTACAATATATGAATGATTCTATCAGTCACTTTCTTTGAAGTCACTGAATAATTTTATTTGTAGAATTTCGAAATGTCTTGAGTCAGCAAGCTATTGCAAACCAAGGCCATTGTAAATGAATAGGTTTTACGGGCCTCTAGGGATCTAAATTATAGTACAGAGAACTTATTGGACTCTAAATGCCAGGTGGAGTGGACAGAAATGGTCTAAGGCTTTAATCTTTCAGAAAAAGAGTTTAAGTTTAAGGCCAGATGATTAATGAGAAGTCTGACCATCCAAAGCCCCATGTCACAGGACGTGATTAGTAGGTGACAAGGACTGTAACAACATCCAGCCTGGCGTTGTTTCTCCAACATCTCGTGCTTTTCTATAATTAATGTCCCCAAGGGTATCTTTGGGTCAGGCAGGTTAAACCTGCCAGAACAGGTGGAACTGACAGCCTACACTTGACTGCTTCCACAGGAGGAGATGATGGGAAGGCTTCCAGATGTGGTGTTTGACCTTCGTGCTGTGATCAGACACTAAATGCATCATGGGAATGAACCGAAAGGAGCTTAGGAAACTGCAGGTGTTTCACTTTATACAGAGACTACAATGAAATCAGAGGCACTAATGGATTCCATTCACATGCTTGCTTTATCTTGCGGAAAAGATCCTTAGAAAATAATGGGTTGATGAAATCAATGCTATTATAAAATAATCTTTTTATTCCTCGTGGCCTTTGCAAAGGGTGGGAAGAATTGTCAACTTTGATTCCAATAACTGTATTGACTCCTATCAGGTGATATAAAGGTTAGCAATGACTTTTCCTCCCTCGTTATTACCCTGGCAATGTATTTCAATCTGCCTTTAGAACAATAGCAAACATCACCCAGTGTAACCATTTCATTTTGTATCCCTTATATCAATTGCCTTTCACAGCTGAGATTGACAAGTTAACAGCAGCAGGCTAACAGACAGCAAAGAAAAGTTGGTGTGCAGTCTTTTTCCTTTGTAATTTAATTTGTTTTCTGACTTCTGTTAAAATCAATGTACAGCTAGCTTACCGTTCATTTAATGGCTGACTGCACTGATCAGAAAAGGACCACAGGACTAATGCTTATTTTGTAATGTGAAGTGATTTAGGTCTGTTGATTCTAAGTCAATTCACTGTAAATGTTTAAGATATTTACAGTTAGGTTTTTTGGGGGAGGGCTGTTGATATAACTTTGTGGGATAATTGGAAACAATTTTCCTGATTTGCAGTTTTGAATAAGTATAGTATTTTTTGTTTGGATGTAGAGAGAGAAAATTGTAATGCTTAAGTGATGTGTTTGAGAGTTACAAGTGAATGAGTGCATGTTTGGCAGCCATTTTGTTATTTATAAATGGGAAGAATTGGTATTACTTGGGTGAGTCATCACTCACCCGATTGACAGCATTGTTACTTAATTTCTAAAATTCAAAAATAGTTTTGCTTTGTTTCTCGACTTAGTTCTTTATTTCTGCTTTTGTTGGCAATTCACTCTTTCAAATTTGAAAACACGAACGAAGCCTTGAGTGATGATACCAGGTGTACCTGCAATGAAAATCAAAGAGACATACAATGCCTCCTTTAGCAAATTGGCTATGTTCACAGACAAAACACATAGCTGAAATTTGGAGCTGTCTGTAAAATGGGATTATTCATAGTTTACATATGCAAATCTGGGGTAGAGGAAGGAGAGAGAGACAAAGCATTGCTTGTGCACAGATTGTGAATGCCCTGTTTGCACAGATGGACGTTATAGTTGATATGTTTCCAGGACACAGAATATAAATTTGCTCAATTGTGGAGAGTTTCTTCAACACACTGAATAAATAATAAAATAATGGTATTATTCTCTTCCTTATTGTGCTATTCCATTCTATAAATACATAAGCTTTTCTTTGTTTTTGCAGGTTTTTGCACAGCGCTTTTTGTGTACATGAATACACACAAGTTGATACTCCTTCAGCATCGCTCCCCCTCATTTATTTCCCCCCATTTTCTCTTTGCTTTCAGTGTCTCGGTTGTTTTTATTCAATTGTAGGTTGGGACAATCTTAAGTGTACATCAGTTACATCCTGCTCCTCTGAACTTTCCAATCTTGTTTTTCCTAAACTGAAAAAGGTGCAAACCTATACATTGTTCTCCCTCCCTACTGTATTGAAATTGAGTCTGCTAACTCATTCATTCCTCAAAACTGGGTAACTCCTTACATCTCTTGGTCTTGTTTATTCTATGATCTTCAACCTATTAAAATCCAAGCTCACCTAATAACTACTGGTTTACCTCATCCTCTCTTTATTCATTTCACCATGGTGATGCCTGCACAATGAGCCTTTGCCGTTCACCTTTGTCTCTAAATATTAAAAATAAATGTCACGTTGGCACCAATTGAGCTTATCAATACCAATTTTCAAATAATTCTCCTGCAAATGTTTTGCAAATTAGGTTTTTTAAAAATTTTTTGCTATATTTTTGTAACTCATGGACATTGCTTGCTAAAAGTATCATTTCAACAGTGACATTTTCTCTTCTAGACATGTTACATCATATTTATGACATGTGAAAAAAATCGAACAAATTGGCATGTTTGGAGTAGGTCATCTGACAAACTATTCTAGACAGAATCGCCAAATGGTATATTCATTTTAAGAATTACACAGAAAGTAAATGCATAAAATGTGATTGAAGTATTTAGATAGGTTTTTGAAATACAATGATTCCAATTGTATTAATTGTTCAGGATTGCCTTGAGCCTTCCCACAGTGTAAGATGTTGACAAATGAGACATTCTGAGTCTCATTCATTGACTTTCTGCTCATCAAGATTAAATTGACTTGGTCTGTTATAAGCTAAGTGATTGTTAGATTTGCTGTAATCTTTTCTTAATTTACACCCCTCATTTGTTGTTTCTGAATGTTCTGCTGCAAGCACTTGAATATTTTGATACAATGCAGATTTTGGTTTTGCACTTCTGATCTAGTTGTGGGTGGTTGCATAAGAAACCCCACCAAAAGTACTCCAGTATGACTAGGTTTAAACCAACTTCTTTGTGCACAGCTGCTGTGACAGATCATGATTATTATACACAAAGATGGATTACTGAAAGTATATTACAATACAGTCTATTCCACTAAAGGAACAATGTCCAATAATTAAGGTATAAGCAGTTGTAAAATATATTCATAACATGTATTTCAAAGCTTTTGACATTATATAGTGGAGAAGAATATTATTGACAGTTCTTTTTTGTAATTCTACCTCTGACTGGGAAGGAGGTAATATTTTAACTTAGTCACCCAAATCGGGCTATTTTGGAATTCATTTGTATATTTCTATAACTGGCCCAGTTTGCATATTTGCATTCAGAATGGTCTGTGCAGAGGGATAAAATGTGGGTGTAATTTAATTTGGGCTGCCAATTTGCATGTTATGTATGAAGCAGGCACAAGTCATGCAATGTACTGAATGCTTCATAGATTATTGTTTAGTATGTTTGTGGATAGTAGGTGCTCACATTACAACCCCAACTGCAAAAAAAAATCGATCCCAAGGGTCTTCATGTTAGATTACTTAAAAACTGAGAATCACACAACACCCTGAGGAATACAGAGACTTGGAGCCGAATGCTGTCTCTACCACCATGAAAGAAGAGTAGAACATGTTCAAAGTACAGTGTTGCTAATCTGAAGTGGGTATCTTTGTGAAGAGAAAGGACTATATGATTGGTTTGATGAGAATAATACTGAAATTTCTCAGTTAAGACAGCAAGCGTGTGGCTTACAGCAGTTGGCTGAATCATCATCCTTGTCATTGTCACATTGCTATTTTTGGGAGCTTGCTGTGCCCAGGTTGGCTGCTGCATTTCCTGCAGTGCAGCAGTGACTACATTTTTAAAACTTGCTTGATTGGTTGTAAAGCATTTTGGGATGTCTGGAAGTCGTGGGAGGCGCTATAGAAATGCAAGTCTGTTGTGCTGCAGAAATTTGCTGTGAGACGTGGTTCTCAAACTGCGGACGGCGGAGACATTGCGGGAGTCCGCGAATGTGCTGCTTTTGCGGACTAGTCATTAACAGCACGTTCGGAGACCAGTGACTGCTCACTGCACACACACTGAACAGATTCGGCCTATATTCTCTAGAGTTTAGAAGAATGAGAGGTGATCTCATTGAAACAGACAACATTCTTACAGGACTTGACAGGATAGATGCAGGGAGGATGTTTCCCCTGGCTGGGGAGTCGAGAACCAGGGGTCACAGTCTCAGAATGAGGGGTCGGCCATTTAGGACTGAGATGAGGAGAAACTTCTTCACTCAGAGGGTGGTGAATCTTTGGAATTCTCTACCCCAGAGGGCTGTCGAAGCTCAGAGTATATTCAAGACAGAGATCAATAGATTTTTGGATATTAAAGGAATCAAGGGATATGGGGACAGTGCAGGAAAGTGGAGTTGAGGTGAAAGATCAGCCATGATCTCATTGAATGACAGAGCAGACTCGAGGGGCCGAATGGCCTACTTCTGCTCCTAATTCTTATGTTCTTATAGGCGGTCCTTCGAACGAGGATGACTTGCTTCCATGAGTTCACAGGTGTTTCGATAAAGGACCCGATGTTCCAGTCCTGAACTCCAATTGAGGGGGTGGAAGATGCCTGTGCATGAATTATTTTTAACATATGCTGAATAACCTAATCAGGACAAGTTGATGGACATCAAGGATGTGGTCCAGACATGGCTGAAAGAGAAGAAGGATCAATGGTGAACGCATAAGCCTGAAAAAATGGTCGCCAGCTCTTCATCGACGAAGACAAAATCATGTGAAGATGGAGCGAACACTTAAAATGTACTCAATCAATCATCAGAAGTGACGGAGCGAACACTTGAGGAAATTCTACAAAAAACAGTTCCTGAAGGGCTGGTAGCCCCCACTCCCAATCAGAAAAAATCATGTTTATGAATAATGGCAAGGTACCTGGACCAGTTGACATTCACTTAGATGTATACGCATGCACTGCTGTCAAAGCTATTTGATTGAATATGAATAAAAATATATGTGCTGCAATATATGAAGAATGTCATTCCTATTGCTGTATAAGTGCAAGGGAGATTGGTCAAATTGCAGCAACTATTGCAGCATTTCTCTTGTACTTGCTGAAAGCTTGTCACTCCATAATGCTTGGATAGGCTCATTGCTTCAGTGTCAGCGGATATCAGTGTGGGTTCTGTGGCAACTGGAGCACTTTTAGCATGGCCTCACATTCTATCAATTCAGGAGAATCATAGAATTATAGAAGTTTATGGCACAGAAGGAGGCCATTCGAAAAAAACTATCCAGCCTAATCCCACTTTCCAACTCTTGGTCCGTAGCCTTGTAGGTTATGGCACTTCAAGTGCATATCCAAGTACTTTTTAAATATGATGAGTGTTTCTGCCTCTACCACCCTTTCAGGCAGTGAGTTCTAGAACCTTACCACCCTCTGGGTGAAAAAAGTTCTCCTCAACTCTCCTCTAATCCTTCTACCAATTACTTTAAATCTACGCCCCCTGGTTATTGACACCTCTGGTGGGGAAATATGTCCTTCCTATCCTCTCCATCTAGACCCCTTATAATTTTATGCACCTCAATCAAGTCTTCCCTCAGCCTCTGTTCCAAAGAAAACAACCCGAACCTATTTAATCTCTCCACTCCTGGCAACATTCTCATAAATCTCCTCAGTACCCTCTCTAGTGCAATCACATCTTTCCTGTAATGTGGTGACCAGAGCTGTACACAGTACTCTAACTGTAGCCTATCTAGTGTTTTATGCAGTTTAACCTCCCTGCTCTTATATTCTGTGTCTCGGCTAATAAAGGAAAGCATCCCATATGCCTTCTTAACCACCTTATTTACCTGTCCTGCTACCCTCAGGGATTAGTGGACAATGCATTCCAAGGTCCCTCTGTTCCTTTACACTTCTCAGTGTCCTGATTGTGTATTCCTGTCGAGCAGAACAAAAACCTCTTTGTGGTGTTTGTTGATCTTGTAGAAATTGAGTCTTGCAAAATATGGGTGTTCTTCTAGGTTTACCAGCATTACCAAAGGAAGCTGCGATGCCATAATTGTCAGAGTGACATTGATTGGAGGCTGTTCATAAGTGTTTCCAGTGACCACTGAAGTGAAATAAGGAGGTGTCATTGCCCCAGACTTTCATCCTGTGCTTTACTGTAATGTTGCGCTTGCATTGCAACATCTTAATTCGAATGCTGCTTTTGAAGTAAAATTCAGATTGCGTGACGAGCTCTTCCAACTGAATCAGCTGTAAGCGAAGAAAAGTATGCAAAGGAATCATTTGCAAACTGCTGTGTCTGAGTGGTTCATTCAGAGCATGATCTTCAGTTCAACGGGGACCTTTTGGCATTAGCAGCCAGATGTTACAGGCTTAACATTATCCTTGACAAAATGAAGGTGATGTTTCATTGCTGCTCCACTGCTGCTCCTGGCAATTCATCACAGAGACCTTGACATCAAGCTTGGTGGCCAGCAGCTTCAGACATCCAACGGTTCACCGACTTTGGCAACATCATGTGGCAACACTATTGACGAGAAGGTTGCGAGCCATGTGAGAATGGTATGAGTTGGATTTAAAAATATTGAAGGTCAGAGTGTTTGAAAAGAGTGACCTGAAACTGGAGAAGATCATCACGTTATAGTAAACTATGGTGTTACCAACTCTTCTATAACACTATGCGGAATGGAATGTCTCAAGGTTTACATGTGTAATGAGAAAATGATTTTTTAATTTTTTATTTAATTTTTCGTAGCCAATCTTTCCAATTCTTTGTCAGATCACAAACGCCAGAGGTCACCTTGCACACATCAAGGATCACCCTGCGCTAATGCTCTTAGCCAAAAGGCCGAGAGCCCAAGCACCGTTCCTGGAAGTACTGCAATACCAGGTTCATGCCATGGAGGTGGATGGGTCAGCAACCCCACACACCTCCATGGAGGTGGATGGGTCAAGCCACCCCACCCACCTCCTATTTCCAAAAAGCATAGGAGAACCACCTTCCTGATCCAGGGAGAACCTGTCAGGTCAGTTACGCATGATCTTAGCCAAAAGGCCGAGCCTGAAGCGAATGGAATGAAAGCAGCAACTGCAGGATTGGGCAAGAGTGGTGCATTTCCCTGCCCATCTAGCAATAAAAAATGTCATTCAAGAATTGGTCTCTATTGTCATGCGTGCTGGATCTCTCATTTCCTCCGCTTTATTAAGAATCTTGCCATTTAGGATATATATCCTACCACTCTTGTTTCTCTGCAATTTATTTCAAAGTTCTTTATATTGCTCATTCTGCTAATCTGTCCTCCTGAATCTCCTTTCTCACAGTTTGCCATAAAACTTTGGTTATCTTGTGCCCATGTTCAAATCATTTGTATAAATTGAAAAAGTAAATGGACCCAACATCATCGATTCCCCCTAAAGGGAATGCAGTTGCATGGCTGGCTAGTTTGAAAAGCATTCCCATCATTGCCATGTGACTTAATTCTCATAGCCAGCCTCATATGTGGCACCTTATCAAGCAATTTCTGGTAATCATAATCACCGTCTCCACTTTATCCACACACAGTGATATCCTCAAAAAAAAATTAAATTAGTAAAGAATGCCCAACACTTTACAAATCTACACGAATTGTCCCTGATTATTCCATTCCTTATAAGTCTTTCCTAATTCATATTGTGGACTAGAGAAGTCTCCCCACATTCATTGAATTGCTGTTTGTAGGATCGTGTGGTGTGAAAAGTGCTTTGCCGACATTAATAGCCATTGTACATGAAGTGCTTTGAAATGTTTGAGAGACGTGATTAAGCAGTATATATAAATGGAAGTCTTCCTTTTTTTCTTTTTCCTTCTGTTAATCCTTTGATGTAGAGGTTCCCAGACAAGCTCAAGAATGCTTCCTACGTAATTCCAATTAAATACAGTAGTCTGATCCCACAATAGAGAAAAGTGAGATTTAGCAGGACAGGTTAAGTTTGAGGGCTAGCATATGTCTGAAGTGCTAAATTGGTGCTTTGCATCTGTTTTCACTATTGGAGATGATGCTGAGTTACCAGTGGTAGCAGATAGAGATGCTGGTAAAATTGAGCAATATAAGTAAATGTGAAAATCACTTTAGCTCGGGATAAGACACTTGATTTTGATTGAGCTGCTGGCCATGATGCCATTTACTCCAGATTGCTGAAGATAATGGGAGAGGTATTGTGTGAGTCATTGGCTGATGTACTTCATTGCTCTTTGAGGTCCAGGCAAATTTCCATAGACTGGACGGAGGCTCCTGTGCTCCCAATACTTAAGAAGGGAAAGAAATTGGAGCTTGGGAATTATAGGCTGTTAGTTTAACATCAATTGTAGGGAATACGCTGGAAGGAATTATAAGGGATGTGATATAAGATTACTTGAAGAAGTATAACCATTTTTTACAACCGCAACATAGCTTTAGAAAGCAGAAGTTCTGCCTCACTACACTGATTGAGTTCTTTGAGGAGATGCCCAGATTAGTGGATCACAGCAGTCTTGTAAATGCTATGAATTGTGATTTTTTTGCACGTAGTCATTGTGCCTCTGGAACAGATTGATGAAGTTAGGATGGATTCCCTGCAACTCTTCAAAAAGGAACTGTACAAATTTTCTGAGAGAGGAGAAAAGTGTTATGTATGCAACGCTAGGTAACCTGTATCATACTGCCACCTGAGAGGGCATACCTGTTGGAGTCCCAAGGGATCCCAGCATCCCTTGGGAGCACTGCATATAAGCTGTACCAACACTCTGGATTTTGAAAAAGGAGCTAAGGTCACACTTATTCATGTCTACAGTACTCAGTTACGTTACTTTATTGTGAACTTAACAACTGACGACGAGATAACAAACAATCATGTGAAAATGCAGAGAACTGTTGGTATTCTGAAGAAATTCTCAGAAGGGGACGATTGGGAGGCCTTCATGGAGCAACTCGACCAATACTTCATGGCCAATGAGCTGGAAGGGGACGAGAACGCTGCCAAACGAAGGGCGATCCTCCTCACCGTCTGTGGGGCAACAACCTATGGCCTCATGAAGAATCTTCTAGCTCCGGTGAAACCAACAACCAAATCACATGAGGGACTGTGTACGCTGGTCCAGGAGCACCTAAATCCAAAGGAAAGCGTTCTGATGGCAAGGTATCGATTCTACACGTGTCAACGGTCTGAAGGCCAGGAAGTGGCGAGCTACGTCGCTGAACTAAGGCACCTTGCAGGACATTGTGAATTCGATGGATTCCTTGAGCAAATGCTAAGAGACGACTTTGTGTTTGGCATTGGCCATGAGGTTATCCTTCGCAAACTATTGACTGTTCAAACACCAAACCTGAGCAAAGCCATAACGATAGCCCCGATAGCCCAGACATTTATGTCCACCAGCGATAACACCAAACAAATTTCGCAGCATAACGAGATCTCGGCAAGTACTGTACACAAAGTAACGTTGTTTCAGGCAGGAATGCTTATGGCAGAACATACATGCCTGCAGCTGCACGACCTCAGATGACCCAGAGTCCGCCATCAAAGGTTAATGTGGGGCAGTTAACACCTTGTTGATGCTGCGGAGGTGATTATCGAGCCCATCAATGCCGCTTCAAACACTCTATGCAAAGGCTGTGGAACAATGGGACACCTCCAGCGAATGTGCAGACGAGCTGCAAACCCTGCAAACCACCACGTTGCAGAGGAGGATCGATCCATGGTGGATCAGGCTGAACTAGAGACTTGAACCGAGGAGGCAGAAGTGTACGGGGTACACACCTTCACCATAAAATGTCCACCGATCATGCTAAAAGTCGAACTGGACGGAATTCCAGTATCCATGGAACTGGACACTGGTGCGAGTCAGTCTATCATGAGCAAAAAGGCCTTTGACAGGCTGTAGTGAAACAAGGCACACGGGCCCAAGCTTGGCCCCATTCATACCAAGCTAAGACACTAAAGAGCTGATCCCTGTTATTGGCAGCGCAGCAGTAAAAGTCTCCTATGATGGAGCAGTGCACGAACTCCCACTATGGATTGTACTAGGAGATGGCCCCACACTGTTCGGCAGAAGCTGGCTGGGAAAAATCTGCTGGAACTGGGACGACATCCGAGCGCTTTCATCTGTTGACAACGCCCAGGGTCTGAACAAGTTCCTGTCGTTGTTTGAGCCAGGCATCGGAAGTTTCTCGGAGGCGAAGGTACAGATCCACTTGGTTCCTGGCACACGACCCATCCACCACAAGGCATGGGCGGTGCCATATATAATGCGAGAGAAAGTGGAAATTGAGCTGGACAGGCTGCAGCGAGAAGGCATCATCGCGCCGGTAGAGTTCAACGAGTGGACCAGTCCGATTGTTCCAGTTGTCAAAGGCGATAGCGCGGTCAGAATTTGTGGGGACTATAAAGTAACGATTAACCGTTTTTCGCTACAGGATCAGTACCCGCTACCCAAGGCAGACGACCTATTGGCTGGAGGAAAGACGTTCACTAAGTTGGACCTGACCTCAGCCTATATGACTCAGGAGCTGGCGGAATCTTCGAAAGGCCTCACTTGCATCAACACATACAAAGGTCTGTTCATCTACAATAGATGTCCGTTTGAGATTCGATCGGCTGTGGCAATTTTCCAAAGGAACATGAAGAACCTGCTAAAGTCAGTTCCACACACCGTGGTTTTCCAGGACGACATACTGGTCACAGGTCAGGACACCATCGAACACTTGAAGAACCTGGAAGAGGTTCTAAATCGGCTAGATCGCGTGGGACTCTGGTTGAAACGCTCGAAGTGTGTTTTCCTGGCGGCAGAGGTCGAGTTCTTAGGCAGAAGAATCGCAGCAGACGGCATCAGATCCATCGATGCCAAGACGGAGGCCATTAGACAACAGAATGTGATGGGCGCTCACGCTGTCTGCATATAACTATGTAATCTGCCACAGACCAGGCACAGAGAACTGTGCTAATGCTTTCAGTCGGCTACCATTGCCCAACACCGGACTGGAAATGGCACAGCCTGCAGACATGCTCTTGGTGATGGATGCATTTGAAAACGAAAAGTCACCCGTTACGGCCCGCCAGATCAGGACCTGGACCAGCCAGGATCCTTTACTGTCCCTTGTAAAAAAAAAAACTGTGTCCTCCATGGGAGCTGGTCCAGCGTCCCAGCGGAGATGCATGAAGAGATCAAGAGAAAAGACGAAATGACCATTCAGGTGGACTGTCTTTTGTGGGACAATCGCGTGGTTTTGCCTAAGAAAGGCAGGGAAACATTCATATGCGACCTACACAGTACCCACCAGGCATAGTAATGATGAAAGCGAGAGCCAGATCCCATGTGTGGTGGCCTGGCATCGACTTAGATTTGGAGTCATACGTGCACCAATGCAACACTTGCTCTCAACTGAGCAATGCACCCAGAGAGGCACTGCTAAGTTTGTGGTCATGACCCTCCAAACTGTGGTCTAGGATCCACGTTGACTTTGCGGGCCTGTTTCTAGGCAAAATGTTTTTGGTTGTTGTGGATGCTATTCTAAATGGATTGAGTGTATAATAATAATGCACGTCCACTGCCACCATCGAAAGCCTATGAGCCATGTTCGCCACGCACGACCTGCCTGATGTCCTTATCAGCGACAATGAGCCAGTGGTATATTTGGACTTTGAAAAGGCTTTTGACAGGGTCCCACACAAGAGATTGGTGTGCAAAATCAAAGCACATGGTATTGGGGATAATGTACTGACGTGGACAGAGAACTGATTGGCAGACAGAAAGCAGAGAGTCGGGATAAACGGGTCCTTTTCAGAATGGCAGGCAGTGACTAGTGGGGTGCCGCAGGGCTCAGTGCTGGAACCCCAGCTCTTTACAATATACATTAATGATTTAGATGAAGGAATTGAGTGTAATATCTCCAAGTTTGCAGATGACACTAAACTGAGTGGTGGTGTGAGCTGTGAGGAGGATGATAAGAGGCTGCAGGGTGACTTGGACAGGTTAGGTGAGTGGGCAAATGCAGTATAATGTGGATAAATGTGAGGTTACCCACTTTGGTGGCAAAAACATGAAGGCAGAATATTATCTGAATGGCGGCAGATTAGGAAAAGGGGAGGTGCAACGAGACCTGGGTGTCATGGTTCATCAGTCATTGAAAGTTGGCATGCAGGTACAGCAGGCGGTGAAGAAGGCAAATGGTATGTTGGCCTTCATAGCTAAGGGATTTGAGTATAGGAGCAGGGAGGTCTTACTGCAGATGTACAGGGCCTTGTTGAGGCCTCACCTGGAATATTGTGTTCAGTTTTGGTCTCCTAATCTGAGGAAGGACTTTCTTGCTATTGAGTGAGTGCAGCGAAGGTTCACCAGATTGATTCCTGGGATGGCTGGACTGACATATGAGGAGAGACTGGATCAACTGGGCCTTTATACACTGGAGTTTAGGATGAGAGGGGATCTCATAGAAACATGTAAGATTCTGACGGGACTGGGCAGGTTAGATGCGGGAAGAATATTCCTGATGTTGGGGAAGTCCAGAACCAGGGGACACAGTCTAAAGCATAAGGGGCAAGCCATTTAGGACTGAGATGAGGAGAAACTTCTTCATTCAGAGAGTCGTTAACCTGTGGAATTCCTTACCGCAGAGAGTTGTTGATGCCAATTCATTGGATATATTCAAGAGGGAGTTAGATATGGCCCTTACGGCTAAAGGGATCAAGGGGTATGGAGAGAAAGCAGGAAAGAGGTACTGAGGGAATGATCAGCCATGATCTTATCGAATGGTGGTGCAGGCTCGACGGGCCGAATGGCCTACTCCTGCACCTATTTTTATGGTTTCTAATTCAAAGAATTCATGACCCGCAATGGGATCAAGCACGTCACATCTGCCCCGTTCAAGCCCGCATCCAACGGCCAGGCAGAACGGGCAGTCCAAACCATCAACCTCCCTGCAGATCCGCCTGTCCCGAGTCCTGCTCAGCTGCCACACCAGACCCCACTTACTCACCGGGGTTCCCCCAGCCGAGCTGCTCATGAAATTAAATCAAGGCTCTCTCTCGTCCACCCTGATCTCCATGATCACGTTGTGAGGGCAGGCGGCATCACTAAAGCATGTATCATGATCGCGCAAACTTGTCATTAGATATTGAAGTCAATGACCATGTATTTGTACTCAACTATGGACATGGTCCCAAATGGCTTACTGGCACCATCATAGCCAAAGAAGGGAGTAGGGTGTTTCAGGTCAAACTCGCAAATGAACTAACTTGCAGAAAGCATTTGGACCAACCCAAACTGTGATTCACAAACAGCCATGAGCAACCCGAAGAGGACACCACCAACTTCGACCCTCCAACACACACACAAGTGGCAACCAACATCATGGTTGACCACGAAGCTCAACTCACCATCCCCAGCAGCCCGGCAAGGCCAGCTGCGCAAAAGCCCAGCAAAGAACCAACCAACTCACCCACACCTGCATTTGTACCGAGACGATCGACAAGGGAGCGAAAAGCCCCAGGTTGTCTCACCCTGTAAATAAGTGTACTATTGACTTTGGGAGGGAGTGACGTTATGTATGCCGCCACCAGAGGGCGTATGTTTTGGAGTCCCAAGGGATCCCAGCATCCCTTGGGAGCACTGTATATAAGCAGGCCTCCCATGCTGTACCAACACTCTGGAGTTTGAATAAAGGAGCTAAGGTCACACTTACTCATGTCTACAGTACTCAGTTACATTACTTTATTATGAGCTTAACAAAAGCTCATGCTATCGGGACGTCCAGTGGTTGTGAAAGGCGCTATATAAATGCAAGTTTTTCTTTTAAAATTTTTTTTATAGAGGGTAGGTTGGAGGGTGGCTAAGACGGGTGAGATTCACAAGGCACTACAGTCTCCTGGAACTTAGATGATTGCATTAAGGAGTTGGAGAGTTTTATCCATATATGATATCTCAGGAGTTTCTCTTTTACCTCCCCAAGGAGATTGCATGACTAGAAGGGAGAACCGAAAGTGGTCTATTCTCGTCCACCTTTCAATGTCCATAGATGTGTATCCATGCCAGTCTGCAATAAATTACATGACTTCAGACAAGCGGATTCTTAGCTAATTGGATCAATAATTGTACTTCAGTGGAAATACTTGCTTATGACATAAGTGTGATTATCTGCAACTTAAATCAAAGCATCAATATGATTAGGATCAAAGACCACTTTGTAAATCAATGTCAACATTGGGACTTAGCATAGTATGGAATCCCTTCAGTCGTTCCAAAAAGGAACTGGGCAATTTTAACTCTCGGATCTCATTTGTATGTCGCCAGTCAGCTGCCCCCCGAAACAGTGGGAAGCAGCAGTGAGTGGGAGCGAAAGTTCGCCGGCCAGGTGGTTGAGGTAAGTCGCGGTGAGGCAGTTTTGGGAGGGTCTCTTGTGAGGAAAGTGGGGGAGGCCTGAGGGAAGGGAAGCCTAAATGTTCCTTGAAGGCTACAGAGGAGCACTCGTGCTCTTCCAGGCTCCACAAGCAAAAGTTAAAAAAACATTGAGCTTTCCACACCCTCTTCCCACTGTCTAAACCTGGCAGCTTCCCCCCCCAGGCCAGAATTAAAATTGCAGTCGATTCCTGATTATACATATTTAAAAACTTACCAAGCCTAATTTAGGCTTTTGCCATCTTCTCAGAAAACAAGGATCATCGTGAAGCAGAAGAGAAATTGGCGAGTGAGTCACCCTGGCCATTTTAAATGCTCACCTCATTTTCTGCCAGTGGGCAAGTCCAAAATTAAATGAGGTGAAGCTATTCAAACGATCAAGCCTCTTCGTTCAAGAAGCTATTTCCAAGCCGTGTGCAGTATTGAGGTTCTGGCCAATCTATTTCATCTCAATACAAGATTCAGTAAAGTTTCAAGCAAAACTGCAGAATATCTATTTTACTCTGCATCCCACATGATACATCTTCGAACAGTTGTGTTCCTTGATGTGACATTTTGATGGAATCAGCAGCTCAGAATTACCATGTTCCACACAGCATCTGATTATCTGTTAGAACATGAAAAATTAAGTCTATTCCTTTTCATTCTCAATCCAACTCTTGGGATGTGCACATCATCCTTATAACCTACAGCGTGAGAAATTGTCGGTATAAACTCAAGTCGACATGCTCGACTATTTGGCAGGCTTTGTTTTATTTGTTTAATCCATCTGCATAGATTGAGATAATTCATGTGAACATTCATCAGTACAGTCCCTGTTCATCAAGTGTTTCTATTGGTAATAATTGACACAGATTGTATTACTGAATGATTTTAAGTGCCAAGATTTGAAAAATGTTCTACTTATTGAATTCAAATATGACTTTGCAACTTATCCAAAAATTAGACATTATCTGTTTGAATACACCAAATGTTAGTTTTGCAAAGTATTTTTGAAATAACTCATTAGTGGAAGCATGTCACATACTTCTCTCACTTAAAAATGAATTGTAAAGAACATTTTGTGAAAATACTTATATATTGCATGCTGCAGTGTACCAGAGACAGCATATAATATTTCATGTATTCACCGAATAACAGCAACAACTAAAAATGAAGTACAAAAATAGCGATTCTAGCACATACCAAAATGCTTAATATATTAAAAAAATGCTTGTAAGGTTCATGACAAATATTCTCTGTGACAGAATGTACATTTTATCTTCTTCTGCCCTTTAGTTTATTTTAATTAATGCCAGTAGGCAGGATTGATTTTCATGTCTGGTAGTTAGGATCTTTGAGAATCCCAAAGGTCGTCTGTACACTGTGCTCTGTCTTTTGCCACCTTGTTGTATGGAAGACATTAGTTATATCTCTCACTGTTGCAGATGGCCTGTGAATAAAGACATCAAGTTAATAGGCAGGATGACAAGCAGCTATAGCGTCTGGTGCTCTGGTAGTGTAAATGGCAGGTCAGCACTGATTTCAATACATTAGAGGCCCAGGGTCTTGAGCTTTTGAGGTTAAAAAAAAACACTGATGGGAACACATGCCACACCAGCATATGAGTTGAATAAATGAGAAAATAACAAGACGTATTTACAATACCTTTTAATCCCAATTTTTACAAAGTCACAGCTAGCTACACCATGCATAAACAAACATGTTAATGGTACTTTGTTATTTTGCAAATTCACGCACAGTTTTGAAAAGTGATTGCTGTCACAATAAATGCCACTTGATAAAAATGTGCTGGAATATACTTCCCTGCTATGGTGCATTCTTAGCTATCGATATTTCTTCCCTTTCTGTAAGGGATTCTTATGGCTTTGTTCCTGGCTCTTGAGAAAGTTCTTCAGTAGCTTAGCCTTGCTTTATCCAGACATTTTGCTCCCTTATAAAAATCCATTCATTAGTAAAGCCTCTCTTTAATCAGTACAATTGCCTAAGGTGACTGAACATTATCTCTCCGATCACCTGATAAAGGAGCAATGTGTGCGGCAGACAATACAGAGATAACAATCACGTGCAAGTGTTTATATGTTTCAATTTGCACTCTTTCCATTGCAGTTGCTGAGGATAATTTGCTCCGGATAAAGCATGGCCTGCCACCCACATGTAACACAGTGCTCCTTACTGCTGGCTTTTTTTCTGCCTTTGATCTACTAATCTGTAATTTGTTGGATAAAGTAGAAGTCTGAACTTGTTAAATATGTGCTGGCAATTATATAATTGTATTGTGGTGATGTGGCAACGGCAAGATCAATAAACTGTTTCTTTTCCCAAATGGAGAAATAAAATTATTTCCCATTTTATGGTCATAGAATAAGTTTCTTCCATTGATTATCCCCTAGTGCCAACATTTTAAACTTATGCAACAGCTTCAACAAAATGAAACTTTGCAGTACCTCTAATGTAGGAAAACATCCCAAGGTACTTAACGAAAACGTAATCAGACAAAAGTGGACACTGAACTAAAAGGAGATATCAGGAGGGGTGACCAAAAGCTTGGTCAAATAGGTGTTTGAAGAGGGTCTTACAGGAAGACAGGGAAGTGGAGGGGTTTAGGGAGGGCATTCCAGTGTGTGAGACCTAGATGGTTGAAAGTGGACCATATACAGTAGATACCTCAAATTGCTGGAGAGATACCACCAACAATGTCTCCGCAAGATCTTGAAAATCCCTCGATCAGGCCAACATCCCCAGCATCGAAGCACTGACCACACTCGACCAGCTCCGTTGGGCAGGCCACCTTGTTCGCATGCCTGACGCAAGACTCCCAAAGCAAGCACTCTACTCGGAACTCCTACATGGCAAGCGAGCCCAAGATGGGCAGAGGAAACGTTTCAAGGACACCCTCAAAGCCTCCTTGATAAAATGCATCATCCCCACCATCCCCTGGGAGTCCCTGGCCAAAGACTGCCCGAGGTGGAGGAGATGCATCCGGGAGGGCGCTGAGCACCTTGAGTCTCGTCGCCGAGAGCATACAGAAGACAGGTGCAGGCAACGGAAGGAGCGTGCGGCAAACCAGTCCCACCCACCCTTTCCTTCAACCACTGTCTGTCCCACCTGTGACTGTGGTTCCCGTATTGGACTGTTCAGTCACCTAAGAACTCACTTTTAGAGTGGAAGCAAGTCTTCCTCGATTTTGAGGGACTGCCTATGATGATGATGATGATGAAGGTACACACAAGAGGCCAAATTTGAAGAAACATAGGGTTGTGAGGGTGTTGTATAGCTGGAGGAGGTTACAGAGGCAGAAAGGGGTGAGGCCATGAAGGAATAAACATGAGAATGAGAATTTTAAATTGGAGGCAGTGGATGACTACGAGCCAATGTAGTTCAGTATAGGCCAGCGTGGACAGGAGTGATATGTGAGTGGGAATTGGTGCGGGACAAGATATGGGCAGCAGAGTTTTGGATGAGCTGAAGATATTAAGGATGGTGTTTGGGAGGTCATCCAAGAGAACATTGGAATAGTCACGTCTGGAGGTGATAAAGACACAGATGAGGGTTTTAGCATCAGATAGCTGCAGCAGGCGATGTTACAGATCTGAAGGTATGTGGTCTTTGTGCAATCATGAGAAAAAAATTGGTTTGTGTGTTGTCTGTTGCTTTGCTATCTTGGATCCTGATGCCATTAGAACTCAGTGCACTACAACCTTGTAACACAATCTAGTTCTCTATATAATTGTACAATAAATATATTTAACATTTATTCGTAAGGGAGTTTCACTGAGACTGGAAATGTGCTACTAACTGGGTGAGCAAAATGGTAGGTGAAAATATTTAAATGGCAGAGATTTAACTGCACTGTATTTGTCCCTCTGGCATGCTTTTTTATTGTACTATTGAAGATAAACATCTCCTGTAAGAAAATCTAACTCAAATTGTAAGCAAAGAGAAATAGCAAGTGAAAGGTAATCTATTAATTAAATCACCCACAATATAATGCACATAAACAGGGTTGTGCAAAGGTAACTGGGTTTTACAAAATGAATCAATTCCAGAGACTGCAAGCAAACATCCTGAATATTATGCTGTTTACTTATTGCTAAAAGGGCCCACTGAATGTTTTCCTTTGTTACCCGATTCTCAGAATGGTCTTAATATTTAGGCTGGAAACAATGTGTTACTTTGGCGGTCCCAAGTTAGTAAAAGGCAGCTGATTTGCAAAGCAAAGTCCTTTGTGGGTTAAAATGTACACTTGTGTGTATTTGGCCTCAAAAAGACAAAAATCCAAAGTCATTGAAGCTAAAGACTGATTGAAAAATCATAGTGAAGGTTAGGTCAATGCACACAACTTTAGACAACACACACTACCTTCCCTCTTTGTCAGCCAGTGGCTCAGTGGGTAGCACACTCGCCTCTGAGTCAGAAGGTTGTGGGTTCAAGCCCCACTCCAGAGACTTGAGCACAAAAGTCTACGCTGATACACCAGTACTGCACTGTCGGAGGTGCCATCTTTCGGATCAGATTTTAAGCCGAGGTCCCGTCTGCCCTCTCAGGTGGATGTAAAAGATCCCATGGCACTATTTTGAAAAAGTGCAGCGGTGTTATCCCCGGTGTCCGGCCAATAGTTATCCCTCAAACAGCATCTCAAAAATAGATTAACTGGTCATTATCATATAGCTGTTTGTGGGAGATTTCTGTGCGCAAATTGGCTGCTGCATTTCCTACATTACAACAGTGATTACACTTCAAAAAGTACTTCATTGACTGTAAAGCGCTTTGGAATGTCCAGTGGTCATGAAGGGCTATATAAATGCAAGTCTTACTTTGTTGTCAGAGAAACACAGACACATGCACATTGTAGGACTACAGAGAAAATGGACTGGCCCTTCTCTCCATTAGACCAGCTGAGAGAGAGAAAGACACACGGAGCCAAATGTAATTACACATATGATGATTTTTGATGATGTTGCAATTGACATGCCCCTGTATGATTTCATAACAAAACTTTGAGCTCCTCATGTTATTTGTTGCATTCCTGCACTTATCTCGCAGATAATTCAGGACAGGGTGGAAACATCAAAAATGCAAAAGGAATGCACTTCCCTCCTTGACCTCTCTGCAACATTTTCTCGCTGACTTACACTGGCTCCCAGCCTGATTGAAGCACTTTATAATGTAGGATATTGTTGTTCTTCCCTGGTATTTTCTGACAGAGCACCACCGGGGCCTTGAGACTCATGATGCTGGAGCTTTATTAAAGGTCATACAATTATATAAATAGTGCAGGGCTTCCCTTCCCTGCAATCTCCATTGATTTCACCCATAACGTCACTGCTGTGTGCCTGAATAAAATGGATGCACTTGCAACTTGACAATCCCGGTCTTAAGGCCATAAGTCCTTCGAGGTCAATGTCCGCTGGTTTTTCACCTGGCTTTTAGATTGTTTTTGCTGCATGTTTTTGGCTCAATTTTTAGTTTCAATTTTCTTTTCTTTAGTCTTGATTCAAACATCCTCTGCTAGATAGGATAGGTATTCCTCAAGGAATTCCTGCTGCCGACAGTGAGCTTGAGGATGAGGAGGAGTTGCAAAAGAAGGATTAGAGGAAACTTTGCTTGCAACTTGAGGCAGGTTGCCCCAACCTGCCATTATCCAAGTATGTGCGTTTACGGACCCCACCAGAGCTATTTGTCAATGGATTTCTGCCTTTGCAACCTAGGCTTCACCAGGGATGCTTTTCTGCAGATCAGGATTTGCTGTCCATTCGCCATCTTGTTGTGTAATACAAAAATGATGTGCACAACCCACATGCCAACTTGGGCGTGAGTAAGTGACTACACATCATGCAATGAGGCTGTTTCACAATGACTTGGGTTGTGATGCATGGTGCCAAACAGGCCAACCAATCCTGTCTACAAATCAGCTTAATCCTACCCCTGAGCCTCAGACTTCAACTTTGGACTCTCTAATATTGTCTCCACTCGTCTACAGCCAGGGTAGGTCTCTCCTAATCTCTGCCATGGCTAATGTAACCTGAATATCCTCTGGGCTCATTTGTATGTAAATTTTGGCTGCCACTCCAGACCCAAGCTGATCATTTTTATCTCCTTTTTTTTCCTCTTGGGCCATTCTCTCCTGTCTCTTTCCCTTCCTGTCACCCAGTAATGCCAGCTTTCATTTCTCCTCTCTCTGCAACTCTGTTCTCCTAATTTTAACCCAAACCCAGCACTTACTCCCCTCCTACTCTTAGATAAACCAAAGCTGCCCTCTGTCTCTCTAGGCAGCCTCCAAATGGCCCATCAAGACATTCGAGCAGAAATCTCCGACTGCTCCACCCTTTCCCCGAAGCCCTGCTGATTTATTTCCTTCAGCTACTTGTCCAATTTCCTTTTGAAAGCCACGACTGAATCTGCCTCCATCACCCTTTCAGGCAGTGCACTCCAGATCCTAACCATTCGCTGCGTAAAAAAAGTTTTTCCTCGGTTATTTGAAAATGTGGATCTGAAAACCAAAACTTTTTCAAAAAGGATTGTATCACATGAAATGCAAGTTCTTTTTGTCGTTCACAAATGACTGAAACATGAAATATTAAGCTTTCCCAAAAATACTGATAAATGGTCCAATTCCTCACTTGTGTGTGTGGCCAGTCAGAAAATCCTTAGCTGTGTGGTAGCATGGGCATCCTTGCCCTCTGAGTCAGAGAACTGTGACTTCGGAACAATTTATTAGACAATTTAGTAAGCATGTCTTAGCTGTTTAGCAACTTGCTACGTAAAAAAAAAAATTCTCCTCATCTCCCCTCCGGTTCTTCTATGTCCTCTGGTTATCGACCCTCCAGCCAGTGATAACAGTTTCTCCCTATCTAACAGTGTCAGCCATCAGCACACTCGTCTCCGAGTCAAAAGATTGTGGGTTCAGGTCCCACTCCAGGAACTTGAGCACATAAATCTAGGATGACACTCCAGTGCAGTGCTGAGGGAGTGCTGCACTGTTGGAGCTACCATCTTTTGGATGAGAAGTTAAACTGAGGCCCTGTCTGCCCTCTCAAGTGGACGTAAAAGATTCCGTGGCACTATTTCGAAGAAGAGCAGGGGAGTTATCCCCAATGTCCTGGCCAATATGTATCTCTCAATCAACATCACAAAAGCAGATTATCTGGTCATTATCACATTGCTATGTGTGGGAGCTTGCTGTGCGCAAGTTGGCTGCCGTGTTTCCCACATTACAACAGTGACTACACTCCAAAAGTACTTCATTGGCTGTAAAGCACCTTGAGACATCCGGTGGTCGTGAAAGGCGTTATATAAATCCAAGTCTTTCTTTTCTTTCTTTCTTTCCTCTCACTGATCCTCCTGCCCAGGCTGTCAACTGCAGGTTAATCTCTCAACCTTCCTGTCCTGCCCACTCCACCCATCACTGCCTCCTTGGATTCTGCCAGGACAACAATCACCACTCCTCTCCGCATTTCCCTCCAGAATGTCCATTCACTCTCTCAAGCCATCCACAATCTAATTCAGGATGATTATATTGATATCAGGACTTTGACTGAAACTTGGCAAACAAGCAGTGACACTTTACCCCTTACTGAAGCCTCCCATCCTGGCTATATTTTCCATCACCTGCCCGTCCAAATCACTGTGGTGGCAGTGTGGCCTTTAGCCCCAAATTACACCTAGGTCTCATCCCCCTATTCTTCTGCCGCCATCTTCTTCTGCTTTGAATGCCTCACCTTGTTGCATCCCTTTTACGTCTCCTTTCAAATCCTCATTCAGTACCACCAATCCATGCCCCATTCCAACTTTCTGCCCAAAATATTCTCCCTCCTTTCTTCCCTCAGCCTGATCACTGAGCGATTCCTCACCCTCAGTGATTTCAATTTTCTTCTCTACTCACTTTGCCATCTTTCATCTGCTTTATTTCACTGCCCACCTGTTCTCCCTGAAGATCTCCCTCCATTTCAATTCTCCTGCTCATGTTCAGGACCAGCACCTTGACCTTGCTATCTCACATGACCGGCTTACCCTGTGACTTCAGTCATTGACAAGGCCATCTTCGACCACTTTCTTTTATCTCGTAAAGTCCACACCCCACCTCACCATCACCTTCCAATCCCAATTCTGCATCAGTCCCTGGAAACTCCCAACTGCCTAATCTTTGGCTCTCCATTCTCCACAATATTTCTGTTGTCATTCTATTCAACCACTCGCTCATCTCTACCTTTGATTTCCCTCTTCGACACCTCTGTAGCCTTTGACACATCATTTTCCTCCAATGCTTCTCCTCCATTATCTAGCTCAGTGGAACTGCCCTTACTTTTTTCCACCCTTTTCCTATCAAATCTTAGTCAGAGCATCTCAAGTAATGGCTCCTCTTCCTGTCCTCGCATCATTTTCTCTGGATTCCCTAAAGGATCTATCCTTAGTCCCCTCTACTTCCTCATGGCCATGTTACCGCTTGACTACATCATTTGAACACACGGGGTCAGCTTCCACACGTATGCTGATGATGCCTGGTTCTATTTTCTCAATGTCTCCACTTCCTCTGCGCTGTCTTGATATCCAGTCATGGATGAGCTGCAATTTCCTCCAGTTAAACATGGAGGAGACCAAAGTCATCATTTTCAGCCCCTGGCACAAACTCTGTCACCTTGCTACTGATTCAATCTCCCCCTATCTCATGTTGAACCAAAATGTTCCCAACCTCGAGTTCCTTTTAGATGCCGAGCTGAGCTTCCAGCCCCGTATCCTCTCCATCACAAAACCCTCCTACTTCCAGTTCCTTTTAGATGCCGAGCTGAGCTTCCACCTCTGTAATCTCGACTGCCTCAGTTCAGCTGTTGCTGAAACCATTGTCCATGCATTTGTCACCCAGACTCAGCTATTCCAGTGCTCTGTTCACTGCCTCCAAACTCTGTAAACTTCAGGTTGTCCAAAACTCTACTGCTTGTATCCTGTGTTGCACCGAATCTCCTGGACTAGTTTTGATCGCCTGGATGGATTGGAGAGGAATTTTCCCAGATTTTTTTCCCCCAATTGGCCTGGGTTTTTATCTGGTTTTTGCGCCTCCCAGGAGATCACATGGCTCCAGTTGGGGTGGAGTGTAGAATGTTTCTGTGCAAGGGGTGTCACAGTGGTGTGGGCGGACTGGTTAGGCTCCTTTACCTGTCCGCCATTGTTCATAGGTTTAGATGTATCTTCAGGGCTGCTGACTGACAGCCGTGTGGGTCTTTGTCGGCCGGTGCGGACACGATGGGCCAAAATGGCCTCCTTCTGCACTGTCGATTTCTATGTTTCTATGCTTCTAAGTCTCATTTACCTGACACTCCTGGCCTTGATGACCTATGTTGTCTCCCAGTACTCCAACACCTCAAATTTAAAATTCTCAACCTTGTGTTTAAATCCCTTCATGGCCTCTTCCCCCCCCACCCCCCCAATCTCTATTACATCTTCCAGCCGTATAACCTCTTCAGAACTCTCTCTTCTTTCAACTCTGGCCAAATGTGCATCTTTCCTTCTTCCCTTAGTCCCACCATTGAAGGCCGTGCTATCATCCATTTAGGCACCATTCTTTAGAATTCCCTCCCTAAATCTCTCTGCTTCTCCGTCTCTCCGTCATCATTAAAATCTAAGCTTTTGGTCACTTCTCCTAATATCTCTTTCTTTGATTCGGTGTCCCTTTGTGTCTGATTATGTCTTTGTGAAGCACCTTGAGGCAATTTTTCCATATTGCAGATACTATATAAATGCAAGTTGTTGTTTATCCAAGCTTAAAACAACATAAGTCAAAATGTTCAAGATCACACACACATTTTCTAAATTAATATAGATTGAAAGTTAGGATTTTACTGAATCGGAATATTCGGTGGAAGAAACTACACAGCATTACTAAAAAAAATGTATGTGCAACGCAGTGATACCACCCTGCCTGGAAGAGCAACGACGGGAAGGGATTTGAAAGGGGTTCTTCTGGGCCTGTGGTCAAACAACTTGGATGTTGCCATTTCTCCGTAGTAGAATTACAGGAATAACGTTAAGAATACTTAGACAAAGATTTGTTAAAGGCAAATTGTGTTTGACTAACTTGATTGAGTTTTTTGATGAATTAACAGAGAGGGTTGATGAAGGTAATGCAGATGATAATGTGTATATGGGCTTTCAAAAGGCATTTGATAAAGTACCATATAATAAACTTGTTAGCAAAATTGAAGCCCATGGGATTAAAGGCTGCATGGGTTTGAAAAGAGACAGAAAGCAGAAAGTTGTGATGAACAGTTGTTGTTCAGACTGGAGGGAAGTGTGCAGTAGTGTTATGCAGGGGCCGGTGTTGGGACCACTGCTCTTTTTGATATATATTAATGACCTGGACTTGGGTATACAGGAAATAATTTCAAAGTTTGCAGATGACACAAAATTCGGAAATGTAGCAAACAGTGAGGACAACAGTAACAGGCTTCAGGAAGACACAAATTTAAGGTAGAGAAGTGTGAAGTAATCCACTTTAGTAGAAATAATGAGGAGAAGAAATATAAACTAAATCATACAATTTTAAAGGTGGTGCAGAAACAAAAAGACATAGGGGTGTGTATATATACAAGTCTTTGAAGATGTCAGGACAAATTGAGAAGGTTGTTTACAAAGGCAAATTGTATTTGTGGCTTTATAAATAGAGACATATTGGGCTAGAATTTCCCAAAAATCCACCAGGATTGGATTGCCGCCTAAAATACCACTAAGATTTTAAAATTACCGCAGGTGAAAAATTCTACCAAGGCAAAAATTCCTGGTGGAAAAAATGGACCTTACGCCCCGATTCTCGGCGGAAAACGCGATCTTAGGCCGATTGAGCAGTTCTTAATCAAAATGGGCGTTAATTACTAAAATTTACACCAAGGCTGCAGGTTGGGCCTTGGAGCGGGAGAAAACCCACAAAATATTTTTTCCAAAAAAATCCCCAAAAAATTAGAAAACATTCTCAGGACCCTTTTCAAGTTAATCGCTGTGAAAGAATTTTAAAATAATTATTAACTTACCTTTTTTTGCAGGCCAGCTCCGGCAGCTTTTCGTGGGCGTTTTTTTCAATCTTACCTACGGATCACCGTTGAGCCCAAAATCGGGCGGGAGCGGTTTTTGGATGGTGCACGCCGGCGGTCCACTCCCCAGCGGTATTTCAAAACCGTCGGCGGAACTCTTTGTGGAAATTTCCGCCGGGTGGTTTTCCGACCAAACCGACCAATACCGCTGGGAAACCCAGCGGAGATGCCGTGGAAAATCCAGCCCTTAGAGTACAAAAGCAAGGAAGTTTTGCTAAACCTTTATAAAACACTGGTTAGGTCACAGCTGGCGTATTGGGGCCAATTCTGGGCATCACACTTTAGGAAGAATGTCAAGGCCTTGGAGAGGGTGCAGAGGAGATTTATTAGAATGGTACCAGGGATTGAAGACTTCAATTAGATGGAGAGACTAGAGAAACTGGGGTTGTTCTCCTTCGAGTAAGGAAGGTTAAGGGGAGATTTGATATGTGTTCAAATTATGAAGCATTTTGATGGAGTAAATAAGGAGAAACTGTTTCTAGTGGCAAGAGTGTTGGTAACCAGAGGACACTGATTTAAGGTAATTGGCAAAGAACTAAATGCTACATGAGAAAAAAATTACACAGTTGTTATGATCTGGAATGCACTGCCTGAAAGGTGGTGTCAGCAATAATAACTTTCACAAGAAAATGGAATAAATACTTGAAGAAGCAAAATTTGCAGGGCTGTGGGTAAAGAGCAGGGGAGTGGGACTAATTGGATCGCTCTTTCAAAGATCCGGCACAGGCATGATGGGCCAAATGGCTTCCTTCTATGCTGTATCATTCTATGATTCTCTGATTTTGCGATTTGAATATTGAAATTTCTTAGTCTTTTCAATAGGCTAGAAATGTCCCAAAGCACTTCATATGAATTACTTTGAAGTTCAGTCACTGTTTTGTAGGTATAAATGTGCCATCCATTTGGCACAAAGCAGAAACCCAGACACAGCAATTATCATTTTTTTTTTGATGGTGGTATTGGTTGATGGAGAGAGGAAAGCAGGAAAATTCTTTGCTCTTGAACTAGTGATGAAATCTGTAATGTCAGATGAGGTACCTCAGTTTTAACATGTCATCCAAGGGACTGCACTTCTGACTGCACAGTGCTGCACTCGCTCAGTGCTGCACAGGACTGTCAAGTCATGGAATTGAGCTTGAAGCCATAATCTTCTGACTGAGGATGAGATGCTAACATCTGACTGGAGCTAATGACCTAATTTATGGTTTAGATGGCCTGAGTTCAGCTGTTTGAATTTCACACTTTTTGATCATTCAATATACATTTGCACTGCTCATAGGTAACAAGAAATTTTGATAAATTCTGTTTAATTACATGTCACACTTCATACATCTCACACTGCAGTTTGACAATCTATCAAACAAGGTTATAACATTAACCTATCCAATTAGTACTTTAGGGTATAGTAATGTTTTTCCATACAATAGCTGACATGTAATATGGAGTCACAACTCTAAATATGTACAACAGTTCATTAATTCACTCAAGGGGTAATATCTGGAGCTGAAATAACCTGGTGATTTCAACTTTTCTTGCAAAAGATGGTTTCAAGATGATGGACAGAATGAGGTGAGACAAACCTCGTGTTGCAAAAACAGGAATATTAATCCTCTCCCCAGTGTTGCATTAAAGCTAAACTTACTGAAATATATGCCACACAAAGATAGTTCTGCATATATGTATATGAATTGTATATACAATGCCAGTTTATTCTACTGATTAAGAAGATTCATAGCTCCTGTTCCTCAAGTATGCTCTTGCAATGAGAAGGCTATGCCACTGAGAAATTATATATGCTATATTTGTTTCTGTATAGACTTTAATGTTTTATATCCTATGTAAACCAGATCATTGGTAAGTTCTGTCAAATGATAAACGAAGGGAAACAATTGCTAATATTAGAGGGAGAAAGGCTTAATACTTCTCAAATTCTTCAGCGTAATACTCAAATATGAAGAAATGAGGTATTGAATCAAGTTTATATCTAGATTAAATCATATTTGTACAATTACCCACTTTTCAATAATTTATTGCCATAGTGACTATTGAGCCGGACTAGCTGTGGAGATCTGTTGGATGTGAATCCCCTGTAAGAGCTCCCCTGTATCATGCAGGTCCCAGAGAATTCCAGAATGTCATATAAAATACTATTTTTAAGGCATATTTATGATAAACTTACTATTCTCACACACACAATTCTCCACATACCCACACCCTCTCTCTTGCAGTCCTCTCACCATCTCTCTCACACTCATAATCCATTCACCATCTCTCACTCACCATCTCTCTGTCACCATCTCTCTCACTCGAAATCCACTCACTATCTTTCTTTCTCTCTCACCATCTCTCTCTCTCACCATCTCTCTCACTCGAAATCCACCCACTATATCTCTCTCACTCACCATCTCTCTCACTCACCATCTCTCTCTCACTCAAGATCCACTCACCATCGCTCTCTCTCACCATCTCTCTCTCACTCACCATCTCTCTCAGCATCGCTCTCTCTCACCATCTCTCTCTCTCTCTCTCTCTCACCAGCTCTCTCTCTCTCACCATCTTGCTCTCTCTCCATCTCTCTCTCACTCATCATCTCGCTCTCTCTCCATCTCGCTCTCTCTCCATCTCGCTTGCTCTCTCACCATCTTGCTCTCTCTCACCATCTTGCTCTCTCTCACCATCTTGCTCTCTCTCACCATCTTGCTCTCTCTCACCATCTTGCTCTCACTCTCCATCTCTCTCTCACTCACCATCTCGCGCGCTCTCCATCTTGCGCTCTCGCCGTCTCGCGCACTCTCCGTCTCGCGCTCTCTCACCCTCTCGCTCTCTCTCACCGTCTCGCTCTCTCTCACTGTCTCGCTCTCTCACCGTCTCGCTCTCTCTCACCGTCTCGCTCTCTCTCACCCTCTCGCTCTCTCTCACCCTCTCGCTCTCTCTCACCCTCTCGCTCTCTCTCACCCTCTCGCTCTCTCTCACCCTCTCGCTCTCTCTCACCCTCTCGCTCTCTCTCACCCTCTCGCTCACCCTCTCGCTCACCCTCGCTCTCTCTCACCCTCTCGCTCACCCTGGCTCTCACCCTCTCGCTCACCCTGGCTCTCACCCTGGCTCTCACCCTCTCTCTCACCCCCTCTCTCTCACCCCCTCTCTCTCACCCTCTCTCTCACACCCTCTCTCTCACACCCTCTCTCTCACACCTTCTCTCTCACACCCTCTCTCTCACACCCTCTCTCTCACACCCTCTCTCTCACCCTCTCTCTCTCACCCTCTCTCTCTCACCCTCTCTCTCTCACCCTCTCTCTCTCACCCTCTCTCTCTCACCCTCTCTCTCTCACCCTCTCTCTCTCACCCTCTCTCTCTCACCCCCTCTCTCTCACCCCCTCTCTCTCACCCCCTCTCTCTCACCCTCTCTCTCACCCTCTCTCTCACCCTCTCTCTCTCTTTCTCTCTCTTTCTCTCTCTCTTTCTCTCTCTCTTTCTCTCACCATCTCTCTCTCACCATCTCTCTCACCATCTCTCTCACCCTCTCTCTCTCTCTCTCTCTCTCTGTCTCACTGTCTCACCGTCTCTCTCTCTCTCTCTCTCTCTCTCTCTCTCTCTCTCTCTCTCTCTCTCTCTCTCTCTCTCTCTCACCGTCTCTCTCTCTCTCTCACCGTCTCTCTCTCTCTCTCTCACCCTCTCTCTCTCTCTCTCACCATCTCTCTCTCTCTCTCACCGTCTCTCTCTCACCGTCTCTCTCTCACCGTCTCTCTCTCACCATCTCTCTCTCTCACCATCTCTCTCTCTCACCATCTCTCTCTCGCTCTCAATCAGCTTACCATCTCTCTCAGCCTCACAATTTCTCTCATACTCATCTCTCTCTTGCATTTAAATAGCGTCTTTAACTTCCCAAGGCACATTACAGGAACGTAATCATCAAATAAATTGACACTGAGCCAAAGAAGGCTGTTATGTATGTAAACAGTGTAACTGTGTAAGACTTGCCACCAGAGGGCACAACTGTTGGAGGCCCAAGGGTCACCTGCACACCTCATGCAAGAGAGTATAAAAGGTTGTCTGCCATGCTATTTAGGCACTCTGCAGTTGTATTAAAGAGACTAAGGTCACATCAGTTTTAGCTCACAGTACTCAGTCTTGTGGAATTCTTCCATACTTAACAATTGGCGATGAGGATGGGATTACGAACTTTCACGCGGTCATGCCTGCCGTTGGTATTTTAGAGAGATTTGTAGAGGGTGATGATTGGGAAGCTGTCGTTGAGTGTCTTGACCAGTACTTCGTGACCAACGAGCTGGATGGGGACGATAAAGCGATCAAGCGCAGGGCAATTCTCCTCACCATGTGTGGGTCCACAAATAAGGCCTTGTTGTGTTTTTATTACTCTTTTGAATGACTCCACAAGGTCTAGTATTGTACTTGAGCTGTTGTGACCTTAGTCCCATTTATTGTAACTCCAGAGTGAGGCACAAGCATGATGGGCAGCCTTTTATACTGGGCCCTGCACACCTAATGCAGGTGACTCTCTGGTCTCCCACCAGTGTCCTCTGGTGGCACACCTTATGTGACTATACAGTTAGTATACATGGTCTACATACATGACATCACTTCCCCCCAAGTCTTTAATGCAAATTGACTGGTACATTGACGGTGACCTGGGCTTTGCTCTTCCTGGTTGACCATTGGAGGGTCACTTCTAGCTTGGGTGGGTTGGTAGTGAGATTTGTTGCCAGTGGAGGTCACCGTGGTTTCTGGTTGTGAGTCCATGACTACTCCATTCTCCCCCCCACACAGAGATCATGCTAATGGCCCGTTACAGGCAAGTTGCATTCAAGTTCATCACATGGGTTTTACATTTACATCTTGGTAATTTGTTGGGTGGATTACAGTTGCGTTTCTTTTTTGTGTGGTACATTTACATGACCAGTACAGGTATATCAGTACAGGTACACAAGGACAGTCTAGTTCCAGCAAGGCCAGATGAGATCCGGGTCGTCTGGTGGCAGCGCAGCGCCCCATGCTAGTGGGTCTGTGGGCGAGGTGAGCTCATTTTGCTTGAGCTGCCGGAGCTCAGGGCTCTTGCCATTACTCCTAGTGTCAGGCAGGCCCAAAGACAGCTGATGTGTCTGTGACCTCCCTGTCCTTTTCGTTTGCACAGTGTCGCTGCTGCTCCCTGGGAAGCAGTGTGAATGAGTGAGCGTTTCGTCTAAGTGACGGTGGGGCTGCCTCGTCTTGTCTAGCAGTTCACAGGGGACTACTACTCACTTTCCTTGAGGGCACCATTGTGAGCACTCTCTAGTTTGGGATACTGGCTGGTCCATGTCCCATTCGGAGGAGTCGTTGCGGGTGACCCTTAGCTCTTGGGCATTGCCGTGGTGGCGAGTGGGTTTGTGGGCTGTGCCTTTTCCACCTGGGTGGTGAGCGACAGTAGCTGACTGCTAGCATAGGTGCAGTTTACTGTTTCTGATTGGCGGTTCATGCCATCAGGTGCCTGCAATATTAAACCGATCTGAGGCAGCATATCGCTACAGGTGCCTCTGCTCTCCGGGGATCGTTTACTCTGCGGCTTGTCTACTTCTGTCAGCTGTGGGGACACTTTATGACACATCGTTCTGGTCCCGGAGATGTAGGCTTACAGCATTGGGTAGCCCGCTGGACCTGTATACGACCGTTAGGTGTTCACCCGCTACATTGGCTGATTGCAATTTGCACCTGACATCGCTCAACAACATTTTGCTCGTTACAACTGGACTTTTACATTGGTTACCAATTTCAAGCAGTTCATTCAAAAATGGCGGGTTGCTGGCCTCCTTTAAAATGGCCTTACTACTTTTACCCCAATCGTCTTCCTTGCGTGGAACCACCTGTCATTGCTCCATTAGCGCTGCACCTTGTGGTTTGGACGCCATATTTTCCTTGTCCATGATGTCGACTGACTGCCGCGATCTTCTTTCCCAGGGATTCTACCACTGAAGCTGAGAAGGCGCCCTCTGATCCAATCTTCCTCCCCAGGAGTCCTGCCACTGAAACTGGGAAGGTGTGTTTGGGCAGTCGTGATGAGCGGTCTGTGCCTCGGGGGCTGTGTGGATCTGCTCTCCGGTGCCTGGTCCAACCGAAGGTGGGGCTTGCTCTGCTTCTGAGCGCGGGGGACATCGATCGCTGGAGAGATGAAGTCTTTCCAGTTCCAATGAATCTTCCCCATTCATCATCATCCAAGTATCGTTAGTCCATCATCTGAAACAATCCACAATGGTAAATTGTGCACCGTGCCATCATGGGATACACTTACATCCGCACTACCAACAACTGATATCAGTTCCTTGGTGTAGGTGCGCAGCTTTGACTGAACCGGGACCAGGTTGGGTCGTTCAGCTTGATCGTTCCGTAGCCTCTCAAAGACTTCCTGGCTCATTAAAGACTAACTTTCCCCCGTATCCACTTCCATGAAGACTACAACGCCATTTATCTGGACTTCCATTATCACTAGAGGACAATCTCTATTGCAGGTATATACTCCATAGACTTCGTCCTGGGATTGAGTTGCCTCTCTAACCATCTCCTCGTAATCCGCGCTGGATTCACAGCCATTTGCTGACTCCTCTTCCACGTGGTGAGTCACAGCTCTTTTGCACATTCGCTGGAGGTGGCCCTTTGTGCTGCAGCCTTTGCACACACAGTTGCTGAACCGACACTGATCAGCCCTGTGATTACCTCCGCAACGCCAGCATGGTGCTACTTGACTTAGGTTTGCACCCCTCGGCAGACTCTGAGTTAAAGGACTCGGGGGCCTGTACGCTCTGCCCTGGGCAGATTCAACAGTTCTGCCAATGAAAGGCGCCATTCTATTTACAGTACTTGCCAGGTTTGAGTCCTGAGAGTGAGTCGTCATCTGCTTGGAGCTGCAGCTTGAGGTCATGGCTGATGCTGATAGCCTTTTGCAGAGTGACGGTGGTTTCGGCAGACAGTAGCCTGTGACGAAGGGCCTCATGACAAATGCCATTTACGAAGACGTCCTGCAATGCATTGGCGAGAGGTATGCCGAATTCACACGGCCCTGCCAGCCTCCTGAGGTCGGCAGCGTACTTCGTGATTTCCTGGCCCTCGGGGCGGCGGTGTGTATAAAATCGATGCTTGGTCGTGAGGATGCTCTCCTTCGGTTTGAGTTGGTCCCGAATTAGCACTTTCAGCTCCTCGTATGACTTGGTCATTGTTTTCTCTGGTGCAAGCAAGTCCCTGACGAGGCTGAAGACCACGGGCCCACAACTGGTCAACAGGATAGCTCTGCGCTTATCTGTCAGCGTGGCCGGATCATCGCCTACCAGGTTGTTTGCTACGAAATATTGGTCGAGCCGCTCCATAAAGGCTTCCCAATCTTCACCATCTGAGAACTTTTCTAATGCACCAACGTTAGTCACTTTTGCGTGAAAGTTCGTAATCTCGTTGCCAGTTCTTATGTCTTTAATACTCTTATAAATGACTCTATGAGGTCCAGTATTCTACTTGAGCTGCTGTGACCTTAGTTCCATTTATTATAACTCCAGAGTGAGGCACAAGCATAGTGGGAAGCCTTTTATACCAGGCCCTGCACACCTCATAGAAACATAGAAAAATAGGTGCAGGAGCAGGCCATTCAGCCCTTCAAGCCTGCACCGACATTCAATAAGATCATGGCTGATCATTCCCTCAGTACCCCTTTCCTGCTTTCTCTCCATACCCCTTGATCTCTTTAGCCGTAAGGGCCATATCTAATTCCCTCTTGAATATATCCAATGAACTGGCATCAACAGCTCTCTGCGGCAGGGAATTCCACAGGTTAACAACTCTCTGAGTGAAGAAGTTTCTCCTCATCTCAGTCCTAAATGGCCTACCCCTTATCCTAAGACTATGTCCCCTGGCTCTGGACTTCCCCAACATCGGGAACAATCTACCCGCATCTAACCTGTCCAGTCCCGTCAGAATCTTATACATTTCTATGAGATCGCCTCTCGTCCTTCTAAACTCCAGTGAATAAAGGCCCAGTTGATCCAGTCTCTCCTCATATGTCAGTCCAGCCATCCTTGGAATCAGTCTGGTGAACCTTCGCTGCACTCCCTCAACAGCAAGAACGTCCTTCCTCAGATTAGGAGGCCAAAACTGAACACAATATTCCAGGTGAGGCCTCACCAAGGTCCTGTACAACTGCAGTAAGACCTCCCTGCTCCTATACTCTCATCCCCTAGCTATGAAGGCCAACATACCATTTGCCGCCTTCACCGCCTGCTGTACCTGCATGCCAACTTTCAATGACTGATGAACCATGACACCCAGGTCTCGTTGCACCTCCCCTTTTCCTAATCTGCCGCCATTCAGATAATATTCTGCCTTCATGTTTTTGCCCCCAAAATGGATAACCTCACATTTATCCATATTATACTGCATCTGCCATGCATTTGCCCACTCACCTAACCTGTCCAAGTCACCCTGCGGCCTCTTAGTGTTTTCCTCACGGTTCACACCGCCACCCAGTTTAGTGTCATCTGCAAACTTGGAGATATTACACTTAATTCTTTCATCTAAATCGTCAATGTATATTGTAAAGAGCTGGGGTCCCAGCACTGAGCCCTGTGGCACTCCACTCGTTACTGCCTGCCATTCTGAAAAGGACCTGTTTATCCTGACACTCTGCTTCCTGTCTGCCAACCAGTTCTCTATCCACATCAGTATATTATCCCCAATACCATATGCTTTGATTTTGCACACCAATCTCTTGTGCGGGACCTTGTCAAAAGCCTTTTGAAAGTCCAAATACACCACATCCACTGGTTCTCCCTTGTCCACTCTGCTAGTTACATCCTCAAAAAATTCCAGAAGATTCGTCAAGCATGATTTCCCTTTCAAAAATCCATGCTGACTTGGACCGATCCTGTCACTGCTTTCCAAATGCGCTGCTATTTCATCCTTAATGATTGACTCTAACATTTTCCCCACTACTGATGTCAGGCTAACTGGTCTACAATTACCCATTTTCTCTCTCCCTCCTTTTTTAAAAAGTGGTGTTATATTAGCTACCCTACAGTCCATAGGAACAAATCCAGAGTCGATAGACTGTTGGAAAATGATCACCAATGCATCCACTATTTCTAGGGCCATTTCCTTAAGTACTCTGGGATGCAGACTATCAGGCCCCGGGGATTTATTGGCCTTCAATCCCATCAATTTCCCTAACACAATTTCCCGCTTTATAAGGATATCCTTCAGTTCCTCCTTCTCACTAGACCCACTGTCCCCTAGTACATTCAGAAGGTTATTTGTGTCTTCCTTCGTGAAGACAGAACCAAAGTATTTGTTCAATTGGTCTGCCATTTCTTTGTTCCCCATTATAAATTCACCTGAATCCGATGCAAGATAACTACGTTTGTCTTCACTAATATTTTTCTCTTCACATATTTATAGAAGCATTTACAGTCAGTTTTTATGTTCCCTGCAAGCTTCCTCTCGTACTCTAATTACCCCCTCTTAATTAAACCCTTTGTCGTCCTCTGTTGAATTCTAAATTTCTCCCAGTCCTCAGGTTTGTTGCTTTCTCTAGCCAATTTATATGTCACTTCCTTGGTTTTACCACTATCCTTAATTTCCCTTGTTAGCCACGGTTGAGCCACCTTCCCCGTTTTATTTTTACTCCAGACAGGGATGTATAATTGCTGAAGTTCATCCATGTGATCTTTAAATGTTTGCCATTGTTTATCCACCATCAACCCTTTAAGTATCCTTTGCCAGTCTATTCTAGCCAATTCACGCCTCATACCGTCGAAGTTATCTTTCCTTAAGTTCAGGATCCTAGTTTCCGAATTAACTGTGTCACTCTCCATCTTAATAAAGAAATCTACCATATTATGGTCACCCTTCCCCAAGGGGCCTCGCACAACAAGATTGCTAATTAGTCCCTTCTCATTACACATCACCCAGTCTAGGATGGCCAGCTCTCTAGTTGGTTCCTCGACATATTGGTCTAGAAAATCATCCCTAATACACGCCAGGAAATCCTCCTCCACTGCATTGCTACCAGTTTGGTTAGCCCAATCAATATGTAGATTAAAGTTGCCCATGATAACTGCTGTACCTTTATTGCACACATCCCTTATTTCCTGTTTGATGCTGTCCCCAACTTCACTACTATTGTTTGGTGGTCTGTACACAACTCCCACTAGCGTTTCCTGCCCTTTGGTATTCCGCAGCTCCACCCATACCGATTCCACATCATCCAGGCTAATGTCCCTCCTTACTGTTGCTAATTTTATCTTTAACCAGCAGCGCCACCCCGCCTCCTTTTCCTTTCTGTCTATCCTTCCTAAATGTTGAATTTCCCTGGATATTGAGTTCCCAGCTTTGGTCACCCTGGAGCCATGTCTCCGTGATGCCAATTACATCATATCCGTTAACTGCTATCTGCGCAGCTAATTCGTCCACCTTATTCCGAATACTCGCATTGAGGCACAGAGCCTTCAGGCTTGTCTTTTTAACACACTTTGCCCCTTGAGAATTTTGCTGTAATATGGCCCTTTTTGTTTTTGTTTTTTGCCTTGGGTTTCTCTGCCCTCCACTTTTACTATTCTCCTTTCTATCTTTTGCTTCTGCCTCCATTTTATTTCCCTCTGTCTCCCTGCATAGGTTCCCATCCCCCTGCCATGTTAGTTTAACTCCTGCCCAACAGCACTAGCAAACACTCCGCCTAGGACATTGGTTCCGGTTCTGCCGAGGTGCAAACCGTCCGGTATGTACTGGTCCCACCTCCCCCTGAACCGGTTCCAATATCCCAGGAATTTGAATCCCTCCCTCTTGCACCACTCCTCAAGCCATAGATTCTTCTGAGCTGTCCTGAGATTACTACTTTTGAGGTCCTACTTTTGAATTTAGCTCCTAGCTCCCTAAATTCGTCTCGTAGGACCTCATCCAGTTTTGTATCTATAGGTGACCCTCAGGTCTCCCACCGCAGTGCCCTCTAGTGGCACACCTTATGTGACTATACAGTTAGTATACATGGTCTACATACATGACAGGCCTCATCAAGAATCTGCTAGCACTGGAGAAACCAGCAGAGAAGACATATACAGAGTGTGTACGCTGGTTTGGTACCACCTCAAGCTGAAGGAGAGTGTCTTAATGGCCAGGTATCACTTCTACATGCACCACCGCTCTGAGGGCCAGGACGTGGCGAGTTATGTCGCCGACCTGAGACGCCTTGTGGGAACTTGCAAATTTGCTGGATTTTTGTGGGAAATGCTGTGGGACTTTTTTGTGCTTGGCATCGGCCACGAGGTCATTCTTCGCAAGCTGCTGTCCACCGAATCCCTAGATCTGAGCAAGGCCATCACGATAGCCCAGGCATTCATATCCACGAGCGATAATACCAGATAGATATCTTCCCAGCATTGAAGCTCACCGGCATGTATTGTGCATAAAATAATGTTGCTAGCAGGCAGAACTGCATATGGCAGGGCCTACATGTCTGCAGCTGCAAGACCTAGGATGACTCAGATTCCGCCATCGTGCGTGAATGCAAATCCATTAGCACCATGTTGGCGCTGTGGGGGTAATCATCAAGCCCATCAATGTCGATTTAAGCACTACGTGTGCAAAGGCTGCGAAACAATGGGGCACCTCCAGCGAATGTGCAAGAGTGCTGCGACTCACCACGTGGCAGAGTCGGCAGAGGATGATTGATCCGGCGCGGATCACGCAGAACAAACAAGAGGCAACTCAACCCGAGGAAGAAATGTATGGGATACACACCTTCACCACCAAGAGCCCTCCTATCATGCTGAAAGTCAAATTGAACGGCATTCTGGTATCAATGGAGTTGGACACGGGGGTGAGTCAGTTAATTAAGAGCCAGAAGGCTTTTGAGAAACTGTGGGGCAACAAGGCACAAAGGCCCAAACTGAGCCCGATTCAGATAAAGCTGCGCACCGACACCAAAGAGCTCATACCAGTCAATGGCAGTGTGGCACTTAAGGTATTGTACGATGGAGCTGTGCATAATTTATCACTGTGGATTGTACCAGGCGATGGCCCAACGCTATTCGGCAGAAGCTGGCTGGGAAAGATTTGATGGAACTGGGACGACATCAAAGCACTATCTTCAGTGGATGATGCCTCGTGCGCCCAAGTGCTGAGCAAGTTTCCGTAGCTATTTGAACCAGGCATCGGCAACTTCATAGGCACCAAGGTGCAGATCCATCTAGTCCCCGATGCAGAGACCTTTTATCACCAGGCTCGAGTGGTTCCATATATGATGAGGGAGAAAGTCGAGATTGAACTGGACAGACTTCAACAAGAGGGAATCATATTGCCAGTCGAGTTCAACGAGTGGGCCAGTCCAATTGTTTTGGTGTTGAAAAGCGATGGTACAGTCAGAATCTGCAGAGACTACAAGGTAATGATCAACCGAGTCTAGTTACAAGACCAGTACCCGCTATCCAAGGCGGATGACCTGTTCGCAACGTTAGCGAGGGGGAAGTTGTTCATCAAGTTGGACCTAACCTCCGCCTACATGATGCAAGAGCTGGCTGAATCTTCGAAAAGATTGACGAGCATCAACACGCACAAAGGATTGTTTATATAGCCCTTTTGGGATTCGCTCGGCTGCTGCCATCTTCCAGAGAAACATGGAGAGTCTGCTGAAATCGATTCCGCACACCGTTTTGTTTCAAGACTACATTCTGATCACCAGTCATGACACCGTCGAACACCTGCACAACCTGGAAGGTGTTCTAAATCGACTAGACAGAGTGGGACTCAGGCTGAAACGATCCGTGTGTTTTCTTGGCACCAGAGGTCGACATTTTTGGAGAGAAAGATTGCAGCAGACGGCATCAGTTCCATGGACTCAAAGACAGAGGCCATCATGAATGCATCCAAACCACAGAATGTGATGGAGCTGCGTTCGTTCCTGGGACTCCTCAACTATTTTGGTAACTTTCTACCCGGATTAAACACTTTGCTGGAACTGTTGCACATGTTGTTACGTAAGGGTGACAACTGGGTTTTCGGTAAATCTCAAGAGACAGCCTTTGAGAAGGCCAGAAACCTACTTTGTTCTAATAAGTTACTTATTCTGTATGACCCGTGTAAACCATTATTGCTAGCTTGTGATGCATCTTTGTACGGGGTCGGCTGTGTGTTATAGCAAATTAATGTATTGGGCAAGCTTCAACTGGTTGCATACGCCTCTAGAAGTCTGTCTAAGGCTGAAAGAGCATACAGTATGGTCAAGAAAGAGGCGTTAGCATGTGTATATGGGGTTAAGAAAATGCACCAATATCTTTTTGAACTTCGGTTTGAGCTTGAAACCGACCACAAACCGCTCATTTCGGGTTTTCAGAAAACAAAGGTATAAACACCAATGCATTGTCCCGCATCCAAAGATGGGCACTAACATTGTCCGCCTATGACTATGTTATCCGCCACAGACCAGGCACGGAGAACTGTGCTGATGCTCTGTCGGCTACCATTCCCCACTACCGGGGTGGAAATGGCACAGCCGGCAGATTTGCTTCTGGTCATGGATGCTTTTGCGAGCGAGGGGTCACCCATCACTGCTCGCCAGATCAGGACCCGGACCAGCCAGGATCCTGTGATATCACTCGTAAAAAGTTGCGTCCGCAACGGGAGCTGGTCGGCCGTTCCCGGGGCAATGCAAGATGAAATTAAACCGTTTCACCGATGTAAAGCTGAAATGTCCATCTCGTCAGATTGTCTCTTATGGGGTAATCATGTAATTTTGCCAAAAAAAGGCAAGGAAACGTTTATACACGACCTACACAATACCCACCCAGGCATAGTCATGATGAAGGCTATGGCCAGGTCGCATGTTTGGTGGCCCGGCATTGACTCGGACTTAGAGTCATGCGTACACCAGTGCAACACGTGCTCACAATTGAGCAATACACCAAGGGAGACTCCATTGAGTTTGTGGTCATGGTCCTCCAAACCGTGGTCCAGGATCCACGTAGATTTTGCTGGTCCCTTTCTCGGAAAGATGTTTTTAGTTGTAGTGGACGTTTACTCTAAATGGATTGTATGCGTAATCATGTCTTCCAGCACATCCATTGCCAACATTGAAAACCTCCGGGCTATGTTAGCCACCCAAAGCTTGCCCGAAGTCCTTGTCAGTGACAATGGACCGTGTTTCACCAGCTCAGAATTCAACAAGTTTATGACTCGCAATGGCATCAAGCACATCAGGTCTGCCCCGTTTAAGCCCGCATCCAACGGTCAAGTGGAATGGGCAGTCCACACTATCAAGCAGAGCTTGAAACGGGTGACGGACGGCTCCTTGCAGACCTGCTTATCTCTGGTTCTGCTCAGCTACCGGACATGACCCCACTCGCTCACTGGGGTTCCCCCTGCAGAATTGTTAATGAAGAGAGCACTCAAAACCAGGCTCTCCCTAGTCCACCCGAATCTAAATGATCATGTGGAAACCCAGCGTCACCGGCAAAACATGCACCACGATCGCGCGGCTGTATCGCGTGACATTGATGTTAACGACCCTGTGTTTGTCCTCAATTACGGTCATGCTCCTAAATGGGTCGCTGGCACTGTCTTGGCCAAGGAGGGGAATAGAGTGTTTATAGTCAAACTATTAAATGGACAAATGTGCAGAAAGCATTTGGATCAGACCAGGAACAACCTGAAGAGGACATCACCATCATCGATCCACCAACACACACCCAACCAACAATCGACCTCGCTGTCACGGAAGAAGATGAACCCACCATTCTCAACAGTCCTGGCAGACCAGCCAACTCACCCATGCCAGAGTTTGAACTCAAACGATCAACCAGGGAGCGTAGGGCCCCAGATCATCTCAACTTGTAAATAATTCGTATCAAAAATTTGGGGGGAGGGGGGTGAGGTGGGTGGAGAGAGTGATGTTATGTATGTAAACAGTGTAGTAAAAGCTTTTACCGATATATAAAACGGAAAAGAGTGACTAAAGTAAATGTTGGTCCCTTAGAAGATGAGAAGGGGGATTTAATAATGGGAAATGTGGAAATGGCTGAGCCCTTAAACAATTATTTTGCTTCGGTCTTCACAGTGGAAGACACAAAAACCATGCCAAAAATTGCTGGTCACGGGAATGTGGGAAGGGAGGACCTTGAGATAATCACTAGGGGGGTAGTGCTGGATAGGCTAATGGGACTCAAGGTAGACAAGTCTCCTGGTCCAGATGAAATACATCCCAGGGTATTAAAAGAGATGGTGGAAGTTATAGCAGATGCATTTGTTATAATCTACCAAAATTCTCTGGACTCTGGGGAGGTACCAGCAGATTCGAAAGCAGCTAATGTAACACCTCTGTTTAAAAAAGGGGGCAGACAAAAGGCAGGTAACTACAGGCCGGTTAGTTTAACATCTGTAGTGGGGAAAATATTTGAAGCTATCATTAAAGAAGAAATAGCGGGACATCTAGATAGGAATAGTGCAATCAAGCAGACGCAACATGGATTCATGAAAGGGAAATCATGTTTAACTAATTTACTGGAATTCTTTGAGGATATAACGAGCATGGTGGATAGAGGTGTACCAATGGATGTGGTGTATTTAGATTTCCAAAAGGCATTCGATAAGGTGCCACACAAAAGGTTACTGCAGAAGATAAAGGTATGCGGAGTCAGAGGAAATGTATTAGCATGGATAGAGAGTTGGCTGGCGAACAGAAAGCAGAGAGTTGGGATAAATGGGTCCTTTTCGGGTTGGAAATCGGTGGTTAGTGGTGTGCCACAGGGATCGGTGCTCGGACCTCAACTGTTTACAATATACATAGATGACCTGGAAGAGGGGACAGAATGTAGTTTAACAAAATTTGCAGATGACACAAAGATTAGTGGGAAAGCGGGTTGTGTTGAGGACAGAGAGAGGCTGCAAAGAGATTTAGATAGGTTAAACGAATGGGCTAAGGTTTGGCAGATGGAATACAATGTCGGAAAATGTGAGGTCATCCACCTTGGGGGGGGAAAAAAAAACAGTAAAAGGGAATATTATTTGAATGGGGAGAAATTACAACATGCTGCGGTGCAGAGGGACCTGGGGGTCCTTGTGCATGAATCCCAAAAAGTTAGTTTGCAGGTGCAGCAGGTAATCAGGAAGGCGAATGGAATGTTGGCCTTCATTGCGAGAGGGATGGAGTACAAAAGCAGGGAGGTCCTTCTGCAACTGTATAGGGTATTGGTGAGGCCGCACCTGGAGTACTGCGTGCAGTTTTGGTCACCTTACTTAAGGAAGGATATACTAGCCTTGGAAGGGGGTACAGAGACGATTCACGAGGCTGATTCCGGAGATGAGGGGGTTACCTTATGATGATAGATTGAGTAGACTGGGTCTTTACTCGTTGGAGTTCAGAAGGATGAGGGGTGATCTTATAGAAACATTTAAAATAATGAAGGGGATAGACAAGATAGAGGCAGAGAGGTTGTTTCCACTGGTCGGGGAGACTAGAACTAGGGGGCACAGCCTCAAAATAAGGGGGGGGCCAATTTAAAACCGAGTTGAGAAAGAATTTCTTCTCCCAGAGGGTTGTGAATCTGTGGAATTCTCTGCCCAAGGAAGCAGTTGAGGCTAGCTCATTGAATGTATTCAAATCACAGATAGATAGATTTTTAACCAATAAGGGAATTAAGGGTTACGGGGAGCGGGCGGTTAAGTGGAGCTGAGTCCACGACCAGATCAGCCATGATCTTGTTGAATGGCTCGAGGGGCTAGATGGCCTACTCCTGTTCCTAATTCTTATGTTCTTATGTTCTTATGTAACTGTGTAAGACTTGCCACCAGAGGGTGCAACTGTTGGAGGCCCAAGGGTCACCTGCACACCTCAAATAAGTAGGTTTTTGGGGAGCATCTTAAAGAAGGAGAGAGAGGCGGAGAAGTGTAGTAACCTACTATTTATAGATTCTATGTAGTGCTTTACTAAAAAAAAAAGTTGCCTTAAACATTTACAAGCTATGGAAGGAAGACAATTTGCTCATAGCACTTGTTAATCTATTCTCTTTGGTAATATTCAAGTGTCAAGCTTTCTTTATCATGAGAATGGGACTGTAATTACAGTGAAAGCATAAATCATTTTTGAATGCCTATTGGAAAAAATATAATTGCAATGAAGTTTAGTCTTTTAAGTTAACTAGTACAGCACATTATGTTTAATTAATCCTGCAGCAGCTGTGCAAGATGTCTGGTAATCAGCCATTCCATTTTAAAGCGATTACGCTTTCCCCTTCATTATGGTGGAGGTGAAAAAATGCATGTCTTCAGAGCAACTTGCTTAGGTCTTAGGCCTTTGACACAAAAGGCATACAAGCATCTTTCTTGTGGTGGTGACCCATTGATTAGTAAGACCCATCCTGATCCTGACACTTTAAAAGCTCAGTTGATCTGTCAGCTTGCACCAGCAACATCATTCCCCTCCACCCCAATCTAATTACACTGAACAAGTGACAAAGGTAACGAGACCAGTCTATCCACAATGTCACTCTTGCACTGGGTAAACTAATTTGCTTCAGGTTTGTGTGTTTGAAAAAGCAAAGGAGGATTTGAACATTTAAAGACATGGCACAAAGCCAGATAAGGAGTGGCGGGGAGACTGGGAATGATCCACAGTCAGTAATTGGAGCAGTTTTACTTTGTGTGAGCTAGCCTCTGTATAGCTTGGCCAAAGCCTGTGATAAGTTGAGGGAATCTGCTGACATTGAAGACTGTTTGAAGTTGGGTATTGCAAAAAGAACAAGGGTCTCCTCAGCTCCTTCCCACGTTCTGTACACCAGTCAATGGGTGGTCTCCATGTCAGCAATGATTGTTTACTGCTGTGGGATTGCAGCTCCAGTATCCAAGTCTGGGAAAACACAGGTATCTTAAGATAAACAACTCTCAAATTAAAAGAATCTTAACTAAAGCTCAGCTGCTGTGTTTGTCCGATGGCAATGCTTGTAATTCTTGCTTCTCACCTGAATGGAAAGTGCCTGTAGGGGCCACATCAGTTACCTGCCGACATGCTGAAAATGATTGATGAGCTGCCTTGGGCGCTGGAGTATACTTTGTCAACCACTCATAATTTATACATCTTATCTCTGTCAGAACAAAAGACAGGATGGTGCTCATGGAAACGGTGGCTGTTTGGGTTATTGAGTTCAGTATAAACTGATAATTTTGATATCCGTCTGCTAGCTCCCTCATCAGGCCCTGCCAGTTTGTCTCCATTCCTGGACTGTAGAAACGAAAGTTCTGATTAAAGCAGTTGGCAGCTGGTTCTAGGAAGTGCAGTTCTATTTATATGAGGCGCAAGGTGCATTTTCTCAGCAGCAAGTAATGAAATGAAGGATAATACCTGCCTGTCACTATAATACAAGGCAATGATCTATCTGAGGATTTGAGATGAGGTCCTCAATTGTACAGTGGTCTATAAATCCCATCACCTGACCCCGAGGTTTGATTATCTCCATAAATACACTCAAATGTATCTTCTCTTTTGTCATATTTATCTCTTGGAGCAAAGTTTTGTTTAAAAATGTCTTCTTTACGCTTACAGAAAATCTGTTTCTTTTTGTGGAGGTGTTCCAGTGTTGCTTTAAGTTCCCTGGTCTATGTTGAGTTAACTAATCTCATTTTGGGTGCAGCATAGGCACCACTGGGTCTGGGAAAGAGAAAACATCAACTCAGAGTTTTGCTATTGATAACTGCAATGGCCCCTGCTGAAAAGTTTGTGTGTGGACGTCAGTGAGGACAGTATTGGTCTTGACTGTGACTAATCACACTCCCTCCCCTACCTCCACAAACCCCCGCAATGGTTGCATAGATTGCCAACAATCTGCATTCAAGCCATACAAAATGGTGGCAGGCTGAAACAGCTTTCAGTTGTGGAACTGTGCATCCAACATGATACTGACTCTTCAGGAGAAGAAAAACTAAAAGGTTTATGAAATGTCAAATTCGTGATGTGACTTAGCACACAGCATGTTACACATGTTATGATCTGTGATTTGAGTGTATATTGGATTCTACAACTTGCAGTCTTAGTTGATCCCCTTGCCTCCACCCATTTCTGGATTAAAGACAAGTTCACTATCTGTTCAATAAATCTTTGATCTCCACCCGGGGATCACAAGTAGAATGTACACTTTCTTCGAAGGATTGACCGCTGTTTTGAATCGAGTCTTATACAGGCACGTGAGCACTGATCCACATACATGTATGTCATTCAAAACTTTTTCCAAAAAAGTCAAGTGCCTGTTCCACACGGGATGCATCAATCTCCCGATATATAAAAAGCTCAGTAACTATTGAAAGAAAGACAGACTTGGATTTACATAGCACCTTTCACGAGACTTCTCAAAGCGCTTTACAGAGAATGAAGTACTTTTGGAGTTGTTGTAATGTGGAAACTTGTCAGTCCTTTTTCCTCAGTTGTGCATTGGTCAGCTGTATACTATTTGTGACTTTGACATCAATATAATTCATATCTAATTATTCCATTATGTAATACGGGGTATGGTAGCATAGCAGTTATATTGCTGACACGTAATCCAGAGGCCTGGACTAATAATCCAGAGACGTGAGTTCAAATCCCACCCTGGCATCTGGGAAATTTAAATTCAGTGAATTAAATAAATCTGAAATTAAAAAGCTAGTATCTGTAATGGTGACCATTAAACTACTGGATTGTCGTAAAAACCCACCTGGTTCACTAATGTCCTTTATGGAAGGAAATCTACCGTCCTTACCCAATCTGGCCTACATGTGACTCCAGACTCACAGCAATGTGGTTGACTCTTAACTGCCCTCTGAAATGGCCCAGCAAGCTGTTCAGTTGTACCAAACCACAATAACATAGTCAGCATTGTGGGAGCACCTTCACCACATGGACTGCAACAGTTCAAGAAGGTGGCTCACCATCACTTTCTGGCAATTAGGGATGGGCGATAAATGCTGGACGCCCACATCCCCATAACAAATAAATAAAAACATTTTTTCGGCTTTTGGTAATTTATAAGCTTTTATTACATAAGAACATAAGAAATAGGAACAGGAGTAGGCCATACGGCCCCTCGAGCCTGCTCCGCCATTCAGTAAGATCATGGCTGATCTGATCATGGACTTGGCTCCACTTCCCCTCCCGCTCCCCATAATCCCTTATCGTTTAAGAAACTGTCTATTTCTGTCTTAAATTTATTCAATGTCCCAGCATCCACAGCTCTCTGAGGCAGCGAATTCCACAGATTTACAACCCTCTGGGAGAAGAAATTTCTCCTCATCTCTGTTTTAAATGAGTGGCCCCTTATTCTAAGATCATGCCCTCTAGTTCTAGTCTCCCCCATTAGTAGAAACATCCTTCCTGCATCCCACCTTGTCAAGCCCCCTCATAATTTTATACAGTTTCAATAAGATCACCTCTCATTCTTCTGAATTCCAATGAGTAGAGGCCCAACCTACTCAACCTTTCCTCATAAGTCAACCCCCTCACCCCCGGAATCAACCTAGTGAACCTTCTCTGAACTGCCTCCAAAGCAAATATGTCCTTTCATAAATATGGAAACCAAAACTGCACGCAGTATACCAGGTGTGGCCTCACCAATACCCTGTATAGCAGTAGCAAGACTTCCCTGCTTTTATACTTGGTAGTCTTACAGTTTACTTTTATTTCTGTCCCATTCCCTGAGAGGTGTGCAAGACAATACTTGTGTCTGTTTGCTGTGTCCATCTCTATTCCATCTCTGCTTATTTGAGTTCCAACTTGCTGCCCCTGATGCTTAATAACAATTGATCAGATTTTAATTGAATTCCTTCTGTGAACTGTTCACATCTTTAAATTGGAACAGTAACTATTATAATTATTATAATTCCTATTACCTTGTTTGGAATTCTCAACAGATGCCACCTTGACTAGCTAAGAGCATAAGTGAGAAGCAGGTGAATAAGTAGCACATGGTTTCTTCTATTGAAACTTAACAGATTGGAATTCAAAGTAATCTTGCTGGTTTTTCAAATCTTTCATCTTATACAAACTGAGTCCTCCTATAGAAAGACTGCATCGCATGACATATATGTTTATAAATAAGAAAGAAAGAAAGACTTGGGTTTCTATAGCACCTTTCACAACCACCGGATGTCTCAAAGCGCTTTACAGCCAATGAAGTACTTTTGGAGTATAGTCACTGTTGTTATAAGCTTAAAGGTACAGGCTCCTGTTCCTTGGAAAGACTGTGCTAGGAAGAGATGCAGAAGCCTTTGGGCCTGAACTTGGTGGAAGCTAAGTTCCGCCCAAAGGAATGCCGAGATACCTGACAGTACTTTGGCCGGGAGTTTTGTAACAACGTTCTTGAAAGACAGCCCGGCGTCAAAAATCTGCGTTACACCGTGAATCTGGGCAGGAGCTCCCAATCTCAGTGGCAAATGCCATCCTCACCAAAGTGTTGCTGAGGATTGAGTCGGGCCCAGGGAGCGGAGAACACTTAAAAATAAACATTTGCACCAAAAATAAATTCACTGGAAAACCTTCAGAGGACCCCACCCACCTAACTTGCTGATAAAAAAATAAATAAAAGAAGTTCACTAAGCTTTTTTTTTGCAGGTCTTCTTACTTACTTTTGGGGTTAGACCGGTCTTTCCTCCTCCTGCCGCTGACTCCCGCCCACACCAAACTGGCAGCTCGGCGGGCGGAAGGACATTTAGGCGCCTTGCGCGCCAGTGGGCGGTTCCCAGTGGTCCTCCCCTCCCGCTGGCAGGAGGCCTCGTGGAAAATGGCACTGAGGGGAGACCACCCAAAAAACTCGCCGGCAACCAGTGACAGTGGAAGGTAAGGCCACCAAGTTCAAGCCCAAAGAGTTTCATTCACAATCCAATATAGGAAAACATATACTGTGACAAAGCTCTTGAACAGAAGGACGATGCAGCCTCATTAATGGGCTCTCTGTTATTAAACGGCAAAACGATTGTTCTAGAAGTGAAGATTTCCCAGTGGTGGAGCTTTTTTTGCACAGGAGCTTATCGCTCCCGTAGCAGGTACACCTGGCCTTTGGGTGTCGGCCATGGGCCAGTGGTAGTGCTCTCATCTCTTGAGTCAGGAGGTTGTGGGTTCTAGCCACACTCTCGGAATTAATCGGGGCTGATATTTCTGTACCGTACTTGGAGGGCTACATTATTGGAGGTGTTGTCCTGTCTGCCTGTTCAAGTGGGTATGAAAGATCCATGGCACTATTTGAAGAAGAAAGGCAGAAAGCCATCCTAACCAGCATTTCTCCTCCAACCAATATCAGCAGGCGGTGCAGCCTGCCCATAGGTAGGTTTTACAGTATTATTGTGAGACCAGAGCCTGGGTTGCTGCTGCTATGGATTGTATAGATCAGACCCCTCCCACAGACTTACCTACATTCCAAGCCTGGAGTTTCAGTGGGCTGTCCCGGGCTGCTCGACTTGGGCAGCCCTGGTGATCGAATGCTAATGAGATTCAACCCTGAAATAGGACCAGGCCTCTGGCCAGGACTACTGGATGATGGCAGGCCTCCTGAATTGCATATTTACTCCATTATGTCAACATAGTCCCATTCATTTTGACAATTGCAAGAAATGGCTTCTAGCAACTCACATCCAAGGGGGCACAGTAGCTAGTTTAAGTGGCAGCTATACTAGCCAATCTCAGGTGGCAGGAGTGTAAGACATCATCTGCTAAATTCATCATCAGAAGGAAGGGAACCAACAAAAATGACGTGCAGGTTGGTTAGGATGGTCTGGTCAGAGAAAGGCAGTAAACGCAGTTTATGGTAAGACTAATGCCAATAAACCTATGTAAGCCATGCTCTGCTTCAACATTAAAACAAACCAAGAGCAAGAGTATTTAGCCAACTAACCAGGATGGGATGTGTGGTTTATTCTTTTTTGTACTGATGGAACAGAACTTTTCAATTAAGTGAACAAATTAAGTTATGTTATAACTGGACACTTGTGCTGTCTGCAAAATACAGTAGCATAATTTTTTGGTATTTGACTTCATCTCATTGAAGAGTTTACAGCCTACTTACTGAAAGGTTGGAGTATCATGCATGAGGGTTTGTGTGAATGACATGGCCTCTCATTCAGATCAAAATGATTGTTATGTCCTCTCATTGTGCTACTGTATGTTTAAATATTGAGACGTATGGGCACAGTCCTGAACCAAAGACACTGAGACCGTTTACAAGATTGATCAGTGCCACTGAGCTTGAGAGATGGGTAATCTTTTCTTCTTCAGCTAATGTTACATATAAAAATGGGTAAACTGTTCTTTGTTATTATAAATTGTGCGTCTGTCTAAGACTGAGCTGAAGTTTATAGAAGGTGGAGAATGAGAGGCTCCGAGGAGAGCATTAGAATAGTTGAGTCTGGAAGTGAAGGGCATAGATAAAGGTTTCTGCGGCGATGGGCCGGCGCGGGCTGGTGCCGGGGCGGAGATGGGCCGGGGCGGAGATGGGCCGGTGCGGAGATGGGCCGGTGCGGAGATGGGCCGAGGCCATGCAGAGATTGGCCATGTTGCAACCGTGGAAGTAGGCATTTTTTGCAAAGTCCGAAGCTCAACTTTAGGTCAAATACAATGCTGAGGTTGTGAACAGTGGTTCATTTTGAGACAGTGGCCAGGGATGGGTTTGGAATTGCTGGCGAGGATTGTGGTGGGACCAAGCATGATGGCATTGATCTTCCCATTGCTTAACTGGAAGAAATTGCAGTTCTTTCAGGATTGGGTATTAGAGAAGCTGTCTGACAGCACAGAGGCAGTGGAGGTGTCACTGTGGTGGTGGAGAGATAGATCCGGGGTTCCTTTTGGTATTTTGTTCACCTGTGTTTTTTTTTGTTATCGTTTTGAGTGTATTTTCTTCACGCAACTTCCTTGGTTTTCCCATGCTGCATTCTATCTGCACTATAAAGGGCAGCTGGGCAGGAGACTTCTTCAAAGACTTGCCAATATTTTTCTGTGGTTTTCTGCTAGAAGGTGGAAGGGGCAGGGGAATGGGATTTAAGAAGGCATTTACTGCTTTTCATTAGTTTACTGCAGCATTGCAGCAGTCCTCGCAAATAATATGATAATGGTGAAAAAGTTTCCATTCAAATTATCTGTTTGGGTGAAACTTTTGAACACTTTCTTACGGCTGTTTTATTTTACTCAAAAAAAAAACTTTTTGCAGAGATTCCCTAAATGTTTGCTCTCCAATACTGAACATAGATCCCTGTATTTATTAGAGAAAAAATAGTTTTTGTTGATCCTTCATTTATATTAGCCACATATTGACTTTGATAAATGATTATTGAGAAATCTTTAACAGACGACTTTTCAGCGAAAAGTGAATTTATGGCAATGCACAGAGTTGTAGTTCGAGGTGATCATAGAATGGATAAACTGTATATTTCCCGGGTTTTGGCCTCTCTCCATGAGAGCTTGTGCATCTAAATGACAGTATTATGCTGCCAAGGGCATTACTTATTGTCGGTAATGTGTGGCTCATTCTAAGTGGGAACTAGGTGCAGTAATTTTCCAAACTGCAATAGCACGACCCATTACCAAAGTCAAAGAATGTTGCAATATGCTGTTGCTTAAGCATCTGTTAAGTCTTTAGTAAATCTTTGTATTACAGTTATCTAAATACGGATCCACTGGGCATACAGATTAGATAGGATAAACTGTAGGAATGTCTAAAACTAGAGACCGAGCTAAGAAATTTGCATGCTGTTTGAGCTATGCTGTCTTGCCTTTAGATCTGATATTTTGTTGAAGTTGTGGGATTTGAGTTTAATCACTGTGTAGCTAATAAAAGGCATAGCTTTATGGATTTCCACATCACAGAATTTGTAAGATATATATACAAACGTGCAATCATGTACTTAAAACAAGGGGGAGAAAGATGCAGTAAACATGCTCTGAGGCATACAATTTTGTATTTATGTCTTTTGGAACAAAACATAAAATGTAATGCAGTAAATAAGCATGTTTTATTTATGTGCAAATATTCTGCAGTGCATGTACTGATCTATAATGTTTGGGGTGGGGGTAGGCGCGGTGGGGTGCGGTGGAGAATAACAGAATGAACTGCACCAAGTGATGAAGTACTTACTTAAAAATAAATTTTCCTCAAAACAAAATTCTTGCACAGAATCAGTGATACTTGCATTTATCACTGCACTTCAGAGCTTCACAGCTGGTTCTTAAAACACATAAACTCTTGCAAATGGAGTGCTTTATTTTGTCAAGCATTCTTGTATGCGAGCGAGAAATTATTGTTTTAATCTGAAAAATTTATAACTATAGTTTGTAAGTATGCCTCAGCCTGTAACATTGTATTATGTTAAATCTACATTTTGGAAATATCATGTTTATGCAGCTGAGTGTAACGCTTTCCAACAGTGGTAGCAAATCAATAATTGCATCATAGATCATGCTTTTTCATTTTTTAATAGGCTATACATTCAAGGTAACTAGATTGTAAAGTGTGCAGATATCTTTATAACACCCTTTATATTTTTTTTAGTGAGATGTAAACATATCAAGTGAAAATCAATATTCATCTTTTCAAGACTTAGACTTCAAATAAACTGGAAAAGTCTAAACATTGCTGTACTATTTGTTTAAATAGCCAGAAATGTGACCATAAAAATAAAAAGCTTTAAGTGTTATTGGGTTACTTTGAAACCAAAGCTGGACAAGAATAAAAACATCTAGATAGGGGTGGTGGGGGGGGCGGTGATGATTTGCTTTTAAACTTGTTTATGTAATTAGTAATGTTTTAATTCAGTAAACACCCAAGCCATTCAAGGCATTCCAGCATCACTAGAAGTAATTATCAGATAAACATGTGGATGAGTCCACTTGACTGCATTCATTTCAATTAAGCAATATAAGATGTGTATGTGAACCTCAAATTCTGGCTTATGTTACTCAAAATAACCAATTGTAAATGATTAGTTGCGTTATATATATTGTAAACACAAGATCGCAATACTGCTGTTAGCTTAAGGCAATTCTCACCAGCACCTATATATATCATGTCTTTGAATCCTAGAACCTTGCAGCACAGGAGGAGGTCAATTGGCTTGTCGTGTCTGTGCTTTGAAAGAGCTGACCAATTTAGTCCCACACCCTGCAAATTAGTCCTCTTCAAGTATTTGTCCAATTGCCTTTTGAAAGTTACTATGGAATCTGATTCCACCACCCTTTCAGGTAGTACATTCCAAATCTTAACTCACTGTGAAGATATTTCTCCTCATTTCCCCTGGAGTTCTTTTGGCAATTATTTTAAATCTATGACCTCTGGTTACAGACCCTTGACAGAGGAAATAGCTTCTCCCTACTTGCTCTATCAAAACCCCATATAATTTTGAATCATTATCATCATAGGCAGTCCCTCGGAATCAAGAAAGACTTGCTTCCACTCTTAACATGAATTCTTTGGTGGCTGTACAATCCAACACGAGAGCCACAGTCCCTGTCACAGGTGGGACAAATAGTAATTGAGGGAAAGGGTGGATGGGGCTAGTTTGCCGCACGCTCTTTCCGCTGCCTGTGCTTGATTTCTGCATGCCCTCAGCAACGACAAATACCCCTATTATGTCTTCCCTTAAACTTCTCTGCTCTAAGGAAACAATCCCAGCTTCACCAATCTCTCCACATAACTGAACTCCCTGATCTTTAGTATCATCCTGGTAAAACTCCAGGGGCCTTGACATCATTCCTAAAGTGCATACGTACTCCAGCTGAAGCCTAACCAGTGATTTGTAAAGGTTTAACATGACTTAGAAACATAGAAAATAGGTGCAGGAGTAGGCCATTCGGCCCTTCGAGCCTGCACCACCATTCAATATGATCATGGCTGATCATTCACCTCAGTACCCCTTTCCCGCTTTCTCTCCATCCCTCTTGATCCTTTTAGCCGTAAGGGCCATATCTAACTCCCTCTTGAATATATCCAATGAACTGGCATCAACGACTCTCTGCGGCAGGGAATTCCACAGGTTAACAACTCTTTAAGTGAAGAAGTTCCTCCTCATCTCAGTCCTAAATGGCCTACCCCTTATCCTAAGACTGTGTCCCCTGGTTCTGGGCTTCCCCAACATCGGGAACATTCTTCCCACATCTAACCTGTCCCGTTCCGTCAGAATCTTATACGTATCTATGAGATCCACTCTCATCCTTCTAAACTCCAGTGTATAAAGGCCCAGTTGATCCAGTCTCTCCTCATATATCAGTCCAGCCATCGCTGGAATCAGTCTGGTGAACCTTCGCTGCACTCCCTCAATAGCAAGCATGTCCTTCCTCAGATTAGGAGACCAAAACTGAACACAATATTCCAGGTGAGGCCTCACCAAGGCCCTGTACAATTGCAGTAAGACCTCCCTGCTCCTATACTCAAATCCCATAGCTATGAAGGCCAACATGCCATTTGCCTTCTTCACCGCCTGCTGTACCTGCATGCCAACTTTCAGTGACTGATGAACCATGACACCCAGGTCTCGTTGCACCTCCCCTTTTCCTAACCTGCCACCATTCAGATAATATTCTGCCTTTGTGTTTTTGCCACCAAAGTGGATAACCTCACATTTATCCACATTATACTGCATCTGCCATGCATTTGCCCACTCACCTAACCTGTCCAAATCACTCTGCAGCTTCTTAGTGTTCTCCTCACAGCTCACACCGCCACCCAGTTTAGTGTCATCTGCAAACTTGGATATATTACACTCAATTCTTTCATCCAAATCGTTAATGTATATTGTAAAGAGCTGGGGTCCCAGCACTGAGCTCTGCGGCACTCCACTAGTCACTGCCTCCCATTCCGAAAAAGACCCATTTATCCCGACTCTCTGCTTCCTGTCTGCCAACCAATTCTCTATCCATACCAGTACATTACCCCCAATGCCATGTGCTTTGATTTTGCACACCGACCTCTTATGTGGGACCTTGTGAAAGGCCTTTTGAAAGTCCAAATACAACACATCCACTGGTTCTCCCTTGTCCACTCTACTAGTTACATCCTCAAAAAATTCCAGAAGATTTGTCAAGGATGATTTCCCTTTCACAAATCCATGCTGGCTTGGACCGATCCTGTCACTGCTTTCCAAATGCGCTGCTATTTCATCCTTAATAATTGATTCCAACATTTTCCCCACTACTGATGTCAGGCTAACCAGTCTATAATTTCCTGTTTTCTCTCTCCCTCCTTTTTTAAAAAGTGGTGTTACATTAGCTACCCTCCAGTCCATAGGAACTGATCCAGAGTCGATAGACTGTTGGAAAATGCATCCACTATTTCTAGGCCCACCTCCTTAAGTACTCTGGGATGCAGACAATCAGACCCCGGGGATTTGTCGGACTTCAATCCCATCAATTTCCTCAGCACAATTTCCCGCCTAATAAGGATATCCTTCAGTTCCTCCTTCTCACTAGACCCTCGGTCCCCGAGTACATCCGGCAGGTCATTTGTATCTTCCTTCGTGAAGACAGAACCAAAGTATTTGTTCAATTGGTCTGCCATTTCTTTGTTCCCCATTATTAATTCACCTGAGTCCGACTGCAAGGGACCTACGTTTGTCTTCACTAATCTTTTTCTCTTCACATATCTATAGAAGCTTTTGGAATTAGTTTTTATGTTTCCTGCAAGCTTCCTCTCTTACTCTATTTTCCCCCTCCTAATTAAAACCTTTGTCCTACTCTGCTGAATTCTAAATTTCTCCCAGTCCTCAGGTTTGCTGCTTTTTCTGGCCAATTTATGTGCCTTTTTCTTGGTTTTAACACTATCCTTAGTTTCCCTTGTTAGCCACGGTTGAGCCATCTTCCCTGCTTTATTTTTACTCCAGACAGGGATGTACAACTGTTGAAGTTCAACCATGTGATCTATAAATGTTTGCCATTGCCTATCCACCGTCAACCCTTTTAGTATCATTTGCCAGTCTATTCTAGCCAATTCACGCCTCATGCCGTCGAAGTTAGCTTTCCTTAAGTTTAGGATCTTAGTTTCTGAATTAACTATGTCACTCTCCACCTTAATAAAGAATTCGACCATATTATGGTCACTCTTCCCCAAGGGGCCTCGCATAACAAGATTGCTAATTAGTCCCTTCTCATTACACATCACCCAGTCTAGGATGGCCAGCTCTCTAGTTGGTTCCTCGACATATTGGTCCATAAAACCAACCCTAATACACTCCAAGAAATCCTCCTCTACCACATTGCTACCAGTTTGGTTAGCCCAATCTATATGTAAATTAAAATCACCCATGATAACTGCTGTACCTTTATTGTACACATCCCTTATTTCTTATTTGATGCTATCCCCAACCTCACTACTACTATTTGGTGGCCTGTACACAACTCTCACTAGCGTTTTCTGCCCTTCGGTATTCCGCAGCTCCACCCATACCGATTCCACATCATCCAAGCCAATGTCCTTCCTTACTATTGCATTAATTTCCTCTTTAGCCAGCAACGCCACCCCGCCTCCTTTTCCTCTCTGTCTATCCTTCCTAAATGTTGAATACCCCTGGATGTTGAGTTCCCAGCCTGGAGCCATGTCTCTGTGATGCCAATTACATCATATCCATTAACTGCTATCTGCGCAGTTAATTCGTCCACCTTATTTCGAATACTCCTCGCACTGAGGCACAGAGTCTTCAGGCTTGTCTTTTTAACACACCTTGCCCCTTTAGAATTTTGCTGTAATGTGGCCCTTTTTGTTTTTTGCCTTGAGATTCCCTGCCCTCCACTTTTACTTATTCTCCTTTCTATATTTTGCCTCTGGCTCCCTTTTATTTGCCTCTGCCTCCCTGCATAGGTTCCCGTCCCCCTGCCATATTAGTTTAACTCCTCCCCAACAGACTTTTGTTTTTGTGTGGCATGGCAGTTTGTGGCTACCATTGTGTTCATGCTCAATTACTCAGCCCCTTTACCCAATTACTCAGTGTTGGATGAAAAAACGTTTTTTCCAGTTACATATTAGGAAGACAGAAACCAATGTATCTGACCTCCGTCACAAACTCTACCCTTGCCACCAACTCCACCCCCCTCTCCCAACACTACCTCAGTCTAAACCACCTCAGAATTCTATTCAATCCTGAATTAACCTTCCCACCCATTAATCTCTCAGTCACAAAGACTGTCATCTTCCACCTTTGTAACAGTGCCCTCTGCCTCTCCTACTTCAGCCTGTCTGCTGCTAGAACCTTCATCTATTCCTTGATTACCTCCCAACTCCACTACACCATGCTTTCTTTGCTCTTCCCTCTCGCACCCTCCATAAACTCCAACTTGTCTTAAGTTCTGCTGCATGTATCCTGTCCTGCACTAATTCCCGCTTGTGGATCACGCCTGTCCTTGCTGACCAACACTGGCTCCCCAACCTGCACTGCCACAAATTAAAAATCTTCATCCTTGTTTTTAAATCCCACCACGGCATCAGCTACCCTATGTCCGGCCCCTCCATTGGTACATCACCCTTGAAACTTGACATTCTTCTGACTCTTTTCTCTTGTGCATTCACCCTTCTTGTCCGCCCATCACTGGTGGCAGCAGTTTCAGTCGTCTGCTTCCTACTCTCTGAGCTTCCTTCCCTAAACCCCTCCTCCTCTCTCTCCTAAAATTTCCTCGAAATCCATCTCAACCAAAGCATTGGTCACCCCTTCTAAACTTTCCTTCCCTGACTTGGCATCTGTTTTCTAGACACTTATCTGGAAAGCGCTTTGGGATGTTCTTTAAAGATATTATATAAATGCAAGTTGGCTATTTTGCATTAATGCAAAGCGGCTTCAGTTTTATGTCAGCAGAAAAATATAGTAAATAAATGCACCCTTGCTCAACACAGACCAAGAAATGAAACTGTAACCTTCTTCCTGATCTGGATGGATTAGTACCACACCACAAAGAATGTTTACCCATTGAACAATTAGAATAGACCATATCTTCATGCTTATATAATAATTGAAGCACGGTTACATTTTTGTGATGTTACCAAATTCTCCCTGACTACACCTCACAGTTGACCTGCTGTCAGATCTTTGCCAATACCACTCTCAGCTAGCCACCAGGAGCTGGACAACAGGAATTAATCAAAGTCTATTTTCATCTTGTATGTCAAGGTGCTTGATCTTTGCTCAACACTTCCCCAGTGCATTACAAATAGAGTAACATGGTAGATTTAAGCTGTGGATCTGTCTGTATCACTTTGCTATGCCACTCTGTGCACGATGACCACTGCTTTATGCTGCATTTATTTGCAACCACTTGTTGAAGACTGGTAGCTGTGATATATGTCCAACATATTCCAACTTGCACTTCTGCCCAGGAGCAAGCTCTGCTCAAGAGTGGTTTTACATGTGTAAAATTTAAATGTTCAGAGAATATGTGTACTGTCTAAACATGTAAATTAATTTCAGCTAGGGTTTAAAGATGTCTGTGAGAATTTTTAAAATCTGGCTTGAGGCCATACTTGAGTTGTGCTGTATTGCAGAGCGAGACCAAATTATGCTGTAGGGAGTCTCCCACTATTTCTCTTTGCACTTAGTTGGGCTCTGAGTCAGGATTTACACTACAGCTTTGATATCACTGCAACTTCAGAATTGTTGCATAGTGGAAACCGTTTCACAGAGATGCTGAAGTTGCGGTACAAATGCAACCATGGTTTATTTCAAAATTGTGTAAGTGTTTTGTCCATATAAGGTGCTTCTCCATGATGACCATTTAAAACGGAGATGAGGAGAAATTTCTTCTCTCAAAGGGTTGTAAATCTGTGGAATTTGCTGCCTCAGAGAGCTGTGGAAACTGGGACATTGAATAACTTTAAGACAGAAATAGACAGTTTGTTAAACAATAGGGGGATAAGGTGTTATGGGGAGCGGGCGGGGAAGTGGAGCTGAGTCCATGATCAGATCAGCCATCTTCTTACTGAATGGCGGAGCAGGCTCGAGGGGCCGTATGGCCTACTCCTGTTCCTATTTCTTATGTTCTTATGACCATTAAAATTTAGAGCTAATTGTATTTCATTTCTGGTCAAAACTACAAGAAGAATACTCATGTTCTTTGTCTAAAAATGGCAGTGGAAACCACACAAATTATTCAAATTGATACAACTGGAATAAGACAGCAGGACTTGCAGAGTTTACAGCTATATGTAGGATACTGCTACAAGATGAGCTGTTTTCTGTCTGAGGAGACTGTAAACTCAATAAGTTTGCTGTCATAATAGAATCAATGTGACTATAAGTTTCAAATAGTTCCTGTCATCTCCACTTCAAAGTAATGCATTAAATATGATGAAGGCTAAAAGCTGTAAAGGAGATTATGAATTCTTCATTGGAGTAAGGAGTAGACCTAATATTTTACAACAATTGTTCATCTGAGATAACTAAGATTAAAATGTCTGAGTTTTCAGTTCTGTGTTCCATATGAAATTTTGAACTGTTGTATGTCACTGCCAATCTTACAAGATTATCCTTTTAGACCTGTAATACAGGCTAAAACTACTGTTTAAAGTTATTCTTCTTAGTCCATAGTATTTTAATCTGGAGAATGAAGGCATTATCATTACATTAATTTTATAACCATCCTGCAGCAATTGACAGTGATATGCTTAGTGATTTTCGTTAACTCTTGGTCTGCTCAAATTCATAAAAGATCTTCTTCCATAAACTAAAAAAGATGGCAAAAAATATACTCCAAACCCTATTTGGATGATTTAGAATATTTTATTTCATAAATGCTTATTGGTATTTTGACACTTAATATTATGATACATGCAAGCACTCTATCACATCAGTCCCAAGCCATTAATATTTATGAAATATTTAATGTCTTTTTTATGAGTTTTCAGAAACTCCCTAGCTTCCTGTTTGAAGTTGGAGAATGTAAATGCAGCAGTTGTGATCACTGACATAACTTCACATGAGGAATAGTCATTATTTAGAATGAATCCCCCTCATATCCATTGTTGTATTGTGTCTTTAAACCATTTGAGGTTTCTGATTGGGTGTTTCCCTTTCTCTTGCTGACTGCAGCTGCTGTTCTTACACTGAACTAAAACTCATTTAATTTATTGATTTAGAGAACTTTTGAGTTTCTCCTAAAGATTTTACCAGCTTTTTGCCCTACAAGAGAACTGAAGCAGAGAGCCATTATATCCCCATTAACTGTGGGTGACACAATAAAGACTCAAACCATTTTTATTGCACTAACTCTCAAAACTATTCGTACTGAGGAAATGCTGCAGCCACAGGTTTATCTTCTAGCTCCCTTTAATAGTTACTTCATTCCTTGACAGACTTTTACAAATTTTATTCCAAGTAGTTTTTTAAGTTTCACTGTGCACTAAACTTGTAATTTCTTGTCCGTACAAAGTGCCATACATTGTGCTGCTTCAGTTTTCGAATCGGGATCTTTCCATAATGCTGCAGTTGTGTGAGAAGTCCTTGTGGAGAAATCCCTGCTGAGATATTTGATCATGTTGCCTCTCACTCTTTGTTAAGATACAAAATAAGTTCTTTTTGCTAACTCAATTTTGGCACACTTGACATCTGAGTATTGAAAGGTCCTTTTTAGTCTCCCTTCCCCGTATTCATCTTTTTCCCATATAGTTTCCTGTCTGACTGTAGCACATTATTTTCAACCAATGTGTGTTTTCAGCCTCTTTGACCTCATCATCTGCGAATGTCAAAGTGCTAATAAAGCTCTGAAGACGTCATAATGACAGGGTTAAATTAAGTCTTCATGTGCTGTCCATTAAGTTGACTTTTTTGTTTGTCACATTCAGCAGTTATATGGATGCATCGTGTCTTGTTTGTGGGCAACTGAGCAGACAGGCTTTGTCTCTGTTCATCATACCGGTTAATTCTTTCCCTCAAGTCATTAATCATCACCTCAACTATTTATACCAATGGCAAGTATAGCTAACACAGTTAATGCTCCCTTTTGTCTCTTGTTACTGTCTGTTCTACTATTGATTACAGCCTCCTAAATTCTGTTACTCTCAAAATCAGCAGAATAGGTGAACATCGCCCGTTTTCCGAGTGGTGTTAAAGTGGTTGAAAGCCCTGATTTATGCAGTCATGATGATACTATTTGCACCTGAATGGCAGGTACATCAACACCTCCTTGTAACCGCAGCAAAGAGAGACAGTCATGTCTTTGTTCTCCACCCAACCCACTTGGGACTTGGCAGATTGTTGATGGATATTATTATTTCTGATGTCAATAAAAATGTGTGGTGCCAAAGCAGGAGCTCTAATATTTTTTCGGAGTGTTGGATTCACTTAGTTTAGTTTTGAGATATTTAGAAATTTGAGGAGTGAGGTTCTGAAATCTTGGCATAAACAAGTTTAGAATTAACATCATCATCGGTTGCTGAATTGCAATGAAAACAGTGGCTAGTCGGTAATTGAGAAGCATGTGGCGCTGTCAGCAGGTGATGGGAGACAGACACACCTGACTGACAGTGTGACAGAGAGCAGAGACAGGGCCCCATCCAGGCACTCTCTCAGCCAGAGTGATGAGCCCTCTGGAACACAAATTGTGAATTATCAGAGGGCTAGATGAGATGAGGTCGGGGAAGGCTGCCAGACAGTGTGTAACATGCTACAAATTTCTTTCAGCACTTAGTATTCTACCATGCAAAGCCCTCACTATTAAGCACACAGAACAGCTCATATCCTGTGGAGGGATGATAGATATGTCATATCTATGAAAAATTGTTTTTCTTTTGCAGGTGTATGGATTTTTTAAAGCAGACTGCACATATGACACTTTTCAACACTCTTTCCAATAGTGATTTGGCATCCAACCTCTATCAAAGAAGAAATCTTTCACATGCAATTATGGCACAAAATAAAGGTGATGAAGTGTTGTGTACAAAGAAGGGAGAGATCAAAGAGCTGTAATGAAAACTGATTACAATAAAAGGAGACTACCCAAGAGACTGGGAATTCCAGAGGTCTACTCAAGTCTTTACCTATACTAAACGCTTTCTGTTTTTTTTAATCGTTTTATCGGGGCATGAAAAATAGTTTGAAGCATTAGTGAATAAGAAACAGATATGGTTCCTGGAAAAATGCAAGAAATTTTTGCTCGGAGTGGTTATTTAAATCAAACTAATCGTGCATGATAAAAATGAAAACCTGAGGTTTCAACCTTCAAATTATAATCACATACTCTAGGTTTACACATACAGTGATGCAGAGAAACAGCCTAAAAGTGAACAGATGGCATTCATCCAAAGATGCTGCAGACTTATTGAAAATATAACTGCCAGAGTAATATTATGTGGATACAATAAATTGATCTAGGTTTTGACATTTTTAAATTTAGAAATATGTCGGTGCCAAAAGTACTGGTTCTAAAAAATTTCATGTTAGTTAAGTTTATATTAATATTATTGTACAATAGAATTTTTCATGAATGATGAAAGCACATTTCAGACAGAATTGTTCATTGCTGCTACTGAAGTCAAAAGATGTGTAACATTATAAATTATTGACTGTTATGGGAATGTATTTACCAAAGTTGGGTTGCATGAGGGCATTGAATACAAAACCCCTCCAGTATATGAAGCAAGATCAGAATCCTGTGACTAGTTGCTAAATTATTTGTAAGATACCCATATACAAATGAACCAAATTTTGTATTGACTGATGTTTCCCCTCCTCCTATCATTGCAAGTATGTTGATACATTATGAAGCTTACGAAGAAAATCGATCCTTGTAGTATTAGTGGCAAATTAGCTAATTGGAATGAGCACTAGCTTAGTAGAAAGCAAAAGATACAGATACATTTATAGTTTTTTTTTTGTTGGGGTTATGACAAGCAGAGATATCTCGGGATCTCTCCACATTATTTGTAAATGTGATGGAGAGAATATTGTTTTTATGTATTATAAAGTATATATATTACAAAGTTTGTTATTGACACCAAACTATGCAGCCAGTTGAATTTAACAAAGATTGATGATGTTCAAAGAAATCTGAACCGATGAAGTGCATCACAGATGGATCTTGAGATAGGTAAATGAATGCTATGCACATTGGAACAGACAACATGGAACTTATATAATGAAGAAGTGGAATCAACCATTTACTGAAAATATCCCTTAAATGCACAATTATTATCAACAAGGTCAGTTATACTGAGATGCATCTCAAAGTCATTTAACGAAGTCCAAACAAGTTATCCTAACTATATATAGATCAGTTATGAGGCCACATTTGGAATGTTGCGAGCAGTTTTGGGCACTCTGCTATCACAGAGGAGTAGATATATTGAATATATTCCAGCTAAAGTCCTTAAAGCTGTGTTGATTTAACATCTTAAAAAAGAAGCTGAATGCTTATCTGACTGAACAAGATTGAGGGTTAGAAGAAGAATTACAGATCGAGATGAATGAATTGTGAATGGAAAACAATGGTTCCTGAACATCTGGGACTATGGAAATATGACACCAGGGACGGCAACCAGTCAAGGATAATACTGTACAAGGTAAGTTTAGACAGATATTTGTTTAATCTACCTTCTGAAGTAGGGGACAAGGACAACCTTTATAGAATATTTCATCGAGAGACTGTGTGGTGTGAGAGAGAAGATTATATTTAGTCTTAGTTCAGAATGATAAGGTATAAGCATGCAGGTAATACAGTGTTAGGTATTTTTTAAAGTATAGATAGTGTTCCTGTTGTTGTGATGACCTTATATTTCTTTATGTAACCCGACATTTAAGATTAGCATCCTGATGGTTTGAGTAAATGCATTGTCTGACATGGTGCTGAACCATACTGACAAGGAAGTCACATGCACATTTGTGTTAACTATCTCAGCCATATGGACAGTGTTGGAGATACTATAGTCTCAGGTGCCCTGGAGTAGGGAAGGAAAAATCAATCGGGTTTCCCTCTCCTGGATCATTGATCACTACTGGAAAATGCATATATGAAGGTTTCAGAAGAGGAAAGGATCGAGTTTGAATAGCCTTGTGTAAAGAAGTCAGGGCAGAATTTGCGGTCGGTATGAAGGAGTACGCCATCATACCGCCTTTGAAATTGACGAATTTCAGGATTTGGCATGCTCTGAATCCCAAACTTGCGATCCGTCAAGTTCCGACTTGACAGGTCATCTGCTGCGACTGTGAAATCCTCACTGCTGGCACAAAGTTGGGCTAATTTCCCACCAACTGTCCAGCAATTACGCAAAAACATTTTACAGCTGGGGCAAACAGGCACAGGAGCCTGTTTGCACAGCGTAGGGGGAGGGGATGGATAGTTGTCCATGCAGTTTTAATATTCAACATAGTTTTGTATTGCCATACCAACACTGCCATTGCTTTGCCTTGTTCTCGCTCTGCTGTCTATCACTCTGATTACGAATTATTCTCAGCCACCAGACTTTTTGCACAATAAAGTAATTGGATATTGTTGAAACAAGATTTGCTGCTAATATTTCTTCGCCGTATCTCGCTTTGAATAATTACACTCTAAGTAGGTAAATCTGGACATTTCCTCAAAGTGATCCATGTTTATTTTACAAAAAATATTCCTTGCCAGTTTAGCTTTAGTGTTATAATGATTATCATTGTTATTTACAGTGCGAATGATAAGTCATCAATTTAAATCAACATTTACACCGTTTAATTTAAAATTTGATTGATGTCAAGCATCGGAGATTTCTGTTTTGTGATTGGCGCACCATCCCATGTGATGCCAGGTACGCTTACGCACACAGTGCGTCCCTGGGATCTGTGAGCCACTACGCTGCGTACAACTCCGCAATCAAATAATGCAAGGTTTCAAAGGGGCGGATTGCTTTCGGAGGCCAGCGGCATACTCCCTAGTTATGCTATCGACCGCAATACTTTAGAAAGATACAGTAGGCACTGAGCCTCACACATGTAGTGCCTTCAGGATGGATTTTTTTTTTTAAATTTGCTTTTAAAGACACAATATTAAATCAGCTCTCATTATAAATTTAAAACATCCTTTGATACATTCATTACAAACGATCTTCGATGATCAGAATACTGCACAATAATTCTGTAGACAAGGCAGTCTTCCGTTGTGCCATTGTAGATCTGTCATTAGCAATGAATAGCAGGCAGGCATTTTAAAAGCTTAAAATTATTTTAGTAAATTTGGAGCTGTGTTTTTGTCACTTTCCTCCATTCACTCCTAAATACATTGACTGTTCCCAGGGTATAGTTCTATGAATGCTAACAACCTTAAGTATCTCACCAAAGTGGCCATTCTTAATGTGTGAACCTTGACTGAGTGTCAGTAGATTATTTGACCGTTGACTTCATCACAGCCAAACCTGAGCACATCCTCAGCTCACACCCATCAACACACTTTCCAACAGTTGGAACTGGAGCATGATTGGAAGCAAAATCTGGCTGATTTTTCTCTCTCCATATCCAGGAGCACAGGCCCAGTTGAGATCATCTAGTTCCACACAGATTGCAAATTAAATCTGAGACTTTGCTTTACATTTGCATGACTTAGTACCACACCAAGCAGTGGATGTTTTAACAAAAGCAAAGTACTGTGGATGGTGGAAATCTGAAATAAAAACTGACCATGCTGAAGGCTTGAGCACATAACCTCAGTTCATACTTCAGTGCAATACTGAAGGAGTGCTACATTTTCAGAGATGCAGTCTTAGGATGAAACATTAAATGTAGGCCACTTCTGATTTCTTAGCTGGACATAAATAATCATCATAGGCAGTCCCTCGAAACGAGGATGACTTGCTTCCACGCCAAAAAAGGATGAGTTCACAGGTGTTTTAACACCAGCCACCACATGGGCTTGACAGAGCTAGGTCTTAGTCAAGTGGCAAGGGTTATACAAGACGACTGGAGACCAGCTCTGTTGCACGGACCGAGCGCGCACATATCACAGTGTGGGTTGGCCCGTGCTGCCCTTGGGCCCCTGGCCCCGAACTCGCGCCTCTCCTGGGCCCCATCACATCCCTCTACATATATATACATACGCACACGCACACGCACACACACACCCCATCTGGCCCATCCAGCCTGCCCCACACAATTGCGATACCTTGTGTATCACAACATATACACTCTCCACCCCACCCCGAAACCACGTGATCTCCTGGGAGAGGAAAAATAACAGCTAAAAAAACCCAGGCCAATTTGGGGGAAAAAAAAATCTGGGAAATTCCTCTCCGACCCATCGAGGCGATCGAAACTAATCCAGGAGATCACTCTGGCCCTGAATTCCCTGCAGTACCTACCCTTCTGTAAGAGGTGATCACCGCCCCAGCCAGAAACAAGTTCCGCTCTCGCTTGAAGGAATTCAGCGAGTCTGCATCCACCACACAAAATGGCAGCTTGTTCCAGATGTCCACTGTTCTCCTGGGAAAAGATCCACCTCCTGACATCTAACTGGAATTTATGCTGAAATTTAGTCCCGTTCTTTGCAACTTATGCTAAGTAGTCCCCGTCATAAAAAAAATGTTTTTGTTGTGTGAAAAAATATGAAAGGGGGAGTGGGGGGGCGGTTAATTCATTTTTGAATACTTCTCCAGATTGTGCGTTGTATAAAAAGTAAGAGTGCTCACTGGTGATTTTCTGAAGGGTGTAAGTTACAGTGGGTCTCGTGCGGTAATGCTCGTGGGTGGAGGGAATGGGTCGATGGCAGGCTGGTGCTGAAGGAGTGAATGGGGTGGGATGCAGGACCGGTGGGTGGGATTGGCTGATAGCATCGCTGGGGATTCATACGAAGCTGGTCGACAAGTTGTTTTATAACACTTGCCTTTTCCTGTATGTGTTCTTGGGGTGAGCTGTCGAGACAGAAGGTGAATTGGCTTGGGAAATCACCTGTAATGTTTCTATTTATTGTCATGCAATCTCATTGGTAAATGCTAGCCATACAATTAACAGTGCTCTGTGATTAGCATTGGCCATTCAGTAACACCAGCAAGATGCTGCAGTGGTGCCATCATCATTAATGATTTAGACGAGGGGATTAAATGTAGTATCTCCAAATTTGCGGATGACACGAAGTTGGGTGGCAATGTGAGCTGCGAGGAGGATGCTATGAGGCTGCAGAGTGACTTGGATAGGTTAGGTGAGTGGGCAAATGCATGGCAGATGAAGTATAATGTGGATAAATGTGAGGTTATCCACTTTGGTGGTAAAAACAACGAGACAGACTATTATCTGAATGGTGACAGATTAGGAAAAGGGGAGTTGCAACGAGACCTGGGTGTCATGGTACATCAGTCATTGAAGGTTGGCATGCAGGTACAGCAGGCGGTTAAGAAAGCAAATCGCATGTTGGCCTTCATAGCGAGGGGATTTGAGTACAGGGGCAGGGAGGTGTTGCTACAGTTGTACAGGGCCTTGGTGAGGCCACACCTGAAGTATTGTGTACAGTTTTGGTCTCCTAACTTGAGGAAGGACATTCTTGCTATTGAGGGAGTGCAGCGAAGGTTCACCAGACTGATTCCCGGGATGGCGGGACTGACACATCAAGAAAGACTGGATCAACTGGGCTTGTATTCACTGGCGTTCAGAAGAATGAGAAACGTTTAAAATTCTGACAGGTTTAGACAGGTTAGATGCAGGAAGAATGTTTCCAATGTTGGGGAAGTCCAGAACCAGGGGTCACAGTCTAAGGATAAGCGGTAAGCCATTTAGGACCGAGATGAGGAGAAACTTCTTCACCCAGAGAGTGGTGAACCTGTGGAATTCTCTACCACAGGAAGTTGTTGAGGCCAATTCATTAAATATATTCAAAAAGGAGTTAGATGTAGTCCTTACTACTCGGGGGATCAAGGAGTATGGCGAGAAAGCAGGAATGGGGTACTGAAGTTGTATGTTCAGCCATGAACTCATTGAATGGCGGTGCAGGCTCGAAGGGCCGAATGGCCTACTCCTGCATCTATTTTCTATGTTTCTAATCCCATCGCACTATTCGAAGAGTGAGGATTGTTCCCCTGGTGTCTTAACCAACATATATCCCTCAACCAACATCATTAAAAAAATTATCTTATCCTTTTTCTCAATGCTGTTTAGGGGACCTTTCTGTGTGCAAATTGGCAGTGGTCTTTCCCAACATTACAAAGTGACTTGCACTTTTAAATTACTGAATTGTTGTGAAGCGCTTTGGGACATCCTGAGGTTATGAAAGGCATTATATAAATGTAAATTCTTTGAACATTTTGAATTATGAGTACTAGACATTGCCAAGTTTATAAATCAAAGTGTCACAAAAAATGTGATTAATATATTAATTACATTTTATCTGTGAAACGTTAACAGATTAATTAACTGGGAGGAGTTCCTGAGTCATCTTTTTAATACTTGGGACATAACACTGACTTCAATGGAAAAGAAAATTGGGTGTGGGGCCAAACGAGCTGCCAATTCCCAATCAGCCCATTTTGCTGCTGGCATTAACCAAGTTAACCGTGTCTTCCAAGCAATCCCACTTACAACAGACACGGCGATTTTAACCCTACTCGCCGGAGGGTGCTTGGGCTGGAGGAAGGAGGTCGGCAGGCTGGAAAGAGATCGGAGGCTGGGGAATGAGGTTTGAAGGCGGGAGGGCGGAATGGAGATCGGAAACCTCGGCGGAGGGGGTCGGCGGTTTCGAAACCTTGGGAGGCAGGGGGGAGATCAGAATGGTGTGGGGCAGATCAGCACCCTCGGAAGGGTTGGAGGGTCATCCGATCATGGGGGTTAGCAAGGCTGGGATGTGTCTGAGCCAAGGTTGAATTCTAAAATATCTAGAATCCTATACTCAAATGCTCTTTTTAAAAAAAAAATAGACCGGAGTGCATTGAATTTATCTGAATTTCGCAGCATTTGATAGGTATAGAGAAATGATGACAATTTCATCTGCAAAGGCAATGGTCTGCCTCTTGTCCAGTGACGTTACTAAGGTTTGCACCATTTACAAAACTTACCAGCTAAAATTTTTGAAAGGCGGTTTAATGCGTGTAAGTTCAATAATCTTGCAGAATCAACCTACTATTTTTTGATAAATCTTGGGATACCCCAAATCTATGAAACCTTTGAGCCCTGGATGACACATGAACCTAATGTCTTGCAAGTTTATGTACTTATCTTTGCATCCAATGACCTGCATAGAGATAAAACTTTGTTTCTTTCGGTCAGAAAAGTATTGAGTTCAATGCTCTAGTAGCTAAATCTGCATATCTTTGTTGCCATAAAAAGTAAGTGTGACCTTTCACCCTTTTCTAATGGGGTAGATAGATACTATTTACCTGGTTGGAAAGTCCAGGACTTAGGGGACATAATCTAAAAATTGGAGTCAGGCCTTTCAGGAGTGAAGTTAGGAAACATGTCAACATGCAAAGGGACTCTCTTCTGCAAACGGCAATTGTTGCGAGGTCAATTGTTAATTTTAAACCTGAGATTGATCGATTTTGGTTAACCAAAACTATGAAGGGATATGCGGCAAGCGCACGTATATGGAGTTAGGTCACAAATCAACCATGATTTCATTGGATGGCGGAACAGGCTCGAGGGGCTAAATGTTCCTGTGTTCCTCCCCTGACACTCGGGCTTCTTCAGGAAGTTACAGTGACTTTCGTTTCAGTGCTGAAAAGGAGCACACATTTTAACATTATAATTGTGCTGTACACACACTCAGTTAGACAAAGTAAAATCTTTATAAAGCCTCTTGGTTGTTTTAGTCTTTTGGTAGAATTCTGGAATCCTACGTCTGTAATTAACAGTTTGCACATGAGTTGTTGATCCAGAGCCTTTTTTGCTAAATTTCATCTTTTGTGACAAGCTAACAGGATATGGTCCCTTGGATACTGGAGGGGACTATATTAGATCAATGAAAACTACAGGGGTTAACCTTTGTTATATGACCCTGTAAGGATATCTGCAGAGTAGCCAGTTCAGGTAACTCCCATGAGTTACAGTGTTGACTTGATCTTTCTTAATAGGATTTCCAATTTGGCAGATTAGTGTTGACAACCTCTGGGTTGGATTCCCAGTAGACCAGATCTACAAAACTCTAATGAGGCATTACCTTGGTAGGTGGAGTACAATGAATAAAAATGCCAGTCATCATAATTTTTTGAAGCGCTTGCTGGTTCCCGTTCCCAGGGATGATGTAGAAAGAACTGACATTGTCTATCATGTCCCTCCAGGCCTGCTGAAGCATCTGTTTGGGCATTGTGATATATTCACAGAGCACAGCACACACAGCTCTAACATGGCAGGCAGCTCTCTCGGAAGTCTCCGGAAATCTGCCTGGGCTGTTTATTATTAATCTTGCACTTGCAGTACACAATACGTCCACATCTACAGTGTGGAGCTACAAACATTACAAGCTTACAGACATTACATTTCTCCCTCCTTAATAAAGAAGCCATCATAACAAACATCATACATAACTTTCATGTTTATACATAACACAGGATATAAACTTATTTTTTTCCATATTCACAAATTTAACTTTACCACTTGTTTTCTGTTTCGAAGAGGATACCTTCGCTCTCGAACAGAACCTTCCAAACATGGTGTCGATTTCACACTCATTCGAGGCTCATCCTGAGGAACGTTTTCCTCCACGGAATTTCCTTGATTTTCACTCTAACTTCAGACTCTTTGTTTTCCTGACTCGAACTTAGACTTTCATTCTGATTCTCTCCTGGATTTGTTTCCAGTACATTGGATTTAGGATTTGCTACTTGTATATCAAAACTATCTGATGAGTCAGAAATAATTGAATCATTCCCACTTTCAACTCCTTCCATGTCTGTAGGTAAAATATGATCAATATGAACAAACCTAACCTGTCCATTATCAAACATCTTTACCAAATATGTGCGAGGACCACATATCTTTACCACTCTTCCTGGTAACCACTTTAACCATTTAACTCTCATCTTCTGGTCTAATTTCACACTTCTCTCTTTTACTCTACCTCTATCCTGATTCTCTTTCTGTCTTAATTGTGTCTCTTCTACGGACTATGCCAAATTTGGCTTTAACAATGGGAATCTGGTTTGTGGCTGTCGTTTGAGAAACAACTCGGCTGGTGTTCTGCCAGTAGTTATATGAGTAGTATTTCGATATGTAATCAAAAGATTAGCCAATTTGTGATCCAATGACAACTATCATTTCCTTGGATTTGGATCGAACATTTTTTTTGAGGCCATGTTTTACAATTTGTACAGTGCGCTCTGCTGCACCATTCGAAGCAGGATGGTATGGTGGAACCTTGGTATGTTTCACACCATTTTTGCTCGTGAATTGTGCAAATTCTTCTGAACGAAATTGTGGTCCATTATCCGAAACAATTTCTTCAGGGAGGCCAAATGAAGAAAATAATTTTCGTAAAATGTCCAATGTTTTACTTGTTGTTATTTTCCACATTGGAAACACCTCAACCCACTTCGAATGGCAATCAATCGCAATGAACAATTGTTGTCCTTCTAACTCAGCAAAATCAATATGTAGCCTTTGCCACACCCTGGATGGCCATTTCCATGGCTGTAATGGTACTGGTGGTGGTTGCTTGTTTACCGATTGACATGTCGTACACTGACTCACTATGTACTCTATATCTTTATCAAGACCTGGCCACCATAAATAACTGCGTGCCAAAACTCTTGGTCAAGCACATTCACAGGTGCTGGTCAAGGAGGTCTTCTAATAATTTGGACCTAAATTTATTTGGTATAACCACTCTTGCACCCCACATGATACAATCTTTATCGACTAATAATTTATTTCTACGAATGAAGAATGGATGTGTATCTTTGTCTGTTACCTGGTTTGGCCATCCATTTGCAATATACTCATACACCTTTGACATCACTGGCTCACGTTTGGTTGCTCTACCAAACTCTTCAGCTGTGACTGGCAGTTCATCAATGTATGAAAAATAAAACACTTCTTCCCTATCGGGTGTAACTTGTGATGTGGAAGGCAATCTAGACATTGCATCAGCATTACTGTGATCAGCTGATCGTCTGTATTCAATATCATATGTATATGCTGACAAAATCAAAGCCCATCTCTGCATTCGGACTGCAGCTAATGTTGGAACTGGGGACTTTGGATGGAGGATTGCTGTTAGGGGCTTATGGTCCGTAAAGATGGTAAACTTACGACCATACAAGTATTTGTGAAACTTCTTGACCGCAAAAATTAATGCCAAAGCTTCCCTTTTAATTTGCGCATAATTACTTTCACTGGCACTGAGAGTGCGTGAAGCAAAAGCAATTGGTCTCTCCTCCCCACCACTTAATACATGAGAGATTACTGCCCCAACTCCATACGGAGAGGCATCACATGCTAGCTTAATCTCCTTAGATATGTCACAGTGAACTAACATGGTGCTCGCTACCAATTTGCTTTTACACTCCTTGAATGCTGTATCGCATTCTTTTGACCACTTCCAATGGATCTATTTTTTTTAAAGTTCATTCAGTGGATGTAATACTGTAGCCAAATTTAGTAGGAACTTCCCATAATAGTTCAAAAGACCCAAGAATGAACGAAGTTCAGTGACATTCCTGGGAGTGGGTGCATTTCTAATTGCATCCAATTTTTCCATGGTTGGATGTGAACCATCTTTGTCTACCCTAAGTACTCCACTGAGTTTTTAAATAACGCTCACTTACGAGCAGACACTCGTACTCTGTGCTTCTCTAGCCGTTTGAGGACTTCATTCAATATGTTATGAATTTGCCTATTTGGTGCTGAAATTAATATGTCATCCAAATAACATACTACCCCTTCAATACCTTGCAAAATCTGGTTCATCACACCTTGGAATATGGCAAGGGTAGAAGACACTCCAAACGGTAGCCTATTAAATTGATATAGGCCTAGATGAGTATTTATAGTCAAACATGACTTGGACTCCTCATCTAGTTCAAGTAGTAAGTAGGCATTCGTAAGATCCAGTTTTGAGAAGATCTGACCACCTGTCAGTATTGTGAACAAATCTTCTATATTCGGCAACGTCTTGGGGACATTACTCTCTAGAACCTGCTTTACGATTACTTTATAATCACCACACAATCTTACCTTACCATCGGACTTAGGTACAACAACAATGGGTGTAGCCGAATTACATCGATCTATCTTACAAATAATGTTCTCAGTCTCTAGTCTTTTGCGTTCTTGCTCAACTTTCTCCTTGAGTGCATATGGTACAGAACGTGGCTTATAGTAAACCGATCTAGCTTCCTTCTGTACCCTGACACTCGCCTTGAAGCCTTGGATTGGACTGCCCGTTTCACAGAACACCTTTGGATACTTCTTGATAACCTCATCCGTTGATCAAAATCTCGCTTCCACACAGAAAATCTTACTCCAATCCAGCTTCAGTGAACTCAACCTATTTCTTCTTAGTAAGGCAGACTTGTTTTCTTTCACTACTGTTAAAGGCAAGTTCTGAAATTGATCTTTATATTTCACCGGTACGGTGATACGACCTACCATAGGAATTTTCTCTCCCGAGTAGCCTCGCAACTCTATCTTGGATTTCTCCAGTTGGAAATCACGCAATTTGTCGAGGTATAGTGACTCCGGTACTACACTCACAGATGCACCCGTGTCAATTTCCATTGGTATCTTGAATCCCGCAACATCTATGTGGATTTTGATGCTTTCCGAATCGCTGTCTGTTAACCTCGTGCTCCTGATGATGTGTAACTCTAACATCTCCTCGTCCCGTTGTTGTTCTTCCATGCTATGTCGTCTCTTGGGATTTCTACTCATAGCTTTGAATGCTGGACTCATAGCTTTAAAAACTGGTTTACCCTTCAGTTGGCATGCCTTCGCAAGATGCCCAGTCTTTCTGCAGAAGAAACACTCTCCCTTCACGTACGGACAACTTTGAGCAATGTGTTGTCCCAGGCACCTATAGCACGCTCTGGTAGAATTTCCAGTTTCTGAGACTTTCGGCCATGCCCGTCTTTTACCTTGAACCTGCAGGTGATTTACCTCAGTTGACTGACGACCGTAATTATTATTTAATTCTCGGGAATATTGTTCGGCCATGCCCATCGACCTCACTATCTGATAGGCAATCTCAAAAGTCAAGTCATCCGTCGTCAATAACTTCCTTCTGATCGAATCATTTTTCACCCCACAAACAAAACGATCCCGTAATGCTCGGTTTTGAAAGTTTCCAAAATTACAGTGCATCGATAGCTTTTTTAATGCTGCGATGTAATCACTGATACTTTCATCAGCCTTTTGATTCCGAATCCCAAAACGATAGCTTTCAGCAATTTCTAACGGTTTGGGGTTATAGTGCTGCTCCAGCTTCATTAAAATCTCTTTAAGCGTTGTGTCCTTTGGCTCATCAGGCACAAGCAGATTTACAAGGGTGTCATATAATGCCGGACCTGCCTCCGATAAGAAGATCGCTTTCTTACGTTCCAAAACAGCCCGGTTCTGGACTGCATTGTCTGGAACTTCCATTATGTTATTTGCAATGAAATACATTTCTAGCCAATCCACATACGCTTTAAAACATTCCCGGTCGTGTCTATATTCTCCCAAATGTCTCAATAAACCTGCCATTTTAATCTCTAGCTGTTCACAACGTGTGCTGAATTTTACCTCGGATTTTGTAGCTTTTTTCCAAAGACAGAAACTTCCAAAGCCTCTCTTATCGGCTGGCTGAATCCTTTACCTACAAAATTTAAGCTTTAAATCATCCGAAAAATCATCTCAGTCGCCAAATGTGATATCTTCACAGAGCACAGCACACACAGCACTAGCATGGTAGGCAGCTTTCTCGGAAGCCTCCGGAAATCTGCCTGGGCTGTTTATTATTAACCCTGCACTTGCAGTACACAATACGTCCACATCCACAGTGTGGAGCTGCAAACATTACAAGCTTACAGACGTTACAGGTATCATTTTGCCACCTGAGGCAAATAGAACCTGTCTGGCTGCCCCCGCCTGCTCCACCTGCACCACTGTATCTTAAATGGAAGTGCTCTTGCCTGAGACGTGTTGCTCTCCAGAAACTTCTGAGTAGCAGCACAGATTTACAGAGTTAAATGAAAATCTTTCTTTAAGAGGTCCATTCACTCTCTAACTGGGTAACGGCCCTGCTGGAAAACCTATCCTCTAATAGGGTGGACTGCCTGTCACCACTGCAAACACATGAGTACCTGCCAATGCAATATAAATGAGGTCTGACCATCAAATTGGTGCTCAATTGCTCCACCCACCTGCCTGAAAACTGTCCACAATAAGAATCGTCTCTAGTGCTTGATCAAATCCATCACAATTTTAATGCCATTGAATGACACTTTTGGGATTTGGCGTTGTTTCTAGATGGATACTCACGCCACTCAATATTGATGACATCGCGCGAAACTATTGGCTCCAATGAACAAAATATTGAATCATTGTGGGTGCAGATTAGAGATAGTAAGGGGGAAAAAAATCACTGGTCGGCGTAGTTTATAGGCCCCCAAATAATAACTTCACGGTGGGGCGGGCAATAATCAAGGGAATAATGGAGGCATGTGAAAAAGGAACGGCAGTAGTCATGGGGGATTTTAACCTACATATTGATTGATCAAATCGCACTGGGTAGCCTGGAGGAGGAATTCATAGAATGCATACGGGATTGTTTCTTAGAACAGTATGTAACAGAACCTACAAGGGAGCAAGCCATCTTAGATCTGGTCCTATGTAATGAGACAGGAAAAATAAACGATCTCCTCGTAAAAGATCCTCTCGGAATGAGTGATCACAATATGGTTGAATTTGTAATACAGATTGAGGATGAGGAAGTAGTGTCTCAAACGAGCGTACTATGCTTAAACAAAGGGGACTACAGTGGGATGAGGGCAGAGTTGGCTAAAGTAGACTGGAAACAAGGACTAAACGGTGGCACAATTGAGGAACAGTAGAGGACTTTTAAGGAGCTCTTTCATAGTGCGCAACAAAAATATATTCCAGTGAAAAAGAAGGGCGGCAAGAGAAGGGATAACCAGCCGTGGATAACCAAGGAAATAAAGGAAAGTATCAAATCAAAGACCAATGCGTATAAGGTGGCCAAGGTTAGTGGGAAACTAGAGGATTGGGAAAATTTTAAGCAACAGCAAAGAATGACTAAAAAAGCAATAAAGAAAGGGAAGATAGATTACGAAGGTAAACTTGCGCAAAACAGAAAAACAGATTGTAAAAGCTTTTACAGATATATAAAACGGAAAAGAGTGACTAAAGTAAATGTTGGTCCCTTAGAAGATGAAAAGGGGGATTTAATAATGGGAAATGTGGAAATGGCTGAGACCTTAAACAATTATTTTGCTTCCGTCTTCACAGTGGAAGACACAAAAACCATGCCAAAATTTGCAGGCCACAAGAATGTGGGAAGGGAGGACCTTGAGACAATCACTATCACTAGGGGGGTAGTGCTGGACAGGCTAATGTGACTGAAGGTAGACAAGTCCCCTGGTCCTGATGAAATGCATCCCAGGGTATTAAAAGAGATGGCGGAAGTTATAGCAGATGTATTCGTTATAATCTACCAAATTCTCTGGACTCTGGGGAGGTACCAGCGGATTGGAGAGCAGCTAATGTAACGCCTCTGTTTTAAAAAGGGGGCAGGCAAAAGGCAGGTAACTATAGGCCGGTTAGTTTAACATCTGTAGTGGGGAAAATGCTTGAAACTATCATTAAGGAAGAAATAGCGGGACATCTAGATAGGAATAGTGCAATCAAGCAGACGCAGCATGGATTCATGAAAGGGAAATCATGTTTAACTAACTTACTGGAATTCTTTGAGGATATAACGAGCATGGTGGATAGAGGTGTACCGATGGATGTGGTGTATTTAGATTTCCAAAAGGCATTCGATAAGGTGCCACACAAAAGGTTACTGCAGAAGATAAAGGTACGCGGAGTCAGAGGAAATGTATTAGCATGGATAGAGAATTGGCTGGCGAACAGAAAGCAGAGAGTTGGGATAAATGGGTCCTTTTCCGGTTGGAAATCAGTGGTTAGTGGTGTGCCACAGGGATCGGTGCTGGGACCACAACTGTTTACAATATACATAGATGACCTGGAAGAGGGGACAGAGTGTAGTGCAACAAAATTTGCAGATGACGCTAAGATTAGTGGGAAAGCGGGTTGTGTAGAGGACTGAGAGAGGCTGCAAGGAGATTTGGATAGGTTAAGCGAATGGGCTAAGGTTTGGCAGATGGAATACAATGTCGGAAAGTATGAGGTCATCCACCTTGGGGGAAAAAAAAACAGTAAAAGGGAATATTATTTGAATGGGGAGAAATTACAACATGCTGTGGTGCAGAGGGACCTGGGGGTCCTTGTGCATGAATCCCAAAAGGTTAGTTTGCAGGTGCAGCAGGTAATTAGGAAGGCAAATGGAATGTTGGCCTTCATTGCGAAAGGGATGGAGTACAAAAGCAGGGAGGTCTTGCTGCAACTGTATAAGGTATTGGTAAGCCGCACCTGGAGTACTGCGTGCAGTTTTGGTCACCGTACTTAAGGAAGGATATACCAGCTTTGGAAGGGGTACAGAGACGATTCACTAGGCTGATTCCAGAAATGAGGGGGTTACCTTATGATGATAGATTGAGTAGACTGGGTCTTTACTCCTTGGAGTTCAGAAGGATGAGGGGTGATCTTATAGAAACATTTAAAATCATGAAAGGGATAGACAAGATAGAGGCAGAGAGGTTGTTTCCATTGGTAGGGGAGACTAGAACTAGGGGGCACAGCCTCAAAATACGGAGGGGCCAATTTAAAACCGAGTTGAGAAAGAATTTCTTCTCCCAGAGGGTTGTGAATCTGTGGAATTCTCTGCCCAAGGAAGCAGTTGAGGCTAGCTCATTGAATGTATTCAAATCACAGATAGATAGATTTTTAACCAATAAGGGAATTAAGGGTTACGGGGAGAGGGCGGGTAAGTGGAGCTGAGTCCACGACCAGATCAGCCATGATCTTATTGAATGGCGGAGCAGGCTCGAGGGACTAGATGGCCTACTCCTGTTCCTAATTCTTATGTAACAGGCAGTACACAAAATACTTTCTGCAAACGCTGCTTCAGGGACATATCAGACAGAGCTCCTCAGATATGGGAGCAACATGTGGCTATGCACCTACTGTACAACCGGTATATTTTCTACTCATTGAAAAGAACTGAAAGGATACATGGTTCTTCGATCAAAACATAGAATGGGATGGTAAAGAAAACTAAGTTTTAAATGAAAGTAACTGCAAAGCATGAAATTCTGTTATTTGAATTGCAAAGAAAATCGTCACAAGATCATTTCTTGGAGCTTGCCTCACTTCAGCACCGTCGAGATTGGGCTGGCACCTACTGCATTTTATTGGTTGTGGGTTTAAGCCTCACTTGAGAACTTAAGTATAATGTAGACTGGAACTGTTGAATTGTTGGAGGTGCCAACTTTCAGATGATGCATTAAATTGAAGTCCTAGCGACATGTTTTGGTGATTCAGATAGATGTAAAGGAATTCATAACGCTTTTCAAAACAAACGGAAGTTCTCCTGCTGTCCAATCCAGCTTTGCTCCCTCATCCAACACCACCAATAAAAACAGATTGGCTTAGAAATTAGCCTATGCAGTGCCCAGTTTTTTTGGTGTTAAATAGCCTCCTAAGCCTCCAAGATGGTGGGCAGGAAGGACACACACATTGCAAGCCACAATGGTAAAGGCCAAAAAAATCGGTGAGCGGTGCCCAAGCCTGAAACAGGCCTTGGGGCCTTTTCATATGCAAAATGTCTGTTTGAGGCCCCCTCTGCAAGATCAGTCTGAAGCAGCCGGCGCCAGTTGGCTGAACAGATAGAACAGATCTACCTCTGGCCTTACAGGTGGTCCTCCTGGACCCCACTTTCAAAGACCTCGGGACTCTGCCGCTCCCCTGATCGCTGCCATGCCTCCCACCTCCCACCTCTGGCTGCCTCCCACCTCCATGTGCCCTGCCCAGTCAAACAGTTTGTTTTCCCAACTCCAATATTTTTATAATGAATAAACAGAAGTGTTCAAAGAAAATGAAAACATAATTTTTAATGCTCCATGATTTTTGTCCTGGGTTGCTGGCATCAATGTCCAGGTGATTCATCTTTAATTTTGGAAGAGTTCAGGACAATCCAGGAAGGTTGGCATCCGTAAGCGAGCGGATTCCCCCCCCCCCCCCACCCCCCTCCCGTCACCCCGCACCACCTATACACCTCACTTAATTTTTGCTTTATATTGAAGTCACTGAAAAGGAAAATTGTGTGGTGTGTATAATGAACAGCTGCTTGGCCACCACTGATGAAAGTTAAAATCAGCCCTCTGGTTGATACGGAGTGAATGTTTATCTTCAGTCTTGGTAATCCTTCGGAAGTATCGACAAGCAACTGTCTAACCTGGCAAAGCAGCCGAAACAAAGCACACAGTGGGAAACTTAACTCTGAAATTCCAAAGTTGATGGAGATACAAAGTACACTGGTTTGTAGTAAAAAGCCTCCCTACTTGCTTGCAATGAAAGCAAAATAAGTATGGCATTTTGCACCATGACAACAAGTGACCCCATTCAGTCTTGTCAGCAAACATTAGCAGGTCGTTTAGAAAGTAAAGGCCTTTACACATGGGTTTGGATGCCTAAAGGGAAGCTTACATGTTCAAGAAGGATTGTTGAAGTTATTACAGGATGTCACAAAATATAGTTAATTGCAAATGATTAGAGCTGTCTGAAAGCCGATTCTATTACTTTTCAGAGCATATAATTGCTCAGTATACTCCTGTGTGGCACAACCCTTTCATGCTTATGAAGAGATCAAAAAGAGATTTGCAAGCAAAATCCCATACCGCCAGCTCAGCGTTCTATTGAAACAGAATTCAGAGATAGTTGTGATTGGTTATGTAATGATTGCATGTGGTGCAAATGTTAAACCTTAGTTTAATCCTGCATTTGATAAATACTGCTGCTCGAGCTTTTGTTTTTGAACATAATGCTAATTGATTATATAATGTTTCGGCTGTGGGCACTCCTGATGGCTTAATGGGTAAATGCAATTTGTGGTATGGCACTGAGGCATACGGATTAGGTGTTCAGCTTCAATCCTTGGTCTGTGCTCTGTTGGATGACCTCAGCAAGGACAAGATTGAAGCACTGCAAATGGCTTTGCTGCCTTTAGGCTTGGGAGAGGAAAATTCGGCTAAGCTTTCTGCCCAAAGAAAGTGAGACGTGGGTCTTCCACTGGACTTGCAGGCAATCAGACTTTGGAGAGGTGATGCAGCGATGTCTGTTACATTCTTAAATCATATGCATCAATTAAGAAATGTTGTGCACTTTCACCAAGTGTGATGGGAAGATGCTATATTGTGTGCATTTTGAATAATCCAGCAACAGATTTAAAATGTATTGCTTAAACTGGACTATCAGGAGTAGCAGTTGGACAGATCGTTTAAAGTTGATAATGCAGTATTTTTGATGAAACATGACTCAATAGCAAATTATACTGGATCAATATTTTTTCTTAAACTATTAATAAGAAACCTCATTTCAGATTGTTTTATTTGCGACGGTGAATCTGAGGAGTTTGAAGGACATTTCTACATTAAGCTCTGTTCCCATGAAGCTGAGAGGCAGATGTGCTAGATTATTAGTCCGTTTCCTCATGCATATGTCATTTTTGGCTTTCAGAGTTGTGTGTACTGTCTGAATCTACAACTCATTTCTTGACAAACTATCTTACTAAGATTAACTACTGTCAGGTCAGTGGGAGACAGAGATGATTGATGTATTCGGGGTGCCATTATAAGCAAATAGGTCAGCTGTAATGCTGAGTTGGTCTGCTAGGCTGTCAATAAAGCCCAGTAAGAGGCTAGCATCTTTTCTTTCTTTGGAAGCTGACTTATGCAGAGAGCATGGATAAAGATTATTGGGATGGAGGCTGAATTGTAACAGCTTGTAAAGGACAAATTACCCATGTACAAACACATTTGTTACAAGCTTTTTTGCATTGCATTTGGTGATTGCAGGAGTGGAGAAAACAATTTCAACTATTTCTTCAACATGGCTGATTCAAGCTGCACAGCTAGATGTTTATGTATTTTCAGCAACTGTGTCACATTGGTTTGTGTCAGGGATAGAGACAGTGCTGCCACATTGAGAGTGCTGTGGTTTATAGTCAGTTTGCTTTTCACGACAAATACACCGCAGAGCTCTTAATCTAGGGATATAGGTTCTCCATATCATAGAATGGTATCTCTGGAGCTTTGCCAGGCTGCTGAAGTTGCTCAATTTAAAATCATGGGATGTTGTTGGTTGCTGCCAGTTCCCCAGCCTGGCTTTTTGAGTAGTTCACTTTAGGCAGAGAAGAAAAAAGCTGTGGTAAAAGAAAAGCAAGACTTGCGTTTATATAGCGTCTTTCGCAACCTCAGGACATCCCAAAGTGCTTTACAGCCAATGAAGCACTTTAAAAAAAAATCACTGTTACGAGGGAGAAAATGTGGCCGCAAATTGGCACACAGCAAGATCCCACAAACAACAATGTGTTAATGACCAGATAATCTTTATTAATGATTTGGTTGAGCACACTGGGTAGAACTCTCCAGCTCTTCTTCAAAATAGTGCCATGGGTTCTTTTACGTCCACCTGAGAGAGGCAAGGCCTCGGTTTAACGTCTCATCCGAAAGGTGGTACCTCCGACAGTGCAGCACTCCTTTAGTCCTGCACGGGAGTGCCAGCCTAAATATTGTGCTTAAGTCTCTGGAGTGGGACTTGAACCCACAACCTTCTGAAGCAGAGGTCAGAGTAATACCCTGTACTCAAATGGTGAGGTCTGAGGCTACCAGATACTAGGCCTCGGACCTCATTGTAATAGAGCAGGCGAGGTGCACCACTGCGGCAAAGACTGGAGAAAAATTGGGCCACTCCTCCTCTTGGCTCTACATTCAGGTAATTTTCTTATTTTCTTTGTTGCAGCCAATCCCTGGGACTGGTTTCTCTGAGTGCAATGAGCGATGTCGCTGGCTTCCTCAGGAGAGGGGACTTCAAGCAGGCATTGAGCCCCTTATTTGCATATGCAAAAGGCAGAATGCCTGCTTCCGGCGTGAGTAAACGCCGGCTGCTGTTGTCCTTACCCAATATTGCGGGTGCTTCCTATCTGAGATTTTGAGGCGTTGGCTGTCCTCCCAGTGCCCAAAATGCAATTTCTCGGCCGTTACCTACAACAGTGTAGCTCTCCCTAGGTTATATACTCAAATTCATGGGTAATGGTGAACTTATTACCATGCTTTGCCCGTAATCCAGCTTCAGTTGATCATCAGTCATGTAAAAGGATCCTATCAACTCGTTCATATCAATTTTCTGTGTCATTGATTGTGGATGAAAGATTTTCAGACGGTATAGCTTGCAACCACAGGAATCCTGTAGAAAAAATGGATGGATGTGATATGGGAAGGGACCCAGAGTTCAAACCTACATCAGCAGTTGTACTCATTTATCTCTGTATAGAAATGATGGTCTTTCACCAGTATATATGACGAGCTCGCTACTAACAGAGGAGCCATTGTGACCACAATGATGTAAGCAGTATTTCAGATTAGTAAAATTGCGATCCTTTGAACTTGAGGCTGTCTGGCTTAGAACAAGAACAGTGGTCAAGATTTGTCTGTTACTTCATACAGCCTACAGTCATTAATTAATTAACTTGAGATTACGTATCATAAGCTTCTTAATGTAGTTATCTTGGGCAAGTGTTATTCCTCTGTGACATTCATGTAAAATATCTACTCCAAGGGCACGAGTTGTGTTCAAAAACGTAGGTTATCCTTGATTTAACTTGCATTGTAATTGTATACTCTGCTTTAAAGCTGATATATTTGCTGCTTACTCAATTGAAGTAAATATTTACCTATGGATAAGATTGATTTTTCTGGATAAGCTAAAGAGCTAATTGTCAGAATGTTGCCGCAGTTAAAATCACTTTGTATTGAATAAATAGTGGGTAGCAATACCAAGAATTCTATTGATAGTTCATTGTGTTTTAACTATACCAGTTCTTACAAGGAAGAAGAATGGAATGAGGCTGATGTGTGCATTGGTCTCAAGGTTAATGAACAAGATGCGTGCTTCTGCTGAGGAGTCAAGAGGATGGGAAAATTCTATTAAGAGTACTGTACTTTAGTGAACCGTGCCGATTTTGTGAGGGATTTTTGAAGTATAAGAATAAACCTTAATTATGCTTGACACCGTAGTTACAGCATTTTGGATATTTATGGGGAGAGGGCAACTTAATAATAATACATTGTTTTGGTTTCCCCAAGGACTAACACAACTTTTCTCAACAGTCTTCAATACGTTTAATTAAAATGCTTTTAGCGTTTTTGGGAGATTCACGCTAATCTTCCAGTAACATTGTTTGAATACAGAAGAATCTTGTCTGATGACCACTGTTTTCACAATAAAGCCAAATGCTCCCTCTGATATTAAATTGGGGGTGACATTTTATATATAACACTATTATTGTATTCTCTAAATTAGCAGTGTGGGTGAAATACTGGTTAATGACTGGAGTCACAGGATAAGATATAACAAATATTGACTTTTTCTGGCCATGGATACTAAAATACTCCTCCTTAAGTAACTGAAGTCAGTGTGGATTACTGGCGGCTTCTGGTTTCAGACATTGCCATAATTCATGAAAAACTACCCTTACCCGAATATATCCTTTTCATTTTTTGATTGTGTAAATAAATCAAACCAACCTCACCCAGCTATATACCCCACTATACAATCACAAGAGGTTCTTCATTATTTCAAAGGTAGTTCAAATATGAAATTGGTAATTATTGGTATAATTATAAGAGTAAGCGTGTCGCTGAATGGAAGGCAATTTATCTTGGCTCAAGTACAACTCTTATCTCTCTCCATAATTGCATGTCTTGCATTGTAAAAGTTAGCTTAATAAATTGACGGAGCTATTTTGCTTTTCAGTACAGTTTTAAATACAGGTCTTGTAGTCATAGAGTTAAGGGAGGCCAGAATGAAGTAATCTTTCTGCATTTTACACCTACAATCAGCATTCTCAGGTCAGCTGTACAAGTTAGGCACAACAAAACTTTCTCTGCATTGTCTCAACCTTGTTCTTTAATATCAACAACAACAGCTTGCACTTCTCTAACAGTTTTAGCGTTGGAAACTGTCACACGGTGCTTTACAAAGGAGTAATCAAAGAAATGGATATCAAGCCAAAGAAGGAGATACTAGGAGGGGCAGCCAAAAGCTTGGTCAGAGAGAGGTGGGTTTTAAGGAAGGCACTGAAGGAGGAGAGAGAGGTGGAGAGGTTTAGGGACGGAATTCCAGAAAGTGGAGCCGAGGCATTTCTTTGACTACTCCTTTGTCAAGCACAGTGTGACAGTTTCCAATGCTAAATGCTGATTGTAGGTGTAATATGCAGAAAGGTTACTTCATTCTGGCCTCCCTTAACTCGATGACCACAAGACCTATATTTAAAACTGTACTGAAAAGCAAAATAGCTCCATCAATTTATTAAACTAACTAGGCAGCTGAATTCATGTCCGCCAATGGTCGGGCAAAGGAATGTGGGGGATAGCCCCTTTATATCATGAAATCACTTCAAGCAGAATCAATTCTGTAATGTACTGGAGGTCCTGGTGCTCTGGCATCCACCCCACTTAAAGTGTGGAGAAGATTCCACATCACCAGCAGCAATACACAACTGTGCAGATAAAAAGGCCCAGAATTTGTGATGATAATAACGGTGAATTTATCAGCGCTCACCATTATTACGGAGAAAATCAGATAGCAACTTCCACACATGTGCATTTAAACATGGAAATCGAAAATTACTCTGAGATACCTTGTTCCTCTACACGGGGAGCTGTAACAGTCCTTGCCGATAGACTCGGCACTGAAATCAATGTAACGGCGTGTAATTGCAGTACTTACTCACTAGTTACCCGTTAAACATGCTAGAAAAAGTTAGTGTTGGGGCATGCATTGGTAAGAGAATTTTTAACGCCATGATAAGTAATAATTACTGTCAAACAACCTCTCTGGTCCTAAAAATGTAATTTTACAAGTGCGGAGTCTCATCCCTTCAGAATTTAATTAATGTTGGAGGTTTTAAAAAAAAAAAAAAAAATTTTTTTAATTTATTTTACTTTTTATACCTGTCTCTTTTATCTCTCTCTCTTAATAGAATCTTTCTTTCCCATTCTTTATTTCGCTTTCTGTACATGATTTTACATTGAGTTAAATCTAATTCATTACCGCTGGTTTAGACTCTGCTGGCTGGATTTTACTGGTGCTTAGAGGACGGGTTTGGAGGCGAGTTCGCTGTCAAAATCTAAAAGATTGACAACGGGGTGGTGTCCCGCTCATAAACCCGCCTCCTTGTAAGTTTCCCAAGTGCGGGCTCTCCCTGCGCTTTGCTGACCCAGCACTTAAGAGGGTGTGTAAAAGTATTTAAGCAGCATTTTACCCACTACTAACCATTATTCCAACTTTTTCACGAGGTTCCCGTCTTTTGAGGATCACGTCAGATAAGCAGGTCGGGTTTTCAGTGACTCTCCATTGCTTTGAATAGGTGACAGCTGCAAAATTGGTATAATAGCTACCATTTCACAGCTGTTCACTTTCCAATGTTAGAAGCTGGAGCTGTCAGGATTTGGAATACACTTTTGAGCTTTATGCAGTTTGGAAGTGTTTGGAATATACTCTTTCTCCACTGTCACCTCCTTGGAACAACTTATCTCACCATTGATCGCTTTTGTCATCTCAATTTCACCTACCATTTATTCCATCAGCGTAGGTGCCCTTGAAAAAATCTAATCTTGGTCCTCAGAATCCCACTACGATCAGCTGCAACATCAACATCAGCAGGTACACCAGCAGCAACAACAACAATACCAACCTTCTCCGCAATCACCTGATGCTGGACAGGTCACAGGGCATCAGCGCTGGACCACATTGCTGTCTGGGAGGCCGGGGATGGCCTCACCATGGCCACATTTACTTCCCTTGTCGCTGTACACCCTGGCTTGCCACATGATGTGCCAGGTTGGCACCATCAAACACCAACACCATAAAGCATCCCCACAATGCCCAAGCCATTCCTTTCACACATATCACCATTGTGGGGGTTACTGTTATGTCTCACCATTCACTAGAACTCACTAAGCCACATCCAAAGGAGCACAGAAATCTGTCCAAGAAGGCAAAGTGTTGAAAATAAAGCTTTCAATGTTTGACAACACATTAGCAGAAACTTGACATGAACATTGGCTACCCCCTTGTGTGTTGTTAGTTGGTATGATTGGACAAACATGAAGGTGAGTGTGAGGGGTTGCTAGTGAGCTGGGGATGTGATAATGTAGATAGAATGAGATGGGTGGAGGTGCAAGGTAAGTTGGTGTGAGTAAGGATGTGCAGGAGGAGGGTAAGGAAGGCAGAGTGATGGGGATGTGACGAGTGGCACAGCAGGATGAGGTTGAGTGTGGCTTTGCAGTAATGTTTTGTGATCCACTGAGATCATTGGAAGGTTTGCGCCACTGTAGCCAGGTCCTCCTGACCACATCCCTGCTTGTGCTCTCCTGTGCAATGAACAACCAGGCTGCCTTGATGTCCTGGGGAAGTTTCTTTCGCCCATTGGAAGGGAAGAAAACCTCCCTGCGTGCTGTTGCTCCCTCCATCAGCATATGAAGGGAGTCATGGGAGAGCCTGGGTGCAGTCATTGTCAGTGTTTGCAGCATCTCAATGCTGTCAGTTTTCTGACAGCACAACTGTCAAAATGAATGTGGCCATGGTCCCTTTAAGGAAACCGGCTGATGATGCATTAACAAATGACGCCATCACACCTGCTTCCTTTTAATTAGCTGGGAACCTCGGAGAGTGGGCTCAACGAGCCCAATCAGGGCAATATCACCAACAGAGTGCAATGGAACCGGGAGCAGGGTCTCAGCCCGCCTCGGTAAGTGAAATCGTAGCCTGCGTGTCTCAATGCGAATTCTTCAATCCGATTGGTTAGTTTCCCTGCTCACAGATGCCCCAGATCCTCTGGAGAGGGCGCCATGCTGGAAATGATCTCTGTCACACAAGTTGCCGCTCAAAAGTTCACGAAACGTTTGTGGGCAGCTATCACGTGATGAACGCCCTTCCTTTGCCACCAACCACAAAATCCGAGCCATCGTTGTTTGAAAGTTTTTGCATGAAAAAGGTGTGAACAGACCAATAAGTGAGCATTGCCTGTGGATTTTAGCAAATGGTGGCTATTGTCGCCCCAGGATCTCACGAAGCCACTTTTTTCAGGTGGCTCTCTGCTCCTGAAACAGTAGCATCATCTAATTTATATTACAGCATTGTCACAGAAGTTGACACAATCTTGTAATATAAATGGACCATATGTGATCCGTGTACAGAAATATAAGCTCTCTCTCCAAATCACTGTAGTGTACCTGGTAAGAAAAGCACCAGGATTGTCATCAGAGCCAATCCCATGTCAATTATTTTTTATAATTTGATATTAACATTGATTCAGTTGAATTTGGAGTTGATGGAAAGTTGGTAACTTAAAAGTAGCGCCTGGCTTTGTACAAGTGATGCATTCGTGAATGGGCCTTAACAATAAAGATTCTACTCTTGTTGACATCAGAGGAGATATAGGTTGTTACTAAAATTAATGATTTTATTCACATCGTATGTAAGATTGTTTCCTTAAACCTAAGTTCACATTGCGACTGTTTAGCTTGACATTTGTTTCACCGCAACACTTCCAGAAGGAAGATAACCTGAATTGACCTGTCAGAATACTTGATTTTTCTTTGCACATTTTCATAAATATATTTGGATTCTTATTCTGTTTCAGTAAGTTTATTGTGTTGCAAGTATTAATATCCATTGTAAAAGCCATAGGTTACAGAGGGGAAACGGGAGTATCCTTTAGTGAAATATTACTAAAAACTTTTTTAAAAATTGAGTCTGTTTTTGTTTCAAACTGAGCTTGGAATCTTCCAGAACATTGTTATCACCTGGTCATGTTGTTTTTCAAAGGATCTAGTTTCTGTTATGATTTTTTTCCTTATTCTCTCTGTTCAGGCCTAACCTGCATTCCTTGAACCTGAAAACATAATTGTACTTGCAACCAAGTAAAACTAAATTGATAGTAATTTATTCAACCCCCACGCCCCCACAAAAAATGTCTTGTTAAAGTGAATAGTTTTGGCTGTTTTTTTTGTTCCTGATATTGCAGTTATAAATAAAAAGTTCGAACTGTTACACAACTGTACTACTAACTAAATAGTTTTCAATATTGATGCACATGTTATATGGGTTGGTATCTGCCTTATTTTCAAGTGGACTGTTTTGGTAATTTTGAAGATAAACACTGAAAATCAAATACCTGATTTTTAAAATAAAGTCAATGTTTCTACTTCTGTGTCTCATAATGCGAGGCATTTATCATAGAAGATTGTTCATCAAAAATCTCTATTACCAAATCAAATCTCAGAACATCTTCCATGATTTCACCCGTTGTTAATTTTGTGGAATTTCCATAAGATGGCGACTCTAAGTGTGATTGTAATTGGGTTTTGTTTTTGTTTTTGGAATGTGGGTGATGCCGGCAAGGTCACGCTAAGTGCCCATCTCTCGTTGCCCTGAGAAAGTGGGCCTTCTCTTTGAACTGTTGAGGTTCTCGTGGTGATGGATTTCCGACAATGGTGCTATGTAGGGAATGCCAGGATATTCACCCAGCAACGATGAAGGAAAAGCAGTATATTTCCAATTCAGGATGATGTGTGACTTGGAAGGGAACTTAAAGGTGGCGATGCTGGTATCCCCATTGTACTGTTGCTCTTCTCCTTTTCAATAACAAGGTTGCAGGGGAAGAAGGTGTTGGCAAAGTAACCTGATGAGCTGTGCACAGCATCCTGTACATTGTAAATACTGCAGTCGCTGTGTCAGTGATGGAAGGGGTGGATATTAAGTAAAGTGATAGGGGCATTGATCAAATGAACTCATCTGTCTTGGTGGTTGTCAAGCTGCTTGTGTGTTGTTGTGGCAACACCCATCCAAGCAAGTGGTGAGTACTCCATCAGACTCCTGACTTTAGCCCTGTATATAATGCAGAGGCTTGGAAAGCAGGAAAGATTTGCATTTATACAGCGCCTTTCATGACCAAGATATCCCAAAGCGATTTACAACCAATGAAGTACTGTTTGTAACATAGGAAAATTGGCAGCCAATTTGTGCACAACAAGATGCCATAAACAGCAAAGTGATAATGACCAGATAATCTGTTTTAGTGATGTTGGTTGAGGGATAAATATTGGCCAGGACACTGGGGAAAAACTCCCTTGCTCTTTTTCGAATGGTGCCATGGGATCTTTCACATCCATCTGAGAGGCAGACGAGGCCTTATTTTAATGTCTTTTCTGAAAGAAGGCACTGAAGTGTCAGCCTGGATTATGTGCTCAAGTCTCTGGAATGGGGCTTAAACCCACAACCTTCTGACTCAGAGATGAGAGTGCTACCACTGAGCGAAGCCTGACAGATTAGAGAGTGAGCCATTCCTTGCAGAGTACCCAACCTTTGAGCTGTTCTTGTAGCTACAGTGTTGACATGGCTGGTCCAGTTAAGCTTTTAGTCAATAGTGACCCACACACTCATGTTAATGCCATTGAAGGTCAGGGGAAGATGGCTGGGCTTTTTCTTATTTGAGAACGTCATTACTTGGCACTTGGGCGATATGAATGTTACCTGCCATTTATACGTCCAAGGCTGGATATTATTCAGGTCCTGCTGTCGACTGACCTGAATTGCTTCATTATCAGAGGAGCTGAGAATGGAGCGGGCCACTGGAACTAGTCAGTGAGCAGCCCAACTCCATACCTTATGATAGAGGAAAATACAGTGATGATGCAGCCGAAGATGTTTGGATCAAGAACACCTTCCTATGGAACTCTAGCAGTTTTGTTCTGTGGCTGGGATGATTGGCCTCTTACAATGGATGCATCAGATATGACTCTAACCACTGGAGCATTTTCCCGTTGACTTGAATTAACCTCAGTTTTGCTAGGGCTCCTTGATGTCATATTCAGTTGAAGGCTGTCTTGATGTCAAGAGCAGATTATTTATCTCTCCTCTGGCTTGATGATCACAGAGTGAGAGATGTCCTGAGCCATGAGGTAGCCTATTCTACTGCTCCTGAAGCCTTGCAGTTTTGGGCTGGTAGGTTGATCCATAGTTTGTCCCATTGAACACAATCACACTGCATGATGGAAGGTGTCCTCACTGGAGATGTGACTTCAGAGGATTGTGTTGGTGGTCACTTCTGCCAGTGATCTCAAGGGTGAACATGTCTGTAGGTTGGTGAGGACAAGGTTAAGCATGTTATTTCCTAATGTTGATTTACTCACCGCTTGACACAAGCCCCATCAACAACAACAGCTTGCATTTATGTAGCACCTTTATCCTAGTAAAAAGGTCCCAAGACGCTTCACAGGAGCATTACATTATCAGACAAAATTTTATACTGAGCCATATAGAGATATTAGGATGGTGACCGAAAGTTTGGTCAGAGAGTTAGGTTTGAAGGAGTGACTTAAAGGAAGTGAGGTTGAAACATCATCTGGCAACGATGTCCTTCAGGGCTTGGCTATTAGCGGTACCAACGAGTCTCTCGTGGCGGTGGACTTTAATCTCCTAACCAGGGCATTTTCTGTACCATTGTTTCCCTCAGAGTGACACTTAACGTGAAGGAGTACTAATTCATCAGTTGATAGGTGGGGGCGGTGGAGGGCAGTGCTGGTTGTGTGGGTGATATGTGCTAACAAGAGATTTCATTGCCCTTGTTTAACCTGAAGCCAGGAGACATCATGGCTTGCTTCATGATCTAGTGTTTAACCCCTGGATTACCATGAGTTTATCATCTTGTAAAAGTAAAGGAGACAACCATAGGTGCATCAAAAGCTATACAAGTTGGTATAACCGTGCTTGCCCAAATAAGGCGTAGATGGCCTCAGCAACAATAATAGAGAGCAGACACAAGATGCTTCTGCCATGAAAAGTGAAGGAGAATTTTGGGTGATACAGAGCATTAGCAGAGATTTAAGACATGCTGGTTGTCAGTTGACAAAGTGTGCTGGATAGAGTTTATCCAAAGTTAAGTTACAAAGACAACTGTGGCTTATTGTGATCTTAAATGACTCCATGTTTCTTGCATAGGGACTATAGATACGATGGTGCTTAACCAGCGGGTCAAAATCTTGTTTTAACTTGACAAACCAAATATCTGTGTGTTAGCCCCCTGGGTGTTCCTTTCCATGTCTGGATAGAATAGTGATGCGCAAAGCCTTCAGAGTAGGGTTGAACTACTGAAGACAAACAATATGGCTGAGAAAGTAGAAATTTTGAGTTTGTTTTCGAAAGGCCAAGTCTCAGAGCCATTGAGTCGGATGGCGAACACCCCCGTATTAAAGAATCAAAGTTCGGACAGAGGCTGGATGCAACAGTTTTCCCATATTCTCCCCAGGAACCTCATCGCTATGGCAGTGATTCCATTGCAACTCATTACATCTCAGGAGAACATTTGCCCATGGAACAAGTACAGCTGTTGAGATCGGTGAATGATTGCTCCTTCACAAATGTCTAATTTATTTTGCTCTTTCATCTTCATCCAACTTCTATACCCTACGATGGGAGGAAATACTCATTTTATGGGACGGCGAGGGAATGAAAGAATGGCAACGACAGTCGTTGTAAACGTCGATTGTACGAGATTTTGTTGAAATCTATTGGGTGTATTCTTTTTTTGGGGAAAAAAAAACTTTATATGACAATTCCTTCTGTGCCTGTTCATACAGATGGTGTGCTTACAAATCCAGGCCTCTTCGAGCTTGGCTTGCACTTGGTGTTCACGTGGTGCAGCCTGTGAACACTAAATGTAATTTATTACCGCTCTGCATACCATAATGGAAGCAAGATGAACTTTTAACAATGTGCACATTGTATCATTCTTGCTTCCAGGGGAATAGATTGTAATGTGCTGAGCTTGATGCTGTCATGTGTTCCAGAGGAAGGCCTAGCCAAGCTTGGATGTATTCCATGTTGATGTGCTGATGCATAATATACTGTAGCGCAATGGGAACACCCTGCTGGTGAGCTGCTGCGTTGTACACTGATGTGATGGGATGATGTATTTTCAGGTGCGTGAAGTTCAAATGTCTGTTTGATCAGGGGAGATTTCATATTTGTCTACGCACAGGAGGTCCTCAGCAATGCAGCATTGTTTTTAATTCTGCATTTCAGTATCTTTGACTTGAGATAAGTGGGGAAGCTTAATAACCATTTTATTTTTAGTCTGCTTCCTGGTTGATCTTTGCCTATTACGGTGATTCCACCTCTACGATATCGACACCCTGAGGTAGATATTTATATAATTGCCAGGTGTATTTTCTCCATCAGTGTAAAAGAGGTTAATGCTAGGAAGTGCAACTTTTTTGCACTTTCACTATCGTCAAACCATTGAGAGCAATGGGGTTAAAGCTCCCTCTTTCATTTTGATGATGGATTGAATTTTGCTCCTGAAAGTAATCACTGACATTGTTGTGATTTTAAAACCATAGTAATTTAAAGGCAGCAGGAAATTTCTGATTATTTTCTCTGACACCAGAGGTAGGGATATTCTGCAGGGGGTCAGGAAATGAGGTGGTTCAGTATAAAAAGGGAAAGTCGGCAATACTGTGGTTCTCCCAGCTCATTTTCCTTTTTGTGTGGTGAGGAACCCAGTGATGAAGACATGGCCACCTAGAAATGCCTGAGGGTAAGGTACTTGTACCCAAACTGTTCACCTATCTTTTGCTGATACTGAGTTATCTGCTGGGCATTTCCGGCATTTTCTGTAATCTGTCCAACTTTAAATCTGCTTGACCGATCAAGTAGAAAATTTGAAGGAAATAATTAAAGGCAAAAGGAATTTCCGCTCAATTGTGGTTTTTCCATCACAATTTTCCAGATATCAGTGTAACCGGCGCAAAAGATCACAGAATTTTAAGCAGAAATTGCGTACAGCGCAATTCGAGTTTCCGCGATCTTTTGCGCTACTTTTAAAAACATTGCGCTGGAAGCAGACCCCGTCCACAAATTTGGCCAAGCCTCCAGGGTGAACTCCTCACCGTTGGGAGTTTTCACCAATTGCCCTCGTTTGCAGCCTTCGAGCAGGCTGCAAAAATTAAGCTGGATCTTTTGGATGCAAGGACACAAATAGGTAAGTTTTGAATACATTTTTTTTAAAGATTTCATCATCATAGGCGATCCCTCGAAACGAAGATGACATGCTTCCACGCCGAAAAGGGATGAGTTCACAGGTGTTTCAATGAAGGGCCTAATATTCCAGGTCCTGAACTAAATCCTGAAGGGTGGAAGATGTCTGTGCATGGACTTTTTTAACGTGGGGTGGCCGTTGCACACCAGCCACCACACGGGCTTGACAGAGCTAGGTCTTGGTCCAGTGGCAAGGGTTAACCAAGACGACTGGAGACCAGCTCTGCTGCACGGACTTAGTGAGCACACATATCGCAGTGTGGGCTGGCCCGTTCTGCCCCCTGGGCCCTCGGCTCTCCTGGGCCCTGAACTCACACCTCTCCTGGGCCCCGATCACTTCCCTTTACAATCCCTCGCCGCTCCTGCTGCACCTGCCCACGCTCCAATCACCGACCTGGACCTTGATGACGTCACTCTTCACTGCCTAATAATCAGCCACGCGTTCTGTCGCCAGCTCTCTGCGGCAAAACAGTTTGACTCCTTCCCTACCCAGTTACGGCGGGTACTGGATCGAGTGCACAAAGAAAGGAGATGAAAAGAAAGTGATGTTGATTGAGGGATAAATATTGGCCAGGACACAGGGGATAACTCCCCTGCTCTTCTTTGAAATAGTGGCCATGGGATCGTTTACATCCACTTGAGAGAGTAGATGGGGCCTCGGTTTGACGTCTCATCCAAAAGACGGCACCTCCGACAGTGCGGTGCTCCCGCAGCACTGCACCGGGAGTGTCAGCATAGATTTTTTTTTGTGCTCAAGTTCCTGGAGTGGGACTTGAACCCACAACCTTCTGACTCAGAGACGGGTGTGCTGCCCACTGAGACACAGCTAACATTTTATTCGGAAGGCAAATGTAATGTTGGCCTTTTTTGCAAGGGGGATGGAGCATAAAAGTAGGGAAGTCTTGCTACAATTGTACGGTGTACAATTTTGGTCTCCTTATTTAAGGAAGGATATACTTACATTGGAGGCAGTTTAGTGAAAGTTCACTTGGTTGAGGGGGTTGTCTTACGAGGAAAGGTTGAGCAGGATGTACCCTATACTCATTGGAGTTTAGAAGGATGAGAGGTGATCTTATTGAAATATTTAAGATTCTGAGGGGGCTTGACAGGGTAGATGCTGAGAGGATTTACTGAGGAATTGACTACTGTACTCCAATCTAACTAGAAAATAGATTTGTATATTTTATTTTAAAGTAATTTTCATTGACGTTGTGATTTAAAGTAAAAAAAACACATTTTAAATTGTGTTTTAAAATACCGCCCGATTGCATTGGTTCATAGCAGATTTTGCATTTGACGATATGCAAATTATTTTGAACGGAAACTTGGTGGGGGGGGTGTGCGTGGGGAACACTTTGCAAAATGGGAGTAATTTGCGCCCATTTCTGATCACCGATTGTGCCCAAAGTGGAAACTCTATCCTGACAAGTTTATGTCCTTTGCTTAAAATAGTGCTGTGCTGATTCATACTGTGGTATGCTTTCACAGGTGTTAGCTTCCCTCGTGTACCATGGTACCTGCCTGTGTGAGACTTGATGGTGAGTCGGGGCAGGTTTTTTGACCATGGGATAGATCATCAGTATCCAGTCCTGTCCACAGATGACACTTTACAGCAGGAAGTGGCAACCAGGAGTGGGAAACTTAACCCATTTCCTTTTTCCCTACCCCAATCCCGAACCTGCCAATTGTAGTGCCCCTACTCCTGTTCTGGGTATGTCAGTATTGCATTTACCACTATTCATGGACACTACTAAAGAACAGTAGTTACTACTTTGATGGACTGTCTACCAACTGCATTTTGCAGGTGGCTGAGAAAATATCTACCACAGTGTGCAAAGTTCACTGAGAGGATAAGAACATATTTAAAATTGGGTCTAGCAGCAATAAAAAGCCAATTGTTCCATCCAATAGACCAAGTATGCCTTGTCATGGGACCTCACTAACCTATTTGATCTCTTAAGAGAAATGGAAACCTGCGACAAAGCTTCCAGGAATCCAAATTACTGTGAAACTTCTTCTGAGACCCCCCTCTAAAGGTAATTAAATGAAAACTTCAGCATATGTGTTATGAGATCATGGTTTGGAGAAGAACTTCATCAAGACTGACTTTTATTCCTATTCAAGCGCAATGGATGGCGTCTGAAATGTATAAATATGTATTTATACTTGTTTCACTTGTCTAAATGCTAATGTTGGGAACCAGCTGAAAACTTCAGTTTTGGCAAAAATTCAGTCACTGGCCTTACTTTAATGCTATCATTGTGACTTGATCATTCTTTAACTGTTACTCAAGCCTTTTGAAGGACATGAATCTACATTAGCCTCTTAAGGATTGAAATTGTGATGCACTACATTTAAGAAATGAAAACTTCATGCCAGTCTCTGGCTTAATGAGATTCTGACATAGAACTACCTCCAAAATAAAGATAGCAAAAATGTTCCTATTGCATTGGAGACAAGTCTGAGCCATTCTTTTACAGTCAACCTCTTTGTTTCTGCAAACGAATTATCTCAAATCTTCCTTTTTGATGCAGACATGTCAAATATGATAAGCTGCAGAAATAATGCTGCTTTGTTTTCATGACTAATCCATCACATAAGAACATAACATAAGAACATAAAAAATAGGAGCAACAGTAGGCCATCGTATTTCGATTAATTATGCACTCCATTTTTCCAAAATAATTTTGCTCATTTTATTATGTCCACATAGTCAAGAGACGAGAGGGGTGATCTTTGACACTTTGTCCTATATTATATAAGGCTGGCTGGAATAGTGGAGTTTTTTCTTTACTCCTGCCGTTGCTACTTATTGCAAAGCATCTCCTTCCTCAAAAGAGAAGCCTTTGGTACAGGGTAGTTCTGCTTGGGCACTGTTTTGAATTAAATCTTTTGGTGAAACTTTTAAGCTGTATTTTCTAAAGGTGATATTTTTTGTTGCTTTGTAATGATATGTGGGAAATCAGGGATGCTCCCAGTGTGCAAGAAGTGTATCCAGCTGCAGCTCCTGTTAGACCGCATGACGGCACTGGAGCTGCGGATGGATTCACTCTGGAGCATGCGCGATGCTGAGGATGTCGTGGATAGCATGTTCAATGAGTTGGTCATATCGCAGGTAAAGGTTACAAAGGCAGATAGGGGATGGGTGACCATCAAGCACAGCAGGAGTAGGAAGGCAGTGCAGGAGTCCCCTGCGGTCATCTCCCTCCAAAACAGATATACCGCTTTGGATATTGTTGGGGGAGATGGCTCACCAGGGGAAGGCAGCAGCAGCCAAGTTTATGGCACCGTGGGTGGCTCTGCTGCACAGGGGGACAGGAAAAAGAGTGGGAGAGCTATAGTGGTAGGGGATTTTATTGTAAGGTGGATAGATAGGTGCTTCTGTGGTCGCAACCGAGACTCCAGGATGGTATGTTGCCTCCTTGGTGCAAAGGTCAATGATGTCTCGGAGCGACTGCAGGGAATTCTGGAGGGGGTGGGTGAACAGCCAGTTGTCATGGTGCATATAAGTACCAACGATATAGGTAAAAAGTGGGATGAGGTCCTACAAGCTGAATTTAGGGAGCTAGGAGTTAAATTAAATCAAAGGTAGTCATCTCAGGATTGCTACCAGTGCCACATGCTAGTCAGAGTAGAACTAGCAGGATAGCTAAGATGAATATGTGGCTTGAGGAGTGGTGCAAGAGGGAGGGATTCAAATTTCCGGTTCTGGGAGAGGTGGGACCAGTACAAACCGGATGGTCTGCACTTGGGCAGGACCGGAACCAATGTCCTAGGGGGAGTGTTTGCTAGTGCTGTTGGGGAGGGGTTAAACTAATATGGCAGGGGTATGGGAACCTATGTAGGGAGACAGAGGGAAATAAAATGGGGGCAGAAGCAAAAGATAGAAAGGAGAATAGTAAAAGTGGAAGGCAGAGAAACCCAAGGCAAAAATCAAAAAGGGCCACATTATAGCAAAATTCTAAAGGGACAAAGAGTGTTAAAAAGACAAGCCTGAAGGCTCTGTGCCTCAATGCGAGGAGTATTCGAAATAAGGTGGATGAATTAACTGCGCAGGCAGCTATTAATGATTATGATATCATTGGGATTATGGAGACATGGCTCCAGGGTGACCAAGGCTGGGTACTCAACATCCAGGGGTATTCAACATGCAGGAAGGATAGACAGAAAGAAAAAGGAGGTGGGGTAGCGTTGCTGGTTAAAGAGGAAATTAACGCAACAGTAAGAAAGGACATTAGCTTGGATGATGTGAAATCTGTATGGGTAGAGCTGCGGAATACCAAAGGGCAGAAAACGCTAGTGGGAGTTGTGAACAGACCACCAAACAGTAGTAGTGAGGTTGGGGATGGCATCAAACAAGAAATTAGGGATGCGTGCGATAAAGGTATAGCAGTTACCATGGGCGACTTTAATCTACATATAGATTGGGCTAACCAAGCTGGTAGCAATGCGGTGGAGGAGGATTTCCTGGAGTGTATTAGGGATGGCTTTCTAGACCAATATGTCGAGGAACCAACTAGAGAGCTGGCCTTCCTAGACTGGGTGCTGTGTAATGAGGGAGGGCAAATTAGCAATCTTGTGTGAGGCCCCTTGGGAAAGAGTAACCATAATATGGTAGAATTCTTTATTAAGATGGAGGGTGACAGTGTTAATTCAGAGACTAGGGTCCTGAACTTAAGGAAAGGTAACTTCGATGGTATGAGACGTGAATTTGCTCGGATAGACTGGCAAATGATACTTAAAGGGTTGACAGTGGATAGGCAATGGCAGACATTTATAGATTACATGGATGAACTTCAAAAATTGTACATCCCTGTTTGGAGTAAAAATAAAAAGGAGAAGGTGGCTCAACGGTGGCTAACAAGGGAAATTAGGGATAGTGTTAAATCCAAGGAAGAGGCATATAAATTGGCCAGAAAAAATAGCAAACCTGAGGACTGGGAGAAATTTAGAATTCAGCAGAGCAGGACAAAGGGTCTAATTAGGAGGGGGAAAATAAAGTATGAGAGGAAGCTGGAAGGGAACATAAAAACTGACTGCAAAAGCTTCAATAGTTATGTGAAGAGAAAAAGATTAGTGAAGACCAGCGTAGGTCCTTTGCAGTCAGATTCAGGTGAATTTATAATGGGGAACAAAAAAATGGCAGACCAATAGAACAGATACTTTGGATCTGCCTTCACTAAGGAAGACACAAATAACCTTCTGGAAATACTAGGGGTTCGAAGGTCGAGCAAAAAGGAGGAACTGAAGGAAATCCTTATTAGTCAGGAAATTGTGTTAGGGAAATTGATGGAATTGAAGGCCAATAAGTCCCCAGGGCCTGATCGGCTGCATCCCAGAGTATTTAAGGAAGTGGCCCTAGAAATAGTGGATGCATTGGTGATCATTTTCCACCATTCTATTGACTCTGGATCTGCTCCTATGGACTGGAGGGTAGCTAATGTAACACCACTTTTTAGAAAAGGAGAGAGAGAGAAAACGAGGAATTATTGGTTAGCCTGACATCGGTGGTAGGGAAAATGTTGGAATCAATTATTAAAGATGAAATAGCAGCGCATTTGGAAAGCAGTGACAGGATCGGTCCAAGTCAGCATGGATTTATGAAAGGGAAATCATGCTTGACAAATCTTCTGGAATTTTTTGAGGATGTAACAAGTAGAGTGGACGAGGGAGAACCAGTGGATGTGGTGTATTTGGACTTTCAAAAGGCTTTTGACAAGGTCCCACATAAATGATTAGTGTGAAAAATTAAAGCACATGGTATTGGGGATAATGTATTGACGTGGATAGAAAACTGGTTGGCAGACAGGAAGCAGAGAGTCGGAATAAACGGGTCCTTTTCAGAATGGCAGGCAGTGACAAGTAGGATGCCGCAGGGTTCAGTGCTGGGACCCCAGCTATTTACAATATACATCAATGATTTAGATGAAGGAATTGAATGTAATATCTCCAAGTTTGCAGATGACACTAAGCTGGGTGGTGGTGTGAGCTGTGAGGAGGATGCTCAGAGGCTGCAGGGTGACTTGGACAGGTTAGGTGAGTGGGCAAATGCATGGCAGATGCAGTATAATGTGGATAAATGTGAGGTTATTTAATTTGGTGGCAAAAAACAGGAAGACAGAATATGATCTGAATGGTGACAGATTAGGAAAAGGGGAGGTGCAACGAGACCTGGGTGTCATGGTACATCAGTCATTGAAGTTTGACATGCAGGTACAGTAGGCGGTGAAGGCAGCAAATGGCATGTTGGTCTTCATAGCTAGAGGATTTGAGTATAGGAGCAGGGAGGTATTACTGCAGTTGTACAGAGCCTTGGTGAGGCAATACTTGGAATATTGTGTTCAGTTTTGGTCTCCTAATCTGAGGAAGGACGTTCTTGTTATTGAGGGAGTACAGCGAAGGTTCACAAGATTGATTCCCGGGATGGCAGGACTGACATATGAGGAGAGACTGGATCAACTGGTTTGTATCCACTGGAGTGTAGAAGATTGAGAGGGGATCTCATAGAAACATATAAAATTCTAAGGGAATTGGACAGGTTAGAGGCAGGAAGAATGTTCCCGTTGCTGGGGAGTTCCAGATCCAGGGGTCACAGTTTAAGAATAAGGGGTAAGCCATTTAGGATCGAGATGAGGAGAAACTTCTTCACTCAGTGTGGTTAACCTGTGGAATTCTCTACCACAGAAAGTTGTTGAGGCCAGTTCGTTAGATATATTCAAAAGAGAGTTAGATATGGTTCTTACGGCCAAAGGGATCAAGGGGTATGGAGAGAAAGCAGGAAAGGGGTACTGAGGGGAATGATCAGCCATGATCTTATTGAATAGTGGTGCAGGCTCGAAGGGCCGAATGGCCTGCTCCTGCACCTAATTTCTATGTTTCTAATTTCTATATGTATTGGTTGTAGAAACTCCGTCCTCTTTTCAGATAGGTACCCTCGCGCCACGCATTCAACCACAAATTAGTACTTGACAAAATTCCAGAAGCAAAAAGAAAGAAAGACTTGCATTTATATAGCGCCTTTCACGACCACCTGGTGTCTCAAAGCGCTTTACAGCCAATGGAATACTTTTGAAATGTAATAGTCACTGTTGTAATGTGGGAAAGAAGATGGAAAGAAGTCTCCAAATTTTGTAGATCACCACTGAAATTGTGAAGTTCTGCTTCCAATATTATATCAGACTGGTGGCGAGCATCTACCTTTTTGTTACTCTCACCATCGTTACTTGTTTTAAAAAACCATCGCCTACTAGAGCTGTCGGAGAGATTGGATCACTCAACCACACTTGGATTCTTGAAATTCTTGAAGCAACGGGGCTAGATTTAACAGCTGCTGGCCGGCGTTCCAAGGGCCCAGGAAAGGCAGTAGCTTAAGGAAGGTGAGAAGGACCATATCCAGCAGGTAAGTGCAGTTCCAGCGCTACTTGTGGGCCAGGAGGAGCAAGAGTGCTCCCCTCCCAGCCCCTCAAACAAATCTGCTTCTCTCCGCATGTTCTGAACCCCCCCCGCCCCGCCCCCCCGACCCACTATCTCTTCATCCTGCCTGCGATATACCTCCCCACCCCCACCCCCCATAATCTCCCCGACCCGTGATCTCTTCAACCACCCCCTCCCTCCCCGCAATCTTTCCATTCCTTCCAGCACAGGCCTTTCCACCCGAAGGACAGTCAGGCTCTCAATCTGGCTAGCTGACACCCGGGAAACAGAGACAAAAAATTAAAAAATATATCCTGCTGTTAAATTTGACAGGATCTCTGTGTTACGCGCATTTCTGAGTTTCCCAACCGCTGTGGCCCCCTGCCCTGCCCCCTAGCCACCTCCCCGTAAATGTCGAGGCCAAAAGCTCTGATTTCATTGTCATTCTAAAGTTTACTCAGACTTCCAAAACTGACCTGTTCAGGGAGATCGGAATTTCCCTGGATATTTCAGGAGTGCAAAGCATTGATTATGAGAACAGTTTTACATACAAGGGGGCCGAAATTGCCCCTTTGCGCAGGGCCAGTTATCGCCGCTCGCCAGCAATAACGGTGCACAAATGAGTTAGTGCGTAGGTGCGTCGATGCAAACGGATTTGCCCCCTCCCCCCCCCCCCCCCCCCCGGGGCTCCGCCAGCGAAATGTGGTTTGCGCCGTGCACTGCAATTAGCGCGTCGGCATGGTGCATGCATGGCGATGACATCATCGGCAAGCACGACCAACCCTTTGCGCCCCGCAGTGACCCGCGACCTTCGGGGGAAATTGCTCCGTGGGACATGAGGTTGGTGTGGGGCGATGCTACCGACAGCTTCTCTCTGTGAGTGGCTGTGGTGCTCCGGCTGACCTTGTAATGCGGCGCCAGCCATCTTTTTCCTGTCGACCGACTTTTCAGTCTTCCTGACAATGGCGGCTGCTGGAGTGACAGGGCTGCCAACATGCAGCCCAGCACCTCCTCTTGGGTGCTAGGCCGTTGGCCTGGCTGACACCCTCCCTGCTACAAGAGGCTACAGAATTCTCAGTGGCCTTCCCCTTTAAAAGGGGAGTGACGTTGTGAGGCATCAGCATCGTGAGAACGCTCTGTTAGCACAATAACAACAATTTTTTTTCACAAAAAGCCCAAATCCGCACCGATGCCAATGTTTCCCGTGCTGGCAATAAAAAGTAGCTAATTCGAATTACGCGCTGCAAACCCAGCACGGGACAAATTCAGCCCCAAGAGATTCTTGTCTTTTTATTATTTTTTATCATTTGCTCTTGAGATTAAAACCATGTCAGTTTTCTAAGAAACATAGGCCTAGAAATTGGGCGCAGAAATATCGCCCCTCGCGATAAATTGGGCTTACTGCCCCCCAGAAGGAAGTGAAGCACTAAATCAAGCTCGCCACTTCCTTCCTGGGGCGGGAGCGGGGCGCATGGCTCAGCAGCACTACGCACTGGGCCGCGTACAAGGGTACCTTACATGAATTAAAGGGAAGGGCCCAAACTGCATACTCTACATAATAGGAACCCACGTACCTGGACCACCGGGGAACAGGCGTGCTGCCCGATCGCGGCACCAACCCCGACACTGACCCCGAATCCGGCAGCGACCCCGGCACAACTGGAGTGATACTGGAGCGAGAAACGAAACGGGAGGTATTTTTTCCAGCGCCAGCCGGCCACCTCCCCTTTAAATTTCACCCCAGTAGCAGCCAGCTGCTGGGTACGTGCCCCCTGAAGCTGTCACTGTTCTCGCCTGGCGCAGCTTCAGGGGACGAAACCCAATTTAGATGCTCGGGCGCGAACGGGGTGATGCTCATGGCGATGATGTCACGATCTCCGGGCGCAGGAGACCGTGGTGTAGCACCGCCGCCAAACTCCCGCCGAATTTAGTCGTTCACGGCGCCGTGACCGGTCACTGTCATTTGCGCCGTTAGCTAATGGGAGGCGCAAATCCACCCAATTGCTCCTCCGTAGGGCTGAGTTAAATTCAGAAGAAAATTAGTGATGAGGCCAATTGACTAAACATTTGTGTTACGCCCAGATGGCTTGATGACTTTATACAGTGCATCGTTGAGGTATATATGACCAGAATGGTCCCATGTTTAACTCCCAGTTTATATGATCACAGCTACAGTGGTGTTTGCGGTACTCTAATTGACCTCAGTAAGGGTTAGGATGGAAAGTGTGTTGGGGTTCTTGCTCTTGATTGTTACTGAGGGACTCCTGCTGGAAATACAAGCTTATGGATGCTGGCTGATTGGGTTTGGCTGTGGTGCCATCTACTGTCAAATCGCCTTCTACCCTCTTCTCTTGGGCGGTCCCTCGAATCGAGGATGATTTGCTTCCATGTCAAAAAGGGATGTGTTCAATGAGATCACAGGTGTTTCAATGAAGGACCTAATATTCCTGGTCCTGAAATGCATGTTGAAGGGTGGAAGATGCCTGTGCGTGAATTTTATTAACGTGTGCAGGCCGTTGCACACCAGCGGGCTTGACAGAGTAGGTCTTGGTCCAGTGGCAAGGGTTAACCAAGACGACTGGGGACCAGCCCTGCTGCACGGGCCTAGCGTGCACACATATCACAGTGTGGGCTGGCCCATGCTGCCCCTGGGCCCTCGCCTCTTCTGGGCCCCGATCACATCGCTCTGCAATCTCTCGCCGCTCCTGCTGTACCTGCCCAAGCTCCAATCAGCGACCTGGATTATGGTGACATCCAATCCAGTCGCCTCTCCACTGCCTCGCCCTCCTGCTCAAGCTCGCACTGCTCCCTGGAGTAGTATGCTCATTTTAAGGCCCCTGCCGCAGATGTTCCCTCGCAGATCAAGGCCGCCATGCTGGTTCAAGAGCCGCTCGCCGCTCCTTTTAAGGCCCCGACCTGCCGTAAATGTTCCCTCGCAGATCGGAGCCGCTACGCTGGTTGGTGGCCCCGTCCTGCGAGGGACATCTGTGGCGAGGAACAGCCTTCTACCATATCAAGGATCACATGAATTAATGGCCACAGAGTGAGATACTGCTCACCCCATGGAATCCAATCGCAAAAAGGAGTTGATCCTCTCCGAGGAGGAAGGAAAAGAAGATAATTGGAAGGAAAAACAAAAAAAGCTATTCTTCTTAATTGATTGGCATTTATTTTCTTTCATTTTCCACTCACTTGCTGAAAAGACTCTAAACCGACAATGATGTCTCCACCCATCCCCAGTCAAACATCTGTTTTACCCATCTCCAATATTTTTATAACTAGTGCATGAAAATGTTCAAAGAAATCGAAAATACAATTTTTCTTTAATGACCCTGTGATGTTTCTCCCTGGTTGCTCGCTGCAGTGTTCAGTAGATTACTCTTTAATTCTTGGAGACTCCAGAACAATCCTGGAGGGTTAGAAACCCGAGTTGAAAGCCTCATCCGAGGCTTTGTTGCCTCCAGACACGACTATTCCAATGATCTCGATTTGGATTTCCATTCTTCACCCTTGGTAAACTTTAGAAAAGAAAGACTTGCATTTCTGTAGTGCCTTTGATGACCACTGGATGTCCCAAAGCGCTTTACAGCCAATGTAGTACTTTTTGAAGTGCAGTCACTGTTGTAATGTAGGAAATGCAGCAGCCACATTGTGCTCAGTAAGCTCCCACACACAGCGATGTGATAATGACCAGATAATCAGTTTTAGTGATGTTGATTGAGGGGTAAATATTTTCCAGGACACCAGGGATAACTCCCCTGCTCTTTGAAATAGTGCCATGGGATCATTTATATCCAGTTGAGAGAGCAGATGGGGCCTTGCTTTAATATCTTATCCGAAAGACCTCACCTCCGACAGTGCAGCACTCCCTCAGCACTGCACTGGAGCATCAGCCTAGATGTTTTTTTTGTGCTCAAGTCTCTGGAGTGGGACTTGAGCCCACAACCTTCTGACTCAGAGTTCATCCAAAATTCTGCTGTCCACATCCCACCCACATTGTCTGACTCACCCATTGGGTCTTTGCAGACTTCCAGTCCTCAACGACTCACATTTAAAACTCTTATCCACATGTTTAAATCCCTTCATTGCATCGCACCTTCTTACCTTTATAACCTCCTCCACGCCTATAACCCTCCAAACTCTCCTACTCTGATTGTGATCTCTTGTGCATCCCCTCTCTCTTCGCACCAGCATAGGCAACCGTACCCTCAGCTGCTAAAGCCCCATGTTCTGGATTTTCCTTGCTATACCCGTACCTCTCCTCTTCCTTCTCCTTCTTTAAAACCCAGCTTAAAGCACAACTCTTTGACTATGCTTTTGGTCACACTTCATAATATCTCCTACTTTGGCTCACAAACCACTTTTCTTTTTGATTTTGACCTTCCATTCCCTACCAGCATCCACATTCAACGGATCATCTTGCTCCATTCTGCCATCGTGATGCCACCACCAAACACACCTTTCCGTCCCTTCCACTCTCAGCCGTACAAAAAGGCCGTTTCTTGTGTGACACCCTGCTCCAATCTTCTATCACCACTAATAACTGCTCTTCCCCCAGCACCTTCTCATCAACACAACGTCCCTTCCCACCGTCCAGGTCCCCAAACACACCTTCCAGTTGAAATAGTGATTTACTTGTACTTCTTCCAACTTGGTATACTGAATTCGCTGCTCACGCAGCAGTCTACTCTACGTTAGGGAGACAAAACGCAGATTGGGTGATCGCCTTGCTGAACATTTCTGTTCAATCTGCAAGCGTGATCCTGAGCTTCTGACCATTTGCCACATTAATTCTCCATCCCACTCCTACTCTAACCTCTGACCTCTGTGTCCTTGGCCTCCTGCGTTGTTCTCCTGAATTTTAGAGTCCCTGTTACGCAAACAGTTTAGGAGTCCCTGGTTAAAGACCACCCTAAGTGGAGGAAGAGCATCCGGGAGGGCGTTGAGCATCTCGAGTCTCGTCGCCGAGAGCATGCAGAAACCAAGCGCAGGCAGCGGAAGGAGCGTGCGACAAACCAGTCCCACCCACCCTTTCCTTCAACCACTCTCTGCCCCACCTGCGACAGAGACTGTAATTCCCGTATTGGACTGTATAGTCACCTGAGAACTCACTTTTAGGGCCCAAGTTTCCACATGATTCGCACCTGAATTTTAGGAGCAACTGGTGGAGAACGGACTATTTTAGAAATCGCAATTCTCCACATTTTTTTTTCTGCAGTTCTAGTCAGGTAGAACAGTTCTAGTTTAGAACAGAATTTTTTCTTCAAAAGGGGGCGTGTCCGGCCACTGATGCCTGATTTGAAAGTTTCCACAGTGAAAATGTACTCCAAACTAAAGTAGAATGGCGCCAGTGAAGATTTTTGTACAACTGAAAAAACCTGTTCTACACATTAAAAAATCAGGCACAGGTTACAAATTAGGCGTCCAGAACGAGGTGGGGGGGAAGGGAACTCATTAAATTCGACAATAAATCCTTATTTATTCTTCTACAAATATTATACAAATAAATCCAACCTGAATAAACATTTATAAGCCAAGAAAAGATTAAATAAACCATCTTCCTACCTGTGTGAAAGTGCTTCAGCCAGGGAGAATTCTGCAGCTGTTCGTGCCGCTGAGCGGGAGAGGGAGAGACGGAGGGAGCGAGGGAGAGAGAGAGGGAGGGGGGAAGAGAGAGAGAGGGGGGAAGAGAGAGAGAGGGGGGAAGAGAGAGAGAGGGAGGCAGAGAGAGAGAGGGAGGGAGGGGGGAGAGAGAGAGAGAGAGAGGGAGGGAGGGGGGAGAGAGAGAGAGAGAGAGGGAGGGAGGGGGAGAGAGGGAGGGAGGGAGGGAGGGGGAGAGAGGGAGGGAGGGAGGGAGGGGGAGAGAGGGAGGGAGGGAGGGGGAGAGAGAGGGAGGGAGGGGGAGAGAGAGAGGGAGGGAGGGGGAGAGAGAGAGGGAGAGGGGGAGGGAGAGAGGGAGAGAGAGAGGGAGAGAGAGAAGGAGAGAGAGAAGGGGAGAGAGAAGGGGAGAGGGGGGGAGGGGAGGGGAGGGAGTGGGAGGGGAGGGAGGGGGAGGGGGGTCGGGGAAGACGGGGGGGGGGAGGGGAACAGGAGCGGGTGTCGGGTCGGGGGAGCGGGTGTCGGGTCGGGGGGGGGAGCGGGTGTCGAGTCGGGGGGGGGGGGAAGCGGGCCTCGGGTCCGGGGGGGGGAGCGGGTCTCGGGTCGGGGCGGGGCGGGGGGGGGGCGTGGAGAGTGGGTCTCTGGTCTCGGTCGGGGCGGGGGGGGAGCGGGTGTCGTTCGGGAGGGGGGGGGAGCGGGTCTCGGGGGTGGGGCGAGTGTCGGGTCTGGTCGGGCGGGGAGCAGGAGCTGGCCGTGGGAGGAACCTCATTCACGCAGCCCCAGTGAGGCCATTGGGCCAGGGCTTAGGGGCTGCGTGCTTCGGGCCCCTCCCACACAGTTCGGCGCCTGGAGCTACTGCACTTGTGTGCCGACTGTTTTCAGCGCCGGGACCTGGCTCTGCCCCCCCCCCCACAGCTCGTGCCGGCTGCGCCGAGTGCCACAGGACCTGAAAGTTGGTGGAGAATACCGAGGATTTTTTTAGGCGCCATTTTAGGTGCGAAAAACGGGCGCCCAGCTCGGAGGGGCGCCCGTTTTTTTTCTTGTGGAAACTTGGGCCCTTAGAATGGAAGCAAGTCTTCCTCGATTTCGAGGGACTGCCTATGATGATGAATGAAGCTCAACTTAAGCCCGAGGAACAGCACTTCATCTTTGTGTTATGCACTTTACAGCCTTCTGGCCTTAAAGTTTAACATTAGATCTTAACCACCACTCCCATTTTCTCTCGGGCATTCTGTATCCATTTACACCTCCTCGGGACTCATCTTTTGTTTCTATACATTCTCCCATATCATCTTCCTTTGCTTTGCACCATCATCTCTTGTTTCTTAATCACTCCTGCCCTCCACCCTATCACAGATCTTTCCCTTTTGTTCTTTCTCTGCCTCCCTTTTCCCTGGTTCTGTACTTGCTTAAAAGCTGTTCACCTCTAACATCTTCCAGTTCTGATGAAACATCATCGACCTGAAACTTTTATTCTCTTTCTCTCTTGACAGATGCTGCCTGACCTGCCGAGTGTTTCCAGCATTTTCTGTTTTTATTTCTGCAGTATTTTGCTTTATTTGATTCATCATCATCATAGGCAGTCCCTCGGAATCGAGGAAGACTTGCTTCCACTCTAAACCTAAGTCCTTAGGTGGCTGAACAGTCCAATATGAGAACCACAATCCCTGTCACGGATGGTCGTCAAGGGAAAGGGTGGGTGGGACAGGTTTGCCGCACGTTCCTTCCATTGCCTGCGCTTGATTTCTACACGCTCTCGGCGATGAGACTCGAGGTACTCAGCACCCTCCTGGATGCACTTCTCCACTTAGGGCGGGCTTTGGCCAGGTACTCCCAGGTGTCGGTGGGCATGTTGCATTTTACCAGGGAGGCTTTGAGGGTGTCCTGGTAATGTTTCCTCTGCTCACCTTTGGCTTGTTTGCCGTGAAGGAGTTCTGAGTAGAGCGCTTGCTTTGGGAGTCTCATGTCTGGCATGCGAACAGTGTGGCCTGTTCAGCGGAGCTGATCAAGTGTGGTCAGTACTTCAATGCTGGGGATGTTGGCCTAGTCGAGGACGCTCATGTTGGTGCGTCTGTCCTTCAAGGGGATTTGCAGGATGTTGCGGAGACATCTTTGGTGGTATTTCTCCAGTGACTTGAGGTGTCTACTGTACATGGTCCATATCTCTGAGCCATACAGGAGGGCAGGTATTACTATAGCCCATGAGCTTGGTAACAGATTTGAGGGTCTAGTCTTCCAACACTCTTTTCCTCAGGCGGCCGAAGGCTGCCCTGGCGCACTGGAGACGTTGTTGAATCTCGTCATCAATGTCTGCTCTTGTTGATAAGAGGCTCCTGAGGTATGGGAAATGGTCCACGTTGTCCAGGGCTGCGGCGTTGCTCTTGATGACTGGGGGGCAGTGCCGTGCGGCGGGGACAGGCTGATGGAGGACCTTTGCCTTACGGATGTTTAGCGTAAGGCCCATGCTTTCGTACGCCTCAGTAAATACATTGACTATGACTTGGGAGTTCAGCCTCTTTATGTGCGCAGACTCTGACGTCGTTCGCGTACTGTAGCTCGACGACAGAGGTTGGGGTGGTCTTGGACCTGGCCTGGAGACGACGAAGGTTGAACAGGTTCCCACTGGTTCTGCAGTTTAGTTCCACTCCAGCGGGGAGCTTGTTAACTGTGAGGTGGAGCATGGCAGCAAGGAAGATTGAGAAGAGGGTTGGGGCGATGACTCAGCCCTGTTTGACCCCGGTCCGGAAGTGGATTGGGGTCCCCGGTCCGGAAGTGGATTGGGTCTGTAATGGATCCGGTGGTAAGGATCACGGCCTGCATGTCATCGTGGAGCAGGCGGAGGATGGTGACGAACTTTTGTGGGCATCCGAAGCGAAGGAAGACGCTCCATAGACCCTCACGGTTGACAGTGTCAAAGGCCTTTGTGAGGTCGAAGAAGACCATGTATAAGAGCCGGTGCTGTTTCCTGCATTTTTCCTGCAGCTATCGCGCTGTAAAAATCATGTCCGTTGTGCCCCGTAGGGGACGAAATCCGGACTGTGACCCTGAAAGGTGCTCCTCAGCCCAGGGAGAAGACGGTTGAGGAGGACTCTAGCGACGACTTTCCCAGTGGCTGATAACAGGGAGATTCCTCTGTAGTTGCCGCAGTCGGACTTGTCCCCTTTTTTAAAGATGGTCACGATCACTGCATCTCTAAGCTCTCCCGGCATGCTCTCCTCCCTCCAGATGAGAGAGATGAGGTCATGTATTCGCGCAACAGCACCTCTCTGCCATACTTCAATGCCTCAGCAGGGATTCCATCCGCATCCGTAGCCTTGTTGTTCTTAAGCTGTCTTATGGCTTTTTCTGAGGGTTTTACTGAGGTGGTGGCGGGTAGCATGCTGTGGGATGGAGTCGAGAACACTTGAGTCAAAGGCTCTATGAAGTGCCTTGGAACCTTTCTGAATGGTAAAGGAGCTATATAAATGCAAGTTTGTTGATAGCACCCTAGCTTTCTTCCCAATGCTACAATTTGGCCCTGGTTTACATACTAGAATGTCTGGTTTGCAGATATTTCAGATAACCATGCCCCTTTAAACTCATTACTGAATATTGTAAATGAACCGAAGCATGAAAGTATTTCCATTCACCATGACATAGGCAGATTTCATTTGCACTTACTATGTATGATAGAAACCTCCCAAATTCCAAGAAAATGTCAAATAGGCATATTTCTAAATACATGCACTGTGCTACCGCACACAGTTTAGTTTCAGGAATCATTAAAGAGGTCACCAAGTTAAGTTTCTGGACAGTTTCACATAAGTGAAGGCTAATATCAGAGAGTTGGTGCCTGAGAGTCTGTAAGCGACAATGTTTACAAAGAAGTAAACAACAGACTCTAAATGATTGGGAGGGGTTGCCTGAAGCAGTTTTAACAGTGTTGTTACCGGTGCTTTACAAGTTTTCCAGCTGGCGTCTTTGTATTGGTGTGTAGACAACAGAATAAGGTGCCTATTTTGATGGAAATGTACACAAGTGACCTCAAACACTGAGTTTATTGCAGTTTCACTCTAATCTTCAGTAGTGATCTGCCTCTGACACATCAGCAACTTCATTTTCAGCTAGATCCAAAAAAAAGCTGGCATTAAAACGAAGGAAACAGAACCAGCAACCTCAGTTAATGCTTTTAGTGCTTCCCTGTGAAAAAAGATCTTAGTGCTTACTATCTGCCATTGTCTTCATATCCTAACTTAATAATTCCACTTAACAGATTGTTAATGGTTCTTAATACCAATTGATGCAATAAATTCTTCACTCAGGGCCCATTACTCAGTTTCAGTTTGAGCTGCTTTTATATTTGCTTTATTGGGGTATGAGGACTGCTGGCTCCTGACTTGTATAACCCAAAAATAAAGAGGGAGAAAGAAATTCGTCATGTTAGCTGATGGGGTTGCTAACGGGGCGCTCAGGCAGTAACGCCGCAGCGGGGTGAATCCCGTGTCGCACGGCAAATTCGCCGGCCTCATAGCGCTGACAATATCAGTTAGCCCCTCTGCACCTTTTCACCATGCAGATCGTGACATTAGCAAGTGTGCAACGCTCACTGGGCACCTGATCTGCAAACCTCAATAGTGCCCCCACCCGCCATACTGCCTCGCTCCGACAGCGCCAGGGGGCGGAGGCGTGAACCTGACAGCTGGTTACCTAAAGGGATGTGTCCCAGCTGTCCAGGAACCTCCGTACCAAAGGTCAGTTATGTATGCCAGACAGCGCAGGGTGTATCTCCAGCCAAATCATCATCATCATAGGCAGTCCTTCAGAATCGAGGAAGACTTGCTTCCACTCTTAGCATGAGTTCTTAGGTGGCTGTACAGCCCAATACAAGAACCACAGTCTCTGTCACAGGTGGGACAGATAGTCGTTGAGGGAAAGGGTGGGCAGGGAGCCTGGTTTGCCGCATGCTCCTTCCGCTGCCTGCAATTGATTTCTGCAGGCTCTCGGCGACGATACTCGAGGAGCTCAGCGCCCTCCTGAATGCACTTCCTCTGCTTAGGGCGGTCTATGGCCAGGGACTTCCAGCTGTCAGTGGGGATGTCGCACTTTCTCAGGGAGGCTTTGAGGGTGTCCTTGTAACGTTTCCTCTGCCCACCTTTGGCTCGTTTGCCGTGGACGAGTTCCGAGTAGAGCGCTTGCTTTGGGAGTCTCATGTCTGACATCCGAACTATGTGACCTGCCCAGTGGAGCTGATCAAGTGTGGTCAGTGCTTCAATGCTGGGGATGTTGGCCTGGACGAGGACGCTAATGTTTGTGCGTCTGTCCTCCCAGGGGATATCCAGGATCTTGTGAAGACATCGCTGGTGGTATTTCTCCAGGGACTTGAGGTGTCTGCTGTACATGGTCCATGTCTCTGAGCCATACAGAAGGGCGGGTATTACTACGGCCCTGTAGACCATGAGCTTGGTGATAGTTTAGAGAGACTGGTCTTCAAACACTCTTCCTCAGACAGCCGAACTGGCACACTGGAGGCGATGTCGGATCTTGTTGTCAATACCTGCTCTTGTTGATAGGAAGTTCCCGAGATTGGGGAAGTGGTCCACGTTGTCAGGGCCACGCTGTGGATCTTGATGTTTGGGAGGCAGTGCTGTGCGGTGAGGACAGGCTGGACGACCTTTGTCTTACTAATGTTTAACGTAAGGCCCGTGCTTTCATACGCCTCGGTAAATACATCGACTATGTCCTGCACACACAGAGACTACAACCAAATAAAGGCTGCTTAGTCTCCAGAGTGTTCGGGCTGTCAAAGGACTTTACATTTCATTCCACAGCATATTGCCGTTCTGCACTACTCGAATCATTGCGGGCTGGTGTGTAGACTCCAGTGACCCGCCCCTTTAATGTCTGGAAGGCACCTTCGCCAATGCTCACTCCTGAATACACAACACCTCATATTCATTATCACTTGGAGCCTAGTGCCACTCACCTGCACCATTAGTGCCTGATTTAGATTCCACATGTATTCTGACAATATACAGCTCTACCTCTGCACCATCACTCCATATGTCCTACAACAATCTAGCATTACTGAACTGTTTCAAATGGAAGCACGGCTAAATAGCTGGATGTGGGGTTGTACCTAAAGCTCATGAGGGGGAAATTGCGAATTGCCCTGTTTGGGGTGGTGACAGCCATGAGGCGGGAGAGTTCCTGCTCCAGGCACGGAAGTCTCACCCCTGTCACGATATTAGGATGACTGCCCCACGAGAGCAAGTGGAGTGCAAAATAATGCACTGCATTTGCGCTGTCGGGCGTGAGCAAGGCGGAAGCAAACGGAGAGGGGTGCAGCGCTAGGATGCATAGCACTGCCGCATAGAAGGGGCCCCTCCCATTCATTAAAGGGGAGAGCCAAGGTACCAACTCTGCGGGTCCCTGCTCAAGCAGAGTGCCGGGCTGCCAAATCGTTGCACAGACCCTGTGTTCCATGATGCAATGGGCCATGAGCGGTAAGTATAGCAATTTCTTTTTTGCGAGGTTACCTCCCCTTTAACTAGCACCCTCGAGCGGCCTACAGCCCAATTCTCGCCCCCTGAAGCTGTCCCTGGCATCGCCGGGCAGCGTCAGGAGGTGTTTCCCAGTTTTCACTCTTGGGGAAAACGGGTTGCTGCGCATGGTGATGATGCCATCAGCGCTGGCGGAGCGCTGCACTAACGGTTACCACTACCGCTAAACTCCTGCGGAATTTAGCGAGAGTCGTAAGTGGCGCTGCGCCCGTACAAAAAGTCATTTGCGCTGCATTAGCGCCCCTCGGGCGGTGCTTACCAGGGCAGAAGTACACTGCAATTAGATCGGTGGCTAGATCAGAGTGGTGATCGAGCAGGCCAATGGCTCAATGAAGCAGTGATTTACATGCTCTTTCATGTATGCACCTGAGAAGTCAACAAATTATTGGTGGTTTGCTGCAATATTCTGCCATAGTGCCTGCTGATCAGAGTATTCGGATGAGCCATAAGACCTGCCCCTTGAGGAAGATGCTCAACTAGCAGCACAAGAACCCTGGGAGCAGTTTTACAACTGCTTTTTGCCCACTGGGCTATTAATCTTTTCCGTAGAGCAATGATGTCGGTCCTATTCCCTTTCACGTGTGTTCTGCACCTTAAAAGTAATGGTTTATAACCTTTTTGAAAATAAAGGAAATTTCGATTAATCACAACATTTATTGTGCATTACTGTGCTTTACCGTACAGATCACATTGTACTTCATTAAGTGCCTTTGTGTCATTTATTATTATGAAGTGCAGAACTACAATGCTGCGCCTTCGTCCTCAGCCTAGAAATGTCTTCCACAGTTGCTTTGCCTGCATTGTTGCATTAGCTTCAGAGCAGGCCATGCACACTTTCAGAGCATCACTGCTTGGACTCAAATTAAGTTGGTGCAACAGGCACATGGATCAGTATTCTCTGTTCAAAGGGATCACAAAAAGTTCTACATCAGCTGACATGTTAAGGGAGGGTTCTGAGTGAATCCAATCAGTATCTCTTGACTCTTTTGGAACAATACCAGTTGATACACATCACCAGTAGCACTACTTTATACATCAAATAATTCTTCATGTCCTGGCGTGTGAAGTGTGTGATTTGTGTCCAATGTTGTGGCAATGAGGGAAGAGACAAGGCTCCTTGATCCTGAGAGGTGCTTGGGACAATGTTTAGGGATTGTTCAGCTGTGAAGAGAACACATGGGATAATATGAGTAAAGGAGAGTGCACTTTTATTAATATTCAATCATGATGCCTTGTTTTTTTTAGTGGCTGTACGCTGTGGTACCACAAAGATACTATACTTGGAATATGGCAATTCTGTCCTTGTGTTGAATGGTCACTCCCCCTGAAGGGAAGACCTAATCGTGTCCAATCATCTTTATTAAATGGTAGTCCCAGGCAGCAATTTGTATGATAGCTTAACCTAGAAAAAGCAAAAACTATCTGTACAAACTTTTGCTGAGAAGAGGCAAGCAGATGCAGCAGTTTATGTTTGATAGACAGGCAAGCAAAGCACTTCAGATTCACACGACAACCAATTATCCATTATCATTCATTCATGGCAGTTTAGACACAGCACAGGAAAGATAGTTGGTGCCGATACAGTCCATGAGGTTGCTCCCTCCATTTCCTAAAAGACACCTTTCTTTGTAGGCAGCACATGATTTTCTTACAAACATGCTTTCATGATGGCAACTAGGTTTATTTGCTCCCATATTGTGGATCAGCGCTCTTTGTAGAATATTTACATCATGTCACACCATATTTGGCTCCTACCATAATGACAATCGGATACTTATATTGCAAATAGCTTCCAATATCATCATCATAGGCGGTCCCTCGGAATCGAGGAAGACTTGCTTCCACTCCAAAAATGAGTTCTCAGGAGACTGAACAGTCCAATTTGGGAATTACAGTCTCTGTCACAGGTAGGACAGACAGTCGTTGGAGGAAAGGGTGGGTGGAGCCTGGTTTGCTGCACGCTCCTTCCGCTGTCTGCACTTATTTTCTGCATGCTCTCAGCGACGAGTCTCGAGCTGCTCAGTGCCCTCCCGGATGCTCTTCCTCCACTAAGGGCGGTCTTTGGCCTGGGACTCCCGGTGCCGGTGGGGATGTTGCACTTTATCAAGGAGGCTTTGATAAAGGAGTTTCGAGTAGAGTGCTTGCTTAGGGAGCCTTGTGTCCGGTATGCGGACAATATGGTCCGCCCAACGGAGCTGGTCGAGTGCTTGTCTGCCCATTAATATTTCCTGTAATTATTAGATACCTTGGTAGCTTTCTGAAAATTGTTAAATCTCTCGTGTACATAACTGGGGATCAAAGACGTCTTGCTGGGCAAGCTGCTGGCTGGCCTCTGATGGTGACCTATATTGATCCAGAGTGATCAGTCTGTCTCTCCAGCACCCCATCAACTAATTCTTAAAGTGCCCTCTCAGTAAAACTGGACTCTTCATCTGCATTGTGGTTGTTCCCAAACACTATTCCTCACAGCACTAGTTACCTCTGCAGCTGCTGCTTTAGTTAGTTAAATGGCATGATCACAGGTAACTCCGAACAAGCAAGATTTCCAACGTGAACTCCACTGTGGAATATTTCACATTGCAGAGTTTCAGCATTAAATCAAGGAACAGGGTTAATAACAAGGGGGAAAAACAAAAAGCAGAAAACAACCCTCAGATGAACAAAATGATACTTGCCCACAGTAGGATTGGCGTAGATTGCCTTGATATGACGATGCTTGCGTCTGCGCACACTCAGAGGCCGAACTCCAAGTCAACACCTTCACCGAGGTGTACGAAAGCATGGGCCTTACGCTAAATATCTGTAAGACAAAGGTCCTCCACCAACCTGACCTTGCCACACAGCACTGCCCCGGTCATCAAAATCCACAGCGCGGCCTTGGACAACGTGGACCATTTTCCATACCATGGGAGCCTACTATCGGCAAGGGCAAACATCGATGACGAGGTCCAACATCACCTTCAGTGTGCCAGCGCAACCTTCAGTCACCTGAGGAAGAGAGTGTTTAAAGACCAGGACCTCGAATCTGGCACCAAACTTATGGTCTACAGGGCAGTAGTGATACCCGCCCTCCTATATGGCTCAGAGACGTGGACTATATGCAGCAGACATCGCAAAGCGCTGGAGAAGTACCACCAACGATGCTTCTGTAAGATCCTGCAAATCCACTGGGAGGACAGACGCACCAACGTCAGTGCATCAAAGCACTGACCACGCTCGACCATCTCCGTTGCGTGGGCCACATCGTCCGCATACCCGACACGAGACTCCCAAAGCAAGCGCGCTCTACTCAGAACTCCTACACAGTAAGCAAGCCCCAGGTGGGCAGAGGAAATGTTTCAAGGACATCCTCAAAGCCTCCTTGATAAAGTGTAACATCCCCACCGGCACCTGGGAATCCCCAGCCCAAGACCGCCCAAAGTGGAGGAAGAGCACTCTGGAGGGCGCTGAGCATTTCGAGTCTCGTCACCGAGAGCATGCAGAAAACAAGCGCAGACAGTGGAAGGAGCGTGCGGCAAACGAGGCTTCCCACCCACCCTTTCCTTCAACCACTGTCTGCCCCACCTCTGACAGAGAATGTAATTCCCGTATTGGACTGTACAGTCATCTGAGAACTCACTTTTAGAGTGGAAGCAAGTCTTCCTCGATTCCGAGGGGCTGCCTATAATGGTGGTGATATGTTCATTCTGCTCTTTTTGTTTTTTTTCACCACCTACAGGGTTGTCTGCGGGATAAATTTACGAGAAAGAGATGGCTCCTTGTTGTCCAAAGATTCCCCACTGATAAAAATACAGGAAATTATTTCCATGTAAAATCTGACAGTTAAAATATCCTGTGATAGTTTCCAGGGGACCTGCTTGGATTTAATGTGGGACACGAACCCTTGTTTGGGCGAACTTCTTTTTAATAAGCACCTAACCATTTCACAATGGATTAAATAATACCTCAGCTAAGTGTATTCTTATTGCACCTGGAGAGACATTAGCTAAAGGTTCATTGATCCTATTTCAAATAAAGCTTTAAAGGTGATCTAATAATTGTAGGCTGAAAGAACTTTTGAACTATGTTTTTTAAAAAAAATTCCTGTTGCCTTTGAAGTGAGCTGAATCATATTGGACTGGGGTTCGTGCAACCTAGTGTTCCCTCCTCTCCTTCTCCAAAATGTGTTACAAGGTAGAACTAACGTCAAAAGTAAGACTATTCTCCAACTTTGGGACTGGGAAAGTAACTCGCAACAAACATGGAAGTGGCTCAGATGGTGACGGGATCATTCATTTCAAGTGAGCTGGTAGCAACACAAATCGACACTTTCAATTTATTTCCTGGCTGGGAAGACCTGTGTATATGTGTGTGTATATATACCAGTAATACAGACCAAATGATGGCATGTTACATCCAGAGGCACTGCCACTGGTCATTTGATTACTACCAGAGGCATTTAGTGCTACCTCACTTATATTGCTGTACCACCATCTATATCGTCCCTTCATTGGGACAGACTATAATACCAACAAACACTTCCCGAAAGCTCGTGTCAGTGAAGCAATAAAAAGACTTTCATTTATATAGCGTCGTTCATAACCACCGGACGTCCCAAAGCTCTTTACAGCCAATGAAGTACTTTTGGAGTGTAGTCACTGTTGTAATGTGGGAAACGAGGCAGCCAACTTGCACACAGCAAGCTCCCACAAACAGCAATGTGATCATGACCAGATAATCTGTTTTAGAAACATAGAAACATAGAAAATAGGTGCAGGAGTAGGCCATTCGGCCCCTCGAGCCTGCACCGCCATTCAATTAGTTCATGGCTGAACATGCAACTTCAGTACCCACTTCCTGCTTTCTCGCCATACCCCTTGATCCTCCTAGTAGTAAGGACTACATCTAACTCCTTTTTGAATATATTTGGTGAATTGGCCTCAACAACTTTCTGTGGTAGAGAATTCCACAGGTTCACCACTCTCTGGGTGAAGAAGTTTCTCCTCATCTCGGTCCTAAATGGCTTACCCCTTATCCTTAGACTGTGACCCCTGGCTCTGGACTTCCCCAACATTGGGAACATTCTTCCTGCATCTAACCTGTCTAAACCCATCAGAATTTTAAACGTTTCTATGAGGTCCCCTCTCATTCTTCTGAACTCCAGTGAATACAAGCCCAGTTGATCCAGTCTTTCTTGATAGGTCAGTCCCGCCATCCCGGAAATCAGTCTGGTGAACCTTCGCTGCACTTCCTCAATAGCAAGAATGTCCCTCCTCAGGTTAGGAGACCAAAACTGTACACAATACTCCAGGTGTGGCCTCACCAAGGCCCTGTACAACTGTAGTCCCTGGATCAGGGGCATGCCCCGTCCACTCCATGCACCGACCTGGTATTGCAATATTTCCAGGAACGGTGCAACTTCGCCTCTCAGCCTTTTGGCCTAAGATCAAACACATTGGCGCAAAGTGATCTTTGGCGTTAGAGTTGATCTGGAAAGAAATTGGATAAAAAAATTTTAAAAACTCCTCCCTGCCCCTGTACTCAAATCCCCTCGCTATGAAGGGCCAACTTTGTTACGTTGATTGAGGGATAAATATTGGCCAGGACACCGGGCATAACTCCCCTGCTCTCCTAAATAGTGCCATGGGATCTTTTACGTCTGCCCTATGGGCCTCGATTTAACATGTCATCTGAAGGTCGGCACCTCCGACAATGCAGCACTCCCTCAGCACTGCACTGGAGTGTCTGCCTAGATATTTGTGCTCAAGTCTCTGGAGTGGGACTTGAAACCAGAGTCCTCAGAGGCGAGTGTGCTGCCCACTGAGCCATGGCTAACACACGCAAAATCAAATTCAATTCTCACAAGGAATGGATCATGAAGGTAGAATCGTGCCTCAAAAACAGTTCAGCCTTTGCTATCTTAGTAACTTAGGGCCCAAACTTGGTCGAGGTTCTACCGACAACTGCCGAACTTACGCCGGAAATAGTTTTTTTTGTGTCGATTCTTCCGGTGCCGCCCAGGTGCCGCCCGCCGAGAGATTCCTCGCGGAGGTTTCTCCGGCATTACTTGCTGCCACCCATCCGCGCCGGAGGCTGGATATCCGAGACTTACCTCGGGCACCATAGACTAAGACCGCCCTGCCTCCCGCCAGAAGAACCACTGGCAAAAAGCTGGTCTGAGCTGGCTGGGAGTCGGGCAGCAGGGAGAATCGCTCAGCGCACTGCAGCGCTTCACAACCCGGGTATCGTGCACATGCAGCAGCATTAACAGTGGCACAGAAATAGTAATGTGATGGACCTCAAGCCGCATGCCAAGAGTTGAGCTATGTAATTCCAGATTAGACTGTTGAAGGGAAGGTGTGGTAGAGGAAGCGGCAATGAGTGTTGAAAGATGGGAAAGCCTCAATGGAGATGCCCTACAAGAATCTTGAAACCATTTCAGGCAGAAGATCTTTAGTGACAGATTGTAACTGCATACATGGAATGATATTAGGTCAGAGAAAATGGGCGAGAGTTAGAAGATGTAAAGCTCTGGCAGGTCTCGGCATGTGATAGTGAGAACAGCATGACATGAGGTATGCAAGACGGAAAAATACATACAATGTCACTGATGCACATATCATCTCAGGGGTCCCACTACACAATGTTTGGCATGAGAAAAAGTTGGGTGAAGTGCCAGCCTTAATGTGTGCCCTGCAAGTAGTTCAACTGACTGTCACTGAATGGAAGCCTTCCTGCATTAGTGATCCTTGTCGTGACGAGATGGCCCGATGGAAGGATCCATTATACAGTAGAATCATAGGTGGAGGGCAAGATATCCCTCAGACAGCAGAACAACAGAAGGAGAGCTTTACCACACATTATGTAAAAATGAAACACTAACCAAGGCTGGGTGAACAATGTGAATTTAGTAAAAAGCGCAGCATTCCAAAAGTGACAGAACATCATAACATTAACGAGCATAAACACCATCAACACCCACCCCTCTACCCACCAACACCCACCCCTCTACCCACCAACACCCACTCCTCTACCCACCAACACCTACCCCTCTACCCACCAACACCCACCCCTCTACCCACCAACACCCACCCCTCTACCCACCAACACCCACCCCTCTACCCACCAACACCCACCCCTCTACCCACCAACACCCACCCCTCTACCCACCAACACCCACCCCTCTACCCACCAACACCCACCCCTCTACCCACCAACACCCACCCCTCTACCCACCAACACCCACCCCTCTACCCACCAACACCCACCCCTCTACCCACCAACACCCACCCCTCTACCCATCACCCACCCCTCTACCCACCAACACTCACACATCTACCCACTAACACCCACACATCTACCCACTAACAACCACACATCTACCCACCAACACCCACCTCTCCACCCACCAACACCCACCCCTCTACCCACCAACACCCACCCCTCTACCCACCAACACCCACCCCTCTACCCACCAACACCCACCCCTCTACCCACCAACACCCACCCCTCTACCCACCAACACCCACCCCTCTACCCACCAACACCCACCCCTCTACCCACCAACACCCACCCCTTTACCCACCAACACCCACCCCTCTACCCACCAACACCCACCCCTCTACCCACCAACACCCACCCCTCTACCCACCAACACCCACCCCTCTACCCACCATCACCACCTCTCTTTTCTCCCCCCCTCAGATATGAGGCCCATCGTCCTCTTCTTCGCTCCGCCTTCAACACAGCACGCCGACCCCTGCCTCTCTCTGCCTCTGCTTGATCAGGTTGCGCAGGAGAGCAGCCAGATCTCTTCAGACGTGTCCAACTTGGCGAAAAGGTCGGGGTCATGTCCGGCTCCTTAGGATCTGTGCGCCTTGAGGGTGTGGGCTCGGGGGCTTACGCAGCCTGGCCAGAAGCCATCGCTTGCCTCATCGCCTCGACAGACTCTGTTGCGCTTCACCGCGCTAATGAGCCGCTCCATGCTGGCAGTATGGTGTTGAGTTAAGGTCACGATGCTGGCAGCTATCCCAACTATAGTCTACAGCAGATCACGACCTATCTCGGCATTCGTCCTCAATAGCTCGACTATCTCATTCTTGGCCACGAGCCGTCCTGCCTCCTCAGGTGATTGTTGGATCTGTGTAGATGAATGCGCCGTGGTTGGTTTAACACCACAGCCTCTGCGCCTGCCAGCACTTGTTCCTGGTTCGTCCGATTCAAACCCCATGAATTCGGACCCCAACGCCGAGGCTCTCCGGACAGGTGGCACACATGTCAGGAGGCTGGTGCCACCTTCTTGCAGCTCCTCGAGCTCATTTTGCTCTACCACGGGCCCTTCTTCCTCCTGGTCTTCGTGACTCTGGGTAGCGGAGGTGAGTGTGGTGGACATGGATGATCTTCGAGGGTGGCCGGGGGGGGGGGGGGGGGGGGGGTTGGATGAATGTGCTGCTGTCTTGGGCTGGTGACAACATAGGGGATGGAGAACTTGGGACAACACTTCTCCTTTGTGTGCCAGAGGTGGAGGGTGTGCATTGCTCGTTGCTGTCCGACTCACCATCTGCTAGTAGAGGACAACATTTCATTCTATAGCTGGGGGTGGGGTTGGTCAGGATGACATATGAGCCGTCCAATTTCACATTGTGCCATCAAGGAGTTCCATCGCTACTTGGACACATCAAGAATGGGCGACAAAGTGTGCGTGAAAACGTTTTTGACTTAATATTACATGACCTTTCATGACATGAGCGTCACGCACACTGGAGATTAGTTTAACGTTACCATGCTCAACAACGGGATCTGCATCACCCTTTGTGGTTGCACGACGTTGCTCACCCACCAATGCCAACGTACACTCCTCCAGGCTGCTGAATTCTATGACCTCTGCTGGGCCTCCTTCCGTGGCTCTCGGGCTTGCTGTCTTGGATGTCTTTTTCTTCTGTGCAAAGAAACGTTGCAGTCTTGACCCCTTTTGCTCATGCAGCACACACACATTCACACACACAGACACTTCTGGCACAGAACCTTTTGGAGTTGTACGGGAGGGCTCCAATAAATGTTTACTCACTCTTGCTGACGCCAACACATCATTCCAATGTTTCCAACACTGGTCACCATTCCACGGAATGTTGCCCATTGAGGGCACGGCCTCAGCAATCTCACTCCAGATGCTTCTGAGGGGTGGTGGAGGCTTTCCACGACCATCCCAGGTGAGGTCTTTATTCCTGCGCTCCACCTCTGATACAAGCTCCTCCAGTCCTTCATCATTAAACCAGGGAGCTCCGGGTCTGGTTTTAACAGTCTTCCTTGAAGCTTTTTGTCCACTCATTTTAATTACCTGCAAGGATGGCTGCTGAATACTTTGTTGCTCTGTATTTCCAACACTTTCCCCTCTCCGGCAGGCAGGTGCAAAGGAATGATCATTTAAGCACAAGCGCAGATGTCCCATCAGCCCAATTCGCCTCAACACTGCCGTCAGCTGGCAAATGAAACTAAAATAAAATCTCATCTCGCGCATGTGAGGTGCACGGCCTCCGAAGTGTTCCAATTTGAGAGGCCTACACGTACACCCACTCCCGGCTGCCGACTCACACTGCTGCTGCCACCGACACAACCACGGCGAAACTCGCTCCCGACTGGCCCCAGTGGCAGAGAGCAGGGTATGTGCCTCCCGGGGACTGCCGAGAAATGGGCAGACCTTAGAGTCCTCGTTCCAATTTTTTTGATGGAGTCATGCACAGTGCAATTTTGACCTAAACTTTTCCGTATATATAATCAAAAAATGTAATGAACAAATTCCGTGTCATGTGCCAAGTTTGGATTCAATGCCCCATTGTTGAAAAGATAAAATTATTTCTTCTGATTTTGCAAATTAAATGTCACTATTACCTTCGTTGAATATTTTAAAGGTCAATTTGTTGACCTTGATAAGTGCCGTACAAAAATTCTGTAAATCAAACCAGCAATATTCTTTAAATATACCTGAGCTTTGTGCAACAGATAAAGCAAACATAAGTAAAGATTGCAATGTCAACAATAATGTTAGTGGAAGCTACATGGGAACATTTGATAACTACATTCTGTAACATGTTAACAAAGCAAAGGAGAACCTTGTGATTAGATTCATTCGATTCAAAATGTCCAGTTAAATTCTGCATTTTAATTATTTGATTGGATATATAAATTTAAAGTTGTATAGGATGCAGAATATATATTTGGAGGATTGTATTTTGTAATGGAGCTAGATTATAGCATAGTTAGACCAGAAGTCTGGAAAAGTTTAAATAGTAATAAGTAATTATTGTGGCCAGGTTTATCAAAGGCTCCACCACAAGAGATCCATTTCTACCATTTAAATCTATCTTGCATAGTCTGCCCCATGCTGAGCTATAACTCGTCCAACAGTTTATCAGATCACATTGTTAGGGTTTACCTCTGCACTGTGTTTCTTGTACTATTCCTTGAATTATTATCATTGGTAATTAAGAATCTGGTATTCTCAAGACGTGTCACAACCATTGCATTTTGTCTCAACCTGTCATGCTCCATAACATCATTTAGTCCAACCAGAGATGAGTATGATTGTTTTTTTTAATAAAGGGCATGATTTTTAGTGTATTCTTAAGGTCTTTAATGTAAGTTTTTTCTTACTGCTAAAATTATTGAGATGAGAAAAAAGATGTTGGCTTTTGTTTTGAATCTACTTTATCACAAAATGTAAGTGATGTGGGGAAATGTAAGGAACATGATGTATGTTCACAGCTAAGACTTCTTTTTTTTGTCATTTCAACATTTTTCTGCCTGCCCGTATCCAAAACAAGAAATACAGTAGTCATAACACAATACGTGCACTATATAATTACCTTGAGACCTGAAGGGGTAGTTATGTTCAAAATACTTTTTCATTTTACAGTGAATATTGCACTCACCGCCACATTTTTTCTGTAATCATCTTCAAAATTATGGGTTTGTATAAGAATAAGGAAACAAGAAATGTGTCTTGTGAATCAGGCTTTTGTGGTTTCACAGTAATATACTATAATAGTTTTCATAACTTTTAAATACACAAGTGTGCAGTTATTAACTTTTGCAGTAATGTGTTGAAATGATCTTGTTGAGTGGAAGACTCTCCCCCCTTTAATTCTGAAATGAAAACACCCATAAGCGAGGATGGTTTAATTACATTGTAATTTGGAGACTGTTAGCAGGTCAGAACAGCTAAACTAAGTTAAGCGATTTAAATATTAATTATGAATTAATGAACTTGTTTAAAATATATTTTACAGCCCTTCCATAAAACTGCAGCTAGAGGCAATCCAGCAATAGACAAAGAGCAAGAGCAAAATTATCATAAACTATTAGCTTGTTTGCAAAGGATTTTATGTTAACCTTTTAGTACTAACGTACCCTGCAATTAACATATCATAGGAGCTGCCTGCAAGCAAAGTCATGCAAATTGAAGTTCTCAGATAAGAAGTGTTCACATAAAAATCAAAGAAGGGGTTGGCGTGGTGCTCAAAGGCTATCAATCCTTATGTTTGGGATTAAGAGTTGTAATGATTGTTCTATCAGTCTTTGCTTCTAATTAGATCCCTTCCTTCAACTATGACAATGGATGGGGCATTGATTTCTGTGTTTTATTGTGAATGTCATTTAATTTTCGGGCTGAGAATATGAATAGCCTAAATCAAAGGGCTGGATGATGGCTTTGTTGATAGTCTTGTTTAACATCTGCTTTGTTGCTTGGTATGAAAACAAGGAGAGTTGGGAACGGGATCATGGGAGATGTGAGAATTGTCATGCACCCAGAGCTTGCCCTCTTTTCAAAGTAGAGGGTTTTCTCTGTCTTTAAAATCAGGTATTTTATTCTCTATGAATATTCTTCCTTTTTCTACTGATGGGAACTGAAGTAACACTTGAATTCTTTAAACATACAAATATTCTGGTTGTTTGTATAAAGAACACTGAAACTTGGAACTTTTTGGATGCACAATGTGTTGACTGGCAACATTTAAAACATCTTTTTTACTTTAAACAAATCATTATTGAACGCTGGGATGAATAACTCCGTTGATCCCAGTTTGTTTGGGTTGTATGGAATGGCCCCATGTATATCTCCGTATTCTGTAGCTGACAACAGAAATTGCATGACTAAATTTGAATTAAATAAAAGATCTATATTTGGAACAATGCACTCAAGAAAATAAAAGTTAAAGAAATACAGCATTGTGGTTGTGCTCTGGGAGGAACATAAGCTGCCTTCAATTGTGAGACTGTAACTGTTCCACTTGATAGGCCTTATACAACAATCAGTGACCCACATAATCCTAGGGGTTGAGAGCAGTTCAGTTCTTCACGAAACACAGCCACGGTACTTTGGCCCTGATTTCTCCTTCCAGTAGTGCCAGAGAAAACTATCCTGAGTGATTGCTAATCCTTTATTGCTAATACTTGAGAGTCAAGTATCCATTTTCTCCATTTGTGTAAATCACTTTTTTCCCCCTATTTTTTCGAATTGTACGTACTGCGGAGGAGTGGAGCTGGCTTCACACTTATTAATATTCCGATTGCTAAAATAATTTACTTTCATAGCATAGATCTGGAAATCTCCTCCAAAAGTCATTGCTTTATTTCTGTCCCTAATGTGGATGAAATCAACACAACTTCCATTCTCTTTGAGGGTAACTTAGACCCTGCTTATACCCAGAATGTTTGTTCTAAACACAACTTTAGTTGATCTATACCTTGGTTTTCAGGCATGCCTTTGGTTTGGAAGGTGATATTTTTAAGCACATATTTTCAAACTTATCCCAACATAATGCAAAGAAGCTAAGAGCAAAATTTAAATGCAAAAATTAAAATCTACCTGATTCTTTTGAAGTGTTGTACTTTAAGGCCTCATAAGATATTTGTTAATAATTTACAAGGTAATAACAATTATATTACAAAGTATTTTTTGACTTGGTCATTAAAAGTCTGGTAGCTATTCTGAGATTTATGATACAAGGCAATGCATAAATTAGAATATTGTATCCGTACAGAATAATACTTTCCAAATTCTATTTCGACTTACCAAAGAAATTCCATTGCTTTAAAATAATGCGATATTGCAAGAGTAACCTTGGCCAAATGAGTCAATATTGAAGGAACCTTATGACTACCGAAGAGAATTAGATCACGATCACCGTTTAGTTACTGGAGTGAGTTGAGATTAGGGTACCCTTGCAAATGGTCGAAGACTTCAGGGTTAGAGTGATCATCTTATTACCTAAATTAGTGTGGTGCGGAAATGACAAGTAATTACTCAAACAGCTTCTGATTAGAATAGCCCTGCTATTGTCTAAGCAACTCTGGGTGAGAGCATTGTTCTGTTAGAATAACTAGACCCCTGCGTGAGAGAATTGGAGATGCCAGAAAAGATTATGAGCTTTCCCATTTCTTTCCTTCTGTAACCATCTTGAAACCGTTCTTTCCTGTACATGCTCTTGGTACCTCAACAACCTGGCAGTATTTTTACTTATTTTGTATACATAACCTTTAAAAATGTATTGTGATTGAATTTTGGAATTTTGAATTTCAGTAAAGGAATTGATGGTGATTTTGCTGCTAAATTGTTTGATACCAATCAATCTTCTAGCATAATTTTATGACTTAAATTTCTATGTCTGCAGAAAGGAATCACTACATGAAAACATCTGTTGGCGACCACCAAGCTAAGTTTTGCAAATTGAACTCAGCTATATTTTTCCCACTACTGCAGGTATAAATAATTTGTATGAGGACTGAAATAAGGAGAAATTTCTTCACTCAGATGGTTGTGAATCTTTGAAATTCTCTACCCCAGAGGGCTGTGGATGCTGAGTCATTGAGTATATTCAAGATCGAGATCGATAGGTTTTTGGACACGAAAGGAATTAACGGATAGGGCGTGAAAGTGGAATTGATGTAAAGGTTCAGCCATGACTTAATGATTGGCGGAGCACGTGTGAGGGGCCATATGGCCCACTCCTGGTCCTATTTGTTATGAACTTGTGTACCAAAACTGATAGTACTTGGGCTAGGTAAACTGAAATTCAAAAGTAAGAGTTACCCGATCGGTGAATTAGAAGAATGGCAATGGGACATATGGGTCGGGACATTCCTTTGCGTTGCTCCCACTCTGCCAGTGTTACTCTGCCAGAAGAGCTGCAGAAAACCCGTAAATCTAACGTAAATGGGATTTGCGTCACACTTCCGCTGAAGTAATGCCAGTGGAGCAGGAGCAGCTCCGAGGAATTTCCCAGCTATGTTGTTGTTATGTCTCCAACATCTGTCAGTCTCCATCATAACCAAAAGATTATCCTGTCTTAATTTGTTATTGCATGGTAATAATATGCGTTTGTCGGAAAACAGGTTATCGAGCCTCTTGATGTTGTAATGATTGTTTCATAAAAGCTTCAATCCAGTTAGGACACAAGTAAGGAAGTAATAACTCTCAAGGGGAGCATAATGCACAGCTGTGAAATATAATTAAAAAGTTATTACATTTAAATTTGAATCTTTATTCTCCTCCCAGAGTGGAGCAGCATTTATTTGTAAGAATATGACAATCATTCTTATCCTGACCTAAAAGATTGATCATCATCTGGGAACAGATTCCACGTGCATTCTAAAAGTAATTGGAAAGTGATTCTGATAGAATGGTCATGACCATGCTCTCCCTAGTGGTTGGTGAGGTGTTTTTGCCCATCTTTCACACAAAGCATGGTAGGTGTGATTGTTGCTGTTGATGGTGCAAGTACCGACTTTGGAACTATTTTGAGCAAATAGCATTCCACCTTTTATCTAAGTGTTGAAATTATAGCTTCCTACTGAGTAGGATACAGAACTGTGCAAACCCTATATTTTACAAGATCACAAGATAAATACAGACGCCAAAGATTTACAAAAATCTATACTTTCCCAATTGCAATGTCCACTTGTCTCCTAAATCATCATCATAGGCAGTCCCTCGGAATCGAGGAAGACTTGCTTCCCCTCTAAAAGTGAGTTCTCAGGTGACTGTACAGTCCAATATGGAAATTACAGCCTTTGTCACATGTGGGACAGACAGTGGTTGAAGGAAAGGGTGGGTGGGACTGGTTTGCCACACGCTCCTTCCGCTGCCTGCGCTTGTTTTCTGCATGTTCTCAGCGATGAAACTTGAGGTGCTTAGCGCCCTCCCGGATGCTCTTCCTCCATTTAGGGCGGTCTTTGGCCAGGGATTCCCAGGTGTCGATGGGGATGTTGCACTTTATCAAGGAGGCTTTGAGGATGTCCTTGAAATGTTTCCTCTGCCCACCTGGGGATCGCTTGACGTGTAGGAGTTCCGAGTGGAATGCTTGCTTTGGGAGTTTTGTGTTGGGCATACGGACAATGTGACCTGCCTAACGGAGCTGGTCAAGTGTGGTCAGTGCTTCGATGCTGGGGATGTTGGCCTGATCGAGAACACTGACATTGGTGCGTCTATCCTCCCAGGGGATTTGCAGGATCTTGCGGCGACATCTTTGCTGGTATTTCTCTAGCGATTTGAGGTGTCTACTGTATATGGTTCTCGTCTCTGAGCATACAGGAGGGCGAGTATCACTACAGCCCTGTAGACCATAAGCTTGATGCCAGATTTGATGGCCTGGTCTTCGAACACTCTCTTCCTAAATGCCATCCTACCCACAACTGCATTCCATCTCTTCCTCTGAAGTAGTGCATTGGCTTTATCTTTACAATACCATTTATCATAAATATGCTGCAATAAGTTCCCTTCTCAGTCACCTCCTATCAAGGTTGAAGAGCTCAAATTTCGCTAGTCTTTCTTAATCCTCATGTCTGACTGCCTCCAAAACGTGAATGTCTTCCTTTTGTCTTGGTGACCAGAACTTGACAGAATATCAATTCCTATCTGACCAGAGCACTGGCTTGTTTCAGCAGAACATTTCCCGACTTGTACTTCAGTGGTTGCTGCTTTGTAGTTATTTCTTTCAACTTTGCAGTTAGCTAACTCAACACCATTCATGGAGTACATATGGGGCCCATTTTTTTTCTTTCATTGTACGATACTGTTTGTTTACATTCGTTTTAGATTTAATCTGCCATTGTCATTGACTGGCAGAAATATTGAAACCTCAGTCGCACTGCACCTCACCATCTAATCAGAAATATATCAAGTGCTGAAATGGGGATTGAAAAATGTTTGTCGCGGCATTTGAATGGATAGCTCAATCATAGAAAATTAATTTTTAGCGTATGCATCCTTGAAGTGCAACATTATTTTGAATGCTCTTTGTGTCTGATAAAACAAATCATTGACTTCTACTGTGAAGTTCAGTCATCTGTACAGTTGTATCCCAAAACTTGGAAATGTTGATGCTATAAAGGTCAGTGGTGAAGTGTCCGAGCTGACACTTGGAGGTGACCATACAGATGCGATCCAATGTAGTAGACAGAGGGTCTTGTATCGGCTGGTCTAAGAGCAAAGAAAATAAATTGGGCTATAGGATTTCCAGATCTTTGTTTAAACAAACTTGTAACACATATAAGAAGTAGAATTCTCAAATATTTAAATTGGTAAATGTACAAATGAAATCTAACTATCTCTGGAGTATGCTTCATATTTTACGAAAGTGTTGTAACATATTGGCAAAGAAATTACTCACATTAATTAAGATGAAAATCAAATCACCATATTTTTAATTTAAGGCAAGCGAATAAAATATGTAAAGTTTGTTTCTAACCTTGATTTTATTGACGAGGCACAAGTTAAAAAAGCAGAAGTATATGCCTAGTTTACAGCGAAACTGCAGCAGGATATCATTCGTGCATTGAAAAATACAGTCTATGAGACTGACAAACAGAGAGCGTGATACAGTGAAGATTGACCAGCCTATGGGTTGCAAGTGATGTGATTATTTATTTCACTGATCAAGTGGTGGAACGGAAGGGAATGTGCAATAAATATAATTGATCTCAAACCCTGTGGTATGCTTTGAGAACTTGTGAAAGTTTAATATAAATAAGCCCTCAGCAAATTTCCAGCCCTGAAAATGCAAGAAAGAAATGAGCTTCACCAATATTGTAGTTGAGATTATTACTTTTTAATATAGTGGAGCTCTATTTAAAAATATACATCAATAGCTTTTTAATAAACATGGACAAAAAATATTCACTTTCGATAGAACAATCTGTTAAACAAAAATAACTTCATGCATTCTATGTCAAATCAGAAGGCAGATTTTCTTTATGATAACCTGGACCTTTTTCTCTTTTGGAACATATGATTCTCATGGCAAACAAGAGCACACTGCACAGAAGGAACATTTAGATTGGTTTGAATTGAATGGTTTTGATTTTAATTAATATGATCTGCCTCACAGCTAAAAAATTACACTTTCACCTTATGATAGTTGAAACCAAATGTAGCAATCCAGACATTTAAATATAAACCGGGAATGCGTTCATACTTTTGTGGGTTACGAAATGTGGAATCCCATAACAGCATTTCATTCCAAGACAACCAATGTATATAGGCACAACAGCAGATCCAGCGGCCCTATTTGAAGTAAAGAAAGTCATCAGTTAACGTAAGGCAAAGCAATACGTTGCAACCTCAAGTTGAATAGAATCTCTGAACAACAGTGAAGATATAATTCAATAGATTTTATCCATTGGAGATGTCAGCATGTCTTTCAATACACACAACAGCCCAAATATTCGACAGGCATCTTTGTATTGCTACCAAAGAAAAGGGAAAAGTGCTTAATGACAAACTACAGTGAAATAATGACAATTATTGCTAAAGCGTACAGTAGCTATAATAGAAACCTTCGTAGTTTAAGATTTATTGACCCCATTCTAGGGTGAGAAATTGGGCAGCATTTTAAGAAAGGAATGCCACCTTGACCAATTACAAACTGCACAGATTCAGGGAGCAGCACATCAATAACGATAATGTCACTTTAATTGATTTCAAGAAAGTACTCAATTTGATTGACACACAATGGTCTCTGATTTGATTGACTGCGGCATACTTCATGCATTGTGAACGCACTCATTGTTCTATAACACTCAAATAGAACCTTTCTTCCAAAATGGCATCCTTACTAAAGAATTGGAATTCAAAACTACAGTCCATCAAAAAGATGTCCTAGATCTGTACTTCTTTCATTGTTTTCATTGATCATGTGCTGTACCAGTTAGATCCCAGGCTTTGTACCCTATCCAGGATGGTGCAAGGCACATCATGCAAAAGTTCTGAATGACCTACACTGCAGATTACATTGCTGTCCTTGAAAATGACTTGAATAGTGCTCAGGAATAGCTATTGAAACTGTCAACCCATTGAGGATGTGTCACTTTGCTGTGAAGTAATTGAACCGTTTCAATGGATGGAATCATCAGACGCAGACAATGGCATGCAAATCTATCATTTGGATGCCATTCTGGAAACTTGAGGGGATCCACAGAGCATTCTTTTCTAAAGTTTGAAAAATTAATTTCTACAAAGCCCATTTTCTCCAATTTCCAAAGTCAATTTCACTCTGGTAGGGAAAGTAGAAGCTGTTAATTTTTGGAGATTTTCTTCCTGCTAAATGGCAAGGGCCACACCTATAAGTGAATCCTTACTCACTATGAGCTGATGTATGACCTACACACACACAATATCTGCTGGTGTTGCATTGCCCAGACATCAAACAGAAACCTTAGTTACTACATTTAGCTAGCTGGATAAGATATGAGACCTCTAGTGATCCTTTTAGACATTGGGCAGCAGAAGAACAAACACTCTTTGTGACTTAGACTATAAACTACAGGTTTTGTACAAAGTAGCAAGAGACAAACATAGCTATATTAACTGATGCTCTATTCCCAGGTACAAATGTGCTAGCTACTGATAATGAATCTGGACTGACCTCTGTATTCTAACTCTTATATATCTCTAGTAGCACGAGGCTGTCCATTTATTCCACTGCGTTACGTCCAGTGGATTGTGCTCTGGGTTTTTTCCATAACCAAGTTTCTTTTTACGTGAACAGGTTGTTTGCCTGACTCGCAACTCCCTACCAGGAGAATCTGATGGAGTGGGGCTCTCCACTCCACTCAATTGGATGGAAGGACCCCGCTGAATGCCAACCCAGTATTCAGATACTGGAGCTCTTCCCTCTGCTTGCCTGGACAGATGTGGAGATTTGGAATAGCAATGGAGCTCCATGAGATTACCTCCAGTGAACTGCATTACAGATAAAGTAAATAAAGCAAAACTTCCATTTCTATAGCAACTTTCACAACCTCAGGACGTGCTAAAGTGCTTTATAGCCAATTAAGTACTTTGAAGTGTCATTATCATCATAGGCACTCCCTCGGAATCGAGGAAGACTTGCTTCCACTCTAAAAATGAGTCTTTAGGTGGCTGAACAGTCCAATACGAGAACCACAGTCCCTGTCACAGGTGGGACAGATAGTCGTTTAGGGAAAGGGTGGGTGGGACTGGTTTGCCGCTCGCTCTTTCTGCTGCCTGCGCTTGATTTCTGCATGCTCTTGGCGATGAGACTTGAGGAGCTCGGCACCCTCCCAGATGCACTTCCTCCACTTCGGGTGGTATTTGGCCAGGGACACCCAGGTGTCAGTGGGGATGTTGCACTTTATCAGAGAGGCTTTGAGGGTGTGGTAGCCGGTGTGCAACGACCACCCCACGTTAAAAGAACTCGGGCACAGGCATCTTCCACTCCTTTTGTAGTGTAGTCACTGTTGTAATGTAGGATACGAAGCAGCCAATTTGTGCACAGCAATACGATAATGACCAGATAATTTGCCTTTAGTGATGTTGATTCAAGGATAAATATTGGCAAGAACACCCCTGCTCCTCTTCAAAATAGTGCCATGGGAATTTTTATGTCCACCTGAGAAAGCAGACGTCTCCTCCGAAAGACGGCACCTCCGACAGTACAACACTCACTCAGTACTGTCCTGGAGTCTCAGCCTAGATTTTTGTGCTCAGATCTCTGGAGTGGAACTCGAACTCTCAGCCTGCTGACTCAGAGGTGAGAGTGCTATCAACTGAGCCATGGCTGACACCATAAGAATAACTGGTGAACAGGCATTTCCTTTGGGCTTATAACCCTTCCTGGCCCTTTTGATCTCAGGAGACTAGAGGGTTATTTGGCGCATAAATAGCTATCCAGATTGAAAGGGTTTTTAAAAAACTTTGTTGTAAGCATATGAACAATGTTGACAAAGGCCACCTTGTCCTAAGAAGGTGGTGGACCGCCTTATTAAACTACAGTAGTCCTTGTGTGATCATGCTTCCACATTGGTATTAGGTAGAGAATTGTAGGATTTTGATCGAGCATCATTGAAGGAATGGTGACGTATGTCCAAATCAGGATGGAATGTGACATTATCCCATGACATTGCTGCTCGTTTCCTTCTTGGTGGTAGAGGTTGTGGGGCTAAGATGTGTTGTTGAAATAAACTCAAATGAGTTTCTGCATTGCATCCTGTGGATAGTACCGACTGTAGCCACAGTGTTCAGGTCATGGACGAGGTGTATATTAATTCCTGTGTCTACCACACTGACTGCTGCAGTTCAAGAAGGCGGCTCACCAGCACCTTCTCAAAAGCAATTAGGGATGGGCAATAAATGCAAGCCTTGCCAGCGACACCCACATCCTGTGAATGAATCCCCCAAAAAAGGCACCCATCAAGTGGACTGCTCTGAGTGTTGCAGCTGCACCCAGCATTTCACACTCCTGATGGTGGCGAGGCTTGAAGTTACCCGTCACACAATACTGTGCCTTTTCCCTGCTCTTGTAGCCACACTATTGGTGTAGCTCACCCTGTTAAGCTTGTTAAGTGCCAAACCCTAAGATGTTGACGGTTAGGGACTCATTGGTATTGCCGTTGAAGGTCAGAGCGAGGAGGTTGGGCCTTTTATTGTTGGAGATGGTCATTGAAAGAAAAACTTGCATTTATATAGCGCCTTTCACGACCACTGGACGTCTCAAAGCGCTTTACAGCCAATGAAGTACTTTTGGAGTGCAGTCACTGTTATAATGTGGGAAACGCGGCAGCCAATTTGCACACAGCAAGCTCCCACAAGCAGCAACGTGATAATGACCAGATAATCTGATTTAGTGATGTTAATTGAGAGGGCTAATATTGGCTAGGACACCGGAGATAGCTCCCCTGCTCTTCTTCGAAGTAGTGCCATGGAATCTTTTACGTCCACCTGAGTGAACCGACGGCACCTCCGACAGTGCAGTGCTCCCTCAGCACTGCACTGGAGTGTCAGCCTGGATTTATGTGCTCAAGTCCCTGGGTTAGTTGACGCAAATGTTACTTACCATATGCGAGCCCTCCTACTGTAGATTGGCATGGACTGCTTCAGCTCCATTCACAACTCTTCCCATAATGAACACTGTAGAAACATCAGAAAATATCAAGACTTCTGATCTTACGATGGAGGGAAGGTCTTTGAAGCATCTGAAGATGGTTAGGCTAAGGTTGATGCTGTGAGAAATTGCTGCAGAAATTTTCAGGGCCTGCAATGATTAACCTCTCACTACCATGACCATTATCTGTGTGTTAGTTATGACTCAAGCCACTGTAGGATTTTCCACTTGGCTGCCTTTATGTCATGAATAGCTACTCTTGCCTCTTTCCTAATGTCTGGGTCAAAGCTGTAATGTGGTCTGAAGTTGAATGGTTCTGATGGAAGCCAAGTAGAATGTGGATGATTGGTAAAGCGGTGCCTCTCAACAGTCCTGTTGATGACTCCTTCCATAACTGCACTGGAACAGCATGGCTGAGGCAGAGGGACCGCTAGTTCTGGTACGCAGGTCTTCACTACAGTTGATGTTTCCAGCCCAAAGCCATTGTTGCGTCCAGTGCTCTCAGCTGCTTCTTAATGTCATATGGAGTGAACTGAATTGACTGAATCTATGATGTGGGGACTTTGGAAGGAGGATAAGTAGAATCATCCTCATGACACATTTGGCTGAAGACACTTACAAACTACTGGTCTAAATATTGATAGCATTGATGGCTTTGCAATTGAAATTTGCCAACATAGTAAGGCTGCCTAGATTTCTTCTGACTCAAATTGACTATTCACATAACTAAGCAAGGTCATAATCAGCACATTAAGGGCTTGGAATCCAGAATGGCTTACTCCTGTTGCTATGTTCCTACACCTAACTTGGAAGTGTTTGATGCAACAGTGGGAAAAAGGAATGTACCCTATTGCTTATCACTAACATCCTGCATGTTAGTGAGCACAAAATTCTAAATCCATGTAAGACATCTAATTCTGGCAAATTATTGTCCCATAAATTGCTTGTCAACAAAGTGAGCCAGTGAATTAAGTTAAAAATGTACTTCAAAACGCATCTATCAACCAAATGGAACTGTAAAGCATTTTCCATATAAGAGAGGTACTCTAGGTCAGTTTAATAATTTTTTTAAAAGTCTGTCACGAATCAAAGATGAGCTGATATTGACAAAAGACTGAAAGTGTGAGAAAATAGTGCTTCGCACCAATTTGGGGTGGAATTTTACATGAATCATTCCCTCTGGGCTGCACTTGAAATGACTGCGAAGGGTAGGCTCAAGTGCTCCAAAGCTATTAATCAAAAATTTAATTTATTAAAGTTTTCTTCACCAATGTTCAAAGAGAAAATAGTGCAAAGTCCCCTCAGCTGGTCAATGTGAACTGATCAGCTAGCTCCATACAACCAAGGTCTGGCTTGGGACCTTCCTTCTCTATATGGCCCAGAAATAATATTTTTTTTAAGAAGTGTTTGTTACTAATAAAAAGAGCTACCAAATGTACAGTCCTTTCACATTGTGAATCTTTACAACACTGCGGCACTAATAAGACTTTTGCAGTTGCCTAACACTAAACAATGAAACACTCTGCAGACTCGAGATTGATTTTAACATTTCATGAACACATTGCCTTAAAACATAATTTCTTTGTGTCAGTTTCCATAACTTACTGGAGCAGATTACAAAGCTACTGATATAATATATTAGTTTGATGGACAGAATTACACCCCCGATGCTTCCTGCTCTCCCCAATGACGCACAGTAACCAAGTGTGCTGTGACACTTCTCTTGATTTATTACCAGACTGGGAGGCTGTGTGGGAGACAACATTCACACACAAGGCTGAAACTGGCCCAAGGCCTAGTGGATAAAGTTGGCCTGTAATTCACCAGAATTGTGTCACTATTAAAATGGAAAGGGTCACTGATAATACTCTTGAATTTATTAGCTTACAGAAAAAAAAGTTCAATGTAACTTGTTATTTGATTGTTTGACATAATATTGTCAAGGCAAAATGTTCAGCCGACCAAAGATCTATGACATATTTCAAACCAGATGCCTCAGCTCTTGGCTTGTCACAGCCAGAACTAAACAATACACCAGAGCAGAGAGCATGCAAACTGCGCAGTAATTAATCCCAGTTTGAGACAAATTCAAAATCAAGTGGAATCGGACAACGTACTTTGTACTTAATCACAAGCCAGACTGTTGGTGTACAATTTATAGATATATATGGTGGTGTATTATAACATTTTTAAAATTATACATTTATTCTTATTCTTATCTATAGTATTTCTCATTGAGTTTCATTTAGTTATTCATCCCTTTCATGTGGAAATAGATGGTACTGTTTAATCATTACTGCCTCAGCTGGGTTTCCATGAATAAACCCCAAAGAGGAGAATGTTGATCGACATCTATCTATTGTGCTTTCTACATCCACATGTACAAGTGCATATGGCACACTTTTCAGGTTTTTGTAAATATCAGCTTGTTTGCTTTCAGCTTTCTGCAGATATTAACTTGTCTTTGGTTGATGACAGGGTTAAAAATTATTCATTAAACTGACCTGGAATTGCTTTGTTAACTGGGAAACTGCCTTGTTGTTCTGTTTGGTTTATAGATGTGATCAGAAGTAAATTTTTAACTTAATTAATTGGCCGTTTCTGTTGACAAGAAATTTATGTGGCAATAATTTGCCAGAAATAGATGCTATGCATAGGAAATTAGATATCCATCACAGGGTTGTGTTCCAGCAGCTGCACTGCCACTAATATGAAAGTATTTCAGTCAGCAATGATCCTGCTGTTTATGCAGTCAGGATTACATATCCCCACAATCCATTGCTTTCTGGAGTGGCACTTATGGAGGTCGATAATAACAAAGACTTCTTGATTTATTGTTGGATGTGAAAGCAGAGCTTGATGAGATTAAACAATTTAGCAGCAGAAGTGTTTCTGAAGAACTGATTTGTAGTTGCCAGCCCAGGTTAATTTAGTTCCAGATATACTTGAGCAGACTCAGCAGAGGTCTACAATTACAACTTAGTATATCGTTTAATGCAACATTATTGTTGACCAGGGTAACTGGAAGGAGTAGATATATATGTTAATAACAAGAGTTTAGGATGCATTATAATCTTTTGTGAGGTGTACTATATTAGGCTGCGTTAGATGTTTTATTTGGTGTAGGTTTTTCAGAATTGATGTGTTTACAGATAAGTTCGTCACACCTGGCTGTTTGGAATGTTTTTCCAATTGGGTATGAAATGCCGTGTGAGCTATTTTAGGCTGGAAATTAGCTCTTACTGCTGCTCAGATATGGAAAAGATCAACATTTGTATACTTAACAACTCTCTGAAGTGCAGGAATCACATGGATCTGCAAAAAAGCTTCAAGGGCTTTTTTGGAGGCGATTCTCTGTTCAGCCAGCAATGCTCATAATAAAAAACACTGCACTTTGAGAGCCAGATCCTTCCTCTGTGAAGGGGCCTTTTTCACAAAAAAACCGCAGCAGATGTTTTATGATGAAAAGTGAGTCGAATAGCCTGGGAAAACAGAGCACAGCAGGCCTGTATAGATATCTTCCCACATGTGGGCTCAGCTGACATTGTATAGGTGTTTTTCTTGCTTCCTATGATTTATTAAACTACCCTTTACACTTCACAATGACAGCTGGACCTGTAACACAAGACTTGCTTGTTTGAGATCTTTCAGTTTAAACCAGAAATTGAGATTAGCCCCTGGCAATATAATGCTATAAAGCATTCAGTGAGTGTTTACATATACAGGTATAAATGAGTAAAATGCACAATCTCAACTGCAGATGCAAGGTCAGTTAAGTGTTTGGAATTCAGTCTCATGAATTGAATTAAGTCTGGGGTTACTGTTATGAGCCATTAACTGCCTGTTGTACGCAACCTCCTCTTGTCCAACACTGAATTGCGCACGAATTGCACGCTGTTACCAGCTTTCAGCGTGGCAGAAATGAAGCCAATTTCAACATGTGATCAACTATCATGTGACCCTTTGTAAAGTGCAAGTGCAGTCAAGCACAGTGGGTAAATCATTGAAAAGTACATGCTCTACATTACTTGTTAGTAAAAACACCTCACTAACATCTTTTTGTAGAGCAAAAGGCAGCCATTTTATTGATGCACTTTGTACAACATGTAGTCATGCAAAATTAATGAAATTACAGGGCAGAAAATCTATTAGAAGGTGCTAGGTGTTTGTCTAAAAGAAGCCATTTGAATGTTTTTTATTTTTTGAATTTTTTTTCTTAATTTTCTTCAATGCCTTCCTCTCGTGATCACATTGCTTTCTTGCTGGATATGGTTCCACAAGCACTCACTCTCCTAATATCTTGTCCTTTGGCTGGGCATCCATTTTTTCCTTATGCCTCTCTAATTGCATTAGGAAGTAATTTCTATGTTAAAGATGCTACATTAAATAAATTATATAAATCTAGGTTGACAGTCCAGTGCAGTGCTGCGCACTGTTGGAGGGTGCCGTCTTTCGGATGAGACGTTAAACCAAGGCCCCCTTCCATATTATTAAATATATTCTTAAAAACTTTCCATTTTTATTCAGCATCGGTTGCATCACCACCGAGGAGGTCTAGCCAATTTACCCATTCGAAATCACCTGCCATTTTGAATCTTAGTATCAACTTTTAAATTAAGTAAAAACATCATCACTCCAATCCCACTCCCAATTGTATTATAAGCCCTGGCAATTCCGCAAGTACAGCAACAGTAATTTTAAAATAAAGCCAGTTAATCTACTCACACCAGGGAACAGCAACCTTATCTTCAGAGTTGAGAAAATAAATATTCACACCGAAAAACTCCAGGCATGCCTCAAAGTCCTTAATTCCTTGATAATAGTTGTGTATGACAAATGTCGCTCAGAAAGTGGCATATTGTTTAAAAATCCTAAAGAAAGTCTAGCTTTCCCTTTTTGGCTCTCAAGTATTACAAGACTCGTCAATAACTTCTGTCAATGCTTGACTCATAGCCAAGAAGAGTATTGCCATGAAATCTTTGGACAAAAGGATTTGATACACTCTTTCCATCCTCATCACTTCAAGCCAAAAATTGGAACAAGAAATGGAGAAAGAGTATCTCAGATTTCAGCAGCAACTATCAATTTTCTCAATTGACCAGAAACTTAACTGGACCAGCCGCATAAATACTGTGGCTACAAGAGCAGGTCAGAAACTGGGTATTCTGTGGTGAGTGACTCCCTAAAACCTTTCCACCATCTACAAGGCACAAGTTAGGAGTGTGAGGAATACTCTCCATTTGCCTGGATGAGTGCATTCAAACAACACTCAAGACGCTAGGCACCATCCAGAACAAAGCAGCTTGCTTAATCCAACACCTTAAACATTCACTCCCTTCATTACTGGTGCAACGTGCCTGCAGAGTGTACCATCTACAAGATGCACTGCAGCAACTTGCCAAGGCTTCTTCGGCAGCACCTCCCAAACATGCGACCTCTAACACCTTGAAGGACAAAGGCAGCAGGCACATGGGAACACCATCACCTGCAAGTTCCCCTCCAAGTCACATACCATCCTGACTTGGAAATATATCACCGTTCCTTCATCGTCACTGGGTCAAAATCCTGGAACTCCCTCCCTAACAGCATTATGGGAGCACCTTCACCACATGGGCTGCAGCGGTTCAAAGCGGCAGCTTACCACCACCTTCTCAAGGACAGTTAGGGATGGGCAATTTCCAGTTGCCACTTTTTCCTCTGCTCCACTCTTGACAATGTTGACTCATGTTGGGATATGATTCTTTGTGTGTTTCATTGAAGTACCAGTTTGACTCAGTTGGTAGTATTCTCGCAGTCAGAAGGCTGTGGGTTCAAGTCCCACTCCAGAACTTGAGCGTGTAATCTAGGCTGACATGCAATGCTGAGGGAGTGTTAGAGACACTGTCTTCCAACTGGATCATTTTCAAAGTAGAGTAGCGGGGTTTCCCAGTGTCCTGGCCAACATTCTTTTCTTTACTACTACTACTAAAAATATCTAATTAACTGATCATTAATCTCATTTACTATTTGTGGGATTGTGCGATATGCAGATTAGCTGATATGCTTGCATATTTAACAACAGTGACTGCAATTCAAATATAATTCATTGGACGTAAAACATTTTGGGATATACTGAAGTTGTGATAAGCTGCTATGTAAAGGCTTTCTTTATTAATGTATGAGACTACACAATGAGAGTTGACAGACTATTCAACTGTGCGCACAGCGGAAGCCCAATCCTATCCTCATCCGATGTTTGTAAACACACACACATCCACGCACGAATACCAATCAGGAGTGGCTCACTTGTTCCCTCATTATCCCAATGGTGCTGAGGCCAATTTTAGTACCCCTGCACCCACCCCACCTGAGATCAGTTTTGGTCTCATTTAAATATAATGGGGCATAAATTAACTTCCTTCAAAATAAATCAGAAGATGCAAAACGGCTGCACGTTCGCTATTGGCTTTGTTTGTACGTACCACCCAAGATGAATTTCCACCCCAAGGTCTTTAGCCATGCGTGTTGAGGATCAGACCAATCTTTTAGACTATGTCAGCAAACTTCAATCTTTGACTACTTTGGAATATTCATCTGTGAAAATCAACGGAGCCATGAAGGATCCAATTTAAAAAAAAAAGACAACTCCCAGTATTCAGCACGGGCTTTCACTATTGAATGAATAAGCTCAATAAAGTACTGTGAAGAAGTTTGATTCTTTCATTCCTTTCAGCCTTCAGCTGATTCCCTCATCTTGACTTTCCTTTTGTCTCCTACGTTTGTTGATAAATATCCAGACCTATTGAGGGACTTGTTTGCTGAATTTATTGGCGAGAAATATTTTCCATGGCAATCTCATCATATGGAGACTCTCTCTGAGGTACCCCATGTTATTGATAATTCTGCTGCACGTCCTTGATCACAATACCTCGCGTTAAATGTCCACAGCGGTTTCGCCTATGCTGTGAAGATCAAATGATCATTCTCTGCTACCTATATTCCTCAAATTGCTGCAGTTTATTGGTTGAAGCTACTTGTAACACATTTAACTATGACAACTGGATTTCCACAGAAGTCGTTGATTATAATCCCAGCATCTTAAGTGTATACATGGTGCTGAAAGATTTGCAAAAAGTAAATCAGTGATCAGTTTTAAATTTACTGATAAATATTAAATGGCAGAAGTTAGAATGCAAATGGCCTAGACGTTCAGTTGGCTACCCTTGCCATGACACTACTGCATTCATAGAAATATTCCATTTTAGTAGTGATGATGAAAGGAAGAGGGGATCGGAAAAAGGTAGATTTGAGAAAATTAAGGAAAGATGAAAAAAGTGAAGAACCAACAACCAACCTGCACTTTTGGTGGTGGGAGTTCCATCGATCCTACACATGGAGTTTTCAATTTCAACTGTACTATCATGGTTAAGTATTCAGTGCAGTTCAGGAATTTCCCTGCATGAGAATTAGGAGAAATTAGAGGGAAAGTCATCTGAGTGTCTTTCCCACACCTCTTAGTAACCAGTTTTAGCTAACCATTGATACAGGTATAGGAAGCAGATGATGCTTGACAAGGAGAAAGATCAAGGAGGTCATGGCAATAATATTTTAAAGAGAGAATCTCCTCTTCAATCAAAAAGAAAAGAACTGAAGAAACAAATTTGTTTTGTTAATGGAATGACAATCAAGGTCCCTCTAACACTGTGGCTTATGGTTCCTATCCGACAATGGAGCCTTCACCAATTAGTTACTCATACAACAACATACTGAGAGATACAAGACCAATACACCTTTGCAGCCATATCTGCTTTTGACCGTTGCATCCTTATAACATCCTTGCTTCACTGTTGATCCCTGATGCCCAGCAAATTAGATGCAAAACAATTCTTCAAGGCCACAAATCACAGTATGCCCAGAACCTCCATTTCAGTTTAGTTCTGTTGCACTGTGTTTTTTATTTCTGCATTTATTTTGTATGATTGCCTTCTAAGGAAAGTCATATATATCAACCGATAGTGTCGGTGTCAGAAGCAGTAACATTACCATTCTTCCACCTGCAATTTGCCAATTAGTTATGTGTCATTTGGAAAAATGTTGAGATCATTTTGAAGCTGAGTAACACTCCTGCCTCTCCACCAGAGCCATTATTAAGTGACTATTAAAATCTTTAATTTTAAAGAAAGACTTCGGGAGCACTGTGCGTAGGTAAAGCTGTCAAGATCAGGTACAAATTGGCTGCAGTATTTGCCCACATAACAATAGTGACTACACTTCAAAAGTAATTAATTGGCTGTAAGTCCTTTGGGATGTCCTGAGGACATGAAAGGTTTCATGTAAATGCCAGTTCTTTCTATGAAGTTAAACATTAGACCTTTTTTGTTTTTTTTCCCCTTTTATTTCTCACTAATTTTCTCCCCAGCAGTGTTGAAGGAGTTGATTCGTGGGTCATGGGTGCTGATTGTCCTCTGCCACTTGTTGAGCTGACCATTATTCCTGTGAGAGCCTTGACAGTGAATGCAGGCGGGCTGTTCAAGTGGTTTTGATTTTTACAGAAAAATGGACGGAATCTCAGAATGTGATCCTCAAAACGTCGGTCAACATTCCAGAATCCCACATTATAAAAACAGAATTTGACACATTCTTTCATCAGAAACCACTGGCTTCAGTGATAACCAGACAGAATCGTATAGTGCAATCCTCAAAACAAGAAGGGGGTGGAACTCCAAGATTTCACCATGCTAAAAATGAAAATTGACGATACAGTCATTATAAACTTGTGGCCCTGATCATGTGGTTATCAATCCTGGCCTCATCCAGTGTCCATCCACATGCACTTCCAAAATACTTCACTGGATAGTGATCGGGAACAGAACCTTGGCTAAATCTGCCTTTGCTCAGCTGGGCCACTGACACTAGTAGAGTGCACCTACCATCATCTAACTGAGATCAGCAAATTCAGCACAAACTAGGGATCAGAGGGCATTCGCTTTTTCACTGTCTGATTCAGAACAAATTCTCTGAGCCATCACAGGAGCCCTGTTTCTCTCCTCGTTGTTGCTTTTAAAACATGGCATGAAGGAAGGGACAACAGTAAACTAGTCAGGGGAAATAATACAGCTGAGGAGACAACAAACGTATGCAGGGAGAAAAATAGACGGATAATGTATTGGGGGAAAACAAAATCATAGGGACGAGAGAAGGTTTTACAATTACATTGAGTATCCACTTCTATCAATATATCATCTATATTGAACTGGCTTGACTTCTAAATCCATGGCAGCAATTAAAAAATATTACGCTGTGGCGTATTCTAAGTGTCTGCAAGGTCTTTTGCAGAATGGAAATAATAGCAAAAACATTGAGTGCAACTGCTTTGCTCAGAACATTGCCCAACTTAATTGCCTTGCATCACTCTTAGTTTGTGTCAACTGCTTGATAAGAGTCAGGCTGCTGTTTTAGGAATAATATTATATTGTTTAACTAGAAAACAAAATTTACGTATGTCAGGGTAAATGTCCATTGTGGATTATAAATCTGATTTATTCAATACAGTGGTCTGTGCACAATAACATGTAATACGAATTACAGTTGTGTGTCAGATCAGGATTGCTCTTCTGTCTGGTATTTTGAGTACCAACAACACTCAATTTCTGTTTCCTCATCTTTATACTTTAAATTAGGTCACTTTTATATTGTAAATACATAACTGGTTCACGGACAATTGGACAGTTTACTTGGATCACAATTTGGTTTCTACTTAAAATTACAGAACAGACAAAGATGTGTAAAAAAACAGATATTGACCAAGACCAAATATCTCCTGTGAAGGGTGGATGCGGAGGGAGGATGTTTGACCTAAATAGCTGCTGTCCTGGTTAATAAATGCCTGCTGAAGGAAAAGAGTTAATTGTTCAAATGGTGCAATGGGCTAGAAATGGGATTTCATATTGGTTACTTTGCCTCTGGAAATCTTGAGTTTAAATCTAGTCAAAGGATGTGAAACTAAGATCATCTGTTAAAAGTCTAAAGTGAAATGAGGTGCAATGGTGGGTTTGCTTCTATTTTACACAAAAAAAGTCATAACATTGTACTGAATTTGTTCAAATCAGATATAAGAGTATGAGCTGAACAACCGCAACAACTTGTATTTATATAGCACCTTTAATGTAAGGCACTTCAGGAGTATTATGAGACAACAAATTTGACACCGAGCCACATAAGGAGAAATTAGGGCAGGTGACCAAAAGTGTGGTCAAAGAGGTAGGCTTTAAGGAGTGTCTTCAAGGAGGAAAGAGAGGTTTAGGCAGGGAATTCCAGAGCTTAGGGCCTAGGCAACAGAAGGCACGGCTACCAATGATTCAGCGATTTGAGAGATTGAGGCCCAGATAAAAGGGCGCAGAGCTCAGGAGGAGGAGCGGCAGTTCGGGAAATCGAGGCCCTGATAAAAGGGCGCGGAGCTCGGGAGGAGGAGCGGCAGTTCGGGAGATCGAGGCCGAAGGTAACGCAAAGAAGTAAAAAGAAATCGAAGTGTGACGTCACAGCCAAGAGGGTAAGTGATTAGCTGGTTGATTGGTGGATAGCTTTTCTTTTTCTTTTTCGTATCAGTAAGAAACCTTTGGCATTGTTGCCAAATTAAGTTAATGTAAGGATTAAGTCGTGACAGGAGAGCCCAGACCCATGTCATGCTCCTACTATGCTATGTGGGAAATCAGGGACACTTCCAGTGTCCTTGACTACTATGTGTGCGGGAAGTGTATCCAGCTGCAGCTCCTGTCAGACCGCATTGCGGCACTGGAGCTGCGCATGGATTCACTCTGAAGCATCCGCGATGCTAAGGATGTCGTGAATAGCACATTTAGTGAGCTGGTCACACCGTAGGTAAAGGTTACACAGGCAGAAGGGAATGGGTGACCATCAGGCAGAGCAGGAGTAGGAAGGTAGTGCAGGAGTCTCCTGCAGTCATCTCCCTCCAAAACATATATAACCACTTTGGGGGGGATGGCTCATCAGGGGAAGGCAGCAGCATCCAAGTTCATGGCACCATGGGTGGCTCTGCTGCACAGGAGGGCAGGAAAAAGAGTGGGAGAGCTATATGGTAGGGGATTCTATTTTAAGGGGAATAGATAGGCGTTTCTGCAGCCGCAATCGAGACTCCAGGATGGTATGTTGCCTCCCTGGTGCAAGGGTCAAGGATATCTCTGAGCGGCTGCAGGGCATTCTGGAGGGGGAGGGTGAACAGCCAGTTGCCGTGGTGCATATAGGTAACAAACAGGATGAGGTCCTACAAGCTGAATTTAGGGAGCTAGGAGTTAAATTTAAAAAGTAGGACCTCAAAGGTAGTAATCTCAGGACTGCTACCAGTGCCACGTGCTAGCCAGAGTAGAAATAGCAGGATAGTTAAGATGAATATGTGGCTTGAGGAATGGTGCAAGAGGGAATGATTCAAATTCCTGGGACATTGGAACCGGTTCTGGGGGAGGTGGGACCAGTACAAACCAGACGGTCTGCACCTGGGCAGGACCGGAACCGATGTTCTTGGGGGAGTGTTTGCTAGTGCTGTTGGGAAGGGTTTAAACTAATATGGCAGGGGGATGGGAATCTATGCAGGGAGACAGAGGGAAGTAAAATGGGGGCAGAAGGAAAAGGTAGAAAGGAGATAAGGAAAAGTGGAGGGCAGAGAAATCTAGGGCAAAAATCAAAAAGGGCCACATTACAACATAATTCTAAAAACACAGAGTGTTTCAAAAAAAAAAACAAGCCTGAAGACTCTGTCTCAATGCGAGGAGCATTCATAATAAGGTGAATGAATTAACTGCACAGATAGCTGTTAATGGATATGATGTAATTGGAATTACGGAGACATGGCTCCAGGGTGACCAAGGCTGGGAACTCAACATCCAGGGGTATTCAATATTCAGGAAGGAGAGACAGAAAAGAAAAGGTGGTGGGGGTAGCGTTACTAGTTGAAGAGGAGATTAACGCAATAGTAAGAAAGGACATTAGCTTGGATGATGTGGAATATGTATGGGTAGAGCTGCCGAACACCAAAGGGCAGAAAACGCTCGTGGGAGTTGTGTACAGACCACCAAACAGTAATAGTGAGGTTGGGGATGACATCAAACAGGAAATCAGGGATGCATGGAATACAGGTACAGCAGTTATCATGGGTGACTTTAATCTTCATATAGTTTGGGCTAACCAAACTGGTAGCAATACGGTGGAGGAGGATTTCCTGGAGTGTATAAGGGATGGTTTTCTAGACCAATATGTCGAGGAACCAACCAGAGAGCTGGCCATCCTAGACTGGATGTTGTGTAATGAGAGAGGACTAATTAGCAATCTTGTGCGAGGCCCCCTGGGGAAGAGTGACCATAATATGGTAGAATTCTTCATTAAGATGGAGAGCGACACAGTTAATTCAGAGACTAGGGTCCTGAACTTAAAGAAAGGTAACTTCGATGGTATGAGACGTAAATTGGCTAGGATAGACTGGCGAATGATACTTAAAGGGTTAACGGTGGATAGGCAGTGGCAGACATTTAAAGATCATATGGATGAACTTCAACATCCCTGTCTGGCATAAAAATAAAACCAGGAAGGTGGCTCAACCGTGGCTAACAAGGGAAATTAGGGATAGTGTTAAATCTAAGGAAGAGGCATATAAATTGGCCAGAAAAAGCAACAAATCTGAGGACTGGGAAACATTTAGAATTCAGCAGAGGAGGACAAAGGGTTTAATTAGGAGGGGGCAAATAGTGTATGAGAGTAAGTTTGCAGGGAACATAAAAACTGACTTCAAAAACATCTATAGATATGTGAAGAGAAAAAGATTAGTGGAGTCAAATGTAGATCCCTTGCAGTCACAATCAGGTGAATTTATAATGGGGAACAAAGAAATGGCAGACCAATTGAACAAATATTTTGGTTCTGTCTTCACTAAGGAAGACACAAATAACCTTCCGGAAATACTAGGGGTCCGACGGTCTAGCGAGAAGCAGGAACTGAAGGAAATCCTTATTAGTCAGGAAATTGTGTTGGGGAAATTGATGGATTAAAGACTGATAAATCCCCAGGGCTTGATAGTCTGCATCCCAGAGTACTTAAGGAAGTGGCCCTAGAAATAGTGGATGCATTGGTGATCATTTTCCAACATTCTATAGACTCTGGATCAGTACCTATGGATTGGAGGGTAGCTAATCTAACCCCATTTTTTTTAAAAGGAGGGAGAGTGAAAACAGGGAATTATAGACTGGTTAGCCTGACATCGGTAGTGGGGAAAATGTTGGAATCAATTATTAAAGATGTAATAGCAGAGCATTTGGAAATAAGTGACAGAATCGGTCCAAGTCAGCATGGATTTATGAAAGGGAAATCATGCTTGACAAATCTTCTAGAATTTTTTGAGGATGTAACTAGTAAAGTGGACAAGGGAGAACCAGTGGATGTGGTGTATTTGGACTTTCAAAAGGCTTTTGACAAGGTCGTACACAAGAGATTAGTGTGCAAAATTGAAGCACATGGTATTGAGGGTAATGTATTGACGTGGATAGAGAACTGGTTGGCAGAAAGGAAGCAAGGAGTAGGAATTAACGGGTCCTTTTCAGAATGGCAGGCAGTGACTAGTGGGGTACCACAAGATTCAGTGCTGGAACCCCAGCTATTTACAATATACATTAATGATTTAGACAAAGGAATTGAATTTAACATCTCCAAGTTGCAGATGACACTAAGCTGGGTGGCAGTGTGAGCTGTGAGGAGGATGCTAAGAGGCTGCAGGGTGACTTGGACAGGTTAGGTGAGTAGGCAAATGCATGGCAGATGCAGTATAATAAAGATAAATGTGAGGTTATTCACTTTGGTGGCAAAAACAGGAAAGCAGAATATTATCTGAATGGTGACAGATTAGGAAAAGGGGAGGTGCATCGAGACCTGGGTGTCATGGTACATCAGTCATTCAAAGTTGGTATGCAAGTACAGCAGGCGATGAAGAAAGCAAATGGCATGTTGGCCTTCATAGTGAGAGGATTTGAGTATAGAAGCAGGGAGGTCTTACTGCAGCTGTACAGGGCCTTGGTGAGGCCACACCTTGAATATTGTGAACAGTTTTGGTCTCCTAATCTGAGGAAGGACATTCTTGCTATTGAGGGAGTGCAGCGAAGGTTCACCGGGATGGCAGGATTGACATATGAAGAAAGACTGGATCGACTAGGCTTATATTCACTGGAATTTAGAAGAATGAGAGGGGATCTCTTCGAAACATAACATTCTGACGGGACTGGACAGGTTAGATGCAGGAAGAATGTTTCCGATGTTGGGGAAGTCCAGAACCAGGGGACACAGTCTTAGGATAAAGGGTAGGCCATTAAGACTGAGATGAGGAGAAACTTCTTCACTCAGAGAGCTGTTAACCTGTGGAAGTCCCTGCCGCAGAGAGTTGTTGATGCCAATTCATTGGATATATTCAAGAGGGAGTTAAATATGGCCCTTACGGCTAAAGGGATCAAGGGGTATGGAGATAAAGCAGGAATGGGGTACTGAAGTTGCATGATCAGCCATGATCATATTGAATGGTGGTGCAGGCTCGAAGGGCCGAATGGCCTACTCCTGCACCTATTTCCTATGTTTCTATAATCAGGGATGCCCAAGAGAGCAGAATTAGAGGAGCGCCGTCATCTTTGGGGGGGGGGGGTGGCGGGAGATTTGTGGGGCTGGAGGAGATTACAGTGATAGGGAGAACAGTTTGATGTTCTTCTGAAATTGCATTAAGGATTCCTTGTTTGAGCAGTGCTTGGATGTTCTTTTGGTAACAGATGACTAACTATATTGACCGATTAGCAGCTTAAGGAAGTTCAAGAAAAAGATAGTTCTCCAGGATTATCACCTGGAACAGTACGGCAAGAAAAAGAATGGGAAAACAATTCCCAGAGCGCTATTAACTGAACTATTCCTTTTTTTACATTGGAAAAATACAACGAAGCATCATGAGATTTTTCTCTGCCAAAAAGAGGGAGTCAAAACTAGTTGCACTGAAGTAAATGGCACTTTGGTGAAAAGGTTGCCTGTTGAAGGTGAAGGGTTTGACAGGAAAATGTGATCTCCCTTTCCTAAGCTATAATGAAACACTATTTTCTCGAGTACTATTTTATATGTATTTTCTTACCACACATGGAGGGTTCGTGCTAAGGTTGTGCTTGCAATTGTTTTGTTAGTACGGCTGACAGCCCATGCAGTAGAGATAGCTTTAGGGTTGCTTAGTGCTGTATTGCCAGATGTTCTTGATTGAATATTGTGTTCTCAGCACTGGATCAGCTTAATTTAAGGAGGGAAAAAGCAGCAATAATATAATGATTGAATTAGATAGATTAACTCTACATGTCAAGTTGATGTATGTGTAAAAAAGAGTTGTCTTTAATAGAATATCATAACTTGTAGTGTAGAAGTTGACTTCAAGAATTTACAGAGATTTCCTAAACTCCCCAAGGTATAAAACCATCAAACGCAGTGAAGGTTACATTCCCCACGTTATTTTAGGTGTTTGAACTAATTTGCCCTTTGTGCTGGCTCTGAAATAATTTGTTTCTGAATTATCGTGCATCACTTGCGTTGAGTTGCGAGTAATAATCGAGTGTCTTTTGAAAAGGAATGAAGATTTTTGTAAAATATCCGAAGTATTAGCCAGGTTACAAAGGGCACCTCTTTCAGCCTGCAATCACCAGGTTGGTTGTAAGAAGCAAAAACTATTCTGAAGTCATTTTCTTTTCTTAAATAACTTTTATGTTGCATTTGAGTTCAGTTGTTGTAAGCCCATTAACTCATCTTTCAACTGATAAAGTGGCTTTTAAGTGTTGGGACTACAAGTCTCCCATCAGTCATTAGATTCTAGCAGCACAGGGCAAGCACATTGTTCGTCTTTTCTTGTCTCTCATCTGATTGTACATGCAAGTACATGGTTTTATCAAGAACTGTGTCTCCTCTAAACTGATAGCGTGCCCAAATGGGAAAATATCAACAAGTCTATACAGTTATCTTTCACCACAAAAATCAGCAGCTTTATTTGGTGAGAAGACTGAAGAATTTTAAACTATTTGGTTTCAGCTCCTAAATCTCCTGAGATCCTCAAGTCTTTTTTTTAAACTTTCTAGTTCCCACTCTCTTACTTTTCTCATCCCACTGTAAAAAAAAAGCTCTTCTTTAAGGGGCTGATAGGTTGCAGGCTGATGCCTAGCAACAACATTCCCTGTGCCTTAAGTAGCTGCAAGCCCTTGGCTGAACCCTTTGATGTGACTGTCAGGGCAGATTTATTTTGTTTTAGCACATTGTCTACTTGTCCAGATGTATCACAAGATAAAAAGAAGTTGTGTTTACACTTTTTGGAGCTGTAATTAAATTGTGTTTTTGATAAGCCTCAGAGAGATCCGAGATGAAAAAGGGGGCATCATCCAGGGCAAAGAAGGGAGCTGTTTGTTAGCTGAAAACACCTGCTAGTTTAGCAAACACGAGTTTGAACATTGGAGGTAGGGTATACGCCTTTGAACCCTAGAGGAATGTGTACCCTTAGGAGGCAACCATTGGCCTACATAGATTCAGAACTGATATTGTCGGTGTAGCACATATATAATAGTGTTTTTTAAAATCACATTTTAAAGATATTGCCAGAATTCAATTATAGTGGTGTAATATCTTGGAACAAGGCACCTCCTGAGCTCTGATCATGCGGAGCCTGATTTGATACCACCAGATATAATGGATACACCCTCGAAAAATGGTTTCTCTCTGCAAATTTCTCTAGAGCCAGCTACAATAAAAGCACCTTCACAAAGTTGTTTTAAATTCAAATTAAGGACTGATTTGGATTTATTCTCGCCCTCACTTATAAAGGTGAGACAATTTGTCACCCATTTCTGACAGCTGCTCTATTTGCAGGGTATGTTGTGCTTGCTGGGTATACGGTTCCAGAAAGCCAGCTGGGCAAGACTGCCCCAGCAGAATCCCAAGAGCAGCAGTCTACCGCCAGGTCCTCTCAGGCTCGAGCACCCAGGACTCACTGGCCATCGTCATCTCAAAGGTCCCCCCCGTGAACAACAGTAAACTTTCACGAGCTCTGCTGAAGCCACTGCGGAAGCACCTCACAGTGATAGGAGAGTGAGGAAACCTCCTCTGGGTTGTGCACTTGGGTGTCAGGAGATTCTAGTTCAATCTTCAGTTGGCTAATAAATTCAGCACCGTTATCACATTTGGGTGTTTGGTGAATGTCCACTTTTCATTGCAGCTAGTGAATTTGCGTTATTAGAATGTCACTGATAGAGAGGTTGGCTGAACGATTTGACTATTTTTCAATGAAGGGCACGGTGAAGGGGGTAACCAAGACTGTTAATGCTGAGAGACAGGTGAGTGGATTGAGCAGGGCAAGGCTAGTACTGAGAGATCAACTGCTGTCTGGCTGCGAGGCATTGTGCCGTCCCTCCTTCCGGTTTTCCCTCACCTTCCCTCATTATTTGTCGTCAGATGATGCTTATTGCTGTCGCTGTGCCTCCTCCAACTCCAACCCTCGTTGCATAGCCATGGTGTACAGAATGCAGCACACTACTATGATATGACCCTTTGTCTGGGGCATATTGCAGAGTGAGCAAGGCACTGGAACTTTAGTTACAAGATGCCAATGGTGTGTTCAAGACGACTGGAGACCAGCTCTGCTGTACGGACGTGGTGCGCACACACACCGCAGGTAGCTATATAGCAGGTGGCATAACAACAGGGAACAACAGGCAGCAGCTTCAACAAGGACAGATGCTTCAGTTCTATGACCCTAATGCTCGCTGGGAAAGCAAGATTTGAAAAAATTGGACTGGGCTTCTAAGGTTCAAATCACAGATTTGCCGCACCTCAATCTGTGCTCTGGTTATCCGTGTTTGCCAAATTATTTAAACGACTAAAAGTTCCAAGAACTGCCTTATCTTGGAGTGAACTATACAGGCAGGAGATGTGTTGAGTGAAGCTTTTGTGCTGGTATTCTGTACTGAAGTTTTGGATTGATTCATACTGTTGCGATGCAGTGGTTTCTGGGCTTCTCACTTTTATGTAAAGGTCTGGCATAGATGACCGTGATTAATGTGCCACTGCTTCAGTCTGAGGAAGAGAGTGTTAAAAGACCAGGCCCTCAAATCTGGCACCAAGCTTATAGTCTACAGAGCTGTAGTGATACCCGCCCTCCTATATAGTTCAGAGACGTGGGCCATATACAGTAAACACTTCAAAGCGCTGAAGAAATACCAACAATGCCTCTGCAAGATCCTGCAAATCCACTGGGAGGATAGACGCACCAACGTCTGTGTTCTCGATCAGGCCAACATCCCCAGCATCGAAGCACTGACCACACTCGACCAGCTCCATTAGGCGGGCCACATCGTCCGCATGCCCGATACGGGACTCCCAAAGCAAGCAACATTCGGAACTCATACACGGCAAGCGGGCCCCAGGTGGGCAGAGGAAACGTTTCAAGAACATCCTCAAAGCCTCCTTGAAAAAGTGCTGCATTCCCACCGGCACCTGGGAATCCCTGGCCCAAGACCGCCCTAAGTGGAGGAAGAGCATCCGGGAGGGCGCTGAGCACCTCGAGTCTTGTCGCCAAGTGCATGCAGAAACCAAGCTCAGGCAGTGGAAGGAACGTGCGGCAAACCAGACTCTCCACCCACCCTTTCCTTCAACCACTGTCTGCCCCACCTGTGGCTGAGACTGTCATTCCCACATTGGACTGTACAGTAACCTGAGAACTCACCTTTTATAGTGGAAGCAAGTTTTCCTCGATTCCAAGGGACTGCCTATGACGATGATGTTGAGTGCTTCAGTGATGATCTTCCGAACTGACCGACCAGCCACATTTTTCTGATATAAAAACAGAAAATACTGGAGATACTCAGCAGTCAAGCAGCATCTGTGGAGGGTGAAACAGAGTTAACCTTTCAGGTCGATGACCCTTTGTCAGAACTGGTGAAGAACATTTTTGCGATGATGAGAGTGGGTGGTCTTTGGTATGGATATGGTGGTTTCCAGTCTACTCTGTAGCATAGCTTTAAATGTTGCTACATCCAGGAATAAAAGACAAGCTTTATTTATAAACTGCCAACAGAACTACGATATTTCATTACTGAGTAGAAATACATTTTGCAGAAAAGTCAAAGATACTGAAAAAACAGAAGATTCGAGTTGTTCATAATAGCGAATCACTCCAAACTATTTTTATTATGAGCAACTAGAATCTTCTGTTTTTTCAGTATCTTTGACACTTTGCTCCAATATAAATCGCATGCGATCCTTAGTCAATGAATTGAATGTAATTGAAGAGACCTTGGTATCTTTATAGCATAGAGCCAAATGGGCAACATCATGGTCACTGGTTTTGAACGTAGTATTGATTCTGTGGTCTTTGTCCTGGGGATAATACACCAGCTGTCCACGAAGAGTGCAGGACTGTATCTCATTATGTGTATTGGTGCAATTGTTGCTTGCCTTTCAGTTCAGTAAAGAATACTTTGCAAATGGTGGTTTGGATGTCTCAGCACATTCAGCAGGATCTTCACCGCTTGGTGTCTTTATTTCTAGTCAACCTTCATGCAATACACAGAGCCTTGAAACGCTTGAGTGCACAACTGGTCCTAACTCGTTATACTCGACAGATGCATATGAATAACTTAATTTAACAGATAGATCGAGCCAAAGATTCATAAGCAGCAGTGAACTCTCGTTCAATATGATTGCATCTCTCAGAAAATAAAGTATGTTAACCATAAAGCTATGTTAGTGTTCACTTACAAACTTTTTTTCAGATCCCTTTTTAGAATGGTCTTGTATTCATTCACTATAAAGCACATTTTATTAAATATAGTCTTTCAGCTTCAATACAAGTTTGATCAATCTGTAATTTGCTGTCTTTGCTGCTGTTTGAGATGGTGGTGGTTCCTGATTTTGAATCTTCTTGAGTTGCTGTGGTTCCTTCAGCTGTAATTTGCAGTAGACATTATAAAAACCACGCAAAGAATATAATCTATAATTTCAGCAAATATATAACATCTCTCACTTTGTGCAGACATTCCTTTGATCTCAATATGGTTGGAATGCATTTTCTGCATCCTAACGAGAGCATCCTTGAGCGAGCAAAGAGAAGAGCGAAGTTCTGGGGTTGATTCCAGTGAGAACAATAGCGCTGAGGTCACATCATTCTCAAGTCAAAGAGAAAGTTGTTGGGGTTGTTTCTGTCTGGAAAGGGTGAAGGTAACAGCAAGGAAGAATATGGCTAGATTGTAAGGACTGGGGAACATCTGTGCAGAGAACAGGAAGTGTGGAAGGCACTTGATACCAATCTCCAGGACGACGAACATAGAGAGATGTTTCCCACTGCTATTTTTCAGCCCCAGTAAGGCAGCAGTGATTGTTTTTGCATCAACTCTGGCATTCCATTTTTAAGGATAATGATTCTGCTTCCTATGAACAAATGATCTCAACAGTTCATGGTGGTACTCTTCCATATTGGGTGAACATCATTTTTGCATTTTGCCCATTCAGTCGGAACAGTTTATTTCAATTTTTATAGAGCTTGATTTTGATATTTAATTTGTATTTCAACAAGAGTTTAATTGTACGTGAAATGCTTTGAGGTGTTTGAGATATATAAATCGCTATATAAAGGTAGATCTTTCCTTTTCTTGTACTTTTACATTAAAATTATATTTAAGCTATACTTGTTACTTGCCTGTCTAAATGTTGGACACTGAGTCCTATAATTTAGGGTGTTTCTTTACAAAAATAACTAGTCAACCGAATTTGCTCCAACTAGCTTGGACTTCTGTTTGTTAAGTTCATCTGAGACTGTGAAACTTCAGCTGATCTGACCATTTAGCATTTCGGCAATGTTCTTAAAAGTCAGGTCCTCTCTCAACGGTCTCTTTCCGGCATTGTTGTTTTTGACTCTAATCACAATTCAAGTACAAATCATGCAACTCCTTTTATTCGTCAAATCACAGTGTTTGCAGGGTTCTACAACACCATAATACCTGTATATTAATCAATTTCTTATTTTGTTGCATTAAAAACATAGCTCATATTTTTTCCCTTGGCTGATGGTTCTCAAATTTCCCTGTAACTTTCTATATGTTTTTTGTCACTGCCTATATCCTACAAATAAAGAACTTCATCACAGTGTTGAAATCCCCAAGTCTTCCCTGCACAACATTTAGTTAGCTTGTATTACATTAGGCTTAACCCTAACCCTAACTTTCAGTTTTAGGTTTCTGATTACCTGAGAAAATGCAACTCTGAATGTGTTAATTCTTGCCAAGCCATTTCAGTCAGCAGTTTTAGCATTTCCAGTGTCAAGTAATAATGTCTCTCACTTACAATTGCATCAGAAAAGACCAATAACATTTGTCTTTAAAATGTTAAATGTGTACTGTTGATGAAGATGAGAAACAGTAGGGCCAAGTGAACTTGCTGCATATGTCCTACTTTAGAAAGTTGAATGAGCTAATGTGTTTGTGCCCTGTGAGGAAGTTGGGTATCTGGTTCAACAGAGCTCCCACAGTGGTGTTGCGTAGGGAATTCCAGGGCGTTGGCCCAGCGATGATGAAGGAACAGTGGTATATGCCCGAATCAGGATGATGTGGGACTTGGAGGAGAACTTGTAGGTGATGGTGTTCCCATGACATTGACGTTCCTGTCCATCTTGGTGGTAGAAGTTGTGGGGCTGGGAGATGCTGACATAGTAAGTTTGCAGAGTTACTGCACTGCACTCTGTACATAGTATATATGCACCCTGTATGTAGTATATGTGCACCATGTACATAGTACATATGCAACCTGTATGTAATATATATGCATCCTGTATATGGTATATATGCAACCTGTACATGCTACAGCCACCATGCACCCATGGCGGAGGAGGTGCATATTGAGTTCTGTCACAGGGATGCAGATCAAGTGGCCTGTTTTGTTCTGCTTGGTGTTGACCTCCTTGAGTCTTTTTGTGGTTACACCCATCCAGGTCAGTGCTAAGCATTTCCTCACACTCCTGAATTGAACCTTGTCGATGGCAAGAGTCAGGGGGTTTGCTAAACACAAGGGTGAATCTAAACACAAGGCCAAGCCAAACAAAAAACTGGCATGTCACCTTAATTTGATCATTTGAAAAATCGGCTTTTTGCACATGAACAGTTGTCTGCTTAATATTGGTAACCAGAACTAGATCACAGTTGTTCAGTTTACAACTCAAACAGCAGTGTTCAGTTCCTCTTCTGAACGTATATTTTCATTTTCATGGGCCGGCAAATAAACATGTGTGTGCGCAGAGGTCATCTTTATTAGATTTTATTGGGCTTAGGTTTCAATGAAAAGTACTAAGATCATTCAGGGCTCACTTTAAGAGTTTGAGCTGGATATCGTTTCCAGTAAAACAGATCACATTTCATCTTTTACTGGCAAAACTCACAAATATTATATTTCTTTCAACTTTGTGCTTCATTTGCATAAATTCTGTTGCTTATTCGGCTTTGCATGAAAAGAAAAAGAGAAACACATTGGCCTTGATTTAGAAGATTTTTGTACCCAAGATCAGATTTACATTTCCCTTCAGCACAGTGCTGCACTTGTACCAATGGGTCCAAATTTCGGCTCGAGTTGCTCCTATTTTTTTGGAGCAACTAGTTCAGTATGGAGTATCTTAGAAATCACAATTCTCGGCATTTAGTTTGTTCCAATTCTAGTAAGTTAGAATAGTTTTGATTTAGTTCAGTTTCTTTTTCAAAAGGGGCGTGACCAACCACTTACACCTGTTTTGCAAGTTTAGGCAGCGAAAAGTTACTCCAACCTAACTTAGAATGGAGTAAGTGTCAATTTTTGTATGCTCATAAAAACCTTGCCACACATTTTAGGAATTAGGCGCAGGGAGTGAGAGATGGAGCAGGGGGTGGGGGTGGGTGGGTAGGTGGGGGGAGGGAATTTAGGGGATTTTACAAAGCATTTAAACACTTCACTTTTACCAATAAAGAGCCATCACCAATAATAAATGATAAATAAATCAATAAATAAAAAATTAAAATTTCCTCCACCTCCATCGAAGCAACAGCAGCAGGCACCGAGCTGCGATCTTTCAGTCGTTCGGCCAGGGGATAGGGGCGGTATTGAAAACACCGGGAGGGCGAGAGCACACGCAGGCAGCAGGCACCGAGCTCCACACACCCAAAAATCACTCTTCTGCATGTCCCTTTAAAGATGGCCGATTGCCAATGTTTGTGCGCCATTGCGCATGTGAAACGCTCCAACGCGCATGCGTAAACGCTGCCGGCACTCAAACTGATGGTGGGCCTTAGCCCTGCCCCCTGCTGGCAGTGTTTGGTCAGAACGCGTTTGCTCCACCCCCAGCAGCTCCTGCTGTGCCGTGCTGAGCTGTAAACGGGCCTACAGATATCGGAGAATCGCGAGGTAAGTATTTGGCGTTTTTTCAGTTCTAGAAATTAGGCGGGCCTCTCCAAGATGTGCAATTCTACCGGGGATCTGAAACTTGGGCCCAATGTTTCAGTGCTGTGGTAGCTCAAAGTGCAGATGATTCTATAGTCATTTCTTTATTTATATTTTTAAAAGCTTAAAGATGCAAAGTTGCTACGTTACTATTAAAATGATTCCAGTTCACTTTTAACTGTCAAAACCCAAATCTTTTATCTCTTTAAAAGTGTTCTGACCTTTTTTACTCATAGTTTCTTACTTAGCTAATAATATGTAATTTACTACTGAAATGTGATTCCTGTTTCATTGGTGACAAGAATGCTTTTGTGTCTGATTAGTGCCTGTTTTTTAAAGTAGCTTGATGTATCCTAACTTACCTTCCATACTGTCCTTGTATAAAGGCACTATTGGGCTGAATTACTTCGGTCAGCCTTTGTCCATTGAAATTGCTTCAAAATGTGCTTTCTCTGTAAAGTCAGTCATGAAACTGATGAAGCACCCCATTAGTTAACCAGCCTGTTGATGAATTCTTGACCAGTATGCTGCATGAGGAATGGTCTGATGTAAGTTCATGTCCAGAAATTGCAAGTCCCTGATCAGCTGAACCATTGGAAAAAGACTTGGATTTAATTTGCACAGGTGAATGTTTTTAAGTTTAGTGCACTAGCAATATTGCTCATCAGTTATGGAGTGTGTGGTCTGTGTTTGTGAATCCCATTATTCACGTCAGACAACTTCATAAAGAAATGAGAGATGGCACCAAGAAGATCTTAGGACAAGAGCGAGAGGACTTGATTGAGGGAAATTTCACTTGCAGTGGAAAAAACAAGCTTGAAGAAAATGGCAGTTCTGGTGTGGTAAAATGCAAGTTGAGAGATTTTTTTAAAGTGTACGAGGAAGCAAAATACAAATAAGGAAAGCAGCAGCAACTGGAGGCAAAATGGCCAACAGACCCAAAAAAGATTAAACAGTGGCAGGTAGGTAAAATGAAGAGAGTAGGCAGACAACAGAATCGTGGCACAGCAGGGAGAGAGAAAGAGGGACAACACAGTCAGTTGGTAACCTTGTTGTCAAGTGTTCACCATGATGATTTGGGGCAAAACATTGGTACATGAGGCAGTCGCTTCATTTCTAGGAGCATGTGTAGTATGAGCAGTTTTATGCTGAAGTTATCAATGTGGTTTGAAATTTATTTTAATCTGATAGTCAAAGTAAATAATCAAAGGTACATATACAAAAAAATGTTTTGTAAATAATTAATACAAATATGTAGAAAACAGTTTTCTGTAAACGTTCAATATTGTTTGTAAATATTAAATGATATAACATAAATACATACATTTTGAGCTCTTGTGCAACCCCGATTTTCAAAGCTTCACCATTGGTGGGCGCGTCTTCAGCTGCCGAGGACCAAAGCGCTGTCATTCCCTCCTAAACCTCTCTACCTCCTTTTCCTCCTTTAAGTAACTCCTTAAAACATATCTCTTTGACCAAGCTTTTGATCAGCTGTCCTCTTTATGTGGCTTGGTGTCAAATTTTGTCTGATAATGCTCCAGTCAAGCGCCTTGGGACATTTTTACTACATTAAAGTCACTATATAAATGCAAGTTGCTTTTTATATGTGCGTTATATTTTGTAATACAATCTTAAATTACTTATGAAGCAACAAGGGAAATACTAACACCTGGCAGATATCGTTGGCATGATGCGTTTGGTAAGGGGGGCCCATTGTGGTCCTTCACAGTTTCCCTTCATCAGACCTTGTGACCTGACTTGTCTTAAATGCAAATCACTGCACACAGCACCCTCTTCTGCTCACAATAGGGTGTGGCATGAAGTCCACCTGAATTAATCAAAAGGGCCTGTCTTTATGCTTTGTGTGTAAGTGTGTGATGCTTTCTGGCTCAAGGTTGGATAGGGAAGTACCTACTCAAGGCGCACAGGATGTTATCCACATTAGTGCATAATGTTTTCAAATGGAATGCTGAATGACAGCATAGATACATAGGTCTCGGGAGGTTTGCTTTTTGTGGCTAGCAAAGTGCCTTAGCGCCAATTGAGAAAAGAATAACAAAAAGATATCAAAGTAAAATCGATGAGCTTGTAAGGAGGTTTACTGTAGTCCTGTCAACCAAATCAACCTTGTCTTGTGATTATTTTTCTGTGTGAACTTCTATAGCATATGACCAAAGAGAACTCTTGTTGGTCATGCCTAATCTGATTAGCTTTAAAGGGAAAATAAATTTTACAGCACATGGGATTTCTCCTTTGGCTTGCTCAATTTTTAAAGGGTTCCAGAGCCTCTTCCTTCGATACAGGATGGGTCATTGAATAAACTTAAAAGGAGAGAGGATATGGGAGGAAATGGGTGGGATTGTGAATTAATCTTCCAGGAAAGAAATGTTTGATCAGCAGTCGGAAGGGTATGAAATCTCTGATGTTGACAGCAGGGAGCTTTCTGACCAGAGCTTGATTGACATTCCTGCCTCTCCCTCAGGAGCTAATGTCCAGTGGAGCTCAGGCATCCTCTGTCTGTGGGTGGTAGTGTTAATAATGTGGCAACTGGAAAGATTAATTGTAGACAAGCAGCAGGATTACGAGGGGCTTCACCGGTGCAAAGCAACAGCAGAGAGTAAAGCCTCTGATCTCTCAGCTAGAGAGGAAATTAGTCAGGGCAGACAGGAGTTAGCTTAAAAAAGCATTTAGGATATTAAAGCCAAATGGTGAGAGGATATGAGAATAGTTAACAAGAAAAAACATTCAAGGTTCAAGATAAACATCTGATGACTTCGCACAGAAGGATGGAATTCTCATGTAATGCAGCTAAACCTGTCCTATGCACGTTTCTTCAATTTAAAATCCATTTTGAGCTGTGAGCTCTTCTCTGAAGCAAAATACCAACTCTGTATTTGTGAAAGTGGATCCCCTGTTTGATGTAGAAATAAGCCAAAGGGGTTTGAATTGCTTTGAGTGATTGAAATGTGTATAAAAGTATTTTACACTCTTTTGCATTCAAATGAAGTTTGCGCTCATCTATATTCTTTAAAGTGTGGTGATGTCATGCCACCTGTTGGATTCCTAGCAGACAACAGGGGATCAAAGTGTCAGCTTCAGTCACAGCCTGACCTTCTGTTAACCTCTGACCCAGTTCGTAGATCAGTGACAGCAAATGAATCTTTCCCTGGACTCCTCAAAAACAGCTGGGGGTGTAGAGAGAGAGCGAGGGAGGGTATGGAGCTTCTAATCATAGCTGATGCGCTTACGTTCATCATTCTTTACCCTAATCAAAACCACTCTCTTTGCAAACAAAGATGAAAGAAACCTGAGGATCCATTTACTGTCCAACTGTTGCAAGCTGCAAAGTGATTGTGACACACAACATCCGTTGAAGACCTGGACCCCAGTTCTGGCCTCCATTTGTGCCAGCAAAATATAACAACAAATTCAGGTGCAGACAAACCTCACTCGCATTTGTTTGCAAAAAGTTCTCTTTCTTATGCTCCTGTCCGATGCCTGAGTGGAAAATTGCACTGCATGGTGGGTTGATTCTTGGGCCTGAATTTTCCTTGCATAAACAGCCCATTTCCATACAGGACAAAAAATGGTCTGGTAAGGGAAATGGGACTGAGAGCCCTTCTGTCGAAACTCCATCCCCCAAAAATGGCAGCCATGACTTCCGTCCCATGACCCCACTGTAACCCTCAGCCAACTGCCTTAAGTGGGTCACACAGCATGCAGACAAAGGTGGGGGACATCATGGCCTATTCGCCTCTGGGCTTTCTCTGAGTTTCTGCTGATTTATTATCCCTACAGATCACCTTCACTATAAAGGTGGTGGTGCTGGGCCAATACAATGTCCCACAGGTGGGAAAAGGTCGGGGAGGTGAAAGGTCATATTGGCTTCCGGTTTGCAGCATTGCATTGGCTAGAAGTCACTTCCACTACGAGTATTTGAGTATTTCAAGGTATTTGTTATGTTTCATCAGTAGAGAGACCGAACTGTTCAGAGCAGTTGGAGTGCAGGATGTCATTGATCCGATAATTAAAGCCCCTTCCGAAAGTTTCATGAGCATGATTTCATTCACTGAATGCACAGTCATGTGATGCAACCCATCTCCGTCTGCATGTCAGCGTGTGCAATCCAGCAAGTAGCCATGATTCTTTTCTCCTCAGGCAATCCAGGATACCTGCACTGATTGTCCAGAGCAATATGACAAAATGGCTGACAGGAGACTGGATGTACACACGGCAACTTTGGCTAATGACTCCCTTTTCTCATCCAAGGACAGAGGCCGAAAACCAGTGCAATGAAGCCTTGGGTGCTACCTGAAAAATAGTTGAGCATACCATTGAAATTCTCGGGTCTTGTTTGCACAGTGTGGACAGGTCAGGGGTAGCCCTGCAATACAGTCCAGCAAAGGATTCAAGAATTGTAGTGGCTTGCTACATCCTCCCTTTGTAATGGGATTTGCCTTCCAAACACACAAAATGAAGAAGGGTTGAAAGAAATAGTCCCCTGATCAAGGCAAAGGTGCCCAGGAGAGAAAGAGGAGGTCGACCTGGAAATATCCGCCATCAGCAACATGTGCCATCAGGCAGAAGGTCATCAGCAACTTCTTCCAGGGTGTCCCTCATCTGCTTACCAAAGGCTCTTTGTGATCCCTTGCCTCTCGGATAACTGACCTTCAAATCTGTGACACCTCTCTCATCCTCTCAGGGAGAAGATAATTCAGGGAGAAGATAATTGCAAATGTGAATCACCATATAAAACATATAACAAGAGGCCTGTATTGGACAAACACACATGTACAAAGCACACCAAACCACCAAATATGTACATATTAACTTTCAACTTGTTATTATGCCTTTGGTGTTTAGGTTCCTCTGCTGAAGTGGTTTATTATTGTCTACTTAAAACTCTTTTCACAAGTAACCCTACCCTGTTACTGCAATGTGGTGCTACTTGAGCATCAGGAGATTGTGAGGTTTGTAGTGGAACTGTACAGATAGGGGCCTTGAGGACTGAGGTAGCATTCATCTCCGAAATGCTGATGTCCTTGCAGGGTCTGCTTCTAGTGCCATGCTGCTTATGTGTCCAACGCCTGCCAGGTATTGCAGCTCCCTCCTGTGCATTGATACAGTCACTACCATGAGAAATTGTGACATGTGCAGTCCACAAACGCAAGAGAGCAGGCCGAATAGTTCCAGCTCAGTCCTGAAAATCCTGCGCTATTGTTCTTCAGCACATCTATAGAAGCAGTCATTGCTGACACTCCAGAAGCAACAGTTGTCCTTCGGAACTATTCCTGATATCTTGATGCTACATTCATCTCCTGGACTGCCACACTCACCAAGGTGATCTTCACATCATGCCACATGGTGTTGCCGATGTGGTTTTTGGACCCCTTCGATCATGCAGAGCATGTATGTGATCAATGTTTCTGAATCATAGATATTTTACGCACTGTGCCCCAGTCATTTTGCTGCATGGGCTCCTCAGCTGAGGGGATTTATTATTGCCACTTTGGCGAGAGATGACTGCACCCACATTATTCCCTCCCAGCTCCTCCTACTCACTGATGCGTTGTGATTCACCCTATGATGGAGTCTGCCTCACTATTCACTTTCTCCTGAGTGGGTGTACCTGCTGGTGCTTCAAGATATAAGGTGTCCTGATGGAATGAGTGAATCAGGTACAGGAAGATGCTCTGTGGAGGTGCCAGCAGCTTGTCAGATATTTCTTTCTGTAAGTGTTCAGCACCTGTCAGGATAGAGAGACATGAATTTTAGGAGGAAGCACTCTGAGTTGCAAATGAGAAGATGTGACTGAGCAATAATAGGAGGCCTTTCACGTAATCCGAATGTCTGAAGACAGCAAACACTTACAGTATTGTAAGAGATCCATCCTATTACCAAGCTGAAGCTGACAGCTCTCCTCCTACCTCTCCATCTCCCGCTGCCTCCCTGCTGATGAGTTGTCGAGCATCCCCCTCATATCTACTCGGGCTTGATACTTGCCGTTCCTCCACTTGTAGCGCCACTTTGCTTTGTGCACATGCATCGCCTTTGCAAAGAACACACAGATTTAGACAGACCACTGACGAATTCACAGTGTCATTCCACCCAGGTTTCTGCAGATATTCGCGTGTGAAGAAGCTATTGGGTGCAGGCAATGCATCGAACTCTTCACTTTTCACTCAAATACTGCAGCTAATTTGATATGGGACAGTGCAATGCTATGACAGCAGGCAGTGTCATGAGGGGAATGGTGAGGGTATCTTGCACTTAATAACCGTCTGATTCATCTGTTCTTTTACATTACGTGGTCCTGGATAGTATGGAAGTAAGTCGTGCTTCCAATGTTATTTCTGCACCTGCATGCACATTCATGCCTTCACTTACCTGAGCCAACCTGCCGAGATCATTGCAACATTTATGACACTGAACACCCTTAAAGTGGTGGTTGAGTTGTCAGTGACCCTGAGCACCATCTCCGTCCAGAATTCATGAATCCCCTTCCTCTGGGGCTTCATTCCCTGGTGCCAAGGAATCTTATCATCTTCGCCTAATGCCAGCCAACATGGCCTTCACCACAGCTTCTGAAAATCTTGGGGCTTTGGCCATGTCAAACCCCCTTGTTGCTCCCTCTTCTGCCATTGCAATTCGCGTCTTAAAGTCTAGATCTAGCTCCAGACACCTCCCAGTTTGCTCTCTCTCCTTTTCTCACCCAGCCGCTGTGGTTCTAACCTTCCAACTGCATCAGATTGTCCACCCACCCACCCCTGCAGAAGCAGGATTCCATTCCTGCCTGAAACCCACCCTACACACAGTCAGGATGGAGCTGGACTGTCCTAATAGCCCTGGGGTAGGGAGGGTTGGATTCCTGCACCTGACCAGTATGGGCTGGCTCACAGCAGGAAGTGTCTCTGTCTTTATGTGTGTGTGTGTCTGAAGTTGGCAGATTAAGTCTTATCCTATACTGTCCCTACCATGAATCATGACTTTCAGTACGGGGCAGGGAGAAATCTATGCTCTCTTCAAATGCAGAAGGCACAAAAATAACGGGCCAAACATACGAATGAGATGAGCTCATATATGGATACAGAATGGGCATTTCTTGTATTGCTTGCTCCGGGCAACCCACAATGTCACCATTTCTCCCGCGTTAGGTGGCCCTCCGAGGAAAGAAAATCTAAAATAAAAAGTACCAGTCTGCAGCCTCTCAAAACCCAGACACTCGCTGTGTGGAACAGGGCATGTAATACCAATCTGTGGAGCAAACCACGATTTGTGCATGTGCAGGCAATTAATGACCTGGTATCACTGGTTGAGTAAGTGACAAAATCAGGTTAGCAGACATGATGACATCATCAGTGAGCAATGAGCTGCTGTCACTTGATTTTTGAGCAGTAGATATAGGAGCACCGGCACTCCTTAGTCCACTGAACATCGATCAACTCTGGCAGCAAAATGGAGACGAGAGAAGCTGGCACTGATAAGGGATCACTAGCACATACTCCACATAGTATAAAAAATGTTATCTTAATGAAGATTGATAGAAGTATTGTTCCTTCAGCCAAACAGCGATCAGCACTATTTGGAAGCTTTCGGTTTAGTTTTCAGCCTAAAACCAAACTTGTATTTGTCTGCGCTAATTTCTACTTATGTGGCTCGTTGTCAAATTTTTTATCTCATAGCACTCCTGTGAAGCGCCTTGGGACGTTTCACTATGCTAAAGGTGCTATATAAATACAAGTTGTTGTTGCATACTTTTAGACTGACTTTTAGATTGGTTTAATTGGCAGCGAACTACTAAGTAGCTGTTTGGTGTTTAAGTAAATTTTAGTAAGTAAATTAATTTAAGGGTTAAGTCATGGCAGGAGAGCTTGGACCCGTGTCATGCTCCTCCTGTGCCATGTGGGAAGCCAGGGACACTTCCAGTATTCCTGACTACTATGAGTGACAGAACGCATGACGGCACTGGAGCTGTGGGTGGACTCACTCTGGAGCATGTGCGATGCTGAGAATGTTGTGGATAGCACATTTAGTGAGTTGTTCACACCGCAAGTAAGGGTTTGGACAGATAGTGAATGGGTGACCAAGAGACAAGGCAAGATCGGGGAAAGTAGTGCAGGAGTCCCCTGCGGTCATCTCCCTCCAAAACAGATATACCGTTTTGGATACTTTTGGGGGAGATGACTTACCAGGGGAAGGCACCAGCAGCCAGGTTCATAGCACCATGGGTGGCTCTGCTGCACAGAAGGGCGGGAAAAAGGGTGGGAGAGCTATAGTGATAGGGGACTCTATTGTAAGGGGAATAGATAGGAGTTTCTGCGGCCGCAACCGAGACTCCAGGATGGTATGTTGCCTCCCTGGTGCAAGGGTCAAGGATGTCTCGGAGCAGCAGCAGAGCATTCTGGAGAGGGAGGGTGAACAGTCAGTTGTCATGGTACATGTAGGTACTAACGACATAGGTAAGAAGTGGGAAGAGGCCCTACAAGCTGAATTTAGGGAGCTAGGAGTTAAATTAAAAAGTAGGACCTCAAAGGTAGTAATCTCTGGATTGCTACCAGTGCCACGTGCTAATCCGAGTAGAGGGAGCAGGATAGTTAGAATAAATACGTGGCTTGAGCAATGGTGCAAGAGGGAGGGATTCAAATTCCTGGGACATTGGAAACAGTTCTGGGGGAATTGGGACCTGTACAAAAGGGGCGGTCTGCACTTAGTCAGGACTGGAACTGATGTCCTGGGGGTAACATTTGCTCATGCAGTTCGGGAGTGTTTAAACTAATATGGCAGGGGGATGGGAACCTATGCAGCGAGACAGGGCGAAGTAATATGGAGTCAGAAACAGATGGTAGAAAGGTAAAAAGCAATAGTGGAAGGCCAAGTAAACAAAGGCAAGAAATAAAAAGGGCCACACTACATCATAATTCTAAAAGGACAAAGGGTGTTAAAAAAACAAGCCTGAAGGCTTTGTGTCTTAATGCAAGGAGTATCCGTAATCAGGTAGATGAATTAACTGTGCAAATAGATGTTAACAGATATGATGTGATTGGGATTACAGAGACGTGGCTCCAGGATGATCAGGGCTGGGAACTCAACATCCATGGGTATTCAACATTCAGGAAGGATAGAATAAAAGGAAAAGGAGGTGGGGTAGTATTGCTGGTTAAAGAGGAGATTAATGCAATAGTTAGGAAGGACATTAGCTTGGATGATGTGGAATCTATATGGGTGGAGCTGCAGAACACCAAAGGGCAAAAAACGTTAGTGGGAGTTGTGTACAGACCTCCAAACAGTAGTAGTGATGTTGGGGAGGGCATCAAACAGGAAATTAGGGGTGCATGCAATAAAGGTGCAGCAGTTATCATGGGTGACTTTAATAAGCATATAGATTGGACTAACCAAATTGGAAGCAATTCGGTGGAGGGGGATTTCCTGGAGTGCATAAGGGATGGTTTTCGAGACCAATATGTCGAGGAACCAACTATGGGGGAGGCCATCTTAGACTGGGTGTTGTGTAATGAGAGAGGATTAATTATCAATCTTGTGCGAGGCCCTTTGGGGAAGAGTGACCATAATATGGTGGAATTCTACATTAGGATGGAGTTTGAAACAGTTAATTCAGAGACCATTGTCCAGAACTTAAAGAAGGGTAACTTTGAAGGTATGAGGCGTGAATTGGCTACGATAGATTGGCGAATGATACTCAAGGGGTTGACTGTGGATGGGCAATGGCAGATATTTAGAGACCGCATGGATGAACTACAACAATTGTACATCCCTGTCTGGCGTAAAAATAAAAAAGGGAAGGTGGCTCAACCGTGGCTATCAAGGGAAATCAGGGATAGTATTAAAGCCAAGGAGCTGCATACAAATTGGCCAGAAATAGCAACCAACCCGGGGACTAGGAGAAATTTAGAACTCAGCAGAGGAGGACAAAGGGTTTGATTAGGGCTGGGAAAATAGAGTACGAGAGGAAGCTTGCAGGGAACATTAAAACGAACTGCAAAAGCTTCTATAGATATGTAAAGAGAAAAAGGTTAGTAAAGACAAATGTAGGTCGCCTGCAGTCAGAATCAGGGAAAGTCATAACGGGGAACAAAGAAATGGCAGACCAATTGAACAAGTACTTTGGTTCGGTATTCACTGAGGAGGACACAAACAACCTTCCGGATATAAAAGGGGTCAGAGGGTCTAGTAAGAAGGAAGAACTGAGGGAAATCCTTATTAGTCGGGAAATTGTGTTGGGGAAATTGATGGGATTGAAGGCCAATAAATCCCCAGGGCCTGATGGTCTGCATCCCAGAGTACTTAAGGAGGTGGCCTTGAAAATAGCGGATGCATTGACAGTCATTTTCCAACATTCCATAGACTCTGGATCAGTTCCTATGGCGTGGAGGGTAGCCAATGTAACCCCACTTTTTAAAAAAGGAGGGAGAGAGAAAACAGGGAATTATAGACCGGTCAGCCTTACATCGGTAGTGGGTAAAATGATGGAATTAATTATTAAGGATATCATAGCAGTGCATTTGGAAAGAGGCGACATGATAGGTCCAAGTCAGCATGGATTTGTGAAAGGGAAATCATGCTTGACAAATCTTCAGGAATTATTTGAGGATGTTTCCAGCAGAGTGGACAAGGGAGAACCAGTTGATGTGGTATATTTGGACTTTCAGAAGGCTTTCGACAAGGTCCCACACAAGAGATTAATGTGCAAAGTTAAAGCACATGGGATTGGGGGTAGTGTGCTGATGTGGATTGAGAACTGGTTGGCAGACAGGAAGCAAAGTGTAGGAGTAAATGGGTACTTTTCAGAATGGCAGGCAGTGACTAGTGGGATACCGCAAGGTTCTGTGCTGGGGCCCCAGCTGTTTACATTGTACATTAATGATTTAGACGAGGGGATTCAATGTAGTATCTCCAAATTTGCGGATGACACTAAATTGGGTGGCAGTGTGAGCTGCGAGGAGGATGCTATGAGGCTGCAGAGTGACACTTGGATAGGTTAGGGGAGTGGGCAAATGCATGGCAGATGAAGTATAATGTGGATAAATGTGAGGTTATCCACTTTGGTGGTTAAAAACAGAGAGACAGACTATTATCTGAATGGTGACAGATTAGGAAAAGGGGAGGTGCAACGAGACCTGGGTGTCATGGTACATCAGTCATTGAAGGTTGGCATGCAGGTACAGCAGGCGGTTAAGAAAGCAAATGGCATGTTGGCCTTCATAGCGAGGGGATTTGAGTACAGGGGCAGGGAAGTGTTACTACAGCCTTGGTGAGGCCACACCTGGAGTACTGTGTACAATTTTGGTCTCCTAACTTGAGGAAGGACATTCTTGCTATTGAGGAAGTGCAGCGAAGGTTCACCAGACTGATTCCCGGGATGGCGGGACTGACATATCAAGAAAGACTGGATCAACTGGGCTTGTATTCACTGGAGTTCAGAAGAATGAGAGGGGATCTCATAGAAACATTTAAAATTCTGACTGGTTTAGACAGGTTCGATGCAGGAAGAATGTTCCCAATGTTGGGGAAGTCCAGAACCAGGGGTCACAGTCTTAAGGATAAGGGGTAAGCCATTTAGGACCGAGATGAGGAGAAACTTCTTCACCCAGAGAGTGGTGAACCTGTGGAATTCTCTACCACAGAAAGTTGTTGAGGCCAATTCACTAAATATATTCAAAAAGGAGTTAGATGTCGTCCTTACTACTAGGGGGATCAAGGGGTATGGCGAGAAAGCAGGAATGGGGTACTGAAGTTGCATGTTCAGCCATGAACTCATTGAATGTTGGTGCAGGCTCGAAGGGCCAAATGGCCTACTCTTGCACCTATTTTCTATGTTTCTATACAGGACTTGTAAGCAGAAGCAAGCTCACAGCAGACCATTCCTTTGTGAGGACTCTGTGAGGTTGTGGATTAAGCATTTGGTGACGACTAAGCCAGTGGCACTGGAGTTTGACGTGTGGAATATAATGATGGCTAGCATATTGCTATTTGTTTTGCGTAGCTTTCAGTCAAATTTTGTTATTGGTGAAGCTATCTGGATTCTTTTTCCTATCGGAACTATACTGGGCTATAGCATAGGTGATGAGGAAACTTGGAGGCTTGGGATGACAGATGCTGCAAGGTGTCGTATGCGAACAGACACTCATACATCCAGGGTTTAGTGTTTACCTTGATTGAGTTACCGAGAAGCAAACAGTTGTTGTTGATGCTCAATGCCTGCGACTAATGGAATCACCATTAATGGGGCATGGTGTCCATACTGTGGTCAGGCAGATGGTAGCAATGCACTCGCATGAGTTGTGCTGATTATCATGCCACTTGCAAAGAGTACCTGCTTCCTACTTAGCTAGGATTGAGATTTTCACTTGTCAGTTGCCGAATGGTCAACTAGTGACTGCCCTCCTTGGTGGAGAAGTAAGCATTGTCGTCTTGGGCTTAAGTTAGATCCAAGCTGATGCATCTGGAGTTGGGAGGTTTGAATTGCATCAATCCTCTATGGCACATGGATCGGATCTGATTTGATACCTGAGCCCGATTGATCTGCAGTACTCCAGGGCACTCTGCAACTGACCTTTCAGCCTCACTGAACCAGGAGTGGTGGATTCATCACAAGGAGCAGGGATTCTTCCCTGTGGTTCATTATAACCGTGCAAGTCAACATCCTACTGGGGTGGTCTGAGTTGGATAAGCATCTGGAAGCTAATCAGTTCAGCCAAGCTGTGTAGTTGTAGCCAGTTAAACTCCAGCATTATCCTTATGGGGCCCTTAAGCCTTGGCTCTTGCCAATCTGTACCTGAGCTCTCTGATTTTAGGTGAGTGAGTTCTGTAGATACAGGGAGAGAGAGTGAACTCCATATCAAGCAAGCAGAATCTCTTGGTGATCAGTACCTGTCAGGGATACAGAGACATAATTATCACATCAGGCACCTAACAGACCAAAAAAAAGAAGTAACTTCTTCATTGGTAGATTTAAAACACTGCTGCCAAGCTGCTAATATTATACTGAGTCATGCAGAACAGGAGGGTGCCACGTGTGATCCTTGCTCTTTATTGAGTTCGCTGGTTGAGTCATCTATAAGCAATCACCTTACGGACTTACACATGATAAATGGCCATTTGTTGAGGTTATGGAGAACAGCCAGTGCTTGGCTAACTGTACCCCAGTAAAAGGAATTGTCTTTGGTGGGAATAAAGTGATGTGGAAAACCTCAAATGCTTGCTTTCCCTTCCATCACCATATTTTTAGCTGTTTCCTCCCATATTGTGCATTTTCCAATGCCCCATTTCACCCCCGCCCCCGCACCCCCCCCCTCCCCGGACAATTGCAATCACCTTGAGACCAAGAGGGAGAACGGGCCTCTACGATTGATACTCTTGGAATCAGTGCGCTCCGAGTGCACTGAAAGCAGTGAATTAATTTTCCCGCTAATTTCTACCTTTTGCTGTCAGAGCAGGTTCCTTTATTTACACTCGATGCCTCTTACTGATTGCCCAGCTAAGAATGGGTAGCCACTGTGCAGGGAAATGATGTGAGAGAACCTTCATCTTAACATTGATTGGCGCAGCATGCCAGTGCTCCACTGCACTGCACTGCCAGATGTCTTTGCGATGCCATTTTTAGACTATGCCTGACTTTGTGATCTCTTTATAAAGAGTACTGGCTTCATTCTTCACTCTCGGTTTGCCAGTAGTACCGTGTCAGAACATTGTTGCTAAGGTAATTTGTCATGCTGTTCCAGACAACTACCTATTAATGCCATCTCCTCCATAGTCACAGTTCAGCAGCATAGACCCTTTAAATTCTGTAAACAGGAAAGCTGCAAAAGTACATCTTATTAATGACCCGTGTGTTTTGAAAACGGAAATGAAAATGGCGACCTTGACTGGGTCTTTATTTTCTGTGATTCATAAAGGAAACCTTTTAAGCTCTTACAAGTCACCGAGCATTGTTGTATACATCTTACACTGACTTTTTGTTTGTGATGGATACAGTGTTTGAAAATGCCCCCAAAATCCAGGTTTTCCATTTTCTCAAGCCGCTTAGCCTTTGCATTTTTTCTAGTCAATCTAATTGCACATGCCGGAAGCTCGCTTTCTGCAATCATTCTCCGCATGAAAACACGACTTTCTGTCCGCTATAAATATGAGTCCTTGCTGAAAAGCTGAGTGGTTAAGGATCCCGGGGAATGGGGTGATGATCTTGAAGGTTTATGTACAGATGGTAACCTACAAAACTTGGAAAATCTAATAAATAGCTTCAAAAACAGCTGACACAGCCCTCCGAAAGCTGACAACACAGAAACACTGTACAACTGACAAATAGCCCTGAATAAAGGCCTTTGACCAAGGCCACTGCTCCAACGTGAATGAATAAGTTCAATTCCTTTTTATTACATTTCATTCTGGGATTTTTTATTAGTGTTTTGGGATCATATTTACAATTCAGTTTGTTTTTCTGCGAAAACTGAATTTCAATGGCTTCACATATACATAATAGAAAACTGTCCATTTCTGGGGCAAACGGCAGGTTTTCCTGACTGTTCACACAAGGGCCCAAGGAACATCGGGACCTTAATTATCAATGGCTCACTCATTTCTGCATTGTTGCTGGTTTGCTTTTGCTTTTGGCCTGACTGCCGCCCACCTTGGCTGGTGCTTGTGAGCGCACAGGAAGAGCTTGTATTCCTCTCTCTGCGCTGTCGGTCTGATAGCTGCTTCATGTCTATAGACCGAAAATAGAATCATAGAATTGTCACAGCATGGAAGGAGGCTATTCAGCCCAGCTCTCTGCAAGAGAACTAGTCCTACTCCCCCACCCTTTCCCCGTAGCCCGACATTTTTTTTTTCCTTCAGTTACTTATCCAATTCCCTTTTGAGAGTACTGGAGAGCTGCACTCCATGGCTGTTCACATCGTGCTGGATTGAACTGTATCCCTCCCTGCGGAAAACTGGCACAGAGCTACCCTGGTGCTGTGTTGGACTGTCAGCTCAGTCTCACAAAGGGAGCAGTACCTTGAGAAGATGTGCAAAGTGTCAAGTTTACTTCTCATTGAGGACATGGGGAACAAAACCCCACGGCGCCCCCTGGCGGTTGTGCCATGCAAGTTGGGTGCAGGAGGCCCAAGTGAGGTAAGGATTCTGGCGGGACCCAGAAACGTTGGATCGCCATTCAGATTCTCCCTGGCTGTAAATTTGCATAGAGGGCAGAGGTCTGTAGGATGTCTTTTCACTCCAAACATGGCCCCTGAAGTCAGAGGGAGCTGAAGCTGGGTGGAGGGTATTCCCAAACAGAGAATTTCCTTGACTCTGGCCTCTCAGGATGCACCCACGAGCGGGTTATCAACAATTATCTTCTCTCTCTCTTATAACACAGGCAATCGTCCATTTAAAATAAATAGGTTATGTCTCCACTAAAACTGCATGCCATTGTTCATACACCAACAGCAGTTTCTTGGTACAGGTATATATTAGAGTGGAGTTTAAAATTTGATCACTTAAAATGGTAGGTTGTGTGTGTAGTGGAAAAGTAACATCCCCAAATTTACATTATTTCCCAACAGACTTTTATTCAGCAGCATTACAGTTTTCAGGATCATGAATATCATTCCTGTTTCAGGTTAATGTCTGGTTGCACTCTGCTGTATGGTTGAAGGACAAAACTCTAAAGAAGTAGAATTTTCGAGACCCTTGTGATTTGTGATCAGCAGTACAGCTCTCAGCTTTCACACATGATTGGGTTATTCCCATTATAAGTACAAACCTTGCCTCTTACGAGGTTGTTAGACATAAAATGCTGACGAGAGCCCCAAGTCCTCAGGCGCACTGAGTTATGCCACTGCAGCTGTGCTGGGTGAATGATATCAAGGAGCAGTGCTCGTGTCGCTGATGCAGATCAGTTATGTACATACTTGCCCCCGGGGGCCTCCGCTGAAGAGCTCCGCAGTGCAGGATTATGGGGTGTTTTCAACCAGCCCCCAAAAATCAGCTGACATTTCAGCCCCAAGTGAAAGGGGGCCGGGAAGCACTGGCATCCACTTCACAAGTGGGCAGTTGGCAACGCTGTGGGGTCAAAGTTTAATCTCGGCCCATTCTTGGGCCCAGAATCAGTGCTGCGCAGTGCTCCCAACCGGGAAGCCCAAGGCCGGCCCGAGATTGGGCCTTAGGCCTTATTTCAATAAGATTGGCGAATTGCCCGCTAAACAGGCAGCTTACCTATTTCAGAAAATGGATTTCAGGCCACTTGCATCACCAGCCGTGGCCCTCGGTTTCAAAAAATAATGTAAACTTTCCATCATGGTGGCAGCTATTGCTAGGCCGCATTCACACCTGGAAAACCTGAGTGCAGCAGGCCCAATGTCCTCTCCGCTCAGGGTAGCCCAATTTCTCCGAGGGGTCCTAAACCAGGTGTAAGGCCCCTCGTTAGCACATGCAAGGGGCCTAATGTCTGATTTGGGTGGCTACTCCAGACACCTGAAAATCGTTGGAGGTTTTTCAGGAGTTTTTAGGGCACTGGGGATAGACCTGTGAGATTGATAATATTTGCCGTCTGCACTCAACGATGACTAATTTCCACCCCTGTGTTTCTCTGCTTTTAGGCTCTCTTTTCCAGACAAGTATGTGCATTCATGGATGTGTCAGATATTGTCCGTACATAATCCAAAATTAAGGAAGCATGTTTGTGCATTGGTAATTCATTTGTAACAGCATTTTTATGCAGTGCCTTATGCAGATCATAAATATTCCGTATCACATTATATATCTGTTATTCAAAACTTGGGCTGGATCAAAGGAGTTTTATGTCTGGAGGGCTCACACAGATTGCTCTTTCAATCTGGACCGTTTCTTAAAAATGTAATAAAGGGTGTTGTAGTTTGTGCATTAAACAGCTAATGCTTTAGTTTTACTTATTATTTTTGATTATTTCTGCAGATAAGATGGAAGTAACAATTTAAATAGCATAACAAGCAGAACAAAAATAGTGCATTTGGAGAAAATAAATTCCAACTAAAACAAGTTGGAATGGAAATCATTTTAACAGTAATGGTACAAACATTTACTGCAAAAAAATTCATTGGGGGAAAAGGTCATCCACCATTTAGCAGATTCACAAAAGATTTCTGTGCTACAAGAATCAATAAACCATGATGACCCAAGGTATTTGACAAGATACATTAAGCCCAGCTGGCATCCCACAGGATGAGCGATACAGGTCTTTGCTTAAACTGATAACCCGTACCTCTCCTGTAACAGGAAGGATCCCCGACAGACCGAGATATTGGGAAAGGAATCTCCTGTATGAGGCAAAATGCAGAACTCCTAAAGCCTGTACTGGGCCAACTTAACTATGGAAAATCCCCAACGAATAATATGGAGAGGAACTCGCATTCAATACTGCACACCGTGACAAAGAAGGGAAATCAAATTCATATGAAATTAGCCTGAACTAAATCGAGAACCTAATGCGCTTCAATTGCACCATAAGCTTATCCCTTTTAAAGAAATCTTTCCTGATATGAAATTAATACTGGCTGCATAAACTGGATTGAATTTCACCTTTTTATTTTAGTGATTAAATAATTGTGGAAGCTGTTCTTCCACTCGTATGTTGTACATTTTTGATTCAACTATAGATGTCCATTCAGATTTGCCATTTAATTTGTTACTAAAATAAGTTTACATTAGCATAAATCATTACTACCAGGCATTTTGCTCCAACCTTAAAAATGAGTTTAGACAAGTAAAAGAGAATCGAGGTAAACAGATCCAATTGAATTTATTTAACTGCTTACATATGATGTAAAATCAAATATGAACCTTTCAAACTACTTCTCATGTTACAGAAGCAAGGCAGAGTAAAAAGATTTCTTTGTTGTCACATGCACAGCCACAACTCCTATAATAGATTATTGCTAGGCGCCCAACCTGTTTCAAGCTCTCAACCATCTCGGTTCAACTCTCTGGAAGTCCCTCCCTAAACCTTTGTCTTGCCATATCCCTGACTTGTTTTCAAGTATGCTTTCAGCCAATTCATCCACTATCTCGGTCCTTTCTCTCCGATGAAGCACCTTGGGACATTTTATTATGTTAAACGCACTATACAAATGCAATTAATTGTTGTTAAATCCCTGTGCCATCGGGTTGTCCTGTTGAGTGTGTTGGCCCTTTAACAGTGCAGAGTTAAGCAGATTGCACAAATTCTTACCGTTAATTATGCAAAATGTGCATAATTATATTTTCTACCATAACACAACATTTTAAAAAGTCTTTGTGGCATATATCATTTGTATTACATAAGAACATAAGAAATAGGAGCAGAACTGCTTTGGAGGCAGTTCAGAGAAGGTTCACAAGGTTGATTCCGGGGATGAAGGGGTTGACTTATGAGGAAAGGTTGAGTAAGTTGGGCCTCTACTCATTGGAATTCAGAAGAATGAGAGGTGGTCTTATCTAAACGCATAAGATTATGAGGGGGCTTAACAAGGTGGATGCAGAGAGGATGTTTTCACTGATGGGGGAGACTAGAACTAGAGGGCATGATCTTAGAATAAGGGGCCGCCCATTTAAAACTGAGACGAGGAGAAATTTCTTCTCCGAGGGTTATAAATCTGTGGAACTCGCTGCCTCAGAGAGCTGTGGAAGCTGGGACATTGAATAAATTTAAGACAGAAATAGACAGTTTCTTAAACGATAAGAGGATAAGGGGTTATGGGAAGCGGGCAGGGAAGTGGAGCTGAGTCCATGATCAGATCAGCCATGATCTTATTGCATGGCGGAGCAGGCTCGAGGGGCCGTATGGCCTACTCCTGTTCCTATTTCTTATGTTCTTATAGGAGTAGGCCATTTGGCCCCTTGAGCCTGCTCCGCCATTAAATAAGATCAAGGCTGATCTGATCATGGTCTCAACTCCACTTCCTCACCCGCTCCCCATAACCATTATCATTCAAAAATATGTCTATCTCCGCCTTAAATATATTCAAAGACCCAGCCTCCACAGTTCTCTGGGGTAGAGAATTCCAAAGATTCACGACCCTCTGAGAAAAGAAATTCCTCCTCATTTCTGTTTTAAATGGGCGACCCTTTATTCTGAAACTATGCCCCCAGTTCTAGATTTCCCCATGAGGGGAAACATCCTCTCTGCATCTACCCTGTCAAGCCCCCTCAGAATCTTATATGTTTCAATAAGATCATCTCTCCTTCTTCTAAACTCCAAGGAGTATAGGCTCAACCTTTCTTCATATGATAACCCCTTCATCTCCGGAATCAACTTCGTGAACCTTCTCTGAACTGCCTCCATTGCAAGTATATCCTTCCTAAATAAGGAGATCAAAACTGTACGCAGTACTCCAGGTGTGGTCTTACCGTTGGAACAGGACTTCCCTACTTTTATATTCCATTACCTTTGCAATAAAGGCTAACATTTCATTTGCCTTCCTAACTACTTGCCGTACCTGCATACTAACTTTTTGCGTTTAATGCACAAGAACCCCCAGATCTTTCTGAACTACAGCATTTTGTAATCGCTCTCCATTTAAATAATTACTTGCTTTTTTATTTTTCCTACCTAAATGGATAACCTCACATTTTCCCACATTATCGTCCATCTACCAAATACTTGCCCACTCACTGAGCCTATCTATGGGCCCAAGTTTGCCCGTCACTGGATGACGTCTTTTCGCCGCCCAGTGAATTTTTTGGCGCTGAAGCTCAGTTGAAAGATTCCCCAATGTTGGGGCACCGGCGTCTACTACCAGCGCCAGAATGTTTGGTGCTGATGTACATGTACAAGAAGGTTGCGAGCCATTTCTGTGCATAAGGCAAACTTTCCACAAGAACAACATTTTTCAAACCGCCGCACAGACCCTGGAAACAGTGTAGGAAAAACCCTTACCTGCAGTTAGAGAATCCGCACTGGCCGCCCGCTCCTGTGCCTTATAAATAAACTTTTAGGTAATTTAAAAAGTGAATTCTAACTATGTGCAGGTATAAAAATAATTATAAACTTACCAATACTGATGCTCGTGCGATAATAAATGAATGAATGCTGGCAAAAAAAGAAAAAAACATTCCCTTTTTCCAGTGATGTTCTCAATGCCCAAAATCATCCAGAAAGTGCAAGGAAACCTTTTAAAATCTCCAAGTTTGAAAAAGCTGCCATCCAGTACAGCCTTCTCCCGATTCTCCTTGATGTTGACTGCAGCCGCTGCTAGCCCCCGGCCGAAGGTCCTCCACCCACGCAGCTCGCTGCTATCCCAAGCCAAAGGTCACCACACAGAATGTTTTTTTTTGCACATGGGCAGTTAGTTGCCCGTTTTTTTTTTGAGCGCATGGCTGTGTGTTTCAGGCGCACACTGGAAGCCCTGCCCTGTGAGATCAGCTTGGGTAGCGCCAATGTTAGAAGGTGCGCATGGTGGTAGAAAACTTAGGATTTTTATTTTCAGCGCTGAGGGGCCCCCCAAAAAAAACGGGCGCCCAGGTAAGTGAGTGCCCTTCTTTTTTATTTGGGAAACTTGGGCCTTCATCCCTTTGCAGATTCTTTGCATCATCCTCACAACTTGCTTTCCCACCTATCTTTGTATCATCAGCAAATTTGGCTATGTTACACTCTGTTCCTTCATCCAAGTCATTAATATAAATTGTAAATAGTTGAGGTCCCAGCACCGATCCCTTGGCACCCCACTTATTTACAGTTTGCCAACCTGAAAATGATCCATTTATCCCGACTCTCTGTTTTCTGTTAGTTAGCCAAATCACTATCCACACTAATATATTACCCCCAACCCCGTGAGCTCTTATCTTGTGCAGAAACCTTTTTGTGTGGCACCTTATCGAATGCTTTCTGGAAATCCAAATATATGACATCAACTGGTTCTCCTTTGTCCACTCTGCTTGTTATATCCTCACAGAGCTCCAGCAGATTTGTCAAGCATGATTTCCTTTTCATAAAACCGTGCTGACTCTGCTTGACTACATTATGATTTTCTAAATTTCCTGCTACTATTTCCTTAATGATGGACTCCAGCATTTGCGACTTTCCAGTCTGCTCAGACCTCTCCAGAATTCAGGGAATTTTGGTGGATTACAACCAATGCATCCCCTATCTTGGCAGCGACTTCTTTTAAGACCCTAGGATGAATGCCATCAGGTCCAAGGGACTTGTCTACCTTTAGTCCCATTAGTTTGCAGAGTACTTTATCTCTAGTGATAGTGATTGTTTTAAGTTTCTCCACCCCACTCCCCCCCACCCCGCCGCAACAGCTCCTTGATTATATTGGGATGTATTTCGTGTCCTCTAGCGTGAAGATCGATACAAAATATTTGTTCAAAGTCTCTGCCATTTCCCTGTTTCCCATTACAGGTGCAGCGGACTCCGGACCGATTGGTGGCAGGGTCGTCCGGAATCCGTAAAATGGTCCGGAATCCGGACCCGTTGACCCTGATGACCTCGGGGTCCCTGCTGCTGCTCGACCTCGGGCCTCGCCTTGTCTCGCTGCCCTTGCCTCCGGGCCTCCTTGCCGGCCCGCCCAAACACCACCACGGCGAGGCCCTGCCCGAACACCACCTTCTTTGACCAAGCGTTTGGTCAACTGTCCTAATATTTCTTTGTGGCTTGGGATCAAATTTTGTTTGATAACGCTCCTCCGAAGCGCCTTGGGACATTTTTATTGCTTTAAAGGCGCTACATATTTGCAAGTTATTGAAAGAGTGAGATTTAATTTGTTTTGATTGTATTTCTTCTATATTAATGCACTTGTGTATTCATAGAAATATAGAAAATAGGTGCAGCAGTAGGCCATTCGGACCTTCGAGCCTGCACCTCCATTCAATTAGTTCATGGCTGAACATGCAACTTCAGTACCCCATTCCTGCTTTCTCGCCATACCCCTTGATCCCCTTAGTAGTAAGGACTACATCTAACTCCTTTTTGAATATATTTAGTGAATTGGCCTCAACAACTTTCTGTGGTAGAGAATTCCACAGGTTCACCACTCTCTGGGTGAAGAAGTTTCTCCTCATCTCGGTCCTAAATGGCTTACCCCTTATCCTTAAGACTGTGACCTCTGGTTCTGGACTTCCCCAACATTGGGAACATTCTTCCTGCATCTAACCTGTCTTAAACCCGTCAGAATTTTAAACGTTTCTATGAGATCCCCTCTCATTCTTCTGAACTCCAGTGAATACAAAGCCAGTTGATCCAGTCTTTCTTGATATGTCAGTCCCGCCATCCCGGGAATCAGTCTGGTGAACCTTTGCTGCACTCCCTCAATAACAAGAATGTCCTTCCTCAAGTTAGGAGACCAAAACTGTACACAATAATCCAGGTGTGGCCTCACTAAGGCCCTGTACAACTGTAGTAACACCTCCCTGCCCCTGTACTCAAATCCCCTCGCTATGAAGGCCAACATGCCATTTGCTTTCTTAACCGCCTGCTGTACCTGCATGCCAATCTTCAATGACTGATGTACTATAACACCCAGGTCTCGTTGCACCTCCCCTTTTCCTAATCTGTCACCATTCAGATAATAGTCTGTCTCTCTGTTTTTACCACCAAAGTGGATAACCTCACACTTATCCACATTTTACTTCATCTGCCATGCATTTGCCCACTCACCTAACCTATCCAAGTCACTCTGCAGCCTCATAGCATCCTCCTCGCAGCTCACACTGCCACCCAACTTAGTATCATCCGCAAATTTGGAGGTACTACATTTAATCCCCTCATCTAAATCATTAATGTACAATGTAAACAGCTGGGGCCCCAGCACAGAACCTTGCGGTACCCTACTAGTCACTGCCTGCTATTCTGAAAAGTAGCCATTTACTCCTACTCTTTGCTTCCTTCTGACAACCAGTTCTCAATCCACATCAGCACACTACCCCCAATCCCATGTGCTTTAACTTTGCACATTAATCTCTTGTGTGGGACCTTGTCGAAAGCCTTCTGAAAGTTCAAATACACCACATCAACTGGTTCTCCCTTGTCCACTCTACTGGAAACATCCTCAAATAATTCCAGAAGATTTGTCAAGCATGATTTCCCTTTCACAAATCCATGCTGACTTGGACCTATCATGTCACCTCTTTCCAAATGCGCTGATAAGACATCCTTAATAATTGATTCCATAATTTTACCCACTACTGAGGTCAGGCTGATCGGTTTATAATTCCCTGTTTTCTCTCTCCCGCCTTTTTTAAAAAATGGGGTTACATTAGCTACCCTCCACTCCATAGGAACTGATCCAGAGTCTATGGAATGTTGGAAAATGACTGTCAATGCATCCACTATTTCCAAGGCCACCTCCTTAAGTACTCTGGGATGCAGTCCATCAGGCCCTGAGGATTTATCGGCCTTCAATCCCATCAATTTCCCCAACACAATTTCCTGACTAATAAGGATTTCCCTCAGTTCCTCCTTCATACGAGACCCTCTGACCCCTTTTATATCCGGAAGGTTGTTTGTGTCCTCCTTAGTGAATACCGAACCAAAGTACTTGTTCAATTGGTCTGCCATTTCTTTGTTCCCTGTTATGACTTCCCCTGATTCTGACTGCAGGGGACCTACGTTTGTTTTTACTAACCTTTTTCTCTTTACATATCTATAGAAGCTTTTGCAGTCTGTTTTAATGTTCCCTGCAAGCTTCCTCTCGTACTCTATTTTCCCTGCCCTAATCAAACCCTTTGTCCTCCTCTGCTGAGTTCTAAATTTCTCTCAGTCCCCGGGTTCACTGCTATTTTTGGCCAATTTGTATGCCACATCCTTGGCTTTAATACTATCCCTGATTTCCCTTGATAGCCACGGTTGAGCCACCTTCCCTTTTTTATTTTTACGCCAGACAGGGATGTACAATTGTTGTAGTTCATCCATGCGGTCTCTAAATGTCTGCCATTGCCCATCCACAGTCAACCCCTTAAGTATTATTCGCCAATCTATCCTAACCAATTCACGCCTCATACCTTCAAAGTTACCCTTCTTTAAGTTCTGGACCATGGTCTCTGAATTAATTGTTTCATTCTCCATCCGAATGTAGAATTCCACCATGTTATGGTCACTCTTCCCCAAGGGGCCTCGCACAACAAGATTGCTAATTAATCCTCTCTCATTACACAACACCCAGTCTAAGATGGCCTCCCCCATAGTTGGTTCCTCGACATATTGATCTAGAAAACCATCCCTTATGCAGTCCAGGAAATCCTCATCCACCGTATTGCATCCAGTTTGGTTAGCCCAATCTATATGCATATTAAAGTCACCCATGATAACTACTGCACCTTTATTGCATGCACCCCTAATTTCCTGTTTGATGCCCTCCCCAACATCACTACTACTGTTTGGAGGTCTGTACACAACTCCCACTAACGTTTTTTGCCCTTTGGTGTTCTGCAGCTCTACCCATATAGATTCCACATCATCCAAGCTAATGTCCTTCCTAACTATTGCATTAATCTCCTCTTTAACCAGCAATACTACCCCACCTCCTTTTCCTTTTATTCTATCCTTCCTGAATGTTGAATACCCCATGGATGTTGAGTTCCCAGCCCTGATCATTCTGGAGCCACGTCTCTGTAATCCCAATCACATCATATCTGTTAACATCTATTTGCACAGTTAATTCATCCATCTTATTACAGACACACCTTGCATTAAGACACAAAGCCTTCAGGCTTGTTTTTTTAACACCCTTTGTCCTTTTAGAATTATGATGTAGTGTGGCCCTTTTTGTTTCTTGCCTTTGTTTACTTGGCCTTCCACTATTGCTTTTTACCTTTCTACCATCTGTTTCTGACTCCATATTACTTCCCCCTATCATGCTGAATAGGTTCCCATCCCCCTGCCATATTAGTTTAAACACTCCTGAACTGCATTCGCAAATGTTCCAGTTTGCAAATGGACATCAGTTCCAGTCCTACCCAAGTGCAGACCCTCCCTTTTGTACAGGCCCCACTTCCCCCAGAACTGTTTCCAATGTCCCAGGAATTGAATCCCTCCCTCTTGCACCATTGCTCAAGCCACGTATTTATTCTAACTATCCTGCTCCCTCTACTCTGAATTGCACATGGCACTGGTAGCAATCCAGAGATTACTACCTTTGAGGTCCTACTTTTTAATTTAACTCCTAGCTCCCTAAATTCAGCTTGTAGGACCTCTATCCGCTTCTTACCTATATCGTTGGTACCTACATGTACCACAACAACTGGCTGTTCACCCTCCCTCTCCAGAATGCTCTGCAGCCGCTCCGAGACATCCTTGACCCTTGCACCAGGGAGGCAACCTACCATCCTGGAGTCTCGGTTGCAGCCGCAGAAACTCCTATCTATTCCCCTTGCAATAGAGTCTCCTATCACTATAGCTCTCCCACTCTTTTTCCCACCCTTCTGTGCAGCAGAGCCACCCACAGTGCCATGAACCTGGCTGCTGGTGCCTTCCCCTGGTAAGTCATCTCCCCCAACATTCACATCAGTCAAGCGATTGTTTAAAAAAAAATGGTGTCCCTAACTCAAGTTACTATTCCCTCATAGGCTCTAGGGGCTGAATGGCCTACTCATGTTCCTATGTACTTCACCTCCCTTCCTAAAAATTGGTACTCAGCAATCTGAGGAGGATGTATGGTGTGTGGCAAGTGGGATAATTTCACTCACAGATATCTCCATGGTTGCTATTAGTACTGCTCCTTGGTCGACACCACACTTGGCACATTTCAGTAATGTGGAATAAGTACCGTACCTCACCTCCAGGCAACTCAGCGAAGATCAGTCAATCTATTTCTGAGAGAAGTCTGAGTGCAAATGATAGTCAAGACTGAAATTGGAACTCCGTTTTCCAACTGTATACTTTAAAACACAATTAAATAATTGCAATCAAAATGTGAGTTTAATTAATTCTTGAGCTAAATAATTCTTGAAATTATCGCTTGAAACTGATGAACTATTGTTCTAAAAATGAATATATTTGCTGATATAAATACCAAGTATGTGGAAAGGCTACTTTGACTTGTAACAGAAATAGATTCAACAACTTAGCTTATGTACCACCTTTAATGTGAACAAAAGCAATTCAAGGTGCTTCATTAAACCTTACATGTCAATTCTAGCAGAAGCTGACTAATAGCTTCGAAAAGCTGACACAGTCCCCAGAAAGTTGACAACTCGCGAACAGCCTTGATTATAAGCCTATGGCCTGTGAAAACTAGTTACACGATTTTGTGACATAAGTATGATGCATCTCTCCAGTGTCAGTCTTCACTCTCCTCTCTCTCCAGTGCTTGTATTCACTCTCCTCTCTCCATTGTCAGTTTTCCCCTCCTCTCAGACTCTTGATCTCTGGCTCCCATTCTGCTGATCTGTGGATATGTGTAAAATCCGATGTAATTTTCAATTTCTATCCTGACTGGCAAGTCACTTTGCTCGAAGTAAAGGTGCTGATTTCCTTTCTGAGGAAGAAACAAAACAATTTAATTCCTGGTTTTCCCTTCCCCAGTTACATTTGTGCAGCATAGCAGCAGCGCATGAAGCAACCTTTTCTGCTCTTTCAGCAGCGACGTGGTTGTTTCCCACAGATTGAGAAATTTGATTTTTATCCAGTTTGGTTTTGTTTTGTGCTTCGTGCATGAACACAATTGGGAAGTGAGATACCAGGTGTTTTAAAAAAAAAAAAAAAATGGATCTTTGAAGTGGAAATCAGCACCTTTTCCACTATCAAGGTGACATCACATAAGGATAGTAATTCAAAGTTAGTGAGCATTAAAAACAATGGGCCTGAATTTGCAGTTGGAGGCTTCCTGCGAGGCAATGCCTCCGATCCACAAATAAAGTCCACCTACCTGGTGCCTCGTATCTTGGGGCGCAAGCGGTTCGTAAGCGCCCCTGGGATCACGTGGACCGGCCCAACCAATGAAAGAAGCGAATCCTCATTCACGCTTATTGGTGATTTTGTACATACAGAATCCCCAATAAGCATCATTTAAAAAAAATTACATATTTAAAAATAATTAAAATGCCATTTAATTAAGTATTTAAAACAAAAAAAAAAAATTTTTTGAAAAAGAAATGTAAACTTTTTAAAGGGGCTAAAAATAACCAACTTATTTACAGGTGTTTTAATGTTTAAATAATTAAAAAAAATATATATTTTATATTTATTTAAACTCTTACACAGGCAAAAGCAGGCCTTATGCCATTTACCAGGCTTAGGAATTTCACGGGCATTCGCTGGGCAGTAGATGGGCAAATAGCCCAACCCTCCGCCCACAGATGTCCATTTCCCAGGGATGGCTATGATTTGTCAAGAAGTTTCTTGATAGATCGTATATTCCGGGTTTTCGTGCATGCGCTACGCGTGCGAAAACTGGGAACTTGCAGGGCCCTTACGGGCAAGTACACCGTCATAGGCCCCGGAAAATCCAGGCCTGAGTCTTATATTGGGAAGGATGGAGCAACAGACTGAAGAGTTTGAGAGAGGGAAATGGGATAGCAGAAGCTAGAAGTATAATTGTAATACAGCCTCAGCTATACTTAAGAAAATACGGACGTCTGGATCAAGAGAAGGTATTTTGACCCATGAAGAGCCAACTCTTGTGTGACTTCTCAAAGTCTTGTAATTGGTCAACTATTTCAAGTTCTGTCATCTGCTATTGTATAGCCTATGGTGCTATTTAATGATATATCTGAGTCACCCCAATTTTGTTTTTTGATTTTTGTCTGGCAAGTAGGAAGGCTATCTTGTTAATGGTTGGCATATACAGCTGTGGGGTAAATTATTAGGTACTGAAGTGCAAACATTTTCTAAGCACAATATTAACAGTGAACATAAGAAATAGCAACGGGTATAGACAGAATGGCCTCTCGAGCCTGATCTGCCATTCACTAAGACCAGGTCTTCTACTTCAACAAGTGAACAAGTTGGGTTTCTTCTATTATAGCCTACATGCCAAAGTGTCTATACTTACGACTTGTGTGACATGCTTTTTATAAAGCTTCATGAAGAATGTTGAAGGATCCCAGCATTGCTGAAACGTGTCCCTGCTGTGTGCATCTTTGAGTGAGATTAGGTTGTTGGAAGGTTCCTATTTGAAGAGATTTAGCATGACAAAAGTCTACTCCCTGCAAATAAAGAGAGAAAGATTTTTGACCTTTGATGTTCAGGCATTATATTGACCTAACTCTTTACTATGCAGGCCTCCAGTGACCTTGGCTCCAACTCACCAGGCTTTCAGCAATATACCCCATTACCTCAAGGAATTCGGGATGGCAGTAATCACAAAGGTAAGAACAAATATTGCAAAAGGAGAGGTAATTATTAAATGCCTTTGAAAGGTGAAATCTAAACAAAAACAGGTAATTTGATACCACAGAAGTCATACTTATTTAACATAAAGAGGAGATAATTTTCTTTGCTACTAAATTATAGATAATTTTCTCAGTTAATATTGCCACTCTTTTTCAGCTATGCATTTCTGGATCTGTTACATTTGCAGATGTATTGCTATGACTGGCGGAGTAATCTTTACATCAATTCTGTTATTAGTTTTAATTGGCAATGACCCCATGTTGTCTGCCGCTAATTTGTCATGATTAATTTTGATGCGTACAGTCTCACTGTGAAGAGTATAATGTTGTAATTAACACTGGAATACTTGACTAATAGTTACATCTTCTGTACTTTAAAAGTGCATGACTTTCTTTTAAATTGAAATTATTTATCAATTGTAATTGAGATTGTGTGGGATGCTTTTCTCTGCAATAGCTATAGTGAATAATGGATGTTCTGAAGATTTGTACAGTTCCATTTGTGTTGAATTACATTACCAAGTACTGAGGCTACTTTAGATTGTGTTGCCGATGCCCCAACTGAGAAACATGTCGTCGGCTCTAAAAACTAATTTTTTACACTTCATTTTGGGAATCTTGGCGTGCAGACTGCTGAATTGTTTGACGCTGACTCACCAAACAATAACTGCAGATCTACTTAATCCAGATGCTACCACTAAACATCAAAGCTCAGTCCTGGGTACATAGTACTAACACGGGAGAGCTTGAGTTTTGTAATATTAGCCCTGAAATCCTGCTCCACTGCTTCCCGCGGGCGCTCGACAGAAAATGTTAAAAAAGATGCACACCTACCTGTTCCTGCTGCACCCACCAGTGATCCCGGTCCTGAGCCCTCCTCTCCCTGCGCATCGGAGCGCGTGCACGTCTGGACGGACGTATGGCGGAGCTGGAGTCACATGGCACTGGGCAGCCAATCCAGGTATGCTATTTTCTCATTCATAATAATGGGAACACCAAAACATCAATAAAAACTAGAAAAAATACATCACATATTTAAGATTAATTTAAATTAAAGTTATTAAATGTCTTAGAAAAAAATATTTTTCCAATTTTTAAAAAGTTTTAAAATTATGGCCTAAAATAAACTTGCCTTAGTGGGCATGGTTTTTAACATTAAAATGTGTTTTATAAATTTTATTTTTATCTGTTTTTGTATGTTTTTAAACTCTTACGCTGGTAAAAGTAGGCTCTGCGCTTGCTTTTACCAGGCGCAATAGTTTTCAGGACATTAGCTGGGCAAGAGATGGGCGCTGAAAACTGACTTTTGCGATGCCTTCTTGGGTCCGTACACACTCCGTACAGATCTGGGGAGGCCGGGATTTCTGGGCCAATATGTTGGTACATGTGGAAGTAGACATAGTTTAAAGGGTATTATTCTTCTCAAATTTTCTTATAATGGCAAAATCTAAATAATTTGTCTCATTAAAAGCGAGGTCACTAAATAACTCCCCATCACACTTTCAAACCTAGCCCACCGCATTCACATTCTGAAACAATGTAATCCTTTAAAAACATAGATATTTCATTTCCAGGCCTATGCAGTCTCTATCTGTTGTCTGAAAAAGCCTTGCTTCTCTCCCCAGCAAGCTTCCTTTTTTGGCTGCGTTTTGGCAGGTACAACTGAGGTGTTGAAAAGTGTAAATAAGATGGGAATGTTGCTGGGATTGCCATTGAGGATACCACAGTGGTGGCAGCAGCAGCAAGCAGAGCAGGACAGACGTGTGGAGGCTCAAAGAAGACGGTGGAGGAGGCAAGAGCCAAGGAGACGTTCCAACATATGGGTCTTCCGGAACAGCACGTCTTAACTCAACACGATAGGAGCAGAGTACCAGGAGGATGCACTTCAGGCAGTCGGTCACCAACCTCTGTCACCTGGAGCAGCAGGAAGTGGAGTCAAACACCAGGACGCACATAGCACTGCCTGTGGCTGTGAAGGTTCATTCCCTGAAGCTACAGCTGGTCGATGACCACAGGCAGAGATTTCCTGGCAATAGTTATGAAGCCTTCATACTGCGCCAGTCCTCAATCCACCTCCCACCCCCATCTTTACCCCAGACCAGCGGGAGGGATGGGGGGGCGGGTCAGGTTGGCTCCTTGGAGATGAAGAGTATCTCCCCTCCACCTGGCTCATGAACCTGGGTTCAGAAGCTTAGTGCAGATTCAATAAGAGTCACCCACAAAGCAAAGCTGTCACTGAGCAAACTGTAGGCATCTTAAAACAGTTGAGTGGTGCATATAGCCTTGAGCGAGTCTCACAGATCTCTGCTGCATGCTACACAACTAAGCCATTCAGAGGGCCCATGTAGCTGTGACAGAAGGAAGAAGAGCAGGAATAAGACGAAGATAAGGTTGATGGGAAAGACTAAGTTCGAGCAGTAGTGCCAGAGCTGTAAGGCAACAAATTACTTTGGAGATTGTTGGTCTTTGGGGGAGAGGAGGGTATGCTTAGAAGAGCATGAATAGAATAGGGAGCTCTTGACGCCCTCTGGATGCTCTCTACACTCCTATGCGAGCATGGAGAACATGGATAGGAGTGTGGAGAGCATCCAGAGGGCATCAAGAGCCCCCTATTCTATTCATGCTCTTCTAAGCATACCCTCCTCTCCCCCACAGGCCAACAATCCCACCATTTGACCCACATCTTCCACCCATCTTTCTAATGCCCTCCAACACTACTACCTCCTGCGTTCTTTTACAAACATAACAATGTGAAGTCCAACATCAATGCAAAAAAATTCTTTACTTCACGTTGTGCACATTGTGGATTTAACTTTTTCTTCTCTTGATATTAAACTGAAATTAACCTAGTGCAATCCATTCGTGTCTGACCTCACTCATTCCCTATTCTCGTGCTCCTATGGTTCTCCTGTCACAGAAGCCTGGCCGGTGGAAGGTTGCTGATGATCCACTGAGGACACTTCAGATGGCCAGGGTAAACGACCTTGAGCAGCTCTGGGCCTTGAGGATTCGGCTTAGACTGCTGTTTCTCGATTTTAGCCGGAACAGTCTGGACCAACTGGCTGCATGAAACCAACAAAGTCACTGGGTCAGAGGGTGCAAAAGGACAAGGCCTACTGTCATTCTGAGAGAGGACAGAATGAGCCTCTCCCACGGAACCAATGCCATTGTCATGGGGTTGCGCCCCTACACTGTGAGAGAATAGAGTGAAGGGGTATAGTGATGCTCTGGAAGCTCCTATCCATGCTCTCTGCACTACAATCTATGCTGTCTTTCGTGGATTGAATGGCTGAGGAGATGTTAGACCCCAGAGCCACAATGGCAGCGGTCTGAGCTCGCTGTCACCGACGGTTCCATATTGTGGGCCCCACTGCAGTGTTCATTGAGCTGACCACTCAATCCATGATTGGCTGCATGGTCTCAGTGCAGTGAGAGAAGGTGAAGAGAGTAATAGTGAGGAGATTGGGAGGTGCAGAGTGTGGCATTAGGAGCAGGAGGTGATGGAATGAAGATGCTACAGTGAATGGAGGAGCGTGTTGGTAATCGGGGGAGGGAAGGATTGAAAGTGCTGGAACTTCAGGTTGTTCAGGGTTATGCAAATAGGAGTTAGGAGTCTCACCTTAACCATTCTAGTTAGGTCATTGAACTTCTTCCCGCATTGCAGTTACATCCTTGGAGCAATGCTCCTGGCACTGATGTGTTCTGCCCTCCTGTGTTTATTGCTGTTGAACAGCTTGGCGGGATACCTGGTTGGTCCCTCCCCCTGCCATTCTACTAGGACTTCCAGTGCTGCATCTGAAATGTGCAAGGTCTTTGAAGCTTGTCCTTGGCGTGCCATCTCCTAAATTGCTTTCAAAATGCATCTCTCCGTTTAGAGTTACAGGCTGCCTTTAAATATCACCAGAGATGCCTTATATTCAAGCTCCCAATCCAGCGAACAGCCAATCAGCAGTGGGAGTAGATTGGTCGCCTGCTGCTTCTGGGCCTGAAAGCAGGTACACAAAACGTCTACCCCTTCATCTCTTGGAGATATTGGAATTTTTAAATATTTGTTCCTGGGATGTGGGCGTCAGTGACAAGGCCAGCATTTATTGTCCGTCCCTAATTGCCCTCAAGAAAGTTGTGATGAGCCGCCTTCTTGGACTGCTGCAGTCCATGTGTTGAAGGTAGGTTAGCTTTGTTTCTGAAAGTCACACTTGGTCTTGAAGAGCAGTGTCTGGTGATCAAAGCCAAGGTGCTATGGCCCCACAGGACACTTGGAATGGAATCACATAGTTCTGAAAAGTAGTAAGTTGGAGAGAGCACACGCCATCTAAAGCTGTTGTTCACATAACGGTATGGGGAGAAGCAAGGTGATTGTGACATTGCCACTTAACTCATAACTACTTTTTCCCCGTTTTATTTCACAGCATGTTACAGAGAAATAGCGCAGCATTTATTTATTAATATTTGATTATTTTAAACAGAAGAGTGTGGCATGTCCTTTTTTCACTGGATAGAAATTGGATTATTCTGAACGTTTTCCATTAATGGGCATCCTAAGGACTGTGCAAATTTGTTTTTTCTACAGATTTTTATCATCAGTCATAAAATAAAATCTCATACTGTTGAGGTCACCTAAATGTTTTCCTAAATGCTCAATTCTTTTGTTTGCAATGTAATTGAGTGACAGCATTTGGCAAGCATCAATTGTAAGTATTATGCTACACCAGGAGATTTAATAACATTCATGTTGTCTGCCTCTTTGATGGGTTCTCATACAAATATATCAAAGCTACTATGGTTTTTTTCCTTAAATATTTACAATGCAATTTTGAGTAGGAAGTTACTTCTCGTGAGCGTGTCTATTTTGGGGGGTGGGGGGAAACTGGTGCATTGGTTGAACATTGATGAAGTTAGTTGCAGATTTATTGGCAATTGATAATCCAGAAATCTATTGCAACTCAAAATGCTGTTGAATATAGGGACTGATACTGGAAGAGAGCAGCCGAGCAAACATGCCCTTGAGCCATTGACCCGTGTTGCAATGTGTACTTTTGTTGTACTCGCTTGTCATGCCACGTGGCAAAACGATCACCGCGATCTTCAGAAGACTGTCATGGTGGACAGTGGCAGACTTCAGAGAACCATAACCAAATACCAAACTAGTGCAGTGTATAAAAACAAGGGGCATGCGAGAGCATGTTGCAGTGCCTACAATACAATCTTGGGATTCTTCTCACTATAGAAATGGCTTGAGGTATGCTTTTACTGTTCTTGCCATCAAAATCCTGAGATTGTATTACAGCCTTATAAAACACTCCAATACAACTGTTAGTTTATCCCTAGTGACCTAGTAAAACTCACATAATGGATAAATTGAAGCATTCAAAAGGATAGTGGATCAATTCCTGATTCAATCGAGAGATATGGGTTTGAAGTCGCAAGAAGGTGAGAAATGGTGACTCAGGTCCTAAAGCAGGACCTGGTTAATGGAACAAGCTCGATCAACTGTAAGACATTTTTCATTTAATTAACTACAGAGCTTATTTTCGGTTGTGAAAGCTTTCTGTTTTAACAATGTTTTTAATAGGACTTCTCATCATAAATTAATTAATGTTCATTTGTTTATAGGAAAATAAGTTTAAATGCAAGTTGGATAGTGTAAATAAACTGGAAACCAATTTAAAGATTGCATCCATTAATGTGCGTAGTATTAAGTCAACTACGCGATGTGTTTCCACCTTGGGGTGCCTCACCAAGGTCAAAGCAGACCTGCTGTTCTTGCAGGAATGCGGTCTGCCGCACTTCAGCAGTTACCGGCAATGGTCACGATGGTGGATCCATGGATCATCCATCTGGTCAGGAGGCAACAAATGCCGGGCCTCCGGCCTGGGCATTCTGCTGCGGGGAGGCCACTTCACCATCACCGAAGTTAAGGAGGTGGTGGGCGGCCGTCTCCTCGTAGCAGATGTAATGCACAAAAATTCCCCTCTCAGGTTAATCAATGTTTATGTCCCAGCTCTCAAGAACGAGCGGCTGGCCCTCTTCCAGCAGCTCCCACTGCTACTGGCAATGTCCAGGCTGGTCATTCTGGGCAGTGACTTCAACTGCATCATCGATGCGGCTGGACGATCCAGCAGAGTCGACAGCAAACTGGACGCCACGTCCAGACTCCTGATGGACGCGGTAAAAGATGCCAAGCTGTGCGATGTCTTCAGCAACACTGCAGACAGAGCACCGTGCAGATACACCTAGTCAAGACCAGACGGGTCCGTCCGTTCCAGAATAGACTTCCTGTTTGTGTCCCACACGCTCAAGGTCAGATCCACTGACGTCACGCCGGTGTTCTTCTCTGACCACTGCCTCCTACTGGGCGACTGTCACCCACAGGAAAACCAGAAAGTTGGCAGAGGGATATGGAAGCTGAACGTGAAACTGTTGACTGTGGAAAACGTTGAGGAAGTCAAGAGGGATTACAAAGGTTGGAGAACCGTAAAACCCCTCTGTGATTCCCCGATGCACTGGTGGGAAACAGTCAAGACGAACATCAAGAGATTCTTCATCCTCAAAGGTGTTCAGGAGGTGAGAGGGAGACAGAGGGAATTGTCCCAACTTCAGAAGAGTATGCAAAACCTGCTCCTGCTGCAGTCGATGGGGGTCGCGGAGGAACTCAAAGAGGTGAAGGGCCAGCAAGCCTTGCTCTTTGCCTCAGAGTCCTCCAAAATCATCTTCCGCTCCAGAGTCCGCTCCATCGAGCAGGATGAGATGTGTTCGCGTTTCTTCTTTCAAAAGGTACACTGGGAGCTATGTGATCACTAGCCTAAAGGAAGAAGACGGTGCTGTGACGTCTTCACAGCCTGACATGCTGAGGATCAGCAAATCCTTCTATGCCAGGCTTTATGACGTCAAGCCCACAGACTGCGCGTCCTCCCAGTCTTTCCTGTCGTCTATCTTAGAGGTCTTAGACGACAGCGAGCGGGAGAGTCTGGACCACCCGCTAACTCTGGATGAGCTGACAAAAGCCATCCGGTCCTTCGAGGCGAATAAAACTCTCGGAAGCGACGGCATACTGGTTGAGTTGTATCGGCTCTGTGGGACTGGATGGGCCCAGACCTGCTGGAAGTGTACGGGAGTATGCTTCTGGCCGGCAGCGTGTCAGAATCGATGAGGAAAGGCACCATCACCCTCATCTACAAGCAGAAGGGGGAGAGGGAGGAAATCAAAAACTGGCGGCCCATTTCGCTGCTCAATGTGGACTACAAGATCCTGTCAAAGGTCATCGCCAACAGGGTCAAGTCTGCTCTGGAGCTGGTGATCCACCCAGACCAGACCTGCGCTGTCCCCGGCAGGAAGAACTCTGATACCCTCGCCCAACTCAGGGATACGATCGCCTAGGTGCGGCACAGGAGGGTGGACACCTGCTTAATTCGCTTAAACCAGGAGAAGGCCTTTGACAGGATATCGCACACGTACCTGATGGATGTGCTCTCCAAAATGGGGCTTGGGGAGGGTATCCACAATTGGATCCAACTGCTCGACAGAGACATCAGTAGCACAGTTTTAATCAACGGGTGGGAAACTGAAAGCTTTCCGACCAGACCGGGAGTCAGGCAAGGCTGTCCTCTCTCGTCTCTCTTGTTTGTGTGCTGTATCGAGCCCTTTGCTGAGTCCAGCAGGAAGGATGCGGGCATTAGAGGGGTGACAATCCCAGGCAGCGGAGGCCCTCAGGTCAAGACCTCCCTTTACATTGTCGACGTCGCCATCTTTTGCTCGGATCTGCAGTCAGTCCGCAGATTGCTCACAGTCTGAGACCAGTTTGAACTGGCCTCGGAGCAAAGGTCAATCGCAGCAAAAACGAGGCCATGTTCTTTGGCAACTGGGCCGACCGATCCTTTATTCCCTTCACTGTTAAGCCAGATTACCTGAAGGTGTTGGGAATGTGGTTCGGATCGGACGGGGCGTGCGCCAAAAACTGGGAAGAGCGTATCGCCAAAGTGAAACAAAAACTGGGATGGTGGAAGCTGCGCTCACTCTCCATGGCAGGAAAGAACCTGGTCATCAGGAGTGAGGTGCTCTCAGTGTTGTTGTACGTGGTGCAGGTCTGGCCCATCTCACGCTCCTGTGCTGCGGCAGTCACCCGGGCCGTCTTCCACTTTGTCTGGAGGTCCAAAATGGACTGTGTCCGCAGAGACACAATGTACAAATCTCTGGACAGTGGAGGAAAGGATGTTCCGAACGTGGCCCTCATCCTGATGGCCACCTTTGTGTGTGGCTGCATCAAGCTGTGCACAGACCACCGGTACGCAAACACCAAGTGTCACTACGTGCTGAGGTTCTACCTGTCCTCGGTGTTGCAAAGGATGGGTCTGGCTGCGAAATGCCCCCACCAGTTGGACCATACCTGTCCACCTGTCCTTCGTGGAAAAGTTTTTCAGAAAAAAACCCTTTGACCACAAGGCCATAAAGCAGTGGTCGGCACGTAAGGTCCTGGACACCCTACGAAAGAAGGAGAGGGTGGACCCTGTCGGGTGGTTCCCCGAGCAGACTGTCGAACTCACCTGGCAGAACGTCTCATCACCAGAGCTTTCACACAAGCACCAAGTTGGCGGTGAGGAGGGCCCTACCCGTCAGATCCTTCATGCACAGCCGGGGTTTCAGAGACACGGCACTCTGCCCCCGAGTCGGCTGTGGTGCGGACGAGACTGTCATCCATCTCCTTCGGGATTGCCCCTTCGCAAGGCAGGTCTGGAAAGAGATGCAGTGGTTGCTGTCGAGGTTCATCCCAAGCAGCTCCGTAACACAGGACTCTGTGCTCTACGGGCTGTTCCCAGGGACACACCGAGACGGACATCATCTGCTGCTGGAGGGCCATCAACTCGGTGAAAGACGCACTTTGGTCTTGCCGAAACTTGCTGGTCTTCCAGAGCAAGAAGATGTCCACGTCTGTGTGTTGCAAACTGGCGCAATCCAAGATCCAGGAGTACGTGCTGAGGGACGCACTAAAGATTGGTGCAGTCGCCGCAAAGGCACGGTGGGGAAGAGCCACAGTTTAAAGCCCTTCCGCCACGGTAAACCCAGGGGCTGGAATCAGGATAAAACCCCCCTTGGGCTGTACTTATAAACCTTTTGTATACATAGAGCACCATGATCTGAAAACACCTAATGTAGTGCCATGTATAATGCAAGTTCTGTTTAGTAATGGATGTTGCAAAGAAATGTAACTATACCCTCACCCATTCCGTGTACCATAAAATGCCACATATAACATCATTTGATGACTGTATTACAATGTATCCTGGATTGTACTGAAATGTACCTCGAAATGTAAAGCACGCAAATGTATTGAACGGAACTGCGGTCAGCATCCAAATGTATTGTATGGAATTGCTGACCGCATCCAAATGTACTGAACTGCTTTCCAATGTATTGTGCAAATTTTTATATAAATAAAATATATTTTGAAATTTAAAAAAAAGACATGTTGGGGACATCTCCATTACAGAATGTGAGGTGTTAGCTGAGCAGTTCTTTCTGGCAGAGGTGAGCAATTACAGTGCGAGCACAGAACTGATTCCACTTTTATCAACTAGTCATATATCGCAGTAATTAATAATAACCCTGCTCTATCTTAATCATTTCCCATAATTAAACTATTTCTCTCTCCTTTGACATATTTTACTTGGAATCCTATAACGTGGCACTCTGAACATCTTCTCTTTGTCTGTGCTGCAGATAATATTGTCTTAGAAACCAGGATGTGAGAGAAGATCCAACACATAAAGTATGGTTCTTTGCAATACTCACATGTTTCTAGTGTTTTCTTGTGAATCTAATTGTCTCTTTTGTTGATTGAGAGGGCACATTCAGATTTCTAAGTCAAGGACAAAATTCAACACTTTGTGTTTGCAATGACATCTGCGTGCATCTGCGTGTCATTTTCTTAGTTCCTGTGACCTGCTTTGAAACTGGCTCTTGAAACCTTTTCTATTATTTTCAAGGGACTTGTAATCAATGCTCATTTTGTAATTGCACCATTTCACCGAAAAGGAACAGGGTTCGAGTTTTTCCTTTTCTCTGAGAGCACAAATAATCCTTTAGAGTTTTTTGTTTTGCATATCTTTTATTAGCTGACCCTGTATCTGAAAATTAATACTTCTCTACAAAATACAAAATGGAAAAAAAAACTCAGAGGCACAGATACCTGCTGCTTTATTGATTCTGGATCCGTGTTATTTGAGCTTGTGAAATTGAACCTATGTTGGTTTATAGGTTAATGGATTTTCCTAATTCATCTCTCATGCGTCAGGTCCATTCACACCTGGTTCGCAGTAGCCCGCCTGTACTTTAATAGCATTAGTTCTCAGGATCTCACTTAATTGATTGCAGTGGAATACTTGCACTGTACCATCAGCTGTAATAATCATTTTAGATGCAATTTGTAAAAGTGATAACTAAAGTTTTAGATATTTCTTGTATGGCACTGCTCACTTGAGCATACTACGAATAGTCACCTAATCCTCTGAGTTGCTTGAAAAGTCTTCTGCTGCCTCGAACTACTTGTTGTCTATCAGATTACATGCTCAGTTATGTTCTGTTGCTTCAAGAGACAATAAATGGATCAAAACTATTTTTCTCTTATTTGAGCTTTCCTAGAATTAAATTTCAACTACATTTTTAATCCCCCCCCCCAACCCCCCACCCCGCCTCCCCTACAGAGATATGGGTTAATGGCTAAAGCGGGGGAAGGTCTGGGGATGCTTTGGCATGGTTGTTGATGGATAAATTGCTGCTGCATCCCAAAAGGTAAAATAGAAAAACTGCATTGATGGTGGAATGGCATAGTATACTGGCCTGTGGAGTGATGGGATCTGGTTTCATATCTGTTATTCAGACTCTGGCTATACCATCAAACACCAATGTAAGATCACATCATTCCCCACGGGTTGGGAAGCTAATCAGAGAATGAGTTGCCTTGACCTGTTCTCGTCCACATTTGTGAAGCTGGCATGACCAGAGGCTTAAGAGCAAGTTACACAGGCTCTGCACCCTTCAGCCCTAGGAATGTGTACAGCTTGAGGAGATGTATGTTTTATTTATAATGGAGCCGTTTTTGAAAGCAGCTTGTGCCTTCCAACTCACACTCTTGTTCATAAATTTATAGTTATCAAGATCAAAATTAACCCCCCCACTTTCATATCTCCACTACCAATTGTCTTATTCAGACTTCTCTTCCTTGCCCCCTCCACCCTCACCTCCAATGACAAGGGCATTTTTGTCACTATGATTGAGACCATGAGACCATTCGTTGAGCTGCCTCTATTGTTTCCTGACTTCCTGTTTCCCACCATGCCAAATAATTCCCAGACTTCCCCCTGCCTTAGCCCTCAACCCATATCTCTCAAATTTCTTTCCCATTTTCCCTCATTTCCTCACCAAACTCATCTTGTCCATAAGACTCACCTCCTGCTCCCTTTTCCCCATTCTAACGAAGCTGTTGAGCAAACAACTTCCCTTCCTGGCCCCCATGCTAGCTGACATTGTAAATGCTTCCCTTTCCTTGATTGCTGACCTCGTTTTCAAATCTGCCATCATCACCCCTCCTCAAAAGACCCATCATCAACCCCTCTGTCCTTGCAAGCAACCACATCATCTCCAACCTCGCAAAAATCCTTGAATGTATTGTCAAATGTGTCCAGGTTCACCTTTCCCGCAATTCCATTTGAATCTCTCAAATCAAATTTCCACCCTGCCACAGCACTGCACTAGCCTTTGCAAAAATTACAAAGGAAATCCACTGCAACCATAACTATCATGCTTTATCCCTCTTTGTCCTCCTCAACTTCTCCGCAAGCTTTGACATGGCCGAGCACACCATCCTCCTCCAATGCTCTTCCACCATTGTCCAGCTGAGTAGCACTGCCCTTTCTTGGTTCCATTCTTGCATACTGAATCGTAGCCAGAGCATCTCCAGCAATGGCTTAGCTTCCTACTGCCATACTGTTACCTCTGAAGCTGCACCAGGATCTATTCTTGGCTTGCTTCTCTTTCTCATCTATATGCTCTCATTGGCGACATCATCTGTAGATATGAGGACAGCTTCCACTTGTAAGTTGACGAAACCCAGAGAAAGGTTGCCTACTTTCACCTCTACCGAAACACTTGTTTGTAAAGCACCTTGGGATCTTTTTAATATTAAAGGCACTGTACGAATGCAAGTGACTATTGACAGATATACAAAATTTTAAAACAAATTGGTTTACCTGCCGATATATCGGTATGTAGGAAAGTTTTAGTATGGCCATGATTTACAGTTGAAATTGCATTTATATAGTGCCTTTAATATAGTAAAAAGTACCAAGGCATTTCACGGGAGCGTTATCAAACAAAATTTGACACAAGCCACATAAGGAGGTATTGGGACAGGTACTTAGTGAAATGTGTAGGTTTTAAGGAGCGTCTTAAAGGAAAGGAACTGTGATGAGTTAATAGCAATAGATGGAATAATGCACACAGTAAGTATATTATGATCCAGAATGCACCTATTATTGCCCAATATCTCATTAAACAATAGTATGACCTGGGAATTATAGCATAGAACCTGTACCCTGTACACTAGCTATTGACATTTTGCAGTTTAATGAAAATGGACTGGAAAACACTCTGGCTTAACTGCAAACCAACAAACTTTATTTTACATAAGATACAGAAATGTACCAAATACAGTTTTCATGGTAAAATTAATTTATTACACTTCGCCTTTGAGTCAGAAGGTTGTTGGTCCAAGTCCCATTCCAGAAACTTGAACACAAAAATCTAGGCCGAAACTCCAGTGCAGTGCTGAGGGAGTGCTGCACTGTCAGAGCTGCTGTCTTACGGATGAGATGTAAACCAAGGCCCCATCTGCTCTCTCAGGTGGACGCAAGGGATCCCATGGCACTATTTCAAAGATGAGTTATCCCGGTGACTTGGCCAATATTTATGCCTCAATCAACATCACTTCAAAAAATTCAGATTATCTGGTCATTATCACATTGCTGTTTGTGGGGCCTGCTGTGCGCAAATTGGCTGGTGCGTTTCCCACATTACTACAGTAACTACACTTCAAAAGTACTTAATTGGCTGTAAAGCGCTTTGGGACGTCCTGATGTTGTGAAAGGCGCTATATAAATGCAAATCTTTCTGTTTTCTTTCATTCTGTCTTTCTCTTTCATGAGAAATAACAAAGACTTACTGACGTCGTATGTAAAGTCTAATTTCAAGCTAAGCAATTTCAAAGCGAACTGATTGTAACATTCCGTAACAGATTTCTCATGCTCACCTGCCTGTTTGGTGTCTTATTGAGAGACACAGAGAGCGAGCCACTTAAAATTGTGGGGGCATGGGTCTGGTCTGCTGAACTGTCAATCACAGTGATCCTCAAATTTAAATCCACCCCCCCCTTTGGAACTATGGGGAAATATCTCTCATTGATCAATTAACCCAGAATAATTGGCCATCAGCATTGAATGACAAGCTTTGCTGATAGCTTAACATGGTTGTCAATGGCTGGCCATTTCAACTGACTGATACTCTGGGATGTTTCCTTTGTTTCAAAGTTAAAGAAATTTTCAAAAATGTAAGGTTTCATTGCTGACACTTGAGGTCATCCTCATTGCCACATTGACACCCAGGGGAACCATTCTCTCAGAAACATGTGCAATGCGTGAGCAGAAAAGAAAAATAATGCGGATGCTGGAATCTGAAATAAAACCAGAAAGTGCTGGAAATCTCAGCAGGTCAGGCAGCATCTGTGGAGAGAAATAGAGCTAACGTTTCAGGTCTGTGACCCTTCGTCAGAACTTGAGATTGTATACAATGATCCCCCTGTGTTTGCTAATTATCACCCCGATTAACTAAAAAAAAGAAAGATTTGCATTTACAAGAACACCAGAAATAGGAGCAGGAGTAGGCCATTTGACCCATTGAGCCTGCTCCGCCATTTAATAAGATCATGGCTGATCTGATCAGGGACTCATTTCCACTTCCCTGCCCACTCCCCATAACCCTTTATTCTCTTATCGCTCAAAAATCTGTCTATCTTCGCCTTAAATATATTCAATGAACCAGCCTCCACAACTCTCTGGGGCAGAGAATTCCACAAATTTACAACCACCAGAGAGAAGAAATTCCTCCTCATTTCAGTTTTAAATGGGCGGGCCCTTATTCTGAGACTATGCACCCTAGTTTGAGTTTCCCCTATGAATGGAAATATCCTCTCTGCATCAAACTTGTCGAGCCACCTCATTATCTTATATGTTTCGATAAGATCACCTCTCATTCTTCTGAACACCAATGAGTATAGTCCCAATCTACTCGACCCATCTTCATAAGTCAACCCCTTCATCTCCAGAATCAACCAAATGAACCTTCTCTGAACAGCCTCCAATGCAAGTATATCCTTCCTTAAACACGGAGACCAAAACTGCACATATTACTCCAGGTGTGGCCTCACCAATACCCTGTACAGTTGTAGCAGGACTTCTCTGTTTTTATACTCTATCCCCCTTGCAATAAAGGCCAACATTCCATTTGCCTTCCTGATTACTTGCTGTACCTGCATACTTTCTATTTGTGTTCCATGCACAAGGATCCCCTGGTCCCACTGTAGTGAAGCACTTTGCAATTTTCTCCATTTAAATTATAATTTGCTTTTATATTTTTCTGCTAAAGTGGATAACCTCACACTTTCCCACATTATACTCCATCTGCTAGATTTTTGCCCACTCACTTAGCCTGTCTAAATCCGTTTGCAAATTTTTTGTGTCCTCCTCACAATTTGCTTTCCCACCCATCTTTGTATCATCTGAAAACTTGGCTACATTCCCTTCATTCAAGTCATTGATATAGATTGTAAATAGTTGAGGCCCCAGCACCAATCCCTGTGGCACCGCACTAGTTACTGTTTTCCAACCGGAAAATTACCCATTTATCCTGACTCTGCTTTCTGTTCGTTAGCCAATTCTCAATCCATGCTAATATATGACCCCCAACCTGGTGAACTTTTATCTTGTGCAGTAACCTTTCATGTGGCACCTTATCAAATGCCTCTGGAAATCCAAATACACCACATCCATTGGGTTCCCCCTTATCCACCCTGCTCATTACATCCTCAAAGAACTCCAACAAATTTGTCAAACATGATTTCCTTTCATATAATCACGCTGACTCTGCTTGATTGAATAATGCTTTTCCAAATGTCCTGCTACTGCTTCCTTAATAATGGACTCCAACATTTTCCCAACAACACATGTTAGGTTAACTGGTCTATAGTTTCCTGCTTTCTATCTGTCTCCTTTTTTAATTAGTGGCGTTACATTTACAGTTTTCCAATCTGCTTGGACCTCCCCAGAATTCAAGGACATTTTGGTAGATTACAACCAATGCATCCACTATCTCTGCAGTCACTTCTTTTAGGACCCTAGGATGCAAGCCATCAGGTCCAGGGGATTTGCCCGCCTTTAGTCCCAATTATTTTACTGAGTACTACTACTTTAGTGATCGTGATTGTATTAAGTTCCTCCATCCCTATAAACCCCTACTGTGTCTTCTACTGTGAAGACCGATACGAAATATTTATTCAAAGTCTCTGCCATTTCCCTGTTCCACATTATTAATTCCCGAGTCTCATCCTCTAGGGGACCAACATTTACTTTAGCCACTCTTTTTCTTTTTATGTACCTGTAGAAATTCTTACTGTTGTGTATCTGTAAAACATGCACTCCCATGTTCCGCCACCAGTGAGTGCAGCCCCTGAAGTCCCAGGGGATCCCAGCATCCCTTGGGAGCACTGTATATAAGCCGGCCCCTAAGGCCTGTTCCTGACTCTGGATTGTCTTAATAAAGACTGAGGTCACTGTTACTTTAACCTCCCTGGGTGCAGTCTCATCTGTGTTAGGAATACAATAACTGGCGACGAGTATACGAATCCAACACAAAGATGTAGCAAACTGTGGGCATCCTGGAGAAGTTCTCGGAGGGTGAGGACTGGGAAGCCCATGTCGAACGGCTGGACCAGTACTTTGCAGCCAACGAGCTGGACGGAGAAGGAAGCGCTGCAAAAAGGAGAACGGTCCTCCTCACGGTCTGTGGGGCACCGACCTACAGCCTCATGAAGAATCTTCTGGCTCCGGTGAAATACACAGATAAGTCGTATGAGGAGCTGTGTACACTGGTTTGGGAGCATCTTAACCCGAGGGAGAGTGTGTTGATGGCGAGGTATCGGTTCTACACGTGCCAGCGATCTGAAGGTCAGGAAGTGGCGAGCTACGTCGCCGAGCTAAGGCAACTTGCAGGACAATGTGAGCTTGATGGCTACCTGGAGCAAATACTCAGAGACTTTTTTGTACTGGGCATTGGCCACGAGACCATCCTACGAAAACTTTTGACTGTAGAGACACCGACCCTCAGTAAGGCCATTGCGATAGCACAGGCATTTATGTCCAACTGTGATAACACCAAATAAATCTCTCAGCACACAAGTTCATAAATTAACTGGAACTCTGTCTGCGAGCAGAAATGTACAGTGCAGAAACCACGAGTCTGCAACTGCCAGCAGGCCTCAGGTGACCCAGATGACTCAGAGTCCGCAACAAAGGACGAATGCAAGACAATTCATACCTTGTTGGCGTTGTGGAGGCTTCCATTCAGCCTATTCATGCTGCTTCAAAGAGTATGTTTGCAAGAGCTGTGGAACAATGGGGCACCTTCAATGAGCTTGCAGATGAACTGCAAGCTCTGCAAAACCTGCTAACAACCATGTGGCAGAGGAAGATCGGTCCATGGTGGATCAAAGCAATTTTGAGCCTCAGAGAGAGGAGGCAGATGCTGAAGTACACGGGGTGCACACATTTTCGATGAAATGTCCACCTATAATGCTAAATGTAAAATTGAATGGCTTGCCTGTAGCCATGGAACGGGACACTGGCGCTAGCCAATCCATCATGAGTAAAAAGATGTTTAAGAGACTCTGATGTAACAAGGCATTCAGACCAGCCCTGAGCCCCATCCACACGAAACTGAAAACGTACACCAAAGAGCTTATCACTGTCCTGGGCAGCGCCTTGGTCAAGGTCACCTACGATGGCACGGAGCACGAACTGCCACTCTGGATTGTCCCGGGCTATGGCTCCACACTGCTTGGAAGGAGCTGGCTGGGCAAAATCCACTGGAACTGGGATGACATCTAAGTGCTACCACATGTCGATGAGGCCTCATGTATCCAGGTTCTTAACAAATTTCCTTCCCTTTTTGAGCCAGGCATTGGAAACATTTCCGGGGTGAAGGTGCGGATCCACTTGGTCCCAGAGGCACGACCCATTCACCACAAGGCACGAGCGGTAACTCACATGATGAGGGAGAGAGTGGAAATCGAGCTGGACAGGCTGCAATGCGAGGGCATCATCTCCCCAGTGGAATTCAGTGAGTGGGCCAGCCCGATTGTTCCAGTACTCAAAAGTGATGGCACGGTCAGGATAAAGTAACTATTAATCGTTTCTCGCCACAGGACCAATACTCGCTACCTAAGGCAGACGATGAAACGTTCTGCCAGGTACCACCTGTCGGGTAACCACCCGACAGGGTCTACCCTCTCCTCCTTTCATAGGGCGTCCAGGACCTTATGTGCCGACCACTGCTTTTATGGCCTTGTGATTAAAGGTTTTTTTTCTGAAAAACGTTTCCACAAAGGACAGGTGGACAGGCATGGTGCAACTGGTGGGGGCATTTCGCGGCAGCGTGGCCAGACCCATCCTTTGCAACACCAGGGTCAGGTAGAACCTCAGCACGTAGTGACACTTGGTGTTTGCATACCGGGGGCCTGTGCACAGCTTGATGCAGCCGCACACAAAGGTGGCCATCAGGATGAGGGCCACGTTTGGAACATCCTTTCCTCCACTGTCCAGAGATTTGTACATTGTGTCTCTGCGGACACGGTCCATTTTGGACCTCCAGACAAAGTGGAAGACGGCTCGGGTGACTGCCGCAGCACAGGAGCGTGGTATGGGCCAGACCTGCACCACATACAATAACACCGAGAGCACCTCAATCCTGATGACCAGGTTCTTTCCTGCAATGGAGAGGGAGCGCAGCTTCCACCATCCCAGTTTTTGTTTCACTTTGGCGATACGCTCTTCCCAGTTTTTGACACGCCCCGTCCGATCCGAACCATATTCCCAACACCTTCAGGTAATCTGGTTTAATGGTGAAGGGAATAAAGGATCGGTCGGCCCAGTTGCCAAAGAACATGGCCGTGCCTTTGCTGCGATTGACCTTCGCTCCCGAGGCCAGTTCAAACTGGTCGCAGATTGTGAGCAATCTGCGGACCGACTGCGGATCCGAGCAAAAGACGGTGACGTCGTCCATGTACAGGGAGGTCTTGACCTGAGCGCCTCCACTGCCTGGGATCGTCACCCCTCTAATGTTCGCATCCTTCCTGATGGACTCGGCAAAGGGCTCGATACAGCACACAAACAAGACGGAGGAGAGGGAACAGCCTTGCCTGACTCCAGACCTGATCGGAAAGCTTTCAGTTTCCCACCCGTTGATTAGAACTGTGCTACTGATGTCTGTGAAGAGCAGTTGGATCCAATTGCGGATATCCTCCCCAAACCCCATCTTGGAGAGCACATCCATCAGGTACGTGTGAGATATCCTGTCAAAGGTCTTCTCCTGGTCCAAGCTGATTAAGCAGGTGTCCACCCTCCTGTCCCACACGTAGGCGATTGTTTCCCTGAGTAGCGCGAGGGTATCAGAGATCTTCCTGCCGTGGACAGCGCAGGTCTGGTCCGGGTAGATCACCAGCTCCAGAGCAGACTTGACCCTGTTTGCGAGGACCTTTGACGGGATCTTGTAGTCCACATTGAGCAGCGAAATGGGCCACCAGTTTTTGATTTCCTCCTTCTCCCCCTTCTGCTTGTAGATGAGGGTGATGATGCCTTTCCTCATCGATTCTGACATGCTGCCGACTAGAAGCATACCCCCGTACACTTCCAGCAGGTCTGGGCCTGTCCAGTCCCACAGAGCCGAATACAACTTGACCGGTAAGCCGTCGTTTCTCGGAGTTTTACTCATCGCGAGGGACCATATGGCCTTTGTCAACTCGTCCAGAGTTAGCGGGTGGTCCAGACTCTCCCGCTCGCTGTTGTCTAAGACCTTTGAGATAGACGACAAGAAAGACTGGGCGGTCGCGCAGTCTGTGGGCTTGACGTCGTACAGCCCGGCATAGAAGGATTTGCTGATTCTCAGCATGTCGGGTTGTGAAGACGTCACAGAACCATCTTCCTTTAGGCTAGTGATCACAGAGCTCTCCCTGTGTACCTTTTGGAAGAAGAAATGAAAAATGTCTCATCCTGCTCATCGGAACAGACTCTGGAGCAGAAGATGATTTTGGAGGACTCTGAGGTAAAAATGAGGCTTGCTGGCCCTTCACCTCTTCGAGTTCCTCTGTGACATTGACCCCCATTGACTGCAGCAGGAGCAGGTTTTGCATACTCTTCTGAAGTTGGGACAATTCCCTTTGTCTCCCTCTCGCCTCCTGAACACCTTTGAGGATGAAGAACCTCTGTTTGTCTTGATTGTTTCCCACCAGTGCATCGGGGAATCACAGTGTCGGTTCTCCAACCTTTGTAATCCCTCTTGAGTTCCTCAACGTTTTCCGGGGTCAACAGTTTCACGTTGAGCTTCCATATCCCCCCTGCCAACGTTCTGGTCTTCCTGTAGGAGACAGTCGGCCAGTAGGAGGCAGTGGTCAGAGAACAACAACGGCGTGAAGTCGGTGGATCTGACCTTGAGCGTGTGGGACACAAACAGGAAGTCTGTTCTGGAACGGACGGACCCGTCTGGTCTCGATCAGGTTCATTTGCACGGTGCTCCATCTGCAGGGTTGTTGAAGACGTCGCACAGCTTGGCATCTTTTACCACGTCCATCGGGAGTTTGGATGTGGTGTCCAGTTTGCTGTCGGCTCTGCTGGATCGTACAGCCGCATCGATGATGCAGTTGAAATGACCGCCTAGAACGACCAGTCTGGATGCCGCCAGCAGCAGTGGGAGCTGCTGGAAGAGGGCCAGCCGCTCGCTTCTGAGAGGCAAGGCATAAACGTTAATTAGCCTTAGAGGAGCATTTTTATACAATACATCTGCTACGAGGAGGCGGCTGCCCACCACCTCCTTAACTTCGGTGATGGTGAAGTGGCCTCCCCGCAGCAGAATGCCCAGGCCGGAGGAATGGCAATCGTTGCCTCGTGACCAGATGGATGGTCCGTGGGACCACCATTGCGACCACTGCCGGTAACTGCTGAAGCCGCACTCCTGCAAGAATAGCAGGTCTGCCTTGACCTTGGCGAGGTACCCCAAGGTGGAAACACATCGCGTAGTCGACTTAATGCTACGCACGTTAATGGATGCAATTTTTAAACCCAGTTTTAAATTGGTGATTACAATCCAAACGTTACATTTCGAACACGCAGTCCTTTGGCCCTGTGGCCTGTTCCCGTATACTTAGGTTAGCTTTAAACTTTTCTACTGCACCTTGGCTGAGATATGGATTGTCCTCTGCCTTGGGGATGCCAGCAGTGTGGATGGGGGGTTCTCCATGCCAACTGGGCTGCCCTCGCCTGGTGTTGGTTATTCCTTGTGTACATCCCCTGTGGTGTCGTCGCTCACAGCGTTCTGGAGCTGGGGTGCATCGGTGACATCACTGCTCCCGAGGTCCCGGAGCTGGACTGCGCTGGTCGCATTGGCGTTTTGCCTCTTCTGCTGCTGGTAGTGGGGGCTTTTGCCTCGCCCTTCGACATTGGACGATAGCCGTCTTTTGCCTCTCGTTTCTGTAGGAGGCCTCTTTTCCTTTGACTTGCGGGCCGCCGCCGCCTTGGTGACACGCTGCCAATCCTGTTTCTCTTCTGCTTCTGCTCCCTCCTCTTCCATGGACTCGGTGTCTCGGGGGGGGGGGAGTTTCACCACTGGGTGTTAGTATCTGGCGGCTTGCCGAGGCAGACTTCCCTTCCTCCTCTCGGTCAGCGTCGACTAGGGTGGTGGTTTCTTCGCACGGTGTCTTGGAGGGGAAGGAGATGTAGGTGGTCTCTGGGGCATTGCGCTCCTCCGCTTTCTCTTCACATGTCCCCATGTTCTTTGCCGCCTGCGCATAGCTGAAATTGCGCTTGGGGCAGGCCTTATACAGATGTCCAGCCTGACCACAAAGGTTGCAGCACTTGCCCTCTTTGCAGTCCTTTGTCTGGTGTCCTGCCTTCTTTCACACAAGCACCAAGACATAGCTTGATTGGCGGTGAGGAGGGCCCTACCTGTCAAATCCTTCATGCACAGCCGGGTTTTCAGAGACACAGCACTCTGCCGCCAAGCTGTGCTGTGGACGAGACTGTCATCCAACTCCTTTGGGATTACCCCTTTGCAAGGCAGGTCTGGAAGGAGATGCAATGGTTGTTGTCGGGGTTCATCCCAAGCAGCTCCGTAACACAGGACTCTGTGCTCTACGGGCTGTTCCCAGGGACACATACCGAGACAGACATCATCTGCTGCTGGAGGGCCATCAACTTGGTGAAAGACGCACTTTGGTCTTGCCGAAACTTGCTGGTCTTCCAGAGCAAGGAGATGTCCACGTCTGTGTGTTGCAGACTGGCGCAGGAGTACGTGCTGAGGGACGCACTAAAAATTGGTGCAGTCGCCGCAAAGGCACGGTGGGGAAGAGCCACAGTTTAAAGCCCTTCCGCCACGGTAAACCCAGGGGCTGGAATCAGGATAAAACTCCCCTTGGGCTGTACTTATAAACTTTTTGTATACATAGAGCACCATGATCTGAAAACATCTATGTAGTGCCATGTATAATGCAAGTTCTACTTAGTAATGGATGATACAAAGAAATGTAACTATACCCTCGCCCATTCCATGTACCGTATAGTGCCACATGTAACGTAATTTGATGACTGCATTACAATGTATCCTGGATCGTGGTGAAATGTACCTCAAAATGTAAAGCAAGCAAATGTACTGAACGAACTGCCGTTAGCATCCAAATGTACTGAACTGCTTTCCAATGTATTGTGCAAATTTTTATATGAATAAAGTATATTTTGAAATTTAAAAAAAAGCTACCTAAAGCAGACGACCTATTTGCGACGCTGGCAGGAGGCAAGACGTTCACCAAGCTCGACCTGACTTCGGCCTACATGCTGCAGGAGCTGGAGGAGTCTTCGAAGGGCCGCACCTGCATCAACACGCACAAGGGACTGTTCATCTACAACAGATGGCCGTTTGGAATTCGGTCAGATGCAGCGATCTTCCAGAGAAGCATGGAGAGCCGACTCAAGTCGGTACCACGCACGGTGTTTTTCTGGACAGCATATTAGTCACGAGTCGGGACACCGCCGAGCACCTACAAAACCTGGAGGAGGTCCTCTAGCGACTGGATCGCGTAGGACTGCGGCTGAAGAGGTCGAAATGCATCTTCGTGGCAACTGAAGTGGAGTTTTTGGGGGGAAAGATCGCGGCGGACGGCATTCGGCCCACAGACGCCAAGACAGAAGCTATCAGGAACGCGCCCAGGCCACAGAACGTCACGGAGCTGCGGTCGTTCCTGGGACTCCTCAACTATTTTGGTAACTTCCTACCGGGGTTAAGCACCCTCTTAGAGCCCCTACATGTGTTATTGCATAAAGGTGAGAACTGGACATGGGGAAAAAAACCAAGTAATTGCTTTTGAGAAAGCCAGAAACATTTTATGCTCCAACAAGCTGCTTGTATTGTATAACCCGTGTAAAAGACTTGTGCTAGCATGTGATGCGTCATCGTACGGAGTCGGGTGTGTATTACAACAAGCTAACGTTGCGGAGAAGTTGTAACCTGTCGCCTATGCCTCCAGGAGCTTGTCTAAGGCCGAGAGGGCCTACAGCATGATTGAGAAAGAGGCATTAGTGTGTGTGTTCAGGATAAAGAAAATGCATCAGTACCTGTTTAGCCTCAAATTTGAGCTGGAAGCCGATCACAAGCCTCTCATATCCCTGTTCGCTGAAAACAAGGGGATAAATACTAATGCCTCAGCCCGCATACAAAGGTGGGCACTCACGCTATCAGCGTATAACTATACCATCCGCCACAGGCCAGGCACCGGGAACTGTACGGATGCTCTGTCGGCTACCATTGCCCACCACAGGGGTGGAAATGGCGCAACCTGCAAACTTGTTGATGGTGGCGCAGCCCGCAGACTTGTTGATGGTCATGGAAGCGTTTGAAAATGATAAATCACCTGTCACGGCCCGCCAGATTAGGAATTGGACCAGCCAAGATCCTCTGCTGTCCCTAGTAAAAAAAACTTTGCACTGCATGGGAGCTGGGCCAACATCCCTGTTGAAATGCAAGAGCTAATCAAGCCGTTCCAGCGGCGAAAGGACGAGCTGTCCATTCAGGCAGACTGCCTGTTGTGGGGTAACCGCGTAGTGATACCCAAAAAGGGCAGGGAGATGTTCATCTCGGATCGCCACAGCACACACCCAGGTATCATACTGATGACAGCGATAGCCAGATCCCACGTGTGGTGGCCCGGTATCGACTCTGACCTGTGTACGGCAATGCAATGTATGTGCTCAGTTGAGCAATGCCCCCAGAGAGGCACCGCTAAGTTCGTGGTCCTGGCCCTCCAGACCATGGTCAAGAATCCATGTTGACCATGCGGGCCTGTTTCTCGGTAAAATGTTCCTGGTGGTGGTGGATGCTTTTTCAAAATGGATTGAATGTGAAATAATGGCACCGCCACCGCCACCATTGAAAGCCTGAGGGCCATGTTTTCCATCCATGGCCTGCCTGACATACTGGTCAGTGACAATGGGCCATGTTTTACCAGTGCCGAATTAAAAAAATTCATGACCCGCAATGGGATCAAATATGTCACCTCGGCCCCGTTTAAACCAGCCTCCAATGGGCAGGCAGAGCGGGCAGTACAAACCATCAAACAGAGCCTTAAACGAGTCACAGAAGGCTCACACCAAACCTGCCTGTCCCGAGTAGTGCTCAGCTATCGCACGAGACCCCACTCGCTCACGGGTGCCCCTGGCTGAGCTACTCATGAAAAGGGCACTTAAAACCAAACTCTCGCTGGTTCACCCCAACCTGCATGATCAGGTAGAGAGCAGGCGGCAGCAACAAAATTTAAATGATGGTCGCACCACTGTGTCACGGGAAATTGATCTGAATGACTCTGTCTATGTGCTAAACTATGGAAATGGTCCCAAGTGGATCGCGGGCACGGTGATAGCTAAAGAAGGTGTTTGTAGTCAAACTAGACAATGGACAAATTTGCAGAAAGCACCTGGACCAAACGAGGCTGCGGTTCACAGACTGCCCTGAACAACCCACAGCAGACACCAACTTTTTCGAACCCACAACACACACCCAAAGGATCAACGACACCACGCCGGACCAGGAAATCAAACCCATCACGCCCAACAGCCCAGCAAGGCCAGGCTCACCCTGCAGCCTTGCAGGGCCAACAACATGCTAGCCCAGCGAGGGCACAGCCAACACACCAGAACAGACATTTGTACCGAGGCTGTTCACCAGGGAAAGAAAGGCTCCCGACTACCTCACCTTGTAACTAGTTTTCACTTTGAATTTGCGGGGGAGTGATGTTGTGTATCTGTAAAGCATGCACTCCCATGTTCCGCCACCAGGGAGTGCATCTCCTGAAGTCCCAGGGGATCCCAGCATCCCTTGGGAGCACTGTTTTTAAGCCGGCCCCTAAGGCCTGTTCCTCATTCTGGAGTGTCTTCATAAAGACTGAGGTCACTGTTACTTTAATCTCCCTGTACAGTCTCATCTGTGTTAGGAACACAATTCTTACTATCTGTTTTTATATTTCGTGCTAGTTTACTTTCATAATCTATCTTCCCTCTCTTTATTATTTTTTTCGCCGTGCTTTGCTGGCTTTTAAAAGTTTCCCAATCCTCTGTCCTCCCACTTGTCTTGGCCACCTTGTATATCCTTGTTTTCAAATTGATACCCTCCCTTAGTTCCTTAGTTAGCAATGGATGGTTATGCCTTCTCTTACAACCGTTCCTTCTCATTGGGATATACTTTTGTTGCGAGTTATGAAATATCTCCTTAAATGTCTGCCACTGCTCATCAACCGTCCCACTCTTTAATCTATTTTCACAGTCCAGTTTAGGCAACTCTGCCTTCATACCTTTGTAGTCTCCTTTATTTAAGCTTCGGACACTCGTTAGAGATCCAACTTTTTCACCCTCCAAATGAATTTGAAACTCAACCATGCTATGGTCACTCATTCCTAGAGGATCCTTTACTAGGTGATCATTTATTAATTCTGTCTCATTATAATGTACCTGATCTAAGATTGCTTGGTTGGTTCCGCATCCTGGATACACTCTATGAACTCTTCCTCAAGGCTACCTTGGCCAATTTGCTTTGTCCAATCAATATGAAGATTAAAATCGCCCATCATTATTGCCGTTCCATTTCCCTGCCCGCTCCCCATAACCCTTTATTCCCTTATCGCTCAAAAATCTGTTTATCTCCGCCTTAAATATGTTCAATGACCCAGCCTCCACAGCTTTCTGGGGCAGAGAATTCCACAAATTTACAACCATCTGAGAGAAGAAATTCCTCCTCACAGTTTTAAATTGGTGGTCTCTTACTCTGAGACGATGTTCCCTAGTTTTAGTTTCCCCTATGAGTGGAAATATTGTCTCTGCATCCACCTTGTCGTGCCCCCTAATTATCTTATATGTTTCGATAAGATCACCTTTCATTCTTCTGAACTCCAGTGAGCATAGGCCCAAGCTACTCAACCTGTCTTCATAAGTCAACCCCCTCATCTCCGGAATCAACCGAGTGAACCTTCTCTGAACAGCCTCCAATTTATATAGCGCCTTTCACGACTACCGGACATCTCAAAGCGCTTTGCAGCCAATGAAATACTTTTGGAGTGTAGTTACTGTTGTAATGTTGGAAACAGGCAGCCAATTTGCATATAGCAGCTCCCACAAACAGCAATGTGATAATGACCAGATAGATAAACTCTTTTTGTTACGTTGATTGAGGAATAAATATTGGCCAGGACACTGGGGATAACTCCCCTGCTCTTCTTCAATATAGTGCCATGGGATCTATTATGTCACCTGAGAGGGCAGACGGGGCCTCGGTTTAACATCTCATCCAACAGAGTGTACCTCTGACAATGCAGCACTCCCTTAGCACTGCACTGGAGCATCAGCCTAGATTATGTGCTCAATTCCCTGGAATGTTAACCAATCTAGATTCATCTTGACTTAATTTATAGTATTAGCTATCTTAAAATAAACAAAATCCATTTTAAGTAATACAGAAAAAGACATAAAACATTATAGGAACACATGGGCAGGGAGAAATGTCAAAAAGGGTTAACGTGAGTTCATGTATTGGCACTGAATAATTCAGGATATCATTCATGTGCTTAAAACAGAGATATGGAATCTTGATACTAATATTACCCAGTGATGTGCATTGTATTTCACATCACAAACAAAATGGTGATAAGCTGTCATAAAAGCTATTTGCCTAAGAAATTAATCCCTATTGAAATCATTAGTGACAATGGGTCACAGTTTGCAAGTACTGATTTCCAACAGTTTCTGAAAGAATGTGATTTCATTTTCACAACTCCAGGTTTTAATTAGCGCAGTAAAATGAACTCATGGAAAAGTCAATGCCGATAGCAAAGAATTTATTACCATTTTAGGGCTTCCACCAAATATTTCCTCCCTGCTCACTGCCAAGGGCTGCTTTTGTCAGTGAGCCCAAACTCCCTATAAAGCTGGGTGTGACTGTATGTGCACAATATCTGGTCAGATAGCATTGCCCAGGGCTTGGACAGGACGCTGTTATTACATGAATTGACATGAGCCCTGTAATGTTCTTTGAGCCTTTGGATAGCTGAACACTATCAGAATGTGTGATTTAGGCTGTAAACCGAAATCCGGTTTATTAGAAGTAAAAATGATACAGTTGCAGAAAGTCGATGCAGAAAATTTCACATAATTACAGAAATTCCAACTTGCAAGATGTGACTGTTAATTCTCCTAAAGATATTGAACCTGGAAAGTCTGTAACACAACCTGTATGTAAAATTTAGTCTGTACCAATGGCGTCTTCGGTGCTCAGTGGGTAGCACACTTGCCTCTGAGTCAGAAGGTTGTAGGTTCAGTTCCTACTGGGGGAGTGCTGTACTATCGGAGATGCTGTCTTTCAGATGAGATGTTACACCGAGGCCCTGTCTGCTCTCTCAGGTGGATGTAAATGATCCCATGGTACTATTTCGAAGAAGAGTAGGGAATTTATCCTGGCCAATATTTATCGCTCAATCAGCATCACTAAAATAATAATTATCTGGTCATGATTAGACCAGTTAGCCCAACATCTGTTGTTGGGAAAATGCTAGAGTCCATTATTAAGGAAGCAGTAGCAGGACATTTGGAAAATCAGAATGCAGTCAAACAGAGTTCGCATAGTTTTATGAAAGGGAAGTCATGTTTAACACATTTTCTGGAGTTCTTTGAGGATGTAATGAGCAGGGTCGATAAAAGGCAACCAGTGGATGTGTATTTGGATTTCCAGAAGGCATTCGATAAGGTGCCACACAAAAGGTTCCTGCACAAGATAAGAGCTCACAGGGTTGGGGTTATTATATTAGCATGGATAGAGGATTGGCTAACTAACAGAAAACAAAGAGTTGGGATAAATGGGTAATTTTTCGGTTGGCAAACGGTAACTAGTGGGGGTGCCACAGGGATCAGTGCTAGGGCCTCAACTATTTAGAACCTATATTAATGACTTGGATGAAGGGACCGAGCGTAATGTAGCCAAATTATACAAAGATGGGTGGGAAAGCAAATTGTGAGGAGGACACAAAGAATCTGCAAAGGGATATAGACAACTAGGTGAGTGGGCAAACAATTGGCAGATGGAGTATAATGTGGGAAAGTATGAGGTTATCCACTTTGGTAGGAAAAATAAAAAAGCAAATGATAATTTCAATGGAAAAAATTGCAAAGTGCTTCACTACAAAGTTAGTATGCAGGTACAGCAAGTAATCAGGAAGGCAAATGGAATGCTGGCATTTATTACAAGGGGGGTGGAGTATAAAAGCAGGAAAGTTCTGCTACAACTGTACAGGGTATTGGTGAGGCCACACCAAGAGAACTGTGTACAGTTTTGGTCTCCTTACTTAAGGAGGGATATACAGATTGAGCGTCCAAAATGGGGAGTTCTGGAATGTTATGGAATCCGGACTCTGGACTGATTGGTGGCAGGGTTGTCTGGAATCCATAAAATATTCCGGAATCTGGACCTGCCGAACTTGCCGACCTCGCGTTCCCGCCGCTGTCCGACCTCAGGCCTCACCTCGACACCCCTCGTCTTGCCGCTGCCTGACCTCGGGCCTTGTCTCGCCACTGCCCGACCTCAGGCCTCACCTCGCCACCCCTCGTCTTGCCGCTGCCCGACCTCGGGCCTTGTCTTGACGCTGCCCGACCTCAGGCCTCACCTCGCCACCCCTCATCTTGCCGCTGCCCGACCTCGGGCCTTGTCTCGCCACTGCCCGACCTCGGGCCTTACCTCGCCGCCCCTCGTCCCGCCGCTGCCCGACCTCAGGCCTCACCTCGCCACCCCTCGTCTCGCCGCTGCCCGACCTCGGGCCTTGTCTCGCCACTGCCTGACCTCGGGCCTTGCCTCACCGCCCCTCGTCCCGCCGCTGCCCGACCTCAGGCCTCACCTCGCCACCCCTCGTCTCGCCGCTGCCTGACCTCGGGCCTTGTCTCGCCATTGCCTGACCTCGGGCCTTACCTCGCCGCCCCTCGTCCCGCCGCTGCCCGACCTCAGGCCTTTCATCGCCGCTCCTCGCCTTGCCGCTGCCCGACCTCAATCCTCGCCTTTCCGCCACTGCCCTTACCTCAAGGCCTCCTTGCTGGTCCCCTGAACACCACCTATGCACTGAGGCTGCCCAACCAGCTCTTCAGTGGCGGGGCCCGTCCAACCAGCTCCTAGGTGGCGGGGCCCGCTCGAACAGCTCCTCAGCGGCGGGGCCCGCCTGAACTCTTCCCTGGTGCCGGGTCCCCGCACGAACACCTCCTCGGCGTCGGGGCCCCGCCCGAACACTTCCACGGCAGCGGGCATTCCGAAATCCGGAACTACCCCAACCTGGGTTGGGGTGTTTCCGGATTCGTGACATCAGAAAGACGTTCCAAAATCCGGCAAAACGCAAAATCCGGAACGGCCTCGGCCCTGAGGGTTCCGGATTCGGGGCGCTGCACCTGTACTTGCATTGGAAGCAGTTCAGAGAAGGTTCACTAGATTGATTCGTGAGATGAAGGGGTTGACTTATGAAGAAAGGTTGAGCAGGTTGGGCCTATACTCATTGGAGTTTAGAAGAATGAGAGGTGATCTTATTGAAACATATTAGATACTGAGGGGGCTCGACAAGGTAGATGTAGACAGGATGTTTCCACTCGTGGGGGAATCTAGACCTAAGGGGCATAGTTTAAGAATAAGGGGCCGCCCATTTAGAACTGAGATGAGGAGGAATTTCTTCTCCGAGGGTCGTAAATCGATGGAATTCTCTGCCTCAGAGAGCTGTGGAGGCTGGGTCATTGAATATATTTAAGATGGAGATAGACAGATTTTTGAACGATAAAAGAGTGAAGAGTTATGGGGAGCGGGCAGGGACTTGGAGCTGAGCCCAAGATCAGATCACCCAGATCTTAGTAAATGTCGGAGCAAGCTTGAGAGGCCGAAAGGCCTACTCCTGCTCCTATTTCTTAATATCTCATTGCTGTTTGTGCGCAAGTTGGTTGCCACGTTTCCTACGTTAAAAAGGTGACTACACTCCAAAACTACCTTTGTAAAAGCATCCGGTGAGACATCGGGTGGTTGTGAAAGACGTTATATAAATGCAAGTCTGTCTTTCTCATTAAGAAGCTGCCAGAAGAATTAAAGAGCTGCAGGAGGCCGTGTGCAACATACTTCCTGTTCATTTAGAAGTTCTGGGATATAGGAAATTGCAATCGAACAAAACTATCAAATTAAAATGTTGCTTTCCAAACCCCAAACGATGCTAGAAATAATTCTAATTGCACATGCTTCCAAGTACATTTACCTAATATTGGTGATTTTCAAGACAAAGCAAGCAGCTTGTGTTGTGATTTCCACTTGCTTTGCAGACAAAACAGATTTGCATAAAAAGAATATTTTGGCTCTGTGAACTCAATCCCCCAAAATGGTAATTTCATGTATTCTAGCCAGACTATCTGCTGCAGGAAGCAAAGTTACAGTGAACAGTAAGATCCCATGGGTAAATAAACACTAAAAATATAGAGTCTTTTGCTTTGAGATGTGGCTGATCTTGCAATCTGTTACAGAAGCTATGGGGCCATGAAAATGAAGTGCATAAGGAGATGCCTAGTTTACTTTTGTACCACATTAGAGAATGTGTTATCACTATTGCAAGTACTCATGGAATGGATACTAAGAGACAATCTACCGATTAAGTAAGAATTGTGCATTTCTTGTAATTTACAGAAAGGAAAATGAAATAACTTGCATTTATATAGCATCTTTCACAATCTCAGGACATCGCAAAGTGTTTCACAAACAATGAGTGGGATTTGAAGTGTAGCCAGTATGGTCTTTTAGGTAAACATGACAAACCAATTTACCTATACTAAGGTCCCACAAATAGCAATGAGATAAACAATCAGTTAATCTGTTTTGTGGTGTTTATTGAGGGATGAATGTTGGCCAGGACACTAGGAGAACTCTTTGGAAATTGTAGCACAGGACCGGCTATATCCGCTGGTGTCAGCCTTAGCTTAGAGGTGGCACTCTTACCTCTGAATCAGAAGGTTGTTGGTACAAGTCTCACTCCAGAGACTTGAGCATATAATTTAGGCCGACACCTCAGTGCAGCACTGAGGGAGATGTTCACACGAGAAGTTGTACCTCAAGTGGACAGAAAAGATCCCGTAACACTATCCAAAGGAGAGAAGGGAAGTCCACTCGGTATCTTGCTTAATAACTATCCCTCAACCAACATCACTAAAAAAGATCATCTAATTATTACTCTCATTGATGTTTGAAGGACCTTGCATTGCACGAATTGGCTGCCATACTTCCCAACATACAACAGTGAGTGCCTTCCAAAGGAATTCATTGGCGTGAAGCACTTTGGCACATTCTGAGGTTGTGGAAGGTGCTGTATGAATGCAGTTCGTTCTTTCACTGGAACAGGCAGATGGAACTTTAATTCAAAATATCAACATTGACAATGCAACTCTTCCTCAGTGCCACGCTAAAGTTTAGAGATTATAAGGGACAGAAGACAGGAACAGAAGTTAAAGAGGATAGATTTTTTTGGTAAGGCAACACAACAGTCTTTCAATACTGAACTCTGTTGCTGAAGTATGGTTAAGAAATTGTAGCACAAATATATGGCTACAGAAAATACGATCAAGGAACATGATTATCCAAGGTCCTACTTAGTATGAAAAGATCATGTTGCTGCAGTCGAACATAATTGTTGGGACATCAGACGGGCAAATGAAGAATGACCTCCAGAATTAACTATCAAGGATGCACCAAGTAGAGAATCTAACCTAACAATATCCTCTTTGCTATCCGACAGATTAGAAACTAATAGAGAATGGGATGTAAAACTAAGTCCACCATCAAAAGAAATTGCAAGAGTACTGAGATTTAATCCTGCGATTAAATGCCCAGAATGATTTACAGAAACATGATGAAAGGCTAAAGTTTGTAGATACAACTATGTAAAGATAATTATTAAGTTCAGGAAGTAGAGATTCTAAATTACAACATAGATATGTTATACTACAAGATCACTAATGTTGTAAATAATAAGTAGTAAGGGAACCGTTTAGTTATTGGTTGGTGCAAATGCTTATTTGCTTTGAAGGAAGGAAAGTACGATGATGTATTGCTTTGAATGTGTCTCCTTGGTGTTTTAATTAATCACAATCTGTTGGAGTTAGACTGGAGAACAAATCCATCTGCAGGATGGAGTGTGTGAGTAAAGGTGCAGCTGCTGAATGTACAGTTGTTTTCAACCATAATAAAACTAATTTGATGCTGCATTATTAGGATGCACAATCACAAAATAACACAAAAAACACGGCTTGTTGGGCTCAATTTTCCCCAAAGCATTTTTTTGGCGTACTTGAAGAGTTACGCCCGATTTTTTGGGCCTAAGTACGGCAAAAAAAATATTCTAAGTTTCCCTGTTGGATTTCTTCATTTTGGCATGGCGTAACCCGACCTTTAGTTTTGGGGGTGGAGCCTTGATCTGGGCTGTCGTGGTAACTAGGGACACAATGCAAGCTGAGGCTGCAAAGTGAAGCATGCTGCCAGCTCCCAACACATTAAAAGAATTGAAAAACACATAGCAGTAACTTACCTCCAACCCCGCCTGAAGGGCTTGCCAGTCTGGTCCCCACTCTCGGTCCCCACTCTCGGTCCCCACTCTCGGTCCCCACTCTCGGTCCCCATTCTCGGTCCCCACTCTCGGTCCCCACTCTCGGTCCCCACTCTCGGTCCCCACTCTCGGTCCCCATTCTCGGTCCCCACTCTCGGTCCCCACTCTCGGTCCCCACTCTCGGTCCCCATTCTCGGTCCCCATTCTCGGTCCCCATTCTCGATCCCCACTCTTAGTCCCCACTCTCCCTCTCCCTCTCCCTCTCCCTCTCCAGTGAGCAATGGAGCCATCTGGACCAGCCAATGCTAATTTAACTGACCTCAACTGGAAATGGCTACTATAATCCAGACTTCAGGAGAACATTGACTGGCGAAATAGGCAGAGAATGTGGCGAGGTGATATAATTGCTGTGTTTAGTATTCCAAAGGGACGAGATAATGTGTAGACTACGACGAACTATTTCACCTTGTCCAGAAAGTAGAACCAGAGCAAACGCCTGCCCTTGAAGCGGGGGGGGGGGGGGGAGGGGGGTTAAATCAAAACTAATCTGCGGAAACAATGACCCAGAAATTTTTCTGGGGATCTTCCCGTGGGCAATTGCCTCCTTGCTGAAAGGGGTGTTGATGTTGAAGGAGTAGCGTTTATTTTTTAACTCTTTCCCTTCCTCCCCTCCACCAACTGTTTCTGTCTCTGTCTACATCTCTCTCTCTCTCTCTCTCTCTCTTTTTATCTCACTTTTTCAGATCGTGATCCTGGGATTTTCCCCCTCTCCACCCTTAAAGTACTGCTCACGCTAACCCCCCACCCCCGCTCCACCTTCCTTTAATCGCTACTGGATATCCCATTAAAAATTGAAAGGGCTGTCCACTGTGAACACAAGGATTCTCTCCCACATTATACGGCCCTGCCAACACAGTGGGGGGAAAATTGCATTCGGAGTCTTCCTTCCTACGAACGCATCTAACCTGGAAAAAATCGACAAAACAACCGCAGGATTCCGGTCTGAGGCCTTCAGTTGCTGAGCAGCGTACGAAGATCTGACTTCCACGTACAACGTCTATGTCGCAATCACGTGGGCCTGGACCACCTATCACTAGGCAGTATTCTCATTGATAACAATGGGAATTATTAATCAATGAAAATACCATTTGTACGAGTTTCTATTACTTTCAATGAGAATAACCCCTTAAAACAAGGAACACAGCACAATAAATTTAAAAAAACACCTCATATATTTAAAATTAAATGAAATTAAATGTTTTAGAAAACATATTTTATTAGGGTTAAAAGTAAACTTACCTTAATGGACAGGATTTTTAACATAATGAATGATTAAATATAATTTTTTTATGTTTCAAAAGTGTTATGCTGGTAAAGGTAAGCTATTCACCTGCTTTTACCAGGCGTACAAGTTTGAAGGACATTCGCTGGGCATGAGTTGAGCAACTAGCCCAATCTCTGCCGCGAGGACATCCTTCCTGCGGGGATGCGCTCTTCGTACGGACCCGGCGAGGCTGGAGTTTTTGGCCCGATAGGCAGGAGCTCCAGAGCGGCATTTGGGGAGGTGCACAGTCCATTCTGATTTTCATCTGTGGACCAAATTCCTGTGGCACTGACTCTCCATGTCAAATTCAAACAGGTGGCATGTATGCATCCATCTTGCTTGTGGTCCTGCTGACCAAATTGATGCTAACTTACCTACTGTATCCAGGATTTCAAAGGCACAATTTTGGCAGTAAAATTACTACCTTGTGCTTTGAAGAAAATGTAACACATATGTATACACAATCTGGCTTTCACTTTTTAAACGTAAGGTTCGAAGACCGCATGAAGTGAACTCGAGTGACCAAATGCGATAGATTTGTGTTGTTATCGGTCATGTATGTATGCTTGGGTTTACTAGCCACCGGGTGGCGTCACTGTCGGAGGTCATTGGGCTGTGCACACGTGTGCGCGACCCAGGTATAAAAGGCCAGCCATCTTGTAATATAATCACTTTGGGCCCGAATAAAGGAAAGCCAGGTTTGTACCTGTTCGGAGGTTACAGTATTTAGTCTATTGAGTAATTGCATTCATAACATTTGGCGATGAGATAACAAAAATGAGCACAATTGAAATTCTGGAGCAATTCGTGGAGGGAAAAGATTGGGCAAATTTTGTAGCCCGGTTGAACCAGTACTTTGTGGCCAACAAAATGGAGAAAGAGGCAGACGCAGTTCAGCGCCGGGCGGTCCGAAAATCTGTGGACTCAAAGAATCTTCTCTCGCCCTTAAGTCCAATGGACAAGGACTATGAAACATTGTGTGCTCTGGTACAGGACCATCTCAAACCAGATGAAGGCATTATCATCTCACGATATCAATTCTCTACGCACGTTCGTTCTTAGTATTATTTGCCAGTCTATTCTAGCCAATTCACGCCTCATGCCGTCGAAGTTAGCTTTCCTTAAGTTCAGGACCCTACTTTCTGAATTAACTGTGTCACTCTCCATCTTAATAAAGAATTCTTCCATATTATGGTACTCTTCCCCCAAGGGGCCTTGCATAGCAAGATTGCAAATTGGTCCCTTCTCATTACACATCACCCAGTCTAGGATGGCCAGCTCTCTAGTTGGTTCCTCGACATATTGGTCAAGTAAACCATCCCTAATACATTCCAGGAAATCCTCCTCCACCGCATTGCTATTAGTTTGGTTAGCCCAATCTATATGTAAATTAAAGTTGCCCATGATAACTGCTGTACCTTTATTGCACACATCCCTTATTTCTTGTTTGATGCTGTCCCCAACCTCACTACTACTGTTTGGTGGCCTGTACACAACTCCCACCAATGTTTTCTGCCCTTTGATATTCCGTAGCTCCACCCATACCATCCAAGCCAATGTCCTTCCTTACTATTGCATTAATTTCCTCTTTAACCAGCCACCCCACCTCCTTTTTCTTTCTGTCTATCTTTCCTAAATGTTGAATACCACTGGATGTTGAGTCTCCAGCCTTGGTCACCCTGGAGCCAATCTCTGTGATGCCAATTACATCATATCCATTAACTGCTATCTGCGCAGTTAATTCGTCCACCTTATTCCGAATACTCCTCGCATTGAGGCATAGAGCCTTCAGGCTTGACTTTTTAAACACACGTTGCCCCTTTAGAATTTTGCTGTAATGTGGCCCTTTTTGTTTTTTGCCTTGGGTTTGTCTGCCTGACATCGTTGTAAGCGACAACCGATCTTGCTTCACCAGTATGGAGTTTCAAGAGTTCATGAAACTCAATGGTATCAAACATGTGAGGTCAGCACCATTCAAACCTGCACCCTATGGACAACCATCAAGCAGTGTATGAAACGTGTAATTCAAGCTTCACTGCAAACTCGCTTGTCACGCATATTGCTTAGTTACAGGACAAGACACCATATGCCTACCGGGGTCTTCCCTGCTGAACTATTGATGAAGCGAGGTCTCAAGACCAGACTCTCTCTCATCCACCCTGACTTGAATAATCGTGTCGAATACAGACGTCAAAGTCAGCAAGGGTATCATGATCGCGCTACTGTGTCATGCAACATTTCTATCAATGATGCTATGTATGTACTGAATTATGGTCAAGGTCCCAAATGGATCGCCGGTTCTGTTACGGCCAAGGAGGGTAACAGAGTGTTTATCGTTAAGCTCAAGAATGGGCAAACATGCAGGAAACATGTCGATCAGATAAAGCTGCGGCACACGGATGAACCGGAACAGTCTGAGGAAGACACAATCAGTGATCAACCAACTACCCTCAGTCATCAGAGGACTCCGCTGTCATCAATGAATCTGGACTTTCAATCACTGATATGGTAAATGAACCTGGACTTTGAATCCCTGACGTGGTCATTGCTACTCCATCAGATTGGCTATCCAACCTCCAGCCATAACAGACTCAGAACGCTCGCCCAAGGCTGGAGTTGAACTGTGAGACATTCAACTCGGGAGTGGAAAGCCCCGGACCGTCTCAATTTGTAAAAAGACCGTTACTAATATCTTAAAGGGGGATATTGTCATGTATGCATGCTTGGATTTACTAGCCACTGTCTGAGGTAATTGGGCTGTGCGCACGTTTGTGCGTCCCAAGTATAAAAGGTCCGCCATCTTGTAATGTAATCACTTTGGGCCCTGATAAAGTAGTGCCAGATTTGTACCTGTTCGGAGTTTACAGTATCCAGTCTATTGAGTTATTGCATGCACAACATTATCTTCAGTACATTTTGCTGTAAACCACATTCTGGCAGTCCTCCATCCACCCCCTGCCCCCCCCCCCACACCCCCCCCCCCCCCCCGGAGTTTTATTGATGTGAACCTTGTGTCTCTGGTCACAGGTTTCTCATGGTGATATCACTATCTGAGTGAAAGCTTAGAATAACACTAGTAGTTGTCTGACCCAAATATCATTCCGACAACAGGGGAAGCTCTTGTGGTTACGTGCCACTGCACTGCTGCCTGGATACCAGTGTGGCAGCCTACAAAAGATCCATGGTGCAGTGCAGTACAGATCTGACAACCAACAATTTATTTTCCGATGAGCCCTGAAATGAGCTTTCTGCCGAGACTCCGGCCACTTTGTAAGCAGCCCTCATGTGAATGCAACAATATAAAGCTCTGGTTGTTTTACAGTTGGTTAATCAAAATAGAGAGGTGCAGTAGATAATGCGAAATAAGTGACAGCTCCGTCAGTTTGTTCTTCGTTTTGAAGTGCCCTGGTCTGGAAAGCATCAGAAAGCACAACCAATTTGCTTTGTGTTCAATCTGGAATCATTATAATGGGCATCATCCCCTGATCATATTAATAATATGTCAAACCATCAGAATAAGCAAAAATAATTTGTGGCACAGTTGAGATTAACAAATAAAATGTTATAGTGTGAACTAACATTCACCCTGCTAGATGGAATTTTATCAAGGCTATGAGGTTGCTTATAATGAAAGTCGTTTCTTGAACACATCAATTCAGTCAATGAAATGTCACCAGTCAGATAGCAAGATATATCAGCCAAAATGCCACTAGAAAGGTCCTAGGAATGGAATGAATTTTTAAGAAGTAACTATTGAGGAACAATCTATATAGGCTTTAAATGTCAATATATATTTTTTAATGCGTTCCTTATTTTGATATAGGTGAACATGTTTGGTCAAATCGACCAGATTATAGTTTTCCTTGTCATATTGAGGTTTGAGTATTGTACGTTGGTGGAAGTAGTTGAATAGCATATTTCAAAAACATTTTAATCCAAGGTTATATATTGGTTTGATCCCACATATGGAGCTGATCATCTGACATTAATTTGATGCGACTGTTGCAATTTGGGCTTTCTCTCGACAATCTTAACTTGTTCTTGCAGCAAAAAGGCGCTTTATACAAGACTGGCATTTCCAACGATCTGAAACTTGCAAACTTATATAAGATGTGAATGATGACGTGTGTGCTACAGGTCAAACAACTGTATTTTTACCACAGTCTTAAGTATCAGAGACCACAGAATTGCCCGCCAAGTTATCCGATCCACTCTGAAAGGTGATAAATACCACACTGCCAGACTGTATCATTCAGACCAAAATTCAGTCAAATTTATTTGCAAGGTAATTACAGAAAAGCAGAAAGATGCATGAAGAAGCTCGAAGCCCAGGATATGACTTACTACATTAACTGTTTCAAAGGAATAAGAGTGGTGAATCTTTAGAAGTTCTTTGCAATGAAATGTTGTATGGCAAAGATCTATAGAGTCCTTGATTCAATATGTCTGTTTCAATAGAGTTTGTTTCAATATGGCAACAGGCAATTAAAAAACGGGATCTAAAGTCTCTACAGGAAAACCCTGCCAGGTCTTGTACAACTTTCTGGGACTTCCAAAGACAGGCTTCTGTGACCAAAATCAAAGAGGCTCTTTGTTGTTAGTCAGGCAATCCGAATATTAGTTATTTCTACCAGTCAAGATTTTTTTGTTCGTCCTTCAACATCTAAAAAGACAGCCAGAATATCGCCTCATTTTCTGCAGTGAGTTCTTTGGTGATGGGACTGATTTTTGCTCGGAATGAGTACCCACAGTGAGCAGTGGGTTCTCAATGTACCAGGTTGGGCATCTTGATTTTTGAGGTGAGATTTGCTCCTCTGGCATTTACATTCAGCATCCGCAATGCCAGAGGCCTCATAGTCGGAGGTGCCTTCATGGACGGTTTTCCCATGCTTTCTTATCTTGAGCCAGTTGTTTACACTTTTGGGTGTCTATTTTGCACTGTTTCAGAGTCGCATCTAAGCAGTCTTTATATCTCTTTTGCTGTCCACCACAAAATCGCTTTCCAGCTCTATAAAAGATGATTTTAATCTGATTTGTTCATCAGCTATTCGCACTACATCACTCAACCAGTGTAACTGTACCTTCAGAGGAAGGGAGTTCTCCTATATTTATCTCTCAACTAAACTGGACAGGTTAGATGCAGGAAGAATGTTCCCGATGTTGGGGAAGTCCAGAACCAGGGGATACAGTCTAAGGATAAGGGTTAAGCCATATAGGACAGAGAAGAGGAGAAACTTTTTCACCCAGAGAGTTGAGAACCTGTGGAATTCTCTGCCACAGAAAGTTGTGGAGTCCAGTTCGTTGGACATATTCAAAAGGGAGTTAGATGTGGCCCTTACGGCTAAAGGTATCAGAGGGTATGGAGAGAATGCACGGGTGGGGTACTGACGTTGCGTGATCAGCCATGATCATATTGAATGGCGGTGCAGGCTCGAAGGATCGAATGACCTGCTCTTCCACCTATTTTCTATGTATCACTAAAACAGATTTTCTGGGTATTATCACATTGCTGTTTGTGGAAGCTTGCTGCCATGTTTTCTATATTACAACAGTGACTACACTTCAAAAGTTCTTCATTGGCTTCATAAAGCACATGGGGACATTCTGAGGTTATGAAAAGCACTATAGAAATCCACGTTCTGACGAAGGGTCATCAACCTGAAACGTTAACTCTGTTTCTCTCTCCACAGATGTCGCTTGACCCACTGAGTATTTCCAGCATTTTCTGTTTTTATTGTAGAAATCCAAATCTTTCTCTTTCATGATCAGAGCATCAACCTACTGAATGAGGTCAGGTGTGAACAGCAGTGTCTTGGCTGACTGCTGTCTCATTGACTCTCGAACCTGGCCACAAAAGAAAGGATTCTTATTGTCTGATGTGAAATTGCACATTTGCACACCTTGCACTTGAAATACACATAGGACTTGCCAAAAAAACTGGTCCTGATTTGTTTCTGATCAGAGCGTAACACCAAAAGTAACAGCCAGCTGGCTGCCTCCCCGAAACTATCTCGAGACTGCTTTGTGTCTTCTTTTTCTTCCCTGACACCAAGAGAAAGAAGAGAAAGAAGGTGTGCAAATGTGCAATTTCACATCAGACAATAAGAATCCTTTCTTTTGTGGCCAGGTTCGAGAGTCAATGAGACAGCAGTCAGCCAAGACACTGCTGTTCACACCTGACCTCATTCAGTAGGTTGATGCTCTGATCATGAAAGAGAAAGATTTGGATTTCTACAATAAAAACAGAAAATGCTGGAAATACTCAGTGGCTCAAGCGACATCTGTGGAGAGAGAAACAAAGTTAACGTTTCAGGTTGATGACCCTTCGTCAGAACGTGGATTTCTATAGTGCTTTTCATAACCTCAGAATGTCCCCATGTGCTTTATGAAGCCAATGAAGAACTTTTGAAGTGTAGTCACTGTTGTAATATAGAAAACATGGCAGCAAGCTTCCACAAACAGCAATGTGATAATACCCAGAAGTCACTTTTAGAACACATTCTATTTTTTGAAAGTGACTTTAGTGCCCAGGTGAGACACGAAGTAACGGTGTCCATTTTGAAAGACAACAACATTTGCCTAATCCAGTTTCAAATTGCCAACCATATGTGTGCATCCAAAATTCTCACCTCCACATGATCTGTTGCATATGTACAACATGATTTTTGCAGCGCACCAGCTGCAGGAAAAATGCAGGGAACAGCGCCAGCCTTTATAGAAACATAGAAAATAGGTGCAGGAGTAGGCCATTCGGCCCTTCTAGCCTGCACCGCCATTCAATGAGTTCATAGCTGAACATGCAACTTCAGTACCCCCTTCCTGCTATAGAAACATAGCAAATAGGTGCAGGAGTAATACATGACCGCCTTTGACCTTACAAAGAAAGGCCTTTGACACTGTCAACGGCGAGAGTCTATGGAGCATCCTCCTCCGTTTTGGGTACCCCCAACAGTTCATCACCATCCTCGGCCTGCTCCACGACGACATGCAGGCCGTGATCCTTACCAATGGGTCCATTACAGAGCCAATCCATGTCCGGACCGGGGTCAAACAGTGTTGTGTCATCGCCCCAATCCTCTTCTCAATCTTCTTCGCTGCCATGCTCCACCTCACAGTCAACAAGCTCCCCGCTGGAGTGGAACTAAACGACAGAACCAGTGGAAACCTGTTCAACCTTCGCCGTCTCCAGGCCAGGTCCAAGATCACCCCAACCTCTGTCGTCGAGCTGCAGTACACGCCTGCGTCTGCGCACATACAGAGGCTGAACTCCAGGACACAGTCGATGTATTAACTGAGGCGTACAAAAGCATGGGTCTTACGCTAAACATCAGTAAGACAAAGGTCCTCCACCAGCCTGTTCTCGCCACACAGCACTGCCCCCCCCCACCCCCAGTCATCAAGATCCACGATGCGGCCTTGGACAACGTAGACCATTTCCCATACCTTGGGAACCTCTTACCAACAAGAGCAGACATTGATGAGGAGATTCAACACCTCCTCCAGTATGCCAGTGCAGCCTTTGGCCATCTGAAGAAAAGAGTGTTTGAAGACCAGGCCCTCAAAACTGCCACCAAGTTCATGGTCAACAGGGCTGTATTAATACCCGCCCTCCTGTATGGCTCAGAGACATGGACCATGTACACCAGACACCTCGAGTCGCTGGAGAAATACCACCAACGATGCCTCTGCAAGATCCTTCAAATCCCCTGGGAGGACAGTCACACCAACATTAGCATCCTCGTCCAGGCCAACATCCCCAGCATTGAAGCACTGACCACATTTGATCAGCTCCGCTGGGCAGGCCACATTGTTTGCATGCCAGACACGAGACTCCCAAAGCAAGTGCTCTACTCGGAACTCCTTCACGGCAAATGAGCCAAAGGTGGGCAGAGGAAATGTTACAAGGACACCCTCAAAGCCTCCCTGATAAAGTGCAACATCCCCACTGACACCTGGGAATCCCTGACCAAAGACTGTCCCAAGTGGAGGAAGTGCATCCGGGAGGGCGCTGAGCACCTGGAGTCCCATCGCCGAGAGCATGCAGAAATCAAGCGCAGGCAGCGGGAACAGTGGAAAGAGCCTGTGGGACCTCTTCCCTCAACGACTATCTGTCCACCTGTGACAGAGACTGTAATTCCCGTATTGGACTGTTCATTCACCTAAGAACTAATTTTAAGAGTGGAAGCAAGTCTTCCTTGATTCCAAGGGACTGTCTATGATGATGATGATGATGATGATGACAACTGCCTGAATCCATTCGGGCACTTGTCAGAAATGTATACTGGATAAAACATATGACATAAACTGCTCAAAGGAGTTAATTGTCTGGAATGGGATGTGGAAGGAAGGTATTAGGGTGGGGTCCTCTGACATATCTCTCAAGTTCCTATAGATGTTCTTATAATGTAAGTACATTAACAAATGTATTGTCCAAAGCATTTCACTAGCAATTTTGAGACTTGAATTTCTTTCCCCCAACATAGTCAAAGAAAAGGCAGTAAGACCATTTATTTTGTATTGCTTTATTACTTTATCTTTTCCTTTTCTCCCGATCATTACTTTTGCCTGCCTTGTAATAGTTTTTATTTATTTCTGTCGATCTTTGCAATATCTTTGCTTATTCTTCCCCTGCCTTTGCTTCCTCTCTGATTTCATGATCTTTTGATTTCACTCTCCACTTCTCTTTCTGTTTCGTCTAGAAATTATTAGCGGATCACCGCTTTGTTCTGTTATTTTAACTGAGGCATTAATCTATTTAAGATAAAAGGTGTAACACCTCTATGAAAATAGAGGAATGTCATACTAATATGCCACACATTCAACCATTAATATGACCAGCAGTGATCTTGTAGTTTCACTTTTCTGTCTATGCCACATTTTTTATAATTTTCATCAAATGTTTCCTTTTCCAAATGGCTGATTTGTATATGTGGACACAACCTCAACTGGACATTCATACTATTCATCTGAAAAACCATACCTTAATGAGAAATCACACTGCTGGGATTTCCCTTTGATATTTTAAAGGAAGACTTGTGACTTTCACAATCTCGGGATGTCCCAAAGTGCTTTACAGCCAATTAATACTTTTGAAGTGGAGTCACTGTTGTAAATGTAGGAAATGCAGCTGCCAATTTGCACACAGCAAGGTCCCACAAACAGCAATGACCAGATAGTCAGTTTTTTATTGATGATTGAGGGATAAATATTGGCCATGACAATGGGGAGAATTCCCCTGCTCTTCTTCAACACAATGCTATGTGGGATCGTTTACGTTCACCTGAGAGGGCAGATGGGGCCTCGGTTTAACGTCTCAGTATTGCACTGGAATGTTAGTCTAGATTTTGTGCTCAAGTCTCTGCAATGGAACTTGAGCCCACAACCTTCTGACTCAGAGGCAAGGGTGCGACCACTGAGACACTTCTGAAACAGTATCACAGCTAAAATTTCCAGAGGTTATTGTGGAGCACTGTAAATTTACAGAAGCATTCAGTCATACTAGAATTGAGTCCTAGTCCAACTCATTGGTGCAAAAACACATTGGTGCAGTTTTGTTGCACACAACTGTAACTTTATCCTGCGGTTCATTCACAAATACACAGGCGACAGGAAATAATTAACTTCACATTCAGAGAGTTAAAATAATAATTTTCTCCAATTGAAAAATGTTTCCTGCTTCACAGGTAGTGATTCCATTCCCAAGAGAGGGACCTTTAAGTGTGTATCACAGAATGTTATTCGATAGATGAAATAACCTACCAGTGGGAAGTTAGCAACTTATGGGAACTTGTGCACCATTTGATTCAACACAAACTACAAACGCCTCTGCAATTGTTGCATGCAATACTCAAAATAATGTTTCATTTTGAATTTATATAGGTTTATGGGGAAGATACTCATCTTCCTCTTGTTAGAATGCTCTCAATATGAATCTTGACAATTCATATTGCCATGTCCAACCCCAGATAAGATTGCATTACTTCGCATTTACATGGTAAATTTAAATTTGGCCTTGAAAAGTTCAATTAAATAAATGAAAAGAGTTTAAAAAAAACCTGTTGGCAGATAGTGGATCATGAAAAGATGTGATCCAAGCCTTTAAAATTCTACAAATGTAGTCAAGTTATTTAATATAAATAATTGTCAAACCAAAGGACAGAAGTACAAGGTTGCCAAGCCTTAAGTGAGTGTTTTATGTTCACAGCATACTAAAGGCATTAGAACAGTTGATGGTTTGTGAATTCATTCTTTTAAGAAGATAGGAATATTATTCCTCTCCTTCAATGACCAAGGAAATGTCACCTATTGAATGTCAATTAGATTTGAATAATGTAGATATATTGTAATATATGTACACTTTTGGTCTCCTAATCTGAGGAAGGACATTCTTGCTATTGAGGGAGTGCAGCGAAGGTTCACCAGACTGATTCCTGGGATGGCTGGACTGACTTTTGAGGTGAGACTGGATCAATTGGGCCTATATTCACTGGAATTTATAAAATTCTGACGGGATTGGACAGGTTAGAGGTGTTATGTATACAACCCTATGTAACCAGTATTATACCACCACCAGAGGGCGTACCTGTTGGAGCCCCAAGGGATCCCAGCATCCCTTGGGAGCACTGTCTATAAGCAGGCCTCCCATGCTGTACCAACACTCTGGAGTTGGAATAAAGGAACTAAGATCACACTTACTCACGTCTACAGTACTCAGTTACATTATTTTATTATGAGCTTAACAACTGGCGACGAGATAACGAACCATCACGCAAAAATGCAAAGAACTGTTGGTATCCTGAAGAAATTCTCACAAGGGGATGATTGGGAGGCCTTCGTGGAACGACTTGACCAATACTTCATGGCCAACGAGCTGGAAGGGGACGAGAACGCTGCCAAACGAAGGGCGATCCTTCTCACTGTCTGCGGGGCAACAACCAATGGCCTCATGAAGAATCTTCTAGCTCCGGTGAAATCAACAGCCAAATCGTATGAAGAACTGTGTATGCTGATCCGGGAGCACCTAAATCCAAAGGAGAGCGTTCTCATGGCAAGGTATCGATTTTACACATGTCAACAGTCTGAAGGCCAGGAAGTGGCGAGCTACGCCACCGAACTAAGGCACTTTGCAGGACATTGCGAATTCGATGGATTCCTGGAGCAAATGCTAAGAGACTTTTTTGTGCTTGGCATTGGCCATGAGGTTATCCTTTGCAAACTATTCACTGTTGAAACACCGAACCTGAGCAAAGCCATAACGATAGCCCAGGCATTTATGTCCACCAGCGATAACACCAAACAAACTTTGCAGCATTAAGAGGTTTCCGCAAGTACTGTGCACAAAGTAACGCCGTTTTCAGGCAGGAATGCATATGGCAGAATGTACATGCCTGCAGCTGCACGCCCTCAGATGACCCAGAGTCCGCCATCAAGCGTTAATGCGAGGCAATTGACACCTTGTTGGCGCTGCGGAGGTGATCATCGAGTCCATCAATGCCGCTTCAAACACTATGCGTGCAAAGGCTGTGGAACAATGGGACACCTCCAGCAAGTGTGCAGACGAGCTGCAAACCACCACGTTGCAGAGGAAGACTGATCCATGGCGGATCAAACTGAAGTAGAGACTCAAACCGAGGAGGCAGAAGTGTATGGGGTACACAGCTTCACCACGAAATGTCCACCCATCATGTTAAAAGTCGGACTGAACGGAATTCCAGTATCCATGGAATTGGACATGGGTGTGAGTCAGTCTATCATGAGCAAAAACGCCTTCGACAGGCTGTGGTGCAACAAGGCACACAGGCCCAAGCTGAGCCCTATTCACACCAAGCTGAGAACTTACATTAAAGTGCTGATCCCTGTAATTGGCAGCGCAGCAGTAAAAGTCTCCTATGATGGAGCAATGCACAAACTACCACTATGGATTGTACCAGGAGATGGCCCCATACTATTCGGCAGAAGCTGGCTGGGAAAAATCCGCTGGAACTGGGACGACATCCGAGCGCTCTCATCTGTCGATGACACCTCATGTGCCCAGGTTCTGAGCAAGTTTACGTTGTTATTTGAGCCAGGCATCGGAAGTTATTCGGGGGCGAAGGTGCAGATCCACCTGGTTCCCGGTACATTACTCATCCACCACAAAGAACGGGCGGTGCCATATATGATGCGAGAGAAAGTGGAGATCGAGCTGGACATGCTGCAACGTGAAGGCATCATCGCGCCGGTGGAGTTCAACGACTGGGCCAGTCCGATTGTTCCGGTTCTCAAGGGTGATGGCACGGTCAGAATTTGTGAGCACTATAAAGTAATGATTAACTGTTTTTTCTGGAGGACCAGTATCCACTACCCAAGGCAGACGACCTATTTGCGACGCTGGCAGGAGGGAAGAATTTCACCAAGTTGGACCTGACCTCGGCCGACATGATGCAGGAGCTGGCGGAATCTTCGAAAGGCCTCACTTGCATCAACACGCACAAAGGTCTGTTCATCTACAATAGATGCCTGGTTGGAATTCGATCGGTCGTGGCTATTTTTCAAAGGAACATGGAGAGCCTGCTAAAGTCAGTCTCGCGCACCGTGGTTTTCCAGGATAACATATTGATCACAGGACACCATCGAACACTTGAAGAACCTGGAAGAGGTTCTAAGTCAGCTAGATCGTGTGGGACTCAGGTTGAAATGCTCGAAGTGTGTTTTCCTGGCGCCAGAGGTTGAGTTCTTAAGGTGAAGAATCGCATCAGACCCATCGACACCAAGACCGGAGGCCATCAAGAACGCGCCAAGACCACAACGTGATGGAGCTGCGGTCTTTCCTGGGACTCCTCAATTATTTTGGTAATTTCCTACCTGGGTTAAGCACCTTGCTAGGACCTCTTCATGTGTTGCTACGCAAGGGAGATGACTGAGTATGGGGGAAATCACAAGAGACTGCTTTTGAGAAAGCCAGAAATGCTTGTTCTGTATGACTTATGTAAACATTTAGTGCTAGCTTGCAATGCGTCTTCGTACGGGGTCGGGTGTGTGTTACAACAAGTAAACGAATCGGGAACATTGCAACCGGTCGCTTATTTGTCCAGAAGTTTGTCCAAGGCCGAAAAGGTCTACAGCATGATTGAAAAAGAAGCTCTGGCGTGCATTTCCTGGGGTAAAAAAAATGCACCAGTTTCTGTTTGGTCTTAAGTTTGAGTTAGAAACTGACCATAAGCCACTCATATCGCTATTCCCAGCGAGCAAAAGGATTAATACCAATGCCTCTGCTCACATCCAAAGATGGGTGCTCATGCTGTCTGCATATAACTATGTAATCCACCACAGACCAGGCACAGAGAACTGCGCTGATGCACTCAGTCGGCTACCATTGCCCACCACTGGGGTGGAAATGGCACAGCCTGCAGACTTGCTCTTGGTGATGGATGCATTTGAAAACGAAAAGTCACCCATTACGGCCCGCCAGATCAGGACCTGGACCAGCCAGGATCCTTTACTCGCCCTTGTAAAAAAAACTGTGTCCTCCATGGGAGCTGGTCCAGCGTCCCAGCTGAGATGCATGAAGAGATCAAGCCGTTCCAGCGGTGCAAAGACGAAATGTACATACAAGGCAGACTGTCTTTTGTGAGGTAATCGCGTGGTTTTGCCTAAGAAAGGCAGGGAAACGTTCATACGCAACCTACACAGTACCCACCCAGGCATAGTATTGATGAACGCAATAGCCAGATCCCATGAGTGGTGGCCCAGCATCGACTCAGATTTGGAGTCTTGCGTGCGCCACTGCAACACTTGTTCTCAACTGAGCAATGCACCCAGGGAAGCACCGCTAAATTTGTGGTCATGGCCCTCCTAACCGTGGTCTAGGATCCACGTTGACTTTACTGGCCCGTTTCTAGGCAAAATGCTTTTGGTTGTTGTGGATGCTTATTCAAAATGGATTGAGTGTGTAATAATGTCTGTGAGCACGTCCACTGCCACCATCGAAAGCCTATGAGCCATATTTGCCACGCGCAGCCTGCCTGATGTCCTTGTCAGCGACAATGGGCCGTGCTTCACCATTGCTGAATTCAAGGAATTCATGACCCGCAACTTGAATGGGGCAGAAGCACGTCAAATCTGCCCCATTCAAGTTCGCATTCAAGTTCGCATTCAAGTTCGCATCCAACGGCCAGGCAGAATGGGCAGTCCAAACCATCAAGCAAAGCTTGAAACGCGTATCGGAAGCCTCCCTGCAGACTCGCCTGTCCCGAGTCCTGCTCAGCTACCATACCAGACCTCACTCGCTCGCCAGGGTTCCTCCAGCTGAGCTGCTCATGAAAAGGGCGCTCAAAACAAGGCTCTCTCTTGTCCACCCGATCTCCATGATCACGTCAATGACAGGCGGCATCAACAAAGCATGTATCATGATCGCGCAAACTTGTCCCGTGATATTGAAGTCTATGACCATGTATTTGTACTCAACTATGGACATGGTCTCAAATGGCTTGCTGACACTGTCATAGCCAAAGAAGGGAGTCGGGTGTTTCAGGTCAAACTCGCAAATGGACTAACGCAGAAAACATTTGAACTAAACCAAATTGCGATTCACACACAGCCACGAGCAACCCGAAGAGGACACCACCAACTTCGACCCTCTGACACACACACAAGTGGCAACCGACATCACGGTTGACCATGAAGCTAAACTCACCATCCCCAGCAGCCCAGCAAGGCCAGCTGCACAACAGCCCATCAAAGAACCAACCAACTCACCTATACCTGCATTTGTACGATCAACTAGGGAGTGAAAGGCCCCAGATCATCTCACCCTGTAAATAAGTGTACTTTTGACTTTGGGAGGGAGTGATATTATGTATGCAACCCTATGTAACCAGTAGTATACCGCCACCAGAGGGCGTACCTATTGGAGTCCCAAGGGATCCCAGCATCCCTTGGGAGCACTGTATATAAGCAGGCCTCCCACGCTGTGCCAAAACTCGAGTTAGAATAAAGGAACTAAGGTCACACTTATTCTTATCTACAGTACTCAGTTACATTACTTTATTATGAACATAATAAGATGCAGGAAGAATGTTCCCAATGTTGAGCAAGTCCAGAACCAAGGGTCACAGTCTAAGGATAAGGGGTAAGCCATTTAGGACCAAGATGAGGAGAAACTTCTTCACTCAGAGAATTGTGAACCTGTGGAATTCTCTACCACAGAAAGTTGTTGAGGCCCATTCGTTAGATATATTCAAAAAGGAGCTAGATGTGGTCCTTACAGCTAAAGGGATCAAGGGGTGTGGAGAGAAAGCAGGAATGGGGTACTGAAGTTGCATGATCAGCCATGATCACATTGAATGGTGGTGTAGGCTCGAAGGGCCGAATGGCCTGCTCCTGCACCTATTTTCTATGTTTCTATGTAATGTTGCATTAATATGTTGGATTAATGTGACAGCACCTTTTGATTACTTGGTTTTGGGAAGGCTTGGTGGGTAGAGCAGGAAGAGAGATTGGAGGTTTACGATTTGGAGCATTCTTCAATGGCGATTCATCTCGCACTGAGTCCAATCCAATACAGTGTAAATCCTTTGCAATGTGCTGCAAGGAATGAACTGGCTGAAAGGGCTTCTCTCATTTCATACATTGCAATGTCTGTGTGCACACAATTGAACATACATGCGCATGCTTTTGTGCACAAGTAGTTAAAGTAGTAGTGTATTGGCACTCAGTCATCAGGGTAGCGTAATAATAGGATTGTACCATTATCATACAGCACTTGCAATGTTTATGTGACTGAGCAGAGATATACCACTCATTTGCAAGGGAATGTGGCTCATATATGATGGAAATTGTATCTCTACAACATGAAGCCATTTGAGTGTTTACCCATGATGATGTATTCTGATATTCATAACACGCTGAAAGAAAACATTCCCTCTTGTAATTGTTTTACTGAAAAATTTCCCTTTCCAGAGCCTTGCAAATTTTATTGCATTAATCTGTTTTTTTTTAAGCAGTGCATTTATGCAATTTAGGGTCCTTGTGTTCTACTGGCGAATTTTCTGTGATTGAAAGAGTTGGCAAGGCAGTCTGATGGAACAATCAACTCTTTTCAATCAGTAGAAAGTAGGCAGTGTCTTGTACTGTCATTCTAAGTTTAAAAGAATAAAGGGTGGGTTTTGTGCCAGCTGTAGATATAGTGCAACCCAAAATTGATACATTACCACTTGTGGGAGGTATCTTCATTTACCTCAGTACTTTCCAATTAATGAATAAATTATTCATACATCTGCTTGGAATTGTAAAAATGTCTTGGGAAATGTGTACAAGCTGTACAAATCTACCGCTTGTATAGATTTCCTGCCACACTAGCAAAACTAGGCAATTTCATGAAAATCTTGGCATGGCAACACCATGTAAAATTAAAGCTGCTGGGACCATGTAAATGTCGTGCCAAACTGGTCATGGATAAATAGTGCAGAATGCAATGTAGGATAGATATTCTAAAAGATTGCTGGATTTATTGTTGGAGACGGAGGGAAGAAACTTATCTTGTGCCATTGGATAAAATTGGGGCAGGACCAGTTGATAGGACCAATGACCATTTCTTCCGTTGTCCATCTTGTGTGACCTGATTTCACACCATTCTTGGCTCATCTCACTACAAGTAACCAAAAGAAGCAATGTAGAACTTTAGAAAAACAGTTATTTTGAAATAAATTATGTTTATTTTGAGATTATTAGGACCAGTAATGAATTGAAAAAGTCTGAAAATTCAACCAATTAATACTTTTACCATGTGACTCGGTACTTAAGTATCCATTCCAAGATGGTGTCTCACATTATGACAATAGAGTGATGTCATGTAGCATAAAGGCCATTGTATAAAGTAGCAGTATTCAGTTGGACGTTAAAGATCCAGTGACACTGCTCGTAGAAGAGCAGGAGTTCTCCCAATGTCCTCGCCAACCATCTTCACCAAAAAAACAGTCATTTATCTCATTACTGCCATGTTAGCTCACATTACAAGGTCACTGCAGTCCCAATTAATTCATTGCAAGTGAAACAGTTTGAAACCTTTAAGTTGTGATGAGGCGCTATCTAAATGCACATTTAATTGGTTGTTTCCTTCCCTATGCTGTTTGTATAAGGTGACAGTGTTTAGTTTGCTCAGAAATTGCATTCTCTTCCCTCGAAACTTCACATCGAAACTTTCTTTCTGACCATCCATGTACTTTTCAGTTCTTTGTCGTACATCCGTCAGCAGGAGACCAAGTTCACTAGCGTAAAGTAATGGTGATTTGGTCCCTCTAGGCAAAGCTTATTGGAGCATAAATCATTTGTTTTAAATCTAAGATCAGGGGTTGCTTTTGCTGAATGCTTAGGAGGCAGTTAACACAATGGGTGATTCAACTGTGCATAACTTTTGACTTTTAATTAATACTCTTTATAGAGATAATAGGAAAGTCTCAGTCCAAATATAATATCAATACTTCCCCTTGCTCTGATATGTTGGATTGATCCATGCACATCTGTACACATGCAAATTACAGAACATCGTTCTCTGCAAACGTAACTTGTTTTTCTGTGTTGAGAAATGTACGCGTAGAATTTCAATATTTTTTTCATGGATTTAGCATATTTGAAAAGAAGCAGATGCTGGTTGTATTTATGGTGGACCTCCCTATTCCAGTAAATGCAATGTAACAGAATATGGTGGTGCTGTGTGATTCTTTGCATGGGGAACGTTTCAGCCTCAGCCACATTGTACTTCCCAGCAACTGACTGAAGGGTGAAAAAGGCAAGGAGTGGGTTATCCATTGATAGGTTGAAGGAGGTACATGGCCTAAGAGGATCTTCACAGCATAGTTTTTATAAAGGGGGGCTGTTGATCAAATGGGGCCTGTCAGATCATCCAATTTTTTTAACTCTGGCATAACCCAGCCTGGAAGCACAGTGTCTCGATAATTTCGTATTCTATATTATTTAGGTATTTTGTTCACTTATCATCACATAATTTCTGTTGCACTATACCAATGAACATGCTTTCTGCTATCCTTTGGATAGCCAACACTCTTCAGACTGCAGGATAGATGGTCACTAAGATGTCCGAATATTTGTAGAGGGCTCTTCTGCACAGAAAAGTTTGAAAATGATTGCTTTAGTGGGAGGAAAAGGAAACAATTATATACCCCCAATTTTTTTTTAAAAGCACCATCATCCTTGTGCTTGAATCCTTACCTTGTTAAATAGCAATGAACTTCACATGATTGGGAGAGCAAGCCTTCCAGCAGATTCCTTGAAAATTCCAATTTATGATGTGTTTTGAATTTGGGAAAATTCTGTTAGTTTGTATTGTTGCTGACTTCACTGGATTACTGCCGCAATGCAAAGTGAAATAATTCCCCACGAAGAGGGAGACAGGGAAACATAACCAGGATGGCCAGACACGCTGGGCACTCTTGCACACCTCCCAGCTGCATTGGTGGAAGCTTGGGAGCAGGTCTCCAATCCATCCTTGCCATCTATTTGCATCAAACAAGTAGAAGAGGGTGAAACAATGCCAAATGGAATATTTTGAATTTTCAATTATTGATAGCGCACGTTGCAAGATTTTAGTCACTAAGTTACAGACATTGGGGTGTATTTTTGTCCTTGATTCCACCCCATTTATACTTTTAATAATTGCTTACTTGCTTTAATTTGGGGGGGGTTAGCTTACCAATAGGGACCGCCATCGTCGCCATGTGTCAGAGGCTGAGGTACAGAGCCTGGTTGTTTCTTTATTGATAGCTGGCTTCTATGAACCTCCTGCTACTCATTGCCTTCAGAAAGGCTGAGCAAACAAATGTCCAGTTCCAGTTATGTTGTACAATTGTCTCATTGCCGAGAGCATGCAGAAATCAAGCGCAGGCAGTGGAAAGAGCATGCGGCAAACCAGTCCCACCCACCCCTTCCCTCAATGACTATCTGTCCCAGAGACTGTGGCTCTCGTATTGGACTGTTCAGCCACCAAAAAGCTCATTTTAAGAGTGGAAGCAAGTCTTCCTAGATTCCGAGGAACTGCCCATGATGATGATGATGACAATTGACAAGAGGCATTCCATAATGTGAATAATAGGGAAATATTGCTTCCATGGTTATTGAGGAAAAAAAACATTTATATGGACATTGTCTTAGGGAACACAAGTTCTCTTCACAGAGGCACTATTCGTAATGGCCATTGTCTATGTACTTTGAAAAGAAGAAAGTAACCTCATTTTCAATGTTTTTCAGCCAGTTTATATCAATGATGAGAGGTCCTCATTTACATTTGCAGAATTAATCTGGCCTAAGCTCGTCAGGTCCAGCCTATAAAACTCCTCTAGTTTCTGGGAATTGTATGACTTCAGCTCCTTAATGCACATCTGGAAGGAATGTTGTATTCTTGTTTTTTAGGCGCAAAATCTGCTCAATTTCATATGCAGTTTTTGTTACTTTTCTTTTGCCCCAAAGATTTCCTGCAGCTATGGAAATCTACAGTGAAAAGCAAAAAAAAAAGCCGTTCCTTTTCTCTCGGTTTATCTACAAATACAATACCTAAGACAGTGATTGATGGCAACAAGTAAAAAGTTCAATACAGGACCGTGAAAGCATGGAATTCTTTTTCTGGCACAAGTGTGTTAGAAATTATGGTGTGTCAGAACTTTTTTCATTACTATCAGGTTTTCGAAAGAGATTATTGCTGGAATGAAACAATACTCACATGTCATAATGATTAGCTTGGAAATGACCTTCATATAGTTTAGACATCTGAGTTCTATTCTAGTCTTACCAACGTGTTTTCAGCTGTGCCAGAAGTTTGAGCAGGTCTGTATTTCCTTTAGAACATCAAAACGAAGACATTTATCATGGAGATTTATCATGGGACAGACATCCAGATGGTCTGGGTATTTTAGCTGCTGGTCTGGCATGGGCCTGATTGGACCCATGTCACTGCCAAGTTAGAATCTAATATATCAGCTATTCCAGGGAACTGCTTGACTTTCTTTGAGTAATGTAGAAATATTAATGTCCTGGCAGATGTGGAATAGCTTGTCATTTTAAAGGAAAGCCAAGCCATACCCAATTACCCTTAATTATGTCATAATTAGAGTATGATTTGTGTTATAAAAACTGCTGGCTCAGAGAAATATTTATTCCGATAAATCATATTTAATACATGTTAAAATAAAAAACCCTCATAAAATGTAAGGAAAGTATATTAATAAAAAGAGGAACATAGGCAGAATGATGTAAGACAAGAAGTATCTATCTAACATTAGAAAGAAGCAATAATATCTGATTTTGATGATTAAATTGTCAACTGGAAATTAATTTTTGTTAATTAGTGTTAAACAACATGTATGGTTATGTCTGTCATGGAATTTGTAATTCTAGTTTTATATGTAAGGTACAACATCTCTCATCATTCTAATAAATTACGACAACTCATTTCTATTTCAGGATTTGATTGGGTGATCAGTTTTGACATGCAATGTCACTACAAGATGATACAGTTCACTGAATCCAATTTTAACTGTTGATTTCAGGATACCGTGATTTCATTCTCTAACATCTTTGATTTTCACGGAGCTGGAGACTAAAATAGCATAAAGCCTGATGGTTAACCTTTGCACTGGTAACAGCTCTTGCCATTACAAACCCAAATGTTTATTCAATGAGATGGCTAGAACTTAACAAATAAATTGTGTTTTGTCTTTCTAGAGGCAAATAAATGTTCAGAGCGACTTAAAAAAGCAAATGCCTTCCAGGAATTGCAAATTGAGGATGTGCGGTGGTCTTTGCTTTGTATCGATGCAAGCTGTGAAATGTAATTCGGTTGTGGAATGACATGAATTGCATTTACACTGTTTTAATATTGCACAAGACATGTGCTGGTATCACTGGCTCCTGATGCACAGGTTTCATGCAACTGGCTGTAACTTGAAAGTACGCTTACTGTGATTTGCTAAAGCTGACAGCCAAGCAGATAGAATCATGCAGCACAGAAGCAGGCCATTCGGCCATCATGCCTGTGCCAACTCTCTGAAAGAGCTGTCCAATTAGTCCCACACCCCTACTTGCTCCCAATAGCCCTGCAAATGTTTCCTTTTCCAGTACAACATCCAATTCCCTTTTGAAAGTTACTATTGAATCTGCTTCCACCAACCCTTTCCAGCAGTGCATCCCTTTTTTAGTTTTTTTTTGGCTAAGATCAAGTGTAAATAGCGCAAAGTGATCTTTGGCGCTGGAGTTGATCTGACAAGAATGAACAAAAAAAAATCTATTTTTTAGGTTGCACGACAGCCACATGTTGGGAACTGGAGCCACTAGCACAGGTCGATGAGACCACCTCCAGGAAGTAGGTGCACACTACCGTCTAACTATAAATGGTTAAAATGTTCCAGCTGATCCATTGACTCCCCCGGTCCAGGAAGTTTTTAACCTTCATTTTTAATCATCATAATGTTAGCAGAGAGCCAGCGGGACAGTTAGCTCTGTGCTCACAATAAATTTTAACTAGCATTTGGATTCTGTTGAGCAGAGCTTTTTTTGCATGTGTGCAAGCACTCATACACAGAGCTCACCCCCCCTTTCCCCAGCTGGAGAGTGCTGTGCATAACTGGTTGCCTTGGCTTTAGTTGGCCGATTTGCTACAGAACGAATATTAAACTCACCTTTAATCCCAGCTGCTGTTTCCAAATGTTGGTGACCAATGTTTGAAGAAGAAAACTCCGCATTACCCAAACTGCATTGTCTCGCTTGTGACACTGCAGATTTATCACACTGCCTTCATTTCTCAACTAGAAAATACAGTCATGCAGTTAAGTACATAATATACTGTGAGCTCTGCATCATGTACTGCTATAATTAGCTCTGTCAGGTTCTGGCCCTACAACCTTTATGCAGATAATATGATGATATGTCTTCATAACCAGATGACCTTACATGTACAATATTTCTCTCCTTATGAAGATTGCATGTCAATAAAGTAATTGACTCTCAGAGGTAGTGCCAAGCAAAGATACATGATTGGACTTTCAGAGCAGTGATGTACAGCCATTATTATTCATGTATCAGAGATCTGCATGCCGGCTTCTGATGGTCATACGATGACAAGGCTGGGGGTTATGCACTGAGGGAAGGGAAAGGATAGGAATGATATCGTCCAGTCAGATGATGCACCCCTCTGAGTGATCTTCCTTTTCCATCAATGTGACACTGGGTTTTGAGCTAACAGTTATTGGTGTTGATAGGCACACCCCATGCGGTGAGCCAAACATGGTTGTTTTGATCCCTTGTTCTTTTATTTCCATCCCTTTCCCCTGTTTTCTGTCACGGTGTCATGTTAAATCATCGTTTGGCGGCAGAAGCAGCACCCTCAGGTATTGAGGTATCAAGCTTCCGGAGGCTTTATAAAATGAATATAATAATGTGAACCAGAAAATAGCACAGTCCACTTATCAGGCTGGGAAACATCTAATAAGTGTTGTTAGTGGTCTCTGTCGGGCACAAAACCAGGCGTTCATCCTCCAGTCATGCAGGTGTGGATTATGCTGTCTGAGAGTCCAGTTACGGGCAACCTTGGCAGATTACTATTGATGTCTGTCACTTCATGGCTGTCAAACTGCTTATCTGAGATGCTTGCAAAGAAGCACAGAGTTCTGGGTACACGCTAAACAGTTGTGCAGTAAAAAAAAAAATCTATAAAACACAGACATTTGGGTCAAACAGTTGATGTAAATTCTGCTGCCCTTGGAGGTTTCTGTTAACAAGTGTGCCAAATTAATGGTTTTACTGAAATAGCCCATTTTAAATGATGGAGGTACATTTGAAAACATAACAAGAAGCAGTGCATAGCAACTGCCCCGTTGCTGAAATGTTTATCCTCAGGTTCAGAATAATTAACATGCATTACCAAACAAATTGAAAAAAGAATAAATATCAAGAATTCCACTTCTTTACTTGTAAGGTAAAACTGCATACGAGTGTTTGCTGCTGTGCTGGTTATTAATGCTCAGTAAATATATTATCTTTAATTTGCAATGTTATGTGCTTGGAGAAAATTTATTTAGTGCTCCATGGAATGATTAGGATTAAGTGGAGTGCATGAATTCACTGTTAGTTTATTTATTTTCTCATCAGGTATTGACATTTCAATACATTATTGCTGTTGTGTTATTATTGTGTCCGTTATCACAATGTCACATCTGAAGTTTATTAATGCATGCAGCCATCACCTAACTAAAGTAAATATTCATTCTGTGCAGCTTCAAGTGCTATGTTTGGTTTAAAAACATGTCTCCTCGCCTGAATTTGAGCACAAAATCTAGACTGACACTTCGTTGCAGTAATGAGGGAGGGCTGTATTATCAGAGGTGCTGTATTTTAGATGAAACATTAAACCAAGGTCCCGTCCGTCTGGTTAAGTGAATGTGAAAGATCCCATGCAGTATTTCAGAAACGAGCAAGGAATTTATCTGATGTCTTGGCCAATATTTCTCTCTCAACCAAAACTGCCAAAAAGCAGATTAACTGGTCCGTAAATTGTTTGCTGTTTTTGGGATCTTGCTGAGTTTAAATTGGCTGCCATCTTTGCCCACATGACAACCTGACTGCACTTCAAAAGTAATTCTTTGGATGTAACATCTTTTAGGATGTCCTGAAGACTTGATAAGATGCTAATTCATTTGTTTTTTCACAGTGGTCACTGGCCTGAGTCTTGGGGTTCACTGGCTGGTCTATAGGTATTGATGAAGTTTTAACCATTCTTGTTCAACCACTAGGTCAAAAGTTCCATTTAAATGAGCACCTCACCTCGTGGGAGGAGAAGCTTCATTTTTCCTGCTGCAGCTCACAAGAAGCACATTTCCAATTGGTTAAATCAACTAAAACCACATCTTCCTTTGTAGGCTAGTTAGTACAGAACAATGGATGTGAGTAAATGAGTAAGACCATTATATAGCTGTCAATCTGTATCTTGATTCTAGAATAAAAGGAGTTTACAAATATTAACTCCAAAAAAGTTGCTTGTTCGACTTTTCAAGCTGAGTAATGAGTCAGTCCAAAAGAGGCTTGTGCAGAATAGGATATCAACAGTATATTTTGTGAGTTAGTTCTATGAAGGAGGGGGAAGTTTTCAACATTTCAGCACAAGAGTAAGTAATACATCTGAGTTGTTACCTTGCAGTATGGCTGAACTGGCTATTGCTGGCTGTTATGCAGTGTAACAGGATCTTGTGTGGGCTGTCCAGAAATATAGAGGGCACAGGAGCTGCACCATATGCAGAACAAGCTACTCAGACAGTGGATAAGAACATAAGAAATAGGAGCAGGAGTAGGCCAATCTGGCCCCTCGAGCCTGCTCCGACATTCAATAAGATCATGGCTGATCTGATCATGGACTCAGCTCCACTTCCCTGCCCGCTCCCTATAACCCCTTATCCCCTTATCATTTAAGAAACTGTCTATTTCTATCTTAAATTTATTCAATGTCCCAGCTTCCACAGCTCTCTGAGGCAGTGAATTCCACAGATTCACAACCCTCTGAGAGAAGAAATTTCTCCTCTCTCCTGTTTTAAATGGGCGGCCCCTTATTCTAAGATTATGCCCCCTAGTTCTAGTCTCTCCCATCAGTGGAAACATCCTCTCTGCATCCACCTTGTCAAGCCCCCTCATAATCTTATACGTTTCGATAAGATCACCTCTCATTCTTCTGAATTCCAATAAATAGAGGCCCAAACTACTCAATCTTTCCTCATAAGTCAACTCCCTCATCCCTGGAATCAACCTTGTGAACCTTCTCTGAACTGCCTCCAAAGCAAGTATACCCTTTCGTAAATATGGAAACCAAAACAGCACACAGTATTCCAGGTGTGGCCTCACCAATATCTTCATATAGCTGTAGCAAGACTTCCCTGCTTTTATGCTCCATCCCCTTTGCAATAAAGGCCAAGATACCATTGGCCTTCCTGATCACTTGCTGTACCTGCATACTATCCTTTTCTGTTTCATGCACAAGTACCCCCAGGTCCTGCTGTACTGCGGCACTTTGCAATCTTTCTCCATTTAAATAATAACTTGCTCTTTGATTTTTTTTCTGCCAAAGTGCATGACCTCACACTTTCCGACATTATACTCCATCTGTCAAATTTTTGCCCATTCACTTAGCCTGCCTATGTCCTTTTGCAGATTTTTTGTGTGCCCCTCACACATTGCTTTTCCTCCCATCTTTGTATCGTCAGAAAACTTGGCTACGTTGCACTCAGTCCCTTCTTCCAAATATAGATTGTAAATAGTTGGGGTCCCAGCACTGATCCCTGTAGCGCTCCACTAGTTACTGGTTGCCAACCAGAGAATGAGCCATTTATCCCGACTCTCTGTTTTCTGTTAGTTAGCCAATCCTCTATCCATGCTAATATATTACCCCCAACTCCGTGAACTTTATCTTGTGCAGTAACCTTTTATGGGGCACCTTGTCAAATGCCTTGTGAAAGTCTAAATATACCACATCCACTGGTTCCCCTTTATCCACCCTGTTCATTAGATCTTCAAAGAACTCCAGCAAATTTGTCAAACATGAATCCATGATAAATCCTTCATAAATCCATGCTGACTCTGCCTGACCGAATTTTGCTTTTCCAAATGTCCTGCTACTGCTTCTTTAATAATGGACTCCAACATTTTCCCAACCACAGATGTTAGGCTAACTGGTCTATAGTTTCCTGCTTTTTGTCTGCCTCCATTTTTAAATTCAGCAGAGAGTAAAATGATGGAAGCCTTTGTACCAAAGCTATCGAAACTCTCCGAGGGCAACATTGCAGCCAATTTAACATCCGTTCTTTTCTTTATCACCCAGCTCATTTCAAGCATTTATTTTTCTTCCAAATGATAATTTTCGCTGTGTGTTCTAAATGATGAAGTAAGGAAAAGCTTTGACATGTTCAGTTCACAGTGTGCTCAAAGCGCCTTGGGACGTTTTACTACGTTAAAGATGCTATATAAATATAAGTTGTTGTTGTCTCCGTGTTTCTATTTCTTATCAGAGTTTCAGAATTTCTGACGGTTTTTAAAATTTTCTCATCGACATTCCTCATACAGGATTTTTCCAGTTAAGTTCACATTCAGATATCTGGTTGACTGAAACTGGGTGTTGATAAACACCTTTTGTGATTGTATGATTATAATCTGGCCTAAGTACTCATATCCATAAGCTTGATTAGGTATGGTACACAAATAGCAACTGTCTAAATCCAGAATATTATATACACCTTAATTGTTCTGCTTGAACTAGAGTTTACTACAAATGTTTTACATTGGAGATGATGTGATTTAAATTTGTTTGCAGCAGAGATGTGAAAAAGCCAGACTGCATTTACTTACAGCATTATGAATTGGCTGAGTTAAGGAGTATTTATGAATGAATCATATTGCATAGGCGACTGTCGTCAACACAGGAGCACGTTTCACATTTAGTCCAAAACATAAATTTTAACCACTGCAATTACGTTGATAAATAACTTGCATTTATGCTTTGAAATTCATGTGGGTGAAATTTCAGAAAGCAATAATGATTAGAAACATGATTATCATAAATATTCTGGTCATGTTTCTAAGTGGGGAAATGAACCCACAATTGTATGCAGTTGACTTCTAGTTGCCAATCATGTATGGTTGAATTGCTTACTGTATCACAGTGTGTGAGTACATGAAAAACACAGTTGATGGAGAGGTGGGAGACTTTTCCTAGTCCTCCAGTACTTTTGACTTCCTCCAATGATTCCCCTGCCCCCCCCCCCCCATTGCTCAGTCTGCACCACCATCTTTCCTGTGGCCAAGAGGATTGGACATTCAGGGGTTTGATCCCCTCTGTTGGGGCACTGCCTCGTGCTAAAATAGAAATAAAGAAAGACTTGCATTTATATAGCATCTTTCACAACCAGTGGATGTCTCGAAGTGCTTTACAGCCAATGAAGTATTTTGTGGAGTGTAGTCACTGTTGTAATGTAGGAAATGCGGCAGCCAATTTTCACACAGCAAGCTCCCACAAACAGCAATGGGATAATGACCAGATCATCTGTTTTGTTATGTTGATTGAGGGATAAATATTGGCCAAGACACCAGGGATAAATCCCCTTCTCTTCTTCAAAATAGTGCCATGGGATCTTTTACGTCCACTTGAGAGGGCAAAGTTTAACATCTCATTCAAAAGATGGTTGATATCTGTTACAATTATATACAGAGGAATAATTATACAAACATGGTTTAGAAGTGTGTCATGAGAGGAAATTAAACTCCTTGCTGTATTTGCAATGACCTATAATGCCAATCCATGATTGGCCACAAGGCGGCTAGATTGAAGTCAAGCAAGATGGACAGTGTCAGCTTTTACGGCTACTCTGTTGGAATATCATGTTAATACCTGCATGTAGTCCACCAACTATCCAACAGTCGAGAGATAATATACTTCACTGGCTAAAGTTAGCCTGTTGTTGTGATAAGCTACCCCAGAATGTTTGACTGGAAACAAGTGCTGTGTTACCAGGCTGTTTACTTTTTAATGTTTTTATGAACAGCTTAGGTGGGCCCTGAAGGTTTGTAGTATTGCAGGGCCATTAGTGGTTGAAAGTCATAAACCTGCCTCCTAATGCCTTTGGACCCACTTCCTATTTTCAGAATATGCATTAACAAGGTCATAGGATTATGGATTCAGGGCTAGGGTTTTGCAGAGTTCCATGTCATTTTTGGCTGCAGTACAGCTAATCCATTCAAACAGTTTAAGCCTATTCTGAGGCCTTCTCACAAGACGGAGCAATACTAACATCATACTGGTGCCAGCCTCTTACAGTGTTTTCTTTGTATCTGTGAAGAACAGTGATTTTGATGCATATGCTACACTCTCGTATCAGTAGCATCTAGTTTACAGAGCTACGTTCAAACAATCCATCACTTTCAGATCTGTGTCATGAGTTTACTGAAAAGAACTCACTTTTGACATTTTGGGGCACTACTGAAAATCAAGTCCTTTGTTTGTTTAGCAATTTGCAAGGATACAGGATAAACTGTCCCATTGGGCAAATGCATGTCACAAAGCTGACAGACTCACAAATGCAGATTGATGGTAACTGTTCCTATTTATTAATCTGAATGGCCACAATTGACCTGGAAGCTCTCATTAAGGGCAGGGGGGAAATGACACAACTTGTTGAAGTGATCCTAGTTTGAAATAACTGCTCTTGAAACTATCCTTTGACTTTGTTGAAAGCTTCAGCAGTGAAGTGTATGCCTGATTACTTGCAACGTATCCCCTCTACACTGGGGATTTAATTTCATTCAGACTGCAATACTTGAATCTAAACTCTTACTGTTGATACAGTGAACTCTCTCATTATCAGAATTTTATGCTGCAGCACCAAACACCGTTGTAAATATTTAACCCGGTTTAGCACACTAAACTGGGGAGGGGTCAAGGAAGGGTTAATTGTGCATCATCGATACTGTTAAATGTAAGGTGTTGTGGACTTTGAATTGCAAGTAATTAAGCAGAGGGAGGTAAAGTGGGTGCCTTTGAGGGAAGAGTCCGGTTCTGTCAGCAGTTCTTCTCCTCTCGAGACTTGCTCAGGTACAGTTCTACAGCCAGTAGCAAGCCGTCAGTAACTCAAACAAGTGGGCATTCTTGGAATTTAGACTGCACATGTCAGTGGGCTATTCAGTCATAGAAGCCATCTATACCGGGTATGGATGCACAACGCATACCTAGCTACAACATGTCACAGCTTGGCACAAAGTTAACAACCACACACCTCAAAGATAAAAAGGGTGGGTGATGTGGAAATGGATGGAATTGCTCTTCTAAGCTTGGGGGAAAGCACATTATCAGGGCTGAGAAAAGAAAGCTTTTCTTGGCATCTAACTGCGATGGAACTATGGGTGGGGTGGAGGGGGTACCAATTAATGCTGATATTGGGTGTCTAGAGTGGAAAAGCGTGTCATTCCCTTGTACTAACATCCTCACTTTGGTGAGAATAGATACTTATTTTTAATAAGTAGAAATTTAAGAAAACTACAATTTCAAATAGTACAGAAATTTGGCTGGGAAGATGTTTGGGACCCAAATAAAACATGGGTATAGATGTCTCCTTGGTTATTTAATCAGTATACTTTATGGTGATGGTACATTATATGCTTTTTCATGGGTGAAGGCCTCCTAATGTACAGGAATCTCACAGCCACTTACAATTTTTGAATTTGATACTTTTATTCTGATCTATTTCTTCTATTCTTGTCTCCCTCTTTATTTTCTCCGCCTGCCTTCTATCCACCTTTCATAGGGTGAAGGATTAGGTTGGCCATAGGGTTTACAACTCTGGTTGGAATGGGTTGATCACATGGCATTCTGAGCACATGACACCTGACCACATGACGTCTGCAAATCTTATTGCACATTTGCCTTTATAAAGTTGTGTTTTCTGCATTATTGCCAGACTTTCATAAAAGTAGTGAGTTCTTGCGTAGATTTTTGGAGGAAATTGAATGGCTGGCTTATTGAGTTTAGTTGAATGATGTTTTTTAAAAAATGGTTGAGGTTGTTTTGGGGATAAATTTGCCTGGTACAGGAAAGATATTGCATCTAAATAGGATAAAAAAGCAAAGACACCTGGGACTGGATTTTCTGGTCCTTTGCGCTTGGAGTTTTGCCCTGGAGCGGCGTGAAAGGCGGCGGCAAGGTCTCCAGCACCCCACCGCGATCCTCCGGTCAGGTTTTGCGGCAGGGCGGAGTAGCACCACCGGGAAGAGCTGCGCCGGTGTGTGCAACGCCCCTGGTTGTGACACTGGCGCGAGTTTGAGCTCCTGCCCGACCCGTCCGCCCGGAAGTGCGCCTGCAATGACCATCTGGGAAATCAGGGTGGTCCCGCGATCCCGTCGGTGGAGAGGAAAGTAATGGACTGCAAAGGTAAATACGAGTGTTCTTTTAATTTTTTTTGCGATTTGTGTTGAGGTGTGGACAATGATTTGGGAATATTTTTGTGTTTTTTTTTTAAACATTGTTTACCCCCACCCCCTCTAGGCCTCTCTGAATGCTCCCGGCCCAGCACTTTAGTTCATATGTTTCCCATCCATGCACCAAGAGAGGTGTACAATGCCTCCCTTAGTGCTGCGCTCCCTGACGCAGGGCCCAGATGCCCAAACTTAAGTATCAAGACGCAAACTATTCCCGGCTGCTAACTTTCCCGCCCCGCCTCCATTTTCACCCCGAGAACAGCAAAGCCTCAAATCCAGCCCCTCGACCCGAATAAGGAAATAGGGTCTTGTAAGCGAGATATGGAAGGGGGCGGAATCAGATTTTAACTACGGATAAGCAGAACTTGGAAGCGATAAAGAGGGCAGAGAAATAAAGTAAATGGGGAAATAAATTTATGCAACAGAAATAGATCGAAAAAGGTACAAAAAATTTAAGATAGAAGTAATGAGCACGGTTTAAGTGTGTTTACCCAATTGCCAAAGCACGGACTAGAAATATATGTAACAAAGGAAGATACATATCAGGAATTATGGAACATTAGCTTATCCCAGAAGATGGGTGTTATGTCTGTAATGCACTTATGAATGACTCCACAAGGCAATATGTTGTACTCAAACTGCAGTGACCTTGGTCCTTTGTTTGTAACTCCAGGGTGAGGCACAAGCATGGTGGGCAGCCTTTTACACTGGGCCCTGCACACCTATGCAGGTGACCGTCAGGCCTCCCATCGCAGTGCCCTCTGGTGGGCAGCCTCTGCCACAGGCAGGAAACCCCGGTCTCCACCAGTTGCACCCTCTAGTGGTGCCAGCATAGTATATACACAGTGTAAACCTTATTGATAGTACATCAGGTAACAAGTCTCCATCTTATGCAACTATACAGTGACTACACAGAGAGTATATCTATAGTTGGCATATATAACAGTGGGTGTGACTGTGCAGAGGAATCTGGTATTGAAGAAAGGTAGATGTGGGGAGGAGCATGTCGTTTATATGAGGTGGACAACTCGTGTCTTGTGAGCTGCATGCAGCTCTTCCATTCCTGGGCTGTGGCTCTTTACATTCACCCCCTGATTCACACTCAGCATTCATTTCAATCTGGTTCAGCTTAACGATTTGTTCTGGGTTAGTTATAATATAAACGGTTCAGTTTTGGCTGAGGTGTCAGGTCCCATGTTGGGCAGCTGGGCCTGCTACACGAGAGTGACCATATTTTCTAAACTGAATCCGCGGATACACAGGGTGGGAGCACAGCAAAGTAGCCAGGGCGGAAAATATAGCTTGTGCAAAATTTTTTAGCAGCCTATATTTTAAACAGTGCACACTTAGATTACAAATGTGCATATAATTACTGCGGATGTGATGTCACACTATTGTAGCACATTCAGACACATTTATCCAGGGACTGAGGTGACTCCCCCACCCACCCCACCCAATTGACTGAGGTCACACCTACCCACTCCGCTCCCCCCTCCCCCCAGCAACTGAGGTCACACCTGACCCACCCCCTCTCTCCCTCCCCCCAGTGATCGAGGTCACACCTGACCCCTCCGCCCCCTAGTGTCTAGGATTAGCCTGGCCCATCCTTCTCCTGGTGACTGGGCCCAACCCCCTAGGCCTCTCCCTCACCCGCTCAGGTTGCCACTTCCCAGGCACTTCCGGCACCGACAATCCAGCAGCACCAGCTCGGGCGGAAACTGAGAAACAACAACCGTCACGTGCGCAGAAAAACCGCCCAGTCGCGCATGCGCAATCTGGCCATTGTTTTGTGAACCGGAGAATCTTCCAGGGACATTGTTTGCCCAAATACACAATACCTCACCAGGGACTGTCCCCAGAAAACTGGGATGTATGGTCACCCGAGCAAAAGTGCCCATGAAACTGCCTTAAAAATGAATATTTTTTAGGGATGGGCACTGAAAAGAAAAGGAAGACTTGCATTTATATAGCACCTTTCACGACCACCGGATGTTCCAAAGTGCATTACAGCCAAAGAAGTACTTTTGGAATGTAGTCACTGTTGTAATGTGGGAAATGCAGCAGCCTATTGCGCACAGCAAGCTCCCACAAACAGCGATGTGATAATGATCCGATAATCTGTTTTTGTGATGATGTTTGAGGGGTAAGTAGGTCAGGATACCGGGGATAACTCTCCTGCTCTTCTTTGAAATAGTGCCATGGCATCTTTATGTCCACCTGAGAGAGCAGACGGGGCCTCGGTTTAACGTCTCATCTGAAAGATGGCAGTCTGGCCTACATGTGACTCCAGTACCGCACCAATGAAGTGGCCTAACAAGCCACTGAATCGAACAGCGGTTCAAGAAGGTGGCCCACTACCATCCTTTCAAGGTAACTAGGGATGGGCAATAAATGCCGGACCTGCCAGTGATGCCCACATCCCGTAAAGGAATAAAAAAGGGGTTCTATTCAGATTCAGTCCCATTAATAATAACCCTCTGCTCAACCATTTAACTGGAATGCATAACATCTGTCTAATAAACCCATATGATCCTAATTGTATCTAATAGTAGTTTAGCGAATGCTTTCTGGAGGAAAGGTACACCCTGCCTTCAGCTGTCTCGGTCTCAAGCTCTGGGACTCCCTCCCTAAACCCCTCTGCCTAACTAATTCTCATTCCTTCTTTAAATGCTCCTTAAAACCTACCTCTTTCATCTGCCATCATTTTTTCTTATGTGGCTCGGTGTCAAATTTATTTATTTTGTCTTATAACACTCCTGTGAAGTGCCTTGGGATGTTTTACTACGTTAATGGTGCTATATAAATACAAGTTGTTGTTGGTATATAATTTTAGTAGTATCTTCATCAACTGTGGTGGTCATATCAAAGAACTAAAAACAGATTCGTGAAGTCGGATGTGTGTTTCCTGAAGCCATTCTTGGAATCCTTAACAACTGCAAAACTCTCTAAGTGATTAAAAATCACACCCCATATATTTTTGTTCCGTAACTCATGTCAAATTCACCAGCCCATATTTTCTTCAGTCCAGATTCTTTTGTTTCTTAAATAATGAGACACATTGAGCCTCCCTCCAATCTATGGGAACCAGTCCAGATCTCAATTAACTATTGAATATGAGCCATATGACTTCCCCATGACTTTAACCATCCTAATCTTAGTCACGACCATTTTAACAGTGACTTCTATTGAAGCATTTTAGCTGCACGCCTATCCTGTGCTCCCATGACTGCTGCATCGCCTTCTGAAGTGTAAAGTAACTTGATAGCATTTTATACAGTGAGATAAGATGGGTATATAGTAGTAATGATTAACATCAACTAGCTCCATATAAACTGTGAATGCCTCAATGAAAGTATGTTAAGAGACTCAGAACAAGTAAATGCAACATAAAGCTGTTTCTTGACACAATACTTTATAGACCCCATTAGAGAGAACTTGCATCTCGGCCTGATTATTACAGATGATCAGGACAGTGCCATAATACAGAAATAGTCACACCTCTGGGGCCAGGTCATCACACTCTGATTCTTTTGAGGTGATCTGGCAATTAGTGCTTCTGATGCCCAGGATAAAAATATATGGTTGGTGAAAGCAACCCTTAATGGAATAAGGGACAAACTGAAATAAATTAAATGAAGTATACAGAGGAGAGAAAGCTTTTTCAAGGACAAATAGAAAACTTTTAAATATGCAAGACAAGTATACACTCAAAAAAAATAAATGGAAGCTCAACAAGCAGTCTCCAAAATAGATGAATAGAACAATTCAAATAGAAACAAGAAAACAACTTCTGTAAAAGCCTGCAGGGAGAAAAATAGGCAAAGAAATCTGAAAGAAGTTTGGGAAAATGGAAAAGCAGGCTATAAAAGTGTGTAGAGATGTCAGGATGTAAAGAGGGCACTGAAGATGAAATGACACTGAGGGTCAAGCACTTCCTGAAGAGACCTTGGAGCATTTTCAGCCATCCCAGGAATTGTGTCCAGCACGCCACTGTTGGGAACAATGTTGTCAAATTTGGAACCTTTCTGGAAAGTAGCAGTGCAACTCACTGCCTTAACAAGCTGAGCTAGATTGTGGTTTTATCCATTGGCAAACCCAGATAAAAGACTACGGCTCACTGTACGAAAAATCAGCAAGACTGAAAAGAGTAGATTTTAAGTCTGAGAAAGTAGACAATAAAAAGACCAAAACCCAAGGAAAATAAATGAGGGAAATCAGGACATGCACAGTCTTCAGCTCTTGATAAAGAATGAGTTGGATGGAATCGAGTTTGGTGAATCTTGGAGAGGAGAGGTATGTAGGATTGTGCATTAGAAAGAACGAGAGGAAAGTTCAGAGAAGACATGATGATAGTATCACTAAAATAAGCAGAGAGACAATAATTTTGCAGTGGAGAAAGAGTGAAGGCTGGCAGTGAGAGGAGGATCCCTTATCAGACTGTACTGCCCAGAAGCCTTCCCAATATGGTAGCAGTACGCACGCTTTGGAAAAACTTAAGCTTGAAAGAGTTAAGAGGAGAAAGAAGTACTTGGATTAATAGAGGAACTGAAGTTCCTGGAGGCAGCTCGAGCTGTGGCAGAGTTGTGGGTGTTCTATTTGATACCATAAAAAATGTGTGTTTATCTAGCTATGTAAGCATTTTATTCTAAATTACTGGAGAGGATGATAGAACAAAAAGCATGAACTTAACACATAGTGGGCACCCACTCTTCTACAACTGAACAAGAATATTGCAGAGAAGCTTGGTGGAAGTCGGTTTGTGTACTTATTATTCCATACTGAATGCACTGTAAAATAAAATGCTTAAGAAACATGTGGAGTTCTATTTCAGTGCAACCCAGTGGCAAAATGCACTGTGAGCTAAATGTTAACGATAATACTAATAACAGTAAAGAACCAGGCTTCATGCCTCTTAAGCTCGACCTCGGGAGAGCACCTGCCACTGTGCCATTGTGACATTTTCATTTCCTAAACCAGATCACCTTGTGGCCCATTTCAGTGACTGCTCTCCAGCTACAATCCCAGACATTATCTTAATACTCCTCGACGTCAGCAACAATCCAGTTCACCCGAACTCTAAACTTCCTGAGTGCCCCCAGCCCCTTCCCTTAAGTGCTCTCACTCCAGATCACATCTCACAACCCATCCAGGTATACACCCATGATTCAGCCCCCAGAATTCTCCTCTCCTCTCTCCCCCCTCCCCCCCCCCACAAACAAATGCTCCTGGGATAGAGGCTTCTCAATCTCCCAAAGTGAAGTGCTTTTCGAGCCCTTCCTCTCGCCGCTTCCCACACCTCCAGATGTATGAGAGAGAAAGTGAGACAGCAGGAGAGTGCGAGTCCTCAGTCCTATTCCGCCAATCCCCGGTTTCTTCCAACCTGCCCTTAATCCCCATGTAGCCCCACCTTGCAATGCACCTTGCATGTCTGATCCTCACACACACCTCCAAAATGGGCCACCATGCCTCCCACCTTGCTGCATGCAACGTTAATAAAGGTAGCTGAACATTAAGTATCAGTAAAATCATGTATAAAAGCTCAAAAAAGATCAACGGATGCCAATAAAAGGCAGGGAAGAGGAGAGACTTGTAGCAACAATGGGAGAGAAACTAAGAATAAGAATTGGAAAACAGAGATATAGATATCACAATGAAAATGTATATGAAAACCATCGAGAAAATGAGTGGAAGATAAATAGAATGACTGAAAGAGGAACACGGGAACTCGAGTGTAGAAAACTGTTATGTATGTAACTATGTAATTCTTGCCACCAGAAGGCGCGACTGTTGGAGTCCTAATGGTCACCTGCACACATGTGCAGGGCCAGTATAAAAAGTTGGCTGCCATGTTGTTTAGGTACTCTGGAGTTGTAATAAAGAAGACTAAGGTCACACTAAGTTTAGCTCACAGGACTCAGCCTTACGAAGTTCTCCAATACACAACAATTGGCGACGAGTAACAGAATACGAACCTTCACGCAACCATGGCTGCCGTTGGAATATTAAAGAGAATTGTAGAGGGTGATGATTGGGAAGCCTTCGTCGAGCAGCTCGACCAGTACTTCATAGCCAGCGAGCTGGAAGGAGACACTAACGCAGCCAAGCACAGGGCGGTTCTCCTCACCGTCTGTGGGCCTAAAATATACGGCCTCATCAAGAATCTGCTCGCACCGACAAAACCAACGGAGAAGGATTATACAGAGTTGTGCACGCTGGCTCGGGATCACCTCAAGCTGAAGGAGAGTATCCTCGTGGCCAGATATAGTTTTTACACGCACCATCGCTCCGGGGGCCAGGACGTGGCGGATTATGTCGCCGACCTGAGATGCTTCACGGGACCTTGCGATTTTGGGGCAAATGCTACGGGACTTTTTCGTGCTGGGCATCAGCCACGAGGTCATTCTTTGAAAGCTGCTGGCTGCCGAGACCTGAGCAGGGCCATCGCGATCGCCCAGGCATGCATGGCCACGGACTATAACGCCAAACAGATATCTTCTCAACATCAAAGCTCACTGGCAAGTACTGTGCATAAAATGGCGTCGCTAGCAGGCCGAACTGCAATTGGCAAGGCCTATACATCTGCGCTGCAAGACCTATGATGACTCAGATTCTGCCATTGGGGGTAAATGTGAATCCATTAGCACCGTGTTATCGCTGCGGAGGTAATCATCGGGCCTATAAATGTCGATTCAAGCACTACATGTGCAAAGGCTGCGCAACGATGGGGCACCTCCAGCGAATGTGCAACCGTGCTGTGACATACCACAGGGCAGAGGATGATCAATCCGGTGCAGATCACGCAGCACAGGCAACTTGGAGGAAGAAGTGTACGGGGTACATACCTTCACCACCAAGAGCCCTCCTATAATGCTGAAAGTCAAATATTAAATGGAGTTCCAGTAACCAAAGAGTTGGACACGGGTGTAAGTCAGTCAATAATGAGTCAGAAGGCTTTCGAGAAACTGTGAGGCAATAAAGCACAAAGGCCCAAACTGAGCCCGATTAATGCAAAGCTGCATACCTACACCAAAGAGCTTATACCAGTCTATCATTAGTAAAGAGTTGCGTCCTAAATGGGAACTGGTTGGCCATAGTCGGGAAATGCAAGATGAAATTAAGCCATTTCACTGACGTAAAGATGAAATGTCCATCCAATCGGATTGTTTCTTATGGGGTAATCGCATGGTTTTGCCACAAAAAGGCAGGGAAACATTTACACGTGACCTACACAGTACCCACTCAGACATTGTCAGGATGAAGGCAATTTGCAGGTCGCATGTTTGGTGGCCCGGCAATGACTCGGACTTGGAGTCATGCGTGCATCAGTGCAACACTTGCTCGCAACTGAGCAATGCACCAAGGGAGGCTCCACTGAGCCTGTGGTCATGGCCCTCCAAACCATGGTCCATGATCCACATAGATTTTGCTGGCCCCTTTCTAGGAAAGATCTTTTTAGTAGTTGTGGACGCTTACTCCAAATGGATTGAATGCGTAATCATGTCATCCTTCACGTCCATAGCCACCATTGAAAGCCATGGCTTGGCGCGGAGATGGGTACAGGAAGTTGTCTATAAGCAGCTAAGGTAACAGTGCACGGTAGCATCTTATAACTCTCTTGTTTTTCTAAACTGTATCCTCTAACTCACCCTGAGCAATGCCACAGGAGCTTCACTTACTCTAATTATAAATATTTTTTCAGCTCAAACATGTCGTATATTTTGAATTTTCTGCACTACAGCAATTTGTGTAAAACCAGTCAATGTAATATTTTATTTCCAATGTTTTTCCCCTCACAAATTAATTCTTGCTCAGTGGCACTGTTTCGGGCTTTTCCTTTAGAAGAGAATCCATTAAAGTACTTTTTATCATCAATCAAAATATCATTTGGGCCTTATTACTCTATTCATTTTTAATCACTTTGTACTTTATGTTGTGGGCAAAGTTCCAAGTCCTTACGATTTCACTATTTTCAGATGAAAACTTTCAAAATAAGTTACTTAAATCTCTCTTAGGTGCGATAACAGCAGTTTGCTATGAGCTGAAATCTGAGCCTTTTATCTGCCTTGCATAGACCAACACTCCTTTCATCCTCACAATTATGAAATGTATTTATTTTGGGGCACTATTTGCGGATCTGTCTGTGAAAGAGATTTCTGAGCCTCAGTGTATCAGAGCTCATCTGTTGTTTGCATTTCCAACACTGGGCCCCACAATCAGACATGATTTATTTGTTACTGTTACATTTTGGACAGCATTTCTGTGGTCTGTTTAGATTTCTGTCAAGCCCTAGGATATTTTTTTGGCTAAGGCAAACTCTTTGGAAGTGGCTTGTGCATGAAATACAGCAGAGTGGGTACATTTTTGAATACATTTATAATTGTAAAGATGATGGATAGAGTAAAATTACTATTCCCAAATGTACAGTGTCGATTATCAAGATAATATACCAAACTGCCTCAAAAGTAAATACAGATAAAAGGTTTGGTGAATGAGAACTATTCATACTGATTACTAAATACAGGATGTCACACTGGTAGCCGAGCATTACGGGAGTTCTTTTACAAGTTTGAAAGACCCATAACTCATCTGTGGCAAAGTTATGAAGTCTTTCCCACAAGTAAAATAAGCTTCGCCATTCACCCGCATCAGTGGCGTATTCTTCGAAGAGTTGTTTAATGTAAAATGCACTAAATTTAGCCTACACCCTTTGGGTTTGGGTTATTCCATGTAGTCTCCCCCTCCCCCCTCAAATCCTGGCTGGATCTGGATACTTTTACAGACGGCTTGTATGAAATGTAAGTAAATGAATAATGATCCACTTTTGAAAAGTTGATAGAATCTCTGCCACTTTTTTACATCTTTCCTTGAAACATGACACAAAATTAAGTTTTTGTTCCAGTCTGTTACATTGGACCCAAGTTTCCACACGATAAAAAACGGGCGCCCCTCCGAGCTAAACGCCCGTTTTTCGCGCCTAAAACGGCGCCTAAAAAAAAACTCGTGATTCTGGAGCGTTGTGCAGCTCCATGTCTGCCTGGCGCGGCGCCCGGGGGGCGGAGCCTACACTCGCGCCGATTTTGTAAGTGGGAGGGGGCGGGTACTATTTAAATTCATTTTTTTCCTGCCGGCAACGCTGCGCGTGCGTGTTGGAGCGTTCGCGCACGCAGTGTGAAAAAAACATTGGCACTCGGCCATTTTTGTAGTTCTTTGTAGCTGTTTAATTTTTTGAACATTTTTTTAATAAAAGCACATTGCCATCAGCACTTGCAGCCTTCTCACTGTCTCCTTCGCCCCCCCCCCCCCGGCGGGAAGAACGGGCGCCTCCTCCCCCCCCTTCCGCGGGAATAACGGGCGCCTCCTCCCCCCCCCACCCCGCGCGGGAAGAACGGGCGCCTCCTTCCCCCCCCCCACCCCCGCAGGAAGAACAGGCGCCTCCTCTCCCCCGCGGGAAGAACAGGCGCCTCCTTCCCCCCCCCCCCCCCCCCCCGCGGGAAGAACAGGCGCCTCCTCTCCCCCGCGGGAAGAACAGGCGCCTCCTCTCCCCCGCGGGAAGAACAGGCGCCTCCTCTCCCCCGCGGGAAGAACAGGCGCCTCCTCTCCCCCCCCCCCCCCCCCCCCCCCCGCGGGAAGAACAGGCGCCTCCTCTCCCCCCCCCCCACCCCCCGCGGGAAGAACAGGCGCCTCCTCTCCCCCGCGGGAAGAACAGGCGCCTCCTCTTCTCCCCCCCCCGCGGGAAGAACAGGCGCCTCCTCTTCTCCCCCCCCCCCCCCCCCCCCCCCCCCGCGGGAAGAACAGGCGCCTCCTCTTCTCCCCCCCCCCCCCCCCCCCCCCCCGCGGGAAGAACAGGCGCCTCCTCTTCCCCCCCCCCCCCCCCCCCCGCGGGAAGAACAGGCGCCTCCTCTCCCCCCCCCCCCCCCCCCCCCCCGCGGGAAGAACAGGCGCCTCCTCTCCCCCGCGGGAAGAACAGGCGCCTCCTCTCTTTTCCCCCCCCCCCCGCGGGAAAGAACGGGCGCCTCAGGCTGACTGCAGCATTCTCCGTGCCTTCACATAGGTAGGAAGATGGTTTATTTAATCTTTTCTTTGCTTATAAATGTTTATTCAGGTTGGATTTATTTGTAGAAGTATAAATAAGGATTTATTGTAGAATTTAATGACTTCCCTTCCCCCACCCCCCCACCTCGTTCTGGACGCCTAATTTGTAACCTGCGCCTGATTTTTTAATGTGTAGACAAGGTTTTTTCAGTTCTACAAAAATCTTCACTTGCTCCATTCTAACTTAGTTTGGAGTACGTTTTCACTATGGAAACTTTGAAATCAAGCGTCAGTGGCCGGACACGCCCCCTTTTGAAGAAAAAATTCTGTTCCAAAGTAGAACTGTTCTACCTGACTAGAACTGCAGAAAAAAAAATGTGGAGAATTGCAATTTCTAAGATAGTCCGTTCTCCACCAGTTGCTCCTAAAAATCAGGCGCGAATCATGTGGAAACTTGGGCCCTTTGAGTGGGCTTGCAATAAAAGTGATGTTGGCTAGGCAGAAAAGCTGTGGAAGTGCAGAGAATATCTCCTATTGTACTTTCTCTTACTGCTTTGAAGAAACACTGCAATCTTTACCACTAAATGTTAAAGCCAATACTTCAGAGTCTGTGGAAATCAACAAACAAATGCACAGTGCACTTCTAATGTATAGATTGTATAGGGAAATTTATCATCATGCATTGAAACCCATTGTAGGGTAAAAATACACACATATGAACATAAGAATTAGGAGCAGAGTAGGCCATTCGGTCCCTCGAGCCTGCTCCGCCATTGAATAAAATCATGGCTGATCTTCTCTCAACTCTACTTTCCTGCACTATCAGCATATCCCTTGATTCTCTTAATATTCAAAAATGTTCATAGTGAGATTAGTTATCCCAGTCAAATGAACTATGGAGTAGGCAAATTGAAATTTTAAGATCATGGCTGATCTGATCATGGACTCAGTTCCACCTCCCTGCCCGCTTCCCATAACACTTGATTCCTTTATCGCTCCAAAAAATCTGTCTATCTCTGCCTTAAATATACTCAATGACCCAGCCTCCACAGCTCTTTGGGGCAGAGAATTCCACAGATTTACAATCCTCAGAGAAGAAATTCCTCCTCATCTCAGTTTTGAATGGGCGGCCCCTTATTCTGAGACTATGTCCCCTAGTTTTAGTCTCCCCTATGAGTGGAAATATCCTCTCTGTATCCACCTTGTCGAGCCCCCTCATTATCTTATATGTTTTGATAAGATCCTGGACATCAGCAGGCTAATGAACCGAGGAGCCATCACAGTAAAGTTTGATCCTGTCCAGACGATTGCATGATCTAGCAGGATTCACTGGATAGTGATCAGAAGTGGAACTCTGCGTGACTTGTTTTTCTCTTCCATAGTCCAGACTCTCAAGCCAGCTGTAAAGCTTCCATCGCTGACTGGACTGAGATTAGATAACTCAGTAAAGAGCAGGGAGCAAATCTGGCACATCTCCGTGGCATACTGCGTGATGTATTTACTTAATGTGGATCAGGGATATGGAGTTTATGTAAAATAAACCAATGAATGGCTAGGCTGAGTATCTGTGAATGAGTTATGTTGGTCACAAGCAGTTTGTTTTCCCTAAATCACTAGGCCCCCAAGATCTCTTCTTTCTACATCATTTCTGAATTAAAACAAAAGTCATGGTAGATTATATTTACTGAGGTTTGTTTTGCTAATTTTGGTCAAAGGTTAATTTGAAAATTAAATAAAACCAAGAGCACACCATTTTCACCCCAACACTAACAGCAACTTGTATTTATATAGTGCCTTTAACGTAGTAAGGCGCTTCACAGCAGTGTTGCAAGACAAAACATTTGACACCGAGCCACATAAGGAGAAATTAGGATAGATGACCAAAAGCTTCATCAAAGAGGTAGGTTTTAAGGAGTGTCTTAAAGGAGGAAAGAGAGGCGGAGAGGTTTAGGCAGGAAGTGCCAGAGGCTTGGGGCCTAGGCAGCTGAAGGCACGGCCACCAATAGTTCAGTGATTATAATCAGGGATGCTCAAGAGAACGCAAATCTCGGGGTTGGGGGGTGATGTGGGGCTGGAGGGGGTTACAGAGATAGGGAGGGGCGAGGCTATGGAGGGATTTCAAAACAAGGGTGAAAATTTTGAAATCGAGGTGTTGCTTAACCGGGAGCCAATGTAGGTCAGCGAGGACAGGGGTGATGGGTGAATAGGACTTGGTGCGAGTTAGCAAAGCAAAGAAAATAATGTCAGTGCCTTAATGGTGCCATAAACTGCCCAAGCACGCCACATATTGGACTAACAAGCATTGGCCTTGATGTTCGATGTGCCATGCCCATTTCCTGGAGTAAAACAGGAAGCTAAGCATCCAGTATGGCTTGCAGCTTACATGCACTCATTCCACATAATAAATGTGCCACCCGCCATATTGGTAAAGATTCCTGCATAAACGTCCAGGGCCCGTACCTGAAACTGTTGTTCAGCCCTTTGCATGTGCAAGTAGGCCTTTGAAAAATATGTTTGCGATTGATGGCAACTTCGATCAGTATTCTCATGCACTTAAATGGACCGCTGGTGGAAAACTTCAAATTCTTCTTACTTACCTTATTGTGGAGCTGGGAGGAGCAGGACACTTGTATTTGGATCGAGTAGGGACAGGCCACCTATGAGCTGGTGCTACAGACACAAAGAGAACAACTGGAGTGACCAGGCTATGGGCTGTGGCTGGGAGATTTTGGGGGCATGGGGTTGACATGTGGGTTGGAGTGGGCAGAGGTGAAAAGGACGAGGCGGGAATGGTCGTCCTGCAGTGCACACCAGGATTTTGGGACATACCAGGCTGGGGCCAAAGCACAGAGCGCAAGTGGCCTTGGGGGAAGCATATGTAGTCAGAGTAGTGGGGTGAGAAACAAGGCTGCTCAAACTCAGGCTGTTGAATGGGGTTCGACAAATCTTGGGGTGGAGAATGAGTCTGGGATATGACAGCAGCCAGGACGAACTCTAAGGTCTGAGGAGGGGGTGGTCTGGCAGTACACAGGGTAGGGCCTGGAAATGCAGAGCTTGAAGGACCATGAAATAGAGTGGAGCACAGGAATAGCGGCAGCAGAGTCTGAAGAAACAGGGTAGAGTGTCAAGAAACTGTGAGGCAGAGGATCTATGACAGCTGCAAGCCAGGGGAAAGTCTGGAATCGAGTGGTATACATGCATAGGGGCAATGAGGAGCTGCACATGTACAGAGAGAGGTTATTTTTCATGTCATAGGCAACAGATATTCTGACTCTATAAAATATGTGATGCTGGTGGGGAGTTTCCCTGTACATACAATATGATTGCTTTTCTTATTTTTTGTTCTTTAAAAAAAAATTGTTAATGAGCCAGTCAGCTGCAAAAGGTTTGGTTAGAAGTGTGACACAGGAAGTGTGATGTAGCAGACAGGAAGTGCACGCACAAACAACATTTTTATTACATTACAAGCAGATCTCTCATGTGTTGCTCATTGCAAATATGTGGTATGCTGTGTTTTAAGGATCATGTTATCCCATATAATGCAGATTATATTCAGCTGCTAATGTGAAACAGTGCCCTTTATCACCACAAAATCTAATTTCTGTTCGGTAAACACTAGATGAGGTCACAGTTTAATTGCTGTTCAAGCTGCAGGTCATAACCCTGACTTTCCCTCTCTTTTTAGTTTTGATTGGTAAGGTCACCGAGACATTACAGGCCTTCTAAATCCTTTGCCAAATAGAACATTTGTTAATTATTTTTAACATGACACAGAAATTTGAGTGAGAGGCACAGGAAACGAGGGCTTGATGCACCTCCTTTAAGATATAAAGTGATATATATATTTGGTGATTAACTGCAACGTATAGAGTAGGCCATTTCACCCCCTCCCTATTTACAAGTCTCACCCTGCACCCAGCGTATTCTATCTGCTCGCAGACCTCTGCTATCTTCTCTGAGCTATGCCAGATGGGTACAGTGTGACCCTTGCTTTGATTTTCCTTCCTAATGTTTGGAGAAGCACCTGACCTCTGCTTGACAGATCCTCCTTCATAACATATTTGTAATTCAAAGCTTAGCATGTGGGAATCTCCAGCGTAAACCTGTGTCCTGAGCTTTGCTGCCTGACCATCATGTCCTCCAAGTATGAGAGCGCCATCCTGTGTGTAAAAGGTTTTGAAATGGAAAACCTGAAGTAACCTTGATGCCTAAAATGGTTCTCCAGAGAATACCATGTGGCACCACACTTGTCTATATTATTTATATAATATACCTATACATGTATATATATCTATCTATATATATATATATATATATCTTTATCTGTTTATATATGTATATCTACATCTATATAACTATAAATATATATTTTACATAAACACACACCTATATATGTCTGTATATCTCATATCAAGCAGCATTTAAAATTCTTTAAACCTTTTATAGAGCATTTATTAAATGTTACTTTAAAAATACAACTAAAGGTACTCCCTCTGAAACTCATTGTATGCAACAAAGATAAGTCTAGCTGCTATGTTGCTGAAGGTGTAGATTTTCTCGTTGTGGACCAGACTTATCTATACAGCTATACGATACCGCCAAACAATTTATACCGTGATAATGATGTGTCCATTGTAAATGATATTAATAATTTCTTTCGATGTTTTCTAAAACAAAGACTATTATCTGAAATCCAGGTTGTCACTAATATTTGTCAGTTAGGTATGAAATCCCCTGTGACGGGTCACATGGGGCCATGTACCATGGCTAGGATTAAATCTGTGATTGGAGCCACTTCTACAACTTAAATTACTGTTCTCTTATCTCATGGTAACAGAGCGACTGTATGCCTTGTCCCACTTTCTACCAGATTGAATAAATGTCAGCAAAATTAATTTCATTGCCACTTAAATTAGCTCCTCAGTGTGATCTCTTGCTTCCCGTCAATTTATTTCCTTAAGAATAAAATTTCCTTTTTATGTATTTTATTTCAGAAGGGAAACTCCCAGGATTGCACATGCTATCAATAACCTTTTCTCATTTCATAGGAATATATAAAGTCGAGAGCATGTTACAGAATGCAGTAATCTTTCACTTTAATAGTCCTACGCAGAGATAGCTAAAACTAATCTGATGCCTTGTTGCTTTTATTTTCTACATGCAGCACTCTCGGCAGAAAGAAGTACTTTCATTAAACAGTAAGCACATATCTGATTAGCTTTGATATCAAGAGATCCCCACTAGTACTTAATCTCCAACCTAATTTGAACAGTCTCGTATTAGGCTTCATCATTGTCTTGCGATTTTGAGACTCCCAAGGAGGGTCCCTCAAGTTTTTTTTAGCTGATTCATCCCTTATAAAGAACAATTACCCAGACTTGCAACTCAGCGCCTCTTTGGCATGCTTAGAGAAGGGATTTGAGAGAAGGTATTTTATTGGACATTAAATCACAAGAATTGTGATCGTTCTATAGATAGTAACAGATTACCCATAATTAAACATGCAACACCTGGCAAATACATTGACCATTTTAAAGTATATTTAATTAACAAAATGTGTTAGAAAAATAAAAGCATAAATCCAGTTGAGATTTTCTTCCCTACCTTTGTAGATGAGGTGCAAGCTTTTCTGTCACATAGTTAGACTGAGCCTATCATTTATAAAGCAGCTTTAAAGTAATAAACTCACAAGGTGCTTCACAGAGAAAAAAACAAGCACAAAGCAGTCATGGAAGAGCTAACGGAGATGACAGAAAGCATCTGAGAAACTATTAAAGGCAGGGATAGAAGTAGCAAGGCAGAGCGCGTTGTAGAGAATAGGGCCGAGGTGGCTGCCTCAGATGGTGGAGTGGAGAGAAGGGGGTGCACAGAAGGCCACAATCAAAAGACCAAAGGACAGGGACTATGATGTAGCTTGGAGGAAATTGCAGAGGTAGGGTGGTGTGTGTAAAGTCCTTACACAATACCACAAATCCACACGAGGCACATTCTATGGACAAGATCACTCCATGACCTGAACCTTTATTCACAGGACCCAGAAGTGATGACCCTGCGTGGGACCTCCCTTTATATATACCTGGATGACCAGATGAGGAGTGTCTCCCACAAGGTCACCCCCTGTGGTCAAGGTGTGCATTGCTTACGTAGAAACAGTATTGCAGTGTGTTACATAAAGGTTACAAACATGACATCACCTCCCCCTCAACATCTTATTGGGATCATAGGTTAAGTCTCTCAGGTGGTCTGCAGTCTCTCGTGGAGCGCCGCAGTTGGAGCTCTGGTTGTTGAGCCTTGGTATGCGTCTGTCACCTGTGGTGATTCCGGGCTGACCGCAGGGACTGTGCATGCTGCTGAATGTTCTTGTTGCTCGTTCACTGGCGGTGGTGTGAATACCATCTCATGATCTTCCTCAGTGTCCATGCTGAACCTTTTTTTTTTACTTGGTCCAGATGCTTGCGGCATATCTGCCCATTGTTAAGTTTAACCACTATGACCCAATTCCCCTCTTTGTCTATTACAGTACCCTCAAGTCATTTGGGACCCAAAGCGTGATTGAGAACAAATACGGGGTCATCAATTTCTATACATCTCCCCCTTGAATTTCGGTCATGGTACTCGTTTTGGGACTGGCGCTTGCCCTCAACAATGCCGGGCAGGACTGGATGAATGAGAGACAGCCGAGTTTGGAGTGTTCATTTCATGAGTAGCTCTGCGGGCGGGACGCCCGTGAGCGAGTGCGGTCGGGACCTATAGGCCAGCAGGAGGCGCGACAGGCGGCACTGAAGGGAAGAGTCCTTGAATCCGGAGCATGCCTTGCTTTATGAGTTGGACCGCAGATTCCGCCTGGCCATTGGAGGCCGGCTTGAACGGTGCTGTCCTGACATGGTTAATGCCATTACCCGACATGAACTCCTGGAATTCGTAGCTTGTGAAACATGGGCTATTATCGCTAACAAGGATGTCCGGCAAGCCATGGTCGCAAAGACCGCGCACAGATTCTCCAGGGAGGTGGATGTCATGCACGAATTCAAAATGATGCACTCGATCCATTTCGAGTATGCATCAACCACAATGAGAAACATTTTTACCATGAACGGGCCCGCGTAGTCTACGTGAATGCGTGACCATGGCCTGGTGGGCCAGGGCCACGGGCTGAGCGGGGCCTCGCTGGGGGCATTACCCAGCTGGGCACATATCGTGCACCTGCGAACACAGTATTCCAGGCCTGAATCAATTCCCGGCCACCACACGTGATGGCCTTCATCAGCACGATGCCTGGGTGCTCGCTGTGGAGTTCCCTGATGAATGCTTCCCTGCCCCTCTGGGGAATGACCACCTGGCTGCCCCATAGTAGGCAGTCGGCTTGGATGGAGAGCTCATCCATCTGTCTGTGAAACGGTCTGACCTCCTCAGGGCATGCTCCGTGTGCGGGCGCTCAATCCCCAGTCAGGACACATTTCAAGGATAGGAGGGGATCTCTGTTGGTCCAGATTTTGATCTGGCGGGCTGTGATGGGGGAGCCTGCGCTGTCAAAGGCATCGACAGCCATGACCATCTCAGCACTTTGCTCCGCTGCTCCCTCGGTGGTGGTCAGTGGAAGCCTGCTGAGCGAGTCAGCGTAATTTTCGATGCCGGGCCGGTGCCAGATGGTGTAGTCATATGCAGCGAGCGTGAGAGCCCATCGCTGTGCGAGGTGACGCATTGGCATTGACAGCCTTGCTGTCTGACAGCAGGATGTTAATGGCTTGTGGTCCATTTCTAATTTGAACCTCCTGCCAAAAAGGTACTGATGCATCTTTTTCACCCCATAGACACATACGAGTGCTTACTTCTCAACCATCCCATATCCCCGTTCAGCTTGAGAGAGCGACCTGGAGGCATAAGCCACAAGTTGTAGTTGGCCCTCAGCGTTACCCTGCTGCAACACGCACCCAACCCCATAGGATGATGCATCACATGTCAGAACCAATTTCTTACGGGGGTCGTACAGAGTCAACAACTTATTTGGCCTTCATAACAAGGGGATTTGAGTATAGGAGCAGGGAAGTCTTACTGCAGTTGCACAAGGGCCTTGGTGAGGCCCCACCTGGAATAGTATTCAGTTTTGGTCTCCTAATCTGAGGAAGGACGTTCTTGCTATTGAGGCAGTACAGTGGAGGTTCACCAGACTGATTCCTGGGATGGCAGGACTGTCATGAGGAGAGACTGGATCGACTGGGCCTGTATTCACTGGAGTTTAGAAGGATGAGAGGGGATCTCACAGAAACGTATAAAATTCTGACGGTACTGGACAGGTGAGATGCAGGAAGAATGTTCCCGATGTTGGGGAAGTCCAGAACCAGGGGACATAGTCTTAGGATACGGGGTAAGCCATTTAGGACTGAGATGAGAAGGAACTTCTTCACTCAGAGAGTTGTTAACCTATGCAATTCCCTACCGCAGAGAGATGTTGATGCCAGTTCGTTAGATATATTCAAGAGGGAGTTAGATATGGCCCTTGTGGCTAAAGGGATCAAGGGGTATGGAGAGAAAGTAGGTACGGGGTACTGAAGGAATGATCAGCCATGATCTTATTGAATGGTGGTGCAGGCTCAAAGGGCCGGATGGCCTGCTCCTGCATCTATTTTCTATGTTTCTATGTTTGAACAAAGGAGGTTCCGCGCCCAATTGAAAGCCCGTTCCTGACAGTCCCCCCAAAACCAATCACAACCCTTACACAGGAGCACGTGTAGTGGCTCCAACAATGTGCTTAAGTTCGGCAGAAAGTTCCCGAAGTAGTTCAAGAATCCCAGAAATGAACGCAACTCCGATGTGTTGCAGGGCCTGGGCGCTTGTCGAATCGCCTCCGTTTTGGATTCGGTAGGCCGAATCCTGTCTGCAGCAACTCTCCTGCCAGAAACTCGACCTCGGGAGCCAAAAACACACACTTAGACTTCTTGAGTCGCAGGCCTACCCGGTCCAGTCGGCGTAGCACCTCCCTCCAGGTTGTGGAGGTGTTCCTCGGTGTCACGACTGGTGATGAGGATGTCATCCTGAAATACGATTGTTCCAGGAATGGATTTGAGCAGGCTTTCCATGTTTCTTTGAAAAATCGCGGCCGCTGATCGAATGCCGAACGGACACCTGTTGTAAACAAACAGTCCCTTGTGCGTGGTGATGGTGGTCAGTAGTTTAGATTCATCGTCCAGTTCTTGGGTCATATAGGCTGAAGTGAGGTCCAACTTGGTGAACAGCTTGCCATCTGCCAGCGTGTCAAAAAGGTCCTCCACTCTCAGGAGCGGGTATTGGTCTTGTAGGGACACCTGGTTGATAGTGGCCTTGTAGTCACCACAGATTCTGACCGAGCCATCCGCTTTTAGGACGTGAATGATGGGGCTTGCCCAGTTGCTGAATTCAACGGGCGAGATGATGCTCTCTCTCAGCAACCGGTCCAACTCGCTCTCAATTTTCTCCCGCATCACATACGGCACAGCTCTGGCTTTGTGGTGCACTGGTCTGGTGTCCGGGGTGGTGCGTATCACTACTTTGGTACCTTTGAACGTCCCGACGCCAGGTTGAAATAGTGACTCAAATTGCTGTAGGACCTGTGAGCATGAACTTCGCTCCACAGATGAAATGGCGTGCACATCCCCCCCATTTCCAGTTCATCTCAGCTAACCAGCTCCTCCCCAACAGTGCAGGACCATTGCCCGCGACAATCCAGAGCGGCAGCCGGTTCACCGATCCATTGTGTGTGGCCGCCAACATTGCACTGCCTAGCACTGGAATGATTTCTTTGGTGTACGTCCGTAATTGCGTCTCAATGCGTTTTAGTTTGGGTCTGCTGGCTTTGAGTGGCCACAGCTTTTCGAATTGTTGAACACTCATGAGTGACTGGCTGGCCCCCGTGTCCAGCTCCATGCATACAGGGATGACGTTTAATAGGACTTTCATCATCATAGGTGGCGTTTTGGTATATGAACTGTGAATGTTTTCCATTTGAACCCGCTGAACTTCAGCGTCCATTGATTTTCTCCAAGCGTCATCCTGCCTTGCAGACCCCTCATCTGGTTCATCCGTCTCATATATTAGCCTGGTTACAGGCTTTCTGCACATTCTGGCTAAATGGCCACTGAGGTTACAATTTCTGCAGGCGAACTGTTGAAACCTGCAAGCCCTGGCAGCATGTCTGCCCCCACACCTCCTGCATGAACTGAGATTCCCATTGTTGTGAACAAAAGAGCTTGTTGCAAGGCATTCCTTGCTGATTGTCCCTTTGACTACTCTTGAGCACCCTGTTAGTGGGTATCAATGGCCCCATCCCAGGCCGCATTGTCCACTGCGGGGGGCGGGGGGGCGGCATAAATGTCCGTTCAGCCTGCCATTGTCTCTGTTGGACACTTACTTCTGGGTCTGTTGCTGCCTTGGGTGTCTCGAACTGCCCTTGCCTGCCTGCTGGGCTCTGTGTCGCGTTTATGATGTTGGAGGCAGGATTGCGTGAGTATATTATCTTGGTTTCCTCCTCCCCCGCCATAAAAGTCTGAGCCATCAATGCCGCTGCTTCCAAGGTCAAGTCCTTGGTCTCAGTTAGCTTTCTGAATATCCCAGCATGACCGATGCCCTCAATAAAGAAATCCCTTAGCATCTCCCCCTCCTGCAGGCATCTGTGAACTTAGCAGATCTTTCATCAGCGCGTAAGTCTTAGGTCCACAGCTGGTCAGCAGATGAGCCCTTCACTTGTCGGCTGCTGCGTCTCCCAGCCAGTCCTTCATGACAAAACTCTGCTGGAGCCTCTCAATGAAATCAGCCCAGTCCTCACCAACACAGTACCGTTCATCTGTGCTGCCAGTGGCCATTCTCATGGGTCATTGCTTCCCGTTTCTCGTCGCCAATGTAAAGGCCTTACGCAATACCACAAATCAACACGAGGCACATTCTATGGACAAGGTCACTCCATGACCTGAACCTTTATTCACAGGACCCAGAAGTGATGACCTTGCGTGGGACCTCCCTTTATATACCTGGGTGACCAGGTGAGGAGTGTCTCCCACAAGTTCACCCCCTGTGGTCAAGGCGTGCATTTCTTACATATATACAGTATTGCAGTGTTGTTACATAAAGGTTACATACATGACAGTGTGAGGCTGTGGAAGGATTTGTCAACGAGGACAAGGATTCTGAATTGAATGTGTTGGGGAAAGGGTAGCCGGTGAACTAATAGTGTAGTGGGGTTAGGTAAGGACTAGATGGGAGTTATGGAGCAGGAATTAAGTGGCCTTGGTGATGTATAAAATCTAAAGCTCAGCTCATAGTCAAAGAAGACATTGGGGTTCATTTTAAACTAACTCACTGGAATCGTTGGAAGGCTGGTGTTACACCCCGTCCAATATTATTCTCCGTTGAATCCATTACTCACCTGTCAGCTTCCCGACGGGCAGGCTAGGTTAAAATTGGTCCCATTGAGTTTGTGCATGGTCAGGTTTACTCTGAGCAAGTGGCACAGGATGGAGTTAAGGGAGGGGGGTGGGGAGAGGGGAAAATCCAGTCGAGCAATTTTGGGGCAAGGAAGAAGCCAGGAGCAGAGTTTTTGGAGCACTTTTCGGGTGGGAGAGGATGGAAGAAGCTGGGTGGTGTGTGGAAGTTGGGAGAGTACTTTTGAGATGTAGGAAAGCAGAAGGATGTGACACTTTTATAAATGAGAGAGGAAAGAATCCAGGCGTACATGGGTGATGGGGGGAGAAAGAATGCCAGTGTGAACTGGTGGCAAGCGGTAGAACGAAAGGAAAAAAAAGACTTACATTAACCGAAGAAAATAAGGGCATTGTGTGCTCTCGGCACAGACCCAAGATGAGCAACCTGTGAACTAATTTGAACCATTTTAAAATGTGCTGATACCAATAGGGAACATCTGAATTTGATATATCCTGGCTATTGCCATTTACTAGATGGCCAAGCTACTATTGTTCCTCAGAAGAATTTACATCTTGGCACCTGACCGTTGAAACCCAAAAAAATATTTGAAGGCATGGAACACCGACAAATTTTATGTTTGCATTTTTTGTTAAGTATTCATATTATCACTCACTGTCACCTGATGCCCTCATTATTGCGGTGCTAAACTAAAGGTGAATGAATACCTTTAAATCAATGAAGGGGATTTTTTTTTAGCTGCCCCAAGTTTTGGGCGCGTGATACCAAGCTGTTCTCTGTGCTGTTCTCTCCCAGGCATTCAGTAGCCTGTACTTCTGCTCTCCCGTAGGTCACAATTCACACAAGGAAGACTCAGTATTGTGGGCACACTCACTATACTGGGCCTCTGTTTTTCCAACGTAGCCTTCGCCAACAAACCTGCAGGAGAGTAGCAGTACAGAAGAGCAACAACAATTTGATTCTTCTTCAACCTTTTTTAAAAAAAAAATCCAAGTGCAGATGGGCAACAGATGCTGAATGATCCCAGTGTGTCATACATGCTCAGGTCAAAATGCAACTTAATGTCACAATGCAGACATGCTGATGTGCTGAACCAGCTCAGCATGTTTCCGAGGTCATCGTGGGAGACTGTAGCACTGGTGGCAGCAGTCAACAGAATGAAGGCCGGTAAGTTCATATTTGCTGGTGCCATCGACAACATGGCAGCCGTATACCAACCGCCTGTGGTGCTGCATTCATGTAACAGCGCCTATACTGCATTCATAAAATGGCTGGGTATCTGCCATCTGATGAATAAATACATTAATCTCAAGGTTTAGAAACGTTTTGAGATTAAGAATAATCTAACACTTCAATGCAAATTTGTGCTCAAAATCACTTTCTGTGTTGGTAAATTGGCAAGGAAAGTATATATTGTTTAGTAACAACTGTCATGCAATATAGTTAGAACTCTTAAGTAGCTCCTGTTGTTTTATTTTAAATTTATAAAAACCGTGTGTCTAATCCCCTGGAGTTGACCTGTAGTGCTTTTTATATTTGCCCACAATTTCATCCATAATATTTCTTGACTGGAAACACATGGTAAACAGATTCTGCTATTCAGCTGACACCATTTTTATTTCGAATTTGGCATCTTCCAACTGACATGAATGACAACTGTGGCAGCAATCACCTCCTCAAATCGCTCCTTGGTGTCTCTCCTGGCTTCTGGCATCCTTTCTTTCTAAATTTCTATCAGATGAGCATACTTTCTTTGGCATGCACTTTCGAATCTTTTTATGTTAGTTGATCGGTCCAGCAGGAGCCGATTGCCCCGTATTGCTGTTTGTATTGTTTGCAACGATTTCTCTTTTTCAAATTTAAGCAAAACCTGGCACATACTGGCTGGATTTTTTTTTTATTGTTGGATTTTTTTTTCATTGCTTTGTCGGATATACACAAAATAGGCTTCCAGCTCCCGCAGAAAGGGGCTCCGGGTGACACTGATGAGGGCACGTACATTGACCAGGTTTACAATCTGTAAAATTGGGAGAGCCAGAGAGCAGCCAACTCTACAAATTGTGCTGCCTCATCACCAGTTTTTGGACCAGCATAATAAATTTGCGCTGCGGCAAATGACTTATCTGTTGCAGCAGAAACTTTGAGAGATTTTTTTTTAAATCTCAGTTTTCATTAAAAAAAACAAAGATGAATTTGCAGTCTCGGGGGCAATGACATCATCACAGCACTGGTCCATTGACGCCTGTTTTAAACTGGAGACAATTATCCCAGCAAAGGAGAAATTAGAAAATGACACTGCCCCTTTTGTCGGCTTTTTTTTTGTTGCATATTTGCAGGTGTGTAATTAATAAAAATTCTCGAAGTTAGGGGGAGAAACCGGAGATTTAGCTGCCCTGAAAATAGGGTCACCAAATCTGGTTGGACTTATTCCTGGAGGTTTCATCATGTGACCTCCCGCCACCAACAGCCTTCTTACCCATCCCCAAAAATGTTAGAACGAATAAACAAAAGTGTTCAAAGAAAATAAAAAGAAACGCAGCTTATTTTAATGTTCCTATGATGTTCCTCCCGGTTTGCTCACTGCATTATCTCGGATTTTAATTTGTAATTCCTGGAGGGTTGGCAACCCGAGCTGAAATCTTTTGTCTGGCTTTGAGTCAAAATTAGAACCATTTCTACTGAAGTAGAATATCAAGTCCCCATAACAAGGAACTTTCCCTGCCCACCCCTTTCCCACAAACCTTGTCGGTGCTAGTCTTAAATTATATGTTTGACAGCTTCAAATGTTGTGATTTTTCACTTTTTGCATTTTGAAGTTAGATATGACAGTTTCCCAGAGAAGAGCATTTTCTCTGCTGCACCCAAAGTTCTAACCCTTCCAGTTTTGAGGAAAGCTGGGAAACTGACTGAACTGTGTAAAACTTGACACCTGTTTCCTATCACTGTAGTGTGCTGATGGTTTTGATCACCAACAGATAATAGACACTTAAATGTGCTCGCCTGTGGTTTTTGGCTCTCAGTTACGTATTTATATTTACATGGAACATTGCACTGTATTTAACCGTGCTAACAATGGTGAGTCGTTAGTTGATTAGCATTAGAACTGGCAGCTATGGAGAAGTTGGTTATTTGTTAGTTATGGCTGAGGACTAATGCTGTGCATAAAGAAGGAAAAATGCGGGTCGGCCTTTTGGCTAAGATCATGCGTAACTGACCTGACAGGGGAGTAACCATGACCCCAACGTGGTTCTCCCTGGATCAGGAAGGTGTTTCTCCTATGCTTTTTGGAAATAGGAGGTGGGTGGGGTGGCTTGACCCATCCACCTCCACGGAGGTGTGTGGGGGGCCTGACCCATCCACCTCCATGGCACGAACCTGGTATTGCAGTACTTCCAGGAACGGTGCAGTGGCTCTAGGCCTTTTGGCTAAGAGCATTGGCGCAGAGTGATCCTTGATGTGTGCAAGGTGACCTCTGGCGTTTGTGATTTGACAAAGAATTGGAAAAATTGGCAACGAATAAAAAAAAAAGAAGAAAAAAAAGAAGGAAAAATGTAAACATTGTGGCTGTGAAATTCGATAACGCCCCGTTTGGGGGTGGTAACTGATTCAGGGCGGGACTTACTGCGCCCAACGTGGAAGTCGCGCCCCAACCGCGAAATTCAAGTTCCCGCCCCTCGCAGGAAGTGGAGCGCAGTGTCGCGTACTGCACTTCCTGTTAGGGCAGTGTCTGGGGTACTACATGGACAGGATCGGCTTCTCCATGAAGCACTGATGCGTTTCAACGCCTCTCCCCTTCCGTTAAAGGGGAGGGCCGTTGTGAGCTCTGCAGGTCCTTTGATATCCTCCACTGGGCCACCAGGGCTGTGTGGTGCCGTGGCCATTGCTCCGCACCCAAACAGACAATGATGGAGCACGGGGCCAACAAGTGAGTTTCCCGAAGAAAAAAATGGCAGCGTGTGGCGCCGTGCACCTCCCCTTTACCTTTCAACCCGGGAGTGGAGGTCGGCCTGGTTTGCAGCAACCTCCTGGGGCGCGAGGCAATTTCCGCCATGGGGCGGAAAGGGGTCGCTGTGCATGATGATGGCGTCATTGCTGGAGGCACGGAGGCACGGTGGCCCGGGACGCTATTGTGTTCATGTCTCCACTAACTCTCGCGCAATTTTGCGTGAGCTGGTAGCGCTCACTCCGGGCAAAAGCAGTTTTGCACCCCGTTAGCAACCCCCGGAGTGCTTCGGCCCCTGTAACTTCCAAATTATTTACTATTTCTCCCATGTTCTGGACCGTCTCTGGCCAAGACCCCACTCAGGCTTCTGTCTGTGATGCTGTATAGCTGCTTAAGCTGCAAAAGTGGATTGGGGGTGGTGTTTTTTCCAGTTTCTGTTTCTTTTACTCTTTCTGTGGAACAGCACTTTCCAGTTCTCACTTCCCCACAGCAACCGGGTTGAGATTGAAAGGTTCGGGGTATGCTGAATTATAAGTACAATCTCGTGTCTTACTACACCTTTGTCTAATGTTTCGTAACCAATGGATTGGTGGTGGTGAGATGGTTTGAAGAGAAAGAAGAAAAAGGTAAATCTGGGTAACTATTCGACGGTCTGATCTTTCTCAGCTTCACTGGGTCAAGTACCAGATATAGTGCAAAATAATGTTCTTTTAGTGCAGTTATTCATCTGTTCCCCAGTGTAATCATTTCAGATGGTAACCAAATCAATTTGCAATGTTCTTATACAAAAATACAAACAGTAATTGTTTCATCTCATGAATGTTCGAGGCTACAATTCTTTAGGAAACAAATGCATTTTAATGGGTTACCAGCAGAAAATAGATAATGGCTTGGAATTTGCGATGGTTAATGACACCGAAATACCAGCGTTCACCGTCATTATCCCTCTGAAACTGATTGTATCATCAGTATTTAGCACATGTGCATCTAAACGCGGAAATTCTGAAGTTGTGGTCAGTCGGTCACTGCTCTGACACTGGCTGCGCTGTGGATACAACCCTCACCCCCATAGTCGGCAAACAGTATAATCTGTGAAACCGACAAAAACTTGGGCTTTTCTGCAGTAATTGCTGATAAATACCCCATTAAATGTTAAGTCTTGTTGGAATAGGTGTAATTGGGGGTTTAACAGCATATTGACTGATAGACAAACATTCTGGCCCTGTAAAACTCATTTTTATATTTCTGAAGTTGTTACATTTCTCCATTATGATAAAAATTGTAATTTTTATAAAACTTTAAAAGTTTGGTCGTGCTATTTCAGCTTCTACCTTATCCCCATGCGAGAGTTCCAATCTTTATTTCACTCTCTAATATTTTATTTTAAAAGTCTGGATAAAAGTAGCTCCTTGTTTCCTGTTTGTGAGAATTCTGCAATGTGATTGGCTGGCTGCTTAGACAGCTTGTTGACGTCACTGCAGCCCTTTGCTGAGAATTCCCATTACATAGCGCTGAAATCAATTGAAGGTCAAAAAAGGTAAACTTCTCGCTACAGAGGTCACGAATGTGTGTTTTAAGGACTAGTTTCATAATACACTTTTAAGTGTAGCTTAATACAAACTTCTGCTGTTACTATGCATATGTGTTGAGGCCTTCAGTTACACAGCCCTAATAGGCCTGCACTCACTCTGTACTGTGGTTCCGATAGTTTGCTGCATGGAACCATACTGAGGTTTCCAGTACACATTCCATCTGTCTGAGAATGAGACAGAGTTTGTAAAATTTGCAGAGAGGATTGAAGAATGCAGCTAAAAATGTTCAGACAGGGCTTTCCTTATGCAGAGGTTTTTGATGTTCTTAATCTGGCAGTCTGATCTTGCTCATCCTTACTTGGTACAAGTACCAGATGCAGTGTAAAATAATGTTCTTTTTGTGCATTATTCATCTGGTAACCTCTGAACTGTTGTTCTCCAGCGAAATCATTTCAGATGGTAACCAAATCAATTTGCAATGTTCTAAACATATTTTTGGTCCAAAAAGTATTTGGTTCATCTCATGAATGTCCTAAGCTACAATTATTTTGGAGACCAATACTTTTTAGTGGCTTGCCAACAGAAAATAGATAATGTGTGTTTTAAAGTCAAGTTTTAAATCAGAATGCACAAATCTTCCTTTTACTACCTTTCCAAAAGCCTTGGGACTCAGCAAGGGGTTGATGGTGAGTGTTACTGAATCTTTCCCATGGATATTAAATATGGAATATATTGCTTCCTCTGCTACGTATGTGCTACTATTGAGCCAGAAAAATAAAAACATGTGGATCAGAAAATAATTTATGATGAATTTAAATCTGACAGTAACAATTGCCGTATTTAAAAGATCATCATGTTTAATTATTTTACACTATAGTACGTAATCTTCGCAGTCCAGCCTTGCTGCAAGCTCCCCCTTCCCAGCTGATGAATGATACTTAACGATCTGTTCCTTCTCAAACTCATGCCCTCGTGAGAGATCTCAGACTACGTGAATTGTGCAGCCTTAGTGGAAGCTTCGAAGATGACTTTTGTGGCCTTGCGGTGGGCATGAGGGGGTTGCCCAATGTATTGCTCTTTAATGCTCCACGACGACATGCAGGCCGTGATCCTTTCCAACAGATCCATCACAGACCCAATCCATGTCCAGACCGGGGTCAAGCAGGACTGCGTCATCGCCCCAACCCTCTTCTCAATCTTCCTCGCTGCCATGCTCCACCTCACAGTTGACAAGCTCCCCGCTGGAGTGGAACTTAACTACAGAACCAGTGGGAATCTGTTCAACCTTTGCCGTCACCAGGCCAGATCCAAGACCACTCCAACCTCTGTCGTTGAGCTACAGTACGCGGACGCTGACTGCGTCTGTGCACACACAGAGGCTAAACTCCAGGACATAGCCAACGTATTTACCAGGGCGTATGAAAACATGGGCCTTACGCTAAACATTAGTAAGACAAAGATCCTCCTCCAGCCTGTCCTCGTCGCACAGCACTCCCCCAGACGGCACGGCCCTGGACAATGTGGATCACTTCCCTTATCTCGGGAGCGTCCTATCAACAAGAGCAGGCATTGACAACGAGATCCAACACCGCCTCCAGTGCAGCCTTCAGCCGACTGAGGAAAAAAATGTTTGAAGACCAGGCCCTCAAAACTGTCACCAAGTTCATGGTGTACAGGGCCGTAGTAATACCCGCTCTCCTGTGTAGCTCAGAGGCATGGACCATGTACAATAGACACCTCAAGTCGTTGGAGAAATACCACCAACGATGTCGCCGCAAGATCCTACAAATCCCCTGGGAGGACAGACACACCAACATTAATGTCCTCGTCCAGGCCAACATTCCCAGCATTGAAGCACTGACCACACTTGATCAGCTCCGCTGGGCAGGCCACATAATTCACATGCCAGATACGAGACTCCCAAAGCAAGCGCTCTACTCGGAACTTGTCCACGGCAAATGAGCCAAAGGTGGGCAGAGGGAACGTTACAAGGACATCCTCAAAGCCTCCCTGATAAAGTGCAACATCCCCACTGACACCTGGGAGTCGCTGTCCAAAAACCGTCCTACGTGGGGGAAGTGCATCCGGGAGGGCGCTGAGCTCCTCGAGTATCGTCGCCGAGAACGTGCAGAAATCAAGCACAGGCAGCGGAAGGAGCATGCCAGGCTCCCCGCCTACCCTTCCCTTCAACCACTGTCTGTCCCACCTGTGACAGAGACTGTGGGTCACGTATTGGACTGTACAGCCACCTAAGAACTCATGCTAAGAGTGAAAGCAAGTCTTCCTCGATTCCGAGGGACTGCCGATGATGATGATGCTCTTTAAACTGTTCCTGTTATATAAGAAACATGAGATTTCTTTCAGCACGTAACTGGTGCTGACGAAAATCAGAGTAAAGGTTTTCACAATATTATCACCTGATCTTCAAACGTAAAAAAAACTCATTGTGCTTATTTTGTTTTCTGTCAAGTGAGGTTTTTGGGGGATTATTATACATAACAATTTTTGTTCTACACATTTTTTTTTAAATTTTTTTAATTTATTTATTTATTTATTTATTTATTTATTCGTGTCCAATCGTTCCAATCGTTCCAATTCTTTGTCAAACGCCAGAGGTCACCCTGCACCAGTCAAGGATCACTCTGCGCCAATGCTCTTAGCCAAAAGGCCTAGAGCCACTGCACCGTTCCTGGAAGTACTGCAATACCAGGTTCGTGCCATGGAGGTGGATGGGTCAGGTCCCCCACACACCTCCGTGGAGGTGGATGGGTCAAGCCATCCCACCCACCTCCTGTTTACAAAAATGTAAGCATATACCTTCCTGACCAGGGAGAAACCACCCGGAGGTCATGGTGGCTGGTCAGGTTAGTTATGCAGATCTTAGCCAAAAGGCCGAGAAGCGAGTTCTACACATTGAAAAATACAATTCTGATGAGTTTCCTCTGAGCTTACTATCAAGGCAGCATTTGTCCAGCACACTAGTGTAACTCAACCCACCTCTCAGTTTGTTCACCAAGAACATTGCTTTCCCAATCGGGGCTGTGTTCTCTCCATACTTCAGTCCAAGCGTCCTGCCCTGAGGACCTGCTATGAAAATATCATTAGAATAGAGAATGTGCATTTCATCTGAATTGATTTTGAAGCCGTAATTAATTTTCAATAATATTCAGAGATCATTGTACTGGGTATGGAACCTCATTCCAGTAACATAGAAACATAGAAAATAGGTGCAGGAATAGGCCATGCGAGCCTGCACCGTCTTTCAATAAGATCATGGCTGATCATTCCCTCAGTACCCCTTTCCTGCTTTCTCTCCATACCCCTTGATCCCCTTAGCCGTAAGGGCCATATCTAACTCCCTCTTGAATATATCCAATGAACTGGCATCAACAACTCTCTGCGGCAGGGAATTCCATAGGTTAACAACTCTCTGAGTGAAGAAGTTTCTCCTCATCTCAGTCCTAAATGGCCTACCCCTTATCCTAAGACCAAGTCCCCTGGTTCTGGACTTCCCCAATATCGGGAACATTCTTCCCGCATCTAACCTGTCCAGTCCCGTCAGAATCGTATACGTTTCTATGAGATCCCCTCTCATCCTTCTAAACTCCAGTGAATAAAGGCCCAGTTGATCCAGTCTCTCCTCATATGTCAGTCCAACCATCCCTGGAATCAGTCTGGTGAACCTTCGCTGCACTCCCTCAATAGCAAGAACGTCCTTCCTCAGATTAGGAGACCAAAACTGTACACAATATTCCAGGTAAGGCCTCACCAAGACCCTGTACAACTGAAGTAAGACTTCCCTGCTCCTATACTCAAATCCCCTAGCTATGAAGGCCAACATACCATTTGCCGCCTTCACCGCCTGCTGTACCTGCATGCCCACTTTCAATGACTGATCAACCATGACACCCAAGTCTCGTTGCACCTCCCCTTTTCCTAATCTGCCGCCATCCAGATAATATTCTGCCTTCGTGTTTTTGCCCCCAAAATGGATAACCTTATATTGCATCCACATTATATTGCATCTGCCATGATTTGCCCACTCACCTAACTTGTCCAAGTCACCCTGCAGCCTCTTAGCGTCCTCCTCGCAGCTCACACCGCCACCCAGTTTAGTGTCATCCGCAAACTTGGAGATATTACACTCAATTCCTTCATCTAAATTGTTAATGCATATTGTAAAGAGCTGGGGTTCCAGCACTGAGCCCTGTGGCACTCCACTAGTCAGTGCCTGCCATTCTGAAAAGGACCCATTTATCCCGACTCTCTGCATCCTGTCTGCCAACCAGTTCTCTATCCACGTCAGTACATTACCCCCAATACCATGCGCTTTGATTTTGCACACCAATCTCTTGTGCGGGACCTTGTCAAAAGCCTTTTGAAAGTCCAAATACACCACATCCACTGGTTCTCCCTTGTCCACTCTGCTAGTTACATCCTCAAAAAATTCCAGAAGATTCATCAAGCATGTTTTCCCTTTCATAAATCCATGTTGACTTGGTCCGATCCTGTCACTGCTTTCCAAATGCGCTGCTATTTCATCCTTAATGATTGATTCCAACATTTTCCCCACTACTGAAGTCAGGCTAACCGGTCTATAATTACCCATTTTCTCTCTCCCTCCTTTTTTTAAAAAGTGGTGTTACATTAGCTACCCTCCAGTCCATAGGAACTGATCCAGAGTCGATTGACTGTTGGAAAATGATAACCAATGCATCCACTATTTCTAGGGCCACTTCCTTAAGTACTCTGGGATGCAGACTATCAGGCCCCGGGGATTTATCGGACTTCAATCCCATCAATTGCCCTAACACAATTTCCACCTAATAAGGATATCCTTCAGTTCCTCCTTCTCACTAGACCTACTGTCCCCTAGTACAATTGGAGGGTTATTTGTGTCTTCCTTTGTGAAGACAGAACCGGAGTATTTTTTCAATTGGTCTGCCATTTCTTTATTCCCCATTATAAATTCACCTGAATCCGACTGCAAGGGACCTACATTTGTCTTCACTAATCTTTTTCTCTTCACATATTTATAGACGCTTTTGCAGTCAATTTTTATGTTCCCGGCAAGCTTCCTCTCGTACTCTATTTCCCCCCTCTTAATTAAACCCTTAGTCTTCCTCTGTTGAATTCTAAATTTCTCCCAGTCCTCAGGTTTGTTGCTTTTTCTAGCCAAATTATATGCCTCTTCCTTGGCTTTAACACTAACCTTAATTTCCCTTGTTAGCCACGGTTGAGCCACCTTCCCCGTTTTATTTTTACTCCAGACAGGGATGTACAATTGCTGAAGTTCATCCATGTGATCTTTAAATGTTTGCCATTGCTTAGCCACTGTCAACCCTTTAAGTATCCTTTGCCAGTCTATTCTAGCCAATCCACGCCTCATACCGTCGAAGTTACCTTTCCTTAAGTTCAGGACCCTAGTTTCCGAATTAACTGTGTCACTCTCCATCTTAATAAAGAATTCTGCCATATTATGGTCACTCTTCCCCAGGGGACCTTGCACAACAAGATTGCTAATTAGTCCCTTCTCATTACTCATCACCCAGTCTAGGATGGCCAGCTCTCTAGTTGGTTCCTCAACATATTGGTCTAGAAAACCATCCCTAATACACTCCAGGAAATCCTCCTCCACCGCATTGCTACCAGTTTGGTTAGCCCAATCTATATGTAGATTAAAGTCACCCATGATAACTGCTATACCTTTATTGCACACATCCCTTATTTCTTGTTTGATGCTGTCCCCAACCTCTCTACAACTGTTTGGTGGTCTGTACACAACTCCCACTAGCGTTTTCTGCCCTTTGGAATTCCGCAGCTCCACCCATACCAATTCCACATCATCCAGGCTAATGTCCCTCCTTACTATTGCATTAATTTCCTCTTTAACCAGCAATGCCACCCTGCCTCCTTTTCCTTTCTGTCTATCCTTCCTAAAAGCTGAATACCCCTGGATGTTGAGTTCCCAGCCTTGGTCACCCTGGAGCCATGTCTCCGTGATGCCAATAACATCATACCCGTTAACTGCTATCTGCGCAGTAAGGAATTTGAATTACAATTAGGGGATTTTAGCACTCTAGTGATCACTTCACCTTATGCTAACACTTGTGTAGTAGTCCTCCACCATTGTTCGCATTGGTGCCCAGTTGTAAATAATATCCTTATTATAGGTCTAGTGATGTGTGACACTTTGAAGGATTTCTTCAGGCAAGACCCACACAATGCAGACTTCCGAGTCATCCCAATTAGATTGCACTTGGCTTTAAATTCGTCGGTTTTCATTATACTTCTCAGAGGCTTATTCTAAATGTGAAGGCCGTATGCCACGCTTATTTTGTGAGTGCTGTGTACCTGGAAATGGTACACAATATGGCATTGCTGCATACCAAGTCCAACATCTCCTGACCAGTGCTCTCTGAGACATTTTTGTGAGGAGTATTTGACCCGTCCAAAAATCAGCATTGTTGGAATCTTTGGGAGAAAAATATTACCCAAGGGGAGTGCTATGTTCCCGTATAATATTTTGTCAGCATTTGGTTCAAAGCTGAGTTTGGAGGAGTCACTGAGCGCAGTTACAGAGTGAAATAGCGCTCTGCCATCGAGCACAGGACTTAGATTCATCCGGCCACACACAAGCCTATTAAGCAGCCGGAAGTAAAATAATACAGGGTTCTAGGAAGATTACATGTAATTTTTGTCTTGCATGAGGAAATTCCATAGAACAGAGAAAGGTTTACAAATAGAGATGTGCATGTTTTACCTGGAGCATTCTTTTAATAACTCACGTGGCTTGTTAACTTAAATCATATAAGATCTTTCTCACTCAGCAAGTACATTGTAGATCTCCCTGTACCCACAGTTTAACCTCTGAATCGGCTAACCATCTTGAACCAGCTGACATCCACTAGGATCCATTCAAACAGGAATGAGGAAAAGGATATTCAAACCAATTAATACACATTGAAGCAACAACCCAGTTTCACTCCTGCATTTCATATGTTTTCAGACACCATGAATCGAGTTAGAGTGTATAGGCCATTATGAAAGAAGCGATAGAGGTCAGTACACATGCTGCATTACAAATACTCAATTCGCAATTGTTGATACCTCGCCCTTATTTAATTATTTTCAGTCTGTATGATAGAATGAGAGTTAAGAGTTACATGAAATGGGGGGTGAGGGGGAACACCACAGCCCCTGAAGTAATTACAGGCTACTTTTAGACAGAGCCACTGCTGTGGTCATTCAAAGACCAGAGGCCACTAACTGTAATGAAAAATATGTCACTATTAGTGATGCGAATTCATGATAGTATGTCAGACAGTCACTATATTCAGTAATTAATAGGTTTAAAGTGTGCAACCATTACAGATTTTTGTGAATAAATTGTAAGTCAATATTGATTCTCTTATTGATTAACCACCATTTCTTAGACATTTTATGATGCAAATGACACGATCTCACTAGCTGTGTATGCAATAATAGATTGCACAATGTGGCAGCATTTCATCTGACCTATACTCTTAATATGGTATTTCTGTATTTATGACACAGTCCTGCCACACCAGTTTCTAAAATATTATATTTGCCTCCATATATGTGACTATTTGAATAATTTATAACCTAAACCAAAACTGGCTTCATGCATACTAATTTATTTGGCAAATTGTGTCCATTTTTTTTGGAATAAGATTAAGAATGTTTTCTTTCATACGCTTTTTTTGCTTAAAGAATAAAGCCATGCATTGCAAGAACAGGAGTTTCATTCAAATGTATACATTTCTATATTTTTCATAAAATAAAAAGAAACAAGGAATCATTCTTATATTACTTACAGCAACCTGACTTGTTGGTGCAAGTAATATAAATGGATAGTTTTGATATATAACAGGGCCTAAACGCCAGCATGGTGCCACATTAGTTTCCAAAGTGGCATTGTACACATTCTTAAAGGATCCATGCCATAAGCTAACAACTACAGTAATATTACAAATTGTTTTCTAGTACAGTGGGCCTTATTCATAGAATACAAATCTGCACACTTGAATATTGGAGGCAGTTCGGACAAGGTTCACGAGGTTAATTCCTGAGATGAAGGGGTTGTCTTATGAATAAAGGTTGAACAGATTGGGCCTATACTCATTGGAGTTTAGAAGAATGAGAGGTGATTTTATTGAAACATTTAAGATTCTGAGGGGCTTGACAGGATAGATGCAGACAGGATGTTTCCTCTTGTGGGGGAATCTAGAACTAGGGTCATAGTTTCAGATTAAGGGGTCGCCCATTTAAAACGGAAATGAGGAGGAATTTCTTCTCCCAGAGGGTCATGAATCTTTTGAATTTTCTACCCCAGAGAGCTGTGGAGGCTGGGTCATTGAATATATGTAAGGTAGAGTTGAGGCTAAGATCAGATCAGCCCTAATCTTATTGAATGGCGGAGCAAGCTCAAGGGGCCAAATGGCCCATTCCTGTTATTTCTTATGTTCTTATTACAAGGACAACTAATTTTTGGCTTTGATGAGCAACGTAGTTACCACAAACAATGAATGTGCTTTGTCCCACTGCTACTGTTTATCCAATAGAGCAAATCTATGCTTTAAATAAAATAAGCAGATCGTACCAGACCTTGTTCGCGAGACTGAGCACGTGTTACTGATTAATATCATCGTGCTTCCAAAATCATTTTTATATTGAGAGCACCCATTTAGCATTGTAGATTAATTGGTTACCTCGGCTGCAAAAATCCTTAAATTGTTCGTTTCCCAGTAACAAGCAATTTATGTTGCTGTTTATTGCACATTATAGGAAACGAATGCTGTTTCAGATTTTTCTGTATCTACTGCTCCTTTAATTAGTTGCTCTTTGGCAATGCATAATACTGCACTGTAAATGGACAGGCCCCTGTGTCCTAATTTTATGCAGTGGAACTGCCAAGATTTGCTTCCAAGCATCGCTACAGTGAAAAATGGCATGCATTTTCTTGATAGTCCATGTGGTTGTAGAGTATAAATGGCTAATGAATTACAGATGAACATTGACGCAAATTAATCTTTTTGATGTCCCTAGGTTATATGGCAGGCATTTAAAAGTTTAATCAATACACTAAAGTTGAAAACATGCAGGCACTGCAGTTGTTTGGATGTAATAAACATTGGAGGAAAACTGGAGACTTGTACTCAGTACATGTATCATAATGACAGGTATTTATGTTTAATGGACTAAATATTTTTTACTGGAAGAGAACAAATGTCAGTTTAACTTTGAAGGTTCTGGATTTAAGTTAGCAATAGAGTCTCAGGGAGATGGCTGCCATATCAAATAGTCTGTAAGGAAGCAAAAATCTAAACAATATAATGACTAATTGGTTCAGCCTTCAGTTAGTTAACTTTAATGAAGCAAAATTCTCTCGATTTTTGTTTTTGCATATTAATGTTTTCTCTGTTCTGTGCAATAAAGCACAGCCTGAACTGATTATTTCATTTTGGTAACCTAGGTTTAACCTTTTCCACACTTTGATGTAACGTGTTTGTTAAACTCGCCATATCTTTCTAAAACGACTGCAGGGTGAACAGTAACTATGAAGCCTAGTGTTCGTGCGGACTGATAAACAGTCTGGATGAGATATATCCAGTCTAAAATAACAACACCACTACACGCCCGATCTCTGCCTAACCCCATAATTCAGTCTCATGTGTGGTTATGGATGTCTGTGCTCTGTGAGTCTATCTTTTTCCTACAGGTATTATTTCAGCCCTTTCAGATAATAAGGAAAGTTTAATTGCATTGTTAATTGATTTTTCTTTTGCACAGCATTATTACCATGATTGATTGCCATGTTGATGAAAATGTTAAATGCAGCCAATGTAAAGTACCAGGCTGTAAGGAGGGAGAGCCTTGTGGAGAACAGATAACCTTGATGTTAAGAGCTACATCCTTTGGATATGTCTTTCCTTGACATATTGATGGCTCTGGAATGGGAAAAGCTGATTGTATGCAGAATACAATCATTAAACCCACTTCAGCGCGCTGTTGATTAATTAGTTTTTTCCTGAAGGTTCTAGTTAAACAGAAGGCCTCAGTAACCTCAAGAGCAGCAATATTTCAGTGTGGAAATTGTGTCTTAACTGATTTTCTCCTCTTCACTTCCCTCTTCCCCAACCGCCCCCCACCCCCCCGCAAAAAAAATCCCTGTTCCCGTCATCACTACTGCAGAATAATCATTCAACACCAGTAGCAAATCTGAAGACAGCACATGCTCACATCAAAGCAGAACATGTCAATGTCACTCACGGATGTGGAGATGCCCTCCCTTTTTTAAACAAAGTATGACATATGAGGAACAAAGTGTTGATTGTTCCGCTGCCAAATTGTACATAATGGAAACATTAGCTTCAAGATAACTTTTAATCTGTCAGACTAATGGGTTCTTAATGTGTATAGGGGTTTAAATGTATGTCAGCCATGTCTGTATAAGGTAATATACTTGTGGCCCGAGAGGATCTCGATGACTGTACGCTCGACACAATATGGTTTATTATTGTGTATCAGCTCATCATTCTGTTCCCACGGACGTTGAGCTGCTTCTCAATTTTCCAGCAACAGATTATATGAAGAGGGGGCCTGAGATGGCCTCTTTGCTTAGCAGTTATAGAGATATTGCTGCACCTCATCATCACGAATAAGTTGCACCGAAACCTTGGGACACGAACCTTTCTGAGTGTGCACACATGCCTATGATTCACAGGTTACCCTTGTACCCATCCTGCGCCTTTTCCTTTACGCTGTGTTAGACATGTGGAAAAGAAAATGTGAATGTCAACTTTTCCAGATCAGATTGCAGCCGATTAAATCTCCTCAGTGAACACTAACGGATGGAAATAGAAACTGACAGTCTTTACATTTGTAATAGGCATCATCTGTACCTAATTTTGGTTTGTTAAGTTGTAAGTTATCAAAGTTAACAAAAATAAATACAATAAAAGCATAACGGTTTTATATTAAGAAAATGCATTTGCAGCACATTCCTCTTAGTGTCATTTTCAATTTATACACGCGAGACATGTAACTAAACAAGTTGGCACTGGCAGTGAATACATCTTTGGTCTCTGCCAATTATTGGTTATGACATTTGGTAAAGCAACAGTTTAAAGAGACAGTGTCCCTTTTGTTGGAGTTGACCGTTTATAAAAAAAAAAACTCTAACCTTCAAAAGCCTCTTCACATCATTTCAGATTTTTAAAATTATAGTTCTGAATCATGAGGCTTGTTACAAAATTTGAAAGCTAATGGAACAAACCTGTGGACCAATCTGTTCCTGAAATCCTCCCACTTGTGAAAAAGGCTGCCATAGCTCACTCCCAACTAGGACCACGAGTCAACCTATACATGAGTAACACGACCTTGGACCTTGGTCTGTGCTGAGTTTAATCTCAGCAAGCGAGCTACTGTGGGGTAGGAAGGGGAAAATCGACCAGGGGTTCCCACTCCTCATTGGTATCAAAGATCCCTGCTGAAAGAGCGTGTGGATTAATGTCAACGTGGGAGCTCAGTAGTGATGCCCTCCGCAGAGAGAGAGTTGTGCCAACCTACATACTGCAGGAAGCACTCATTCTCCAGTGGCTAGGCCTAGCCAGCCTAGAATGTATGGATAATGACTATAGAATCATAGAAACTTACAGCATGGAAGGAGACCATTTCGGCCCATCGTGTCCGCGCCGGCCTATGTTTGACAACTCTCCAGGATTGACCTGGAGTCTCCAGGAATGAAAGATTAATCTCCGGGACACTGCTGCAAGCAACCCTAGAGAAAAATATAAAATGGCTGTTTGACTGACCGTCAAGCATCTTCCAATTAACAGCCAGTTTGCTTTCCAAATGCCTTTGGGAGACTAATGGCGGGACCGTGTGGGCGGAGCGGTTGGCAGCAGGAGGTTGTGTGATGAAACCTCCAGGAATATGTTCAATGAGAGTTGGCAACCCAAATAGTGAGGGAACATGTGATGGCAGCTTTGGACCACCATTTTGAAAGGTTGGATACAGGGGAATGACCAGAACATGTGTTGCACACATGTTACAGTACACATGCATAATTCACTCTTTCACCACGTTTTTCTCCATGATTGCTTCAATACTGAATTGGACTCTGAAAATTGGACATTAGGGAACCTGGGAGTAAATAAGCCTCTTTGGCCTGATGCGCCTTGTGATTCTCCTGAATTATAATCAATCATACTTGTAAAGCACTCCCATCGCAAACTCTCAAATGCAGCGACATTGTATGATTCATTACTGTGATTAAAAAGTCTGCCAGTGCCTTTCTTTTTCATCCAACGTTCATTTTTGCAACACTAATTTGAGAAGGATTTTATACAAAATGTAACCATATGTCCAATATCAAAATGTGTAAACCTGCCAGAGAAAGGCATGGTGAGGAAAATACAAGTAAATGGATGGGAATGTTCCCATAACATGAATTGAGAGTGACGGGGGTTCAGTTATTCCAGCACAGCAATCCAGAAGATTACTTTTACATTTTGAAAATGCAAAACTAAAAAGGCAAAGCAACAGCAGTAAGCTGTTGGAAAACGCTTTTGGGTCATGGCAGCTTCAAAGGAAAGTTCCAGATGCCAGAATTGTTGCCTTTAATACATAGGAAATATATCGAAGAGCTACCTTCTAACACTAATTCAGCTGTTACCAGTTAATCTACATTGTTTTTCTCGAGCATATACAGCAGCCATTTTCTGTTGGAGAGATCAGTTTGTCACCATGTGGCAATGCCATGGGCACTTGAAACGAGAAATGTTCACCCAGGAGGTCTTTTTTCAAGTTTCTTTGGAAACTCAATCAAATCTAGGTTATGTAAAAGGCTCGTTGAGCAAAAGTACCACCTAGTCTGGTCGTGAGCCAGATAGACTCAGACGGTCCCTTACTGCACTCTGATTTCTGCAAGGACATGGTGGGCCGTGGCATTTGGAGAGGGTAAAAATCAGCAGAGGTCCCCACTCCTGATCGCCATCCTGAAATTGTGCATGTGTGGAGATCAAATAAGGCTTAGTTTTTAGGGTGCCCACATTCAAATAGCCTGTTAGTTCACCTGAAGAGGGGCCACTTGGCGAGGATTCAACCGTGACTACACTTCAAAAGTACTTCACTGGCTGTAAAGCACTTTGGGACGTCGTGGGTTTGTGAAAGGTGCTATATAAATGCAAGTCTGTCCTTTCTATTTTACAAGGTTTTCAGAGCCTTTTTACTTTTGTGTACTTTTCAAGTGTGAACAATTTCTCGGCTACTTTGAATTGTTAAAGTTTAACTGTTCAGTTGCAACACTTCCTTCCATAAAGTAAATTGTTGCTTTATTTGCGTGATATCTGAGCTTCCTATTTTAAATGAGTATCTTTTTATTGCCCCTTTGAACTCCAGGCTTATCAGGTATACAGGAAAGTTGTAAAATATGATTTGCCATCAAATCGCAGCTGCATGGCCTGGTGTGGCTTCTCTGCAAAGCCAGCGCTTTAAAAAAAAAATTAAAGCGTTTCAGACCCCAGGAGTTCAGAAATTTCAGCTGACTTTTACTGTCACTAGCTTGAGCACCTTTATCCCCGGGCGAGCAACAGCAGCTGGAATTTATTTCCTGCTGCCAGACAGTCCGACTGCTTTACGATACATCCAGAAATTCACTTTCTTTAATATTCGAACCCTTTATTCGAGGTGACAGCTGCTCACACGTTGCTGTACAGAGCACCTCAAGTAGCGCGAGTTATCAGAAAAAATGAGTGTCCCGTCGTTACAAGCTCACAATGTAGAATGACTAAGGTTATCCCTAGGCCTCTGAGCCCCAACCTCCCTGACAGAACAACCGCTGGTAACATAAAACTTGACTACAGTTTGTAATGATGTCTGGGGAAAACTAGGCGGAGGAGCAGCAGAGAATACTGCAAGTGATGGGAGATGATGTCAGATTCAGTTAGGAGCGCAGACAATGTTGGAATATGGTTGGCACTAATATGGTACCAGTATCTTTCTCCTCATCTCTGTTTTCTGTCACTGCTCACAATTCCGGGCCTGTCTCCACAACTGACAATGTCTTTTCAGATCACGTTATTGCCAGCACAGAGTGCACTCAGCACATCACCACTCAGCTCCTTTGTTTGAAGCCTGGTCTTTTGTCATTAATGCACTTGATATCTATTTAAAACTGACGGAGAATACTGGATCTGTTTTCCTGACTCGAGATCATTGACAATATTAATACCACATGTCCTTGCTTCAGTTTCTGAGCGCTGACACCTAGCTGCAGTCTCTTGCATTCTTCAAGTGGCTCTTTCACCAGGATGTCTGTTCGCAGTCCTGTTTCTAATCCGTCAGTAACACCAGCAGATTGCAATCACCAACTGTTAACATAGGCTACAAAAACATGTTCTTAACAAGTCACTTCATTTATTTTATTTTGGTGGGGGATGGGGGGGGGGGGGGTTGGAGAAGGTCACGATAAATCTAACGTGTAAAGGGCAGAAGCCAAAAGTGTTTCTGCAAAGAAGTGATCCGACTAGCCTAAAGGCATCAAGTGTTAAACATTGACCAGATATCCCTGCAATTGTCAGTTTGTGTCCCATTGAAACTGCGCTTCGAGCTTATCAATAGAATTGTTCCACCTGAAGCTGCCTGCTCGGCTGACCTTATGGGTCAAAGTGCAAATGACAAGCAGCCCACTGATTGGTTTACTGTACTGTCGTTCTCTGAGCTTGACCAATGACTGAGTGCTATGGCTGCTATCGTACATGCGGATAGTTTTGCTGCATTTTTTTTGCCAATGATTTAGCATGCTGTAGAAGGACTGAGCAAATAGGGTCAAATCTGCTTGTGGATTATTACAGTAATGGTAAGGTATGTTTACGGGCTGAGAAAAAGTAATATGCAATTTAATGAATTGATCAAAAGGCATTACATTTCTTGCACAAAATTACACAATAATTTAGTGTGCAACATTTGAGTGCCATAAGTGGGAAATAAAATTAATTTTTTTGCGAAGTTAACACATCCTTACACACCGCCGCTGTTCCCCACCCCCCACCCAGACCAACATGATAGTGCCATACATCTCGTGAGTCGTTATTTTCTCACATCGACTCTTTTCAAGGATGCCGTTTCCCTCCTTGACACTGTTCAATCATCACTTCCCTCCACGAGCCTGTCAGTCCCTTCTGGAGACCATCGTGAGTGATCTTCTTCTCCCGAGATTAGCTCTTCCCAGCATCGAGGGGAGAAAATGATAGACTGATCTTGTCTGCTGCTAAAAAATTAAAATGGACCAATAATGAAAAAAAGTCCAGAATCTTAAATTACATGAAACACTTCAATACACTACTATAAAGATAAAGCTTTCACTTAAATGAAAGAATCCTTCAGATCTGGCACTCTGAGCAATAGCTGCCTCCCTCATGTGAACTCCAAGGCACTGACTGTGCAATCATGTTGAGGACATCTACAGCTCTGACCATTTGATGAGAGTTGTTTGTTCTGCTGCCTTCCTTGGCGAATTACTCTGTCCCTTCCTAGTCTGAGTGCAAACAGAATGAAAGCAACACAATGTATTTGAATGTGAAAAGAAGACATACAACAGGACTTAGTTTGCAGATAAAATAACCACAAGTGATGTTCGATGTATGCCTGGCCAGGTACAACGTGCTGACTCACTGCAGTCCTTTACTTGTCCATTAGCCAGCAGGCCCCATCATACACTGAGTTCATACTACACAATGAACTACTTGTACAAGTTCATTTAAGTTATGCTTTTTAAGACGGAAACAATGTGATGGCTTTATCTTGTGATGAGGACTGCTGTGTGTTCTATAATAGAGTTGCTGTACTGTAATGTCCTGACATAGTAAATTAAAGGTTGACCAGCTTTTGTGAACATTGTGAAATGTTGGAAAATAACAGTCAAAAAGAAATTAGTCTAAAGGTTCATTTTTTAAAATTATTAATGGTCGTAATCTCCAATGATATTAATATTGTAAAGATGAAATAATTCTTAACTAATAGAGAATAGCACGAAGATGCCCCCTAATAGCACAGTTGAACCAATGGATAGCTGAGTTGTAAAGACCAGGACCATCCAGATTTCAGCCCTGGTGTCTTTTGAGTTAACTGGTCTCCGATGAGGTGCTGTACCTGGCCCCTCAGATCCTGCGCTGGAGAAAGGAATATCAGTCAAAGTCTGTAAATGTACATGTGTGGGTAAGGTCAGGATTGGTATAGGCGGTGATGCCGCCACAGCCAAATAGCCCATCACCACTCAATGTGTAGACTCAACTGTGAATAAAGGTCACTTGTGTGAGGTACCAGAGGGGACGGGAGTGGCTGTGGAATTGCACCTCAGCAAGGAATCAACACAGTCAGGGGATGAGGAGCAAAGACAACTTTTTAAACTGAGACTTTCGATTTAATACATGAGAGTATTTTGTGCGCACTGTGGTATTGAATAATGGTATTAATGTTTTATTTCTCTCTGAATAACTGCTGCCACCTCACATTTAGGTACACTTCAAAGTTGCCTCTAGACTGCCACAAATTAGCCAGATTAAGCTTGACTTTGGAAGAGGATTTTCTGCCTTTCCACTAGTTTACTTCGGTGTCCAATGTCAGAATTCTAGCTTCCCCGATTGCTGAATTTTTGTTGCATTTATAGGCATTTATACATTGTGGACTTGCATCTTGCAAGCTTGATTGAGGCTGCTCAACTGCTTTGCACTTTGTACTTTAAATCGGCATCAGAGCCATGCGTTTCATCTCATCCGTGTAGACGAAACTCAAACTCTGCGCTGAAAGGGAATGTTCTAACCCACTGTCTTAGCCCAGTTGCCTGACCATCAGATTTTATCTGCAGGCTCTGTTCCTTGAGATAACCTTATCTAAAGGCTTTGTGTCTTTCCATGGTCCATTGTGACAGGCCAGCTAATTGAAGTGCTTAGTGTGTCAGAGAGAACAACTTTATTCCCAGTTTGACCATGAAGTGATACAATCTGCTTTGGGATGAGGTCTTCCACCTTCAGAGGAGGAAAATACTTTACCTGCCTCAGTGATTATCCTTCTTCCTGTTTCCTGAGGCATAGAATAGCAATGAGTTTAGCTTTGCACCATAGAGTTATGTACAATTGAGCAGGCATCCTGGAAAAGGCAAATATGTTCGTTTTTAAAAAATTAACAAGGCAATGTATTTACTGTCGGCTTTCTTTTTGTATTTGTAGGTGTTTTTGCAAAATGTCGCTATGTCTATCATGGAAGGCACTCCGAGGGGAACAGATTCATCCGCGATGATCAGCTTTAAGAACGGTTCTGTCAGCCTACCTGCTTTCACCTGTTTATGTATTTTAAAAAAAAAGATGAAGACATATATCCAAATTTAAAAAAAAGCACCGAGAATATAACTTCAGCCTGCTAGTGTCTTATGCTGACTTTGCCATGCCTGTCAAGATCAACCTTTCAGTCTAGTCTGAGCAGGCACATAGAGATTGACATGATTGCCTTTAAGCAGGTCCCTTCTATCGCCATGACAGACAGCTGCACCAAAGCTGCATGCCTGACAGGATGAGCCTCATGATGGATTGCCTGCTACAACTGCTGCTCATGGGAGGGCAGAGGTCACACCTGAGGTTGAACTGAGCATGCTTATTGCATCACACCAAGTTCTCGAAAGTCACATTAAGCCCTTACTCCACTCATTACAATGACTTGTTGTTGAGTAATGGGAAAATTCTGCTCCATTTTATAGATGGCCGTGGACAAGATGAAATGAATAGTCATATTAAACCGTAAATCCCATTGACTGACCAACATTATTTCAGGGACTTTATCCTGATTTATCTTTTGCCTTATGGGTCTTATTTTGAGGTTGGGAAGATTAAATATCAACCCCATTAGATGAGATTCTCTTTTTAACTTTGATCAGTGAGGTTTCACTAACAAAATTGACAACTCTAGCAGGCTGAATAGATTGTACTTATTTCTCTGTGTGTCTTTGACTTTTGATGTATTGAAAACCTAGTCTACCTTTACCGCAACTTTTCTTTTGAGCAGCAGACCATTTCAGAACCGTGATAAGATTTTTGTTTAATGTCATATTCGCTGTCTCTTACCCAATTTAAGCAGGATTTGTAATTTATCCCCACTGTAAAAGATGGAAAAAAAAATCTTTTGGGGTTCATCCTCTTCTGTGTTCAAAACCTATTCAGTTGGGGTCAGACTTTTTTGTAAGAGATGTGTCCTAATGTGACAGCACTAAATTTAGTATTTGAACTTTTTGGTGTACATGTTTTTCTACACAGTGTACAGCATTTGCATATCCTTGTTAGCACTGAGCTTGGTCACGTGTTTTCTACGCGGTATAGTGTTGTATTCAGATACCTGTGTTTTTCTACAATGGACATGCTGCTGTTTTATAGTGACTAAACATTTCGATTCACATGCTTTTCTACACAGTACAGCATTGCGGTTTTGTCGTATTTAATGCAGTTTGGATACATGTTTTCTCTACGAAGCTTTGCTGTGCTGTCGTATTTAATACAGATGATGGTTCAAGAATCTCGAGTTTACAGTTCTTCAGTGGATCCATTGAAAACATTGAGCAGTGATGAGTAAAATTTACTGTAAAGCAGATAGCCTGTCTAAACAATATGAAATTATTGCAAGTATTATTTACATATGCTAAGAATATTATGTTACAGTGTTTGGATTTAAAAACTAACAAAGCAGAATTCTTAACTTTATTAATCTGTGCATGACATACGACTGTAATAAATTACATTCCTGTATTTTGCAAAATATGCACTTTGTTATTTAGCTCTGATGGTTGTTTCAATTCTTTATAAAATAAAAGCATTCACAAAATTGTTGTATTTTTCTTGGTGTGGTGAAGACAGTTTTCTAGCTCAGCTTCAGATCTTCCGGACAGTGTGTAAGCGTAGCTGCAGGTACGGGATTATAAACACATGGACGTGCTTGATGTAGGGTGTAGCCATTTCCTGCTCAAGCTCTCGAATTGCTGTTTTAAAAAAAAAAAAATCATATTTTTTCAATCTATTTTTAAGGATACAAAAATGAAGACATAATTCATGGTGACTCACATTTTCTGCCACAGCATTTTTGATAATAACTAAGAAGTTCATTTTTAAGTATGTGCCCAAATCAATCCAAGTTGAGCCAAATGTGAACATTTTTAATGTTGACTTCATTTAGATGACTCCAATTTCAGTGAAGTCATCCCTTTTTAACTATTCCCTTCCCCTCGCATCTCAGATCCATTGTTATTTGCGGATCCTCCCTTCGCAGTGAGGCCCTGAGCTTGGGCGTAGCAAATGGGTGCTCAGCACTTGCCGACAGGGACAGAAAAGTGGCTGCAAGGGTCGCCCGGACTGGCCTTGTGCACGTCCTAGGACTCAATAGAGTGCTAATGATACAGGCCAGATATCAGCTGGGTCATCAGGCACATTCCCACAGGGAGGGGTGGTGTAAAATAACCAATGGTTGCATTGGGAAAAACATCTTCACCCACGGGGTAATCAGCACCTAGTCTTCTGAGGAGGGTAGTATAGCTACAATTTACACTTTACGACCTTTTTACGCATAGAAACATAGGAAATAGGTGCAGGAGTAGGCCATTCGGCCCCTCGAGCCTGCACCGCCATTCAATGAGTTCATGGCTGAACATGCAACTTCAATACCCCATTCCTACTTTCTCGCCATACCCCTTGATCCCCCTAGTAGTAAGGACTACATCTAATTCCTTTTTGAATATATTTAGTGAATTGGCCTCAACAACTTTCTGTGGTAGAGAATTCCACAGGTTCACCACACTCTAGGTGAAGAAGTTTCTCCTCATCTCGGTCCTAAATGGCTTACCCCTTATCCTTAGATTGTGACCCCTGGTTCTGGACTTCCCCAACATTGGGAACATTCTTCCTGCATCTAACCTGTCTAAACCTGTCAGAATTTTAAACGTTTCTATGAGATCCCCTCTCATTCTTCTGAACTCCAGTGAATACAAGCCCAGTTGCTCCAGTCTTTCTTGATATGTCAGTCCCGCCATCCCGGGAATCAGTCTGGTGAACCTTCGCTGCACTCCCTCAATAGCAAGAATGTCCTTCCTCAAGTTAGGAGACCAAAACTGTACACAATACTCCAGGTGTGGCCTCACCAAGACCCTGTACAACTGTAGCAACACCTCCCTGCCCCTGTACTCAAATCCCTTCGCTATGAAGGCCAACATGCCATTTGCTTTCTTAACCGCCTGCTGTACCTGCATGCCAACCTTCAATGACTGAAGTACCATGACACCCAGGTCTCGTTGCACATCCCCTTTTCCTAATCTGTCACCATTCAGATAATAGTCTGTCTCTTTGTTTTTACCACCAAAGTGGATAACCTCACATTTATCCACATTATACTTCATCTGCCATGCATTTGCCCACTCACCTAACCTATCCAAGTCACTCTGCAGCCTCATAGCATCCTCCTCGCAGCTCACACTGCCACCCAATTTAGTGTCATCCGCAAATTTGGAGATACTACATTTAATCCCCTCGTCTAAATCATTAATGTACAGTGTAAACAGCTGGGGCCCCAGCACAGAACCTTGCGGTACCCCACTAGTCACTGCCTGCCATTCTGAAAAGTCCCCATTTACTCCTACTCTTTGCTTCCTGTCTGACTCAGCACACTACCCCCAATCCCATGTGCTTTAACTTTGCACATTAATCTCGTGTGTGGGACCTTGTCGAAAGCCTTCTGAAAGTCCAAATATACCACATCAACTGGTGCAGCGAGTGGTTGGGTTCTTGGAATGCACTGCCTGAAAGGGTGGTGGAGGCAAATTCAGTCATGGCTTTCAAAAGGGATTTGGATACATACCTGAAGGGAAAATAAATTGCAGGGCTACGTGGAAAGGAGAAGGGAGTGGGACTAACTGAAGAGCTCTTGCAGAGAGCTGACACAGGCATGATGGGCCGAATGGCAGCCTCCTTTTGTGCTGTAACCATTCGATAACCATTCAATCCTTAGATTCATTGAAGATGCAGTTTGATAATGTGATGGAGAATGAAACTTTTTTTTGGATGGATGAACTAAGATAGGCTGAGTGGCCTCCCTCATCTGTGCGTCATCCCAAGATAGTATCACAAACTTCGCGACAGTAAACATTTACAGAGGGGCATGGACATGTGTCTGGACATTTGGTTAGCTTCACCCCCTAGTATATCCAGAAAAAACCCAAAATGTTAGTATATTGAAAATGACCTTTTGGTTCAAAATATTTTGTGAAACATCACTTTGGCTTTGTCACCTATTTACGATTAGGAACCTTCTACTTTGCAGAGTAAAAAAAGCACAATACAGTAACATTGTTCAGGGAGGCATTAGGCATTATTACCTTTCTCCCTGCTCCTGTACTATGCATGGGGCTAGTTGATAATGAAGGTAATGCAAAAAAAACATTAAAATTCTGCTATCCCCGGTGCAAATTCCCTTTTCTGTACCTTTTGCCAAGCCCAGAAATCAGCAGTGCCAATATCAGTCTAAAGGATTGGGCCCGATGTGCCATCGAAAGATTAGTCTTTTGTCATGCACACTGCTTATTTGTCCATGTGCAATTCATTTCTTCAAGAATCTCCTTCCAAAAATCATAGTTTTTTTGAAGGTATTGAGAAATCTCCAAATAATAATGAACAGGAATGTTTCCATTTATTTTCCATCCATTGTGTGACATGCCAAGTCTAATTTTAGCTTGAGGCAATGCATGTAAATAACAATATGCCATTGAGGTTAGTGTGTCTGGTGAACCAAATAGGACAGGAAATGTACAATTAGGTTTTTCTTTCATTTGGATTTGAGTTTCTTAAACTATGCAATACAGACATTAACACCCTCTCTTACCAATGGCTAAGTGTGATGTGGCATTGAGCCATTCAGATCAGAAAGATACCAGGATTTTGATCCCTGTTCTGTGCTTAGTTTGTTCAACTCAGCCGAAGGCAGTAACGTGGGCACACCCTTGGTGGCAGTGTCTTAGGATTAAGAAGGTGGGGGGAAAGTTGGCCAAGTTGTTGCAGGATCGTGGCCATCAGGCAAAGACAGGATTGGGCTCAGGTTTCACCATCACCATCATCATCATCATCGGCAGTCCCTCGAAATTGAGGAAGACTTACTTCCACTCTAAAAGTGAGTTCACAGGTGGCTGTACAGTCCAATATGGAAATTACAGTCTCTGTCACAGGTGGGACAGATAGTGGTTGAAGGAAAGGGTGGGTGGGGAGACTGGTTTGCCGCACACTCCTTCTGCTGCCTGCACTTGATTTCTGCATGCTCTCGGCGACGAGACTCGAGGTGCTCAGTGCCTCCTGGATGCTCTTTCTCCACTTTGGGTGGACTTTGGTCACTGCCCCCGTCTCCCCAGTTGAATATCTACCAACACTTAACTTGCACACAAAGGATCACCACTTGGGCCAGGGCACAGCGCTGGCACTGCCCATACAGCCGGGGTCCATCTGCAGCAGACTTTAATTTTTCCTCTGATTTTCTTCCCTTATGTCTTTTATGTTTAAAGGAGAAAACAAAATAAACAAAATTTGGAAAGCAGTCAATTATAAAGTGACTTCAAAAAAGGCACAGAAGGATGTACATCAGACGCAACTATAAGTTCATGTTTGATGTTGGTAAACAGCTGCAAATAAATCTTAGGCCATTTTATTATTATTTCCCGCAGCTCATAATTGTTCATGAATTGTTAATTCGGCTGAATATTTCCACTGCTGTTGAGATCAAAATGACCTTCTCCAACTTTTACTTGATAATTTTTATATGGCAAATATTCCATTGAAATGGAAAAAGGACAGGAGCATTAAGGAACTCATGTGTATTTGAGTTGTGCTCATCAATCTTTGGAAGCGGCACATCACAAAGGTCAAAGATAGCCTAGCGCTACATTTTCTGTAGCGCTGCATCCTATGAGAAAATGTGCACATTTTGCTTTGACATGTTAAAAAAAACTTGGTCATTACTGCGTACATTTCCAAATGACCATGTTTATTTGCCCATGTTTTGATATGTTTAGAGGATACTTGGAATGACAGGTGGAAGAGGGAGCTGCAACAAGTTTTAGCCCCCTACAAAATGTCATCTTTCCCCTGGCTGAGATACAGAAGCATCCTAATGAAAAGAGCAGACTTTTTAAAGTTTCTGACAGATGTCAGGGACGTTGCCATTGAGCCAGTGCTCCTGATGTATCTCGAGATGACAGCATCAGAGAGAATAGAGCTGGCTGCGGGACATTCCGAGTTTGGTACGTGTCGCATTTGATCCTTGTTCGCTGGAAGTAGGAAGGGGGTGGGGGGGAAGGTATGGTACATTTTTTTTTCCACCAGGCTCAGAGCTGTGGGCTTCAGGGTTGAGTGACAGATATGAACCAGTCGAAAATCCGCTGAAAGCAAGGAGCGTATCATGGGCTGACATTCAGATTGATAGCACAAGGTGTTTGGGTATTTGGATCGAGTGAGATGTTCTAACTAATCACCATGTGTGTGGAGTTAGCAGCATTCTGTACCTGTAGATATCAGCAAAGACTGGCTCAGGATGAACTCACTCGAAGGAAAGAAAAAACGCCTATTTCTGGAAAGGTTTCAGATGAGCAGCATTTGTCATTGAGGAGGAGATGAGTGTAATTAGCTTGTCAGTCTAGTTTGGGCTGAGTTGGCTTGCAGTGGTAAGAAAGATGGACTGACTGCCAGAAGAGCTGACAGCCAGTCGATAATGCAGCAATTAATGTCATAAATAATTCTGGAACCAATTATATCAAAATGGACTCCATGCTTTGAAAAGGAACAGTATTCCCTTATCATTTCTCCGAACAGCAGAAACAGCTTTCATTTTTCTCAGTAATTACTTCTTATTCTGCACTACAATACAATGGTTCTGTTCGTGCTACAATTTGGATTTTTTCCCCTCACAAATACAAAAAAAACAAAATGATAAAACACAGTACAGCACAATCAGGGCAATGAAATCAGTTAACTCACCGCTACATCCAATTGGGAAACAACTGAGGGGGGAAAAAAACTTTTGTGAAATGCTATTTGGCATAAGCTTAGAGATAGGTAAAAAAAAAATCACTTAACAGTGACATTTGGAAATGAAGACATTTATGAAAGAAATGGATTTGACTTGATATTTTAGAGGTTGCTGTAGCTTTGCTAACACGCCCGCTAACACCACAGCTATTGATTTCTTTTTTTTTCTCATTGTAGGAATCTGAAAGCAAGATAAGACAATTCCCCATATACCAGAGCACAATAGCAGGAGGTGACTGAAGAAAGTGTCCCTTTTCCCTTAAAGGCTACCTATGATTATTCTGGTCCTTCAGTATTGACAGCTTACAATGCTGAAGGTCATTGGAGGAGACTCGGAATATCTGTGTCACATGATTTTTGTTCTTGTTGTTGTCACACAGCATTAATCTTCCAGACTGCGTGTTTCACAGTGTCAGTAATATGGAAGAAAATATTGGTTAAATACATCTAGTATATTTATAAGCTGCTGAAGGTCAAACTTGATATAATATACTGTTCAAGTAGTCTTGTCTCAAGGTCACTGCGGTTCCCTGTTCATAATGTATGAATATTGAAAGTCTCGCAGACTCCAATCAGCCGCCCTGAACCTTGGAACAAAAATTTTACTAAGTAAATCAGTACATGTTCTGGCACTTCTATTAACCTCTAATACACTGCTGACAGTAAATGAGTAATGATAAATAATATGACGTGGTTGCAAATCACTTTTAGTACCATGGGCAAAAGAACTGTACTGGCATGCAACCATCTGTTAGCACTTAAGCTTTATTTTTTTTACTGGTAAAATTAAACTATATTTCGAGCAAGGAATGGCTAATAACAAATGAAAAGAAAGCTTAATAAATTAGCTTTAACCTCTGGAGGGGCTGCAGTTACGATTTTGTTTCAAATTATCTCGATCTTCACTGTGTGACTAAGGGAGCACAGTTCTGTATGGACATCCAATTCAGCATTTATCATTGGAATTCAGAACTAAGTTCTTTTTTTGCCATTCAGGACACAACACAATAGAAAATATCTTCGAAAAAATGGGGGGGGGAAAAGATTTGCGTTTATATAGCGCCTTTCACGGCTTCAGGACGTTTTACAGCCCTACTTTTGAAGTGCAGTCACTGTTGTAATGTAGGAAACACTGTTGTAATGTAGCCAATTTGTGCACAGCAAGCTCCCACAAATAGCAGTGTGATAATGACCAGATAATATATGGAGCACAAGATGTTGTAGCAAAATCTGTCCCTGATCATTATAATGTGGTTCATTATTTTTTCACCTCGCGCAAAAGTATGCCTTTTTCTCTCTCCCCTCCCCAAAGAAAAATCCTGATTGCGTCTTTAGAACAACTTCCAAAGTTTTTTCAGGATTAACAGACTATGGTAGTCCGGTATTCTAACAGCGCAGAGGCTATGAGTTCAAATCCCACCAGGGCAAGTTGTGAAATTAAATTCAATAAACCTGGTCATTTGTGAGCTAGTACCAGAAAATGACCATTAAAACTTCCAGATTGTCATAAAAGCCCAACTGATTCACGAATGTCCTTCAAGAAGGGGACGCTGCTACCCACTTGGTCTGCCCTACAAGAGACACACTATGTGGTTGACCCTTAATATCCTCACAGCAAGTAGGCAGCTGTAATGAATAATGTTGTGCTATTTGTTCTTGGAAATAAAACCCTTTATTACATTTATATCATATACATACAATACTGGGCAGGCCACATTGTTCAAATGCCTGACACGAGACTCCCAAAGCAAGTGCTCTACTCTGAACTCCTTCACGGCAAACGAGCCAAAGGTGGGCAGAGGAAATGTTACAGGGACACCCTGAAAGCCTCCATGAAAAAGTGCAACATTCCCACGGACACCTGGGAGTCCTTGGCCAAAGACCGCCCTAAGTGGAGGAAGTGCATCCAGGAGGGCGCCGAGTACCTCGAGTCTTATCGCTGAGAGCATGCAGAAATCAAGCGCAGGCAGCCAAAAGAGCGTGCAGCAAACCAGTCCCACCCACCCTTTCCCTCAACGACTATTTGTGACGGGGACTGTGATTCCCATATTGGACTGTTCAGCCACCTAAGGACTCATTTTTAAAAGTGGAAGCAAGTCTTCCTCGATTCTGAGGGACTGCCTATGAATGATGAATGAACATACAATAGCATATTACTATTTTGCAAAGTATAATCAGAAGGGCATAACTAGGAACCATCAATATAAGTTAGTCACCAAGAAAACCAAAAGGGATTTCAGAAGAAACTTCTTTACCCAAAGAGTGGTGAGAATGTGGACCACAGGGAGTGGTTGAAGCGAATAGTATAGATGCATTTAAGGGGAGGCTAGACAAGCATATGAGGGAGAAGGGAATAGGGAATAAGTGCTGATAGATTTAGATGGGGAAAGACAGGAGGAGGCTTGAATGGAGCATAAACACCGGCATGGACTGGTTGGGCCGAATGGCCTGTTTCTGTGTCCTATATCATTTGTCATCCTATGTAAAAAAAAAATGGGTAGTGAGCAAAATAAAGAGATAGTGAGGAGGGGTTGATGAAAAGCTTGGCCATCTGGACGTTGCCTCATCTGTGCCTGTGGTTTCCCCCAAAGTCCAGCAGGTATATCACGCTGGTATTGTGCAGCCATCAAGGGCACACTGTGTCGAAAAGGAAGAAAGAAATACATGCATTTATATAGCGCCTTTCACAACCTCAGGACATCCCAAAGCGCTTTATAGCCAATGAAGTACTTTTGAAGTATAGTCGCTGATGTAATGTAGGAAACGCGGCAGCCAATTTGTGCACAGCAAGCTCCCACAATCAGCGAGGAGATAATGACCTGTTAATCTTTTTTAAATGATGTTGATTGAGGGATAAATATTGGGCAGGTCACCAGAGAAGAACTCCCCTGCTCTTCTTCAAAATCATCTTTTACATCTACCTGAGAGGGCAGACGGGGCCTCAGTTTAATGTTTTATCTGAAAGACGGCACCTCCGACAGTGTAGCACTCCCTCAGTAGTACATTGGAGCGAAAGCCTAGATTTTGTGCACAAGGCTCTGGAGTGGAACTTGAACCTTCTGACTCAGAGGCTAGAGTGAGCCACAGTTGACACGTGCTATTTTATATTGGTCTACGGCTCATCATAGCGCACTTTGGGTTGCTGGCAGATTACCACGCTATTGTAGTGCAAGCAGGCATAGTCGTCCGTAATTTCTGACTTGCTTATTATGGGCTGGTATTGTGACTGCAGCAGTGCATTGCCCTCGTGCAGAATATTTGACAAATGTTTCTGTTTGAGAAGGAAATGAGGATAAACATATGAATAAATGTTTACCAAACATATCTTTTTCCAAATCATTTCATAACTTAAAGGGCTTGATTCCCTTCCAGGTTAACATCATACAGTTAAATTTATTTCAGTTTTATTCTAAATACCCATTGCAGACCTAGACTCCTCAGCCATGTTTGACAATGTCTGCCATCTTGTATTTATTGGCAACAGTTTAGGCTATTGTAACTGTTATAAACTGGTACCATAATCTCTCACCTCCTTATCCTCCCATGGGATGGTGGGCCCTCTTAAATCTATCACTATATTTGGATGCTTACAGTCGTGGCCAGCTCGATTTTTTATTCCGCGCAAGCTGTCTTGGACATCTGTTATTTTCATCAAGGCAAAACATTTTGCATGGTTTGCATCATCAGCAAGAAAATGAAATAAAGAATGGCGATATGACAAATAAAATATTTTTGCTTTATAGACATTTATGTCATTGCTTTCTTTAGGTATAAACAGACCCACAACATTTCATTGCAGTCCTGCAGGTGCTTGGCCTTGCATCTGGTGTGCTGAAATCTCAAAAATGTGTGCCAGTGTTCTGTGAGCCCAATAAACACTTGTGGTTCTGATGCACAGGATATGGTGTTCAAATTATTCCAGCTTTTTTCACAGTATTATTTTCAGTTGTCTAATTTTCCCCTCTCCTCTCCCAAAGGTAGTGACTATTGAGGGTATTACATAGCGTGACCTAGCATCACACAATATTTACAGCACAGTTACAAGCCGTTCGGCCCAACCAGGCCATGCCGTTGTTTATGCTTCACTTGAGCCCCTTCTCACCCTTCTTCATCTCACCCGATCAGCATAATCCTCTAATCATTTCTCCCTCATGTACGTATTTAGCTTTCTCTTAAATGCATCTATACTATTCGCCACAACTACTCCCTGTGGCAGCGAGTCCCACATTCAAACCACTCTCTGGTAACGTAGTTTCTGCTGAATTCCCTATTGGATTTATTAGTGACTATCTTATATTTATGACCCTCGTGCTGTATATTTGTACAGGCATCAACGGCCCTTTAGTATCTTGACCTTGGTAATTCATCAGGTTTGAGCTCAACAGTGAAGGTCTCCATGCTGATCAACTGTAGTGTGCATCATGGCCAAGCCGCTTCCTAAAATGATCTGAAGTCTCTGGCAGAGATGGCTGGGTTGATATTGGGAATCTTTCTTTTTCCCCACTTTCCTATCCCAAGACTCTTAAGCACTTGCACCATCTGTTCATCCTGGTCAACACAGACGGGGAAATTGACCCCATGACCGTTGCGGGCTGACTGGTGCCATATCACACAGGGTGGTATATTTATCGAGGGAGCAATTGGGGAAGCCATTTTCACCATTGCAACCAAAGCTGGATGTATTCCTTTGTTTACGCGCCACTGTTGTATCATAAATGGGTTTCTGCAGAAAGTAAGCCTTAAAATGTTACCACATGCTTGTATAATATGAATTTTTTTTTGCAGTACTTCGGAGTAGCTTTATAACTGTTCAATAAAGGCCGCTTGCTTTGAAGAATATATGAACGAGATTGGATTTCTGCCTTATTTCCTGTCGACAGTGCTGTGTAGAAATCCCTCCACATAAAATCCTACAGGGCATCAAAGACAGGAATAAGGTGGAAACACAATCCATTGTGCGCTTCGAAGTTCACCTTCCGTACATGTACATTATAGATAACACTCACAAAAATACACTGGGCAAAGTGGGGTGGTGTGGAGGTGGGTGGGGGGCGTGTGGTGTGGAGTATTTTCCTGAGTGTGAAAGATTCATGACTGCTGAATAATGAAGGCCGACCACCATTCCCAGCCCAGTCTGAAGCCTCTTCTGTCCTTTTCAGAAGCCAATTGTTTGAAATGTTGCACAGTACGAGGTAAACTTTACAAGCCGCTCGCTCTGTCTACAGGCCGCTGCTCTGAGTGTTAATAACAAGGTCACAGACACCCACAAACAGGCCTATTATTTTTTCACAGGTACAATTGTTTCATTTTCAATGCAATAAAATAACATTCTGGTGTTGAGAAATTGTTACAAGTAGAATGTTAAATTTGGACTGTCCGTTAATTGAGAAAGCGTGTCATTTTATTTGAAAGCTGAGTTGACTGTATTTATTACTGGAGAAGAATCAATTGCCTCAAATGATAGAAGAACAACTGGTCTAAAATGGCACAATATGGTGGTTGTACAGTGTGGAGTAAATAACAGTAGCATCTCTACATATTGCCGTAGGATCTTCAATTCAGAGAGCTCATGAGGTGAACAAACACCTATGCTTATCACCCGTTGTGGAAAATTACTAGCAGTTAGGAGTTTTCATAGGCACAGTGTTGAACGTGCCCCCGGGCCGTGTTGCTTCACTGATGGAGATGCATCTACTGCAGCATAGTGCATGTTGCGCCGTGTTTAACATTAAACTGGCCTGGAGCCCTGTTTCAGTTTGTCTTGAGTTTAAATGCAAACACTGAAAAGCTTGCTGGAAACAATGACATTTATTCACATTATCAGTCGCCACGAGGGTCTTTGAGGGAGACTGTTTTTTCTTCCGAGTATACAGGAAGCAACTGCCCCCTGGAGGTGAAGGTTGCTTATAATGAAGAGCGTGTGATTGTAGCTGTGCTCTGACAATGTCCAGTTATGGATTATCTGAAGCTGGCTTTGTTACAGGATCAGTGCAGTTCAAAGCTTGGCTCCATGCACTGGCAGTTCTATGATGATTTAACTTAAATATACCAGTTAGGAGTAAAATAAACCTTGTGCGGTCTTCGTGGCTGCCTTACATCAATAATTATCTCCTGAAAGACAAGATTACGGTGCATTAAAATATATATAAAGAGAGAGACAAAGTGGTTATACACGGCAAACTAAACTAGTGCTGCAATATAGTGATAATTCAGTAACTCATATTACAAATGGAAAAAGTGACAAGACACATCAATATACACTACCCAAACAATCTGCCTGATTATAAAAACACAGGATTAAGTAGACTTGGTTTAACAAGTCTGTTGCATTGTATATGTTATGAACAATGTCATGTGCCTATCCAGGCTCCCATCTATGTTTTTCGTTACAACCCACACACATCAATTTTGAAAATCCAGGAAATTAATACTCATTTTACAGACCATTCACATCTCAGCTTGCCCAGTATTACCTCCAAACCTAATAAAAACAGTGATAAATAGTCCACTGTGTGTTTGATGGAAAGTAAACCTCTATTCTTTGCAGGAGGTTCAAACATCTGTTCAGCTCCAGAAGAATTAAAAGTCAGGTTTATCTCTTTATTTTAGGTAGAAGACAATTGCAAATATTTAGACCGGTTTCACTTAAAAGAAAAAAAAACTGTCTCCATCATTTTCCTTTCTGAGATTAACAGCACAATTAACAGCTCAGTTATAAATCCTGTAATGCTTTCAAACCGCTTCTCCTGCCAAACACCTCTTAAATAGCTACTAAAAGTGAGACACTAACAGGGCATGATCTCCAACTACACTATCCCCCAGAAGTCAATAAATGTCCACACTGTGTTCCACTTTAATCCCCACTATAGTCGAGGGGCTGAGTTCTGTCCACGAATTTCAGTTATTGTGCATAATTTTAACTCCTATTTGATTTTTCTAATATATGTTGATTGTACCTGATTAATGCAAACTTAACTCATATACAACCACATGTACAGTGCGTGTAAGCAAGAAGATGGTGCAAAATTAACAATGGTTAATCCTATCTAGGAGGCCTGTTTTGCTTAAATCCAAAAAAAGGTCTTTGCTTTCAAGCCTTATTGAATTGCAGCATTTTTAAAATCAATGTAGAGCACTGTACAGAACTGAGAATGTGTGCGTTGTATGAGGAGTCCCAGAAAAGGAAGTGATGTCATAGAAAGGTCAAAGGCCTTCTGCCATTTTGTTTGTGCTAGGCAATTACTTGTTGTATTGAGGCTACTTAATAAAATGCTTGTTTGTTCTATAATTGATGACTGATTACTCCAACGGTACAAATACACTACGATTGTTGAGCAACAGTTAAAACCTTGCTAAAGAGGACATGGGGTGCGGCGAATTGGGTAAACTCCCAAATTTTGATATGAGGGGGGGGCATCACACAGCTGGTCAAATTTGGATGTGGTGAATTAGAGCATTTCGAGATGTGTTTAAACTATGCAAGATTAAGAATAGACTGATGTTAGGACGTTCTTCCTATACCATGGAGTAGTGAGACTCTGGAATACAATGCCAGCTGGTACGGTGGGCATTAACTCTTTGCCTGGCTTCAAGAGGGAGTTGGGCCGGTTCCTGACTGGGGCAGAGGTCCCATTATATAGAAGGTAAGTGGCTTTACAGATAATTCATGGTCCATGTGATCTTCTGTAATAGCTGAAGGAATGAATGCAGTTGAGGAGGCCGCTGGCAGGAATGGCCCAATGAAAACTGGAGAGGTGTTGGAGAAGGAGCAGCTTTGTTTTGCATGTAACCAAAAGGGACATTTTGCAAAAGATCTAAATTGCTCGATTTAGGGAAAGAAATACAGGAATTGAGGGAAGGTTGGCAACTCTGCTGTCTGCTGCTCGACCAGAAATCCGAAAGTGGTTAAGTTTCATTTGCAAATATGGCAAAATAAGTCCATATCTTTTGTTATGTATAACCATGCTAGTTATGTATAATTATTTTGTTATGATTACTTCTTCATTAAGGAGGGAGAAGTGTAATATAGTGGACCTAGTCGACTATTGCTCCACCTAGTGGACTACTGAGGTAATGCAACTGCTAATGTTTATTCAATAAAAGCATCAGATGACTAGGTCAACTGACAAGTTCCTATGTTAGAGCCATCTTGTAAGTATGTGTTTGTGATGTCATAGAGAAGATATCACAGCGCTCTATATGGAATGTGAAAAAAGGAAAAAATGGAGTCTGCAATCTGGGTGTTGGCATGGTGCGTTGCCTTTTGATAGTGGTACTAGCTAATCGACAAATCCGTGTGGGAAACCGTGAGGCCAAGTAGGATTAAGTGCAGGATCACTAAATACACAAAGGAGCTTTTTCATATGTAATGACAAAGCCAGTAAAAGTACTGGGGACTTCCATATGTGTGGTATGGTTTCACGAGGTAAAGTGTGAGGCTGAGTTTGACTCCAAAGTAAGGCCATTATTTTGTCAGAAGACTGTGGAGCAATTACACATATTACAAGTTGGACCCCTGGGAAAGAGAATACCTCTGGTGAAATCCCTAAGAGATTCCAGGAGTATTTCACTGGAATTGGTAAGCTGAAGAACCTCCAACGAAAGCTCGAGATTGGCACCTGCCATTGAGGAAGATACCATCTGTACTTCGTGACAAGGTGGGCACAAAACTGGACCTGTTTCTAACCAATGTTATCATGGAGGCAGTTGGAGTGCTGAGCCCATGGGTTAGTCCATTGTTTATGGTTCCCCAAACTAATGGGGATGTTCGAGTATACGTGGATAGGTGCATGTGGCAATGCTGCAGTGATAACAGAACCTCACCCATTCCCGATGCGGGAGGAGATCGCAGAGGGATGTGACAGCAGTAAAATGTTTTCCAAGTTAGATCTGAAATGGGGCTTTCATCAAAGATCCTGAGTCAAGGTTCATCACCATGTCTAGAATGGATCGAGGACATCAAAACAAATGTTTGCTGTTTGGAACTTTTAGTGAGCCTAAGCACTCCCAAAAGATCATTCAGAGCATGCTGGCCTGTTATGAGGGAGTTGTGAGCATCTCAATGATGTGATTGTGCATGGCAGGAAAGTGACTGAACATGACCAACGCCTTTTTACGGTGGTGTAGAAATTTAAACAGGCAGGATTGACAAGTGTGAGTTTCAACAGCCTGACTTAACATTATTCAGACACTGTTTAACAGCAAATGGTATTCACCGGTCTAAGGAGAAGATAGAGGAGGTTAAAAGTCCGAATCCACTCAAACGGGCATCATATCTACAGAGTGGTTTGGGGTTGGTGTGGTACAGCTCCAGTGCTTTTACCCGAATAGGTGACGGAATTAGTTGCAGAAATCTTACAATGGCTGACGAGGATGAGCACACCTTTACATTGGCAACAGAGGAAAGGTTTTTGGTCTAGTCTGTAGTTTTGGCACATTTAGATAGAACTCCCAGTAGTGGCCAATGTGTGTCTGATCAGATTAGGTGTGATGCTGATGCAGAAACAGGATGGAGTGTGGAGAGCCGTCATTTCTGTGGGCAGGAGCTTGACATGTGGAAGAGCAGATAGGAAAGGGGACGCTCACTGTGTTGTGGGCACGTGAGTGCTTCGACATTTACCTATTTAGCCAGGAGTTTTAATTGGAAATGGGTCATGAGCCATTGGTGTGCCTTTACTTCAAAACATTGAAGGTATCAGCTCAGATTGAGTGTTGGGTTTTGCAATTACAGCCATGTTGTTATGTATGCATGCCCCAAAGTTATGATGTACTGTAACACTGAATGTACCTTCACCCTGTACACTAGAGGGTGCTGCTGCTGGAGACCTAAGGGTCACCTGCACACTGCAGGTAACCCAGTATAAAAGGGAGCTCACCTCTTGGTGTCCTCATTCTAGGAGCTGCAATAAAGGACTACAGTCTTCACAGTTTAAACACCATACCACTGCCTCGTGAAGTCATTAACAGAGTGCCTACATACACAATAGTAGTATTTCAAGGTGATATACAGTCCGAGGAAACAAAGCCATCCTGACCTGTGTTAGCCAGGAATGGATTGGGACATGGAACAAGTGTCCAAGCGTTGCTGTGGTTGCCAAATGGTAGGATGATTTTCTCGGTACGAAGCCGAGCGCCAAGTGCACTGTGGCAGGATCTGGCAAGACCTTCTGGGATCTCTGCCCAGTGGCAGAGATTTGTTGGTAGACATGGACTACTACGGTCCTGCGAACCGACAATGCGTGGCAATTTGTGACTGTAGGGTTTCAACAATTTGTGCAGGAATGTAAGAACATAAGAAGTAGGAGTAGGCCATTTGACCTCTCGAGCCTGCTCCGTCATTCAATAAGATCATGGCTGATCTGATCATGGACTCAGTTCCACTTCCCTGCCCGCTCCCCATAACCCCTTATCACTTTATCGCTCAAAAATCTCTCTATCTCCGCCTTTCTTCTCCCAGAGGGTTGTGAATCTGTGGAATTCTCTGCCCAAGGAAGCAGTTGAGGCTAGCTCATTGAATGTATTCAAATCACAGATAGATAGATTTTTAACCAATAAGGGAATTAAGGGTTACGGGGAGCGGGCGGGTAAGTGGAGCTGAGTCCACGGCCAGATCAGCCATGATCTTGTTGAATGGCAGAGTAGGCTCGAGGGGCTAGATGACCGACTCCTGTTCCTAATTCTTATGTTCTTAATGACCCAGCCTCCACAGCTCTCTGGGGCAGAGTAGTCCACAGATTTACAACCCTCTGAGAGAAGAATTTCCTCCTCATCTCAATTTTAAATGGGCGGCCTCTTATTCTGAGACTATGCCCCCTAGTTTTAGCCTCCCCTATGAGTGGAAATATCCTCTCTGCATCCACCTTGTCGAGCCCCCTCATTATCTTATATGTCTTGATAAGATCACCTCTCATGCTTCTGAACTCCATTGAGTATAGTCCCAACCTACTCAATCTATCTTCATAAGTCAATCCCCTCATCTCCAGAATCAACCGAGTGAGCCTTCTCTGTACAGCCTCCAATGCAAGTATACCCTTCCTTAAATGCGGAGACCAAAACTGTACACAGTACTCTAGGTGTGGCCTCACCAATACCCTGTACAGTTGTAGCAGGACTTCTCTGCTTTTATACTCTATCCCCCTTGCAATAAAGGCCAACATTCCATTTGCCTTCCTGATTACTTGCTGTACCTGCATACTAACTTTTTGTGTTTCATGCACAAGGACCCCCAGGTCTCTCTGTACTGCAGCACTTTTATAATTGTTCTCGATTTAAATTACAATTTGCTTTTTTATTTTTTCTGCCAAAGTGGATAACTTCACACTTTCCCACATTATACTCCATCTGCCAAATTTTTGCCCACTCACTTAGCCTGTCTATATCCCTTTGCAGATTTTTTATGTCCTCCTCAAAATTTGCTTTCCCACCAATTTTTGTATCATCAGCAAACTTGGCTACATTACACTTGGTCCCTTCATCCAATTCATTAATATAGATTGTAAATAGTTGAGGCCCCAGCACCGAACCCTGCGGCACCCCACTAGTTACTGTTTAACAACCGGAATATGACCCGTTCATCCCGACTCTCTGTTTTCTTGTTAGTTAGCCAATCCTCGATCCATGCTAATATATTACCCCCAACCCTGTGAACTTTTATCTTGTGCATTAACCTCTTACGTGGCACCTTATCGAATGCCTTCTGGAAATCCAAATACACCACATCCACTGGTTCCCCCTTATCCACCCTGCTCGTTACATCGTCAAAGAACTCCAGCAATTTGTCAAACACGATTTTCCTTTCATAAAATCATGCTAACTCTGCTTGATTGAATTATGCTTTTCCAAATATCCTGCTGCCTTAGTAATAGCCTCCAGCATTTTCCTAATGACAGATGTTAGGCTAACTATTGTATAGTTTCATGCTTTCTGTCTGCCTCCTTTTTTAAATATGGCGTGAAACATTGAATTATGAACCTGCACTGACCACATGATTAGGAATGGCCAAACAGGATTCTAATGAAGGTGCTACAAGTGGTGCAGGCAGAAAGCAAAGATGGGAAGCTGGAAATGGTAACCCCGTAGGCAGCAATGGGCGCAACTCCAGCTCGGTTCATGTTTGGACGCAAGCTGTGGATGATTTTTGCCAGAAATATGACTCGTCGGCCGTATTACAATTGAGGGCCTGGAGGGAGTGTATGTGGGTGCCGCCATGGAACCTCAAGCAAGGTTGAGGTTGATGTTGAGGTTTTGGTAAACCCAAACCCTACACTGCGGTGAGGAGAGGGGGAGGAGAAGTCACCAGCCAGGGGGAAGTTTGAGCAGAACATATCCCTTATAAAGAAGTGGGTGGGAGAGGCGGGTGATCAATCAGGGAGCAAAGCCAGATAGAAATGGTGGCAGATGGATGAGGAAGGTTAATAGGCGCTGAAGGAAAATCATGAAGGGAGACTAGAGGTGAGTTGTCACGAAGGGTATCAGTGAGAAGAAAAGCTAGTTGCGTCTAGGACTTTGTGATGATTCAATGAACCAAAACTAAGGGAGGGATAGAAAGCACTGTACTGAGCATGAGCGGGCTGTGTGGGGAGCTCTGGGAAAGGAAGTGGTGACGTAAAATGGTCAAAGGGCTCCTACCATTTTGTTTGTGTCTTACAGTGTGTGTGTTGAAGCTACAAAATAAAGTGGGGGTTCCTTTCCTTTGGCTGTTTGTGGGAGCTTGCTGTTTGCAAATTGGCTGTCACATTTCCTACCTTACAACAGTCACTTCACCCCAAAAGTATGCCATTGGCTGAAAAGCGTTTTGAGTGGTCCGGTGAAAGGTGCTATATAAATCCAAATCTTTCTTTCTTGCTTTCTTTTGATGATAAGACTCTGAATACTCCGGCAGTACCAGTACACTCCAATCAAGCTTGGTGACATTATCAGACTAGATTTCAGGTCACATGGAGTTGAGGTCGTAGATTAGCCACGATCTTATTGAATGTTGGCGCAGGTTCGAGGGGCTATAGGGCCCGCTCCTGCTCCCATTTCGTCTGTTCTTATGCGGTCCACAAGCAGGAAAGTTTGAAATTTAGACAACGGAACAAACGTTCCGATCAGGATTATCAGGTTACAGATAATTGTCTAAAAGAAATGAATCCACCATTGTTGTCTGTGCAGATGTCTCAAACATTCTGCGGGAGTTGCTGGTCTATTTTGGATACTTTTGGCACAGATTATGTCTCCTATCGGAATGTGAGCCATGCGCCCCACAAAGTGCTGTGCCAGCCTCGAGGACTGAGGTGGCAGCATGGCGATGGGACTGAATGTGGGAAAATGTATTGGAAGGCCACTGCGGCCTGCTCCGATCACGATCACAGTTCAAAGCTTTCTCCAGATAAAGCCCCAAGCTGATGTAATAGCAACACCTTTGTATTTTTTTTCACTTTCAAACACATGGTCCTTCAAAGGCACCACAACTAACACCTTCACAGATTGCACACAACCAGTTGGCAACAATTCTAATAAAAACATCTACTTGCATTCAGGTTTTTAAGGCTGGAGTATGTCAAAAATAACCCAAAGTGTCATACCTAAAACTCGGAGCCAAACTTTTCTTTGTGGTAAAGAAAAATAACAGCAGACACCTTCTTGATTTATCATCTGTTTATCCGGAATGATCTAGATCTCGGCACCTTAAGCTCTCTGATGTGGTCTGCAACTCCTGAGTAACCTAGCTCCAGTTTGAACACATTTCTGGCCGCGCTTGAATTTTGGCAAATCACCTCAGTGACGGGACCACATCACCTCAAAGCTTCACACTGTATAACTCTCCTGGGCCCTGCCAAGAATGTATAGGATTGTAATAGCTCCTGTCTCTTGGTAGTCGGAGAACACAACAAGCCTTGAATCTGACAGACGTGGAAAATGCCCTTCTGTCTGGTGCTACGCTGCTTTGCAAACCTGTCCGATCTTTTTAGAATGTAACTTTCCCTGCTGACTTAAGGTGAAGAGATGTAAATGCTGGGGAGCAGCAAGCGTATCAAATATTTTTGAGCTCTGACTGCATATCAAGGTCGGGCATAGTTTGCATTTAATGTAGGCTAAATCTCTCAATGCCTCCCGCCCCTCCCGCCACCCAACTACTCCATGGCCCTTGGGACTTGAGGGGGGTGGAGGGGAGGGGGGGCTGGGAGGGGAGCGGGGGGAGAGGCTGGGACATGGGGCTGGGAGGGGGGGGGGCTTGGATGGGGATGATGGTGGAGCGGGGGGGGTGGGGGGTGGGGAAGGGGGGGGTCGGGAGGTAAGGTGGTACTGGAAGGTGACTGTGTCTTTAGCATGATGGGGTGACTAAATACGCTGGAGTTTTACTTTAATTACCTCAGGGGATGAAGGAGTATTTATGCAGTGATGACAAAGATAGGTTCAGATGAGTAAGTCTATACTCTACATTTGAACTCATCCTTTCAGAATACCAGCAGATGCAACAGATATTTTATACACGGTCCATGCAAGCACAAGGCTTTTGAGTTACTAAGTATTCTCGAACACGACCCCAAAAGACTTCTCTACTTCCTGTAGTTTAGTAGAGCTTGGAGGTTCAATCATATCTTTTACCTAATGTGTCAGCTGTGTCTCAGTGGGAAGCACATCCACCTTTGAGTCTGAAGGTTGTGGGTTCAAATCCCACTCCAGGGATTTGAGTACAATAATCTCGGCTGACACTCCAGTGCAGTGCTGAGGGAGTGCTGCACTGTCGATGTGGTGTATGTAGCACTCAAATCACTGACTCCACACAGTCTGGTGTTGTAGTAACTGCTGTGACCTTAGTCCTTTATTGTGTAACTCCAGAGTGCCTCTCAGGTGTGGTGGGCAGCCTTTTATACTCCGTCTCAGAGGTACTTTTGGGTCTCCCACCACAGCGCCCTCTGTGGCGCACCATTGTACTTATGTATTGTCCAGGTACATTAAATGTATAACTGTCGGAGGTGCCGTCTTTCGGATGAGACATTAAACCAAGGCCCTGTCTGCTCTCTCAGGTGCACGTAAAAGATCCCATGACATTATTTCAAAGAAGAGCAGGGGAGTTATCCCCGGTGTCCTGGCCAATATTTATCCCTCAATCAACATAACAAAAACAGATTATCTGGTCAATATCACATTGCTGTTTGTGGGAGCTTGCTGTGCACAAATTGGCTGCCGCGTTTCCCACATTACAACAGTGACTACTCTCCAAAAGTACTTCATTGGCTGTAAAGCGCTTTGAGACGTCGGCTGGTCATGAAAGGTGCTATATTATAAAAGCAAGTTTTCTTTCTAGTGTTTCTAAATTATGTATGCCATTTTTTTTCTTTTTTGCAAATGTTTAATTGTGCTGTTTCCGGAAATGAAAAAAAAGACAAGCCCTTGTTACTCTTTCCAGACAACCCTCACTTTGACTGTCAAGTTCCTCAGGTGCTCAACAGGATTCACGTTGATTGCACCAGGTGGCAATTTTTTCCAGACATCAACGGTGAAAAAAGTTCTTGCTAAATCTTGGCTGAGGCTGCAGTGTGTTAATTTTAACAGCATGTCCTTTGGTCGTCCATTCCTGTTTTGATTCAAGGAATTTACTGGCTCTAAATTGATCTCCTTTTATTAGTTTAAAAACCCAAATTATAATCCCCTTTACCCTTTATTTTACTGAAAAGGAATCAATTTACTGTCTTTGGACTGTTTCCATAGGAGAGTGCTTGAAACCTGGGAATCATCATTGTCAAACTCTGATGTGCATCTTATTAATACCCTGCACATACTGTTCGAATGTATTTAAAGGTGAGGCTACAGCAATCTCCAAACCGTGAACATGGTTATTTGTCTTGCAATTGAAAGAAATATTTTTGAAAAGAACCACAATGGAGAGACTTGGATTTATATAGCGCCTTTCACGACCACCACACGTCTCAAAGTGCTTTACAGCCAATGGGGAACTTTTGGAGTGTAGTCTCTGTTGTAATGTGGGAAACGCGGCAGCCAATTTGCGCACAGCAAGCTCCCACAAACAGCAATGTGATCATGACCAGATAATCTGTTTTTGTTATGTTGATTGAGGGATAAATATTGGCCAGGACACCGGGGATAACTCCCCTGCTCCTCTTTGAAATAATGCCATGGGATCTTTTACATCCACCTGAGAGAGCAGATGGGGCCTCGGTTTAACGTCTCATCCGAATGTTGGCACCTCCGACAATGCGGGACATCGTCAGCACTGCACTGGAGTGTCAGTCTAGATATTTAGTTTGATTTATTTTATTATTGCTCTGTCTCAGACAGAGTAGCAGAAGGTTGTCGATTAACTGACCACTTCTATGGAAGAGAGGATTTCTTCACAGCAAATACAACAACTTGCAGTGCACGAATGTTTAAATTCACGGACAAAATAACACTCCACTCATAGGGCCCAAATTTGGCCAGTACAGATTTCTGACGCACTCACCAGAGATGCGTCGCTTTTGTTGAACTCCAAGGGTGCCAAAAATCTTCAGGCTGAGTTTGGCCGCTCCCCAGCTTCTCCTCTATGGTGGCGTAGCGTGGCAACTGGATTTGGGGGCAGAGCCAGGTCCCGGTGCTGAAAACCGTGCCGGGACCTCTGCACATGCATGCTAGAGTGTGCGCACATGCGCAGTAGCTCGTCGCCCCCAGAATCTGTGAGTGTGCTCTGCAGGCTGTGTGGGAGGGGCCCGAAGTGCCCCTATCCCTGGCCGAATGGGCTCCCTCATCGGCGGCCCGCTGCCTTATCCAGCCACACCAGTAAAAGGAGGTCTGAGAGAACCAAAACCCCAGCAGTTTGTCAGTGAAACCCTGCAGCTGGTTAGTATGCTGATGGTTTCCACAAGGGAATCAGTTTAGAAGAAGTAGATTGGGTTAGGTTAGGTGTCCAATGTCTGAAACAAATGGAAGCATTGAGACAAATCATGCTGGCAGTGTTCACAAGGCCACACAATGGATGGAGTAAGTGCACTGCACTTGATCTATACATTGTACTGAGTGTTTATATGCCATTGGTTAGAATAAAGTAGGAGCCAGCAAAAGAATGCTATTGAAGGTACTGAAAGGGACTGTGTAGGAGTAGTTTGGACAAGGTTACTTTGCTTTTATTTGTTGTTGATCGATTGATTGCTTATTACTTTGATCTTGGTGCTTTAGGTGCAGGTTCCTTCTATTTTTTTATTAATTAATTGCTTAATACTTTTTGTGCTTTGTAAGTCTTGGTGCTAGGTGCAGGTCCTCTCAGCTTCCTTGTATTTTTTATTTGTTATTGAATGCTTTTTTTTTGCTTTGTTTAGTGCTTGGTGCTTTAGAATGTACTTACCTGCGCTGATTTCTTAACTCTCTGCAAGGGTTTTCTGTGCGGCCACAAGTGGCCACATATGCTGGTCCAAGTTAGTTTGGAGCAACTATTAGCTGTCCAAGCTGGCTTAAATGGTCAAAACGGCTGGTAACACCCCCCTTTTGAAAAAATAAACTAAACCAAAAAAGATCTTAACTAACTCACTTACACTGGAGTAAATTAAATGTGCAGAATGGGGATTTTTAAGATACTCCAGAAAAATTAAATTGCTCCAAAAAAACCGGAGCAACTCTTGGCCAAATTTGGGCCCATTAACTGGCTTCAAAAGCTTAGGTCAAATAGAGACCAGTGTGTGTTTAGTCATAGGCAAATAGAAAATCCTCCAATATCTTACTTAAGGTGCGTGACAAGATCAAAAACATGCTGGGTAGATGTAGCCTCACAGGTAAACCTGCTCGCAATGGAATTATTCCATTTATAGCGGGTCTCATTTTAATTGGTTTTAATTATTTACCAGGAAAGAACAAACAAGTTAATGCATTTGGTGTTCTATATTCCAATATTAAAAGACAAGAAAAGCCTACATACTAATTAAATCATTTTCTTTGTCCACATTTTTTCAGGAAATGAGCACTAGATTGCACAAACCTGAGTGCCACAGTCCCCGGCAGCGCATTGTTTGACTGCACCTGAAACAGGTAGATGCGATTTTGTGATCTGTGACCCCTGCCATTGTGAAGACATTGAATTATTTCTGATATTTGTGTGTTCCCTCATTGTAATAAATATGTTTTTTAAGAAAATGTTTATCTCTGCATCGTTCTGAAACCTCCTCCAGCCCTACACCCCTCCGAGAACTCTGCGTTCCTCCAATTCTGACCTCTTGTACATCCCCCACTTCCTTCACCCCTCTATTGACAGCCGTGCCTTCAGCTACAGGCCCCAAGTCCTGGAGTTCCCACCCTCAACCTCTCCACTTCTCTAACACTCTCTCATCCTTTATGATGCCACTTAAAACCTCTCTCTTTTGACCAAGCTTTTGGCCGCTTGTCCTAATAGCTCCTTATTTGTCTTGGTGTCAAGTTTTGTATGATCATGTACCTGTGAAGCACCATGGGATGTTTTACTACATTTTCCCACGTGACTACGCTTCAAAAAGTACTTCTTTGGCTGTAAAGCGCTTTGAGACGTCCGGTGGTCGTGAAAGGCGCTGTATAAATCCAAGTAGTCTTCTTCTTCTACATTAAAGGCACTATATGAACGCAAGTTGTTGTACAATATCCACCTTAAGCACAATTCACCGATCAGTTGCCCAGCTTTTGAGCCTTCACCATATCCTTTTGAACAGCATTTATATGCAGAACTTTTCCAGTTTCAATCCTCTTGTGCAGATTGTTTAGATAGATTGTGAAAAGTACATGTGCAAGCAGTGATACCGAGGGAACAGCATTATTCCCTTCTTTCAGTGTGAATTTATAACTACTCTCCACGTCCCATCGTCGTACTATCTATTTCACAATGTTGGCACTAATTCCATGTGCTCTCATCATTCCTGTCAATCTCTTGTTAGGTATTTTGCCAAATACCTCTTGCAAGCCAAGTTACATATTTTTTGGATTGCACCCATCTGAAACCTTATTCACATCTCCAAAAAAGTGTTGTTAAATTTGTACAGTTTAATCGTTTGTTCATAAATAGCGGCTTTCATTTATCAGATTTGTTTTTCTGGGCATTCCGCACGACACTATGTAATGATGTCAAATTTTTGGTGTGAACATTGTTGGCTTATTAGATCATTTACAGATTTGTTCTTCTCATTTTGTGGAGACTAACGGAACAATTACATGCATGTGTTTGGAGCAGTACGCTACCAGTACTGATTGTTCCTGGAATGGCATCAAGATGTCTGAAGCACAGCTGTCCAGGTTAGACAATGGAGGCACTCATAGATGCACCTTTAATGTACCTCATTGAACTGTCTCGCTGTGTGAGTGGAGATCTCGAACGGTGTCTCTCAATGAGTGGGAAATCAATAACAAAAACAGTGAAGGCGTATAGTAGGATTGTTCTTCAATCCACAAACAAAATGAGTGGGACATCAGGGATTGTGTAGAGAAGACAATTATTAAAGAAAGAGATGGCATAGGGGGGAGTACATTCAGTATAGAGGTTGTTTTGTTATTGATTTCTGTCCCTTGGGCTTCCTTCGTGATCCATCTGAAAATTACCCCTTACCTTGATCTGTGACTTGATGCTCATTCACTCTTTAAAGGCACAAACCTACTGTGAACAGAACCTAAAGCATTTCTTCATATTCTCCTTTCAGTCTATCAAAATGTATTGTTACAATTTCTAGTTTTCTTTCCTAAATGATATTTTAGTAATCCTCAGCTGATAGTCCTATTTTATTTTAACCTTTTGTTCTTTATATCATTGTCCGTTATGCTTCCTTTTACCTCTACTCTGGCATAAGTCAGGCTGACGTTTTGTTTTTAACTTTACAGTACCGCTAATATATTGTGTGGACAATGTTTAGCTGCTTGAAGCAGTTCTCCCACACCCACTCCAGCCCCGCTGCTGTTGAAACCACTTGCTCTTATTTCAGAAGAGCTTCTGCAGTCAGGTCACTTGGAAAACAATGATTCACCTCCATTTGGTTTGGAATTATTTGCCTTATACCGTTATCTTTGCCAATAACTGGGATGGTCTGCATCAGCCAGTGGTGGCAAGGCCAGCACATATTGTCCATCCCCAATTGCCATTGAGAAGGTGGTGGTGAGCCGCCGCCTTGAACCGCTGCAGTCCGTGTGGTGAAGGTGCTCCCACAGTGCTGACTTTGTCACAACGGTTTGGTACAATGGAGTGTCTTGCTGGGCCATTTCAGAGGGAAGTTAAGAGTCAACCACATTGCTGTGGGTCTGGAGTCACATATAGGCCAGACTGGGTAAGGGCGGCAGATTTCCTTCCTTAAAAGACATTACTGAACCAGATGGGTTTTTACGACAATCTGGTAATTACATGGTCACCATTACTGATACTAGCTATTTAATTCCAGATTTTATTTTTAATTAACTGTATTTAAATCCCTCAGCTGCCATGGTGGGCTTTCAACTCACATCTGTGGGTTATTATGCCAGGCTTCTGGATTACTCGTCCAGTAACATAACCACCATGCTCCCGTTCCCCTGTATGGAGGTGGCTGGGAATACTTCAACACTCAGTCCTTTGGCTGCGATGTTTTTTGTGGCTGTCTCAATGACGGCGTTTGTGTTACAGATTGATTTGGTGCTGCTTGTTTGGAAACAATGGCCCGAATATTGCGGCCTCTCCGGGTACGTACGATGTTTGCACGGACCCGAAGAGGCCTCGCAAATGCTGGTTCTCGGCGTGCGATGTGCATGTGCCAAGAACCGGCTTTTGTGATCTGTCAAAATGTCTTTTAACAGATCGCACGCATCCCGAGGAGAAGTACATTTGTGGGGCAGAGATTAGGTAACTCCTGCCCAGCAAATGTCTTTCAAACTCTAATGCCTGGTAGAAGTAGGCCTATCATTTACCAGCATAAGAGTTTAAAATATAGAAAAATTAAATGTTATTTTTATATTAATAACCCTATCTATAAAGGTAAGTTTATTTTTAACACTATTAAAACATTTTTTTTAATTCAAAAAAAAATTTTCTCAAACATTTAATTTAATGCAATTTCTATTAATTTAAAAAAGTGACGTATTTATTTTATTTATGCTTGTGTTTTATTTGATTTTAGGGGCATTCTCATTGATAGTAACGGGAGCTCGAAGCCCCCATTCCTATGAATGAGAATGCTACGTTGTGATTGGTAGTCCGGCCCATGTGATCCCAGTATACGCGTAAATTCCTGGAAGACGTGGGCCTGTACGCTGGGCTGTGCAGCTAGGCCTCGGAGCGTAAGTCTACGTTACTCCAGGACCACCAGCTATTTTCCTAAACACTTTTTCAGTCGTTGGGCGTCCGCCTGAAGGAAGCCTCTGACCGCAATTTTTGGGCCAATGTCGCACTTTGAAAGCACACAGTCCCCAGTGGCATCAACACTGCTGCTGACCACAGCAAACGCCTGCTGTAAGTGGAATCAACCTGTAATGTCTCGCGGAACACGAGCGGCTTCTCCCGAGATGTTCTCATGATCTGCCATTTCCTGCTTCCTAGGTTATCTTCATAGTATTAAAATCTGATCTTCTCACTATGTCTGGCACCCTAATGTTAAATATTAAATCCAATGTCATAGCAGCTCTGCTCCACCAATGCAGCAGGCCAGGGGCTTTCAGAGGGAGCAGCGTGCGGCGACATAACATTGCAGGGGGGCAACGGCTGCGAAGTCAGGTCGCTGATTGCAGTGCGGGCAGGCACAGCAGGAGCGGCAAGAGTTTGTAGAAGGAAATGACCAGGGCCCAGGAGAGGCGAGAGTCTGCGGCCCAGAAGAGGCGAGGGCCCAGGGGCAGCACGGGCCAGCCCACACTGCGATATGTGTGCGCGCTCGGTCCGTGCAGCAGAGCTGGTCTCCAGTCGTCTTGGGTAATCCTTGCCATTGGACCAAGACCTAGCTCTGTCAAGCCCGTGTGGTGGCTGGTGTGCAACGGCCACCACAAGTTAAAAAAAATCCAAGCACAGGCATCTTACGCCCTCCAAGATGTAGTTCTGTGTTGTGTATCTGTAAAGCATGCACTCCCATGTTCCGCCACCAGGGAGCTCATCCCCTGAAGTCCCAAGGGATCCCAGCATCCCTTGGGAGCACTGTATATAAGCCGGCCCCTAAGGCCTGTTCCTCACTCTGGAGTGGCTTATCAAAGACTGAGGTCACTATTACTTTAACCTCCCTGCGTGCAGCCTCATCTGTGTTTGGAACACAATAACTGGCGACGAGAATACGAATCTAACGCAAAGATGCGGCAAACTGTGGGCATCCTGGAGAAGTTCTCAGAGGGTGAGGACTGGGAAGCCTATGTCGAACGGCTAGACCAGTACTTTGTGCTTGGAGAAGGAAAAAGGAGAGCGGTCCACCTCACATTCTGGGGGGCACTGACCTACAGCCTCGTGAAGAATCTTCTGGCTCCAGTGAAACCCACAGATAAGTCGTATGAGGAGCTGTGTACACTGGTTCGGGAGCATCTTAACCCGAGGGAGAGCGTCCTGATGGCGAGGTATCGGTTCTACACATGCCAGCAATCTGAAGGTCAGGAAGTGGCAAGCTACATCGCCAAGCTAAGGCGACTTGCAGGACAATGTGAGTTTGATGGCTACCTGGAGCAAATGCTCAGAGACTTTTTTGTACTGGGCATTGGCTACGAGACAATCCTACGAAAATTTTTGACTGTAGAGACACCAACCCACAGTAAGGCCATTGCGATAGTACAGGCGTTTATGTCCACCAGTGATAACACCAAAAAAATCTCTCAGCACACAAGTGCTAGCAATGTTCATAAATTAATTGGAACTGTGTTTGCGAGCAGAAATGTACAGGGCAGAACCCACGAGTCTGCAACTGCCAGCAGGCCTCAGGTGACCCAGATGACTCAGAGTCCCCAACAAAGGATGAATGCAAGGCAATTCACACCTTGTTGGCTTTGTGGAGGCTTCCATTCAGCCTATTCATGCCGCTTCAAAGGGTATGTTTGCAAGAGCTGTGGAACAATGGGGCACCTCCAACAGCTTTCAAACGAGCTGCAAGCTCTGCAAAACCTGCTAACCACCACATGGCAGAGGAAGATCGGTCCATGGTGGATCAAAGCAATTTCGAGCCTCAGAGAGAGGAGGCAGATGCTGAAGTACATGGGGTGCACACATTTTTGACGAAATGTCCACCTATAATGCTGAACGTAAAATTGAATGGCTTACCCATAGCCATGGAACTGGACACTGGCGCTAGCCAATCCATCATGAATAAAAAGATGTTTGAGAGACTGTGGTGCAACAAGGCATTCAGACCAGCCCTGAGCTCCATCCACATGAAACTGAGAACGTACACCAAAGAACTTATCACTGTCCTGGGCAGCTCCATGGTCAAGGTCACCTACGAGGGCACGGTGCACGAACTGCCACTCTGGATTGTCCCGGGCGATGGCCCCACACAGCTTGGAAGGAGCTGGCTGGGCAAAATCCGCTGGAACTGGGATGATATCCGAGCGCTATCACATGTCGATGAGGCCTCATGTACCCAGGTTCTGAACAAATTTCCTTCCCTTTTTGAGCCAGGCATTGGAAACTTTTCCGGGGTGAAGGTGCTGATCCACTTGGTCCCAGAGGCACGACCCATTCACCACAAGGCCCGAGTGGTACCTCACATGATGAGGGAGAGAGTGGAAATTGAGCTAGACAGGCTGCAACGCGAGGGCATCATCTCCCCAATGGAATTCAGCGAGTGGGCCAGCCCGATTGTTCCAGTACTCAAGAGTGATGGCACGGTCAGGATTTGCAGTGATTATGAAGTAACTATTAATCGTTTCTCGCTACAGGATCAATACCTATTTGCGACGCTGGCAGGAGACAAGACATTCACCAAGCTCGACCTGACTTCGGCCTACATGACGCAGGAGCTGGAGGAGTCTTCGAAGGGCCTCACCTGCATCAACGCGCACAAGGGACTGTTCATCTACAACAGATGCCTGTTTGGAATTCGGTCTGTTGCAGCGATCTTCCAGAGAAACATGGAGAGCCAACTCAAGTCGGTACCACACACGGTGATCTTTCATATTAGTCACGGGTCAGGACACCGTCGAGCACCTACAAAATCTAGAGGAGGTCCTCCAGCGACTGGATCGTGTAGGGCTGCGGCTGAAGAGGTCGAAATGCGTCTTCATGGCAACAGAAGTGGAGTTTTTGGGGAGAAAGATCGCGGCGGACGGAATTCGGCCCACAGACGCCAAGACAGAGGCTATCAGGAACGTGCCCAGGCCACAGAACATTACGGAGCTGCGGTCGTTCCTGGGACTCCTCAACTATTTTGGTAACTTCCTACCGGGGTTAAGCACCCTTTTAAAGCCCCTACATGTGTTATTGCGCAAAGGTGAGAACTGGGTATGGGGAAAAAAAACAAGTAATTGCTTTTAAGAAAGCCAGAAACATTTTATGCTCCAACAAGCTGCTTGTATTCTATAACCCGTGTAAAAGACTTGTTCTAGCATGTGACGCGTCGTCGAATGGAGTCGGGTGTGTATTACAACAAGCTAACATAGAAACATAGAAACATAGAAAATAGGTGCAGGAGTAGGCCATTCGGCCCTTCTAGCCTGCACCGCCATTCAATGAGTTCATGGCTGAACATTCAACTTCAGTACCCCATTCCTGCATCTAACCTGTCTAACCCCGTCAGAATTTTATATGTTTCTATGAGGTCCCCTCTCATTCTTCTGAACTCCAGTGAATACAAGCCCAGTTGATCCAGTCTTTCTTGATAGGTCAGTCCCGCCATCCCGGGAATCAGTCTGGTGAACCTTCGCTGCACTCCCTCAATTGCGGGGAAGTTGCAACCTGTCGCCTATGCTTCCAGGAGCTTGTCTAAGGCTGAGAGGGCCTACAGCATGATTGAGAAAGAGACATTAGCGTGTGTGTTCGGGGTAAAGAAAATGCATCAGTACCTGTTTGGTTTCCAGCTCAAATTTGAGGCCAATCACAAGCCCCTCACATCCCTGTTCTCTGAAAACAAGGGGATAAATACTAATGCCTCAGCCCGCATACAAAGGTGGGCACTCGCGCTATCAGCGTATAAGTATACCATCCGCCACAGGCCAGGCACCGAGAACTGTGCGGATGCTCTCAGTCGGCTACCATTTCCCACCACGGGGGTGGAAATGGCGCAGCCTGCAAACTTGTTGATGGTGGCGCAGACCGTAGACTTGTTGATGGTCATGGAAGCGTTTGAAAATGATAAATCACCTGTCACGGCCCGCCAGATTAGGATTTAGACCAGCCAAGATCCTCTGCTGTCCCTAGTAAAAAAAACTGTGTACTGCATGTGAGCTGGGCCAGCATCTCCGTTGAAATGCAAGAGCCAATCTAGCCGTTCCAGTGGCGAAAGGACGAGCTGTCCATTCAGGCAGACTGCCTGTTGTGGGGTAACCGCGTAGTGCTACCCAAAAAGGGCAGGGAGACGTTCATGTCGGATCTCCACAGCACACACCCGGGTATAGTAATGATGAAAGCGACAGCCAGATCCCACGTGTGGTGGCCTGGTATCGACTCTGAATGCAGCGTATTTGCTCAGTTGAGCAACGCACCCAGAGAGGCACCACTAAGTTTGTGGTCCTGGCCCTCCAGACCATGGTCGAGGAACCATGTCGACTATGCGGGCCCGTTTCTTGGTAAAATGTACCTGGTGGTGGTGGATGCTTTTTCAAAATGGATTGAATGTGAAATAATGTCAGGAAGCACCGCCACCACCACCATTGAAAGCCTGAGGGCCATGTTTGCCACCCACGGCCTGCCTGACATACTGGTCAGTGACAATGGGCCATGTTTTACCAGTCCCGAATTTAAAGAATTCATGACCAGCAATGGGATCAAACATGTCACCTTGGCTCCATGTAAACCAGCCTCCAATGGGCAGGCAGAGCTGGCAGTACAAACCATCAAACGGAGCCTTAAACGAGTCACAGAAGGCTCACTCCAAACCCGCCTGTCCCGAGTACAGCTCAGCTACCGCACGAGACCCCACTCGCTCACAGGGGTGCCCCTGTTGAGCTACTCATGAAAAGGACACTTAAAACCAGACTCTCGCTGGTTTACCCCAACCTGCATGATCAGGTAGAGAGCAGGCGGCAGCAACAAAATGTAAACGATGGTCGCGCCACTGTGTCACGGGAAATTGACCCGAATGACCATGTGTATGTGCTAAACTATGGACATGGTCCCAAGTGGATCACGGGCACAGTGATAGCTAAAGAAATGAATAGGGTGTTTGTAGTTAAACTAGACAATGTACAAATTTGCAGAAAGCACCTGGACCAAATGAGACTGCGGTTCACAGACTGCCCTGCACAACCCACAGCAGACACCACCTTGTTCGAGCCCACAACACACACCGAAAGGATCAACGACACCGCGCCGGACCAGGAAATCAAACCCATCACACCCAATAGGCCAGCAAGACCAGGCTCACCTAGCAGCCCTGCAGGGCCAACAACACGCCAGCCCAGCGAGGGCACAGCCAACACACCAGAACAGACATTTGTACCGAGGCGGTCCACCAGGGAAAGAAAGGCTCCTGACTGCCTCACCTTGTAAATAGTTTTCACTTTGACTTTGGCGGGGGGAGTGATGTGTATCTGTAAAGCATGCACTCCCATGTTCCGCCACCAGGGAGCTCATCCCCTGAAGTCCCAAAGGATCCCAGCATCCTTTGGGAGCACTCTATATAAGCCGGCCCCTAAGGCCTGTTCCTCACTCTGGAGTGTCTTAATAAAGACTGAGGTCACTGTTACTTTAAACTGCCTGCATCCTCATCTGTGTTAGGAACACAATATTCTGGATCTGGAATATTCGGTCCTTCATTGAAACACCTGTGAACTCATTCCTTTTTGCGTGAAAGCAAGTCATCCTCGCTTTGAGGCATTGCCTATGATGATGATGAGGCTCGGTAATTTCGCTCCCTAAACCTCTCCGCCTCGCTACCTCTCTCCTGCTTTAAGACGCGCTTAGATGCCTCTTTGATCAAGCTTTTGGTCTCCTGTCCTAATTATGTGGCTCGGTGTGAAATTGTGTTTGATAATGTCCAGTTAAGCCCCTGGGGACATCTCACTACATTAAAAGGTACTATATAATGCAAGTTGTTGATGTTGCTTCGATCTTCTCAGTGGCCTTTGTTCTACCCCACTTTAACACCAGACAGTTGAAGTTGCTCATGATTACAATTGCTCCACTCCTATTTGCCTTGGTATTTGCTGAGCCGTTCCAGTTCAGGTTGTTTGTCCTGTAATCTCGAACAATTCCACTGCTCTTATGTTCAGCCATAATTGATTTGGACATTATAACTTACAAGGCTAGGTTTTCCATTTCACTGTCAAGTGTTCCCTGACCAATAAGGCTTCCCTCCGCATCTCTCTTTCTAAACATTCTAAATCATGTTAAATTAATTTCTTGACAATTATGGCACATTCTCTTGTGTCGTGTATAAGTCTCTGGATCTAACACTGTTGATTTTCCTTTGCATCTGGGCAAAACAGATTCTCTATATTTATGAACTCAAAATCCAGAACTCCTATTATACCTCACTCCCCTCCACATTGTAATGGAGCACCACCTAGCGGACCACTGATGTAATAACAACTACTGACATAATAACAATAAAAGGTCATGTGGCAAGGTCATGTGATCACAGTCCTGTTAGGAGCCATCTTGTAGTGTAGTGGTGTCTTAAGATATCACAAACATTGATTTCAAAATCTTAGTTTACGATTCCATTTGTGGCCTTACTTTATCCTACCTCTGTGCCAGCTCATACCCATTCTCCTCTGAGTCTGGACGACTGTGTCCTCCCCATTCCATCACTCTCTCATCAGTGACACGATTCCATTGCCAGCAATGTTTTCTCTCTGGAACTCTCGTCCCAAATCTCTTCACCTTCCCCCGCATTCGAAAGCTTCCTCAAAACCTACATCTTCAACTGCATCTTCAGTCACCTCCCCAGCCCTTCTACCAACTCCTGCTCAGTGTCTGAATCTCTTCCCTTCCCCGCCGCAAAGCACCTTGGGATATTTTGCTACATTAAATGGATGGAAACAGTTGTTTTCAGTCATTCCCATTTCCTGGCTTCTTGTGTCCTTGTTCTTGCCATTCCTGACAAATGATGTTTCCTTCTCCTTATCCAGTGGTGGGAGAGCTATTCCTTCATGTTCTCCCACCAATCCCTTCTCCTCACAGTATTATTTGCCTCCTTGAAATGCCTTTGTCCAATGGTCCAGTTTTCTGCCTTGCCTTTGAACATTTTCCTTGTTGCTTCTGCCAAGTGGGACAAAGAAGCAGAGAGAGTTCCAGTATCACATGTCTTAAACTCCAGCTGTGAATGGCCATCTGTTACAAAGGTGCAGCTAATTTGAACTAAAATGTATATAGTGTGTAAAAAATGCTCATCGAATGAAATATGTTCTAAGCAAGGCAGAAGACACGGATTTAAACCCAGGCTTGTACTGATGATTCTTTTTTTGAATTCCAGCACCACACGCGTACATACCCATCCATCACTGGCCAATGTATGTGTCTTGCGGTAATTTGATGCTGTCCAACTCATGTCCTGGCTCAGCCCAAACTGCGGTTCAAACACTCGGGAGATCAAGTTCAATTCAAATCTTTTGATCTGATCTGAACGGAACTGAATCCCCAGTGTGAACAGGTAATGCACTACCTCCTCTGTCAGGCTTATCTATGTTCGTTTTGGTACCCCTGCACTCAACTTGACCAGGACCCTGCCTCTCCCTTTGTACCTTAATTGGTCACAGCTTCTGCCTTGAGCCCACTGGAGATTCCTTGTCTAAAGCACAGAATTGCCAGCGTACAGATCAAACAATGAAGACCTTCTGTTCAAAGTAACAGAATAAAAGCCTTTTAATTAGAATCCCAACTTTATCATTTTCATTCACAAATGTAAAATGTGTGAATAACTTGGAAGAAGAGCTTAAAAAAAAATCTTTTGTTTGTTCCAGCTCTATTCAGGACTTGAGGAGCGATACTTGTTACAGACAATACTGCTCTCTGGGGTTTAGTGATTACTCTTGTGGTGCATTAGCTGCTTTTTTTAATAAAGAATGAAAATATTGCTACACTGATTTGAAACCTATTAGTCTTAGTGCTGCACCTTTGACACTGATCTCACACACTTCTCTAACCCTCGTCCACCATAAGATGCTAAAGTCCACAGCAGTCTGATAGCCGACACGCACACACATAATTCTGGAATGGGCACTCATGCTTTATCAGTTAGTGATGGTGCTGAGAGGCTATGAAGCTGGTTTTAAATGCTATAAATCCTCCTGCAGTTTTCTTTTTAAATAATTGTGCGATTATCAGTTGCAGATGTCTCACTAAAATAGAGGGTTGACACGTTGTGGAGACTATAAATTCGGAGGCTCTGTTCGACTCACTGTCCTCCCAACTCTGGGGCCCTGCCTTCAATCCCCCTGCCCAGACTGATCAGATGATAGATAGATATCTGAGATGGATAGATTTTTGGACTCTAGGGGAATCAAGCGATACGGAGGTCAGGTGGGAAAGTGGAGTTGCGCTTGATGATGAGCCATGATCTTATTGAATGGCGGAGCAGGCTCGAGGGACGCAGGGCCTACTCCTGCTTCTATTTCTTATATTGTTATGAATGTCTTTTCACTCTCTCAGATGCAAAAGTCTTGTGTGAAAAGGGTTTTGGAACGACTCAACCCAGTTGCTGGCAGATGTGAGTTCTTGGCAAAGAAAACATCCACGTTGTCTTTTTTAGGCATGTGGGAGTGAAGTAGCTGCAACCTCTTCTGTACCTTCTATGGCCCATTGTCAGGTAATGTCTGGCCTCCCAGTATAAACTAAGCAAGTTGAAGTCAACTCTCTGTCATTAGGTGATAACAAGGGTACCATTCGCCGAGTGATTATTCAGAGCAAGCAGGTTGATTTGCACCACTGGTGACACACTTGTTTTGCAGTTGATCGATGATTGAAGTTCAGTCAGTTGGAGCAGTTGGATTATGTGTTCTTTTGCTCCACACCACGTTCAGTACATGCCACACTCAGGGTATCTCAAAAGCCTGGTACTGTAGAGTGGCCAGGATGACTGCCATGTTGACCACCATGCAGCTCCACCTTATGTGTGGCCTCTTCAGAGCCACAACTTCCGCTCTTTGACTCCCATGTTGAGCACTGTGCAGCCCCTCCATGGTCTTAAAGGTTTAAAGCAGAAATTCAGTGATTTCCAATCAAAAACGTCTGAAAAATTCAAATAGGTGAATTGCAAACCGATTTTCGTGATCTGAGTACTTGCAGGTGAAGGGTCCCTTTAAATAATGTGACCAATGCCGTTTCATGTAATATTGAGTGGTGTAGCACTGCCCACTACTTCCACTAAAAAGAGGCGGTAAGTACTGTAATATAGTTCCACCTAGTGGACTACTGCTCCACCTAGTGGACGATTGTGGAAATGCAACTGCTGCTGTAAATACAATAAAAACATCAGGTGACAAAGTTACCTGACATGTTCCTGTAAAACATACATCTTGTATGTGTGTTTTTGTGATGTCGTAAAGAATATATCACATTGGTGAACGGGGATAGGATAATCGGATTCCCTAGCTGAAATTTTTGTTGATGGATGATCCAGCCAACTGACAGAGCAACTTTGAGAGATTCTTTGTTTTGCAGAGCAACTAAAAATCCAACGTAAATTAAAAGCATATTTGGCTGAATTGCCAGAGTCCAGATGGCCGTGCCTATGGGAATAATAGGGTGCTTGGGCGAGTTCCATCGCGGCCGAGAGTGTATGTGGAGCGACTAGATATGTTTTTCACCACAAATAGTATCGTTGAAGTCCCCGATGATGAAAATTGTAACTGGAAGGTGTTTGACGGGTGGTGTTAGATCCTGACTGAAGCAGATCCCGAGGTGTATGAAACCCAAAAAATTTGTTTGTTCCGTCGAGTCGAAGGACAGGCCACTGCCAGAGGTTCTCAGCACTACCGTCCTGAACTCCTGGAAATTGCTGAAAGTTATCGTTTTGGAATATCAGATCAATTTATTGATGAGAGTATCAGTGAGTACATTGTAGCTTTAAAGAAGCTATCCATTCACTGTCATTTCGGAAATATTCAGGACCGAGCATTGTGTGACCGCTTTGTTTGTGGGATGAAAAATTAATCAATCAGAAGAAAGTTGTTGACAACTCCTAACTTGACTTTTGATTTAGCTTGTCAAAAGCTATGTCGATGGACATGGTCGACCAATATTCCCGAGAATTTCGCACCATTTCCAGTCGTCAGACAACCGAGGTGAATCGCCTGCAGGTTAGAAGTAAAAGGCAGTTGGGCCCCAAGGCCTCAACAACTGGCCAAGGTAACAATACATAGAAGTCATGCTATCGGTGTCTGGAACAACACATTGCTCAAAGCTGTCCATATGTAAAGACAATTTTGTTCAGAAGAATTTGCACAGTTCATGAGCAGAAATGGTGTGAAACATAGCAAGGCTCCACCAGACTACCCTGCTTCAAATGGTGCAGCAGAGCGCACAGTACAAATTGTAAAACGTGCCCTCATCAAGCAAATGTTGGATCCAAATCCAAAGAAGTGGCACTTGTTGTTGTATCACAAACTGGCAAATTTTCTAATTACTTATCGTAATACTCCTCATACAACTACTGGTAGAACATCAGCAGAGTTGTTTCTCAAACGATAGAGTATTGGTTGGCCATAACCAGGTTCTCGTTGTTAAAGCCAAACTTGGCACAGTCAGTAAAAGACAGACAAGTAAGACAGAAAGAGAACCAAAATAGAGGTAGAGTAAGAGAGAGAAGTGTGAAATTGAATCAGAAGGTTAGAGGGAAGAACCATCACCATAGCGAAAGTGGTTACCAGAGTCCTCGCAAATATTTGTTTGATCATGAAAATGTTAGGTTTGTTCACATTGATCATATTTTACCTACAGATGTGGAAGGAGTGAAAAGTTGGAATGATTCAATTATTTCTGAGCATTAGATAGTCTTGTTACAAGTAAGGTACCAGTAGCAAACCCTACATCAGATGAATTAGAAACAAGTCCAAGAGAAAGTCAGAATTTAGTCCGAGTCAGGCAGACATACAGTTGTAGAGTCCTAATGTACCCTTGGAGAAAAACTCTTCTCAGGCTCAGCCTCGAATGAGCAAAGTTCGACACCATATTTGGGAAGTTCTGTTCGAGAGCGAAGGTATTCTCTTCGAAACAGAAAACCAGTGGTTAAGTTTAATTTGTAAATATGGCAAAATAAGTTCATATCTTTTGTTGTGTATAACCATACACATTATGTTTGATGATTATTTTGTTATAATTACTGCTCCACCTCGTGAACTACTGTGGAAATGCAACTGCTGCTGTAAATACAATAAAAGCATCAGGTGACAAAGTCACCTGACTAGTTCCTGTAGAGCCACCTTGTATGTGTGTGTTTGTGATGTCGAAAGGGAGATATCACATGTACAGCACATGATTTTCAGGCTTCCACTATTCCATTGGCATCGGGCAGAGCAACTCAAATCAGGATTGGGGAAAAATACCAGTCCAGACATAAATTGATCAAATGGTTTGTTTCTGCCCGGTAACATGCTACGATTTGATGACTAATTTGTTTCTAATCTCCAGTAACACTTGACACATTTCCATTTTGCATGTGTGTCTTACCTGTTAATAAAGTGATTTACATAACCTGCTTGCCCCAACATTATCACAGCTTGGATCATGTCCTTTCTTCATTTCTCTTTAAAAAAAGGACTTGCACCTTTATATAGCACCTTTCACAGCCACCGGATGTCCCAAAGCGCTTTACAGCCAATGAGGTACTTTTTGAAATGTAATCACTGTTGTGATGTGGGAGACACGGCAACCAATCTGCGCACAGCAAGCTCCCACAAACAGCAATGTGATAATGACCTGATAATCTGTTTTTAGTGATGTTGATTGAGGGGTAAATGTAGGCCAGAACACCGGGGATAACTCCCCTGCTCTTCTTCGAAATAAATGAAAACAAGTTTGTTTTGTAAGATTTCAGAACTCCTGCATTCCCTCTCATTGGGCTCCTCGACACCTTTTTCAATATATCACTCTTGAAGATCATGTTCCCAAATTGGACTAAGTATATAATTTATAAGGATTAAAGTCATCTGTTTTTACTTACAATAATACTTTCAAGGTGAATCCCAGTACATTTTTGTTGACAACAGCCTTGGCCATTTTGCCTGATTGGCTGTGAAAACTCAAAGCATTGGAATTGTCAGCTTCAGCCTGCAATTCACTTGACTCATTGCATGCTTCCAATATATTGGACTTAAACAGGCATCTAGAAAAAGCTTGATTTTAGATTGGAAGCTAAATAGGTATTCCAAAACTATTGTGGATCTACTGGAAAGATTACAGATGGTATGAGACTTGGCAGGTTGAATAAAGGAGATAATATCTTAAAGAGAACTAAAACTTTAATTCGAATAAAGAACGGACCAAGGCCTAGAAATTGGATTGCACTGTGCCCATTTTACAGGTGTAAAACTGGAGCCCAAAGGCCCTATGTGGTGGCAGCATGCAGTCATCTTTCTGTGCCAGAACTGCATGTCCTGCCATATTGATTAAGGCTGCTCTGTAGGTGTCCTGGGCACAAAGTGTGATTATGCCGTGCACACTGTGGCCAGTTTCTTCAGGCGCGTAGCAGACAATTCAATGCATCTTTAAAGGGTTCTAAAGCACTTCACCCGGTTCCACATTAGATCGGTGGGCCGCTGCCAGCCACCCCCCCGATTGCCTGATCTACCCCTCGCCTCCCCACCCCCACCCCCTCCCCCCTCGATTGCCTGTCCCACTCTCCCCCCCCCGATTGCCTGATCTACCCCTCGCCTCCCCCCCCCACCCCCCTCCCCCCTCGATTGCCTGTCCCACTCTCCCCCCCCCCCCGATTGCCTGATCTACCCCTCGCTTCCCCCCTCCACCCCCCTCCCCCCTCGATTGCCTGTCCCACTCTCCCCCCCCGATTGCCTGATCTACCCCTCGCTTCCCCTCCCCCACCCCCCTCCCCCGTCGATTGCCTGTCCCACTCTCCCCCCCCCGATTGCCTGATCTACCCCTCACCTCCCCTCCCCACCCCCTCCCCCCTCGATTGCCTGTCCCACTCTCCCCCCCCCCGATTGCCTGATCTACCCCTCGCCTCCCCTCCCCACCCCCCTCCCCCGTCGATTGCCTGTCCCACTCTCCCCCCCCCGATTGCCTGATCTACCCCTCGCCTCCCCTCCCCCACCCCCCTCCCCCGTCGATTGCCTGTCCCACTCTCCCCCCCCCCATTGCCTGATCTACCCCTCGCTTCCACCCCACCCCCGATTGCCCGCCCCAGCCCCCCACGATTGCCGGCCCTCATTAGTTGCGTGCAGGATTGCACTGCACTGGGATTGCGCCCTAATCGGGCATGCTCCCATCTGTAGGCCTATGTTTCTCAAACCAAGAGAACTGTGATGGGTGTGTGGAGGATCTTTCTATTGAACCACCCAAGGAACTGAGCAATATAACAAACTACGTCGTAGGACTTTGAGTTGTTTATTTGTGGAATGGATAATCACCTGGAGCAGTGAACTTTGACCCATTGATAATAACCAAAAGATGATGTGCGCAGAGACCTGAACTAACATAGAATGGAGCGGTAGTCTGAGCAGTTGCTGTATGTGCACCCAGACAGCAAGGGTAAGTTAGACAGCTGACTCCCATTCCTTTGTTCCTAATGCTCACACACATCTAACATTCTGCTTTAAATTATCAGCAACTATGATGCCCATACTCATGAATTTAAATTATTTGTTTTTAATATTTTTTTAAGTAACATCATTAATATTTTCAAAGAGGAAACAAAATCAAAAAATAAATCACTTATAATGTGATTCTATAAATGGTTAATCAACGAGCCCTGAATGATAACGTGGCCCTTAGTAAATACTTAACAGCATTTCAGCTTCTTCTCATAAAGACCATCAGTAACGTTAGTGGCAGGAACAAACTTGGATCGTCTCCAGATATGATTATTGCTGGTTATTAATTGAATTCCAGTCAGCTAGATGCAATTAAAATAGATTTAAAATCTACAATGGCAAGGGAATTTCATTTTGCTAAATTAATGATTAGGGCTCCTGTAGTGTAGCATAAGCAAAATATTTGCCCTGCATAATAAAGAATGATTTTGTGAGGCTGGTAATGAAAAATTAGACCAGATGAAAGTATGTAAAATACACTTGTCTAAACACGGTTGACGTATCAAACTGACAGTGATAAGTTCTGTTGATGTTTTTATTATAATCTTCATTTAAGAAAAGGTAATCAAAGTAAGCATGTTGTTACAGGTCTGCTGTGATAATTAAAACATTCCTCTGGCAAGTGACAGATTATAAATTGCCATCTTTTTCATCTTGCAGTGTATATTTTTTTTCCAGCCTAATTCCCATACCAACAATTGACAGAATCTTGTAAAATAGCTGATGATCAGTTAACCTGCAAGGCCAGTTGGCAGGAAGATTTCCCGGAACCTCGCAGAGTGTAGAGTAAGGACACAGGGTTTGTTTTGGTTCTCTCCGCCTTGCCCGTCTGCGGGCAGCTTGTCATCTCCTTTTGAAAGGTTGTCGGATTTCTTTTTTGCAGCTGCTTTTTAAAAGAAAAATCACAACCAAGCGAAATTCTTGTGCGCTGCAGGGCAACATTCTCCTCCCTCCCATGTGCTACCAATGAGGTGCATTTTCAGTTCCAGCCTTCTGCCCGTAAGCAAATCCAAACGTTACCAATTCTTGTAGGCAGCAAAAGATGGTCAATTCATCCGAGAAATCCAAACTTCTCTCGTGTTTAAAATGGCTGTATACTTTAAATGTATTTTGCAATATACTGATGGCTAGCAGTGGATCATCCAGTTGAATGTACTAGGTGATCATTTTATTCCAAAGACTTCAAAAATATAGAACTCTTTCACCCCCTCGGTCTCTCAATCTTCCCTCATCTCTGTGCTTTTAGTATCCAAACTTGGTGTCACCGTTTCTTGATTTGCTTCACTTTCTATCCTACTCTTTTCAACCTTGTTTGGACTGTTGGCATCCTATTTGACCCAAAGCCTTTATTTTCACCACAAAGACCATCAACTTCTAACTCCATAACATCACCCAGCTCCACCCCGGACTCACCTTCTGCTGAAGCCCTCATCCATGCCTCTGTCAGCTCCAGGCTAAGCTGCTCCAATGCTCTCCTGGCCAGCTGAAATCTTCCATTCTTTAACTTTAGCTCATCCAAAACTCTGCTGTGGGTATCTTATGCCGCACCAAGTTCATCGTGCTCATTGCCCTGTCTTCGCTGACCAGGATTGACTTCAGGTTCCTCACTGTCTCAATTTAAAATGATTAGTTTTCCTTCCCTGTGGGGAAGCCACTAACTCTATCTGTATTGCCGCTTTCTCCTTTCAACCTATCTGAGATCAGGAACTTAGTGTATGCCGTGTCATGGGTAACAATGTGCATCGTACGACACTATGATATCAGAACAACTTGTATTTATATAGCGCCTTTAATGTAGTGAAGCGTCTCAAGGCGCTTCACAGGAGTATTATGAGATTAAAAATTTGACCCCGAGCCGCATAAGTAGAAATTAGCGCAGGTGACCCAAAGCTTGGTCAAAGAGGTAGGTTTTAAGGAGCGTCTTGAAGGAGGAAAGAAAGGTAGAGAGGTTTAGGCAGGGAGTTCCACAGCTTGGGGCCTTGGCAACAGAAGGCATGGCCACCAATGGTTGAGCGATTACAATCGGGGATGCTCCGGAGGGCAGAATTAGAAGAGCGCAGGAGGTGGGTGGAGGATTGTGGGGCTGGTGGAGATTACAGAGATAGGGAGGGGACGAGGCCATGGAGGGATTTGAAAACAAGGATGAGAATTTTGAAATCGAGGCATTGCTTAACCGGAGCCAATGTAGGTCAGTGAGCACAGGGGTGATGGGTGAGCGGGACGTGGTATGAGTTAGGAAAAGGGAAGCCGGGTTTTGGATCACTTCTAGTTTATGTAGGGTAGAATGTGGGAGGCCAGCCAGGAGTGCATTGGAATAGTCAAGTCTACAACATTTACAAGATAGAGTGGGCCATTAGTCACTTAGAAGAAATCCACAGTGCAAAGCCGCCCCTTAATTTGTCACTAATTGACGCTAAATTGACAATTCTTGTCACAGAAGCTACATTAGAGCTGCCATGAGAAATGGATAATTGTTACAAGGGTAAAATAGGGCTGCTCTTTGTGAAGTTAAGACCGAGGAACCTTGCTGAAGAAGAGCAGAGAGAGAGCTTCAGTCTACATCTAACTGTGGCGTGTCTGGCCTGGGAATGGTCAATGCTGAAAGTGACTGTATGGAATGGATAAGTGTTCCATTCCCAGCATTAACGTTCTTTCACCTTTCATGAGGTGAATAAACAAACAAAAGGGAATTCACGTCAAAATGTTGTCGTGTTGTTCTGAAGCTTGTTTTTTCGCCGCAAGCTAAGGGTCCCAAGGGCAGTTAGGGATGGGCAATAAATGCTGGCCTTGCCAGCAATGCCCACATCCCATGAACGAATATAAAAAAAAATACACATGGCTGTCTTATGCTGAGCAGGGAGGTAAGCTGTAGTTTTTCTGGGACCACTGAAGGATTTGCAGGGTTGCTTTCTTTCTCCTTTCATTTTACCTTTTAAACTGAGAAGAGCCTGATCAATGTGCTAGTGAGCCCATGAGACCTCCATCAGAACCCCTTACATTCTGCAGAATCTCATTCGATATTACGGGATAGTACCATCCATTTACACAATTAGAAAGTCTGATTATCCAAAATGCGTTGCTTAATGAAAAACCTATATTTTATTTAATCTACTTTCAGATGCCCCTGCTTCTAAATAAGCCGACGTACTGGTTGTCTCATTCTGAATTAATGAAGGTGAGCTGACAGTGAAAAACAGACCATTCGAAAACAGATAGTGCAGTTTTAAATTAAATTACGGCGTGTATAGTATGCACTATAATACCAACAAAACTGTGTCTGGAGAACAGAAAAGACAAGCTTCCAAAATCTTATGTTCACTTACCACTGAGTTAAACAGCAGCTACTTAGTGATACAGGAAAGATTTCTCTATTGGGAAATGGGATTAGCACACTGAGTAATTCCCCTTCTCAGTTAATCCTATGGTTCAATACAACATTTTATGATATGGGAAGGAGCAATTGCTGCCAATTTGACCACATTACACTCTCATTTTTCCTTTCCTTTATTAGCCTTTTGTTGCTGCATTTATAAGAGTATTTCAATGAAGCTAGTTAAAGCGGCATTATCCCGAGAATTACAGACACCGAGCTTCTGTCTGAGATGGGAGAATTCAAGGAGATGAAGTGTGTGCAGCGGTAAAAATTGGATTTTTATGTGTGTTTGCTTATTGTTCAGAAAAGAAACATTTTCAATGTGAATTTGATGAATTGAAATCAGTGCTGTTGGTGAAATTGCAAACTATGAGTTAATAGTACCAAGCTGAAAATCAAATAATATAGATGTGAAGAGTACTGTACTAGAAATTTCATCTTTTGTGTGCAGTCAGCATGGATTTTATAAATGTATGCGCATATATCCATTTTCTCAGTCTGCATCATTTCCTTTATGTGACAAGCAATGCCATTTGTGATGTTGGAGTAGACTTTTATCTGTTCTGATTCAATTTTCCTGGATTGCTGCATTTTCCAACTTTTTAAGCAATTCACTATTTAACACTTTCTGAAAGCTCAGCGCGCACAGTAACCGGGATCAGATTTCATTTAAGCATTTCTGGATATATTACCTGTGTGTGTGTGTGTGTGTGTGTGTGTGTGTGTATGTGTGAAGCTGGCAAGTGTCAAATGGGGGGATAAAAAGATGCCATGCTCAATCATTACAGCTATATCATCCACATAGCTTTGTACTCCCTCAGCAGCTCAGCAGCCCCCATCTTAAATGGCGGGGTGAGGTGCTGCTCATATAGATAGTTTGTTTTTTGAATGTGGGCAATGTAATGGGTGGATCATGCTTGTCAATCCGTTGTGCATTTCACTCACATCGGTCAGAAATGTTCCTGTGCTAAAGTTGGGCAGATTTTGCAATCAAAGCAAATATGCTAAATTGGACGAAGGTGCGATTGATTAGAAATGCAACACATTCACACTAAAAAAGCATGACAATTTACTATGCTTTGTGGGCTGCATTATTTTTTTTTGTTCCTGAAATAGTAACACCACAAGTCATGCAATGAATACAAATAATGACCCACTTCCACCAAAAAGCGATGAGTTCACAAATGTTTCAATGAAGGACCTAATATTTCAGGTCCCTGAACTACATGTTGAAAGATGGAAGATGCCTGGGTATGGATTTTTTTTTAAACGTGTGGTGGCCATTGCACACCAGACACCACACGGGCTTGACAGAGCTAGGTCTTGGTCCAGTGGCAAGGGTTAACCAGGACGACTGGAGACCTGCTCTGCTGCACGGACCTAGTGGGCACACATATCGTAGTGTGGGCTGCCCCTGGGCCCTCGCCTCTCCTGGGCCCCGATCACGTTGCTCTACAATATACACAAGGACTACTCACACACAGCGCATCTCAAGTGCACCTTACATTCAGGAGAGGGAAACATCTGGATTTCGGGAGGGGAAGGAAATGGATGATCAAAGAGAAGACTTTTAAGGAGGCCTAGAAAGGGAGGGAGATGGCACTTACGACTTAAGTGCTCAACGTGAGATTTATTTGCTATGCAGAGCCAATAAAACTCGGCTAACAGAGAGAATTTTGGGCCTCAATGCTCTGGGAAGAATTTTGTATTTAACACAAAAACATGTTCTCAGCACTCCCTTTCGTTTTACAGGCCAGTTGAATTCTGTCAAGTTATTTGGAAAATATTTTGAATTTTTATAGATATGCAATGGATATGTATCCACTTGAGAGAACACTATCTTGATGGATTGGAGACTAAATGCACTCAAGTATATTTAAGTGCCCGATTATAATCAAGCCTAATTATTAGGTGAATAGGCTAATTAGGATATATTCATAACCGTGGCCATCTATATCTATCCATGTATTATTAACATTTCTAAAGGGAAAAGCACTACCTGAAATATCAACATTTTAATAATGCAAGTGAATGCAGCAGATATTGGGCCTGAATCCTGTGGCCGTAGGGGTTTCCGCAAGTTCTGGGTTTAGGTATGCGAAGTGCATGCGACTAAACCTGAAGTTGCGATCGATCAAGAATCCTCTTGACTGATCCACCTGATCTGTAGGTAAAGGGGTCCGCGGGCCGAGAGTTGGCCGATTGCCCAACCCCACCCAGCGAAAGCCCGTGAAATTCTTATGATTGATAAAAGTAAGCGGAAGACTTTCAAAGTACAGAAAAATACATTTTTTTCAATAATTTAAACATTGAACACGATTTTAAATCAAGTTTATTTTAAGATCTTTTAAAATATGTAAAAAAAAATTCAAAAAATTAATTTTAGTTTTAAGTAATTAAATAAAATCCATTTTGATTAATTTGAAATATGTGAATTAAAAAAAAATTCTTTCAGTGTTTTGGGTGTATTCCCATTAATACTTACGGTAATTAGAATCACCGTGACTATGAATGGGGATCCCGTTACTCTTATAGGTTGAGCCGGTCCATGTGATCCCAGTGATGCGTACGAAACCCAATTGCTCCTGGAATACGTGGGCCTGAACACTGCCCTTCATGTAAAGACCCAGGACCAGAAGTCCCCGAACGTCCGTGACCACAGGGACTGTGCCAAAATACCAGGTACAGTTCACACTGCAGTAGATATTATACTGGTTACAGTTCACTATGCAATAGATATTATACCGGGCACATTTCATACTGCAGTAGATATTATACCGGGTACAGTTCACACTGCAGTAGATATTATACCATGTACAGTTCACACTGCATACGTATTACACCGTGTGTAGTTCACACTGCAGCAGATATTATACGCAGTACCGTGCACACTGCAGTGAATATTATAACGTGCAAAGTTCACACTGCAGTGAATATTATAACGTGCACAGTTCACACTGCAGTTGATATTATACCGTGTACAGTTCACACGGCAGTAGATATTATACCGGGTACAGTTCACATTGCAGTAGATATTATACCGGTTACAGTTCACATTGCAGTAGCAATTATACCGGGTACAGTTCACACTGCAGCAGTTATTATACGGGGTATAATTCACACTGCAGTAGATATTATACCGGGTACAGTTCACACTGCAGTAGATATTATACCGGGTACAGTTGACACTGGAGTAGAGATAAAAGTGGGTACAGTTCACACTGCAGTAGAAATTATACCTGGTAAAGTTCTCATTGCAGTAGATATTATACCGGGTACAATTCTCACTGCAGTTAATACGTCCTTACTATACAGTATAAATGCACACGAGGCCCATACTTGAGAAAAGATCACTTTGTGACCAGTTACCTTTATTACCAAGACCTCAAGAGACAGACGGTGGGTGAAGCATTCCCTTTTAAACCGGAACGTCCAGGTTAAGAGTGTCACGCACATGTTCGCCTGCTGTGGTCAGTGTTCTCAAGGTATACAACATGACAGCAGTAAATATAATACCGGGTACAGTTCACACTGCAGTTGATATTATACCGGGTGCACTTCACACTGCAGTAACTATAATACCGGGTACTATTCACACTGCAGTAACTATAATACCGGGTACTATTCACACTGCAGTAACTATAATACCGGGTACAGTTCACACTGCAGTACGTATTACACCGTGTGTAGTTCACACTGCAGTAGATGTTGTACGCAGTACCGTTGACACTGCAGTGAATATTATAACATGCATAGTTCATACGGCAGTAGGTATTATACCGGGTACAGTTCATATTGCAGTAGATATTATACCCAGTACCGTTCACGCTGCATTAAATACTAGAACGTGCACAGTTCATACTTCAATAGGTATTATACCGGATACAGTTCACACCGCAGTAGATATTATACCGGGTACAGTTCACCCTGCAGTAGATATTATACTGGGTACAGTTCACACAGCAGGAGATATTATACTGGGTACACTTGACACTGAAGTAGATATTATACCGGGTATAGTACACACTGCAGAAGCAATTGCACTGGGTACAGTTTACACTGCAGATCGTATTGCATCGTGTGTAGTTCACACTGCAGTGGATAGTATACGCAGTACCGTTCACTCTGCAGTGAATATTATAACGTGCACTGTACACGTTGCAGTCGATATTATACCAGATGTAGTTCAAACTGCAGCGAATATTATACCGGTTACAGCTCACACTGCAGTAGTTATTATACCGGGTGCAGTTCATACTGCAGAAGATATTATACCGGGTATAGTGAACACAGCAGTAGATATTATACCGGGTACAGTTCACCCTGCAGTAGATATTATACTGGGTACAATTCACACTGCAGTAGGTATTATAACGGGTGCAGTTAACACTGCAGTCGATATTATACAGGGTACACTTCACACTGCATTAGCTATTATACGGGGTATACTTCACACTGCAGTGGATACGATACCGGGTACAGTTCACACTGCAGTAGATATTATACCGGGTACAGTTCACACTGCAGTAGATACTATACCGGGTACAGTTCACACTGCAGTAAATATTAAACTGGGTACAGTTCGCACTGCAGTAGATATTAAACTGGGTACAGTTCGCACTGCAGTAGATATTATACCAGGTTTTAATTCTCACTGCAGTTAATATGTCCTTACTATACAGTATAAATGCACACGAGGCCCATTCTTGAGAAAAGATCACATTTTGACCAGTTACCTTTATTACCAAGACCTCAAGAGACAGACGGTGGGTGAAGCATCCCCTTTTAAACCGGAATGTCAGGTTAGGAGAGTCTCGCACAGGTTCGCCTCCTGTGGTCAGTGTTCTCAAGGTATGCAACTTAGGTCAGCTTATACATGGGTTACAATGATAGTTGAATACATGACAGCAGTAAACACAATACCGTACAGTTGACACTGGAGAAGATACTATCCCGGGTACAGTTCACACTGCAGTAGATCTTATACCGGGTACAGTTCACACTGAAGTAGATATTAAATGGGTACTGTTGACAATGCATGAGCTGTTATACTGGTCACACTGCAATAGATATTGTACCAGGTACAGGTTACACTTTTTATACCGGGTACAGTTTGCACTGCAGTAGATATTTTAACGGGTATAGTTCACACTGCAGTAGATATTATACCGGGTACAGTTCACACTGCAGTAGATATTATACCGGGTACAGTTCACACTGCAGTAGATATTTTAACGGGTATAGTTCACACTGCAGTAGATATTATACCGGTTACAGTTCACATTGCAGTAGCAATTATACCGGGTACAGTTCACACTGCAGTAGATATTATACCGGTTACAGTTCACATTGCAGTAGCAATTATACCGGGTACAGTTCACACTGCACACGTATTACACCGTGTGTAGTTCACACTGCAGCAGATATTATACGCAATACCGTGCACACTGCAGTGAATATTATAACGTGCACAGTTCACACTGCAGTTGATATTATACCGGGTACAGTTCACACTGCAGTAGATATTATACCAGTTACACTTCACACTGCAGTAGATATTATACCGGGTACAGTTCACACTGCAGTAGATATTATACCGGGTACACTTCACACTGCAGTAGATATTATACCGGGTACAGTTCACACTGCAGTAGATATTATATCGGGTACAGTTCACACCGCAGTAGATATTATACCGGGTACAGTTCACACTGAAGTAGTTATTATACCAGATACAGTTCACACTGCAGTAGATATTATACCGGGTATAGTTGACACTGGAGTTGAGATAAAAGCTGGTACAGTTAAACTGCAGTAGAAATTATACCTGGTACAGTTCTCATTGCAGTCGATATTATACCGGGTACTGTTCACATCTCAGTAGATATTATGCCGGGTCCAATTCTCACTGCAGTTAATACGTCCTTACTACACAGTATAAATGCACACGAGGCCCATACTTGAGAAAAGATCACTTTGTTAACTTTATTACCAAGACCTCAAGAGACAGACGGTGGGTGAAGCATTCCCTTTTAAACCGGAACGTCCAGGTTAGGAGAGTCTCGCACAGGTTCGCCTGCTGTGCTCAGTGTTCTCAAGGTATACAACTTAGGTCAGCTTATACGTGGGTTAAAATGACAGTTGAATACATGACAGCAGTAAATATAATACCGGGTACAGTTCATACTGCAGTCGATATTATACGGGGTACCATACACACTGCAGTTGATATTATACCGGGTGCACTTCACACTGCAGTAGATATTATACCGGGTACAGTTGAAACTGCAGGAGATATTATACCGTGTGCCATTCACACTGCAGTAGATATTATACCGGGTACAGTTGAAACTGCAGGAGATATTATACCGGGTACAGTTCACACTGAAGTAGATATTAAATGGATACTGTTGACAATGCGTGAGCTGTTATACTGGTCACACTGCAATAGATATTGTACCAGGTACAGGTTACACTTTTTATACCGGGTACAGTTCGCACTGCAGTAGATATTTTAACGGGTATAGTTCACACTGCAGTAGATATTATACCGGGTACAGTTCACACTGCAGTAGATATTATACCGGGTACAGTTCACACTGCAGTAGATATTGTACCGGGTACAGTTCACACTGCAGTAGATATTATACCGGTTACAGTTCACATTGCAGTAGCAATTATACCGGGTACAGTTCACACTGCAGTAGATATTATACCGGTTACAGTTCACATTGCAGTAGCAATTATACCGGGTACAGTACACACTGCACACGTATTACACCGTGTGTAGTTCACACTGCAGCAGATATTATACGCAGTACCGTGCACACTGCAGTGAATATTATAACGTGCACAGTTCACACTGCAGTTGATATTATACCGGGTACAGTTCACACTGCAGTAGACATTATACCGGGTACAGTTCATACTGCAGTCGATATTATACGGGGTACCATACACACTGCAGTAGATATTATACCAGGTACAGTTTACACTGCAGTAGTTATTATACCAGGTAAAGTTCACATTGCAGTCGTTATTATACGCGTTACCGTTCACACTGCATTAAATATTACACCGGGTACAGTTCACAGTGCAGTAAATATTATATCGGGCACAGTTCACAGTGTAGTCGATATTATACCAGATACAGTTCACACTGCAGAAGGTATTATACCTGGTACAGTTCACACTGCAGTAGGTATTATACCTGGTACTGTTCACACTGCAGTAGATATTATACCGGGTACAGTTCACACAGCAGTAGATTTTATACGGGGTACAGAACACTGCAGTACATATTACACATGGTACAGTTAAAACTGCAGGAAATATTATACCTGGTACAGGTCACACAGCAGTAGATATTATACCGGGTACAGTTCACACTGCAGTAGATATTATACCGGGTACAGTACACACTGCAGTAGATATTATACGCAGTACCGTTCACACTGCATTAAATGCTACACCGTGTGTAGTTCACAGTGCAGTCGAAATTATACCGGGTACAGCTCACACTGCAGTAGATATTATACCGGGTACAGTTGTCACTGCAGTAGATATTATACCCAGTACCGTTCACACTGCAGTAATTATTATATCGGGCACAGTTCACGGTGCAGTCGAAATTATACCGGGTACAGTTCACACTGCAATAGATATTATACCGGATACAGTTCACACTGCAGTAGATATTATACCGCGTACTGTTTACACTGCAAGATACTATACCGGATACAGTGCACACTGCAGTAGATATTATACCGCGTACTGTTTACACTGCAAGATACTATACCGGATACAGTGCACACTGCAGTAGATATTATACCGGGTACTATTCACACTGCAGTAACTATAATACCGGGCACAGTTCACACTGCAGTAGCTATTACACTGGGTACAGTTCACACTGCAGTAGATATTATAACGTGCACAGTTCATACTTCAATATGTATTATACCGGATACAGTTCACACCGCAGTAGATATTATACCGGATACAGTTCACACCGCAGTAGATATTATACTGGGTACAGTTCACCCTGCAGTAGACATTATACCGGGTACAGTTCACCCTGCAGTAGATATTATACTGGGTACAGTTCACACAGCAGGAGATATTATACTGGGTACACTTGACACTGAAGTAGATATTATACCGGGTATAGTACACACTGCAGAAGCAATTGCACTGAGTACAGTTTACACTGCAGATCGTATTGCACCGTGTGTAGTTCACACTGCAGTGGATAGTATACGCAGTACCGTTCACTCTGCAGTGAATATTATAATGTGCACTGTACACGTTGCAGTCGATATTATACCGGATGTAGTTCAAACTGCAGTGAATATTATACTGGGTACAGTTCACACTGCACTAGATATTATACCGGTTACAGCTCACACTGTGGTAGTTATTATACCGGGTGCAGTTCATACTGCTGTAGGTATTCTACCCGGTACAGTTCACACTGCAGTAGATATTAAAACAGGTACAGTTGACACTGCAGTAGGTATTGTACCGGGTACAGTTTACACATGTGTAGTTATTATACCAGGTAAAGTTCACATTGCAGTCGTTATTATACGCGGTACCGTTCACACTGCATTAAATATTACACCGGGTACAGTTCACACTGCAGTAGATATTATACCGGGTACAGTTCACACTGCAGTAGATAATATACGGGGTACAGTTCACAGTGTAGTCGATACTATACCTGGTACAGTGCACACTGCAGTAGATATTATATCTGGTATAGTTCACACTGCAGTAACTATAATACCGGGCACAGTTCACACTGCAGTAGCTATTACACTGGGTACAGTTCACACTGCAGTACCTATTACACCGTGTGTAGTTCACAGTGCAGTAGATATTATACGCAGTACCGTTGACACTGCAGTGAATATTATAACGTGCATAGTTCATACGGCAGTAGGTATTATACCGGGTACAGTTCAAATTGCAGTCGATATTATACCCAGTACCATTCACGCTGCATTAAATACTAGAACGTGCACAGTTCATACTTCAATGGGTATTATACCGGATACAGTTCACACCGCAGTAGATATTATACCGGGTACAGTTCACCCTGCAGTAGATATTATACCGGGTACAGTTCACACAGCAGGAGATATTATACTGGGTACACTTGACACTGAAGTAGATATTATACCGGATACAGTACACACTGCAGAAGCTATTGCACTGGGTACAGTTCACACTGCAGTTCGTATTGCACCGTGTGTAGTTCACACTGCAGTAGATATTATACGCAGTACTGTTCACTCTGCAGTGAATATTATAACGTGCACTGTACACGTTGCAGTCGATATTATACCGGATGTAGTTCAAACTGCAGCGAATATTATACTGGGTACAGTTCACACTGCAGTAGATATTATACCGGTTACAGCTCACACTGTAGTAGTTATTATACCGGGTGCAGTTCATTCTGCTGTAGGTATTATACCTGGTACAGTTCACACTGCAGTAGATATTATACCGGGTACAGTTCACACCGCAGTAGATATTATACTGGGTACAGTTCACACCGCAGTAGATATTATACCGGGTTTCAATTCTCACTGCAGTTAATATGTCCTTACTATACAGCATAAATGCACACGAGGCCCATACTTGAGAAAAGATCACTTTGTAACCAGTTACCTTTATTACCAAGTCCTCAAGAGACAGACGGTGGGTGAAGCATTCCCTTTTAAACCGGAACGTCCAGGTTAGGAGTGTCTCCCACAGGTTCGGCTCCTCTGGTCAGTGTTCTCAAGGTATACAACTTAGGTCAGCTTATTCATGGGTTACAATGATAGTTGAATGCATGACAGCAGTAAATATAATACCGGGTACAGTTCACACTGCGGTAGATATTATACCGGGTACAGTTCACACTGCGGTAGATATTATACCGGGTACAGTTCACACTGCGGTAGATATTGTACCGGGTACAGTTGACACTGCTGTAGATATTATACCGGGTACAGTACACACTGCAGGAGATATTATACCGGGTACAGTTCACACTGCAGTAGATATTATATCTGGTATAGTTCACACTGCCGTAAATATAATACCGGGCACAGTTGACACTGCAGTAGATATTAAACTGGGTACAGTTCACACTGCAGTAGATATTATACCGGGCACTATTCACACTGCAGTAAATATAATAACGGGCAGAGTTTACACTGCAGTAGCTATTACACTGGGTACAGTTCACACTGCAGTACCTTTTACACCGTGTGTAGTTCACACTGCAGTAGATGTTATACGCAGTACTGTTCACACTGCAGTGAATATTATAACGTGCATAGTTCATACTGCAGCAGGTATTATATCGGGTACATAAGAACATAAGAATTAGGAACAGGAGGAGGCCATCTAGCCCCTCGAGCCTGCTCCGCCATTCAATAAGATCATGGCTGATCTGGTCGTGGACTCAGCTCTACTTACCCGCCCTCTCCCCGTAACCCTTAATTCCCTTATTGGTTAAAAATCTATCTATCTTTGACTTGAAAACATTCAATGAGCTAGCCTCAACTGCTTCCTTGGGCAGAGAATTCCACAGATTCACAACCCTCTGGGAGAAGAAATTCTTTCTCAACTCAGTATTAAATTGGCTCCTCCGTATTTTGAGGCTGTGCCCCCTAGTTCTAGTCTCCCCGACCAATGGAAACAACCTCTCTGCCTCTATCTTGTCTATCCCTTTTATGATTTTAAGTGTTTCTATAAGATCACCCCTCATCCTTCTGAACTCTAAGGAGTAAAGACCCAGTCTACTCAATCTATCATCATAAGGTAACCCCCTCATTTCTGGAATCAGCCGAGTGAATCGTCTCTGTACCTCTTCCAAAGCTAGTATATCCTTCCTTAAGTAAGGTGACCAAATAGCTCAGTTGGGAGAGCGTTAGACTGAAATAGCTCAGTTGGGAGAGCGTTAGACTGAAGATCTAAAGGTCCCTGGTTCAATCCTGGGTATCGGCAATATCTGGTGATAGGGCCTTGTAAATGTCTGGTGTGTCACCCAGGTAGGGTGGCACGGTTTAATGTCTTTTGTTTTTGCAGATAAACTCCAAAAAGAGTTTCATGCACAAGGACCCCCAGGTCCCTCTGCACCACAGCATGTTGTAATTTCTCCCCATTCAAATAATATTCCCTTTCACTGTTTTTTTTCCCAAGGTGGATGACCTCACACTTTCCGACATTGTATTCCATCTGCCAAACCTTAGCCCATTCGCTTAACCTATCTAAATCTCTTTGCAGCCTCTCTGTGTCCTCTACACAACCCGCTTTCCCACGAATCTTAGTGTCATCTGCAAATTTTGTTGCACTACACTCTGTCCCCTCTTCTAGGTCATCTATGTATATTGTAAACAGTTGTGGTCCCAGTACTGATCCCTGTGGCACACCACTAACCACTGATTTCCAACCGGAAAAAGACCCATTTATCCCGACTCTCTGCCTTCTGTTCGCCAGCCAATTCTCTATCCATGCTAATACATTTCCTCTGACTCCGCGTACCTTTATCTTCTGCAGTAACCTTTTGTGTGGCACCTTATCGAATACCGGGTACAGTTCAAATTGCAGTAGATACTATACCCAGTACTGTTCACGCTGCATTAAATACTATAACGTGCACAGTTCATACTGCAGTAGATATTATACCAGGTACAGTTCACACCGCAGTAGATATTACACCGGGTATAGTTCACACTGCAGTAGATATTATACCGGGTACAGTTCACACTGCAGTAGATATTATACCGGGTACAGTTCACACCGCAGTAGATGTTATACTGGGTACAGTTCGCACTGCAGTAGATATTATACCGGGTTTCAATTCTCACTACAGTTAATATGTCCTTACTATACAGTATAAATGCACACGAGGCCCATACTTGAGAAAAGATCACATTGTGACCAGTTACCTTTATTACCAAGACCTCAAGAGACAGAGGCTGGGTGAAGCATCCCCTTTTAAACCGGAACGTACAGGTTAGGAGTGTCTCCCACAGGTTCACCTCCTGTGGTCAGTGTTCTCAAGGTATACAACTTAGGTCAGCTGAAACATGGGTTACTATGATAGTTGAATACATGACAGTAGTAAATATAATACCGGGTACAGTTCACACTGCGGTAGATATTATACCGGGTACTGTTGACAATGCAGTAGATATTATACCGGGTACAGTTCACACCGCAGTAGATATTATACCGGGTACAGTTGACACTGCTGTAGATATTATACCGGGTACAATTCACACTGCAGTAGATATTATACCGACTGCAGCTCACACTGCAGTAGTTATTATAACGGGTGCAGTTAACACTGCAGTCGATATTATACCGGGTATACTTCACACTGCAGTAGGTATTATACTGGGACATTTTACACTGCAGTAAACATTATACCGGGTACAGTTCACACCGCAGTAGATATTATACTGGGTACAGTTCACAACGCAGTAGATATTATACCTGGTGTAGTTCACACTGCAGTAGATATTATACCGGGTACTATTCACACTGCAGTAACTATAATACTGGGCACAGTTCACACTGCAGTAGCTATTACACTGGGTATAGTTCACACTGCAGTAGGTATTATACCGGGTGCAGTTCAAATTGCAGTAGATATTATACCCAGTACCATTCACGCTGCATTAAATACTAGAACGTGCTCAGTTCATACTTCAATAGGTATTATACCGGGTACAGTTGACACTGCAGTAGATATTATACTGGGTATAGTGAACACTGCAGTAGATATTATACCGGGTACAGTTCACACTGCAGTAGATATTATGCCAGGTACAGTTCACACAGCAGTAGATATTATACCGGGTACAGTCACCCTACAGTAGATATTATACTGGGTACAGTTCACACTGCAGTTCGTATTGCACAGTGTGTAGTTCACACTGCAGTAGATATTATACCGGGTACACTTCACACTGCAGTAGCTATTATACGGAGTACAGTTTACACTGCAGTAGATATTATTATGGGTACAGTTCACACTGCAGGAGATATTATACCGTGTACAGTTCACTCTGCAGTAAACATTATACTGGGTACACTTCACACTGCAGTGGATACGATACCGCGTACAGTTCACACTGCAGTAGACACTATACCGGGTACAGTTCACACTGCAGTAGATATTATACCGGGTACAGTTCACACTGCAGTAGATTTTATACGGGGTACAGAACACTGCAGTAGATATTATACATGGTACAGTTGAAACTGCAGTAGAAATTATACCGGGTACAGCACACACTGCAGTAGATATTATACCGCATACAGTTCCCACTGCAGTAGATATTATAGCGGGTACAGTTCACACTGCAGTTGATCCTATACCGGGTACTATTCACACTGCAGTAGATATTATACCGGGTACAGTTCACACTGCAGTTGATCCTATACCGGGTACTATTCACATTGCAGTAGATATTATACCGGGTACAGTTCACACTGCAGTAGATACTAGACCGGGTACTATTCACACTGCAGCAAATATAATACCGGGCACAGTTGACACTGCAGTCGATATTATACTAGGTACAGTTCACACTACAGTAGATACTATACCTGGTACAGTGCACACTGCAGTAGATATTATATCTGGTATAGTTCACACTGCAGTAGATATTATACCGGGTACTATTCACACTGCAGTAACTATAATACTGGGCACAGTTCACACTGCAGTAGCTATTACACTGGGTATAGTTCACACTGCAGTAGGTATTATACCGGGTGCAGTTCAAATTGCAGTAGATATTATACCCAGTACCATTCACGCTGCATTAAATACTAGAACGTGCACAGTTCATACTTCAATAGGTATTATACCGGATACAGTTCACACCGCAGTAGATATTATACCGGGTAAAGTTCACCCTGCAGTAGATATTATACTGGGTACAGTTCACACAGCAGGAGACATTATACTGGGTACACTTGACACTGAAGTAGATATTATACCGGGTACAGTACACACTGCAGAAGCAATTGCACTGGGTACAGTTCACACTGCAGTTCGTATTGCACCGTGTGTAGTTCACACTGCAGTAGATATTATACGCAGTACTGTTCACTCTGCAGTGAATATTATAATGTGCACTGTACACGTTGCAGTCGATATTATACCGGATGTAGTTCAAACTGCAGTGAATATTATACTGGGTACAGTTCACATCGCAGTAGATATTACACCGGGTATAGTTCACACTGCTGTAGATATTATACCGGGTACAGTTCACACTGCTGTAGATATTATACCGGGTACAGTTCACACTGCAGTAGATATTATACCGGGTACAGTTCACACCGCAGTAGATATTATACCGGGTACAGTTCACACTGCAGTAGATATTATACCGGATACAGTTCACACCGCAGTAGATATTATACCGGGTTTCAATTCTCATTGCAGTTAATATGTCCTTACTATACAGTATAAATGCACACGAGGCCCATACTTGAGAAAAGATCACATTGTGACCAGTTACCTTTATTACCAAGACCTCAAGAGACAGAGGCTGGGTGAAGCATCCCCTTTTAAACCGGAACGTACAGGTTAGGAGTGTCTCGCACAGGTTCGCCTCCTGTAGTCAGTGTTCTCAAGGTATACAACTTCGGTCAGCTGAAACATGGGTTACTATGACAGTTGAATACATGACAGCAGTAAATATAATACCGGGTACAGTTCACACTGCGGTAGATATTATACCGGGTACTGTTGACAATGCAGTAGATATTATACCGGGTACAGTTCTCACTGCTGTAGATATTATACCGGGTACAGTTGACACTGCAGAATATATTTTACCGGGTATAGTGAACACTGCAGTAGATATTATACCGGTTGCAGCTCACACTGCAGTAGTTATTATAACGGGTGCAGTTAACACTGCAGTAGATATTATACTGGGACAGTTTACACTGCAGTAGATATTATTACGGGTACAGTTCACACTGCAGGAGATATTATACCGTGTACAGTTCACACTGCAGTAAACATTATACCGGGTACAGTTCACACCGCAGTAGATATTATACTGGGTACAGTTCAAAACGCAGTAGATATTATACCTGGTGTAGTTCACACTGCAGTAAATATTATACCGGGTACAGTTGACACTGCAGAAGACATTATACTGGGTATAGTGAACACTGCAGAAGATATTATACTGGGCATAGTGAACACTGCAGTGGATACGATACCGCGTACAGTTCACACTGCAGTAGATATTATACCGGGTACAGTTTACACTGCAGCAGATATTATACCGGGTATAGTTCACACTGAAGTAGATATTATACCGGGTACAGTTCACACTGCAGCAGATATTATACCGGGTGCAGTTCACACTGCAGTAGATGTTGTCCGCAGTACTGTTCACACTGTAGTGAATATTATAACATGCGCAGTTCATACTGCAGAAGGTATTATACTGGGTACAGTTCACACTGCAGTTCGTATTGCACCGTGTGTAGTTCACACTGCAGTAGATATTATACCGGTTGCAGCTCACACTGCAGTAGTTATTATACGGGTGCAGTTAACACTGCAGTCGATATTATACTGGGACAGTTTACACTGCAGTAGATATTATTATGGGTACAGTTCACACTGCAGGAGATATTATACCGTGTACAGTTCACACTGCAGTAAACATTATACCGGGTACAGTTCACACCGCAGTAGATATTATACTGGGTACAGTTCACAACGCAGTAGATATTATACCTGCTATAATTCACACTGCAGTAGGTGTTGTACGCAGTATTGTTCACAATTCAGTGAATATTATAACATGCGCAGTTCATACTGCAGAAGGTATTATACTGGGTACAGTTCACACTGCAGGAGATATTATACCGGGTATAGTTGACACTGCAGTAGATATTATACCTGCTGTAGTTCACATGCAGTAGATATTATACCGGGTACAGTTGACACTGCAGAAGATATTTTACCGGGTATAGTGAACACTGCAGTAGATATTATACCGGATACAGTTCACACTGCAGTAGATATTATGCCGGGTACAGTTCACACTACAGTAGATATTATACCGGGTACCGTTCACACGGCAGGAGATATTATACCGGGTATAGTTGACACTGCAGTAGATATTATACCTGCTGTAGTTCACATGCAGTAGATATTATACCGGGTACAGTTGACACTGCAGAAGATATTTTACTGGGTATAGTGAACACTGCAGTAGATATTATACCGGATACAGTTCACACTGCAGTAGATATTATGCCGGGTACAGTTCACACTACAGTAGATATTATACCGGGTACCGTTCACCCTGCAGCAGATATTATACTGGGTACAGTTCACACTGCAGTTCGTATTGCACCGTGTGTAATTCACACTGCAGTAGATATTATACCGGTTGCAGCTCACACTGCAGTAGTTATTATAACGGGTGCAGTTAACACTGCAGTCGATATTATACTGGGACAGTTTACACTGCAGTAGATATTATTATGGGTACAGTTCACACTGCAGGAGATATTATACCGTGTACAGTTGACACTGCAGAAGATATTATACCGGGTATAGTTCACACTAAAGTAGATATTATACCGGGTACAGTTCACACTGCAGCAGATATTATACCGGGTGCAGTTCACACTGCAGTAGATGTTGTCCGCAGTACTGTTCACACTGCAGTGAATATTATAAGATGCGCAGTTCATACTGCAGAAGGTATTATACTGGGTACAGTTCACACTGCAGGAGATATTATACCGGGTACAGTTGACACTGCAGTAGACATTATACCTGGTGTAGTTCACACTGCAGTAGATACTATACCGGTTGCAGCTCACACTGCAGTAGTTATTATAACGGGTGCAGTTAACATTGCAGTCGATATTATACGGGGTACAGTTTACACTGCAGTAGATATTATTATGGGTACAGTTCACACTGCAGGAGATATTATACCGTGTACAGTTCACACTGCAGTAAACATTATACCGGGTACAGTTCACACCGCAGTAGATATTATACTGGGTACAGTTCACAACGCAGTAGATATTATACCTGCTATAGTTCACACTGCAGTAGATGTTGTACGCAGTACTGTTCACACTGCAGTGAATATTATAACATGCGCAGTTCATACTGCAGAAGGTATTATACTGGGTACAGTTCACACTGCAGGAGATATTATACCGGGTATAGTTGACACTGCAGTAGATATTATACCTGCTGTAGTTCACATGCAGTAGATATTATACCGGGTACAGTTGACACTGCAGTAGGTATTATACCTGGCGTAGTTGCCACTGCAGTAGATATTATACCGGGTACAGTTGACACTGCAGAAGATATTTTACCGGGTATAGTGAACACTGCAGTAGATATTATACCGGATACAGTTCACACTGCAGTAGATATTATGCCGGGTACAGTTCACACTACAGTAGATATTATACCGGGTACAGTTCACCCTGCAGTTCGTATTGCACCGTGTGTAGTTCACACTGCAGTAGATATTATACCGGTTGCAGCTCACACTGCAGTAGTTATTATAACGGGTACAGTTAACACTGCAGTCGATATTATACTGGGACAGTTTACACTGCAGTAGATATTATTACGGGTACAGTTCACACTGCAGGAGATATTATACCGTGTACAGTTCACACTGCAGTAAATATTATACCGGGTACAGTTGACACTGCAGAAGATATTATACTGGGCATAGTGAACACTGCAGTGGATACGATACCGCGTACAGTTCACACTGCAGTCGATATTATACCGGGTACAGTTCACACTGCAGCAGATATTATACCGGGTACAGTTGACACTGCAGGAGATATTATACCGGGTACAGTTGACACTGCAGTAGATATTATACCTGGTGTAGTTCACACTGCAGTAGATATTATGCCGGGTACAGTTCACACTGCAGTAGATATTATGCCGGGTACAGTTCACCTCGCAGTAGATGTTATACCGGGTACAATTCACCCTGCAGCAGATATTATACTGGGTACAGTTCACACTGCAGTTCGTATTGCACCGTGTGTAGTTCACACTGCAGTCGATATTATATCGGGTACAATTCACACTGCAGTAGGTATTATAACGGGTGCAGTTAACACTGCAGTCGATATTATACCGGGTACACTTCACACTGCAGTAGATATTATACCGTGTTTTAATTCTCACTGCAGTTAATATGTCCTTACTACACAGTATAAATGCACACGAGGCCCATACTTGAGAAAAGATCACTCTGTGACCTGTTACCTTTATTACCAAGACCTCAAGAGACAGACGGTGGGTGTAGCATCCCCTTTTAAACCGGAACGTCAGGTTAGGAGTGTCTCGCACAGGTTCGCCTGCTGTGGTCAGTGTTCTCAAGGTATGCAACTTAGGTCAGCTTATACATGGGTTACAATGATAGTTGAATACATGACAGCAGTAAACACAATACCGTACAGTTGACACTGGAGAAGATATTATACGGGTATAGTTCACACTGCAGTAGATATTATAACGGGTACTGTTGACACTGCATGAGTTATTATACTGGTCACACTGCAATAGATATTGTACCAGGTACAGGTTACACTGCAGTAGATTTTATACCGGGTACAATTCACACCACAGTAGATATTTACCAGTTACAGTTCACTCCGCAGTAGATATTATAAGGGGTACACTTCACACTGCAGTAGATATTATACCGGGTACAGTTCACACTGCAGGAGATATTATACCGGGTGCAGTTCACACTGCAGTAGATATTATACCGGGTGCAGTTCACACTGCAGGAGATATTATACCGGGTACAGTACACAGTGCAGTCGATATTAGACTGGGTACAGTTCACACTGCAGTAGATATTTTAACGGGTACAGTTCACACTGCAGTTGATATTTTAACGGGTACAGTTCACACTGCAGTTGATATTATACCGGGTACAGTTCACACTGCAGTAGATATTATACCGGGTGCAGTTCACACTGCAGGAGATATTTTTACGGGTATAGTTCACACTGCAGTAGATATTATACCGGGTGCAGTTCACACTGCAGTAGATATTTTAACGGGTATAGTTCACACAGCAGTAGATATTATACCGGTTACAGCTCACACTGCAGTAGATATTTTAACGGGTATAGTTCACACAGCAGTAGATATTATACCGGGTGCAGTTCACACTGCAGGAGATATTTTTACGGGTATAGTTCACACAGCAGTAGATATTATACCGGTTACAGCTCACACTGCAGTAGATATTATAACGGGTGCAGTTAACACTGCAGTCGATATTATACCGGGTACACTTCAAACTGCAGTAGGTATTATACGGGGTACAGTTTACACTGCAGTAGATATTATTACGGGTACAGTTCACACTGCAGGAGATATTATACTGTGTACAGTTCACTCTGCAGTAAACATTATACCGGGTAAACTTCACACTGCAGTAGATATTATTACGGGTACAGTTCACACTGCAGTAGATACTATACTGGGTACAGTTCACACCGCAGTAGATATTATACTGGGTACAGTTCACACTGCAGTAGATATTATACCGTGTTTTAATTCTCACTGCTGTTAATATGTCCTTACTACACAGTATAAATGCACACGAGGCCCATACTTGAGAAAAGATCACTTTGTTACCTTTATTACCAAGACCTCAAGAGACAGACGGTGGGTGAAGCATCCCCTTTTAAACCGGAACGTCAGGTTAGGAGTGTCTCGCACAGGTTCGCCTGCTGTGGTCAGTGTTCTCAAGGTATGCAACTTAGGTCAGCTTATACATGGGTTACAATGATAGTTGAATACATGACAGCAGTAAACACAATACCGTACAGTTGACACTGGAGAAGATATTATACGGGTATAGTTCACACTGCAGTAGATATTATAACGGGTACTGTTGACACTGCATGAGTTATTATACTGGTCACACTGCAATAGATATTGTACCAGGTACAGGTTACACTGCAGTAGATTTTATACCGGGTACAATTCACACCACAGTAGATATTTACCAGTTACAGTTCACTCCGCAGTAGATATTATAAGGGGTACACTTCACACTGCAGTAGATATTATACCGGGTACAGTTCACACTGCAGGAGATATTATACCGGGTGCAGTTCACACTGCAGTAGATATTATACCGGGTGCAGTTCACACTGCAGGAGATATTATACCGGGTACAGTACACAGTGCAGTCGATATTAGACTGGGTACAGTTCACACTGCAGTAGATATTTTAACGGGTACAGTTCACACTGCAGTTGATATTTTAACGGGTACAGTTCACACTGCAGTTGATATTATACCGGGTACAGTTCACACTGCAGTAGATATTATACCGGGTGCAGTTCACACTGCAGGAGATATTTTTACGGGTATAGTTCACACTGCAGTAGATATTATACCGGGTGCAGTTCACACTGCAGTAGATATTTTAACGGGTATAGTTCACACAGCAGTAGATATTATACCGGTTACAGCTCACACTGCAGTAGATATTTTAACGGGTATAGTTCACACAGCAGTAGATATTATACCGGGTGCAGTTCACACTGCAGGAGATATTTTTACGGGTATAGTTCACACAGCAGTAGATATTATACCGGTTACAGCTCACACTGCAGTAGATATTATAACGGGTGCAGTTAACACTGCAGTCGATATTATACCGGGTACACTTCAAACTGCAGTAGGTATTATACGGGGTACAGTTTACACTGCAGTAGATATTATTACGGGTACAGTTCACACTGCAGGAGATATTATACTGTGTACAGTTCACTCTGCAGTAAACATTATACCGGGTAAACTTCACACTGCAGTAGATATTATTACGGGTACAGTTCACACTGCAGTAGATACTATACTGGGTACAGTTCACACCGCAGTAGATATTATACTGGGTACAGTTCACACTGCAGTAGATATTATACCGTGTTTTAATTCTCACTGCTGTTAATATGTCCTTACTACACAGTATAAATGCACACGAGGCCCATACTTGAGAAAAGATCACTTTGTTACCTTTATTACCAAGACCTCAAGAGACAGACGGTGGGTGAAGCATCCCCTTTTAAACCGGAACGTCAGGTTAGGAGAGTCTCGCACAGGTTCGCCTGCTGTGGTCAGTGTTCTCAAGGTATGCAACTTAGGTCAGCTTATACATGGGTTACAATGACAGTTGAATACATGACAGCAGTAAATACAATACCGTACAGTTGAAACTGGAGAAGATACTATCCCGGGTACAGTTCACACTGCAGTAGATATTATTACGGGTACAGTTCACACTGCAGTAGATATTTTAACGGGTACAGTTCACACCGCAGTAGATATTATACCGGGTACAGTACACAGTGCAGTCGATATTAGACTGGGTACATTTCACAACGCAGTAGATATTATACCGGGTACAGTTCACACTGCAGTAGATATTATACCGGGTACAGTTGACACTGCAGTAGATATTATACCTGGTATAGTTCACACTGCAGTAGATATTATACCTGGTATAGTTCACACTGCAGTAGATATTATACCGGGTACAGTTGACAGTGCAGGAGATATTATACAGGGTACAGTTCACACAGCAGTCGATACTATACCCTGTGCAGTTCACAATGCAATAGATATTATACCTGGTATAGTGAACACTGCAGTAGATATTATACCGGGTACAGTTCACACTGCAGTAGATACTATACCGGGTACAGTTCACACTGCAGTAGATATTATACCGGATACAGTTCACACTGCAGTAGATATTGTACTCAGTACCGTTCACACTGCAGTGAATATTATAACGTGCACAGTTCATACTGCACTAGATATTTTAACGGGTACAGTTCACACTGCAGTAGATATTATACCGGGTACTGTACACAGTGTAGTAGATATTTTAGCGCATAGATATTGTACAGGGTACAGTTTACATTGCAGTAGATATTATACAGGGTGCAGTTCACACTGCAGTCGATATTATACCGGGTAGAGTTCACACTGCAGTAGATATTATACCGGGTACAGTTGACACTGCAGTATACATTATACCGGTACAGTTCACACTGCAGTAGGTATTATTCCGGGTACTGTTGACACTGCATGAGTTATTATACTGGTCACACTGCAATAGATATTGTACCTGGTACAGGTTACACTGCAGTAGATATTATACCGGGTACAGGTCACACTGCAGTAGATATTATGTCCAATGCCGTTCACACTGCCGTAAATATTATACTGGGTACTGTTGACAGTGCATGAGGCATTATACGGGGTACTGTTAACACTGCCGTAGATATTATACGGGGTACAGTTCACACTGCAGTAGATATTATACCTGATACTGTTCACACTGCTGTAGATATTACACCGGGTACAGTTCACACTGCAGTAGATATTATACCGGGTACAGTTCACACTGCAGTCGATATTATACCGGGGTCGATTCACACTGCAGTAGATATTATACCGAGTGCAGTTGACACAGCAGTAGATAATATATCGGATACAATTCACACTGCTGTAGATATTATACCGGGTACAGTTCACACTGCAGTAGATATTATACCGGGTACAGTTCGCATTGCAGTAGATATTATACCGGGTACAGTTCACACTGCAGTAGATATTATACCGGGTATAGTTCACATTGCAGTAAATATTATACCGGTACAGTTGACACTGCAGTCGATATTATACCGGGTACAGTTCACACTGCAGTAGACATTATACCATTGCATTTTACACTGCTGTAGATATTATTCCTGGTACAGTTCACACTGCGGTAGATATTATACTGGGTACAGTTCACACTGCAGTAGATATTATACCTGTTGTGTATCTGTTAAGCATGCACTCCCATGTTCGGCCACCAGGGAGCGCATCTGCTCAAGTCCCAAGTGATCCCAGCATCCCTTGGGAGCACTTTATATAAGCTGGCCCCTAAGGCCTGTTCCTCACTCTGGAGTGTCTTAATAAAGACTGAGGTCACTGTTACTTTAACCTCCCTGTGTGCAGCCTCATCTGTGTTAAGAACACAATAAGTGGCGACGAGTATACGAATCCAACGCAAAGATGCAGCAAACTCTGGGCATCCTGGAGAAGTTCTCGGAGGGTGAGGACTGGGAAGCCTATGTCGAACGGCTAGACCAGTACTTTATAGCCAACGAGCTGGACGGAGAATGAAGCGCTGCAAAAAGGAGAGCGGTCCTCCTCACAGTCTGCTGGACACCGACCAACAGCCTCATGAAGAATCTTCTGGCACCAATGAGACCCCACAGATAAGTCATATGAGGAGCTGTGTACACTGGTTCAGGATCATCTTAACCCAAGGGAGAGCATGCTGATGCCGAGGTATCGGTTCTACACATGCCAGCGATCTGAAGGTCAGGAAGTGGCGAGCTATGTCGCGAGCTAAGGCGACTTGCAGGACAATGTGAGTTTGATGGCTACCTGGAGCAAATGCTCAGAGACTTTTTTGTACTGGGGATTGGCCACGAGACCATCCTACGAAAACTTTTGACAGTAGAGACCACCGACTCTCAGTCAGTCCATTGTGATAGCACAGGCGTTTATGTCCATCAGCGATAACACCAAATAAATCTCTCAGCACACAAGTGCTAGCAATGTTCATAAATTAACTGGAACTGTGTTTGCCAGCAGAAATGTACAGGGCAGAACCCACGAGTCTGCAACTGCCAGCAGGCCTCAGGTGACCCGGAGTCCCCAACAAAGGATGAATGCAAGACAATTCATACCTTGTTGGCGTTGTGGAGGCTTCCATTCAGCCTATTCATGCTGCTTCAAAGGGTATGTTTGCAATAGCTGTGGAACAGTGGGGCACCTCCAACGAGCTTGCAAACGAGCTGCAAACTCTGCAAAACCTGCCAGATCGGTCCACGGTGGATCAAAGCAATTTCGAACCTCAGAGAGAGGAGGCAGATGCTGAAGTACACGGGGTGCACACATTTCCAATGAAATGACCACCTATAATGCACTGGCGCTAGCCAATCCATCATGAGTAAAAAGATGTTTGCGAGACTGTGGTGCAACAAGGCACTCAGACCAGCCCTGAGCCCCATCCATACGAAACTGAGAACGTACACCAAAGAGCTTATCACTGTCCTGGGCTGCGCCATGGTCAAGGTCACCTACGAGGGCACGGTGCACGAACTGCCACTGTGGATTGTCCCAGGCGATGGCCCCACACTGTTTGGAAGGAGCTGGCTGGGCAAAATCTGCTGGAACTGGGATGACATCCGAGCGCTATCACATGTCGATGAGGCCTCAGGTTCTTGACAAATTTCCTTCCCTTTTTAAGCCAGGCATTGGAAACTTTTCCGGGGAAAAGGTGCAGATCCACTTGGTCCCAGAGGCACGACCCATTCACCACAAGGCGCGAGCGGTACCTCACATGATGAGGGAGAAAGTGGACAGGCTGCAATGCGAGGGCATCATCTCCTCAGTGGAATTCAGCGAGTGGGCCAGCCCGATTGTTCCAGGACTCAAAAGTGATGGCATGATCAGGATTTGCGGCAATTATAAAGCTGGAAACCGATCACAAGCCCCTCATATCCCTGTTCGCTGAAAACAAGGGGATAAATACTAATGCCTCAGCCCACATACAAAGGTGGACACTCAGCGCGATCAGCATATAACTATACCATCCGTCACAGGGCAGGCACCGAGAACTGTGCGGATGCTCTCAGTCGGCTACCATGGGGGTGGAAATGATGCAGCCTGCAAACTTGTTGATGGTGGCGCAGCCCGCAGACTTGTTGATGATCACGGAAGCGTTTGAAAATGATAAATCACCTGTCACAGCCCGCCAGATTAGGACTTGGACCAGCCAAGATCCTCTGCTGTCCCTAGAAAAAAACTGTTTACTGCATGGGAGCTGGGCCAGCATCCCTGTTTTAATGCAAGAGCCAATCAAACCGTTCCAGCGACGAAAGGACGAGCTGTCCATTCAGGCAGACTACCTGTTGTTGGGTAACCACGTAGTGCTACCAAAAAGGGGCAGGGAGACGTTCATCTCGGATCTCCACAGCACACACCCGGGTATAGTAATGATGAAAGCGATAGCCAGATCCCACGTGTGGAGGCCCGGTATCGACTCTGACTTAGACTCCTGTGTACGGCAATGCAGCGTATGTGCTCAGTTGAGCAACGCGCCCAGAGAGGCACCACTGAGTTTGTGGTCCTGGCCCTCCAGACCATGGTCGAGGATCCACGTCGACTATGCGGGCCCGTTTCTCGGTAAAATGTTCCTGGTGGTGGTGGATGCTTTTTCAAAATGGATTTAACGTGAAATAATGTCGGGAAGCACCGCCACCACCACCATTGAAAGCCTGAGGGCCATGTTTGCCACCCATGGCCTGCCTAACATACTGGTCAGTGACAACGGGCCATGTTTCACCAGTGCCGAATTTAAAGAATTCATGACCCGCGATGGGATCAAACATGTCACCTCGGCCCCGTTTAAACTAGCCTCCAATGGGCAGGCAGAGCGGGCAGTACAAACCATCAAACAGAGCCTTAAACGAGTCACAGAAGGCTCATTCCAAACCCACCTGTCCCGAGTACTGCTCAGCTACTGCACGAGACCCCACTCGCTCACAGGGGTGCCCCCAGCTGAGCTACTCATGAAAAGGACACTTAAAACATGACTCTCGCTGGTTCAACCCAACCTGCATGATCAGGTAGAGAGCAGGCGGCAGCAACAAAATGTAAACGATGGTCGCACCACTGTGTCATGGGAAACTGATCTGAATGACCCTGTATATGTGCTAAACTATGGACATGGTCCCAAGTGGATCGCGGGCACGGTGATAACTAAAGGAGGGAATAGGGTGTTTGTAGTTAAACTAGACAATGGATAAATTTGCAGAAAGCACCTGGACCAAACGAGACTGCGGTTCACAGACTGCCCTGAACAACCCACAGCAGACACCACCTTTTTCGAGCCCACGACACACACCCAAAGGATCAACGACACCACGCCGGACCAGGAAATCGAACCCATCACTCCCAACAGCCCAGCAAGGCCAGGCTCACCCAGCAGCCCTGCAAGGCCAAAAACACGCCAGCCCAGCAAGAGCACAGCCAACACGCCACAACAAACAGTTGTACCGAGGCTGTCCACCAGGGAAAGAAAGGCTCCCGACCACCTCACCTAGTAAATAGTTTTCACTTTGACTTTCGGGGGGGAGTGATGTTGTGTATCTGTAAAGCATGCACTCCCATGTTCCACCACCAGAGAGCGCATCCCCTAAAGTCTCAAGGGATCCCAGCATCCCTTGGGAGCACTGTGTATAAGCCGGCCCCGAACTCTGCTCCTCACACTGGAGTGTCTTAATAAAGACTGAGGTCACTGTTACTTTAACGTCCCTGTGAGCAGTCTCATCTGTGTTAGGAACACAATAATACCGGGTACAGTTGACATTGCAGTAGATATTACACTGGGTGCAATTCACACTGCAGTAAATATTATACCGGGTACATTTCACACTGCAGTAGATATTATAACTGGTACAGTTCACAATGCAGTTGATAATATACCGGGTACAGTTCACACAGCAGTAGATATTATGCCGGGTGTAGTTCACACTGCAGTCGATATTATACTGGGTACAGTTAACACTGCAGTAGGTATTATAGCGGGTGCAGTTGACACTGCAGTACATATTATACCAGGTAAGGTTCACACTCCGGTAGATATTATACCGGGTACAGTTAACACTGCAGTAGATATTATACCGGGTACAGTTCACACTGCAGTAGATATTATACCGGGTACAGTTCACACTGCAGCAGATATTATACTGGGTACAGTATACACTGCAGTAGAAGTTATACCTGGTACAGTTCACACGGCAGTAGATATTATTCCGGGCACAGTTCACACTGCTGTAGATATTATACCGGGTGCAGTTCACACTGCAGGAGATATTATACCTGCTACAGTATACACTGCAGTAGAAATTATACCTGGTACAGTTCACACGGCAGTAGATATTATTCCGGGTACAGTTCACACTGCTGTAGATATTATACCGGGTGCAGTTCACACTGCAGGAGATATTATACCTGCTACAGTTCACACTGCAGTAGATATTATACCGGGTACAGTATACACTGCAATAGAAGTTATACACTGTACAGTTCACACTGCAGTAGATGTTATACCGGGTACAGTTCATACTGCAGTGGATATTACACCGGGTACAGTTCACATTGCAGTAGACATTATACCTGTGTCATGTATCTTACATTATTATATATAACTGTATCCTAACATGCTATACATGACTGTAATAAGATATTACCTGTAACCACCAGCATACCTTACCACCAGGGGTGCACTTGCAAGAGACAGGTATATAAGGACAGGTCTCAGGCAAGTGCAGCATTCCAGAGCTGTGAAATAAAGGTGCAGGTCCAGAGTGACCTTGACTTCACTACATGTCTCGTGTGAATCTGTACTGAGGGGACAGGTCTTTACAGTGGCGACGGGTTACGGGATTACAGAATCCACAGAATGGCGAACAACGGATCAGATGAAAAGTACAATGCGGGAGACAATTGGGAGGACTTTATAGAAAGGCTCCAGCAAAGCTTTGTAACCAAAGACTAGTTAGACGACGATAAGGCAGATAAGAGCCCATGTCTTGACCAGCTGTGGCTCGAAAACATACGATTTAATGAAGGATCTGTTGGCACCCGAGAAACCAGCAAACAAGTCGTTTTAAGAATTGAGCACACTGGTAAGAGACCACCTGAAGCCAGCGAGCAGCCTACACATGGCCAGACACAGGTTCTACAACTACAGACTACTGCAGGAAGGCATTATATCACCTGTGGAATTTAGCGACTGGGCAAGTCCCATCGTCCCAGTCATGAAGCCTGATGGATCCGTACGAATCTGTGGGGACTACAAATCTACCATAAACAGAGTCTCCCTACAGGACCAGTACTCGCTGCCCAGAGCGGAGGACTTATTTGCCACATTGGCTGGAGGTAAACTTTTCTCAAAATTAGACCTCACATCTCCGTATATGACGCAAGAATTGACCAAGGAATCCAAGATACTCACCACCATCAACACACATCGAGGCCTTTTCATGTACAATCGATGCCCATTTGGCATCAGGTCGGCAGCTGCCATATTCCAGCGCAACATGGAGAGTCTGCTCAAGTCCATCCCGGGGACGGTTGTATTTCAAGACGACATACTTATCACGGGCAGGGACACTGACTCCCATCTCCGTAATTTGGAGGAAGTACTAAAGCGGTTGGATCGGGTAGGCTTACGAGTCAAGAAATCCAAGTACCTGTTTCTCGCACCCGAGGTTGAATTTTTGGGCAGAAGGATTGCCGCTGATGGAATCCGCTCAACAGAGTCCAAAACAGAAGCAATTCGCCTGGCACCCAGGCCCCGAAATGTCTCAGAACAGCGCGTCTTTCTCAGGCTACTCAATTACTTTGGGAACTTTATGCAGAACTTAAGCACGCTGCTGGAGCCTCTCCACGTGCTACTCAGGAAGGGGTGTGATTGGTTTTGGGGGGACGCCTAAGAACGCGCCTTCAATAAGGCACACAACCTTCTGTGTTCCAACAGTGTTCTGACTTTCTTTGAGCCAGATAAAAAGTTAGTTCTCACATGCGATGCGTCAACGTATGGGGTCGGGTGTGTTTTGCAAGATGTCAATTGTGCGGGCAAATTACAACCCGTAGCTTATGCCTCCAGGTCACTCTCGCGGGCGGAGCGCGGGTACAGAATGGTAGAGAAGGAGGCGCTCGTGTGCGTGTACGGTGTCAAAAAGATGCACCAACACCTTTTCGGGGCCAAGTTCGCGTTAGAAACCGACCACAAGCCCCTCACGTCCCTCCTATCCGAGAGCAAGGCAATAAACGCCAACGCCTCGGCGCGAATTCAACGGTGGGCATTCATGCTGGCATCCTACGACTTTACCATAAGGCACAGACCAGGCACAGACAACTGTGCCGACGCACTCAGCAGGCTACCCCTGGCGACCATGGAAGGGTCTGACGAACAGGACTGTGAGATAGTCATGGCAATCAATGTCTTTGAGTCCACAGGTTCGCCCATGACGGCTTGCCAAATCAGAGCCTGGACAGCCAGCGACCCCACGTTATCCTTAGTAAAAAGATGTGTCCTAACCGGTGACTGGGCAGAGGCTCGCGATGCTTGCCCCGAAGAATTAAAGCCCTTTCACAGGCGCATGCATGAGCTATCACTACAAGCAGACTGCCTGATGTGGGGCAGCCGAGTAGTCAGCCTCTGCGAGGCAGAGAGGCATTTGTCCGGGAGCTCCACCGTGAGCACCCGGGGATCGTTTTCATGAAGGCCATAGCCAGATCCCACGTCTGGTCGCCTGGTATTGACGCGGACTTGGAGCTCTGCGTCCGAAGGTGCACCATTTGTGCCCAACTCAGCAATGCCCCCAGGGAGGCTCCACTGAGCCCCTGGCCCTGGCCGACCAAACCATGGTCGCGGGTGCACGTAGACTATGCGGGCCCATTCATGGGCAAAATGTTCCTCGTAGTTGTAGATGCATTTTCAAAGTGGATCGAATGCACCATTTTAAACTCGAGCACAACCTCCACCACTGTGGAGAGCCTCGCAACCATGTTTGCAACGCACAGAATCCCTGGCAAATTGGTCAGTGACAATGGTCCGTGCTTCACCAGCGCAGAATTCCAAGACTTTATAATTGACCACGGCATAAATCATGTCAAGACAGCACCGTTCAAGCCGGCCTCCAACGGCCAGGCGGAGAGACCAGTGCAAATCATTAAACAAGGCATGCTTAAAATCCAAGGTCCCACGCTGCAGGGTCGCCTGTCGCAACTGCTGCTGGCATACAGATCTCGTCCTCCCTCACTGACTGGGATCCTCCCCGTGCAACTGTTGATGAAAAAGACTTTAAAAACAAGGCTCTCATTAATTCTCCCAGACATGCACGAAATCGTTGAGGCAAAGCGCCGTAAGCTGACTGAGTACCATGACAGAAATTCGAGGGGGAGATGGAATGAGATCGGGGACAAAGTGTTTGTACTAATATGGCAGGGGTCCGAAATGGCTTGCAGGGACAGTAACGGGCAAGGAAGGAAACAGGCTACTGGTAGTACAAATGGACAATGGCAAAACCTGCTGGAGGCAAGTGGACCAAGTCAAAAGCAGGTTTACCAAAAACACTGCGGAACCAGAGGCAGACTACAATGTGGAACTCGCACCACACCTGGTGGACAGACAGAGGGAACAACCTGAGGAAAGGGCAATCCCAACAGACAGCCCAGGTGAGTCAACAACAATCACACCAATCGAAACAGACAGCCCAGGCAAGATACCAGCAACCACACCCAAAGAAAAACAGACACCAAGGCAAACAACTGAACCAAAACTCAGACGCTCCACGCGAGAGCGGAGACCACCTGAGAGATTGAACCTATAAAGACAATAAGACCTTGGGGGAGGGTGATGTCATGTATCTTACATTATTATATATAACTGTTTCCTAACATGCTATACATGACTGTAATAAGATATGGCCTGTAACCACCAGCAAACCTTACCACCAGGGGTGCACTTGCAAGAGGCCGGTATATAAGGACAGGTCTCAGGCAAGTGCAGCACTCCAGAGCTGTGAAATAAAGATGCAGGCCCAGAGTGACCTTGACTTCACTACATGCCTCGTATGAATCTGTACTGAGGGGACAGGACTTTACAGGGTGCAGTTCACACTGCAGTAGATATTATACCGGGTACATTTCACACCGCAGTAGGTATTATACCTGATACAGTTCACAATGCAGTTGATAATATAACGGGTACAGTTCACACTGCAGGAGATATTATACCGGGTACAGTTCACACTGCAGTAGATATTATACCGGGTAAAGTTGACACTGCAGTAGATATTATACCGGGTACAGATCACTCTGCAGTAGATATTATACCGAGTGTAATTGACAGTGCAATAAATATGACACCAGGTACAGTTCAGACTGGAGTAGATATTATACCGGGGTACAGTTGACACTGCAGTAGATTTAATACCGGGTACTGTTCACACTGCAGTATATATTATACCGGGTACAGTTCACTCTGCAGTAGTTATTGTACTGGTACAGTTCACACGCCAGTAGATATTATACTAGGTATAGTTCACAGTGCATTAGATTTCATATCGGGTACAGTTGACACTACAGTAGATATTATACCGGGTACAGTTGACACTGCAGTAGATATTATACCGGGTACAATTGACACTGCAGGAGATATTATACCGGGTATAGTTCACACTGCAGTAGGTATTATACCGGGTACAGTTAACACTGCATAGGTATTCTACCGGGTACAGTTGACACTGCAGTAGATATTATACTAGGTACAGTTCACACTGCAGTAGATATTATACCGGGTACAGTTGACATTGCAGTCGATATTATACCGGGTACAGTTCACACTGCAGTGGATATTATACCGGGTACAGTTGACATTGCAGTCGATATTATACCGGGTACAGTTCACACTGCAGTAGATATTATACCGGGTGCAGTTGCCACTGCAGTAGATATTATACCGGGTACAGTTGACACTGCATAGGTATTCTACCGGGTACAGTTGACACTGCAGTAGATATTATACTAGGTACAGTTCACACTGCAGAAGATATTATACCGGGTACAGTTCACACTGCAGTAGATATTACACCGGGTACAGATCACTCTGCAGTAGATATTATACCGATTGTAATTGACAGTGCAATAGATATTACACCAGATACAGTTCAGACTGGAGTAGATATTATAGCGGGGTACAGTTGACACTGCAGTAGATTTAATACCGGGTACTGTTCACACTGCAGTAGATATTATACCGGGTACAGTTCATTCTGCAGTAGTTATTGTACCGGTACAGTTCACACGCCAGTAGATATTATACGAGGTACAGTTCACAGTGCATTAGATTTCATACCGGGTACAGTTGACACTGCAGTAGATATTATACCTGGTACAGTTGACACTGCACTAGATATTATACCGGGTACAGTTGTCACTACAGCAGATATTATACCTGGTACAGTTCACACTGCAGTAGATATTATACCGAGTACAGTTGACACTGCAGTAGATATTATACCGGGTACAGTTCACACTGCAGTAGATATTATACCGAGTACAGTTGACACTGCAGGAGATATTATACCGGGTACAGTTGACACTGGACTAGATATTATACCTGGTACAGTTGACACTGCAGTAGATATTATACCGAGTACAGTTGACACTGCAGTAGATATTATACCGAGTACAGTTGACACTGCAGTAGATATTATACCGGGTACAGTTGCCACTGCAGTAGATATTATACCGGGTACAGTTGACACTGCAGTAGATATTATACCGGGTACAGTTGCCACTGCAGTAGATATTATACTGGGAACAGTTGACTCTGCAGTAGTTATTGTATCGGTACAGTTCACACTGCAGTAGATATTATACCGGGTACAGTTCGCTCTGCAGTAGTTATTGTACCGGTACAGTTCACACGCCAGTAGATATTATACTAGGTACAGTTCACAGTGCATTAGATTTCATACCGGGTACAGTTGACACTGCAGTCGATATTATACCGGGTACAGTTGACACTGCAGCAGATATTATACCTGGTACAGTTGACACTGCAGTAGGTATTATACCGGGTACAGTTGACACTGCAATTGATATTATACCGGGTACAGTTCACACTGCAGTAGATATTATACCGGGTGTAGTTGACACTGCAGTAAATATTATATCATGTACAGTTCATAGAAACATAGAAACATAGAAAATAGGTGCAGGAGTAGGCCATTCGGCCCTTCTAGCCTGCACCGCCATTCAATGAGTTCATGGCTGAACATTCAACTTCAGTACCCCATTCCTGCTTTCTCTCCATACCCCTTGATCCCCCTAGTAGTAAGGACCTCATCTAACTCCTTTTTGAATATATTTAGTGAATTGGCCTCAACAACTTTCTGTGGTAGAGAATTCCACAGGTTCACCACTCTCTGGGTGAAGAAGTTCCTCCGCATCTCGATCCTAAATGGCTTACCCCTTATCCTTAGACTGTGACCTCTGGTTCTGGACTTCCCCAACATTGGGAACATTCTTCCTGCATCTAACCTGTCTAAACCCGTCAGAATTTTAAATGTTTCTATGAGGTCCCCTCTCATTCTTCTGAACTCCAGTGAATACAAGCCCAGTTGATCCAGTCTTTCTTGATAGGTCAGTCCCGCCATCCCGGGAATCAGTCTGGTGAACCTTCGCTGCACTCCCTCAATAGCAAGAATGTCCTTCCTCAGGTTAGGAGACCAAAACTGTACACAATACTCCAGGTGTGGCCTCACCAATGCCCTGTACAACTGTAGCAACACCTCCCTGCCCCTGTACTCAAATCCCCTTGCTATGAAGGCCAACATGCCATTTGCTTTCTTAACCGCCTGCTGCACCTGCATGCCAACCTTCAATGACTGATGTACCATGACACCCAGGTCTCTTTGCACCTCCCCTTTTCCTAATCTGTCACCATTCAGATAATAGTCTGTCTCTCTGTTTTTACCACCAAAGTGGATAACCTCACATTTATCCACATTATACTTCATCTGCCATGCATTTGCCCACTCACCTAACCTATCCAAGTCACTCTGCAGCCTCACAGCATCCTCCTCGCAGCTCACACTGCCACCCAACTTAGTGTCATCCGCAAATTTGGAGATACTACATTTAATCCCCTCATCTAAATCATTAATGTACAGTGTAAACAGCTGGGGCCCCAGCACAGAACCTTGCGGCACCCCACTAGTCACTGCCTGCCATTCTGAAAAGTACCCATTTACTCCTACTCTTTGCTTCCTGTCTGACAACCAGTTCTCAATCCATGTCAGCACACTACCCCCAATCCCATGTGCTCTAACTTTGCACATCAATCTCTTGTGTGGGACCTTGTCAAACGCCTTCTGAAAGTCCAAATATACCACATCAACTGGTTCTCCCTTGTCCACTCTACTGGAAACATCCTCAAAAAATTCCAGAAGATTTGTCAAGCATGATTTCCCTTTCACAAATCCATGCTGACTTGGACCTATCATGTCACCTCTTTCCAAATGCACTGCTATGACATCCTTAATAATTGATTCCATCATTTTACCCACTACCGATGTCAGGCTGACCGGTCTATAATTCCCTGTTTTCTCTCTCACTCTTTTTTTAAAAAGTGGGGTTACATTGGCTACCCTCCACTCGATAGGAACTGATCCAGAGTCAATGGAATGTTGGAAAATGACTGTCAATGCATCTACTATTTCCAAGGCCACCTCCTTAAGTACTCTGGGATGCAGTCCATCAGGCCCTGGGGATTTATCGGCCTTCAATCCCATCAATTTCCCCAACACAATTTCCCGACTAATAAGGATTTCCCTCAGTTCCTCCTCCTTACTAGACCCTCTGACCCCTTTTATAACCGGAAGGTTGTTTGTGTCCTCCTTCGTGAATACCGAACCAAAGTACTTGTTCAATTGGTCCGCCATTTCTTTGTTCCCCGTTATGCAGTAGATATTTTACCAGAAACATTTGACACTGCAATAGATAATATACCGGGTACAGTTGACACTGCAGTCGATATTATACCGGGTACAGTTCACACTGGAGTAGATATTATACCGGGGTACAGTTGAAACTGCAGTAGATTTAATACCGGGTACTGTTCACACGGCAGTAGATATTATACCGGGTACAGTTCACACTGCAATTGATATTATATCGGGTACAGTTCGCACTGCAGTAGATATTTAACCGGGTACAGTTGACACTGCAGCAGATATTATACCAGGTACTATTGCCACTGCAGAAGATATTATATGGTGTACAGTTGACACTGGAGTAGATATTATACCGGGTACAGATCACTCTGCAGTAGATATTATACTGAGAGTAATTGACAGTGCAATAGATATTACACCAGGTACAGTTCACACTGGAGTAGATATTATACCGGGGTACAGTTGACACTGCATTAGATTTAAAACCGGATACAGTTGACACTGCAGTAAGTATTATACCAGGTACAGTTGACGTTGCAGTAGATATTATACCTGGTACAGTCGACACTGCAGTAGATATTATACCGGTTAAGTTGACACTGCAGTAGTTATTATACCGGTACAGTTCACACGGCAGTAGATATTATACCAGGTACAGTTCACAGTGCATTCGATTTAAAACCGGATACAGTTGACATTGCAGTAAGTATTATACCGGGTACAGTTGACATTGCAGTAGATATTATACCTGGTACAGTTGACACTGCAGTAGTTATTAGACCGGTTACAGTTGACACTGTAGTAGCCATTATACCGGGTAAAGTTCACACTGCAGTCGATATTGTACCGGGTGCAGTTGTCACTGCAGTAGATATTATACCGGGTACAGTTGACACTGCAGTAGATATTATACTGGGTACAGTTGACACTGCAGTAGATATTATACCGGGTACAGTTCACAGTGCAGTAGATATTATACTGGGTACAGTTCACACTGCAGTAGATATTATACCGGGTACAGTTCACACTGCAGTAGATATTATACCGCGTACAGTTGACACTGCAGTAGAGATCATACCGGGTACAGTTGACACTGCATAGGTATTATACCGGGTACAGTTGACACTGCATAGGTATTCTACCGGGTACAGTTCACACTGCAGTAGATATTGTAACCGGTACAGTTGACACTGCAGTAGATATTATACCGGGTACAGTTGACACTGCAGTAGATATTATACTGGGTACAGTTGACACTGCAGTAGATATTATACCGGGTACAGTTAACACTGCAGTAGATATTATACTGGGTACAGTTCACAGTGCAGTAGATATTATACCGGGTACAGTTAACATTGCAGTAGATATTATACAGGGTGCAGTTGCCATTGCAGTAGATATTATACCGGGTACAGTTGACACTGCATAGGTATTCTACCGGGTACAGTTCACACTGCAGTAGATATTATACTAGGTACAGTTCACACTGCAGAAGATATTATATTGGGTACAGTTCACACTGCAGTAGATATTATACCGCGTACAGTTGACACTGCAGTAGAGATTATACCGGGTACAGTTGACACTGCATAGGTATTATACCGGGTACAGTTGACACTGCATAGGTATTCTACCGGGTACAGTTGACACTGCAGTAGGTATTATACCTGGTACAGTTGACACTGCAGTAGGTATTAAACCGGGGACAGTTGTCACTACAGCAGATATTATACCTGGTACAGTTAACACTGCAGTAGATATTATACTGGGTACAGTTCACAGTGCAGTAGATATTATACCGGGTACAGTTAACATTGCAGTAGATATTATACCGGGTACAGTTGACACTGCATAGGTATTCTACCGGGTACAGTTGACACTGCAGTAGATATTATACTAGGTACAGTTCACACTGCAGAAGATATTATACTGGGTACAGTTAACACTGCAGTAGATATTATACTGGGTACAGTTCACAGTGCAGTAGATATTATACCGGGTACAGTTGACACTGCAGTAGAGATTATACCGGGTACATTTGACACTGCATAGGTATTCTACCGGGTACAGTTGACACTGCATAGGTATTCTACCGGGTACAGTTGACACTGCATAGGTATTCTACCGGGTACAGTTGACACTGCAGTAGATATTATACTAGGTACAGTTCACACTGCAGAAGATATTATACTGGGTACAGTTCACACTGCAGTAGATATTATACCGGGTACAGTTCACACTGCAGTAGATATTATACCGCGTACAGTTGACACTGCAGTAGAGATTATACCGGGTACAGTTGACACTGCATAGGTATTCTACCGGGTACAGTTGACACTGCAGTAGGTATTATACCCGGTACAGTTGACACTGCAGTAGGTATTAAACCGGGGACAGTTGTCACTACAGCAGATATTATACCTGGTACAGTTCACACTGCAGTAGATATTATACCGGGTACAGTTCACACTGCAGTAGATATTATACTGGGTACAGTAGACACTGCAGTAGATATTATATCGGATACAGTTGACATTGCAGTAGATATTACACCGGGTACAGTTGACACTGCAGTAGATATTATACCGTGTACAGTTGACACTGCATTGGTATTATACCTGGTACAGTTGACACTGCAGTAGCTATTATACCGGGTACAGTTGACACTGCAGTAGATATTATACCGGGTACAGTTCACACTGCAGTAGAGATTGTACTGGTACAGTTCACACTGCAGTAAATATTATACCTGGTACAGTTGACACTGCAGGAGAGATTAAAGCGGCACAGTTCACACTGCATTCGATATTATACCGGGTAAAGTTCAGACTGCAGTAGATATTATACCGGGTACAGATCACACTGCAGTCGGTATTACACCGGATACAGTTCACACTGCAGTAAGTATTATACCGTGTACAGTTGACATTGCAGCAGATATTATACCGGGTACAGTTGACACTGCAGTAGATATTATACTGGTTGCAGTTGACACTGCAGTAGATATTATAGCGGGTACAGTTGACACTGCAGTAGATATTATAGCGGGTACAGTTGACACTGCAGTAGCTATTATACCGGGTACAGTTGACACTGCAGTCGATATTATACTGGTTGCAGTTGACACTGCAGTAGATATTATAGCGGGTACAGTTGACATTGCAGTAGCTATTATACCGGGTACAGTTGACACTGCAGGAGATATTATACTGGGAGCAGTTCATACTGCAGTCGATATTATACTGGGTACAGTTCACACTGCAGTAGATATTATACCGGATACAGTTGACATTGCAGTAGATATTACACCGGGTACAGTTCACACTGCAGTAGATATTATACTGGGTACAGTTCACACTGCAGTCGATATTATACTGGGTACAGTTCACACTGCAGTAGATATTGTACCGGGTACAGTTCATACTGCTGTCGATATTATACCGCGAGCAATTGCCACTGCAGTAGATATTATACCATGTACAGTTGACACTGCATAGGTATTATACCGGGTACAGTTGACACTGCAGTAGATATTATACCGTGTACAGTTGACACTGCATAGGTATTATACCGGGTACAGTTGACACTGCAGTAGATATTATACCGGGTACAGTTCACACTGCAGTAGAGATTGTACTGGTACAGTTCACACTGCAGTAAATATTATACCTGGTACAGTTCACACTGCATTAGATATTATACCGGGTAAAGTTCAGACTGCAGTAGATATTATACCGGGTACAGATCACCCTGCAGTCGGTATTACACCGGATACAGTTCACACTGCAGTAAGTATTATACCGGGTAAAGGTGACACTGCAGCAGATATTATACCGGGTACAGTTCACAATGCAGTAGATATTATACCGGGTGCAGTTGCCACTGCAGCAGATATTATACTGGGTACAGTTGACATTGCAGTCGATATTATACCGGGTACAGTTCACACGGCAGTGGATATTATACCGGGTACAGTTCACACTGCAGCAGATATTAAACCGGGTACAGTTAGAAACATAGAAACATAGAAACATAGAAAATAGGTGCAGGAGCAGGCCATTCAGCCCTTCTAGCCTGCACCGCCATTCAATGAGTTCATGGCTGAACATGAAACTTCAGTACCCCCTTCCTGCTTTCTCGCCATAACCCTTGATCCCCCGAGTAGTAAGGACTTCATCTAACTCCGTTTTGAATATATTTAGTGAATTGGCCCCAACTACTTTCTGTGGTAGAGAATTCCACAGGTTCACCACTCTCTGGGTGAAGAAGATTCTCCTCATCTCGGTCCTAAATGGCTTACCCCTTATCCTCAGACTGTGACCCCTGGTTCTGGACTTCCCCAACATTGGGAACATTCTTTCTGCATCTAACCTGTCTAAACCCGTCAGAATTTTAAACGTTTCTATGAGGTCCCCTCTCATTCTTCTGAACTCCAGTGAATACAAGCCCAGTTGATCCAATCTTTCTTGATAGGTCAGTCCCGCCATCCCGGGAATCAGTCTGGTGAACCTTCGCTGCACTCCCTCAATAGCAAGAATGTCCTTCCTCAAGTTAGGAGACCAAAACTGTACACAATACTCCAGGTGTGGCCTCACCAAGGCCCTGTACAACTGTAGCAACACCTCCCTGCCCCTGTATTCAAATCCCCTCGCTATGAAGGCCAACATGCCATTTGCTTTCTTAACCGCCTGCTGTACCTGCATGCTAACCTTCAATGACTGATGTACCATGACACCCAGGTCTCGTTGCACCTTCCCTTTTCCTAATCTGTCACCATTCAGATAATAGTCTGTCTCTGTTTTTACCACCAAAGTGGATAACCTCACATTTATCCACATTATACTTCATCTGCCATGCATTTGCCCACTCACCTAACCTATCCAAGTCACTCTGCAGCCTAATAGCATCCTCCTCGCAGCTCACACTGCCACCCAACTTAGTATCATCCGCAAATTTGGAGATACTGCATTTAATCCCCTCGTCTAAATCATTAATGTACAATGTAAACAGCTGGGGCCCCAGCACAGAACCTTGCGGCACTCCACTAGTCACTGCCTGCCATTCTGAAAAGTACCCGTTTACTCCTACTCTTTGCTTCCTGTCTGACAACCAGTTCTCAATCCACGTCATCACACTACCCCCAATCCCATGTGCTTTAACTTTGCACATTAATCTCTTGTGTGGGACCTTGTCGAAAGCCTTCTGAAAGTCCAAATATACCACATCAACTGGTTCTCCTTTGTCCACTTTACTGGAAACATCCTCAAAAAATTCCAGAAGATTTGTGAAGCATGATTTCCCTTTCACAAATCCATGCTGACTTGGACCTATCATGTCACCATTTTCCAGATGCACTGCTATGACATCCTTAATAATTGATTCCATCATTTTACCCACTACTGAGGTCAGGCTGACCGGTCTATAATTCCCTGTTTTCTCTCTCCCTCCTTTTTTAAAAAGTGGGGTTACATTGGCTACCCTTCACTCCATAGGAACTGATCCAGAGTCAATGGAATGTTGGAAAATGACTGTCAATGCATCCGCTATTTCCAAGGCCACCTCCTTAAGTACTCTAGGATGCAGTCCATCAGGACCTGGGGATGTATCGGCCTTCAATCCCATCAATTTCCCCAACACAATTTCCCGACTAATAAAGATTTCCCTCAGTTCCCCCTCCTTACTAGACCCTCTGACCCCTTTTATATCCGGAAGGTTGTTTGTATCCTCCTTAGTGAATACCGAACCAAAGTACTTGTTCAATTGGTCTGCCATTTCTTTGTTCCCCGTTATGACTTCCCCTGATTCTGACTGCAGGGGACCTACGTTTGTCTTCACCAACCTTTTTCTCTTTACATACCTATAGAAACTTTTGCAATCCGCCTTAATGTTCCCTGCAAGCTTCTTCTCGTACTCCATTTTCCCTGCCCTAATCAAACCCTTTGTCCTCCTCTGCTGAGTTCTAAATTTCTCCCAGTCCCCAGGTTTGCTGCTATTTCTGGCCAATTTGTATGCCACTTCCTTGGCTTTAATACTATCCCTGATTTCCCTAGATAGCCACGGTTGAGCCACCTTCCCTTTTTTATTTTTACGCCAGACAGGAATGTACAATTGTTGTAATTCATCCATGCGGTCTCTAAATGTCTGCCATTGCCCATCCACAGTCAACCCCCTAAGTATCATTCGCCAATCTATCCTAGCCAATTCACGCCTCATACCTTCAAAGTTACCCTTCTTTAAGTTCTGGACCATGGTCTCTGAAATTACTTTTTCATTCTCCATCCTAATGCAGAATTCCACCATATTATGGTCACTCTTCCCCAAGGGGCCTCGCACAATGAGATTGCTAATTAATCCTCTCTCATTACACAACACCCTGTCTAAGATGGCCTCCCCCCTAGTTGGTTCCTCAACATATTGGTCTAGAAAACCATCCCTTATGCACTCCAGGAAATCCTCCTCCACCGTATTGCTTCCAGTTTGGCTAGCCCAATCTATGTGCATATTAAAGTCACCCATTATAACTGCTACACCTTTATTGCATGCACCCTTAATTTACTGTTTGATGCCCTCCCCAACATCCCTATTACTGTTTGGAGGTCTGTACACAACTCCTACTAACGTTTTTTGCCCTTTGGTGTTCTGCAGCTCTACCCATTGCAATAGGTGTTATACCGGGTACAGTTCACACTGCAGTAGATATTATACCGGGTACAGTTCACACTGCAGTAGATATTATACCGGATACAGTTCACACTGCAGTAGATATTATACCGGGTACAATTCACACTGCAGTAGATATTATACCGGGTAACAGTTCACACTGCAGTAGATATTATAGCGGGTACAGTTCACACTGCAGTCGATATTATACCGGGTAACAGTTCACACTGCAGTAGATATTATACCGGGTACAGTTCACACTGCAGTAGATATTATACCGGGTAACAGTTCACACTGCAGTAGATTTTACACCGTGTACAGTTCACACTGCAGTAGATATTGTACCGGGTACAGTTCACACTACAGTAGATATTGTACAGGGTACAGTTCGCACTGCAGTAGATATTATACCGGATACAGTTCACACTGCAGTAGATATTATACCGGGAACAGTTGACACTGCAGTAAATATTATATCATGCACAGTTCACAGTGCAGTAGATATTATACCGGGTACAGTTGACACTGCAGCAGGCATTATACCGGGTACAGTTGATATTACAGCAGGTATGATACCGGGCACAGTTGACACTGCAGTAGGCATTATACCGGGTACAGTTGATATTACAGCAGGTATGATATTGCAGTAGATATTATACTGGGTGTAGTTGACACTGCAGGAGATATTATACCAGGTACAGTTGACACTGCAGTAGGTATTATACCGCTTACAGTTGATATTGCAGTAGATATTATATCGTGTACAGTTGACACGGCAGTAGATATTATACCGGGTACAGTTGCCACTGCAGTAGATATTATACCGGGTACAGTTGACACTGCAGTAGATATTATACCGGGTACAGTTGACACTGCAGGAGATATTATACCGGGTACAGTTCACACTGCATTCGATATTGTAACCGGTACAGTTCACACTGCAATAGATATTATACTGGGTACAGTTCACACAGCCGTAGATATTATATCGAGTACAGTTGACACTGCAGTGGATATTATACCGGGTACAGTTGACACTGCAGTAGATATTATACCGGGTACAGTTGATATTGCAGTAGATATTATACTGGGTGTAGTTGACACTGCAGGAGATATTATACCAGGTACAGTTGACACTGCAGTAGGTATTATACCGCTTACAGTTGACACTGCAGTAGATATTTTACCGGGTACAGTTCACACTGCAGTAGATATTATACCGGGTAACAGTTCACACTGCAGTAGATATTATACCGGGTACAGTGGACACTGCAGGAGATATTATACCGGGTAAAGTTCAGACTGCAGTAGATATTATACCGGGTACAGATCACACTGCAGTCGGTATTACACCGGATACAGTTCACACTGCAGTAAGTATTATACCGGGTACAGTTGACATTGCAGTAGATATTATACCGGGTACAGTTGACACTGCAGTAGATATTATACCGTGTACAGTTGACACTGCATAGGTATTATACCGGGTACAGTTGACACTGCAGTAGATATTATACCAGGTACAGTTCACACTGCAGTAGAGATTGTACTGGTACAGTTCACACTGCAGTAAATATTATACCTGGTACAGTTCACACTGCATTAGATATTATACCGGGTGCAGTTGCCACTGCAGCAGATATTATACTGGGTACAGTTGACAATGCAGTCGATATTATACCGGGTACAGTTCACACGGCAGTGGATATTATACCGGGTACAGTTCACACTGCAGCAGATATTAAACCGGTTACAGTTGACACTGCAGTAGATATTATACCAGGTACAGTTCACACTGCAGTAGAGATTGTACTGGTACAGTTGACACTGCAGTAAATATTATACCTGGTACAGTTCACACTGCATTAGATATTATACCGGGTAAAGTTCAGACTGCAGTAGATATTATACCGGGTACAGATCACACTGCAGTCGGTATTACACCGGATACAGTTCACACTGCAGTAAGTATTATACCGGGTAAAGTTGACACTGCAGCAGATATTATACCGGGTACAGTTCACAATGCAGTAGATATTATACCGGGTGCAGTTGCCACTGCAGCAGATATTATACTGGGTACAGTTGACAATGCAGTCGATATTATACCGGGTACAGTTCACACGGCAGTGGATATTATACCGGGTACAGTTCACACTGCAGCAGATATTAAACCGGGTACAGTTGACACTGCAATAGGTGTTATACCGGGTACAGTTCACACTGCAGTAGATATTATACCGGGTACAGTTAACACTGCAGTAGATATTATACCGGATACAGTTCACACTGCAGTAGATATTATACCGGGTACAATTCACACTGCAGTCGATATTATACCGGGTAACAGTTCACACTGCAGTAGATATTATAGCGGGTACAGTTCACACTGCAGTAGATATTATACCGGGTAACAGTTCACACTGCAGTAGATATTATACCGGGTACAGTTCACACTGCAGTAGATATTATACCGGGTAACAGTTCACACTGCAGTAGATTTTACACCGTGTGCAGTTCACACTGCAGTAGATATTGTACCGGGTACAGTTCACACTACAGTAGATATTGTACAGGGTACAGTTCGCACTGCAGTAGATATTATACCGGATACAGTTCACATTGCAGTAGATATTATACCGGGAACAGTTGACACTGCAGTAAATATTATATCATGCACAGTTCACACTGCAGTAGATATTATACCGGGTACAGTTGACACTGCAGCAGGCATTATACTGGGTACAGTTGATATTACAGCAGGTATGATACCGGGCACAGTTGACACTGCAGTAGGCATTATACCGGGTACAGTTGATATTACAGCAGGTATGATATTGCAGTAGATATTATACTGGGTGTAGTTGACACTGCAGGAGATATTATACCAGGTACAGTTGACACTGCAGTAGGTATTATACCGCTTACAGTTGATATTGCAGTAGATATTATATCGTGTACAGTTGACACGGCAGTAGATATTATACCGGGTACAGTTGCCACTGCAGTAGATATTATACCGGGTACAGTTGACACTGCAGTAGATATTATACCGGGTACAGTTGACACTGCAGGAGATATTATACCGGGTACAGTTCACACTGCATTCGATATTGTAACCGGTACAGTTCACACTGCAATAGATATTATACTGGGTACAGTTCACACAGCCGTAGATATTATATCGAGTACAGTTGACACTGCAGTGGATATTATACCGGGTACAGTTGACACTGCAGTAGATATTATACTGGGTACAGTTGATATTGCAGTAGATATTATACTGGGTGTAGTTGACACTGCAGGAGATATTATACCAGGTACAGTTGACACTGCAGTAGGTATTATACCGCTTACAGTTGACACTGCAGTAGATATTTTACCGGGTACAGTTCACACTGCAGTAGATATTATACCGGGTACAGTGGACACTGCAGGAGATATTATACCGGGTACAGATCACACTGCAGTCGGTATTACACCGGGTACAGATCACACTGCAGTCGGTATTACACCGGATACAGTTCACACTGCAGTAAGTATTATACCGGGTACAGTTGACATTGCAGTAGATATTATACCGGGTACAGTTGACACTGCAGTAGATATTATACTGGTTGCAGTTGACACTGCAGTAGATATTATAGCGGGTACAGTTGACATTGCAGTAGCTATTATACCGGGTACAGTTGACACTGCAGGAGATATTATACTGGGAGCAGTTCATATTGCAGTCGATATTATACTGGGTACAGTTCACACTGCAGTAGATATTACACCGGGTACAGTTCACACTGCAGTAGATATTATACTGGGTACAGTTCACACTGCAGTCGATATTATACTGGGTGTAGTTGACACTGCAGGAGATATTATACCAGGTACAGTTGACACTGCAGTAGGTATTATACCGCTTACAGTTGATATTGCAGTAGATATTATACTGGGTGTAGTTGACACTGCAGGAGATATTATACCGGGTACAGTTGACACTGCAGTTGATATTTTACCGGGTACAGGTCACACTGTAGTAGATATTATACCGGGTAACAGTTCACACTGCAGTAGATATTACACCGGGTACAGTTGACACTGCAGGAGATATTATACCGGGTAACAGTTCACACGGCAGTGGATATTATACCGGGTACAGTTCACACTACAGCCGATATTAAACCGGTTACAGTTGACACTGCAGGAGATATTATACCGGGTACAGTTCACACTGCATTCGATATTGTAACCGGTACAGTTCACACTGCAATAGATATTATACTGGGTACAGTTCACACAGCCGTAGATATTATATCGAGTACAGTTGACACTGCAGTGGATATTATACCGGGTACAGTTGACACTGCAGTAGATATTATACCGGGTACAGTTGATATTGCAGTAGATATTATACTGGGTGTAGTTGACACTGCAGGAGATATTATACCAGGTACAGTTGACACTGCAGTAGGTATTATACCGCTTACAGTTGACACTGCAGTAGATATTTTACCGGGTACAGTTCACACTGCAGTAGATATTATACCGGGTAACAGTTCACACTGCAGTAGATATTACACCGGGTACAGTTGCCACTGCAGGAGATATTATACCGGGTACAGTTGACACTGCCGTAGATATTATACCGGGTACAGTTGACACTGCAGGAGATATTATACCGGGTACAGTTCACACTGCATTCGATATTGTATCGAGTACAGTTCACACTGCAATAGATATTATACTGGGTACAGTTCACACAGCCGTAGATATTATATCGAGTACAGTTGACACTGCAGTGGATATTATACCGGGTACAGTTGACACTGCAGTAGATATTATACCGGGTACAGTTGATATTGCAGTAGATATTATACTGGGTGTAGTTGACACTGCAGGAGATATTATACCAGGTACAGTTGACACTGCAATAGGTATTATACCGCTTACAGTTGACACTGCAGTAGATATTTTACCGGGTACAGTTCACACTGCAGTAGATATTATGCCGGGTACAGTGGACACTGCAGGAGATATTATACCGGGTACAGATCACACTGCAGTCGGTATTACACCGGGTACAGATCACACTGCAGTCGGTATTACACCGGATACAGTTCACACTGCAGTAAGTATTATACCGGGTACAGTTGACATTGCAGTAGATATTATACCGGGTACAGTTGACACTGCAGTAGATATTATGCTGGTTGCAGTTGACACTGCAGTAGATATTATAGCGGGTACAGTTGACATTGCAGTAGCTATTATACCGGGTACAGTTGACACTGCAGGAGATATTATACTGGGAGCAGTTCATACTGCAGTCGATATTATACTGGGTACAGTTCACACTGCAGTAGATATTACACCGGGTACAGTTCACACTGCAGTAGATATTATACTGGGTACAGTTCACACTGCAGTCGATATTATACTGGGTGTAGTTGACACTGCAGGAGATATTATACCAGGTACAGTTGACACTGCAGTAGGTATTATACCGCTTACACTTGATATTGCAGTAGATATTATACTGGGTGTAGTTGACACTGCAGGAGATATTATACCAGGTACAGTTGACACTGCAGTAGATATTATACCGGGTACAGTTGACACTGCAGTTGATATTTTACCGGGTACAGGTCACACTGTAGTAGATATTATACCGGGTACAGTTGACACTGCAGGAGATATTATACCGGGTAACAGTTCACACGGCAGTGGATATTATACCGGGTACAGTTCACACTGCAGCCGATATTAAACCGGTTACAGTTGACACTGCAGTAGATATTATACCAGGTACAGTTCACACTGCAGTAGATATTATACTGGGTACAGTTGACATTGCAGTCGATATTATACCGGGTACAGTTCACACGGCAGTGGATATTATACCGGGTACAGTTCACACTGCAGCAGATATTAAACCGGTTACAGTTGACACTGCAGTAGATATTATACCAGGTACAGTTCACACTGCAGTAGATATTATACCGGGTACAGTTGAAACTGCAGTAGATATTATACCGGGTACAGTTCACACTGCAGTAGATATTATACAGGGTACAGTTCACACTGCAGTAGCTATTATACCGGGTACAATTCACACTGCAGTAGATATTATACCGGGTAACAGTTCACACTGCAGTAGATATTATAGCGGGTACAGTTCACACTGCAGTAGATATTATACCGGGTAACAGTTCACACTGCAGTAGATATTATACCGGGTACAGTTCACACTGCAGTAGATATTATACCGGGTACAGTTGATATTGCAGTCGATATTATGCTGGGTGTAGTTGACACTGCAGGAGATATTATACCAGGTACAGTTGACACTGCAGTAGGTATTTTACCGGGTAACAGTTCACACTGCAGTAGATATTATACCGGGTACAGTGGACACTGCAGGAGATATTATACCGGGTAAAGTTCAGACTGCAGTAGATATTATACCGGGTACAGATCACACTGCAGACTTTATTACACCGGATACAGTTCACACTGCAGTAAGTATTATACCGGGTACAGTTGACATTGCAGTAGATATTATACTGGGTACAGTTGACACTGCAGTCGATATTATACTGGTTGCAGTTGACACTGCAGTAGATATTATAGCGGGTACAGTTGACATTGCAGTAGCTATTATACCGGGTCCAGTTGACACTGCAGGAGATATTATACTGGGAGCAGTTCATACTGCAGTCGATATTATACTGGGTACAGTTCACACTGCAGTAGATATTATACCGGATACAGTTGACATTGCAGTAGATATTATACTGGGTACAGTTCACACTGCAGTAGATATTATACTGGGTACAGTTCACACTGCAGTCGATATTATACTGGGTGTAGTTGACACTGCAGGAGATATTATACCAGGTACAGTTGACACTGCAGTAGGTATTATACCGCTTACAGTTGATATTGCAGTAGATATTATACTGGGTGTAGTTGACACTGCAGGAGATATTATACCAGGTACAATTGACACTGCAGTAGATATTATACCGGGTACAGTTGACACTGCAGTTGATATTTTACCGGGTACAGTTCACACTGCAGTAGATATTATACCGGGTAACAGTTCACACTGCAGTAGATATTATACCGGGTACAGTTGACACTGCAGGAGATATTATACCGGGTAACAGTTCACACGGCAGTGGATATTATACCGGGTACAGTTCACACTGCAGCCGATATTAAACCGGTTACAGTTGACACTGCAGTAGATATTATACCAGGTACAGTTCACACTGCAGTAAATATTATACTGGGTACAGTTGACATTGCAGTCGATATTATACCGGGTACAGTTCACACGGCAGTGGATATTATACCGGGTACAGTTCACACTGCAGCAGATATTAAACCGGTTACAGTTGACACTGCAGTAGATATTATACCAGGTACAGTTCACACTGCAGTAGAGATTGTACTGGTACAGTTGACACTGCAGTAAATATTATACCTGGTACAGTTCACACTGCATTAGATATTATACCGGGTAAAGTTCAGACTGCAGTAGATATTATACCGGGTACAGATCACACTGCAGTCGGTATTACACCGGATACAGTTCACACTGCAGTAAGTATTATACCGGGTAAAGTTGACACTGCAGCAGATATTATACCGGGTACAGTTCACAATGCAGTAGATATTATACCGGGTGCAGTTGCCACTGCAGCAGATATTATACTGGGTACAGTTGACAATGCAGTCGATATTATACCGGGTACAGTTCACACGGCAGTGGATATTATACCGGGTACAGTTCACACTGCAGCAGATATTAAACCGGGTACAGTTGACACTGCAATAGGTGTTATACCGGGTACAGTTCACACTGCAGTAGATATTATACCGGGTACAGTTAACACTGCAGTAGGTATTATACCGGATACAGTTCACACTGCAGTAGATATTATACCGGGTACAATTCACACTGCAGTAGATATTATACCGGGTAACAGTTCACACTGCAGTAGATATTATAGCGGGTACAGTTCACACTGCAGTAGATATTATACCGGGTAACAGTTCACACTGCAGTAGATATTATACCGGGTACAGTTCACACTGCAGTAGATATTATACCGGGTAACAGTTCACACTGCAGTAGATTTTACACCGTGTACAGTTCACACTGCAGTAGATATTGTACCGGGTACAGTTCACACTACAGTAGATATTGTACAGGGTACAGTTCGCTCTGCAGTAGATATTATACCGGATACAGTTCACATTGCAGTAGATATTATACCGGGAACAGTTGACACTGCAGTAAATATTATATCATGCACAGTTCACACTGCAGTAGATATTATACCGGGTACAGTTGACACTGCAGCAGGCATTATACCGGGTACAGTTGATATTACAGCAGGTATGATACCGGGCACAGTTGACACTGCAGTAGGCATTATACCGGGTACAGTTGATATTACAGCAGGTATGATATTGCAGTAGATATTATACTGGGTGTAGTTGACACTGCAGGAGATATTATACCAGGTACAGTTGACACTGCAGTAGGTATTATACCGCTTACAGTTGATATTGCAGTAGATATTATATCGTGTACAGATGACACGGCAGTAGATATTATACCGGGTACAGTTGCCACTGCAGTAGATATTATACCGGGTACAGTTGACACTGCAGTAGATATTATACCGGGTACAGTTGACACTGCAGGAGATATTATACCGGGTACAGTTCACACTGCATTCGATATTGTAACCGGTACAGTTCACACTGCAATAGATATTATACTGGGTACAGTTCACACAGCCGTAGATATTATATCGAGTACAGTTGACACTGCAGTGGATATTATACCGGGTACAGTTGACACTGCAGTAGATATTATACCGGGTACAGTTGATATTGCAGTAGATATTATACTGGTTGTAGTTGACACTGCAGGAGATATTATACCAGGTACAGTTGACACTGCAGTAGGTATTATACCGCTTACAGTTGACACTGCAGTAGATATTTTACCGGGTACAGTTCACACTGCAGTAGATATTATACCGGGTAACAGTTCACACTGCAGTAGATATTATACCGGGTACAGTGGACACTGCAGGAGATATTATACCGGGTACAGATCACACTGCAGTCGGTATTACACCGGGTACAGATCACACTGCAGTCGGTATTACACCGGATACAGTTCACACTGCAGTAAGTATTATACCGGGTACAGTTGACATTGCAGTAGATATTATACCGGGTACAGTTGACACTGCAGTAGATATTATACTGGTTGCAGTTGACACTGCAGTAGATATTATAGCGGGTACAGTTGACATTGCAGTAGCTATTATACCGGGTACAGTTGACACTGCAGGAGATATTATACTGGGAGCAGTTCATACTGCAGTTGATATTATACTGGGTACAGTTCACACTGCAGTAGATATTATACCGGATACAGTTGACATTGCAGTAGATATTACACCGGGTACAGTTCACACTGCAGAAGATATTAGACTGGGTACAGTTCACACTGCAGTCGATATTATACTGGGTGTAGTTGACACTGCAGTAGATATTATACCGGGTACAGTTGACACTGCAGTAGGTATTATACCGCTTACAGTTGATATTGCAGTAGATATTATACTGGGTGTAGTTGACACTGCAGGAGATATTATACCAGGTACAGTTGACACGGCAGTAGATATTATACCGGGTACAGTTGACATTGCAGTTGATATTTTACCGGGTACAGTTCACACTGTAGTCGATATTATACCGGGTAACAGTTCACACTGCAGTAGATATTATACCGGGTACAGTTGACACTGCAGGAGATATTATACCGGGTAACAGTTCACACGGCAGTGGATATTATACCGGGTACAGTTCACACTGCAGCCGATATTAAACCGGTTACAGTTGACACTGCAGTAGATATTATACCAGGTACAGTTCACACTGCAGTAGATATTATACTGGGTACAGTTGACATTGCAGTCGATATTATACCGGGTACAGTTCACACGGCAGTGGATATTATACCGGGTACAGTTCACACTGCAGCAGATATTAAACCGGTTACAGTTGACACTGCAGTAGATATTATACCAGGTACAGTTCACACTGCAGTAGATATTATACCGGGTACAGTTGACACTGCAGTAGATATTATACCGGGAACAGTTCACACTGCAGTAGATATTATACAGGGTACAGTTCACACTGCAGTAGCTATTATACCGGGTACAATTCACACTGCAGTAGATATTATACCGGGTAACAGTTCACACTGCAGTAGATATTATAGCGGGTACAGTTCACACTGCAGTAGGTATTATACCGCTTACAGTTGACACTGCAGTAGATATTTTACCGGGTACAGTTCACACTGCAGTAGATATTATACCGGGTAACAGTTCACACTGCAGTAGATATTATACCGGGTACAGTGGACACTGTAGGAGATATTATACCGGGTAAAGTTCAGACTGCAGTAGATATTATACCGGGTACAGATCACACTGCAGACTTTATTACACCGGATACAGTTCACACTGCAGTAAGTATTATACCGGGTACAGTTGACATTGCAGTAGATATTATACTGGGTACAGTTGACACTGCAGTAGATATTATACTGGTTGCAGTTGACACTGCAGTAGATATTATAGCGGGTACAGTTGACATTGCAGTAGCTATTATACCGGGTCCAGTTGACACTGCAGGAGATATTATACTGGGAGCAGTTCATACTGCAGTCGATATTATACTGGGTACAGTTCACACTGCAGTAGATATTATACCGGATACAGTTGACATTGCAGTAGATATTACACCGGGTACAGTTCACACTGCAGTAGATATTATACTGGGTACAGTTCACACTGCAGTCGATATTATACTGGGTGTAGTTGACACTGCAGGAGATATTATACCAGGTACAGTTGACACTGCAGTAGGTATTATACCGCTTACAGTTGATATTGCAGTAGATATTATACTGGGTGTAGTTGACACTGCAGGAGATATTATACCAGGTACAGTTGACACTGCAGTAGATATTATACCGGGTACAGTTGACACTGCAGTTGATATTTTACCGGGTACAGTTCACACTGCAGTAGATATTATACCGGGTAACAGTTCACACTGCAGTAGATATTACACCGGGTACAGTTGACACTGCAGGAGATATTATACCGGGTAACAGTTCACACGGCAGTGGATATTATACCGGGTACAGTTCACACTACAGCCGATATTAAACCGGTTACAGTTGACACTGCAGTAGATATTATACCAGGTACAGTTCACACTGCAGTAAATATTATACTGGGTACAGTTGACATTGCAGTCGATATTATACCGGGTACAGTTCACACGGCAGTGGATATTATACCGGGTACAGTTCACACTGCAGCCGATATTAAACCGGTTACAGTTGACACTGCAGTAGATATTATACCAGGTACAGTTCACACTGCAGTAGATATTATACCGGGTACAGTTGAAACTGCAGTAGATATTATACTGGGTACAGTTCACACTGCAGTAGATATTATACAGGGTACAGTTCACACTGCAGTAGCTATTATACCGGGTACAATTCACACTGCAGTAGATATTATACCGGGTAACAGTTCACATTGCAGAAGATATTAAAGTGGGTACAGTTCACACTGCAGTAGATATTATACCGGGTACAGTTCACACTGCAGTAGATATTATACAGGGTACAGTTCACACTGCAGTAGCTATTATACCGGGTACAATTCACACTGCAGTAGATATTATACCGGGTAACAGTTCACATTGCAGAAGATATTATAGTGGGTACAGTTCACACTGCAGTAGATATTATACCGGGTAACAGTTCACACTGCAGTAGATATTATAACGGGTACAGTTCACACTGCAGTAGATATTATACCGGGTAACAGTTCACACTGCAGTAGATTTTACACCGTGTACAGTTGACATTGCAGTAGATATTACACTGGGTACAGTTCACACTGCAGTAGATATTATACTGGGTACAGTTCACACTGCAGTAGATATTGTACCGGGTACAGTTCATACTGCAGTCGATATTATACCGCGAGCAATTGCCACTGCAGTAGATATTATACCATGTACAGTTGACACTGCAGTAGCTATTATACCGGGTACAGTTGACACTGCAGTCGATATTATACCGGGTACAGTTCACACTGGAGTAGATATTGTACGGGGTACAGTTCACACTGCAGTAGATATTGTACAGAGCACAGTTCACACAGCAGTAGATATTATACCGGGTACAGGTCACACTGCAGTCGATATTATACCGGGTACAGTTCACACTGCAGTAGATATTATACCGGGTACAGTTAACACTGCAGTAGATATTATACCGTGTACAGTTCGCACTGCAGTAGATATTGTACCGGGTACAATTCACACTGCAGTAGATATTGTATCGGGTACAGATCACACTGCAGTCGGTATTACACCGGATACAGTTCACACTGCAGTAGATATTATAGCGGGTACAGTTCACACTGCAGTAGATATTAGACCGGGTACAGATCACACTGCAGTCGATATTACACCGGGCACAGTTCACACTGCAGTAGAGATTATACCGGGTACAGCTGACACTGCATAGGTATTATACCGGATACAGTTGACACTGCAGTAGATATTATACCGGGTACAGTTGTCACTACAGTAGATATTATACCTGGTACAGTTCACACTCCAGAAGATATTATACCGGGTTCAGTTCACACGTGCAGTAAATATTATACTGGGTATAGTTGACACTGCAGTAGATATTATACTGGGTAAAGTTGACACTGCAGTCGATATTATACCGGGTACAGTTCACACTGCAGTAGAGATTATACCGGATACAGTTGACACTGCAGTAGGTATTATACCTGGTACAGTTCACACTGCAGTAGATAGTGGACCGGGTACAGTTCACACAGCAGTTGATATTATACTGGGTACAGTTCACACTGCAGCAGATATTATATCGGGTTCAGTTGACACTGCAGTCGACATTGAACCGGGTATAGTTGACGCTGCAGTAGATATTAAACCGGGTACAGTTGACACTGCATTCGGTATTATACCTGGTACAGTTCACACAGCAGTTGATATTATACTGGGTGCAGTTCACACTGCAGCAGATATTATACCGGGTTCAGTTGACACTGCAGTAGATATTATACCGGGTACAGTTGTCACTACAGTCGATATTATACCGGGTACAGTTCACACTGCAGATGATATTATACCGGGTACAGTTGACACTGCAGTAGTTATTAAACCGGGTACAGTTGACACTGCATTCGGTATTATACCTGATACAGTTTACGCTGCAGTAGATATTATACCGGGTACAGTTCACACTGCAGTAGATATTATACCGGGTACAGTTCACACTGCAGTAGATATTATACCGGGTACATGTCACACTGCAGTAGATATTATACCAGGTACAGTTCACACTGCAGTAGATATTATACCGGGTACAGTTGACACTGCAGTAGATATTATACCATGTACAGTTGACACTGCAGTAAATATTAAACCGGGTACAGTTGACACTGCAGTCGATATTATACCGGGTACAGATCACTCTGCAGTAGATATTATACCGAGTGTAATTGACAGTGGAATAGATATTACACCAGATGCAGTTCAGACTGGAGCAGATATTACACCGGGTACTGTTCACATTGCAGTAGATATTATACCGGGTACAGTTCACACAGCAGTAGATATTATACCGGGTACAGTTCACACTGCAGCAGATATTATACCGGGTAAAGTTGACACTGCAGTAGACAATACCGGGTACATTTCACACTGCAGCAGATATTATATTGGGTTCAGTTGACACTGCAGTAGGTATTGTGCCGGGTACAGTTCACACTGCAGTAGATATTATACCGGGTACAGTTGACACTGCAGTAGATATTATACCAGGTACAGTTCACACTGCAGTAGTTATTATACCGGGTACAGTTGACACTGCAGTAGATATTATACCGGGTACAGTTGACACTGCAATAGGTGTTATACCACGTACAGTTCACACTGCAGTAGACATTGTACAGAGTACGGTTCACACAGCCGTAGATATTATACCGGGTACAGTTAACACTGCAGTAGATATTATACCCGGTACAGTTCACACTGCAGGAGATATTATACCGGGTAACAGTTCACACTGCAGTAGATATTATACCGTGTACAGTTCACACTGCAGTAGATATTATATCGGGTACAGTTAACACAGCAGTAGATATTATACCGTGTACAGTTCGCACTGCAGTAGATATTGTACCGGGTACAGTTCACACTGCAGTAGATATTGTACCGGGTACAGTTCACACTGCAGTAGATATTGTACCGGGTATAGTTCACACTGCAGTAGATATTGTACCAGGTACAGATCGCACTGCAGTCGGTATTACACCGGATACAGTTCACACTGCAGTAGATATTATACCGGGTACAGTTGACACTGCAGTAGATATTATACCTGGTGTAGTTGACACTGCAGGAGATATTATACCGGGTACAGTTGACAATGCAGTAGATATTACACTGGGTACAGTTGACACTGCAGTAGATATTACACCGGGTACAGTTCACACTGCTGTAAATATTATACCGGGTACAGTTCAGACTGCAGAAGATATTATACCGAATACAGTTCACATTGCTGTAGATATTATACCGGGTACAGTTCTCACTGCAGTAGATATTATACCGGGTACAGTTCACACTGCAGTAGATATTGTACAGGGTACAGTTCACACAGCAGTAGATATTATACCGGGTACAGGTCACACTGCAGTAGATATTATACCGGGTACAGTTAACATTGCAGTAGATATTATACCATGTACAGTTCGCACTGCAGTAGATATTGTACGGGGTACAGTTTACACTGCAATAGATGTTGTACAGAATACAGGTCACACTGCAGTAGAGATTATGCCGGGTACAGGTCACACTGCATAGGTATTATACCGTGTACAGTTGACACTGCAGTAGACATTAAACTGGGTACAGTTGACAGTGCAGTAGATATTATACCTGGTACAGTTGACACTGCAGTAGATATTATACCGTGTACAGTTGACACTGCAGTAGACATTAAACCGGGTACAGTTGACAGTGCAGTAGATATTATACTGGGTACAGTTGACAATGCAGTAGGTATTATATCGGGCACAGTTGACGCTGCAGTAGGTATTAAAATGGCTACAGTTGTCACTACAGTAGATCTTATACCTGGTACAGTTCACACTGCAGTAATTATTATACCGGGTACAGTTGAAACTTCAGTAGATATTATACCGGGTACAGTTCACACTGCAGTTGATATTATACCGGTTACAGTTCACACTGCAATAGATATTATACCGCGTACAGTTCACACTGCAGTAGATATTATACCGGGTACAGTTAACACTGCAGTAGATATTATACCGTGTACAGTTCACACTGCAGTAGATATTATACCGGGTACAGTTAACACTGCAGTAGATATTATACCGGCTAGAGTTCGCACTGAAGTCGATATTATACCGGATACAGTTCACACTGCAGTCGATATTATACCGGGTACAGTTCACACTGCAGTAGATATTATACCGGGTACAGTTCACACTGCAGTAGATATTATACCGGGTACAGTTCACACTGCAGTAGATATTATACCGGGTACAGTTCACACTGCAGTAGATATTATACCGGGTACAGATCACACTGCAGTCGGTATTACACTGGATGGGCAATGGTAGACATTTAGAGACCGCATGGATGAACTACAACAATTGTACATTCCTGTCTGTCGTAAAAATAAAAAAGGGAAGGTGGCTCAACCGTGGCTATCAAGGGAAATCAGGGATAGCATTAAAGCCAAGGAAGTGGCATTCAAATTGGCCAGGAATAGCAGAGAACCCGGGGACTGGGAGAAATTTAGAACTCAGCAGAGGAGGACAAAGGGTTTGATTAGGCAGGGAAAATGGAGTATGAGAAGAAGCTTGCAGGGAACATTAAGACGGATTGCAAAAGTTTCTATAGATATGTAAAGAGAAAAAGGTTAGTAAAGACAAACGTAGGTCCCCTGCAGTCAGAATCAGGGGAAGTCATAACGGGGAACAAAGAAATGGCGGACCAATTGAACAAGTACTTTGGTTCGGTATTCACTGAGGAGGACACAAACAACCTTCCGGATATAAAAGTGGTCGGAGGGTCTAGTAAGGAGGAGGAACTGAGGGAAATCCTTATTAGTCGGGAAATTGTGTTAGGGAAATTGATGGGATTGAAGGCCGATAAATCCCCAGGGCCTGATGGACTGCATCCCAGAGTACTTAAGAAGGTGGCCTTGGAAATAGTGGATGCATTGACAGTCATTTTCCAACATTCCATTGACTCTGGATCAGTTCCTATCGAGTGGAGGGTAGCCAATTTAAAAAAGGAGGGAGAGAGAAAACAGGGAATTACAGACCGGTCAGCCTGACATCGGTAGTGGGTAAAATGATGGAATCAATTATTAAGGATGTCATAGCAGTGCATTTGGAAAGAGGTAATATGATAGGTCCAAGTCAGCATGAATTTGTGAAAGGGAAATCATGCTTGACAAATCTTCTGGAATTTTTTGAGGATGTTTCCAGTAGAGTGGACAAGGGAGAACCAGTTGATGTGGTATATTTGGACTTTCAGAAGGCTTTCGACAAGGTACCACACAAGAGATTAACGTGCAAAGTTAAAGCACATGGGATTGGGGGTAGTGTGCTGACATGGATTGAGAACTGGTTGTCAGACAGGAAGCAAAGAGTAGGAGTAAATGGGGACTTTTCAGAATGGCAGGCAGTGACTAGTGGGGTACCGCAAGGTTCTGTGCTGGGGCCCCAGCTGTTTACAATGTACATTAATGATTTAGACGAGGGGATTAAATGTAGTATCTCCAAATTTGTGGATGACACTAAGTTGGGTGGCAGTGTGAGCTGCAAGGAGGATTCTATGAGGCTGCAGAGCGACTTGGATAGGTTAGGTGAGTGGGCAAATGCATGGCAGATGAAGTATAATGTGGATAAATGTGAGGTTATCCACTTTGGTGGTAAAAACAGAGAGACAGACTATTATCTGAATGGTGACAGATTAGGAAAAGGGCAGGTGCAAAGAGACCTGGGTGTCATGGTACATCAGTCATTGAAGGTTGGCATGCAGGTACAGCAGGCGGTTAAGAAAGCAAATGGCATGTTGGCCTTCATAGCGAGGGGATTTGAGTACAAGGGCAGGGAGGTGTTGCTACAATTGTACAGGGCCTTGGTGAGGCCACACCTGGAGTATTGTGTACAGTTTTGGTCTCCTAACCTGAGGAAGGACATTCTTGCTATTGAGGGAGTGCAGCGAAGGTTCACCAGACTGATTCCCGGGATGGCGGGACTGACCTATCAAGAAAGACTGGATCAACTGGGCTTGTATTCACTGGAGTTCAGAAGAATGAGAGGGGACCTCATAGAAACGTTTAAAATTCTGACGGGGTTAGACAGGTTAGATGCAGGAAGAATTTCCCAATGTTGGGGAAGTCCAGAACCAGGGGACACAGTCTAAGGATAACGAGGAAGCCATTTAGGACCGAGATGAGGAGGAATTTCTTCACCCAGAGAGTGGTGAACCTGTGGAATTCTCTACCACAGAAAGTTGTTGAGGCCAATTCACTAAATATATTCAAAAAGGAGTTAGATGAAGTCCTTACTACTAGGGGAATCAAGGGGTATGGTGAGAAAGCAGGAATGGGGTACTGAAGTTGCATGTTCAGCCATGAACTCATTGAATGGCGGTGCAGGCTAGAAGGGCCGAATGGCCTACTCCTGCACCTATTTTCTATGTTTCTATGTTTCTATGTTTCTACAGTTCCCACTGCAGTAGATATTATAGCGGGTACAGTTCACACTGCTGTAAATATTATATCGGGTACAGATCACACTGCAGTCGACATTACACCCGGTACAGTTGACACTGCAGTAGAGATTAGACCGGGTACAGTTGACACTGCATAGGTATTATACCGGGTATAGTTGACACTGCAGTAGATATTATACCGTGTACAGTTGACACTGCAGTAGACATTAAACCGGGTACAGTTGACACTGCATAGGTATTATACCGGGTATAGTTCACACTGCATTAGATATTATACCGGGTACAGTTGACACTGCAGTAGATATTATACCGTGTACAGTTGACACTGCAGTTGACATTAAACCGGGTACAGTTCACACTGCAGTCGATATTGGACCGGGTACAGATCATTCTGCAGTCGACATTATATCGAGTGTAATTGACAGTGGAATAGTTATTACACCAGATACAGTTCAGACTGGAGCAGATATTATACGGGTACTGTTGACACTGCAGTAGATATTACCGGGTACATTTCACACTGCAGCAGATATTATATCGAGTTCAGTTGACACTACAGTAGGTATTGTGCCGGGTACAGTTCACACTGCAGTAGATATTATACCGGGTACAGTTGACACTGCAGTAGATATTATACCAGGTACAGTTCACACTGCAGTAGTTATTATACCGGGTACAGTTGACACTGCAGTAGATATTATACCGGGTACAGTTGACACTGCAATAGGTGTTATACCACGTACAGTTCACACTGCAGTAGACATTGTACAGAGTACGGTTCACACAGCCGTAGATATTATACCGGGTACAGTTAAAACTGCAGTAGATATTATACCCGGTACAGTTCACACTGCAGGAGATATTATACTGGGTAACAGTTTACACTGCAGTAGATATTATACTGTGTACAGTTCACACTGCAGTAGATATTATACCGGGTACAGTTAACACAGCAGTAGATATTATACCGTGTACAGTTCGCACTGCAGTAGATATTGTACCGGGTACAGTTCACACTGCAGTAGATATTGTACCGGGTACAGATCACACTGCTGTCGATATTACACCGGATACAGTTCACACTGCAGTAGATATTATACCGGGTACAGATCACACTGCAGTCGGTATTACACCGGGTACAGTTCACACTGCAGTAGAGATTATACCGGGTACAGCTGACACTGCATAGGTATTATACCGGGTATAGTTGACACTGCAGAAGATATTATATCGGGTACAATTGACACTGCAGTAGATAATATACCGGGTACAGTTGACACTGCAATAGGTGTTATACCGGGTACAGTTCACACTGCAGTAGATATTATACCGGGTACAGTTCACACTGCAGTAGATATTATACCGGGTACAGTTCACACTGCAGTAGATATTATACCGGGTACAGATCACACTGCAGTCGGTATTACACTGGATGGGCAATGGTAGACATTTAGAGACCGCATGGATGAACTACAACAATTGTACATTCCTGTCTGTCGTAAAAATAAAAAAGGGAAGGTGGCTCAACCGTGGCTATCAAGGGAAATCAGGGATAGCATTAAAGCCAAGGAAGTGGCATTCAAATTGGCCAGGAATAGCAGAGAACCCGGGGACTGGGAGAAATTTAGAACTCAGCAGAGGAGGACAAAGGGTTTGATTAGGCAGGGAAAATGGAGTATGAGAAGAAGCTTGCAGGGAACATTAAGACGGATTGCAAAAGTTTCTATAGATATGTAAAGAGAAAAAGGTTAGTAAAGACAAACGTAGGTCCCCTGCAGTCAGAATCAGGGGAAGTCATAACGGGGAACAAAGAAATGGCGGACCAATTGAACAAGTACTTTGGTTCGGTATTCACTGAGGAGGACACAAACAACCTTCCGGATATAAAAGTGGTCGGAGGGTCTAGTAAGGAGGAGGAACTGAGGGAAATCCTTATTAGTCAGGAAATTGTGTTAGGGAAATTGATGGGATTGAAGGCCGATAAATCCCCAGGGCCTGATGGACTGCATCCCAGAGTACTTAAGAAGGTGGCCTTGGAAATAGTGGATGCATTGACAGTCATTTTCCAACATTCCATTGACTCTGGATCAGTTCCTATGGAGTGGAGGGTAGCCAATTTAAAAAAGGAGGGAGCGAGAAAACAGGAAATTACAGACCGGTCAGCCTGACATCGGTAGTGGGTAAAATGATGGAATCAATTATTAAGGATGTCATAGCAGTGCATTTGGAAAGAGGTAATATGATAGGTCCAAGTCAGCATGAATTTGTGAAAGGGAAATCATGCTTGACAAATCTTCTGGAATTTTTTGAGGATGTTTCCAGTAGAGTGGACAAGGGAGAACCAGTTGATGTGGTATATTTGGACTTTCAGAAGGCTTTCGACAAGGTCCCACACAAGAGATTAACGTGCAAAGTTAAAGCACATGGGATTGGGGGTAGTGTGCTGACATGGATTGAGAACTGGTTGTCAGACAGGAAGCAAAGAGTAGGAGTAAATGGGGACTTTTCAGAATGGCAGGCAGTGACTAGTGGGGTACCGCAAGGTTCTGTGCTGGGGCCCCAGCTGTTTACAATGTACATTAATGATTTAGACGAGGGGATTAAATGTAGTATCTCCAAATTTGTGGATGACACTAAGTTGGGTGGCAGTGTGAGCTGCAAGGAGGATTCTATGAGGCTGCAGAGCGACTTGGATAGGTTAGGTGAGTGGGCAAATGCATGGCAGATGAAGTATAATGTGGATAAATGTGAGGTTATCCACTTTGGTGGTAAAAACAGAGAGACAGACTATTATCTGAATGGTGACAGATTAGGAAAAGGGCAGGTGCAAAGAGACCTGGGTGTCATGGTACATCAGTCATTGAAGGTTGGCATGCAGGTACAGCAGGCGGTTAAGAAAGCAAATGGCATGTTGGCCTTCATAGCGAGGGGATTTGAGTACAAGGGCAGGGAGGTGTTGCTACAATTGTACAGGGCCTTGGTGAGGCCACACCTGGAGTATTGTGTACAGTTTTGGTCTCCTAACCTGAGGAAGGACATTCTTGCTATTGAGGGAGTGCAGCGAAGGTTCACCAGACTGATTCCCGGGATGGCGGGACTGACCTATCAAGAAAGACTGGATCAACTGGGCTTGTATTCACTGGAGTTCAGAAGAATGAGAGGGGACCTCATAGAAACGTTTAAAATTCTGACGGGGTTAGACAGGTTAGATGCAAGAAGAATTTCCCAATGTTGGGGAAGTCCAGAACCAGGGGACACAGTCTAAGGATAACGAGGAAGCCATTTAGGACCGAGATGAGGAGGAATTTCTTCACCCAGAGAGTGGTGAACCTGTGGAATTCTCTACCACAGAAAGTTGTTGAGGCCAATTCACTAAATATATTCAAAAAGGAGTTAGATGAAGTCCTTACTACTAGGGGAATCAAGGGGTATGGTGAGAAAGCAGGAATGGGGTACTGAAGTTGCATGTTCAGCCATGAACTCATTGAATGGCGGTGCAGGCTAGAAGGGCCGAATGGCCTACTCCTGCACCTATTTTCTATGTTTCTATGTTTCTATGTTTCTACAGTTCCCACTGCAGTAGATATTATAGCGGGTACAGTTCACACTGCTGTAAATATTATATCGGGTACAGATCACACTGCAGTCGACATTACACCCGGTACAGTTGACACTGCAGTAGAGATTAGACCGGGTACAGTTGACACTGCATAGGTATTATACCGGGTATAGTTGACACTGCAGTAGATATTATACCGTGTACAGTTGACACTGCAGTAGACATTAAACCGGGTACAGTTGACACTGCATAGGTATTATACCGGGTATAGTTGACACTGCAGTAGATATTATACCGGGTACAGTTGACACTGCAGTAGATATTATACCGTGTACAGTTGACACTGCAGTTGACATTAAACCGGGTACAGTTCACACTGCAGTCGATATTGGACCGGGTACAGATCACACTGCAGTCGGTATTACACCGGGTACAGTTCACACTGCAGTAGAGATTATACCGGGTACAGCTGACACTGCATAGGTATTATACCGGGTATAGTTGACACTGCAGTAGATATTATACCGGGTATAGTTGACACTGCAGTAGATATTATACCGGGTATAGTTGACACTGCAGTAGATATTATACCGTGTACAGTTGACACTGCAGTAGACATTAAACCGGGTATAGTTGACACTGCAGTAGATATTATACCGGGTATAGTTGACACTGCAGTAGATATTATACCAGGTATAGTTGACACTGCAGAAGATATTATATCGGGTACAGTTGACACTGCAGTAGATAATATACCGGGTACAGTTGACACTGCAATAGGTGTTATACCGGGTACAGTTCACACTGCAGTAGATATTGTACAGGGTACGGTTCACACTGCAGGAGATATTATAACGGGTAACAGTTCACACTGCAGTAGATATTATACCGCATACAGTTCACACTGCAGTAGATATTATACCGGGTACAGTTAACATTGCAGTAGATATTATACCGTGTACAGTTCGCACTGCAGTAGATATTGTACGGGGTACAGTTCACACTGCAATAGATGTTGTACAGAGTACAGTTCACACAGCAGTAGATATTATACCGGGTACAGGTCACACTGCAGTAAATATTATATCGGGTACAGATCACACTGCAGTCGCCATTACACCCGGTACAGTTGACACTGCAGTAGACATTAAACCGGGTACAGTTGACAGTGAAGTAGATATTATACCGGGTACAGTTGACAATGCAGTAGGTATTATACCGGGCACAGTTGACGCTGCAGTAGGTATTAAAATGGGTACAGTTGTCACTACAGTAGATATTATACCTGGTACAGTTCACACTGCAGAAGATATTATACCGGGTTCAGTTCACACTGCAGTAATTATTATACCGGGTACAGTTGACACTTCAGTAGATATTATACCGGGTACAGTTCACACTGCAGTCGGTATTATCCGGGTACAGTTCACACTGCAGTTGATATTATACCGGTTACAGTTCACACTGCAGTAGATATTATACCGCGTACAGTTCACACTGCAGTAGATATTATACCGGGTACAGTTAACACTGCAGTTGATATTATACTGGGTACAGTTGACACTGCAGTAGATATTATACCGGGTACAGTTGACACTGCATTAGGTATTATACTGGGTACAGTTGACTCTGCAGTATGTATTATACCTGGTGCAGTTCACACTGCAGTAGAGATTGTACCGGTACAGTTCACACTGCAGTAAATATTATACCGGGTGCAGTTAGAAACATAGAAACATAGAAACATAGAAAATAGGTGCAGGAGCAGGCCATTCAGCCCTTCTAGCCTGCACCGCCATTCAATGAGTTCATGGCTGAACATGAAACTTCAGTACCCCCTTCCTGCTTTCTCGCCATAACCCTTGATCCCCCGAGTAGTAAGGACTTCATCTAACTCCCTTTTGAATATATTTAGTGAATTGGCCTCAACTACTTTCTGTGGTAGAGAATTCCACAGGTTCACCACTCTCTGGGTGAAGAAGTTTCTCCTCATCTCGGTCCTAAATGGCTTACCCCTTATCCTCAGACTGTGACCCCTGGTTCTGGACTTCCCCAACATTGGGAACATTCTTTCTGCATCTAACCTGTCTAAACCCGTCAGAATTTTAAACGTTTCTATGAGGTCCCCTCTCATTCTTCTGAACTCCAGTGAATACAATCCCAATTGATCCAATCTTTCTTGATAGGTCAGTCCCGCCATCCCGGGAATCAGTCTGGTGAACCTTCGCTGCACTCCCTCAATAGCAAGAATGTCCTTCCTCAAGTTAGGAGACCAAAACTGTACACAATACTCCAGGTGTGGCCTCACCAAGGCCCTGTACAACTGTAGCAACACCTCCCTGCCCCTGTATTCAAATCCCCTCGCTATGAAGGCCAACATGCCATTTGCTTTCTTAACCGCCTGCTGTACCTGCATGCCAACCTTCAATGACTGATGTACCATGACACCCAGGTCTCGTTGCACCTTCCCTTTTCCTAATCTGTCACCATTCAGATAATAGTCTGTCTCTCTGTTTTTACCACCAAAGTGGATAACCTCACATTTATCCACATTATACTTCATCTGCCATGCATTTGCCCACTCACCTAACCTATCCAAGTCACTCTGCAGCCTAATAGCATCCTCCTCGCAGCTCACACTGCCACCCAACTTAGTATCATCCGCAAATTTGGAGATACTGCATTTAATCCCCTCGTCTAAATCATTAATGTACAATGTAAACAGCTGGGGCCCCAGCACAGAACCTTGCGGCACTCCACTAGTCACTGCCTGCCATTCTGAAAAGTACCCGTTTACTCCTACTCTTTGCTTCCTGTCTGACAACCAGTTCTCAATCCACGTCAGCACACTACCCCCAATCCCATGTGCTTTAACTTTGCACATCAATCTCTTGTGTGGGACCTTGTCGAAAGCCTTCTGAAAGTCCAAATATACCACATCAACTGGTTCTCCCTTGTCCACTTTACTGGAAACATCCTCAAAAAATTCCAGAAGATTTGTCAAGCATGATTTCCCTTTCACAAATCCATGCTGACTTGGACCTATCATGTCACCATTTTCCAGATGCACTGCTATGACATCCTTAATAATTGATTCCATCACTTTACCCACTACTGAGGTCAGGCTGACCGGTCTATAATTCCCTGTTTTCTCTCTCCCTCCTTTTTTAAAAAGTGGGGTTACATTGGCTACCCTCCACTCCATAGGAACTGATCCAGAGTCAATGGAATGTTGGAAAATGACTGTCAATGCATCCGCTATTTCCAAGGCCACCTCCTTAAGTACTCTAGGATGCAGTCCATCAGGCCCTGGGGATTTATCGGCCTTCAATCCCATCAATTTCCCCAACACAATTTCCCGACTAATAAAGATTTCCCTCAGTTCCTCTTCCTTACTAGACCCTCTGACCCCTTTTATATCCGGAAGGTTGTTTGTATCCTCCTTAGTGAATACCGAACCAAAGTACTTGTTCAATTGATCCGCCATTTCTTTGTTTCCCGTTATGACTTCCCCTGATTCTGACTGCAGGGGACCTACGTTTGTCTTCACCAACCTTTTTCTCTTTACATACCTATAGAAACTTTTGCAATCCGCCTTAATGTTCCCTGCAAGCTTCTTCTCGTACTCCATTTTCCCTGTCCTAATCAAACCCTTTGTCCTCCTCTGCTGAGTTCTAAATTTCTCCCAGTCCCCAGGTTCGCTGCTATTTCTGGCCAATTTGTATGCCACTTCCTTGGCTTTAATACTATCCCTGATTTCCCTAGATAGCCACGGTTGAGCCACCTTCCCCTTTTTATTTTTACGCCAGACAGGAATGTACAATTGTTGTACTTCATCCATGCGGTCTCTAAATGTCTGCCATTGCCCATCCACAGTCAACCCCCTAAGTATCATTCGCCAATCTATCCTAGCCAATTCACGCCTCATACCTTCAAAGTTACCCTTCTTTAAGTTCTGGACCATGGTCTCTGAAATTACTGTTTCATTCTCCATCCTAATGCAGAATTCCACCATATTATGGTCACTCTTCCCCAAGGGGCCTCGCACAATGAGATTGCTAATTAATCCTCTCTCATTACACAACACCCAGTCTAAGATGGCCTCCCCCCTAGTTGGTTCCTCAACATATTGGTCTAGAAAACCATCCCTTATGCACTCCAGGAAATCCTCCTCCACCGTATTGCTTCCAGTTTGGCTAGCCCAATCTATGTGCATATTAAAGTCACCCATTATAACTGCTACACCTTTATTGCATGCACCCTTAATTTACTGTTTGATGCCCTCCCCAACATCCCTATTACTGTTTGGAGGTCTGTACACAACTCCTACTAACGTTTTTTGCCCTTTGGTGTTCTGCAGCTCTACCCATATAGATTCCACATCATCCAAGCTAATGTCTTTCCTAACTATTGCATTAATCTCCTCTTTAACCAGCAATGCTACCCCACCTCCTTTTCCTTTTATTCTATCCTTCCTGAATGTTGAATACCCCTGAATGTTGAGTTCCCAGCCCTGATCATCTTGGAGCCACGTCTCCGTAATCCCAATCACATCATATTTGTTAACATCTATTTGCACAATTAATTCATCCACCTTATTGCGGATACTCCTTGCATTAAGACACAAAGCCTTCAGGCTTGTTTTATTAACACCCTTTGTCCTTTTAGAATTTTGCTGTACAGTGGCCCTTTTTGTTCTTTGCCTTGGGTTTCTCTGCCCTCCATTTTTCCTCATCTCCTTTACACTGCAGTAGAGATTTTAACGGTACAGATCACACTGCAGTCGGTATTGCACCGGATACAGTTCACACTGCAGTAGATATTTTACCGGGTACAGGTACAGGTAACAGGTAACACTGGAATAGGTGTTATACCGGGTACAGTTCACACAGCAGTAGATATTATACCGGGTACAGTTGACACTGCAGGAGATATTATACCGGGTACAGTTGACTCTGCAGTAGATATTATACCGGGTACAGTTCACACTGCAGTAGATATTATACCGGGTAGAGTTCACACTGCAGTCGATATTATACCGGGTACAGTTCACACTGCAGTCGATATTATACCGGGTACAGGTCACACTGCAGTAGATATTATACCGGGTACAGTTCACACTGCATTAGATATTATACCGGGTACAGTTGACACTGCAGTAGATATTATACCGTGTACAGTTGACACTGCAGTTGACATTAAACCGGGTACAGTTGACACTGCAGTCGATATTGGACCGGGTACAGATCATTCTGCAGTCGACATTATATCGAGTGTAATTGACAGTGGAATAGTTATTACACCAGATACAGTTCAGACTGGAGCAGATATTATACGGGTACTGTTCACATTGCAGTAGATATTATACCGGGTACAGTTCACACTGCAGCAGATATTATACCGGGTACAGTTGACACTGCAGTCGATATTATACCGGATACATTTCACACTGCAGTAGATATTATACCGGGTACAGTTCACACTGCAGCAGAAATTATACCGGGTACAGTTGACACTGCAGTAGATATTATACCGGGTACATTTCACACTGCAGTAGATATTATACCGGGTACAGTTCACACTGCAGTATCTATTATACCGGGTACAGTTGACACTGCAGTATCTATTATACCGGGCAGTAGTTAAACTAATATGTCAGGTTGATGGGAACCTCTGCAGGGAGATAGAAGGAAGTAGAATGGGAGCAGAAGCAAAACATAGAAAAAATAAAAGAAAAAGTGGAGGGCAGAGAAACCTTAGGCAAAAAGCCAAAAGAGCCACATTACAGCAAAGTTTTAACGTGACAAAGTGTGTTGGAAAGACAAGCCTGAAGGCTCTGTGCGTCAATGCGAGGAGCATTCGGAATAAGGTGGACGAATTAACTCTGCAGATAGCAGTTAACAGTTATGATGTAAATGGCATCACGGAGACATGGCTCCAGGGTGACCAAGGATGAGAACTCAACATCCAGGGGTAGTCAACATTTAGGATGGATAGACAGAAAGGAAAAGGTGGTTGTGTGGCATTGCTGGTTGAAGAGGAAATTAATGCAATAGTAAGGAAGGACATTAGCTTGGATGATGTGGAATCGGTATGGGTGGAGCTACGGAATACCAAAGGGCAGAAAACGCTCGTGGGAGTTGTGTACAGACCACCAAACAGTAGTAGTGAGGTTGGGGACAGCATCAAACAAGAAATAAGGGATGCGTGCAATAAAGGTACAGCAGTTATCATGGCTGACTTTAATCTACATATTGATTGGGCTAACCAAACTGGTAGCAATGCGCTGGAGGAGGATTTCCTGGAGTGTATTCAGGATGGTTTTCTCGACCAATATGTTGAGGAACCAACTAGAGAGCTGGCCATCCTAGACTGGGTGATGTGTAATGAGAAAGGACTAATTAGCAATCTTGTTGTGCGTGGCCCCTTGGGGAAGAGTAACCATAATATGGTCAAATTCTTTATTAAGATCGAGAGTAAGGAAAGGTAACTTCGATGGTTTGAGGCGTGAATTGGCTAGAATAGACTGGCAAATGATACTTAAAGGGTTGATGGTGGATAGGCAATGGCAAACATTTAAAGATCACCTGGATAATCTTCAGCGATTGTACATCCCTGTCTGGAGTAAGAATAAAACGGGGAAGGTGGCTCAACTTTGGCTAACAAGAGAAATTAAGGATAATGTTAAATCCAAGGAAGAGGCATATAAATTGGCCAGAAAAAGCAGCACACCTGAAGACTGGAAGAAATGTAGAAATCAGCAGAGGAGGACAAAGGGTTTAATTAAGAGGAGAAAAATAGAGTATGAGAGGAAGCTATTTTTCCGGGTACAGTTCACACTGTAGTCGATATTATACCAGGTGCACTCCAGGACATAGTCGACGTATTTACTGAGGCGTACGAAAACATGGGCCTTACGCTAAACATCCCTAAGTCAAATGTCCTCCACCAGCCTGTCCTCACTGCACAGCACTGCCCTCAAGTCATCAAGATCCACGGCGCAGCCCTGGACACCGTGGACCATTTCCCATATCTGGGTAGCCTCCTATCAACAAGAGCAGGCATCGACGATGAGATCCAACACCGCCTCCAGTGCGCCAGTGCAGCCTTCAGCCACCTGAGAAAAAGAGTGTTTGAAGACCAGGCCCTCAAAACTGCCACCAAGCTCATGGTCTACAGGGCTGTAGTAATACCTGCCCTCCTGTATGGCTCAGAGACATGGACCATATACAGTAGACACCTCAAGTTGCTGGAGAAATATCACCAAGGATGTCTCCGCAAGATCCTACAAATGTCCTTGGAGGACAGGCGCACCAACATCAGTGTCCTCATTCAGGCTAACATCACCAAAATTGAAGCACTGACCACACTCGATCAGCTCCGCTGGGCAGGCCACAAATTTCGCATGCCAGACACGAGACTCCCAAAACAAATGCTCTACTCAGAACTCCTTCAAGGCAAACGAGCCAAAGGTGGGCAGAGGAAACGTTACAAGGACACCCTCAAAGTCTCCCTGATAAAGTGCAACATCTCCACTGATACCGGGTACAGTTCACACTGCAGTAGATATTATACCGGGTACAGTTCACACTGCAGTAGATATTATACCGGGTACAGTTCACACTGCAGCAGATAATATACATGGTACAGTTCACACTGCAGTAGATATTATACCGGGCACGAAATATTATACCTGTTAAGTTCAGAATAACTTCACGACACTGTGTTGTAAGCTCAAACCATTGTGACCTCGGTCTCTTTAATATAACTCCAACGTGAGGCAGCAGCATGGTGGACTGCTTTTTATACCAGCTTGCTCCATAGTATACAGCTGACTCATAGGTCTCCCACTGGTGTGCCCCCTAGTGGCAAGGGTTACACATAGGTTCGGTTCACATTAATGACATCACTTCCCCCCAAAGACTTAAGTACAAGTTATTTACAGTTTGAGACGATCTGGCGCTCTGCGTTCCCGGGTCGAGTGCTGGCATGGGTGAGTTGGTCGGATCATTGCTGCACGTCAGCACGGCTGGTCTGATCGGACTGTCGGGCATGGTGGGTTCATCCTCGTCGTTGACAGTGAGGTCAATTGCTGGTTGGGTGTGTGTTGGTGGATCATAGATGGTGGGGTCTTCTTCAAACTGTTCTTGGTTGTCCGTGAATCGCAGTTTGGTCTGATCCAGGTGCTTTCTGCACGTTTGCCAATTCAACAATTTCACAACCAACACTCTATTCCCTTCCTTGGCTAAGACAGTGCCAGCAATCCACTTGGGACCGTGACCGTAATTTAGAACAAACACCGGATCATTAACCTCAATGTCACGCGATGCCGCCGCGCGATCATGGTACATGTTATGCCGCCGGGTTTCTAGTGCTCTTTGAGATCCGGGTGGACTAAGGAGAGCCTGGTTTTGAGAGCTCTCTTCATTAACAATTCTGCAGGGGGAACTCCAGCGAGCGAATGGGGGAACGTGTGGTAGCTGAGCAGGACCCTGGATAACTGGGTATGCAGGGAGCCGTCCGTTACGCATTTCAAGCTTTTCTTGATGGTTTGGACTGCCCGTTCTGCTTGGCCATTGGATGCGGGCTTAAATGGGGCAGACCTGACATGCTCAATGCCATTGCGGGTCACAAACACGTTGAATTCCGAGCTGGTGAAACATGGTCCATTGTCACTGACAAGGACGTCGGACAAACCATGGCCATATGGCTTTCAATGGTGGCAGTTGATGTACATGATGACATTATTATTCATTCAATACATTTTGAGTAAGTGTCCACTGCTACTAGAAACATCTTCCCAAGAAAGGGGCCAGCGAAATCTACATGGACACTGGACCACGGCTTGGAGGGCCATGACCACAGGCTCAGAGGGGCCTCCCTGGGTGAGTTGCTCAACTGTGAGCAAGTGTTGCATTGGTGTAAGCATGACTCCAACGCTGAGTCAATGCCGGGCCACCAGACGTGCGACCTGGCGATAGCCTTCATCATGACTATGCCTAGGTAGGTCCTGTGTCGGTCACGTATAAACGTTTCCCTGCCTTTTCTGGGCAAGATCACACGATTCCCCCATAGGAGACAATCTGATTGGATGGACAATTCATCCTTGCATCGGTGAAATGGCTTGATTTCATCTTGCATTTCCCCGGGAACCGCCGACCAGTTCCCATTGAGGATGCAGTTTTTTATTAATGATAGCACGGGGTCTTGGCTAGTCCAGGTCCTGATCTGGCGAGCCGTGACAGGTGACCTCTCGCTCTCAAAAGCATCCATTACCAGAAGCAAGTCTGTGGGTTGCGCCATTTCCACCCCGGTGGTGGGCAATGACAGCCGACTATGGACGTCAGCGCAGTTCTCAGTGCCTGGTCTGTGGCGGATTAATAGTCATAAGCAGACAATATTAGTGCCCATCTCTGGATGCGGGATGAAGCATTAGTGTTGATACCTTTGCTTTCTGAGAGCAGTGAGGTAAGTGGTTTTGTGGTCGGTTTTGAGCTCGAACCAGAGGCCAAATAGATATTGGTACATATTCTTAACCCTGTATACACATGCCAACGATTCTTTCTCAACCATAATGTAGGCTCTTTCAGCCTTGGATAAACTCCTGGATGCATATGCAACCGGTTGCAGTTTGCCTGACACATTTGCTTGCTGTAACACACAACCGACCCCGTACGACGATGCATCACATGCTAGTTCTAAACGTTTACATGGGTCATACAATACAAGTAACTTGTTAGAGCATTACAGATTTCTGGCCTTATTAAAGACTGTCTGTTGAGATTTACCCCAAGCCCAGTCATCACCCTTGCGTAGCAATAAATGCAAGGGTTCCAGCAGTATGCTCAACCCCGGTAGAAACTTACCAAAATAGTTGAGGAGACCCAGGAACGAACGCAGCAACATCACATTCTGTGGTCTGGGTGCATTCTTGATGGCCTCCGTCATAGAGTCCGTGGGTCTGATGCAGTCTGCCGTAATCTTCCTCCCCAGTGATACGTCCTTACTATACAGTATAAATGCACACGAGGCCCATGCTTGAGAGAAGGTCAGTCTGTGACCTGTCCTTTATTCCTTAGCACTCAAAGTGATGAAGGTGGGTGGACCTGAAGGCCCAGGTTAGAGTGTCTCCCACCTAGTGGTCATTGTTCTCACAGTGTACAACTTAAGTCAGATTATACATGGGTTACATTGCTGGTTGAATACATGACATCACCACCATCCCAAAGTCTTATTGGGATCACAGGTTGAGTCTCTCTGGTGGTTTACGCTCTCTTGTAGAGCGCCTGAGTTGGGGCTCCGGTTGTTGCTGCTGTTTGCGGTGCCTCAGGCCTGTCCGCACTGCCCACAGTGACTGGGCTCTCCTCCCTTTGGTTCCGGTGTTCGGTCACCTGTGGTGGAGTGAACTCTATATCGTGTTCTTCCTCTGCTTCTTCTATGGGGTTGCTGAACCTCCTTTTTGTTTGATCCACGTGTTTGCGGCAGATTTGTCCATTGGTAAGTTTAACTACCAAAACTCTATTCCCCTCTTTGGCAATCACAGTGCCTGCGAGCCATTTGGGCCCTGCAGCGTAGTTGAGGACAGAAACAGGGTCATTGACATCAATACATCGCGCCCTCGCATTCCTGTCATGGTAGTCATATTGTGGCTAGCGCCTGCCCTCGACAATTTCTTTCATGGTGGGGTGTATAAGTCCTTTTCATTAGCAGCTCTGCAGGTGGAACCCCTGTGAGCGAGTGTGGTCGGGATCTATAGGCCAAGAGGAGGCGTGATAAGCGTCTTTGTAGGGAACCCCCTTGGATTCTGAGCATCCCCTGTTTGATTATCTGCACTGCTCGTTCTGCCTGGCCGTTTGAGGCCGGCCTGAACGGTGCCGTTCTGACATGGTTAATTCCATTGCCTGCCATGAAGTCCTGGAATTCAATGCTTGTAAAGCACGGGCCATTGTCGCTGACCAAGACATCCGGTAGACCGTGGGCGGCGAACATTGCCCGTCGACTTTCTACCGTGGCAGAGGATGTGCTTGAATTTAAAATGTCACACTCGATCCATTTGGAGTAGGCGTCTACTACAACCAAAACATTTTTCCCATGAAAGGACCTGCGTAGTCCACATGGATGCGTGACCAAGGCTTGACAGGCCATGGCCAAGGGCTAAGGGGGGCTTCCCTGGACGCATTGCCCAGCTGGGCACACATGTTGCACCTGCGAACACAAAGTTCCAGATCTGCGTCTATCCCTGGCCACCAAACGTGTGACCTGGCAATTGCCTTCATCATGACAATGCCCGGGTGCTCATTGTGGAGTTCTCTGATGAACACCTCTCTGCCCATCTGGGGCATGACTACGCAGTTTCCCCACAGTAGGCAATCGGCCTGAATCGAGATTTTATCCTTGCACCTGTGAAATGGTTTGAATTCCTCAGGGCATGCCCCGTATGTGGCTGCCCATCCCCATTCAGGACACATTTCTTGACTAGAGACAATAGAGGGTCTCTATTTGTCCTGACTTTAATCTGACGGGCTGTCATAGGTGAGCCTTCACTTCCGAAAGCTTCAACAGCCATGACCATCTCAGCAGCATGCTCGGTAGCCCCTTCAGTGGTGGCTAGTGGGAGCCTGCTGAGTGCATCGGCGCACTTTTCGGTGCCCGGTCTGTGCCGAATTGTATAGTCATAGGCGGCTAACGCGAGTGCCCATCTCTGTATGCGGGCCGATGCGTTTGCATTTATGGCCTTGTTGTCGGCCAAAAGGGACGTTAGGGGTTTGTGATCAGTCTCCAGCTCAAATTTCCTGCCAAACAGGTACTGGTGTGTTTTCTTTACAGCATATACACATACGAGCGCCTCCTTTTCTACCATCCCGTAACGCCTTTCTGCCTGGGCAGACTCCTGGAGGCATAAGCTACTGGCTGTAACTGACCCTTGACATTGACATGCTGCAAAACACACCTGACACCATAGGATGACGCATCGCACGTTAACACAAGTTTCTTACATGGGTCGCATAGTGTTAACAGAGTGTTGGAACATAACAAATTGTGTGCTCTATTAAAAGCCCTTTCCTGGCTGTCCCCCCAGACCCATTTGCGACCTTTGCGTAGGAGCACGTGTAGCGGCTCTAGCAGCGTGCTCAATTTGGGAAGAAAGTTACCAAAATAGTTCAGGAGCCCCAGGAACGAACGCAGCTCCATCGTGTTATGGGGTCTGGGTGCTCTCTTGATCCCGTCTGTTGCTACCCTCATCCCCAGGAATTCTACCTCTGGAGCTAGGAAGACACACTTTGCCTTTTTCAGTCGCAGCCCTACCTGGTCCAGTCTGCGTAGCACCTCCTCCAGGTTGTGGAGGTGTTCTTCAGTATCGTAACCCGTGATGAGGATGTCGTCCTGAAAAACCACCGTCACTGGAATCGACTTGAGGAGGCTTTCCATATTTCGTTGGAAGATCGCGGCGGCCGAGCGAATCCCAAACGGACATCTGTTGTACTCAAATAACCCCTTGTGTGTCGTGATGGTGGTCAGCTTCTTCGACTCACTCGCCTGGGTCATGTAAGCTGAGGTCAGGTCCAATTTTGAAAAAAGTTTGCCACCGGATAGCGTCGCAAAGAGGTTCTCCGCTCTCGGTAGCAGGTACTGGTCTTGGAGTGACACCCGATTGATGGTGGCCTTGTAATCACCACATATCCTGACCGACTCATCCGCCTTGAGCACCGGCACAATCAGGCTCGTCCAGTCACTGAATTCGACTGGCGAGATGATGCCTTCCCTCAGCAGGCGGTCCAATTCGCCTTCTATCTTTTCCCGCATCATGTACGGCACCTCTCTGGCCTTGTGGTGTACTGGCCTGGCGTCCGGGTTTATGTGAATCACTACCTTGGCCCCCATGAAAGTGCCAATGCCGGGTTGAAATAGCCAATGCCGGGTTGAAATAATGAGTCAAATTTGTCCAGGATCTGTGAGCATGATACTCGCTCCACAGAGGAAATTGCATTGACATTGCCCCATTTCCAGTTCATGACAGCAAGCCAACTCCTCCCCAGTAGTGCGGGACCATCCCCTGGGACAATCCAGAGTGGCAACCTGTTCTCCGAATCTTTGTGGGTCATGACTACCGTGGCGCTGCCCAGCACCGGAATGATCTGCTTTGTGTAAGTCCGTAGCTGTGCGTCAATCGGCGATAATTTTGGCCTCCTGGCCTTGGACGCCCACAACTTTTCGAACTGTTTGATACCCATCAGGGACTGGCTGGCCCCAGTGTCTAGCTCCATTGATACTGGGATGCCATTGAGGAGCACTTTCATCATTATCGGTGGCGTCCTGGTGTATGAACGATATACGTGCTCCACATGAACTCTCTGAACTTCAGCTTCCAGTGATTTCCGCCAGCGTTCATTTCTGCAATTTCTGCAGGTAATTTTCTCACCTCTGCAACCTCCGGCTGAGTGTGTGCCTCCACGCCTCCAACATGAGCTGTTGTTGGAAACAAAAGGTCCCTTGCCAGTCGATCGTCCCTGACTGCCTCTGTTATTGTCCTTGAGTGCGCCATTAACAGGTGTTGATGGCCTCATTACTGGCCGCATTGTCCCTTGCAATGGCGTGAATCGCCGTTCAGCTTGCCATTGTCTCTGTCGAACTCCCCCTCTGGGTTCCACTACATGTTGGGGCATGCCCGATTGCCCTTGTGTGCTGCTTTAACAATGTTGAATCTCTGTCCCAACCATTCCTTAACACAGTACCTCTCGTCTGTTCTGCTAGTGGCCATGCTCGTGTGGTGTAAATCCCAGTTTCTTGTCGCCATTGATACGTCCTTACTATACAGTATAAATGCTCACGAGGCCCATGCTTGAGAGGTCAGTCTGTTATCTGTCCTTTATTCCTTAACACACAAAGTGATGAAGGTGGGTGGAGCTTCCCCTTTTGTACCTGAAGGCCCAGGTTAGGAGTGTCTCCCATCTAGTGGTCATTGTTCTCACAGTGTACAACTTAGATCAGATTATACATGGGTTACATTGCTGGTTGAATACATGACATCGCCACCCACCCAAAGTCTTATTGGGATCACAGGTTGAGTCTCTCTGGTGGTTTACGCTCTCTTGTAGAGCGCCTGAGTTGGGGCTCCGGTTGTTGGGCGCTGACCTGAGTGTCTGCTGTTTGCGGTGCCTCAGGCATGTCCGCACTGCCCACAGTGACTGGGCTCTCCTCCCTTTGGTTCCGGTGTTCGGTCACCTGTGGTGGAGTGAACTCTACATCGTGTTCTTCCTCTGCTTCTTCTATGGGGTTGCTGAACCTCCTTTTTGTTTGATCCACGTGTTTGCGGCAGATTTGTCCATTGGTAAGTTTAACTACCAGAATCCTATTTCCCTCTTTGGCAATCACAGTGCCTGCGAGCCATTTGGGCCCTGCAGCGTAGTTGAGGACAAAAACAGGATCATTGACATCAATACATCGCGCCCTCGCATTCCTGTCATGGTAGTCATATTGTGGCTGGCGCCTGCTCTCGACAATTTCTTTCATGGTGGGGTGTATAAGGGATAACCTGGTTTTGAGCGTCCTTTTCATTAGTAGCTCTGCGGGTGGAACCCCTGTGAGTGAGTGTGGTCGGAATCTATAGGCCAACAGGAGGCGTGATAAGCGTCTTTGGATTCTGAGCATCCCCTGTTTGATTATCTGCACTGCTCGTTCTGCCTGGCCGTTTGAGGCCGGCTTGAACGGTGCCGTTCTGACATGGTTTATTCGATTGCCTGCCATGAAGTCCTGGAATTCAGTGCTTGTGAAGCACGGGCCATTATCGCTGACCAAGATGTCCGATAGACCGTGGGACGCGAACATTGCCCGTAGACTTTCTTGAATTTAAAATGTCACACTCGATCCATTTGGAGTAGGCGTCTACTACAACCAAAAACATTTTTCCCATGAAAGGACCTGCGTAGTCCACATGGATGCGTGATCAAGGCTTGGCAGTCCATGGCCAGAGGCTAAGATGGGCTTCCCTGGGCGCATTGCCCAGCTGGGCACACGTGTTGCACCTGCGAACACAAAGTTCCAGATCTGCGTCTATCCCTGGCCACCAAACGTGTAACCTGACAATTGCCTTCATCATGCCAATGCCTGGGTACTCATTGTAGAGTTCTCTGATGAACACCTCTCTGCTCATCTGGGGCATGACTACACAGTTTCCCCACAGTAGGCAATCGGCCTGAATCGAGAGTTCATCCCTGCGCCTGTGAAATGATTTAAATTCCTCAGGGCATGCCCTGTACGTGGCTGCCCAGTCCCCATTCAGGACACATTTCTTGACAAGAGACAATAGCGGGTCTCTATTTGTCCAGACTTTAATCTGATGGGCTGTCACAGGTGAGCCTTCACTTCCGAAAGCTTCAACAGCCATGACCATCTCAGCAGCAAGCTCGGTAGCCCCTTCAGTGGTGGCTAGTGGGAGCCTGCTGAGTGCATCGGCGCAGTTTTCGGTCTGTGCCGAATTGTATAGTCATAGGCGGCTAACGTGAGTGCCCATCTCTGTATGCGGGCCGATGCGTTAGCATTTATGGCCTTGTTGTCGTCCAAAAGGGACGTTAGGGGTTTGTGATCAGTCTCCAGCTCAAATTTCCTGCCAAACAGGTACTGGTGCATTTTCTTTACAGCATATACACATACGAGCGCCTCCTTTTCTACCATCCCGTAACGCCTTTCTGCCTGGGCAGACTCCTGGAGGCATAAGCTATCGGCTGTAACTGACCCTTGACATTGACATGCTGCAACACACACCTGACACCATAGGATGACGCATCGCATGTTAACACAAGTTTCTTACATGGGTCGCATAGTGTTAACAGAGTGTTGGAACATAACAAATTGTGTGCTCTATTAAAAGCCCTTTCCTGGCTGTCCCCCCAGACCCATTTGCAACCTTTGCGTAGGAGCACGTGTAGCGGCTCTAGCAGCGTGCTCAATTTGGGAAGAAAGTTACCAAAATAGTTCAGGAGCCCCAAGAACGTACGCAGCTCCGTCGTGTTACGGGGTCTGGATGCACTCTGTATCGCTTCCGTCTTGGACGCAATAGGGCTGATCCCTTCTGCTGCTACCCTTATCCCCAGGAGTTCTACCTCTGGAGCTAGGAAGACGCACCTCACCTTTTTCAGTCGCAGCCCTACCCGGTCCAGTCTGCGAGCAACTCCTCCAGGTTGTGGAGGTGTTCTTCAGTTTCGTAAACCGTGATGAGGATGTCGTCTTGAAAAACCACCGTCCCTGGAATCGACTTGAGGAGACTTTCCATATTTCGTTGGAAGATCGCGGCGGCCGAGCGAATCCCAAACGGACATCTGTTGTACTCAAACAACCCCTTGTGTGTTGTGATGGTGGTCAGCTTCTTCGACTCACTCGCCAGCTCCTGGTCATGTAAGCTGTGATCAGGTCCAATTTTGAAAAAAGTTTGCCACCGGATAGCGTCGCAAAGAGGTTCTCCGCTCTCGGTAGCGGGTACTGGTCTTGGAGTGATACCCAATTGATGGTGGCATTGTAACCACCACGTATCCTGACTGACCCATCCGCCTTGAGCACCGGCACAATCAGGCTCGCCCAGTCTCTGAATTCGACTGGCGAGATGATGCCTTCCCTCAGCAGGCGGTCCAATTCGCCTTCTATCTTTTCCCGCATCATGTACGGCACCTCTCTGGCCTTGTGGTGTACTGGCCTGGCGTCCGGGTTTATGTGAATCACTACCTTGGCTCCCATGAAAGTGCCAATGCCGGGTTGAAATAATGAGTCAAATTTGTCCAGGATCTGTGAGCATGATACTCGCTCCACAGAGGAAATTGCATTGACATTGCCCCATTTCCAGTTCATGACAGCAAGCCAACTCCTCCCCAGTAGTGCGGGACCGTCCCCTGGGACAATCCAGAGTGGCAACCTGTTCTCCGAATCTTTGTGGGTCACGACTACCGTGGCGCTGCCCAGCACCGGAATGATCTGCTTTGTGTAAGTCCGTAGCTGTGCGTCAATCGGCGATAATTTTGGCCTCCTGGCCTTGGACGCCCACAACTTTTCGAACTGTTTGATACCCATCAGGGACTGGCTGGCCCCAGTGTCTAGCTCCATTGATACTGGGATGCCATTGAGGAGCACTTTCATCATTATCGGTGGCGTCCTGGTGTATGAACTGTATACATGCTCCACATGAACTCTCTGAACTTCAGCTTCCAGCGATTTCCGCCGGCGTTCATTTCTGCAATTTCTGCTGGTAATTTTCTCACCTCTGCAACCTCCGGCTGAGTGTGTGCCTCCACGCCTCCAACATGAGCTGTTGTTGGAAACAAAAGGTCCCTTGCCAGTCGATCGTCCCTGACTGCATCTGTTATTGTCCTTGAGTGCGCCATTAACAGGTGATGATGACCTCATTACTGGCCGCATTGTCCCTTGCAATGGCATGAATCGCCGTTCAGCTTGCCATTGTCTCTGTCGAACTCCCCCTCTGGGTTCGACTACATGTTGGGGCATGCCCGATTGCCCCTGGCTGCCTGGAGAACTGTGTGCTGCTTTAACAATGTTGAATCTCTGTCCCAACCATTCCTTAACACAGTACCTCTCGTCTGTTCTGCTCGTGGCCATGCTCGCGTGGTTTAAATCCCAGTTTCTCATCACCATTGATACGTCCTTACTATAGAGTATAAATGCACACGAGGCCCATGCCTCAGAGAAGGTCAGTCTGTGACCTGTCCTTTATTCCTTAGCACTCAAAGTGATGAAGGTGGATGGAGCTTCTCCTTTTGTACCTGAAGGCCCAGGTTAGGAGTGTCTCCCATCTCGTGGTCATTGTTCTAACTGTGTACAACTTAGATCAGATTATACATGGGTTACATTGCTGGTTGAATACATGACATCTATGACTGCCCCCACAGCACCAGCATGGAGTTAATAGATTCGTATTAGCACTCCACAGCGGCCTCTGAGTCACCCTAGGCCTGGCCTCTGCGGCCGTGTGGGCCCTACCATGTACAGTTCTGCCTGCTGAAGACATTATTTAATGCACAGTACTTGCCGGTGAGCTTCAATTCTGTGAGGATATCTGTTTCGTGTTGTTGCTCGTGGATATGAAGGCCGGACTATCGTGATGGCCTTGCTCAGATCTAAGGATTCAGTAGACAGTAGTTTGCGGAGGATGGCCTCGTGGCTAGTTCCGAGCACAAAAAAGTCTCGCAACATTTCCCCAAAGATCCTACACATTCGCACAGTCCCGCAAGGCATCTTAGGTCAGCAACAAAACTCACCACGTTCTGGCCCTTGGAGCGATGGTGCGTATAAAAGCGATACCTGGCCATAAAGATGTTCACCTTCAGCTGGAGGTATTCCCGAGCCAGCGCACACACTGTGTAAGTCTTGTCCGTTGGTTTGTCTGCGACCAGTAGATTTTTGAGGAGGCCGTATACCGTACAACCCACATAGAAACATAGAAAATAGGTGCAGGAGCAGGCCATTCAGACCTTCGAGCCTGCACCGCCATTCAATGAGTTTATGGCTGAACATGCAACTTCAGTACCACATTCCTGCTTTCTCGCCATACCCCTTGATCCCCCTAGTAGTAAGGACTTTTGAATATATTTATTGAATTGGCCTCAACAACTTTCTGTGGTGGAGGGTTCACCACTCTCTGGGTGAAGAAGATTCTCCTCTGCTCGATCCTAAATGGCTTACCCCTTATCCTTAGACTGTGACCCCTGGTTCTGGACTTGCCCAACATTGGAAACATTCTTCCTGCATCTAACGTGTCTAAAGCCGTCAGAATTTTAAACGCTTCTATGAGATCCCCTCTCATTCTTCTGAACTCCAGTGAATACAAGCCCAGTTGATCCAGTCTTTCTTGATATGTCAGTCCCGCCATCCCAGGAATCAGTCTGGTGAACCTTCGCTGCACTCCCTCAATAGCAAGAATGTCCTTCCTCAAGTTAGGAGAGCAAAACTGTACACAATACTTCAGGTGTGGCCTCACCAAGGCCCTGTACAACTGTAGCAACACCTCCCTGCCCCTGTATTCAAATCCCCTCGCTATGAAGGCCAACATGCCATTTGCTTTCTTAACAGCCTGCTGTACCTGCATGCTAACCTTCAATGACTGATGACAAGGTCTCGTTGCACCTCCCCTTTTCCTAATCTGTCACCATTCAGATAATAGTCTGTCTCTCTGTTTTTACCACCAAAGTGGATAACCTCACATTTATCCACATTAAACTTCATCTGCCATGCATTTGCCCACTCACCTAACCTATCCAAGTCACTCTGCAGCCTCATAGCATCCTCCTCGCAGCTCACACTGCCACCCAACTTAGTGTCATCCACAAATTTGGAGATACTACATTTAATCCCCTCGTCTAAATCATTAATGTATAATGTAAACAGCTGGGGCCCTAGCACAGAACCTTGCGGTACCCCACTAGTCACTGCCTGCCATTCTGAAAAGTCCCCATTTACTCCTACTCTTTGCTTCCTGTCTGCCAACCAGTTCTCAATCCGCGTCAGCACACTACCCCCAATTCCATGTGCTTTAACTTTGCACATTAATCTCTTGTGTGGGATCTTGTCGAAAGCCTTCTGAAAGTCCAAATACATCACATCAACTGGTTCTCCCTTGTCCACTCGACTGGAAACATCTTCAAAAAATTCCAGAAGATTTGTCAAGCATGATTTCCCTTTCACAAATCCATGCTGACTTGGACCTATTATGTCACCTTTTTCCAAATGCGCTGCTATGACATCCTTAATAATTGATTCCATCATTTTACCCACTACTGATGTCAGACTGACCGGTCTATAATTCCCTGTTTTCTCTCTTCCTCCGTTTTAAAAAGTGGGGTTACATTGGCTACCCTCCACTCCATAGGAACTGATCCAGAGTCTATGGAATGTTGGAAAATGACTGTCAATGCATCCGCTATTTCCAAGGCCACCTCCTTAAGTACTCTGGGATGCAGACCATCAGGCCCTGGTGATTTATTGGCCTTCAATCCCATCAATTTCCCCAACACAATTTCCCGACTAATAAGGATTTCCCTCAGTTCCTCCTTCTTACTAGACCCTCTGACCCCTTTTATATCTGGAAGATTGTTTGTGTCCTCCTTAGTGAATACCGAACCAAAGTATTTGTTCAATTGGCCTGCCATTTCTTTGTTCCCAGTTATGACTTTCCCTGATTCTGACTGCAAAGGACCTCCGTTTGTCTTCACTAACCTTTTTCTCTTTACATATCTATAGAAACTTTTGCAGTCCATATTAATGTTCCCTGCAAGCTTCCTCTCGTACTCCATTTTCCCTGCCCTAACCAAACCCTTTGTCCTCCTCTGCTGAGTTCTAAATTTCTCCCAGTCTCCGGGTTCGCTGCTATTTCTGGCCAATTTGTATGCCACTTCCTTGGCTTTAATACTATCACTGATTTCCCTTGATAGCCACGGTTGAGCCACCTTCCACTCTTTATTTTTACGCCAGACAGGGATGTACAATTGTTGTAGTTCATCCATGCAGTCTCTAAATGTCTGGCATTGCCCATCCACTGTCAACCCCTTAAGTATCATTCGCCAATCTATCCTAGCCAATTTACGCCTCATACCTTCAAAGTTACCCTTCTTTAAGTTCGGGACCCTAGTTTCTGAATTAACTGTTTCATTTTCCATCCTAATATTATGGCCACTCTTCCACAAGGGGCCTCGCACAACAAGATTGCTAATTAATCCTCTCTCATTACACAATGCCCAAGCTAAGATGGCCTCCCCCCTAGTTGGTTCCTCGACATATTGGTCTAGAAAACCATCCCTTATGCACTCCAGGAAATCCTCCTCCACAATATTGTTTCCAGTTTGGTTAGCCCAATCTATATGCATATTAAAGTCACCCATGATAACTGCTGTACCTTTATTGCATGCACCCCTAATTTCCTGTTTGATGCCCTCCCCAATATCACTACTACTGTTTGGAGGTCTGTACATAACTCCCACTAGCGTTTTCTGCCCTTTGCTATTCCGTAGCTCCACCCATACCGATTCCACATCATGCAAGCTAATGTCTTTCCTTACAATTGCATTAATTTCCTCTTTAACCAGCAACGCCACCCCGCCTCCTTTTCCTTTCTGTCTATCCTTCCTAAATGTTGAATACCCTTGGATGTTGAGTTCCCAGCCTTGGTCACCCTGGAGCCATGTCTCCGTGATGCCAACCACATCGTATCCGTTAACTGCTATCTGCGCAGTTAATTCATCCACCTTATTCTGAATACTCCTCGCATTGAGGCACAGAGCCTTCAGGCTTGCCTTTTTAACACACTTTGACCCTTTAGAATTTTGCTGCAAAGTGGCCCTTTTTTTTTTTTGCCTTGGGTTTCTCTGCCCTCCACTTTTACTCATCTCCTTTCTGTCTTTTGCTTCTATCTTCATTCTGTTTCCCTCTGTCTCCCTGCATTGATTCCCATCCCCCTGCCATATTAGTTTAACTCCTCCCCAACAGCACTAGCAAACACTCCTCCTAGGACATTGGTTCCGGTCCTGCCTAGGTGCAGACCGTCCGGTTTTCACTGGTCCCACCTCTCCCAGAACTAGTTCCAATGCCCCAGGAATTTGAATCCCTCCCTGCTGCAGCACTGCTCAAGCCACCTATTCATCTGAGCTATCCTGTGAATCCTACTCTGACAAGCATGTGGCACTGGTAGCAATCCTGAGATTACTACTTTTGAGGTCCTACTTTGTAATTTAGCTCCTAGCTCCTTAAATTCGTCTCGTAGGACCTCATCCCTTTTTTTACCTGTATCGTTGGTACCAATGTGCACCACGACAACTGGCTGTTCACCCTCACTTTTCAGAATGTCCTGCACCTGCTCCGAGACATCCTTGCCCCTTGCACCAGGGAGGCAACATACCACCCTGGAGTCTCGGTTGCGGCCGCAGAAATGCCTATCTATTCCCCTTACAATTGAATCCCCTATCACTATCGCTCTCCCACTCTTTTTCCTGCAGTCCTGTGCAGCAGAGCCAGCCACGGTGCCATGAACTTGGCTGCTGCTGCCCACTCCTGATGAGTCATCCCCCTCAACAGTACTCAAAGCGGTGTATCTGTTTTGCAGGGGGATGACCGCAGGGGATCCCTGCACTACTTTCCTTGCACTGCTCTTCCTGTTGGTCTTCCATTCCCTATCTGGCTGTGGACCCTTTACCTGCGGTAAGACCAACTCACTAAACGTGCTATTCACGTCATTCTCAGCATCGTGGATTCTCCAAAGTGAATCCACCTTCAGCTCCAATTCCGCAACGCAGTCCGTCAGGAGCTGGAGGCGGATACACTTCCCGCACACGTAGTCATCAGGGACAGTGGAGGCATCCCTGATTTCCCACATAGTACAGGAGGAGCATAACATGCGGTGAGGAGAATCATCCTGCGCTTGGTCTCTGTCTCAGCCGTGTCCAGCTTGTTTGACACGAAGTACTAGTCGAAAAGCTCAACGAAGGCTTCCCAATCATCACCTTCAACAAATCTCTCAAGAATACCAACGGCAGCCATTTCCGCGTGAAAGTTTGTGATCTGTAACTCGTCGCCATTTGTTAAGTTCAAAATAACTCCACGAGACTGTGTTGTAAACTCAAACCATTGTGACCTTGGTCTCTTCAATATAATTCCTAAGTGAGGCAGCAGTGTGGTGGACTGCCTTTTATAACTGCTTGCTCCAGGGTACACAGCTGACCCATAGGTCTCCCACAGATGTGCCCTCTGGTGGCAAGTCATACACATAGGTTAGGTTCCCATACATAACATACCTAGTACAGTTGACACTGCAGTAGATATTATACCGGGTACAGTTCACACTGCAGTGAATATTACACTGGATACAGTTCACACTGCAGTAAATATTATACCGGGCACAGTTCACACTGCAGTAGATATTATACCGGGTACAGCTCAAAGTACAACAGATATTTGACCTGTAGTGTATGGAGAAAGAGTCAGACTGAACACTGTGAGCTCAGAGTAAAATGTGACCTTAGTCTTTCATTGCAGGTCTCAGGAGTGCCTCTTCACCTGTGAAGCCTTCTTAAGTACCTGTGCTCTCAAGGGATTATGGGATCCCTTGGGACTCCAGGAATGAGCCCTCTGGTGGCTGTACAGTGTAAATACAAGTCCAAATATATAACAATACCGGGTACAGTTCACACTGCAGTAGATATTGTACCGGGTGAAGTTCACACAGCTGTATATATTATACCGGGTACAGTTCACATTGAAATAGATATTATACTGGGTACATTTCACAATGCAGTAGATATTATATGTGGTACAGTTCACACTGTTATGTATTTAACCCCTTGCAACCTGTATTATACTACCATCACAGGGCCTACCTGTTGGAGTCCCAAGGGATCCCAGCATCCCTTGGGAGCACGGTATACAAGCAGACCACCCACGAGGTACCTGCACGCTGGAGTCTCATTAAAGGAGCTAAGGTCACACTTGCTCATGATACACCGTACTCAGTTTCAACCTTTATTTTGAACTTATCAATTGGCGACGAGGTAACGAAGAACCGCGCAAAAATGCAAAGAACAGTTGGTATCCTGGAGAAGTTCTCAGAAGGGGATGATTGGGAAGCTTTCGTGGAGAGACTTGACCAAAACTTTTTGGCCAACAAGCTGGAAGGGGACGAGAATGCCACCAAAGGACAATCCTCCTAACTGTCTGTGGGGCAACAACCTTTCGCCTCATGAAGAATCTCCTAGCTCCGGCAAAACCAACAGCTAAATCCTATGAAGAATTGTGTACGCTGGTCCAGGAGCACCTAAATCCGAAGGAAAGCGTTTTGATGACGAGATATCGGTTCCACATATGTCAACGGTCGGAGGACCAGGAAGCGGCGAGCTATCTCGCCGAACTAAGGTGCCTTGCAGGACATTGTGAGTTTGAGGTATTCCTAGAACAAATGTGTCATGTATCTTACATTATTATATATAACTGTATCCTAACATGCTATACATGATTGTAATAAGATATGACCTGTAACCACCAGCATATCTTACCACCAGGGGTGCACTTGCAAGAGATAGGTATATAAGGACAGATTACGGAGACGTGGCTCCAGGATGATCAGGGCTGGGAACTCAACATCCAGGAGTATTTAACATTCAGGAAAGATAGAATAAAAGGAAAAGGAGGTGGGGTAGCATTGCTGGTTAAAGAGGAGATTAATACAATAGTTAGGAATGACATTAGCTTGAATGATGTGGAATCTATATGGGTAGAGCTGCAGAAAACGTTAGTGGGAGTTGTGTACAGACCTCCAAACAGTAGCAGTGATGTTGTGGAGGGCATCAAACAGGAAATTATGGGTGCATGCAATAAGGGTGCAGCAGTTATAATGGGTGACTTTAATATGCACATAGATTGGGCTTACCAAACTGGAAGCAATACGGTGGAAGAGGATTTCCTGGACCAATATGTCGAGGAACCAACTAGGGGGGAGGCCATCTTAGACTGGGTGTTGTGTAATGAGAGAGGATTAATTAGCAATCTCGTTGTGCGAGGCCCCTTGGGGAAGAGTGACCATAATATGGTGGAATTCTGCATTAGGATGGAGAATGAAACAGTTAATTCAGAGACCATGGTCCAGAACTTAAAGAAGGGTAACTTTGAAGGTATGAGGTGTGAATTGGCTAGGATTGATTGGCGAATGATACTTGAGGGGTTGACTGTGGATGGGCAATGGCAGACATTTAGAGACTGCATGGATGAACCTCAACAATTGTACATTCCTGTCTGGCATAAAAATAAAAAAGCGAAGGTGGCTCAACCGTGGCTATCAAGGGAAATCAGGGATAGTATTAAAGCCAAGGAAGTGGCATACAAATTGGCCAGAAATAGCAGCGAACCCGGAGACTGGGAGAAATTTAGAACTCAGCAGAGGAGGACAAAGGGTTTGATTAGTGCAGGGAAAATGGAGTACGAGAAGAAGCTTGCAGGGAACATTAAGACGGATTGCAAAAGTTTCTATAGATATGTAAATAGAAAAAGGTTAGTAAAGACAAATGTAGGTCTCCTGCAGTCAGAATCAGGGGAAGTCATAACTGGGAACAAAGAAATGGCAGACCAATTGAACAAGTACTTTGGTTCGGTATACACTAAGAAGGACACTAACAACATTCCGGATATAAGAAGGGTCAGAGGGTCTAGTAAGGAGGAGGAACTGAGGGAAATCCTTATTAGTCTGGAAATTGTGTTGGGGAAATTGATGGGATTGAAGGCCGATAAATCTCCAGGGCCTGATGGACTACATCCCAGAGTACTTAAGGAGGTGGCCTTGGAAATAGCGGATGCATTGACAGTCATTTTCCAACATTGCATTGACTCTGGATCAGTTCCTATCGAGTGGAGGGTAGAAATATAGAAACATAGAAACATAGAAAATAGGTGCAGGAGTAGGCCATTCGGCCTTCTAGCCTGCACCGCCATTCAATGAGTTCATGGCTGAACATTCAACTTCAGTACCCCATTCCTGCTTTCTCACCATACCCCTTGATCCCCCTAGTAGTAAGGACCTCATCTAACTCCTTTTTGAATATATTTAGTGAATTGGCCTCAACAACTTTCTGTGGTAGAGAATTCCACAGGTTCACCACTCTCTGGGTGAAGAAATTCCTCCGCATCTCGGTCCTAAATGGCTTACCCCTTATCCTTAGACTGTGACCTCTGGTTCTGGACTTCCCCAACATTTGGAACATTCTTCCTGCATCTAACCTGTCTAACCCCGTCAGAATTTTAAATGTTTCTATGAGGAATCAATTATTAAGGATGTCATAGCAGCCCATTTGGAAAAAGGTGACATAATAGGTCCAAGTCAGCATGGATTTGTGAAAGGGAAATCATGCTTGACAAATCTTCTGGAATTTTTTGAGGATGTTTCCAGTAGAGTGGACAGGGAGAACCATTTGATGTGGTATATTTGGACTTTCAGAAGGCTTTCGACAAGGTTCCACACAAGAGATTAATGTGCAAAGTTAAAGCACATGGGATTGGGGGTAGTGTGCTGACATGGATTGAGAAATGGTTGTCAGACAGGAAGCAAAGAGTAGGAGTAAATGGGTACTTTTCAGAATGGCAGGCGGTGACTAGTGGGATACCGCAAGGTTCTGTGCTGGGGCCCCAGCTGTTTACACTGCATATTAATGATTTAGACGAGGGATTAAATGTATTATCTCCAAATTTGCGGATGACACTAAGTTAGGTGGCAGTGTGAGCTGCGAGGAGGATGCTATGAGGCTGCAGAGTGACTTGGATAGGTTAGGTGAGTGGGCAAATGCATGGCAGATGAAGTATAATGTGGATAAATGTGAGGTTGTCCACTTTGGTGGTAAAAACAAAGAGACAGACTATTATCTGAATGGTGACAGATTAGGAAAAGGGGAGGTGCAACGAGACCTGGGTGTCATGGTACATCAGTCATTGAAGTTTGGCATGCAGGTGCAGCAGGCGGTTAAGAAAGCAAATGGCATGTTGGCCTTCATAGCGAGGGGATTTGAGTACAGGGGCAGGGAGGTGTTGCTACAGTTGTACAGGGCCTTGGTGAGGCCACACCTGGAGTATTGTGTACAGTTTTGGTCTCCTAACCTGAGGAAGGACAATCTTGTTATTGAGGGAGTGCAGCGAAGGTTCACCAGACTGTTTCCCGGGATGGCGGGACTGACCAATCAAGAAAGACTGAATCAACTGGGCTTGTATTCACTGGAGTTCAGAAGAATGAGAGGGGACCTTACAGAAACGTTTAAAATTCTGATGGGTTTAGACAGGTTAGATGCAGGAAGTCCAGAATGTTGGGGAAGTCCAGAACCAGGGGTCACAGTCTAAGGATAAGGGGTAAGCCATTTAGGACCGAGATGAGGAGAAACTTCTTCACCCAGAGAGTGGTGAACCTGTGGAATTCTCTACCACAGAAAGTTGTTGAGGCCAATTCACTAAATATATTCAAAAAGGAGTTAGATGTAGTCCTTACTACTAAGGGGATCAAGGGGTATGGCAAGAAAGCAGGAATGGGGTACTGAAGTTGCATGTTAAGCCATGAACTCATTGAATGGCTGTGCAGGCTCGAAGGGCCGAATGGCCTACTCCTGCACCTATTTTCTATGTTTCTATGTTTCTATTAAGTGCCGCATTCCAGAGCTGTGAAATAAAGGTGCAGGTCCAGAGTGACCTTGACTTCACTATATGCCTCGTGTTAATCTGTACTGAGGGGACAGGACTTTACAGTGGCGACAGGTTACGGGATTACAGAATCCACTGAATGGCGAACAACGGATCAGATGAAAAGTACAATGTGGGAGACAATTGGGAGGACTTTATAGAAAGGCTTCAGCAAAGCTTTGTATCCAAAGACTGGTTAGGCGACGGATAAGGCAGACAAGAGAAGAGCCCATCTCTTGACCAGCTGTGGCTCGAAGACATACGGTTTAATGAAGGATCTGTTGGCACCCGAGAAACCAGCAAGCAAGTCGTTTGAAGAATTGAGAACACTGGTAAGAGACCACCTGAAGCCAGCGAGCAGCCTACACATGGCCAGACACAGGTTCTACAACTACAGACGCTGTGTGGGCCAGAGCATACCCGACTTCGTGGCAGAACTTCGGAGGTTGACTAGTACATGTGAGTTCTCTGATGAACTGAGGAGAGAAATGCTGAGAGACTTTTTCATTGAAGGAATAGGCCACGCAGGCATATTCCGAAAGATCATAGAGACCAAGTATCTGACCTTAGAGGCAACAGCACTGGTTGCACAGACATTCTTGGTAGGGGAAGAAGAAGCGAGGTTGATTTACAATGCAGGTATGACAACTAACAAAATATCGGAACAAGAAGTTCACAGCACTAAACAAGCTGCTACCCCCACACACAGACAAAACCGGGAGAACAGGCTCTTGACAGCAGGCAGAGACCATCAAGGGCCACAGGAACAGCCGTTCACACCTCATCAACCCAAAATGCGAGCAATCAACTACAAACTGAGAGAAGCTCAAGCGAGATCAGCCAGACGCAGCTCATTCTTTGAGAACTCTTTGAACAATGGAACAGGTCTGTGCTGGAGGTGTGGGGGTGGGCACTCGTCAAGGGGATGTCAATTTCAGCAGGCTGTTTGCAGAAATTGTGAATATACAGGGCATTTGGCCCGCATGTGCAAAAAAACAGCAGCTCGGCTGGTATACGAATCAGATGGGTCGGAAAGCGGACCTGAAGATGGTGGGGACAGTACCCGGGACACCGGTGTACAGCGGGTCAACACAATCAATGGCCGCTGCTCCTACAGCAGGACGCCTCCTATAATGATGAGGGTCCTACTCAACGGGATATCTGTCAACATGGAGCTGGATACGGGAGCGAGTCAATCTCTCATGGGCGCTCAACAATTTGAACAACTGTGGCGGCATAAAAGAGACAGACCAAAACTCACAAGGGTCGACACCAAACTAAGGACCTATACCAAAGAAATCGTAGCAGTCTTCGGCAGCGCCATGCTCTCTGTCACACACAAAGGGACAGTGAACCGACTTCCCCTGTGGATTGTCCCCGGAGACCCCCCAGCACTGCTGGGGAGAAGCTGGCTGGAAAAACTAAACTGGAAATGGGATGATGTCCATGCCATGTCATTAGAGGAACGGACCTCCTGCTCAACAGTTATAAAGCGATTTGAACATCTCTTTCAGCCAGGTGTGGGCACTTTCAAAGGGGCCAAAGTCAAAATCTACATCACACAGGATGCTAGACCGGTCCATCACAAGGCCAGAGCTGTACCCTATGTGATGAGGGAAGAGATTGAACACGAACTAGACAGGCTTCTGCGGGAAGGCATTATATCACCTGTGGAATTTAGCGACTGGGCAAGTCCCATCGTCCCAGTCATGAAGCCTGATGGATCCGTACGAATCTGTTGGGACTACAAATCTACCATAAACAGAGTCTCCCTACAGGACCAGTACCCGCTGCCCAGAGCGAAGGACATATTTGCCACATTGGCTGGAGGTAAACTTTTCTCAAAATTAGATCTCACATCTGCGTATATGACGCAAGAATTGATCGAGGAATCCAAGCTACTCCCCACCATCAACACACATCGAGGCCTTTTCATGAACAACAGATGCCCATTCGGCATCAGGTCAGCAGCTACCATATTCCAGCGCAACATGGAGAGTCTGCTCAAGTCCATCCCGGGGACAGTTGTATTTCAAGACGACATACTTATCACGGGCAGGGACACCGACTCCCATCTCCATAATTTGGAGGAAGTACTAAAGCAGTTGGATCGGGTAGGCCTACAAGTCAAGAAATCCAAGTGCCTGTTTCTCGCACCCGAGGTTGAATTTTTGGGCAGAAGGATTGCCGCTGATGGAATCCGCCCAACATCGTCCAAAACAGAAGCAATTCGCCTGGCACCCAGGTCCCGGAATGTCTCAGAACTGCGCGCCTTTCTCGGGCTACTCAATTACTTTGGGAACTTTATGCAGAATTTAAGCACGCTGCTGGAGCCTCTCCATGTGATACTCAGGAAGGAGTGCGATTGGTTTTGGGGGGACGCCCAGGAACGCGCCTTCAATAAGGCACGCAACCTTCTGTGTTCCAACAGTGTTTTGACTTTCTTTGACCCAGGTAAAAAGCTAGTTCTCACATGCGATGCGTCAGCGTATGGGATCGGGTGCATTTTGCAACATGTCAATAGTGCGGGGAAATTACAACCCATAGCTTATGCCTCCAGGTCACTCTCGCGGGCGGAGCGCGGGTACGGAATGGTAGAGAAGGAGGCGCTCGCGTGCGTGTACGGTGTCAAAAAGATGCACCAATACCTTTTCGGGGCCAAGTTCGCGTTAGAAACTGACCACAAGCCCCTCACGTCCCTCCTATTCGAGAGCAAGGCAATAAACGCCAATGCCTCGGCACGAATTCAACGGTGGGCACTAATGCTGGCGTCCTACGACTATACCATAAGGCACAGACCAGGCACAGACAACTGTGCCAACGCACTCAGCAGGCTACCCCTGGCGACCACGGAAGGGTCTGACGAACAGGACTGTGAGATAGTCAAGGCAATCAATGCCTTTGAGTCCACAGGTTCGCCCATGACGGCTCGCCAAATCAGAGTCTGGACGGCCAGCGACCCCACGTTATCCTTAGTAAAAAGATGTGCCCTAACCGGTGACAGGGCAGAGGCTCGCGATGCCTGCCCGAGGAATTAAAACCCTTTCACAGGCGCATGCATGAGCTATCACTACAAGCAGACTACCTGATGTGGGGCAGCTGAGTAGTCATGCCTCTGCGAGGCAGAGAGGCATTTGTCCGGGAGCTCCACCGTGAGCACCCGGGGATTGTTCTCATGAAGGCCATAGCCAGATCCCACGTCTGGTGGCCTGGTATTGACGCGGACTTGGAGCTCTGCGTCCGAAGGTGCACCATTTGTGCCCAACTCAGCAATGCCCCCAGGGAAGCTCCACTGAGCCCCTGGCCCTGGCCTACCAAACCGTGGTCGCGAGTGCACGTAGACTATGTGGGCCCATTCATGGGCAAAATGTTCCTCGTAGTTGTAGATGCATTTTCAAAGTGGATCGAATGCACCATTTTAAACTCGAGCACAACCTCCACCACTGTGGAGAGCCTCGCAACCATGTTTGCAACGCACGGAATCCCTGACATATTGGTCAGTGACAATGGTCCGTGCTTCACCAGAGCAGAATTCCAAGACTTTATAATTGACCACGGCATAAATCACGTCAAGCCCGCACTGTTCAAGCCGGCCTCCAACGGCCAGGCGGAGAGAGCAGTGCAAATTATTAAACAAGGCATGCTTAAAATCCAAGGTCCCACGCTGCAGGGTCGCCTGTCGCGACTGCTGCTGGCATACAGATCTCGTCCGCACTCACTGACTGGGATCCCCCCGCGCAACTGTTGATGAAAAGGACTTTAAAAATAAGGCTCTCATTAATCCTCTCAGACATGCACAAAATCGTTGAGGCAAAGCGCCGTAAGCTGACTGAGTACCATGACAGAAATTCGAGGGGGAGATGGAATGAGATAGGGGACAAAGTGTTTGTACTAAACTATGGCAGTGGTCCCAAATGGCTTGCAGGGACAGTAACAGGCAAGGAAGTAAACAGGCTACGGATAGTACAAATGGACAATGGCAAAACCTGCCGGAGGCATGTAGACCAAGTCAAAAGCAGATTTACTAACAACACTGCGGAACCAGAGGCAGACTACAATGTGGAACTCGCACCACACCTGGTGGACAGACGGAGGGAACAACCTGAGGAAAGGGCAATCCCAACAGACAGCCCAGGCAAGTCAACAACAATCACACCAATCGAAACAGACAGCCCAGGCGAGATACAAGCAACCACACCTGAAGAAAAACAGACACCAAGGCAAACAACTGAACCACAACTCAGACGTTCCACGCGAGAGCGTAGACCACTTGAGAGACTGAACCTATAAAGACAATAAGACCTTGGGGGAGGGTGCTGTCATGTATCTTACATAATTATATATAACTGTACCCTAACATGCTATACATGACTGTAATAAGATATGACCTGTAACCACCAGCATACCTTACCACCAGGGCTGCACTTGCAAGAGACAGGTATATAAGGGCAGGTCTCAGGCAAGTGCAGCATTCCAGAGCTGTGAAATAAAGGTGCAGGTCCAGAGTGACCTTGACTTCACTACATGCCTTGTGTGAATCTGTACTGAGGGGACAGGACTTTACAAAATGCTTAGAGACTTTTTTGTACTGGCCATGAGGCAATCCTTCGCAAACTGTTAACCGTTGAAACTCCGAATCTAAGTAAAGCCATAACGATAGTCCAGGCATTTATGTCCACCAATGACAACACCAAACAGATTTCGCAGAGCAAAGAAGTTTTGGCCAGTACTCTGAACAAAGTAACATCATTTTCGAGCAGGAATATACATGGCAGAACGCACACGCCGGCTGCTGCTGCCCGACCTCAGATGACCCAGAGTCCGCCATCAATCATTAATCCAAGGCAGTTAACATCTTGTTGCCACTGTGGAGGTGATCATCGGCCCCATAAATGCCACTTCAAGCACTACTTGTGCAACAGTTGCAGAACAATGGGACACCTCCAGCGAGTGTGCAGGCGAGCTGCAAACCCTGCAAACCCTGCAAACCACCACGTTGCAGAGAAAGATCGATCCACTGTAGATCAGACTGAATCGGAGACTCGAAGCGAGGAGGCAGAAGTGTACGGGGTACACACATTCACCACAAAATATCCACCAATAATGTTGAAAGTTGAACTGAACGGAATTCCAATATCAATGGAACTGGACACAGGTGCGAGACATTCCATATTGAGTAAAAAGGCCTTCGACAGGCTGTGGTGCAACAAGGCACACAGGCCCAAGCTTAGCCCCATTCACACCAAACTAAGGACTTACACAAAGGAACTAATCCCTGTAATTGGCAGTGCAGAAGTCAACATCTCCTATGATGGAGCAGTACACGAACTCCCGCTGTGGATTGTGCCAGGGGATGGCCCCACACTGTTTGGCTGAAGCTGGCTGGGAAAAATCCGCTGGAACTGGGACGACATCCGAGCGCTCTCGTCCGTCGACGACATCTCATGTGCCCAGGTTCTGAGCAAGTTTCCATTGTTGTTCGAGCCAGGCATTGGAAGCTTCTCGGGGGTGAAAGTGCAGATCCATTTGGTTCCCGGTACGCAACCCATCCACCACAAGGCACGGACGGTACCGTATATGATGCGTGAGAAAGTGGAAATTGAGCTTGACAGGCTGCAGCAAGAAGGCATCATCGTGCTGGTGGAATTCAACGAATGGGCTAGTCCGATTGTCCCGGTACTTAAAGAGGACGGCAAAGTCAGAATTTGTGGGGACTATAAAGTAACGATTAATAATTTTTCGCTACAGGACCAGTACCCGGTACCCAAGGCAGACAATCTATTTGCGACCCTGGCTGGAGGGAAGACATTCACCAAGCTGGTCCTGACCTCGGCCTACATGACACAGGAGCTGGAGGAGTCTTAGAAAGGCCTCACCTGCATCAACACGCACGATTTTGCAACCGGTTGCTTATGTGTCCAGGAGTTTGTCCAAGGCCGAAAGGGCCTACAGCATGATTGAAAAAGAGGCTCTGGTGTGCATTTATGGGGTAAAAGAAATGCACCAGTATTATTTAGCCTCAAGTTTGAGCTTTAAACTGACCACAAGCCGCTCATATCGCTGTTATCTGAGAGCAAAGGGATTAACACCAATGCTTCTGCCCGCATCCAAAGATGGGCGTTCACGCTGTCGGCATACAACTATGTAATCCGCTACAGACCGGGCACAGAGAACTGTGCAGATGCTCTCAGTCGGCTGCCATTGCCCACCACCGGGGACTTGCTCATGGTAATGGATGCATTCGAGAACGAAAAGTTCCCCGTCGCGGCTTGCCAGATCAGGACCTGGACCAGCCAGAATCCTTTACTGTCCTTGGTAAAAAACTGTGTCCTCCATGGGAGCTGGTCCAGCGTCCCAGTGGAGATGCAGGAGGCGATTAAGCCGTTCCACAGGCGCAAAGATGAAATGTCCCTGCGGACGGACTGTCTGTTCTGGGGCAATCGCTTGGTCTTGCCCAAGAAAGGCAGAGACACGTTCATTTGTGAACTGCACAGCACCCACCCAGGCGTTGTAATGATGAAAGCCATATCCAGATCCCACGTGTGATGGCCTGGCATCGACTCAGATTTAGAGTCATGCGTGCGCCAGTGCAACACTTGCTCTCAGCTGAGCAATGCACCCCGAGAGGCACCGCTAAGTTTGTTGTCATGGCCCTCCAAACCGTGGTCGAGGATCCACATGGACTATGCAGGCCCATTTCTCGGCAAAATATTTTTGGTTGTCGTGGACGCTTACTCAAAATGGATTGAATGTGCAATAATGTCTGTAAGCACGTCCACGGGCACTATTGAAAGCCTACGAGCCATGTTTGCCATGTACGGCCTGCCTGATGTCCTGGTCAGCGACAATGGGTCGTGTTTCACCAGTGCTGAATTCAAGGAATTCATGATCCGCAATGGGATCAAGCACGTCACATCTGCCCCGTTCAAGCCCGCATCCAACGGCCAGGCAGAACGGGCAGTTCAGACCATCAAGCAAAGCTTGAAACGTGTGTCAGAAGGCTCCCTGCAGACCCGGCTGTCCCGAGTTCTGCTCAGCTACCGCACCATACCCCACTCACTCACCGGAGTTCCCCCAGCCAAGCTGCTCATGAAAAGAGTGCTCAAAACAAGGCTCTCTCTTGTCCACCCTGATCTCCATGATCACATGGAGGGCAGGCGGCATCAACAAAATGTGTACCATTACCGCACAAATTTGTCATATGTTTGTACTCAATTATGGAAATGGTCCTAAATGGCTCGCTGGCATGATCACAGCCAAAGAGGGGAATAGGGTTTTTCAGGTCAAATTGGCCAATGGACTAACGTACAGAAAACATTTGGACCAAATCACATTGCGGTTCACCAACAGCTACGAACAAACCGAAGAAGATATCACCCACTTTGACCCTACAACACACACACACAAGTGGCAACTGACATCATGGTTGACCACGAAGCCGAACTCACCATCCCCAGCAGCCCGGCAAGGCCAGCTGCCCAGCAGCCCAGTGAAGAAGTAACCAACTCACCCACACCCACATTTGTACCGAGACGATCGACAAGGGAGCGAAAAGCCCCAGATCGTCACACCTTGTAAATAAGTGTACTATTGACTTCACAGGGGAGTGATGTTATGTATTTAACCCTTTGCAACCTGTATTGCACTACCACCAGAGGGCCTACCTGTTGGAGTCTCAAGGGATCCCAGCATCCCTTGGGAGCACGGTATATAAGCAGACCACCCACAAGGTACCTGCACGCTGGAGTCTCATTAAAGGAGCTGAGGTCACACTTGCTCATTGTACACTTGCTCATTCATCCTTTATTATGAGCTTATCACACACTGCAGTCGATATTATAGCGGATACAGTTCACACTGCAGTAGATATTATACCGGGTACAGTTCACACTGCAATAGATATTATACCGGGTTCAGTTCACACTGCAATAGATATTATACCGGGTACAGTTCACACTGCAATAGATATTATACCGGGTACAGTTCACACTGCAATAGATATTATACCGGGTACAGTTCACATTGCAGTAGATATTATACCAGGTACAGTTCACATTGCAGTAGATATTATACCGGGTACAGTTCACACTGCACTAAATATTATACCGGGTACAGTTCACACTGCAGTAGATATTATACCGGGTACAGTTCACACTGCAGTAGATATTATACTGGGTACAGTTCACACTGCAGTAGATATTATACCGGGCACAGTTCACACTGCACTAAATATTATACCGGGTACAGTTTACAATGCTGTAGATATTGCACCTTCTTTTGTCTATATGCAGCTAATGTTATACCTGATATGAGTCATATTGTACAAGCTATACAATTTACAATTCATAGTATAATTCTCATATTATGAGAATTGCCAGAGTATTCTATACCTGAGGCATCACAATTGTGCTACAGTGCTATCCCTGCATTTCCAGCTTGGCTTATTATAAAGCATGCTGAATCAATATCTGACATGATTTTCTCCTTGTTGTCCAGGAGGACAAAAGTCAATAATGTCTGGGGTAACTACCTGAGTGCAGACGGATGCTTGCGCAGGCTATTTGAGTCTGATATCCACGGAGCCAGCATTGGAGACCAAGCACAAATGGGCTGGAACTTCGGCAGCACCCATTTTGAGGCGTGATGGTAGGGCTGTAAGTATAGCGCCCTCTAAAGCTTGTGCCTCCCATCGAGAAATTTGGTTGAATCGCACCAAGAGGGAAAGGGGGTCGCTAAATCAGGTGTTCCACAACTTTCCTCGGGCGCTCCAACCGAAAATTGCTGCGCTAAAATGGAAGATGAGATGGGCATGCTCCGAGGACCGCGATCGATCCTAGGCTCCCACCGATTCGTCAAGGCGTGGCATGATAAGTCTGCGCATGCGTAGTTCCAACATTGCAATCTGAGCAGGGTGGCAGTTGAAAGGAGGTAGAATGTGTTGCAGCCTACGGGAGGAAGGAGACCCATCCCACGAGTTTTCCGCAGGCTTTGGAGGGAGGTGTCCCAGCACGTTTCCGCAAGAAACACAGTGGCGCGAACTGCGACACGATGCCGCAAGAAGTTCATTGACCTCACTCGGATCATCAGGGCGAATACCCTTGATATTAATGTACCAGTGCCATAATGTGTACCTCACTGTCTCACACTATGTAAAGTCTTTGCTGTACCTGCTCCTTCTCTTTGTGTTCCAAGCCATGGTCTTGTTTGGTGAAGCCACTTGAAAAGTAGAGGCTCAGATCACCAGCCATGCCCTGCACATCTTGTTCCCTGCTCAGTCTCAGCCCTCCTCGCACTAGCCTTTCACTCGTCACATGCACTTGCAAACCTTCGGCCTCATCCTTAATCCTCGGTGGCTATCACCTGATCCCACCGTTCCCACATGCACTACGGGCAGCCACGCAGATTCTAATGGACAGCTGCACGCTCCCAGACAGTCGGAGCTATTCTACTGTGGAAGGCACATGTGGCACACGATGAGCTGCACACTCACTCACTCACTCACACCTTCTTGTATTTCTTATCGCAGGCGAAACTGCCTCAAGATCGGAGAGAGCAGCAGCGCACCGGAGCAAGGGAGCCCAATATACAGGACCTCGCTGAGGCGGAGGAGCGAGTGTTCGCCCTCATGAGCACAGCATTTGGGGCAGTAGCGGCTGGTGAAGTAGATCCCCCGCTGGATAATGACGGTACGTGAATAGGATTTCTGTGTGGTCCGTGACCCTTGACAGCAAATGCCCTGCCCCCTTTACATATAAATGTCCAATGCCACCACCTTCTTTCCCTCTCTGCCCCCTCCCCTGCGGCTAACCACACTTACAGACGATGAGCCAGAAGCATGGCAGACTGCCCATGAGCCATCAACATCGGCCGACGGAGGTGATGGTGGGCAAGGTGATGACAGTTTGTAGACTGAGCGGGACACTCCATCATTCCATGTTGGTGGAAGAGCCAGAATTCCTGGGTTTCGAAGAGTCGGAGGCTCCTGGCCCCAGTGGCCTGCAGCAACGCACAGCACGAGGGGAAGCTCAGGGGGTCAGCTCCACGAGGGTGAGTTGGCGCGTGAGTCTTGCTCAGAGACTGTCAGACTTGGACCTGGACTTGAAGGTCATGTCGAGAGAGTCCATGCAAATGCACCGTGAGCTCATGGGTGCATTGGCAAGGGTCCTGCAGAGCATGGATGCACTTGCTGTGAGGTTGGGGGAGGCCGCCTCAAGCATTGCCTGTGCCTCTCAGCAGTCCAACGAGCCTATCTTTGCCCGCTTACAGAGGGAGATGGACTCAACGAGCGACAGGGGAGTCCCAGAGGAGATGGCGCGTGCCATGGTTGACGTGGCAGCAGCTATCACATCACAGGCCCAAGCCACGCAAGGACTTTGTGATGTGATGCTGTCAATGATTGCTGGCATGAACTCTCAGACTGCTGCATTTCAGGCTCAGTCTGCTCTGAGCCAGTCGCAGAGTGATGCCATGTACACACTGATTGCTGCCAGCCTCTCTGTGTTCTCCACTGTCCAATGGGGAAGCGACAGCGTCGAAGCAGGCCAATAACTTGTGCTCCCACAGATTGCTCCGGATGCTGAGGCTCCGCCCCGGGAGAGTGGCAGTGGTCTGCTGGAAATGGAAGGTGCTGTCCTTATTCAAGATGACCATATTCTGGCTTTCACCACTGCCAATCCGCCTTTGCACCTGCCGCAATCTACACCCCAGCCATCGGAGACTGCTGCCACCGATGCCGAGGCAGTGGAGTCTACAGCCGGGTCTTCCAGGCCCAGTCCTGCTAGGCCATCTGTACTGTCTCCCTTACACACACAGCAGCCCTCAAGCAGCCTTGCTGCAGGCACTGAGGCAACATTAAGGAGGAGCAGTTGGCAAGGGAGGGGTTAAGATAAGGGGTGGCAAATTCCAGAGGAAGTCTGACTAAAGGCTTTGACCACCATGGACAGATGTCCCCATCGTGTAAATAATGGTTGTAAATATGCCGTTTGCATTTTTTGATGCAAGCTATTGTTGTGAGTGTGTGTGCCTAAGACACTGCTGTGGGATGACTAACGGAAGGGCCTTTGGCCAGACATTATTTAAGTTGATTGTGTGAGATGGTGTTTGAATGGGACGTCGTGAGATTTTTTCTTAGTTGCTGGTGAGAGGTTTTGTTGCGTTGTTTGAGGCCACTCTTTTGGTGTCGTTAATAAAATGTAACTTTGACCGTTTTGCCTTGCTGGCTTTGGTATGAATGTGGACTTTCACGGAGATGTGCCATTATCGTAGTCAGTATTAGCTGCGTCCCTCAGCTTCCTCCATTCAAGAGAACCGATGCATTGTGAGCCGCTGACGTGTGGCCCTTGCCCCAGCAGCATTGGAACGCAGCCTCCGCCGTGGCTGCTCCTCCTCCTGGTGTGGCTGGCCATTCAGGGCCTCGCCAGGCTCCTGCTCCTCGTCCTCCTCCTCCTGCAATCCCCACTGGCAGTGCCTGGCCCCTCATTATGGCCAAATTGTGCAGCATGCAGCACACCACAATGAATTCCGAGATCTGTAGAGGGGAGTAATTAAGGCTGCCTCCAGAGCGGTCCAGGCATCGGCACCTCTATTGTCTGCTCGATGATGTTGCGGGTGGCTGCATGGCTCTCATTGTAGCGCTGCTCCGCTTGTGTGGTGGGGTTGCAGAGGGGGGTCATTAGCCAGGTTGCTAGGCCGCATCCTTTGTTCCCGAGCAGCTAGCCGCGCCCTTCCCGTGGTGGCCGAAACATTCGTGGCACAGTGCTCTCACGCAGGATGAGCACATCATGTGCGCTCCCTGGATAGTGGGCATTCACTGCGAGGATGCGCTGCGTGTGGTCGCACACCAGCCGCACGTTTAGGGAGTGATATCCCTTTCGGTTTCTGAATAACTCGGCGTTCTCGAATGGTGCTCGCAAGGCCACGTGTCTGGCAGGCAATGGCTCCTTGAACCCGCGGGAAACCTGCAATCTTGGCAAACCCACATGGCCACTCATTCTGGCTCTCCCTGCTCATTGGGAATGTTATGAAATCCATTCTGCGGGCGTCGAGAGCCTTTGTGACGTGGCGAATGCAGCGATGTGCAGCATATTGAGAGGCGCTGCATGTGTCCCCTGATGCAGCCTGGAAGGAGCTGGAGGCATAGAAGGCCAATGCCTCAGTGACCTTCACTGCGACGGGCAGTGCAGCCCTGGTGCCGATGTAAGGCTGTAGGTCTGCCAGGAGGGGATGGCATATCTTTGTCAGCACTTCCTTTCGGAAGCACAGCCTTCTCACACAGTGCTCCTCAGAGAGCCGGAGGTATGAGCGTTGCTGCCGGTATACCCGTGGGGTTAAGGCCTCCTGTCCAAACGTCTATGGCCTCTCCTCAGTCGTGGCCTGACATGACCAACAGCCCTTCTATCTTGATGCTGCCTAACAAGAGCATGGAGTAGGCGAGACTGGCGAACTAGTATTGCTCCCATTAAATTATTTATCATCATCATAGGCAGTCCCTCGAAATTGAGGAAGACTTGCTTCCACTCTAAAAGTGAGTTCTCAGGTGACTGTACAGTCCAATACAGGAATTACAGTCTCTGTCACAGGTGGGACAGACAGTGGTTGAAGGAAAGGGTGGGTGGGTTGCTGGTTTGCCGCACGCTCCTTCCGCTGCCTGCACTTGATTTCTGCATGCTCTTGGCGACGAGACTCGAGGTGCTCAGCACCCTCCCGGATGCTCTTCCTCCACTTAGGGTGGTCTTGGGCCAGGGATTCCCAGGTGCCAGTGGGGATGTTGCACTTTATCAAGGAGGCTTTGAGGGTGTCCTTGAAAGGTTTCCTCTGCCCACTTGGGGCTCACTTGCCGTGTAGGAGTTCCGAGTAGAGCGCTTGCTTTAGGTGTCTTGTGTCGGGCATGCGAACAATGTCACCTGCCCAATGGAGCTGGTCGAACATGGTCAGTGCTTCGATGCTGGGGATGTTGGCCTGATCAAGAACACTGACGTTGATGCGTCTGTCCTCCCAGGGGATTTGTAGGATCTTGCGGAAACATAGTTGGTGGTATTTCTCCAGCGATTTGAGGTGTCTGCTGTATATGGTCCATGTCTCTGAGTCATACAGGAGGGCGGGTATTACTACAGCCCTGTAGACCATAAGCTTGGTGCCGGATTTGAGGGCCTGATCTTTGCACACTCAAGTTGTAACGACCCTGTAATGCCAGATAAGTCTGCCGCTTTAACAACAGAGATTCATGCACCATGCTCTGCAGAAACATTGCAGTCAGTGTGATCTCCGATTAATGCTCTTCCTTCTCCCTTTCAATAGGGTGCAGATATTGACAACAGAAGGTGGTACCTGGTTTCTCCGCCCTGATTAGGGTTGGACGATAGATGAGGCAGATGGACCCAATTTTGCGAGCGGGCGCTAGCGGTTTGTTGACTTCCAGTGACGATCTGACTGAAAATACACAGCGAGGCAGTCGCGTTTGGCACCGCCGCAAAAGCGGCAGTAAAGTTCCCGATGGGGCGCTAAGCAATTCCAGATGCATTACCGCCCCTCCAGGGCGCTAATCGAGGGGCTACACAACCGAATTTCCAGCCCATTCTCTTCAAACCAGGAATCAATTCGAATGAGCTAGTGGTTAATTTATTCGAGCACTGCTGCAAAATGCAATAGCCACCACGAGCACTGATTAAAAAAAACCTGTTCAAAGGTCATTTTTTTAATACAACTGAGGGGAGAAAGCAACTGCTCCATTTAACATGTTAATCCAACATCACGTATTGAGCATTACACACAATAGGAGCACAATACAGAGAGCTTAGTAACAAATGTAATTCCCACTTGGCGTTTAAATGGATGGGACAACTCGGATATATAACAGTAATAAGTGCAGTCCCAGCCAGCTGTGAACTTAAATGAACATTAAAATAAGATCCACTATTAATTAAACATTGCAAATGCTTAATTAACAGTAGATCATAGTTTGCCAAAGTGTTTTAAGCATTATGTGAATCATTTTCTCCTGTTCAATAAAGTTTACTTTCAACAGATGCCTTGCTTCAGAAAGATAGGGTCACACCACACGGTAACTTTGCATGTGCCATAACGCACAATTAAACAATTGAAGCCTACATTTTGTAAATGTTCTCTTCACGATTCTACAGACGATGCTCTGTGCCTTTTATATTGGCATTAATTCTTTTATTTAATTAATAGTCCATCTGAAATGCTCAGTTGATAATGGGAATGAATGGAGCTGTGTGTATGCCCCACAGGTGTATGGGAAAAGTTACCAACATGTTCCCCAAGTTCTTCCTAGTGCTGTGTGCAGCATCATTCTGTAAAGTTGCAAGAAACACAACTTTTATCCCAAGTTCAAAGAATCCATATTTTCATCTGCGCTTTCAGGGTAAAGACCCTAACTTAAAGAAGTGGAACTGTATTGTTTTGGCCACAATTGAGTTTATGTATTCCTAATTTGTTGCTTTATTAATCCCCAACTCTTTCACTTTCTCCAACCACCCTATCATCTTTTAACAGAGTATTTGAATGAGATGATGTGTGGCGGTACGATGATTGGCCATGGCTAAGGGGGTTGAAAATCAAGCAAGGTTTCCAATTCTGATCGCTATTTAGTGGCTTCTGCTGAATGCTTGGATGGGAAGAGGCTGAGAGTTCAGCAGCAGCGAAGTTGGGCAGTGGGGGGGTGGGGGCGGGTGCAGGTGGGGTACTGCGTGGGGGGGGGTGGTGAATAGTCTACTTCACTCACTAACTCGGCTCATGTCTCAGGGATTGAATGCTTGGGTGAGCATTGATGGATTGCTGATGTCTACGGAACCTTGGATCAACATTGTCCACCAATGTAATTAAAGGAGAGGAGAAAGCTGAGAGTAAAAAGCATCGGCCCAGAAGTTCCTCGGGCTGCTTGCGTTGTACTGGATGTGTGGCGGAGATCCTGCTCACACACCGAAACAGACTTTCCCACGCATTTACTGCGGCAAGTCTGTGGAAAGTCCTTCCAATGGTTCTATTCTACTGAGCGCTGCCAAAGCCAATCCTTGACTTTCAAGCATCAATCATTGGCAGCCCCTCGGAATCGAGGAAGACTTGCTTCCACTCTTAAAATGAGTCCTCCGGTGGCTGAACAGTCCAATACGAGAGCCACAATCCCTGTCGCAGGTGGGACAGATCGTCGTTGAGGTTGGCTATCTGAATGTCCCTCTCCCCTCACCACTTTTGATAGACAGAACTGGACTAAGTAGCACTGCCCTCCTTCTGCAGTATTCCTATGTTGGAAAGGAATACAACAGAACTTGTTCTGGATATTCTGGGAGAATAAGACAGGACAGTGGGAAGAATTGTTTCTTTAATAACATCAGTTTTTGATGTTGCATTCATTCTCGGCGAGCTTTTCATCCAATAATGACAGTGAACTGCAGGCACTCACTGTGTGTCTCAACTTACCAATGATTAGCACCGAGCAAAGATTGTTGAATATTTTAAATTATCCCAAAATAATTGCCCCTTTTCCATTTACACATTTCATATTTTTGCAGGTTGCTTTCATAATATGCAAAGACTGGGACATTATTTATTTGAAAACTTGACATTAACTTTACCGCCTGCAACAAAATGGCCAACTGCATTAACTGGGTGTATTAATGCCAGTCCCCGTATAATGCTGCTTCAACGCTTGCCAAGTTTAGATTAGGAGGCACCTGTCTTAAGCAGCCAATTTTAGTCGTAGGTTTCATTGCACAGGATTTTATGTATACTGCTGGGAGCGGTTAGCTATGTTCTTTGAGTTCAAAGTATAATGATCCATTGTATTGTGTGGATGTGATGAAGTTGACAAGCTCTAAGCCACCTGCTTTAACCAAGTTGTTGAAAGCCCTGTTCATCATCTTTTGTGCAGTGGAATGGTATACGAACTAATGATGTATCACATCATGATAGTCTCACAAAATATCAAAATGTGCTTTCTTAAAGGTTACTGTTATGACCCCATTACCTTAAAAAGGAAGGGCAAGTTAAGCTTGTACATGGTGTTTATATGACAATTAAATTAATAAATAAATGTAACTTTTACACATCTAATTAAAATAGCACATTTCTTCATTTAGAATACTTGCGGATATAATTCCCTGGGGTACGTAGGAAATCATGAAATATCCCTGTATTAGCAATCATTTAATGCTCGTAAAGCAATATGTCACTTCTACAGATTACAATGTTATTAATGTTTTAATATCAAACTTATTCTTTAGGTCAAATGTATTTATTTTCCTTGAAATGTTAGTATTTATCAGTCATACTTTACATTTCCCCTTTCACAATGTACTGTCAGATTTGAACACTCTTTTCTCCCAAATCATTTTGAGCTGATTAGAATTCTGTCATTCTGTCAAGCTTCCAGTAAATGAAGATAAGTGAAAGCTGTGTCCTTTATTAGGAGCTGCCAATTACTCACTCTCTGTTCAGAAAGCACTTATCAGTTTCTAATTCTTGCTTATCAGATGCTATGGATTTCGTACCTATTACATGGACCACCAACAGTGGCATTAAGGCGAGTACAGGCGCTGCATTGTCAACTACCAGCTGGGCACCATGGGACGCCAATGACAATACGTCTGCTGGAGTAGTCAGGCTGTCTGCACAGCACACCAAGGTGCTTTGGGGAAAGAAGAGCAGGATACAGAAAGTGCACGGTAGAGACTATGCGATACAGCGTATCATGAAGGGTGATAAAATAATGGGATGGGTTAAGAAGTATAATCAAACAAAAAAACAATACCCAGAATGAATGATAGAAATAATACATTAAACCTTTGTGCAGTTTTGTACTTAAATTCTGTTAATCGCCCAGGATAAAGATTAGCTGCTCTTGTCAATTTAATTCAGCTTCAAGTAAAGCAACAAGGTCACTTTTTCCAGCAACAAGGATTGAGTTGTCATGTAGTTCTAATAGGCAGCACAGGGAATCATTAGTCCACCTCAGCTCAATGACTGATGGGCATTTCACTTCAATCATCTGACCATGCACCAGTGGCCCAGTACTATTGACACCATGTCAGCGCCGAGAGAAGATGCCTTAATCCGCTGAGACACTCTCGGAATTGATTTGACAATCTGCCGTAATGACCTTCTTGTTTTCGTAAAGAATCACTGTTTATCCAGGGCAGTGCTGGTATACTAAATACATTCGATTGTCATGGAAACTCATATCATCACAATCAGAAGCCCTTGAAGTTTCCAGCTGATAATGTAGGTGTCAGACACTGACTATTGCTGGCATGTTGACAGGTCGCTCCAGCAACTAAGTGTGCAAAATCACTAATAGGCAGCATGATGTGCTACTTCTTTCCAAGGTGAGACATGGAGGCAAAGACAACTCCCGGCGCTCAGTAACAATAATATAAAAGACAAAGAAAGTGAGATAAGGCTCCTGCTTAGAACTTTGCCTCGCTCGGGTATCTACGTAGCACTCTGTCAAACATGATTTCTCAACTTCTGTACAGCTGGAGATTAAACAGTACGGCTCGTGTTGGCCTGTAAAGGCGAGTTTGAAATTTTACTGAAAAATCAAATTGACACGGCATTGCGTTTTTTAAAAAGAAATCTCAAACCGCGTTTTAAAATGTGAGGTGCTTTCAATATCATTGCTCAACTGAAGGGGCAGTCGCATTGCGGGAAGCCAGCAATGGGCTGCTTGGCAAGGCAGACAGGGGCGACCACGTTGTGAAATGTTGGGCAATCTGGGCAAGGACTGACAAAGGTTGGCGGGTTTGAACGGCAGAAGTAAAACCAGGGCCAGCTTTGGGTAACCAATGGTACAGCTGTTAATCTCATTGTCTGCCATGTAGAGGGACACGATCGGGGCCCAGGAGAGGCGAGGGCCCAGGGGCAGCACGGATCAGCTCATGTGTGCGCACTAGGTCCATGCAGCAGAGCAGGTATCCAGTTGCCTTGGTTAACCCTTGCCACTGGACCAAGACCTCGCTCTGTCAAGCCCGTGCGGTGGCTGGTGTGCAACGGCCACCCCACGTTAAAAAATCCACTCACAGGCATCTTCCACCCTTCAGAATGTAGTTCAGCCCCTGGAATGTTAAGTCCTTCATTGAAACATCTGTGAATTCATCCTTTTTTGGCGTGGAAGCAAGTCATCCTCGTTTCGAGAGACTGCCTGTGATGATGATATCTGCCATGTTATTGTACTGTTGAAGGTTGAATCGTCAGTAAAAAAAAAAAGTGTGAAAGAAAAGAAGCATTTATAGAGCGCCTTTCATGACCACCGGACGTCCCAAAGCACTTTACAGCCAACGAAGTACTTTTTGAAGTGCAGTCACTGTTGTAATGTAGGAAATGAGAAGTTTGGGAGCTGTATCTTTCAGTGGGACAAAAAGAATGAGCTGCCATTTTTATTCTGTTAGTGACAGTTGTTTAATTATTTGTGAACCAAGTGCCTCAGACACATAGGGCTAGAACCTCCCCTTTTTTTGCATGCTTAATCCCCACTTAACGCCCATTTTACCGCTGAAATGACATATAACGCCCATATATCGCCCATTTTGGCACAAAATGGAAACTGGCGAGCATTTTTCTGAAACTTATCGCCGAGCGTTTCTTTCCCCATGTACGCAACGCCGAGATTCAATATTAACGCCCACTGTTTTTTGTCGTAAAGAGCATACGTACCCAAACTAGCGGCCACAGAGATCGGCCATCATCAATTTCACCACCTCGCACACATTTCGCCCACAATATCGCTCGCCCAAAAAAACACCCACAAAAAGTGGAACTAACCGCAACGAATCACAGCGTTATGGACGCAAGTCTGACTGCAGCAACTACAGAGAAATTTCCCTGCCTTCAGCCACTGGGAAAGTCGTCGCTAGAGTCCTCCTCAATCGTCTTCTTCCCGTGGCCAAGGAGCTCCTCCCGGAGTCTCAGTGCGGATTTTGTCCCCTACGGGGCACAACGGACATGATTTTTGCAGCGCGGCAGCTACAGGAAAAATGCAGGGAACAGCGTCAGCCCTTATACGTGGCCTTCTTCGACCTTACAAAGGCCTTTGACACTGTCAATTGCGAAGGTCTTATGGAGCGTCCTCCTCCGTTTCGGATGCCCCCCCGAAAGTGATGACATGCAGGCCGTGATCCTTATCAACGGTTCCATCACAGACCCAATCCACGTCCGGACCAGGGTCAAACAAAGCTGCGTCATTGCCTCAACCCTCTCCTCAATATTTCTTGCCGCCATGCTCCACCTCACAGTCAACAAGCTCCCCGCTGGAGTGGAACTAAAGTACAGAGCCAGTGGGAACCTATTCAACCTGCGCCGTCTCGAGGCCAGATCCAAGACTACCCCAACCTCTGTCGTTGAGCTACAATACGCGGACGACGCCTGCGTCTGCGCACATACAGAGGCTGCACTCCAGGACATAGTCGACGTATTTACTGAGGCGTACGAAAGCATGGGCCTTACGCTAAACATTCATAAGTCAAAGGTCCTCCACCAGCCTGTCCTCACCGCACAGCACTGCCCCCCAGTCATCAAGATCCACAGCGCAGCCCTGGACACCGTGGACCACTTCCCATATCTCGGGAGCCTTCTATCAACAAGAACAGGCATCGACGATGAGATCCAACACCGCCTCCAGTGCGCCAGTGTTTGAAGACCAGGCCCTCAAAATTGCCAGCAAGCACATGGTCTACTGGGCTGTAGTAATACCTGCCCTCCTGTATGGCTCAGAGACATGGACCATGTACAGTAGACACATCAAGTTTCTGGAGAAATATCGCCAACGATGTCTCCACAAGATCCTCCGAATCCTCTGGGAGGACAGGCGCATCAACATCAGCGTCCTCACTCAGGCTAACATCCCCAGCATTGAAGCACTGACCACACTCGATCAGCTCCGCTTGGCAGGCCATGTAGTCCGCATGCCAGACACGGGACTCCCAAAGCAAGTGCTCTATTCGGAGCTCCTTCATGGCAAACAAGCCAAAGGTGGGCAGTGGAAATGTTACAAGGACACCCTCAAAGCCTCCCTGATAAAGTGCACTATCCCCACTGACACCTGGGAGTCCCTGGCCCAAGACCGCCCTAAGTGGATGAAGTGCATCCAGGCGGGTGCTGAGCACCTCGAGTCTCAATGCTGAGGGCATGCAGAAATCAGCGGAAAGAGCATGCGGCAAACCAGTCCCACCCACCCCTTCCCTCAACACTATCTGTCCCATCTGTGACAGAGTCTGTGGCGCTCATATTGGACTGTTCAGCCACCAAAGAACTCACTGCAGGAGTGGAAGCAAGTCCCTCGATTACAAGGAACTGCCTATGATGATGATATGGATGCCATGTTGTATATCACATGTCGTGTCCTTTAAAAGGCTGTTGTGCTTCAACCTCGGCGGAATTTGAATGTACTCTGCAGGCCGTTGGAGTTGATGTGAACATCTCTAAAAACATGTTAACCATACAGTGACCGATTAGAATTGAAGAGGTGTGTTCGTCGGGACATTCCTTGTTTGTGAGCAATCAGTGGAAAACAAAGAGCTACTGCAATGGGGCCTGTCCTTTCTCACCCTCTCTTGGTGACCAAATACATGCAGCAGACTCGACATCGCCGAAGGAACAACATTGCATTATGTGCCTAATGTACGAAGTGACAGACAGATGAGGAGGACCAGACGTTACATCCCCTACAAGTACAAGGAGAAGCATTCTTACCTCGACTTGCCCGACACCACCTGCCGTCAGAGACTGCGCTTCCACAAAGAGGTTATCACTGAGGTATGCTGGCTGATAAGGGCAGATCAGCAGCCTGCCAGCACCCTCAGTACCGCATTGTCCGTCGAGTTCAAAGTCACCGCGGCACTGTCGTTCTATGCCTCGGGTTCTTTTCAGGCCACAGCTGGTGACATTTGCGGACTTTCTCAGCGTGCCACACATCGTTGCATTAGACAAGTCACTGAAGCCCTGTACGCATGCAGGAGGGACTTGATCAACTTCCCTATGACCAGGGAGGCACAGAGTGAGAGGGCTCTAGGATTCTCCAGAATTGCAAACTTCCCCGAGGTGCAGGGAGCAATAGACTGTACGCACATCGCGATGGGGGCACCTTTTCAGGATGCTGAGGTTTTCAGGAACCGCAAGGGATTCCACACCCTGAATGTCCAACTAGTTGTCGACCACCAGCAAATTATACTGGCAGTGAATGCTCAATTTCCGGGCAGCATCCATGATGCTCACACCCTGCGTGAGACCACTGTATCTGACTTGTTTAACAATGAGCCACAAGGTCAATGCTGAATGCTTGGGGACAAAGGATCTGGCCTCGCCACCTGGCTAATGATCCCCAGCAAGACATCCACACTGAGGCCGAGAGGTGATACAACGAGAGCCACGAGCAACTCGCAATATCGTGGAGTGCTGAAGCAACGCTTTAGATGCCTGGACCACTCAGGAGGTGAGCTCCACTACCACCCTGAGCAGATAGCTCAATTCGTGGTGGTGTGCTCCATGCTACACAACAGGAGGGGACAAGAGTCTGACAGTCCACCTCACCAGAGAGAGGAAGAGGAGGACGAGGAGGCGGACGCTGACATCGGGCCAGACAATCAGCCATGCCCCCGCCCCCCTGTAGACCACATGAAAGGATCCATGGTGGCATGATAGCTGCAAGAGCCTTACATCAGGAGCTCATCAATGATCGCTTTGCCTGAAAGAACGTTGGTGTTATTTACAAGCCTGGGTGTGCAGGTCATACATCAATGGTGGGCATCACCTTGGTGACAGTGAAAGTTTAATTTGATTGAAATTAAGTGTGATTATAACCTTTGATGGAAAGGAATCACCAGCATTTAATGGTGCAGCTATCTGATCCAATGTGCCACAAGGTTTCGTTAAATTAAAAACATTTAAACCAAACATTAGTCTGAAATCATTAGTAGTTCTGTACAAACCAACCTTTCTTCCCACCCCCCCCCTCTCCCCCACACCCCCCCCCCACTTCTCCTCCCACCTCTATACCTCTACCCCTTTTCCTTCCCCTCCTGACTCCAAACCGCCTGGCCGAGGAGGTCCTCACGTGATGCTTCATTGGGGGAGGGGTGGGTATAGTGACGGCTGAAGTGCTGCTTGAACGGATACGGGAGAGGACGTTCCCGAGGTGGGAATGTGCTCCGAGCCATAAGCGCAAGATGTTACTGCTGGCTCTCGTGTGGTTGGCAATGGGGGTGCAACACCTTGGGGTGCAGTGCCGTGCTCCGGGACCACTGGGAGCCCTCTGCCACCAGTGTTCCTGGCTACCAGCTCCAGGGCCTCCTCCATCCCTTCCATGTTATATCTTAATTGTTGGACAAATACTCGGTGCCAACTATGTTCTTGGTGCTTACTGGGTTTTTTGCTGCTGGTGAATCTCGGTTGTTCCTCCCACAACAGCCAAACAAGCAGACACCACAGCCACACACGCTTTCAGTGCCTCTGAGCTCCCGCTCTCTCTGTCTCCTCTTCTGCGCATGTCATGTTGACCCTTGACCTCCTGAATCATGGAAATCGAGCGTTGCCATGTTGATGCTAAGGACGGCCACACTTTACTCGGTCAGAAAAATTTAACGCTACCGCCCATTTGCTATCGCTCGCGGTAACGCCCATTTTCAGAAACGTAAACTAGGTGTTTTGAGAATGGCGAGAAGCCGGCGATCTGAAAACCCTTTTTTAATGCCTACGCCGGAAATAATGCCCATTTTTGGGCGATAAGGCTAAAAATGGAGGTTCTAGCTGGCAGCTGATATCATCTGGCATTTTAAGCAATTGTTCAGAAGTTTCCTTAGCAAGTGAAACACAAGCGTGAAATATTTATGCCGGTCGGAAAGTTGCAGCTCAAGCAAGAAACAAAAGTGTGAAGCTTTGGAATCCCAGAGATGTATGTATCTGTCAGTTTAAATTCAGATTCCTAAATTTAAATTCAGATGTCAAGTTTCCATTTGAACCTGGGCTGATTTGGGTACAAAATGAATGTCAGATGAAGTTCAAGTCACTGAGTGTTCGCCTCAACCAAGTCCCACGGCTGCCTCAAGCCTTGAATTCATCCACCTCAGTTGGTATGAGTTCCGTTATTTCATGAGCTGCCTACTAGATGGAGCAGACATTGACGACGAGATTCAACACCGCCTCCAGTGCGCCAGCGCAGCCTTTGGCTGCCTGAGGAAAAGAGTGTTTGAAGACCAGGCCCTCAAATCCACCACCAAGCTCATGGCTGTAGTAATACCCGCCCTCCTGTATGGCTCAGAGACATGGAACATGTACAGTAGACACCTCAAGTTGTTGGAGAAATACCACCAATGATGTCTCCACAAGATCCTACAAATCCCCTGGGAGGACAGACACACCAACGTTAGCGTCCGTGACCAGGCCAAAATCCCCAGCATTGAAGCACTGACAATACTTGATCAACTGCACTGGGCAGGTTACATCGTTCGCAATCCAGAAACGAGGCTCCCAAAGCAAGCGCTCTACTTGGAACTCCCCCATGGCAAGCGAGCCAAAGGTGGGCAGAGGAAACGTTACAAGGATACTGTAAAGTCCTTACACAATACCACAAATCCACACGAGGCACATTCTATGGACAAGGTCACTCTGTGACCTACACCTTATTCACAGGACCAAGAAGTGATGACCCTGCGTGGGACCTCCCTTTATATACCTGGGTGACCAGGTGAGGAGTGTCTCCCACAAGTTCACCCCCTGTGGTCAAGGTGTGCATTGCTTAAGTATATACAATATTGCAGTGTTGTTACATAAAGGTTACATACATGACATCACCTCCCCCCCCCCCCCCCCAATGTCTTATTGGGATCACAGGTTAAGTCTCTCGGGTGGTCTGCGCTCCCTCGTGGAGCGCCGCAGTTGGGGCTCTGACTGTTGAGCCTTGGCCTACGTGTCTGTCCCCTGTGGTGATTCCGGCCTGTCCGGGCTGACCGCAGGGACTGTGCATGCTGCTGATTGTTTTTGTTGCTCGTTCACTGGCGGTGGTGTGAATACCATCTCATGATCTTCCTCAGGTTCCTCAGAGTCCATGCTGAACCTTTTGTTTACTTGGTCCAGATGCTTGCGGCATATATGCCCATTATTAAGTTTAACCACGATGACCCCATTCCCCTCTTTGTCTATTACAGTACCTTCAAGCCATTTGTGCCCAAAAGCGTGATTGAGAACAAATACGGGGTCACCAATTTCTATACATCTCCCCCTTGAATTACGGTCATGGTACTCATTTTGGGACTGGCGCTTGCCTTCAACAATGTCGGACAAGACTGGATGAATGAGGGACAGCCGAGTTTTGAGTGTACGTTTCATAAGGAGCTCCGCAGGCGGGACCCCCGTGAGTGAGTGCGGTCGGGACCTATAGACCAGCAGAAGGTGCGATAGGCGGCATTGAAGGGAGGGACCTTGAATCCTGAGCATGCCTTGTTCTATGATTTGGACCGCACGTTCCGCCTGGCCATTGGAGGCCAGCTTGAACGGTGCTGTCCTGACATGGTTGATGCCATTACCCGACATGAACTCCCAGAATTCGTAGCTCATGAAGCATGGGCCATTATCGCTAACAAGGATATCCGGCAAACCGTGGGTCGCAAAGACCGCACGGAGACTCTCCACAGTGGTGGATGTCGTGCACAAATTCAAAATGATGCACTCGATCCATTTCGAGTACACATCTACCACAATGAGAAACATTTTCCACATGAACGGGCCCACGTAGTCTACGTGAATGTGTGACCATGGCTTGGTGGGCCAGGGCCACGGGCTGAGTGGGGCCTCCCTGGGGGCATTTCCCGGCTGAGCACACGTCATGCACCTGCGAACACAGTGTTCCAGGTCTGAATCAATTCCCGCCACCAAACGTGTGACCGGGCAATGGCCTTCAGCAGCACGATGCCTGGGTGCTCGCTGTGGAGTTCCCTGATGAAAGCTTCCCTGCCCCTCTGGGCCATGACTACCCAGCTGCCCCATAGTAGGCAGTCGGCCTGGATGGAGAGCTCATCCATCCGCCTGTGAAACGGCCTGACCTCCTCAGGGCATGCTCCATGTGCGGGCGCCCAATCACCAGTCAGGACACATTTCTTAATCAAAGATAGGAGGGGATCTCTGTTGGTCCAGATTTTGATCTGGCGGGCTGTGATGGGGGAGCCTGCACTGTCAAAGGCTTCAACGGCCATGACCATCTCAGCGCTTTGCTCCGCTGCCCCCTCAGTGGTGACCAATGGAAGCCTGCTGAGCGCATCAGCGCAATTTTCAGTGCCAGGCCGGTGATGGATGGTGTAGTCATACGCAGCCAGCGTGAGAGCCCATCGCTGTATGCGAGCTGACGCATTGGCATTGACAGCCTTGCTGCCTGACAACAGGGATGTTAATGGCTTGCGGTCCATTTCTAATTCGAACCTTCTGCCAAAAAGGTACTGGTGCATCTTTTTCACCCCATAGACACATGCGAGTGCTTCCTTCTCAACCATCCCATATCCACGTTCTGCTTGAGAGAGCGACCTGGAGGCATAAGTCACAGGTTGGAGTTGCCCCTCAGCATTGCACTGCTGCAACACGCACCCAACCCCATAGGGCGGTGCATCACATGTCAGAACCAATTTCTTACAGAGATCGTACAGGGTCAACAACTTATTTGACCAGAGTAGGTTACGCGCCCGATTGAAAGCCCGTTCTTGACAGTCCCCCAAAACCAATCGCAACCCTTACACAAGAGAACATGTAGCGGCTCCAACAATGTGCTTAAGTTCGGCAGAAAGTTCCCGAAATAGTTCAAGAGTCCCAGAAATGAACGCAACTCCGATGTGTTGCCGGGCCTGGGCGCTCGTTGAATCGCCTCTGTTTTGGATTTGGTGGGCCAAATCCCGTCTGCAGCAACCCTCCTGTCCAGAAACTCAACTTCGGGAGCCAAAAGCACACACTTAGGCTTCTTGAGTCGCAGGCCTACCCGGTCTAGTCAGCGTAGCACCTCTTCCAGGTTGTGGATGTGTTCCTCGGTGTCCCGACCCGTGATGAGGATATCATCCTGGAATACAATTGTTCCAGGAATGGATTTGAGCAGGCTTTCCATGTTTCTTTGAAAGATCACGGCCGCTGATCGAATGCCAAACGGGCATGTTGCAAACAAACAGTCCCTTGTGCGTGGTGATTGTGGTCAGTAGTTTGGATTCGTCGGCCAGTTCTTGGGTCATGTAGGCTGAAGTGAGGTCCAACTTGGTGAACAGCTTGCCGCCTGCCAGCATGGCAAAAAGATCCTCCGCTCTCGGAAGCGGGTATTGGTCTTGTAGTGACACCCGGTTGTTAGTGGCCTTGTAGTCGCCACAGATCCTGACCGAGCCATCCGCTTTTAGGACGGGAACAATGGGGCTCGCCCAGTCGCTGAATTCAACGGGCGAGATGATGCCCTCTCTCAGCAAATGGTCCAATTCGCTTTCAATTTTCTCCCGCATCACATACGGCACATCGGAGTTGCGTTCATTTCTGGGACTCTTGAACTATTTCGGGAACTTTCTGCCGAACTTAAGCACATTGTTGGAGCCGCTACATGTTCTCTTGCGTAAGGGTTGCGATTGGTTTTGGGGGACTGTCAAGAACGGGCTTTCAATCGGGCGCGTAACCTACTCTGTTCAAATAAGTTGTTGACCCTGTACGACCTCTGTAAGAAATTGGTTCTGACATGTGATGCACCACCCTATGGGGTTGGGTGCGTATTGCAGCAGTGCAATGCTGAGGGGCAACTCCAACCTGTGACTTATGCCTCCAGGCTTTGTGGTGCACTGGTCTGGCGTCCGGGGTGATGCGAATCACTACTTTGGTATTTTTGAACGTCCCGATGCCAGGTTGGAATAGCGACTCAAATTGCTGTAGGACCTGTGAGCATGAACTTCGCTCCATAGATGACACTGCGTGCACATCCCCCCATTTCCAGTTCATCTCAGCTAGCCAGCTTCTCCCCAACAGTGCGGGACCATTGCCTGGGACAATCCAGAGCGGCAGCCGGTTTACCGATCCATTGTGTGTGACAGCCAACATTGCACTGCCTAGCACTGGAATGATTTCTTTGGTGTGCATCCGTAATTGAGTCTCAATGCGTTCTAGTTTGGATCTGCTGGCTTTGAGTGGCCATAGCTTTTCGAATTGTTGAACGCTCATGAGTGACTGGATGGCCCCTGTGTCCAGCTCCATGCATACTGGGATGCCGTTTAATAGGACCTTCATCATCATAGGTGGCATTTTGGTATTTGAGCTGTGAATGTTTGCCACATGAACCCGCTGAACTTCAGCGTCCATTGATTTGACCCACACTTCATCCTGCCCCGCAGACCCCTCTTCTGGTCCATCCGCCTCGTAAATTAGCCTGGTCGCAGGCTTCCTTTACATTCTGGCTAAATGGCCAGTGAGGTTACAATTTCTGCAGGCGAACTGTTGAAACCTGTAAGTCCTAGCAGCATGTCTGCCCCCACACCTCCAGCTTGAACTGATGAGATTCCCATTGTTGTGAACAAAAGAGCTGTTACCAGGCATTCCGCGCTGATTGTCCCTTTGACTGCTCTTTAGCACCCTGTTAGTGGGTGTCAATGGCCCCATCCCAGAACGCATTGTCCACTGCGATGGCGTAAATGTCCGTTCAGCCTGCCATTGTCTGTGTTGAAAACCTGTTCTGGGGTCTATTGCTGCCTGGGGTGTGTCGAACTGCCCTTGCCAGCCTGCTGGGCTCTGAGTCGCGTTTATGATATTGACCCCCGATCCATCGCTACGTTGGAGTCAGAGTTGCGCGCGTATATTATTTTGGTTTCCTCCTCCCCCGCCATGAGCCAGCAACGCCGCCGCTTCCAAGGTCAAGTCCTTGGCCTCGATTAACTTTCTGAAAATCCCGGCATGACCGATGCCCTCAATAAAGAAATCCCTTAGCATCTCCCCCCTGCAGGCGTCTGTGAACTTACAGAGGCTGGCCAAGCGCCGGAGGTCTGCAACAAAGTCCGGTATGCTCTGTCCTTCCCGACGTCGGTGGGTATAAAATCTGTGTCGGGCCATGTGTATGCTGCTTGCCGGTTTGAGGTGCTCACTGATCAGTTTGCTAAGCTCTTCAAAGGTTTTGTCCGCCGGCTCCTCGGGTGCTAACAGGTCTTTCATGAGCGCCTAAGTCTTAGATCCACAGCTGGTCAGTAAATGAGCCCTTCGCTTGTTGGCCGCTGCATCTCCCAGCCAGTCCTTCATGACAAAGCTCTGCTGAAGCCTCTCAATGAAATCGGCCCAGTCCTCACCAACACAGTACCGTTCCTCTGTGCTACCAGTGGCCATTCTCGTGGGTCATTGATTCCCGTTTCTTGTCGCCACTGTAAAGTCCTTACACAATACCACAAATCCACATGAGGCACATTCTGCAGACAAGGTCACTCTGTGACCTGAACCTTTATTCACAGGACCAAGAAGTGATGATCCTGCGTGGGACCTCCCTTTATATACCTGGATGACCAGGTGAGGAGTGTCTCCCACAAGTTCACCCCCTGTGGTCAAGGTGTGCATTTCTCAAGTATTGCAGTGTTGTTACATGAAGGTTACATACATGACAGATACCCTCAAAGCCTCTCTTATAAAGTGCAACATCCCCACCGACACTTGGGAGTCCCTGGCCAAAGACTGCCCTAAGTGGAGGAAGTGCATCCGGGAGGGCGCTGAGCAACTCGAGTTTCATCGCCGAGAGCATGCAGAAATCAAGTACAGGCAGCGGAAAGAGCGTGCGGCAAACCAGTCCCACCCACCCTTTCCTTCAACGACTATCTGTCCCACCTGTGACAGGGACTGTGGTTCTCATATTGGACTGTTCAGCCACCTAAGGACTCATGTTAAGAGTGGAAGCAAGTCTTCCTTGATTCCAAGGGACTGCCTATGATGATGATGATGACTAGATGGCGCATCGCAAGAGGTAAAGTATTGCAACTTACTGTGCTTCAATTGTGACAGTATTGATATTCTGCAACCCTGTGCCACATACCTCCCGACACAACTGCAGCTTATTCGAGCACCACATCCTCCCCTTCACCAGCACTAAGCCATTCGTTCTCATCACCCCTCTCCCCGCCATGTCTCACTAGTTTTTTATGTCACTAAGAATTGATTTTAAGATCCTTGTCCACATCTTCCGACCCCTCCGTATCTTGCCCCACAGTGATCTCCTCCAGGTGTACATTCCTGTGCAGACCCTGTGCTCCTCAGACACTGGCTTACTGTTCACTCTCTCAAACTGGTGTTAGAAATGGTGGTGTAATGTTAGATGCGGGTATATTGGTGATATATTGGTGATGTTACGATTGATCTAGTAAACCTGGACTCATTATTTGGGAGTTAAAATCCAACCTTAAACTGTTGTGAAGCTGAATTTTTGGGGGGATATTAAGGGAATCAAGGGATATGAGGATTGGGCAGGAAAATGGAGTTGAGGTAGAAGATCAGCCTCATTATCATCATCATAGTCCCTCGGAATCGAAGAAGATTTGCTTCCACTCCTGAAGTGAGTTTTTTGGTGTCTGAACAGTCCAATACGAGAGCCACAGACTATGTCACAGGTGGGACAGATAATCGTTGAGGGAAGGGGTGGGTGGGACTGGTTTGGGACACGCTCTTTCCGCTGTCTGCACTTGATTTCTGCATGCTCTCGGCAAAGAGACTCAAGGTGCTCAGTGGCCTCTCGGATGCACTTCCTCCACTTAGGGCGGTCTTGGGCCAGGGACTCCCAGGTGTCAGTGGGGATAGCGCACTTTATCAGGGAGGCTTTGAGGGTATCCTTGTAAGGTTTTCGCTGCCCACCTTTGGCTCATTTGCCGTGAAGGAGCTCCGAATAGAGCACTTGCTTTGGGAGTCTTGTGTCTGGCATGCGGACTATGTGGCCTGCCCAGCGGAGCTGATCGAGTGTGGTCAGTGCTTCAATGCTGGGGATGTTAGCCTGAATGAGGACGCTGATGTTGGTGCGCCTGTCCTCCCAGGGGATTTGTAGGATCTTGCACCATGATCTCATTGAATGGTGGAGCAGGTTGGACGGGCCCAATGGCCTATTGCTGATCCTAAATCTTATGTTCTTATGTTAACTCCCTCCCTAAATTAATCTGCTCTACCACCTCACCTCTGCTTGCAAAAGCCTGAAATACCTTTGTTTGACTATGCTTTTACCTCCAGCCCAGTCTATCTGGTCCTCTGCATCCCCCTCCTCCTGCTAAGCATCCATGTTTTTTACTCTATGCTCTGCAAAAAACATCCTGCAATGTATTTCTGTTCAGAAGGAGCATTATAGAAATGCAAATTGTTGTTGCACATATTCTGGTTCCAAACCCAAAGGGTTGAGGTGACTTGTAGTCCTGGCATATTTATATTTATGTCTTGATAGCAACCTCCCTCAGACAGTAAAGAACATTGGGGCCAGGTGATCTGAGATCATGCAACATCATCTGAAAGGCGTTTGGGTGAAAATGAGAGAACTGTAACATAGTCCAGGGCACGCGACATTTAAGTCTTGATAATCCAGACTTCCCTGACTTATCAGCTAAAAGAGAATGTGGGCAGTGAGCACCGACAAGGCGATGCGTATTCAAATAGCAGAAATGCAGAGTAGATACTGATTCAGCTGTTACTTTTTTCACACCTGGTCTGTCGGGCTCCTGTTGATAGATGCTACATACACAGTATGCTCCATACTGGAGGAACTGGTATGTGAAAGCAACATGAGCTGTATTGGTGACATAGGAGCTGCTGCTCATTGATTTAGCACCTTGTGTAGGAACAGCAACCAATACTGTCTGCAGCATAAATGGTATCATTATCCTTTACAAATCTTGTATGATGTGATGCATTTTTGTGTGCTAAACGCCTTTTAAAAAATAAGTCTCGGGGAAAAATGGATATAGCGAATTAACAGCATGTATATATAGCTGAACCATTACCATTGGACTGATTAATAAGAACATAACATAAGAACATAAGAAAATAGGAGCAGGACTAGGCCATACGGCCCCTCAAGCCTGCTCCGCCATTTATTACATCATGGCTGATCCAATCCTGGACTCAGGTCCACTTCCCTGCCCGTTCCCCATAACCCCTTATTCCCTTATAGGTTAAGAAACTGTCTATCTCGGTCTTAAATCTACTCAATGACCCAGCTTCCACAGCTCTCTGAGGCAGCGAATTCCACAGATTCACAACCCTCTGAGAGAAGAAATTTCTCCTCATTTCAGTTTTAAAAGGGTGACCCCTTATTCTAAGATCATGCCCTCTAGTTCTAGTCTCCCCCATCTGTGGAAACATCCTCTCTGCATCCACCTTGTCAAGCCCCCTCATAATCTTATACATTTTGATAAGATCATCTCTCATTCTTCAGAATTCCAAGGATTCTTGCAATGTGTTAACATTATTGGTGCATTGACTTTACACCATCTATATTATAGAGCAAAATGAAAGCAATGTAGTGTTCATGTCAGTCCTGATTTTACAAGGGCCTGTTTGGGTCTTGCAGGCAGTCTGCACTGCACAACCAATTCACGGGGCATTCGATTTTCTGACTTTTTTGCGGCCAAAAAGTGAGGCTACCTCACAAGCATGTCTCTCTTCAACATTTAAATCCTCTCATTAAAGATCCCATTCACAAGTTCGAGCAAGGCCGCGCACACAGTGCGAACCATCCATAAAAACTGGGGGTAGGACCCGGCATACTCCAATAGTGAGATAGTGATTGTGCCAACAGTAATGTATGGCATTGCCTTCTTTATTTCTGTCAGGGTAGATATGGGGGTTAACAGCACATTTACTCATAATTGCAATAATGAATCAAGTTAAGCTGGGACATGATCAGGGAAAATAGAGTACGAGAGGAAGCTTGCAGGAAACATTAAAATGGACTGCAAAAGCTTCTATAGGTATGTAAAGAGAAAAAGGTTAGTAAAGACAAACGTAGGTCCCCTGCAGTCAGAATCAGGGAAAGTCATAACTGGGAACAAAGAAATGGCAGACCAATTGAACAAATACTTTGATTCGGTATTCACTAAGGAGGACACAAACAACCTTCCGGATATAAAAGGGGTCAGAGGGTCTAGTAAGAAGGAGGAACTGAGGGAAATCCTTATTAGTCTGGAAATTGTGTTGGGGAAATTGATGGGACTGAAGGCCAATAAATCCCCAGGGCCTGATGGTCTGGAACCCAGAGTACTTAAGGAGGTGGCCTTGGAAATAGCGGATGCATTGACAGTCATTTTCCAACATTCCATTGACTCTAGATCAGTTCCTATGGAGTTGAGGGTAGCCAATGTAACCCCACTTTTTAAAAAATGAGGGAGAGAGAAAACAGGGAATTAGTGGGTAAAATGATGGAATCAATTATTAAGGATGTCATAGCAGTGCATTTGGAAAGAGGTGACAAGATAGGTCCAAGTCAGCATGGATTTGTGAAAGGGAAATCATGCTTGACAAATCTTCTGGAATTTTTTGAGGATGTTTCCAGTAGAGTGGACAAGGGAGAACCAGTTGATGTGGTGTATTTGGACTTTCAGAAGGCTTTCGACAAGGTCACACGCAAGAGATTAATATGCAAAGTTAAAGCACATAGGATTGGAGGTAGTGTGCTGACGTTGATTGAAAACTGGTTAGCAGACAGGAAGCAAAGAGTAGGAGTAAATGGGTACTTTTCAGAATGGCAAGCAGTGACTAGTGGGATACCGCAAGGTTCTGTACTGGGGCCCCAGCTGTTACATTGTACATTAATGATTTAGACGAGGAGATTAAATGTAGTATCTCCAAATTTGCGGATGACACTAAGTTGGGTGGCAGTGTGAGCTGCGAGGAGGATGCTATTAGGCTGCAGAGTGACTTGGATAGGTTAGGTGAGTGGGCAAATGCATGGCAGATGAAGTATAATGTGGATAAATGTGAGGTTATCCACTTTCGTGGTAAAAACAGAGAGACAGACTATTATCTGAATGGTGACAGATTAGGAAAAGGGGGGGTGCAACGAGACCTGGGTGTCATGGTACATCAGTCATTGAAGGTTGGCATGCAGGTACAGCAGGCGGTTAAGAAAGCAAATGGCATGTTGGCCTTCATAGCGAGGGGATTTGAGTACAGGGGCAGGGAGGTGTTACTACAATTGTACAGGGCCTTGGTGAGGCCACACCTGGACTATTGTGTACAGTTTTGGTCTCCTAACTTGAGGAAGGACATTCTTGCTATTGAGGGAGTGCAGCGAAGGTTAACCAGACTGATTCCCGGGATAGCGAGACTGACATATCAAGAAAGACTGGATCAACTGGGCTTGTATTCACTGGAGTTCAGAAGAATGAGAGGGGACCTCATAGAAACGTTTAAAATTCTGACGGGTTTAGACAGGTTAGATGTAGGAAGAATGTTCTCAATGTTGGGGAAGTCCAGAACCAGGGGTCACAGTCTAAGGATAAGGGGTAAGCCATTTAGGACCGAGATGAGGAGAAACTTCTTCACCCAGAGAGTGGTGAACCTGTGGAATTCTGTACCACAGAAAGTTGTTGAGGCTAATTCACTAAATATATTCAAAAAGGAGTTAGATGTAGTCCTTACTACTCGGGGGATCAAAGGGTATGGCGAGAAAGCAGGAATGGGGTACTGAAGTTGCATGTTCAGCCATGAACTCATTGAATGGCGCTGCAGGCTCGAAGGGCCGAATGGCCTACTCCTGCACCTATTTTCTATATTTCTATGTTTCTATATGCGTTGGCTGGAAAGTTTACGGGTGGGAAGAGCCAATCTACTCAATTCAAATACAAACATGCAGTGTGATTTGTTCAGGTATATGACTGGCAACATTTTGAATTGAACAGTTATTTAAATTCACAAAACTCTGGATATAATTTCAAAGCTACTTATCCACATTTTTCAAATCACAAAGTATTATCTGGAACCGACAAAGCAAGTCTGTCTAGAAGTTCTGAAGGGTGGTGGACAAACCAAATACTTCCACAAATGGTGTGAGGAAGGTAAAACAACTTAGGAAAATTAACAACAGCAATCTTTCAGCATAGGTTGTGGGCTTTTTGTTATTTTCTGCTAAACCAAAAGCTAGCAAGGTTTAACTACTGTAAAAAGATGTTAACCTTACTGCCTGTATTCATTTGTTCGAGATGAATAAATTTAATAAATTTGGTATTTAAGGCCTAAAATAAAGTGATTGTGCCTCCTTTCAAAAACCAAGGAGAATCCAATGGAAATACAGGATAGAACCAGTAACTTAAGTAATCTAAAAAAAATAAGTTCCCAGCTCATCCTGGGCATACTATGAAATTCAAAGTTTGAAACATGTTTTTCTCCGTGCGTTCGATAGCTTGTTGGAGAGTTGGTGGTGCCGATCCCTGCTCCTATCCCAGGCCGAAGGGCCTCCCGGTCCCGCTCCCCGCACCTATCCAAGACCAAATGGCCTCCTCCCTCCCGGTTCCCACACCTAGCTATACCGAAAGGCTCCCCTGCCCACCCGCCCCCCTTTCTTACCTCCCCTGCTACTGCTGTCCGGGCATCTGCTGCACTTACTTGCGTCGATTTCCTTACCTACGCCAATTTCCTGAACTCATCAGAAGGTTTTGCTGCAAAGGCCACACATGCTGGCCCAAGAAGAACTGGAGTAACTCTCAGCTGGCCAAACTTGCCGAACTGGCCAGAATTGGCTGAAAAAAAACGAATCCAAAACAATCATAACTAACTAAGTTATGCTGATGCAAATTGATCGGGGAAACTTGGGTGTTTTAACTTAGGCCCAAAAACCCGGCCTGCGCCAAAAAACGACGCAAATCACTGGAAATTGAGCTCTGAAGCGTTGGCCTACAGATGCAGGTTTACTGACCACAGAGGTGTGTTGACTGCACTTGTCACTACTAAGGGACCAAAGTGGACAGGCCTCCCACACATGTACCTGAGCATGTCAGAGAGAAATCTAAGTTTACTGTCTCTGCTTTGCAGGACAGGCTGCCACCGGCGATGCCATCTGGTGCACAGTGACCTGCAGAGGCCATCTGGGTCGGGGACAATTCTTCCAGTGGGAGTGACACTAACCACAACAGGTAGGTTTCAAGCTACTGCATCTTTCTCAGCTCAGGCGGCATCTGTCACATCAGATAGTCTTTACAATGCTCACCTGTATCAAACAAGTGACTGACGTTATGTTAATATACACTTCTGCGTCTAAAAGGACATGTCTTTTCCAATGAAAAATCATCATCATAGGCAGTCCCTCGAAATCCAGGAAGGTTTGCTTCCACTCTAAAAGTGAGTTCTCAGGTGACTGAACAGTCCAATACAGGAATTACCGTCCCTGTCACAGGTGGGACAGACCGCTGTTGAAGGAAAGGATGGTGGGACTGGTTTGCCGCACGCTCCTTCCGCTGCCTGCGCTTGTTTTCTGCATGCTCTCAGCGATGAGACTTGAGGTGCTCAGCGCCCTCCCAGATGCACTTCCTCCACTTAGGGTGGTCTTTAGCCAGGGACTGGCAGGTATTGGTGGGGATGTTGCATTTTATCAAAGAGGCTTTGAGGGTATCCTTGAAACGTTTGCTCTGCCCACTTTGGGCTCGCCTGCCATTTAGGAGAAAAATTGGCATCAGCTGGACAGGATGTACAATGCCTCCTGGGTGGCAAGGTTGCTTTAAGTGCAAGATATCCATGTGGGCACCAAGGTGCCTCATATCTATCGCATGCCCTCCATGAATGGCCACTTGTTACATGGCATCTGACCACAGTGATGCCATTATAAGACCATAAGAAATAGGAGCAGGAGTAGGCCATTTGGCCCTTCGAGCCTGCTCTGCCATTTATTTAGAACATTGCTGATCTGATAAGATCGTCGCTCATCTGACAAGAGGAGTAGAGAATGCAGGCATTTGGTGCATCGGGAGCATTATCCAGGAGGCAGCCATTGTGTGGCATTTCATGACGTTAGATTTATTGTTTCTCGAGATGTTGCTGTAAGCACTCACACCACCTTGGTTGCATTGCAGCACTGATGGGGGAGCCTCTAGCGGCAAATTGTATAAATATTGCAAAAATCAAAAATGGCTTATCTTTGTGCAGGGCCAGATATGTACACTGTTAACAGGGTTAAGAATACTCTTTTGCTGGGCAGTATACAGGAACGGTATATTCATAAACAGGCTGCTTGACAGAATCTCAGGTGTGCAAACCCTGGCAGTTCACATTAAAGCTATCTTACCCAGTGTCACTGCAGTGAATAATTGCCCCCTTCATGATCATGCAGCAGTACTGATAATGGGTGAAGCCTTCACTACAAAGCCACTGAATAAATAGTGTCTGTCACCACAGCTCTCAGGCATCAGTAGAGTCAAACACCTGAGCAAAGCTGAAAGTTCTTTCAAGCTCATTGTGTATCATATTCACCCCGAGGACAGTGGTGGAAAGAATCCGTACATTAAACGGAGATTCTCTGACGATATTGAGTCTCTGATAATTACTGAGGTTTCCTATTATTGATGTGCACCATCAATAGCCACTTCATCAATCTGCAGCTTATGCCTGAATGTCTTCCATGCTGTACATTCACAAATCTAGGACCTTTTGAATAGGGCTCTATTAAATTGCTTCAGTTAAAGGACGCTGCAATCCTTGTTTAGATGTAAACTAGGTAGAGGTGGCGCTTTTAACCTGTGCAGTGCTATCTCATAACTCAATGTCTTAGATGCATATTTTTTTGAGTCGGGATAGGTGAGTTGTTGTGTTTCAGCTTATCTATTCTGTGACTAATTGGGAAGATCTTGTGTATGGGGAGGGGGTGGTTGATGACTTGATGTTAAACAAAATTTTCAATCATCTTGACAATAACATTCTAGCTGATTTTTCCCTGGAGCCCTTTACCAGCTGATGCACTAGGACAGCGCATCATATATTCACCATTCTCTGCCCTGGTTTGGAGTTCTTAAAAGGGAAATGTATTCTACTCAACTGCTAACTAACACTAAATATTATAAAGCAAGATAGACTTGGATTTCACGACCACTGGATGTCTCAAAGTGCTTACAGCCAATGAAGTACTTTTAGAGTGTAGTCACTGTTGTAATGTGGGAAGCGCGGCAGTCAATTTGTGCACAGCAAGCTCCCACAAACAGTAATGTGATAATGACCAGATAATGATTTTATTATGTTGATTGAGGGATAAATATTGTCCAGGGAACCAGGGATAACTCGCCTGCTCTTCTTCGAAATAGTGCCATGCGATCGTTTACATCTACCAGAGAACAAACGGGGCCTCGGTTTAACGTCTCATCCGAAAGACGGCACCTCTGACAGTGCAGCATTCCCTCAGCACGGCACTGGAGTGTCAGCCTAGATTTATGTGCTCAAGCCTGGAGTGAGACTTGAACCCACAACCTTCTGACTCAGAGGCGAGAGTGCTACCCACTCTCTACCCACTGAACAATAGCGGACACAAAAGGGAGATATATCTACACAATCACTGCAATCCTTCTGACACACCCTATTGCAGCTGGTTCAAGGCAGTCTGAGAGCAGACTATTGTAAATCTGGAATACAACTTGATAAGATATCCTGCTCTAATGACATGATTGCTGGAAAGTGAAACCGCGAGCAACCATATTGCCATCCATCACTCGTCAGTAAGTGCAGCAGAATTTGATGACATCCCACAGTCTGACATCGGACAATCTGACGCACTCACAGTCATGGGAACCCACTCTGTGAGCCAGCTTTTGAAGCTGATAATCCTGAGGGAGGAAGCCAGTATAGACTTGGAGACTTGGGGGGGAGGAGGGGGAGTGCCTGCATAGACTGGGGGAGGGGGAGGGGGAGTGCCAGCATAGACTGGGGGAGGGGGGGGGGGGAGTGTCAGCATAGACTGGGGGAGGGGGTGGGGGGAAGTGCCAGCATAGACTGGGGGAGGGGGAGGGGGAGGGGGGGGAGTGTCAGCATAGACTGGGGGAGGGGGGGGGAGTGCCAGCATAGACTGGGGGAGGGAGGGGGGAGTGCCAGCATAGACTGGGGGAGGGAGGGGAGAGTGCCAGCATAGACTGGGGGAGGGGGGGGGGAGTGTCAGCATAGACTGGGGGAGGGGGGGGGGAGTGCCAGCATAGACTGGGGGAGGGGGGGGAGTGCCAGCATAGACTGGGGGAGCGGGAGGGGTTGTGCCAGCATAGACTGGGGGAGGGGGAGGGGGTGTGCCAGCATAGACTGGGGGAGGGGGGGGGAGTGCCAGCATAGACTGGGGGAGGGGGGGGGAGTGCCAGCATAGACTGGGGGAGGGGGAGGGGGAGGGGGAGTGCCAGCATAGACTGGGGGAGGGGGAGGGGGTGTGCCAGCATAGACTAGGGGAGGGGGGGGGGAGTGCCAGCATAGACTGGGGGAGGGGGAGGTGGAGTGCCAGCATAGACTGGGGGAGGGGGAGGGGGAGTGCCAGCATAGACTGGGGGAGGGGGAGGGGGAGGGGGAGTGCCAGCATAGACTGGGGGTGGGGGGGGAGTGGCAGCATAGACTGGGGGGGGGGGGAGTGCCAGCATAGACTGGGGGAGGGGGGAGGGGAGTGCCAGCATAGACTGCGTGAGGGGGAGTGTCAGCATAGACTGGGGGAGGGGGGGGAGTGCCAGCATAGACTGGGGGAGGGGGAGTGTCAGCATAGACTGGGGGAGGGGGGGGGAGTGCCAGCATAGACTGGGGGAGGGGGGGGAGTGCCAGCATAGACTGGGGGAGGGGGGGAGAGTGCCAGCATAGACTGGGGGAGGGGGGGGAGGGGGGGAGGGAGTGCCAGCATAGACTGGGGAAGGGGGGGGGAGTGCCAGCATATACTGGGGGAGGGGGGGGGAGTGCCAGCATAGACTGGGGGGGGGGGGGAATGCCAGCATAGACTGGGGGGAGTGGGGAGTGCCAGCATAGACTGGGGGAGGGGGGGGGGAGTGCCAGCATAGACTGGGGGAGGGGGGGGGAGTGCCAGCATAGACTGGGGGAGGGGGAGTGCCAGCATAGACTGGGGGGGGGGGGAAATGCCAGCATAGACTGGGGGGAGTGGGGAGTGCCAGCATAGACTGGGGGAGGGGGAGGGGGAGTGCCAGCATAGACTGGGGGAGGGGGAGGGGGAGTGCCAGCATAGACTGGGGGGGGGGGGGGAAATGCCAGCATAGACTGGGGGGAGTGGGGAGTGCCAGCATAGACTGGGGGAGGGGGGGGCAGTGCCAGCATAGACTGGGGGAGGGGGGGGGAGTGCCACCATAGACTGGGGGGAGTGGGGAGTGCCAGCATAGACTGGGGGAGGGGGGGGGGAGTGCCAGCATAGACTGGGGGAGGGGGAGGGGGAGTGCCAGCATAGACTGGGGGAGGGGGAGGGGGAGTGCCAGCATAGACTGGGGGAGGGGGGGAGTGCCAGCATAGACTGGGGGAGGGGGTGGGGGGGAGTGCCAGCATAGACTGGGGGAGGGGGAGTGCCAGCATAGACTGGGGGGAGTTGCGAGTGGGGAGTGCGCTCAGATCTCAATTTACTACATTTAGACTTGAAAAGGAAGTCCAGGTTGCCATTTGTATTACAGTTGTACAATAGACTTTTCACGTGTTCAAAGTGCGGACTGCCACAATCCCTCCGCTTTAAAGCATAAACTGAAAGGGGATGTGAGTGAGACACAAGTAATGATACAGCTAGTTCCATTTATAACATTTAACCTGACAATTCAATGCAACCTCTTTAATGGATCAATAGTTCCCTTTTACTCCTGTCTTTAGAAAAACAATTTACTCAATTGTCCATCAAAATTATGCATGCATTTGATTTGCCTCATCTTAATTTGAAACACAAAAGCAATTCTATTATAATGGTAATAACATATCACTTTCAGATGCAGATTCCTCCTTCCCAGCCTGGAAAAGAATTGTAATGCTCAAATATTATAAAGCTGCTGGAAACTTTGCTCCTGGAATGCAGTCATGAAGAAAACATTGTAGCTTTTCCCCACAATATATAAAGGCCTACAACAACACTTTGATGTGGGATGAATCTGATTTGGTTCCAGAGAAGGTTAAAATGCTGCTCAGGTACTCGGAGAGAAAACAAATGCTGTGCCTTTAAAAGAATTGCGATTAGATTTGTGGACTTTACAATATCGGCCGTGTTGTGGTGAGACACTGACATGTGCACAGTGCTGTCAATAAACCTGCTGCCAGATTAAACAGCTGATCAATCATCTTCAGCGGAATCGATCAGAATTGGTTCTGCCTGCATGCACATGCTGGGGGCCAGTTCATTTTCAATCAATCATTTTTAAACCACCTCACAAGTAGGTTTTAAACAAATGATTGATTTGAATTGATAACCAACTTTTGTGTGGGCACATCAAAGTGATTCAGTTTAACTCTGAGACAAGAGCCAATGGTTGAGGTTATAGGAATTCTCTCCATCATAGTCACCAGCCCATTGGATACTGCCGAGTGCAGCATATTATGCCTGAACGTGAATCACAGTGCATGGTTGGAGCATCTATCCTCTCTGCTCCCAGGGGCAGCATCGAGTTCTCTCCACACAGGGCAGATGTCACTCCCCGTAAATCGCTCCAATGCTAGGCCTCAGACCATGGGACAGTGCACTCGCCTGTTTCTATTTAGTGATCTCTGTTCTTGCCCTTTTAAGCAGATGACCAATCTTCCAACTAACTCCATAATTGGCTTGAGGCGATCCAAACCCTTTCGGACATTCAAAATGCATCGGAACGTAAATCTTCTCCTTCTTAGGCTGTTCCCTGGAGTCGAGGATGACTTGCTTCCTCCCTAACATGAGTTCCAAAGGTGACCGATGAGTCCAATGCGGGACCTACAGTCTCTGTCACAGGTGGGGCAGGCGGTGGTTGGAGGGACGGGTGGGTGGGGTGCTTGGGTTGTCATACGCACCTTCCGCTGTTTGTGCTTGGCTTCAATAGCTTCATCCTGTTTCCTGGTCTGACTTCACACCCAGGTTCCCAGAGATGACGAGACAATGTCCCAGTATTGGGTGCCATCCAATCCCTTCGTCCCAGTTCTTTTTGAACAGGAGGGTATGATTGGTGTGTTATGATGTAATTTCTGTACGTAAGATTGATAGTCATGGGGAGGTTTGCCTCATCAGCTTTTACAAGGCAAGGTTTGAAATCTATAACGCTATAACCGCACCTTCTCTCACCATCAGTTGCACATCTGCAATATTTCATCGTAGATCATTTTAATTTTAAAGCGTATTTAATTAGATTGCGGAAATATATTTACAGATATATTAGCTGAAAAATTAGCCCCAGTACACTGAGATCACTGGTTGGCTAATTTTGAGTCCAAGGAACTGACTTGAAATTGACAATTATAATATGGATATGGATTCATAAAAGGAAAATCTGATTGGCTAAAAACCTGAGCTAAACCCAGGAGGAAAGAATCCACAGCCTCTGCCAGAAGAACAAATTGTTTTGTCAATTATATGTCATTTATAAAGCGACAAAGTTCCAGTGACAATTATAATCATTCTCGCACAAGTGTCCATTTTACTACTGCTCCTCACTTCCATCAAAATTAAAACCCATGTACTGTAAAAGCCTGCATGTCTTCTCATTCAGTAATGGGAAGAGTCCGAGCAGAATGTAATCTAGCATTAATTGTTTATCACATTGGCAAACGACACAGGAATGGCTGGTGTGGGAGATGAAGCTGTAACTCGAGTCCATTGTTGACTGAAAAGGCCTGTACATTTACATGAGTTGTCATTTTCATGAGGTGAGGAGGTCTGTTAAAATGGTTACCTGTGTGAGTAAGCCTTTACATGTACCGAGCTCAAGGTCTACAGAGCAGTAGTGATACCCGCCCTCCTATATGCTTCAGAGACATGGACGGTCGGCACTTCAAAGCACTGGAGAAGTACCACCAACGCTGCCTCCGCAAAATCCTGCAAATTCATTGGCAGTTTAGACGCACCAACGTCAGCGTTCTCTCTCAGGCCAGCAACATCTCCAGCAACGAGGCAGTGACCACACTCGATCAGCTCCGCTGGACGGGCCACATTGTCCGCATTGATACTAGACTCCCAAAGCAAGCGCTCTACTCAGAGCTCCGTCACGGCAAGCGAGTCCCATGGGGGCAGTGAAACCACTTACTTCAAGGACACCTTCAAAGCCTCCCTGTAAAAAATGTAACACCCCCACCAACTCTTGGGAATCCCTGGCCCAAGACCACTCAAAATGGTGGAGAAGCATCTGAGAAGGCGCCGAACACTTTGAGTCTCTTCACCGAGAGCACGCGGAAGCCAAGTACAAACAGCGGAAGGAGCGTACGACAAATCAAGCACCCCACCCACCCGTCCTTCCAACCACCGTCTGCCCCACCTATGACGGAGACTGTAGATCCTGCATTGGTCTCATCAGTCACCTGAGAACTCATTTTAGTGTGGAAGCAAATCATCCTCGACTCGGAGGGACTGCCTCAGCAGAGAAGGCTGGTGTAGGAGGTGAAGCTGTAACTCAGGTCCAGTATCGAATGAGCAGGCCTTTACAGTTACATGGGGTGCCATTTGATGAGGTGAGGAGGACTGTTAAAATGGCCACCTGTGTGAGTAAGCCTTTCCATGTAATAAGTACAAGAGAGCTGTTATTGCGACAATACCACATGCTATTCACACGTGTGAATGATCATTTTTAGTATACATCCATCAGCAGTGAAATTACCAATTCCACCTGAACAGTAAATATTTTTACTAAATGTGATTTTTGCTTCAGGATTTGTCCCCGGACCTCCTTAACTTCCACGATGGAGATTCAATAAGTGATAGATGACTGGTGGTTGCATAGCAACAGAAGTGACAAATGAAATCTCTCTAATGCTTTTGCTATCATTGTACATTGTTATCAAATTTAAAGCATTTTCTCAGCAGCAGTAAGTGTACATTATTCAAGGACTAGCTTCAAGGTAATATGAATGAATGGATTGTTGTTTAAGGAAGGGACCAGTTATATGAGTCAATAAAGCATCAGATGAATGGTATTAGAATATATTTTTTAAGTACTTATTTACTTCTGATTTACGCTCAGTCCACCATGTACCCACCCACCATTGAAGATACAGCAGGCACCATCCTGCCGTTCTGTCCCTGGACAGTAGAGGGTGTATTTACCTGTTGACTTCTCTAATGCAGCTTTTTATCTCTTGTCACCTGCAGGAAACTTCCTCAATGAAAAAGACTTGCATTTATATAGTGCCTGTCACGACCACCGGACATCTCAAAGCGCTTTACAGCCAATGAAATACTTTTGGAGTGTAGTCACTGTTCTAATGTGGGAAATGCAGCAGGCAATTTGTGCACAGCAAGCTCCCACAAACAGCACTGTGATAATGACCAGATAATGTTTTTGTTATGTTGATTGAGGGATAAATATTGGCCAGAACACTGGGGACAACTCCCCTGCTCTTCTTTAAAATAGTGACATGGGATCTTTTACGTCCAGCTGAGAGCAGACACGGCCTTGGTTTAACGCCTCATCCGAAAGACTCCACCAGGATCTCACCATGTGGATAATTCCCACTGAGTTCTATTGCTCCTTTGCACGTCTTGTGAATGAATTGATATTCTGAGGCTTGAGTCCACCAGCTCTATTTTGGGGTGTTTAGAACTGCATGTTCTGTATCCAATATCAAGTATAACTAAAAAGCCATGAGTTGCCATCACCTGTGCAAACTGTTTGCTTGTGAACGTACATTCATAAACTGCTGAAGGTGTGTTCATACAGTAACCTGTGTGAAACCAGAAATTCAAAAAGGAATTTAGAGACTTCACACAGAGCGTTAATACAAATTTGAATCATGGCCACCAGAGAGCTGAAAAGGTTTCCCACTAGTTCAATACTTACCTAGTTTACATCTGCAGGCAGGTGATTCAATTCCTTACAAAAATTAGATATATTAATGGTCTTACTTTACAAAAATTCATTCTCGGGATGTGGGCATGGCTTTACGGTTGACATTAACTGCTCTACCCGAGTTGCCCTGTGAAGGTGAGAGTGGTGGTGGGTTTCTTGAACCACTGATGGCAGTTTTGATACAACAAAGTAGTTTGCGAGGCCACTTCAGAGAGAAGTTCAGAGTCAACACTTTGGTGTGGGACTGGAGTCACATGTAGGTTAGACTTGAATAAGGACGGCAGGTCTTCTTCCCTAATGCACATGAATGAACCAGTGGTGTTTCATTTCTCGTCCCACCACCATATCTTTCCCACCCACCATCACTCCCCCCCCCCCACCCACCATCACTCCTCCCACCATCTCTTCCACCACTGTTTCTCCTCCCCTCCCCCACCCACCATCACCCCACCCATCATCTCTTCCCCCCCCCCACCCACCATCTCTTCAGCCCCCAACCAACCCACCATCTCTCCCCCCCCCACCCATCATCTCTCCCCCCTTCCCCACCCACCATCTCTCCCCCCCCACCCACAATCTCTCCACCCACCATCTCTTCACCCCCCCACCCACCAATCATCTCTCCCCCCCCACCCACCAACTCTCCCCCCACCCACCTACCATCTCTTCTCCCCCCCACCATCTCTCCTCCCCCCCCATCTTTCCTTCCCAACTCCTACTCACCATCTGTCCTTCCCTCTGCCCACTATCTCTCCTCCCACCCTTTCCACTGTCAACCTCCCTCATCTCCACTCTCATAGCCAACTTCAACTTGCCACTGCCTTTCTTCATATTATAAGAAATGAGGAGTGTTAAATCTGGCTTTATGAGTTGTTAATTTGGGTTGAGAGGCCTAATGGCTGTAAATCTGATTTGCCTGAAAATTTGATGAAGCTAATTTTTCTAATCTTTTAACTAAGGAATGTGAATTTGTAATGCTCATCATTTTGAAAGTGACACTCAAAGAAATCACCAACTGTTCCATTAGGGAGCTCCAAAGAGTCGTTACCAGAACATTGCTGTGCAACATTCCCACCGGCACCTGGGAGTCCCTGGCCAAAGACCGTCCTAAGTGGAGGATGAGCATCCGGGAGGGCGCTGAGCACCTTGAGTCTCATCGCCGAGAGCATGCAGAAATCAAGCGCAGGCAGCGGAAGGAGCGTGCGGCAAACCAGGCTCCCCGCCCACCCTTTCCTTCAACGACCATCTGTCCTACTTGTGACAGAGACTGTAATTCCCGAATTGGACTGTACAGTCAGCTGAGAACTCACTTTTAGAGTGGAAGCAAGTCTTCCTCGATTTCGATTCACAAACCTTTCATTGCTTCCTAATATCACAGTTCTTTAATAAAATTCCTTGCTGACCTCCATTAGTTTGCACCTCAACATTAAAATACCGTCCTTGTTTTTAACTCTCTCTGCGACTTTAACCCTCCCCACCTCTGTAATCTCCTCCAGCCCTTCATCCTCCCTCCACTCCTCTGATTTTGGCCTGCTGGGTAACTTCCCTCCCTTTGTCAAATTTCACTCTGAAACCTCCATGCCTATCCAACTCTCTCCTCCTTTAAGAAATCCCTTGAAACCAACTCAAATCAACCTTTTCATAGAATGGTTACAGAATGGAAGGAGGCCATTCGGCTTGTCGAGCCCATGCCGGCTCTCTGCAAGAGCACTTCAGTTAATCCCACTCCCCCACTCTTTTCCCGTAGCCCTGTAAATTCAGGTACTTATCCAACTCCCCTTTGAAAGCAGTGATTGAATCTGCCTCCACCACCCTTACAGGCCGTGCATTCCAGATCCTAACCACTTGCTGTGTAAAATACTTTTTTCTTATGTTGCCTTTGGTTCTTTTGTCAATCGTCTTTAATCTGTGCCCTCTGGTTCTCAACACTTCTGCCAATGGGAACAGTTTCTCTATCTAGTCTGTCCAGACCCCTCATGATTTTGGTCACCACATCGTGTCATAGTGTTTGTTTTTCTCATGTCTATCTGTGAAGTCGCATTTGAAGGACATAAATAAAGAACATTTTCTGTGTTTAAGGTTATTGTTTAAATAGAGAAATGTCATTTGTAGTTCAATCCAAAACAGTGGAAAACTGGAGAAAAAGGACATGGGAAGATTATTTTGGCTTATTGTCCTATATAAAAAACAGATTGGTGAGGTTTTTTTCTGAAGTTTTAGTAACCCTTCTTTAATGCCAATTTTTAATCGCTTTCACAAACCCAAAATCCAGAATCAGCCAGTCAATGGGGCTCCTGTACTTAGAATCATAGAAATTTACAGCACGGAAGGAGGCCATTTCGGCCCAATGGGCCAGGCCGGCCAACAAAGAGCTATCCAGCCTAATCCCACTTCCCAGCTCTTGGTCGATAGCCCTGTAGGTTACGGCACTTCAAGTGCACATCCAACTACTTTTAAAATGTGGTGAGGGTATCTGCCTCTACCATCCTTTCAGGCAGTGAGTTCCAGACCCCCGCCACCCCAAAGCTGAAGAAATTTCCCTTCAAATCCCCTCCAAACCTGCTACCAATTACTTTAGATCTATGCCAATGATCCATAGGTGAATTGTAGGACTATCATTTAAATGAATAATTAAAGATTGTTCAGTTGAAGTTCATATATAATGTCATTAAATCCAGTTAATTAGTTGACCAGTTTCCAACCCCTTGTTCACTATAAATATAGTGGCTGTCCTTTCCAAATGTTGACACCAATTGAAATAAAACATGACACCAGCTAAAATGATTGAGTTTGAGACTTGCTGCCTCGTTCCGCATTTCTCTGCCCTCTCCCCCGGGGACCACTTGATGGGCTATGTTAAAGAGCGATTGATTCTCTCCATCAATGCTTCTTTCTGACAAGTACACAAATAAAAACAAAATCATTGACCTTAAAGGCACCCTGTATCTATGGAAAGGTGCTTGATGAGCCTTATTTTGCATGATGAGGGTACAGAGGAAGAACGTATGAGTCATGAGTGGCCCACTGAAGTGTTTTGACAGGATTTATGTAATTGTATTGTTTTTGTGTTAAAGAATTCTTTGTAAAGTCGGTGCCCCTTTAACATCATTCTGTTCAATCATCCTGTTGTTGGTAGAGACATTTGTTTACAAAATACGCTTACATGGCAGGCTTCCCCATGGTGCAAGATGCCATAGACGGCACCATATTGCTTTTCATGCTCTCCATCACCATCCTGGCATGTTTCAGAATACAAAAACACTGGACTCCCTCGATGTCCGGCTGGCTTGCGACCACAGGCAGCCGATCATACATGTCCACTTTCCTGGTTTTGTTTCTCCCAATGCCAGTCCTCGTTCCTTGGTGCTGTCTTTATTCGACCAGGTTTATATTCACTGGAATTTAGAAGAATGAAGGGAGATCTCATAGAAACATATAAAATTCTGACGAAATTGGACAGGTTAGATGCAGGAAGAATGTTCCCGATGTTGGGGAAGTCCAGAACCAGGGGTCACAGTCTAAGGATAAGGGGTAAGCCATTTAGGACCGAGATGAGGAGAAACTTCTTCACTCAGAGAGTTGTGAACCTGTGGAATTCGCTACCACAGAAAGTTGTTGAGGCCAGTTTGTTAGATATATTCAAAAGGGAGTTAGATGTGGCACTTACAGCTAAAGGGATCAAGGGGTATGGCGGGAAAGCAAGAATGGGGTACTGAAGTTGCAAAAATGATCAGCCATGATCATATTGAATGGTGGTGCAGGTTCGAAGGGCTGAATGACCTACTCCTGCACCTCTTTTCTATGTTTCTATGTTTCCAGTCAGGCTGTCACATCACAGGATGGCTACCGAGCGACAAGGACTATCCCCTTAAGCCTTGGTTCAGAACTGTCAGGAACCAGGGAAAGGTCTGTAAACAAATCATGTAACCGTCCTGCTAGGGCGTGCTTTGTTTGTGGGTAAAATGGAAACTTCTCTCGTCTTTTGGCTAATATTTCTCACAATAGACAGGATTGTTGAAAGTGAACATCTCCATACTCCAAGATCCATTCAGGATTTTAACAGAATTCACCACTTTTCCTATAATGTCTGAGTTTAAAAGGGCTACTGATGAACACCGTTTTATTTTAGTAGGTTCATTCTGGAACTGGAGAATTGTGACTATGGGGGGAATTTAACATGGGGGAACAGGCGGGATTGGGTGCAGGTGAGGGTTTAAATGGGAAAAAAATGGAAGCGTGTCAGTAAGCCGGCTCCAACCTGCCAACTTCCGGCTTTTATTTGGGCGGCACAAGGGGCGGGCAGCCAACCTGATCCCAGGAGGCGGGATGACATTTTAAATATGATAATGCCTTGTAGGTTTAACTGAGGCCGGCTAGGTTTCCCAGGCCTTGGGAAACCCGGCAGCTGCAGCGAGCCGAGGGGAGCCATGGGGAGCAATCCGTGGGCCGTGAGGAGCAGGAGTGTATCTGCCCGGCCCGCCCAGCTCCCCCCACCATCAGACTGCAGCCCCACGCAAACATGCCCCTCCGCCCCCTCCCCGCCCCGCCTGGCTGGAGTCTGAACCCCCCCCCCCCCCCAGGGGCCAGGGATCGGACCTACTTGATCCTGTGGCCTCCTCCGGACTATTCCCCGCCCGACTGGAAGTCAAGCCTGTCAATCAGGGCGGGGGAACCTGTCAGTGATGATAAGACACACACTGTGGAGTTAAATCTCTGCAGCATGCGGGGGAACCAAACCTTCGGGTTTCCCGTGTGTTCCCGAGGCACGCTGCTCCCCAGCGCATCAAAATGTTAAAATTCCCCCTCTATGTCATTTGTGTGGGAGAGCTCTCTTTGACATTGTGTGCATCAAATTCTAGCCTATAATATTCGTGTGAGTCAGGGAAGAGGGAATTGGTGCACGGAAAAAAGAATTGAGTGAAATTAATCTTTTAATGAAAAAGGTGACATATTCTTATTTGTCTCTTTGATTAACAGTCCAGCCACAAAATTGCATTCAGAAATCGCACATTTCAAAGTCTCATATTGCGATGATTTATTCAGCTGGGCATTAATTTTGGGGAAAATAGGCCAGCTTATGTTTTTTTTGTTAAAAGAACAATTCCTCCCCGTAGCTACTTTTTCTCCATTTCATAGAGCCATGCGGTATTTCTGCTGATTTAAAAAAGATATTGGCTTGAGTGGTGATATCGTCGGGCGAACTGGCTGGGAAGAGTTATCGAGCCCAATGGCGAGCGAGAGGTGCAATCGAGATAGCAGTGAGCTTCAGCGATCTTATACTTTCAACTGTGTGAATTCATTTAGCTCCCTCACAGTGTTTGAGCTTACCTCCATTTCTATAAAAGTTCCCTCCATGATGCTATCAGCAGTCATGTTTAAACAAAAGGATGGCAAAGTTAAACATAATGGGCCAGAAATTGCTGGGAAGTCAGGCCATTTGAATGACGCATAAAGAACGCTTGCTATCATTAATCCAGCTCGCATTCAAATGCAGATTGGATAGATTTCTTTTAGAAAATAACATTTTGGGATACGGTATATGAGTAATTTAAGACATGACATATGGTAAGTGTCACTTGCTTTGGAGCAACGTCTGGTTCCCAAAGCTCTCCTCCACCACTGGAGTCTTCCTCGTGTCATTCCTTGGACGGTTGTAGATTAGTTGATAGAGATTGACGCCTATAGATTAGTTACCAGCACATCATTGTATCATGTGACTAGCGGGACGGTAGAACAAAAGAAATAGGAGCAGGAGTAGGCCATTCGGCCCCATCGAGCCTGCTCCGCCATTTAATAAGATCATGGCTGATCTGATCTTGGGCTCAGCTCCACTTCCCTGCCCGCTCCCCATAACCCTTCACTCCTTTATCGTTCAAAAATCTGTCTATCTCCACCTTAAATATATTCAATGACCCAGACTCCATAGCTCTCTGAGGCAGAGAATTCCACAGATTTACGACCCTCTGAGAGAAGAAATTTCTCCTCAACTCAGTTCTAAATGGGCGACCCCTTATTCTGAAACTATGCCCCCTAGTTCTAGATTCCTCCACGAGGGGAAGTATCCTCTCTGCATCTGTCTTGTCGAGCCCCCTTAGTATCTTATATGTTTTAATAAGATCACTTCTCATTCTTCTAAACTCCAATGAGTATAGGCCTAACCTTTCTTCATAAGTCAACCCCTTCATTTCCGGAATCAACTGAGTGTACCTTATCTGAACTGCCTCCAATGCAAGTGTATCCCTCCTTAAATAAGGAGACCAAAAACTGTACGCAGTATTCCAGGTGTGGTCTCACCGATACCCTATTCTTTTATACTCCATTCCCCTTGCAATAAAGGCCAACATTCCATTTGTCTGCCTGATTACTTACTGTACCTGCATACTAACGTTTTGTGTTTCATGCACAAGGACCCCCAGTTCCCTCTGTACTGCAGCATTTTGTAATCTCTCTCCACTTAAATAATAATTAGCTTTTTTATTTTTCCTGCCAAAGTGGATAACCTCATACTTTCCCACATTATATTCCATTTGCCAAATGTTTGCCTACTCACTTAGTCTATGTCCCTTTACAGGTTCTTTGGCTAGAAATTGGACGGCCTTGCGCCCGTTTTTTTGCCGATATTTTGCCGTTTTTAATGGTAAAAGGTGATCAAGTAAATTGGCCAAAGTCTTGCACTGGCAGTTTTGATACACCCCTGAAAAACTGCCTGAGAAAAGCCCCAAAAACGGCGGTACATATGAAGACCTGCAAAAAAGGCAAGTTAAAGTTTTTATTTTTAACATTTTTTGCAGCGATTACTCATTAAGAGTCTTGTAAATGTTTTGTGATTTTTTATTTTTTGTTTTTTTGCTACTTTTTCTTTGTGTTTTCCTTCCTCCCAAGGTGCCTCTCATGGCGGTAATCGGCCTCGGAATATCATTGGCGAGGATTGCGGTTTCCACCGCTCATCATTGTGCAACGCCGATTTTTTACCGTTGGGCACATTTTGTGCCGAAATTTAGGCCTTTAGAAAATGGCGGTGTGATTAGCGGTATTGTTGGAGCTAAATGCCAACAAAATACCGCTATGGCCAAAAACGGAATTTCTAGCCCTGATGTCCTCCTCACAACTTGTTTTCCCACCCACCTTTGAATCATCAGCAAACTTGACTACATTGCACTTGGTCCTTTCATCCAAATCATTAATACAGGTTAATGACTTTTTTAATGACTTTTTTAAGAGCTAGAAATTCCTATGTTGCTATGAAAGCAGTTCCGCTGTTCCTGATCGTGATGGATGGGGCCACGGGTTCTATACTTCATGGGTCAAGAACGTTTGTGCATTTTGCACACCTGCCTTGCCATTCACTCACTAACTTCTCAAGGACCAATACCACAATTCCCAAACACAACAGGGTTACAATATCCTCTTCTGCTTTTTAATTTTTTTCCTACTTTTTCTTTATGTCTCTTTTTTTCTCTCTTATTCCACTCTCTTTCTTTCCCCCTCTTTATTCCTCTTTCTGTCTCTATATTATGTTTGACACTCATTCACCCTATTTCCTTCTTTGTCCTTCATTCTCTGTTCTTTTGTTTCATTGATCAGGGAGATAATCAGGGAGCGGTTTTAATCATTCCACCCTTGGTGGCTATGCCTTCAGCTGCCTGGGCCCTAAGCTCTGGAATTCCCTCCCTAAACCTCTCCACCTCTCTACCTCCCTTTCTCCCTTTAAGACTCTCCTTAAAACCTACCTCTTTCACCAAGCTTTTGGTCATCTGCCCTTATATCTCCTTCTGTGGCTCGGTGTCAAATTTTGGTTCTATTTTAAAAACGCTATATAAATACAGATCTATAAGTTGTTGTTGTCTAAGCCATTGGGCATGACGGTCATGGGGTTCCAGATACGACACTGACATCACTGCTCCATTATCAGATCATTGTTCCAGCAATTTGTGGCGTAGAGAGTGATATCAACGATGAGCTAAAACGTCCCGTCAACATTGTTCATCGCGAGATTACCATAGCAGCAATTTCTGGTCCAATCTCTTGTACCTTTTGACTTCTCAAGAGCAGTACTATTGACTGAGGGTAAAGCTCATTTTCTTTGCTAATTTTCTCCGCTCTCCTGATGGTGTTGGGTCTTGACTGCCATGATGATTAGGCTGAACTCCTGCACCTCTCTGAAGAAGAGCAGGGGAGTTCTCCCCGGTGTCCTTGGGCCAATATTTATCTTTCAATCAGCAGAACAAAAATTGATGATCTGGTAATGATCACATTGCTGTTTGTGGGAGCTTGCTGTACGCAAATTGACTGCCGCGTTTCCCACATTATAACAGTGACTACACTCCAAAAGTACTTCATTGGCTGTAAAGCGCGTTGAGACGTTGGGTGGTCAAGAAAGGTGCTATGTAAATGCAAGTCTTTCAGGTGTCCATTATACCTGTGTTTGCCTTGATAGTCAGGTCTAATCGACATCTATATACATGCACTGCCAGCAGAGATTGTTGGATAGTGGTTGAGAGTGGGGGTCCTAGCTAATATGCCACTTCTTAAGCCAGGGACAGTGAGACCAACTGTATTGCCTTTCCTGTCTCCCCCTCAGCAAACCCAGCACAGTACCCGCAACCTTTGTGGTCGGGGGAACAGGTGAGATTCTCTCTTTCAAAGGCCAGGTGTTTGCACCCAGTGACAGATAAGTCCACATGAACAACATTTGAGGTGTGGTCACTGTTATCTGCCAATGCACCAGTGCAGAGTACAATCCCAGGAGAGCAAACAATATAAGTGACCAGTTAACTGTGTCTGGGCGGTGCTGGTTGAGGGATGAACGTTTGCCAGAATACCAGGAGAAGTCCCTGCTCTTCGAATATCGCCACAGGACATTTTGCATCCTCTGGAACAGGTGGCTCAGGTTTCAGCTCAATATTTCACCTGAAAGATAGCATCGCTCACAATTGGGCATCGCATTGAAGTGCCAGCCTTGATTGAATGCTTGAATCTTGGCGCGGGGTCCAACACCCAATCCTCTGATTCAGGTAGGAGTGCTACCATTGAGTCAAGCTGACACATAGCTAGGCAGTGCTTATATCATTCAATTGGTCATCATCATCATTGGCAGTCCCTCAAAATCAAGGAAACTTGCTACTTGCTTCCATTCTAAAAGTGATTTCTCAGGTGATACGGGAATTACAGTCTCTGTCACAGGTGGGACAGACAGTGGTTGAAGGAAAGAGTGGGTGGGGAGTCTGGTTTGCCGCACGCACCGTCCACTGCCTGCGCTTGCTTTCTGCATGCTCTCAACGACGAGACTTGAGGTGCTCAGCGCCCTCCCGGATGCTCTTCCTCCATTTAGGGCTGTCTTTGGCCAGGGACTCCCAGGTGTCAGTGGGGATGTTACACTTTTCAAGGAGGCTTTGAGGGTGTCCTTGAAATGTTTCCACTGCCCTCCCGGGGATCGCTTGCCGTGTAGGAGTTCCGAGTGGAGCACTTGCTTTGGGAGTCTTGTGTCGGGTGTGCAGACAATGTGGCCCGTCCAATGGAGCTGGTCGAGCGTAGTCAGTGCTTCAATGCTGGGGATGTTGGCCTGATCGAGAACATTGACGACGGTGCATCTGTCCTCCCCGAGGATTTGCAGGATCTTGCGGAGACATGGTTGGTGGTATTTCTCCAGCGATTTGAGGTGTCTGCTGTATATCTACGTCTCTGAGCCATACAGGAGGGCGGGTATCACTACTGCCCTGTAGACCATGAGCTTGGTGGCAGATTTGAGGACCTGATCTTCGAACACTCTCTTCCTCGGGCGACCGAAGGCTGCGCTGGCGCACTGGAGGCGGTGTTGGACCTCGTCTTCAATGTCTGCCCTTGCTGATAGTAGGCGCCCGAGGTATGGAAAGTGGTCCACGTTGTCCAGGGCCGCGCCGTGCTGTGTGGCAGGGTGAGGTAGGTGGAGGACCTTTGTCTTACAGATGTTTAGTGTAAGGACCATGCTTTCGTGCATAAGGTTGTGAATAAAGTATTTTAGAACCCAAAAGTTGCATTATTTGGATTGTACCTTCTTGGTTAAAAGTGAGGAAAAGGATCTTTCCAATACCATGGTATTCGTGGGCATCGAAAATCCAGTAATATTCCCCTTGTGGCGGAACGTTAGCGCATCTGGTCGTGCTCTGCTCCGTCTGAGTGAGCTGAAATTGGCTTAAGGATCCCTTAGAGCTCACAAGTTACTAACATTGATGCAAAGAGCATCTTTTTTAGGATGAAATAACCACAGCAGTTTAAATAAAGTACAATATCTTTAAGATTTCCAATTGGGCTTATTAAAAACAAAAATCTCAGGAAAGAAACTCTAACTCTAACTCTAATTGTTATATTGTTTATCAGCACACAGTTATAGGCTTGAAGGTAAAATGTCTGCCGCATCTTCATGCTTTAACTCTGACACTTCAAACATCTATTTCATACTTTTTGTACAGTTCCATCATAATCTGTCAGCAGCTGCTGGTGAAAGAGACATTTAATATGATAAAACTGAGTAGCGTGCATGTATGAATGAACAAACTAATGAATGGATAAAACAGTGAAAGCTTTACAGCTTGGAAGGCATTTAACCATGCTACTCGTCCATTTATCATCTTAATTTTTTTAGTGCTGTTCATTTTGTCTGACTGGTTAACATCACACTGACACACACAGATATTGAAACATTTGTTGGAGCGTCTGAAGCTTGCAGTTGACAGTACAGTGGGAGAGTTGTATGCTTTCTTCTACTGATGGATTGAGCGCAACCGGGCCTTGATTGTGTAGCAACATTGTGGAATCTAAAGCATCGCCGGAACCCTGATACTCTGTGTCAGTTCCTGGAATTAGATGCGAGACATTAGCAATCTTAAGTTTGCATGAATCGCAAATCTGCTCCGATTCAAAGAAAGACAATCGCAATGTGTTCACGTTCATTCATCAGTCAACTGTCAGCTTTCAAAAGCACCTTTTCATTTCACCGGCGTTGTCTACCACTTTTCATAGTTCAAGCGCAAATGCGAAGACAACGCATCAAAAGTCGTCCTAGTTTATTTCGGTCCCCTTCCTCTCTGAGAGGCGCTGACTTTTTCTAGGTTACAGTCCCTTCGATATTTCATCCAAGCCGTCATTGTTCATGCATGAGCCTCGGCAGCAAGTGTTTGCAAGCTATTTGTGGGGATGTCAGAGCTGAGCTCGATCAGAACCAAATGATCATTAAATGCACATCCTTCAAATGAAAGCTCTTTGGCTAGATATCAGGTTTGGAATCCTGAATTGATTTATTTTTAATTAAATAGCATTTTCTTGTATTCTAAATGAGTCACAATAGTGTTCATGTTGTTTTATTAAAGAAGCACTTTATTCATCTGTTTCTTCTGATTGTAAAATGACAAATCACTTTGAATGTAAGAATAAATGAGAAAACAAGAAACTCACGGAAATATAGAATGTGAGCAATTTTCCAAAGTTAATTCTTCAGTGTTTATTTATAGTTCTAGCTTACAACAACAACTTGCATTTATATAGTGCCTTTAACCTAGTGAAATGTACCAAGACGCTTCACAGGAGCGTTATCAGACAAATTTGACACTGAGCCACATAAGGAGGTGCTCAAAGAGGTAGGCTTTAAGGAATGACTTAAAGGAGGAGAGGCAGAGAGGGTTTAGGGAGGGAATTCCAGAGCTTCGGGCCCAGATGGGGTGAAGGAAATGGGTAATGCACAAGAGGCCAGAATTGGAGGAGCGCAGAGATGTTGGTGGGTTGTCGGACCGGTGGAGGCTGTGTATTCAAACGAATGTCGCACCAATTGTTGACCTGCTGTCGATGTTGAAACAGTTAATGTTCTGACAATTCTGGTTTGGTTCAGGACAAACTCAAAAGATGACCCAGATCTGTGCCATGCGGCCTGGTGAAGAGAACAGAGTCACTTTTATGTGCGGCCACATACTCTCACAATAACGACTGCCTCAAACCCTCCAGTAACTCCCTTTGTTGCTCTGCTAAACTTTCTTTAACAAAAATTGTCAGAAATTATTAGAAGAAAGCTGAAATTATCCTTATATAGGTTAGTGGTAGAGTTAGTATTTAGTTACATGGTCACACCTATGTCACTTATTAGGTCGCATGGAATAACCTTATCACATGGAACCATGACACCATTGAATAACATTTTAAAAAGAATCTAGTTAGGATTTTTCAATAATAGAAATTTTAGTTGGAAATATTATCCAATTTCTACCACAATTATCTACATATGACTAAAATATTTGAGAACCAATAAAAATCTGAACAGTGTTAATAACTTCAGATAAACAACAAAGACCATACGAACACAAATACAAAAGCAAAATACTGTGGGTGCTGGAAATCTGAAATAAAAACAGAAAATGCTGGAAATACTCAGCAGGTCAGGCAGCAAGTGTGGAGAAAGAAACAGAGTTAACGTTTCAGGTCGGTGACCCTTCATCAGAACTAACGCAACCTTGTTTGCAGAAACATTTTTAGAAACTACATAAAACTATCAAGATATTATTTCTGTGCCACTGCACAGCATCAAGTGTAAGCTCTCTGCTCAGAGCATCCAAAGTTTGTAACTATGAATTTTAAAAACTGAATGGCTTTGACACTTACAATTGTTTTTGCGATATTGTTTCAACCTCTTCAGAATGAGCATATAATGTAGACTGACTCTGGTACAGTGCTGTCCTTTGCAGGATGCATTAAGCTGTCTGCCCTGGTGGCTCAGGTGGATGTTAAAGATCCCATGACACTGATAGTGGTGTAGGATATGGAACTCACTACCACAGGGAATGCTTGAGGCGAATAGCAAAGATGAATTTAAGGGGAAGCGTGATGAGCACATGAGGGAGAAAGGAGTAGAAGGATATGTTGATGGACTTAGATGAAGAGCTGATGGGAGGAGGCTTATGTGGGGCACAAACACCCATCACCCCAGTGCTTCCAGTTAAGAGATGCCTTGATTTCAAAATTCCCATCCTTATTTTCAAATCCCTCCATGGCCTCGCCCCTCCCTATCTCTGTAATCTCCTCCAGCCCCACAGCCCCCCGTGATGTCTGCGCTCCTCTAATTCTTCCCTCTTGAGCATCCCTGATTATAATCGCTCAATCATTGGTGGCCGTGCCTTCTGTTGCCTAGGCCCCTCTCCGCCTCTCTACCTCTCTACCTCTCTTTCGTCCTCCAAGATGCTCCTTAAAGCCTACCTCTTTAACCAAGCTTTTGATCACCTGCCCTAATTTCTACTTATGCGGTTCGGTGTCACATTTTTTTAGCTCCTGTGAAGCGCCTTGGGACGTTTCACTATGTTAAAGGCGCTATATAAATGCAAGTTGTTGGGTCCAATAGCCTGTTTCTGTGCTGTAAATACTTTGCAATTATTCAAAGAATCCAGTGTCTTGACCAACATTCCTCCCTCGACACTGAGACCAGATTAACTGGTCATTGTTCTCAATGCTGTGCGCACCTTTACCTACATAATAACAGTTATTGCAGGTCAAAGTAACTCACTGCGTGTGAAAGGCTGTGAGACCTTTCCAAAGAGCATGACTTAGTGCTGCATAAGTGCAAGTCTGTCCTTCCAATTAACAAAAGTCTCACATCCTGACTCAAATAAACTGTTCCTTGTCAAAGTTGATAGTCTTAGCAGACCTTAAACTTGGTCTGATTTAAGTTCATCTTTAAGCTCAATTCCATTCATTTCTTCTTGCTTACCTGAAGGAAATTACGAAAAGTGGAGCAACAGGTTGCCGGATGTTTTCCCCAAGAAAAATCTGTATGAAATTAAATAATTTTTTGATGTTATGCTACTTCACCTGGTTTTTAATGGAGATAGGATGAATAAAATATGTGATAATCTCTTTTGGTGGGGTTGCCTGTTTAGTGAATGAAAATGCTACTTATTCAATCGCATTTGACTTAACTCTCTAAATAACAAGTTCCTTGTTATTATCTCTAATTACATTTTTCAGCAAATAAAAATGAGAAAACAACCATTTAAAGAAGATTCAAATTGCCTACTCATTGCTCATGATTCAGAAGTCTGACTTTTCAGCGAGGCACACAGGCACAACATTGGATTGGCAGCAAATGGAAGTGACACCAGGAATGCTTGACAAATGCATCAGAATTTTACTTTCACTGCTGATTTGTGCAGACTGGCCAGTCAACCATATCGAGTGCTGTGGCAGCCATTTGATTGAATTTATTGGTAAGGAATGAGAACATGGGCATTTTCAATGTATGTAGGAACATCGGACATAGGAGCAGGAGTTGGCCATTTAGCCCCTCGAGCCTGCTCCGCCATTCAATAAGATCATGGCTGATCTGTGATCTAACTCCATCGACCTGCCTTTGCCCAATATCCCTTAATACCTTTAGTTAACAAAAATCTACCAATCTCCGATTTAAAATTAACAATTGATCTAGCATCAATTGGCTTTTGCGGAAGAGAGTTCCAAACTTCTACCATCCTTTGGGCCCAAGTTTCCACAGGAGTTGGTCCTATTTTTTTGAAGCAACTAGTTTTTTTTTTGGTGTATCTTAAAAATCGCAATTCTCCACATTTAGTTTGCTCTAGTTTCAGTGAGTTAGCTCAGTTTCTTTTTAATTCAGTTTTTTCCCAAAAGGGGGCGTGACCAGCCATTTACGCCTGTTTATGCAAGTTTAGACAGCGAAAAGATACTCCAAACTAACTTAGGCCAGCATATGTGTCCGCTCTTGCGGATACTTTAGAAATCAGGCGCAGGTAGCCAGAGATGCGCGGGACGGGGGCGGTGGGGGGGGGTGGGAGGGAAGTTAGAGGATTTTCTAAAGCACTAAACACCTTCACAACAACATTAAAGAAGCATAAGTACGTTTAAAGCATTAAGCACTAAACAAAGCAGTACATTTAAAGCACCAAGACTTACAAAGCACTAAACAAAGCACAAAAAATAATAAGCAATGAATTAACAAATAAAAAAGAGAAGGAACCCTGCACCTAAAGCACCAAGACTTACAAAGCACTAAATAAAGCACGAAAAGTTAGGAATCTTAAGTGGTTTAATGGTTAAGTTTTAAATTTAGGACTCAACTGTCTTGTTAATTCACTGCTGACATCAAACAGATTAAAAATGACATTTAGAAAGTTGCAAGGCATGGTCTGTTCTGTAACTTTTTAAACTGGCTCCTGGTGGTAGTCTCCGATTTCTTGCCTAAATGCGATTCCGCTCACTTCACACCAGATTACCCCACTCAGTGTTGACGGGAAGCTGAAACTGCGTCACATCGCTCCAACGGTGCAGTATCTGACCTAGATGTTGGAGGCTTGATGACTTAACTAGCTCCGTGTAGTTTCTGGACCAATCCCTAGTATTTGTAATTGTTTGCATCGTGCTGAAATAGTTGTTCTGAGTTCCAAAACTGACCCCTCACTGTATTCCTTGCATTTTGTGTTATACAAGTTTTGCACTGTGCCTTCTCGTATTATATACTTTTCTTATTGGTAAAGAAAAACCTTGTTGCTATAGAAACCTTGTTACACACGTTTTATAACACCTCTTTGCTATATCATGACTTTGGGTGCTTTGAAATGTGTTGTATTGTGCTGTATTATGTTAAACGATGTTTTCTAAAGATAGACTGACATTTCAGCAAATGTGCAGTAATTCAAGTGAGAAAATATATCAAGTATCGAATGGGTCAGGGCGTTCTGGCTAATGGAGATTTCAGTACATCGTAAAAATATCTTTGGTCAGGGGTTAATACTACTTAAAGAGTTTTGTCGAAAGAGTTCACTCTATTGCATCAAAAATTGTTCTCCTTGATTGACAGTCTGTCAGGCATAATGCATTAGGAGAGTAAAAATGTGTCACACAACCATGTGTCAAATGTGGTGTGCTTGTAATGATGGTGATCAGTCTAATAGTCCCCCGTGGTCCGTGCATCCTACACAGTCACATTCACAGTGTTTGCAACAACTGTGCCCCCAGTACTTTAAATACATCCCCAATTGTTGGCCAGTGAAGCTGGATTTCAGGTTTACTAAAAAATGTGTCAACGCAGCTTAGATTTAACCTCAATGCTGATTCCCCATTCAAACGTTTATGCAGTCTTTTAGTCATTTCAATTCAAATGCAACCAGCTATTGTTCGAGCCTTCGTGAGATGTTGCTTAGTTTCTGTTCTTTTCATTACATTTTGTAAGCTCCACTTTCTCCTCTGCGCAGATCCCTTGCACAGTGTCCTCCAGCTGCGAGGAGGGAATAGTCAAGGTCACAAACTGCTCCACAACTGCCATCTGGCTAAAATACCACTTTCAGTCTAGCCGGCCGCAGGAATGATTCACGCGAGTGAGAAACCCTTGGCTTTCCTCAGATGAAACATCTCCCTTCTGCAGTGTGCCCATTCATCAGCCCCGCCACAAGCTGATGAAACGCAGTTCAGTGAGATAGGCTTTTGCCATTCTCATTTTTTCCCCCTGTAAACCTTGATGAGATGTCTGCGATATGGAGAGGAGGAAGTTGTAATAGCTCTGTTTCAGGGATTAAACTTAATTTGATATTTTATGATTGAGTAATAAAATGGTAATGTGACCACAGTATTATATAATCATGGACATGATTCCATAGCTGCTGGCAGTTCGATGATATCTTGCCCAGAGGCTCATTCTTCTCACAATCTCCGACAAAAGCAGGCCATTTGACCCATCAAGTCTGTGTTACTGCTTTTCTCCACGTGACCACCTCGTCCAATCCCAGTCACCTGCTCGTTTTAAGCCACTATCTAATTCCCTTTTGAAGGAAGTGTGTGGCCGAGAATTCCACAGTGTTCCCCTTTATATATTTTTTTGTGATTATTCAGAAAAATATCAGGGCACCAAATACTATTAACACACACACGCACATCACATTTAGGGGAATACAATTTTCTTGTACTGAAATCGTATTGCCCTCAAGAATCCTTAGGACATGATTCTGGCATCGACTCCGCAGTATTTGACCCTGAAATGAACTTTTGGCCACATATCCGCGCATAACTAAAACCGTCTATTTCCACCTCTGTAACATCGCCTGTCTCCGCCCTGCCTCAGCTCATCTGCTGCTGAAACCCTTGTCAATGCCCTTATTAACTCTAGACTTGACTATTCCAATGCACTCCTGGCTGGCCTCCCACATTCTACCCTATGTAAACTTGAGGTGATCCAAAACTCAGCTGCCCATGTCCTAACTCGCGCCAAGTTCTGTTCACCCATCACCCCTGTGCTCGCTGACCTACATTGGCTCCCGGTTAAGCAATTCCTTGAGTTCTGCTCATCCTTGTTTACAAATCCCTCTATGGTCTCGCCCCTCCCTATCTCTGTAATCTCCTTCAGCCTCACAACCCCCTGAGATATCTGTGCTCCTCAAATTCTGCCCTCATGAGCAAACCTTATTATAATCGCTCAACTATCAGTGGTCATACCTTCTGTTGCCTGGGTCCTAAGCTCTGGAACTCCCTCCCTAAACCTCTCTACCTCTCTTTGCTCCTTAAAGATGCTCCTTAAAACCTACCTCTTTGACCAAGCTTTTGGTCATCAGCTGCAATTTCTTATGTGGCTTGGTGTCAAATTTTTGTCTCCTGTGAAGTGCCTTGGGATGTTTTACTACATTACAGGTGCTATGTAAATGCAAGTTGTTGTTGTTGATCACCCCAGGGCTCAATCTGCTGGAGTTGGTGAGGTCAGTGGGAGGGCACTTGCCTGGGGCAGGCGGACCAGCAGCACTTCGGTATATCTCCAGTGCTTGTCTGCCCCATGAAGCTGGAAAATTGGCACTTGTCTGCTATTGGTGGGGGAGGGGGGCACTTGCCCATAACTGCCACCCCCCCCCCCCCCCAGACCTCAGCTGCCTGTCTGAGGGGGTTGGCCAGGATTTTATCCCAGTAGGGCCTCCTGTTACCCAACTGAAGATTGGCATGCATCATCTCACTTCACGTAACCGCCTTCAGAGATATGCTTGGTATCAACTGGCCAGACATAGGGAATCCCCACCCTTGCCTTCACACTCTCCCCCACCCCACCCCCGTGCCCCCCGTCAACAATATTTACCTTGTAAGGGGCGGGCATGTCAGAAAATCCCCGATACAGCCGGGACCTGGTGCAACTGGGTCCCTGCTTTTTTCCAATGGGTTCCATCGATGTCAATATCATCATAGGCAGTCCCTCGAAACGAGGATGACTTGCTTCCACGTCAAAAAAAAAAGATGAGTTCACAGGTGTTTCGAATGAAGAACCTAAACTACATGCTCAAGGGTGGAAGATGCCTGGGCGTGGATTTTTTTAACGTGTGGTGGCCGTTGCACACCAGCCACCACACGGGCTTGACAGAGCTCGGTCTTGGTCCAGTGGCAAGGGTTAACCAAGACAACTGGAGACCAGCTCTGCTGCACGGACCCAGTGCGCGCACATATCGCAGTGTGGGCTGGTCCGTGCTGCCCCTGGGCCCCTGGCCCCGAACTCACGCCTCCCAGGGCCCCGATCACGCCCCTCCACAGTCTCTCGCTGCTCCTGCTGCATCTGCCCACGCTCCAATCACCGACCTTGCTGACATCACTCTTCGCTGCCATTGCCCTCCTGCACCAGCTCGCACTGTACCTTGTAGTGGCATGCCTTCATACTGCTCCTTTTATGGCCCCGACCTGCTGCTGATGGTTTCTCGCAGGGGAATGGGAATTGGTGGGGGAATCAGTGCCCCCAAATGTTGCCCCTCCCGTCTGGTGTAGCAATCCCCTCGGCACGGGAATGGAGACAAGTCCAGACCAAAACTGTACGCAGTATTCCAGATGTGGTCTTACCAATGCCCTGTACAGTTGTAGCAGGCCTTCCCTACTTTTATACTCCATCCCCCTTGCAATAAAGGCCAGCATTCCATTTGCCTTCCTGATTACTTGCTGTACCTGCATAAGGTGCGGCATGCGGCCCAGGGAGCAGGGTGGAGGCCCCGACCTGCAAGAAACCATCAGCTGCAGGTCCATCGATGTTCTAGAATTCTGACCAGCAGATCTTCGGAGCCATTGCGCCCAGTCTTTTCTTGTTATGGTATTGAATGTTGTGACAGCAGGAATGGGATCTTTGGCAGGTAAGAGGTAATAGGTAGTGCAAGGTGAACACATATTTGTTGAAGGCTTTGTAATGATGTAGGGAAGACCATACATGCAGTGAATGGCATAATTAAGAACTAGGTCTTCTCAATGAGAGTCAGATGAACAGCCCCAGCAATATTTAAGGGTACTTCAGAAGCAGCATTTTCATCTTTCTGTGTCTTCTGTAGGTCATCGCTTTGCTGCTGTTCACTGCCTTACCCCTGTGGGTGGTCCATATTGAGATCTGATTGGATAGCGAAATGGTGTAGCATGTGGCAGACCTACGATGGTATTGGAGACGGTGGCTGGGCCACATCGCAAGATGCCCCGGATCTACCTAGCTACTTTAAAAATTCATTCACGGAATGTGGGCATCGCTGGCAAGGCCAGCATTTATTGCCCATCCTTAATTGGCCTGCTGGGCCATTTCAGAGGGCAGTTAAAGAATCAACCACTGGAATCACATATAGGCCAGGCCGGCTAAGGGTGGCAGATTTCCTTCCCTAAAGGACAATAGTGAACCAGATGGGTTTTTATGACAATCCAGAAGTTACATGGTCACCATTACTGATACTTGCTTTTTATTCCAGATTTATCTCAACTGAATTTAAATTCCCCAGCAGCCGTGGTGGGATTTGAACTCTTGTCTCTGAATGGATCATTAGTCCAAACCTGTGGATTACTCGTCCAGTAACATAACCACTATGCTCTCGTCCCCATATTGCTCTGCTTCAATGTGGTGTGTTTGCTGATGATGCTGATAAAGCATGCTGGCCAGGTGTGGACAACTACTGCAAAGGTTATCCTGAACCTGGCTCTCCAGCAGCTAATCTTGGACTTTTCTTTCTCGGATTCAACAGGGTGACATGGCGGGATCATGGCTGTGAAGCTGGCAGCACCTGCACGATCCTGTGAAGATAAAGGGGAACCAGTGGATGTGGTGTATTTGGACTTCCAGAAGGCATTTGGCAAGATGCCACATAAAAGGTTACTGCACAAGATAAAAGTTCATGGGGTTGGGGGTAATATATTAGCATGGATAGAGGACTGGCTAACTAACAAAAAACAGAGAGTCGGGATAAATGATTCATTCTCTGGTTGGCAATCAGTAACTAGTGGGGCCGCAGGGACCCCAACTATTTACAATCTATATTAATGACTTGGAAGAAGGGACTGAGTGTAACGTAGCCAAGTTTGCTGACGATACAAAGATGGGAGGACAAGCAATGTGTGAGGAGGACACAAAAAATTTGCAAAAGGACATAGGCAGGCTAAGTGAATGGGCAAAAATTTGACAGATGGAGTATAATGTTGGAAAGTATGAGGTCATGCACTTTGGCAGAAAAAAATCAAAGAGCAAGTTATTATTTAAATGGAGAAAGATTGCAAAGTGCTGCAATACAGCGGGACCTGGGGGTACTTGTGCATGAAACACAAAAGGATAGTATGCAGGTACGGCAAGTGATCAGGAGGGCCAATGGTATCTTGGCCTTTATTGCAAAAGGGATGGAGTATAAAAGCAGGGAAGTCTTGCTACAGTTATACAGGGTATTGGTGAGGCCACACCTGGAATACTGTGTGCAGTTTTGGTTTCCATATTTACGAAAGGATATACTTGCTTTGGAGGCAGTTCAGAGAAGGTTCACTAGGTTGATTCCGGGGATGAGGGGGTTGACTTGTGAGGAAAGGTTGAGTAAGTTGGGCCTCTATTCATTGGAATTCAGAAGAATGAGAGGTGATCTTATCGAAACATATAAGATTATGAGGGGGCGTGACAAGGTGGATGCAGAGAGGATGTTTCCACTGATAGGGGAGACTAGAACTAGAGGGCATAATCTTAGAATAAGGGACCGCCCATTTAAAACAGAGATGAAGAGAAATCTGTGGAATTCGCTGCCTCAGAGAGCTGTGGAAGCTGGGACATTGAATAAATTTAAGACAGAAATAGACAGCTATGGGGAGCGGGCAGGGAAGTGGACCTGAGTACCTGATCGGATCAGCCATGATCGTATTAAATGGTGGAGCAGGCTCGAGGGGCCTTATGGCCTGCTCCTGCTCCTATTTCTTATGTTCTTATGTAGACGCGCTGCACACTGATGGAATGACTGCCCTTGTGGTTGCTTGTGGTGCAGGACAATGTAGGTGACCTGGGTGCAATCAATAACACGCTCAGCTTGAGAGCATCCAGCAGTTTGAAAGAGATGCCCTGCCTGCTTATGCTATTGCTGGTTATCTGTAGGGAATACATATCTCCAGCGGCCAGCACATCAGTTGATAGAGCCATGCCCTGCAGATTGACTTATGTTGCTGATGTCTGTCGAGCCAGCCTGGAATGATTTTGAACCCTTAAAGTTTGAGTACCATGGTGACCTTGATGGTGCTGTGCCTGTACTCGTGTTTATCTGCAGGTCTGGTTGCTACATGCGGTACAAATCTGTCTCTGGTGACTCTTGCCCTCTGCATGTAGCTTTTGCCAAGATAGAGGGGCTCAAAACTTGTGCCCCATTCCCTGTTCAGCCACTCAAATGACCAAATGGAAAACACAATTAGTAGAAAAAAATTAGAAAGCATCCATGAAACTTGCAGACTGTTCCTTAAAATAACGTTGAATTCAAAGGCACAGCCCAGCTACCCTAGGCCACCAGTTTATAAGGAGGAAATAACAAAGAGGTATGCAGGAAGTAGCGTTGAAGTCGATGTGATGCCAGCTCTATCATAATATCCGATTGTAATGAATTCTGACAAAAGCAGAGTTGACATGGATGTTCACCATATTATGCGATGCCCACATTTGTGCTCTGTTACACCTCGATTGCATTTATTTTTTTGTTTTTTAGGGGATGTCGCCGGCAAGGCCAGCTTTTATTGGCCGTCCCTAATTGCCCTCGAGAAGCTGGTGGCGAGCCGCCTTCTTGAATGCAACTGTGTGGCTCGCTGGGCCGTTTCAGAGGGCAAGAGTCAACCACATTGCTGTGGGTCTGGGGTCACATATAGGCCAGACCAGGTAAGGGCGGCAGATTTCCTTCTCCAAAAGACACTAGTGAAACTGATGGTTTTTTACAACAATCTAGTAGTTGCATGCTTTTTATTCCAGCTTTATTTCGTTACATTGGAATTCCCCAGCTGCTAGGTGTGGGATTTGAACATGTCTCCGGATCATTGGTCCAGGCCGCTGGATTACTCAGCCAGTAACATAATCACTGTGCTACCATACCCGACATTCATGGAAACCTCCCCATAGGAGCTTTTTTGAATTTTTTCTTCTGCAGGGAAGTATCCATCGCCTATCGGTTACAAAATAGTATTGTGAGCAAATCATTCTTCCAAATGCAAAAATGAAAATGGCGTTTTATCTACTGTTAGTGTTCCGACACTCGGTGAGGTTAAACCAGAGACTGAAAGGAGCCTTCATTTGGACACAAATACAACAATTTTAATCTGAGAAAAAATACAAAATGAAACCATGTACAATATATGTACAAACTCTTTTTGTACAAGACAAAATATTATCACCAGATATCATATATGACAGAGCCAGGTAGATCACGTCTGAGCACCATCATATTATCTCCTCTAATTTCCTAGCAAAATAAATATAATTGCAAACCGAGAGTAAAAATGAAGAAGGAAAGGTGACTCCCTGCCACGATTCTCTGTCTTCACAGCGAAGTGGTGGTGACGAGGTGGAAACAAAGAGAGCAACAGGGAGTTAAGAACCCAAACTTGAGAGAAATAAAACTGCGCAAATGCATAACAGAAGACATGCTTAAAAAATGATGAAAATGTACATTTTTCAGTAAGAGTAGTAAAGTTTGCTTTTTTTTGTCGTTATGTAATCATCCACTGAATTCCCTGACTCTGGCAGCATGAGAAAGTCGAACTGAATGGAAGGTGGTGAAGCACAAATCCTTAAAACAGGCTAGCAAGTTCTCCTTGTTAACAATCCAATTAATATTAATATATTTTATTCACAATTGTTTCACTCTACTTCCTACAAAATGTAACAACAAAGTAATCACAATTCAAAAATCACTCCAGAACATAGTGTTATTTGGCTGCAGTACAGATGTGCTCAGTGCTACAGCCCGGAGAGCAGACATTAAAGCTGAGATAGATTTAGCTAAGATCGGAGTCTATAACTGACGGAATTGACACAGCAGGGTATGCAGAAACAATATGCTAGCCTGCCATGTACCTTTTCCTAGCCCAGTGATGTGAGTTTGCAGAATGTCCAGTACAGCTCTCTCTCGGTACTCTTGTTCCCCTCTCTTCTGACCTTGTGTCACTGAACAATTGTAGATGTCAAGATGGCTTTCAGCACTTGCAAGGGAAGTGGGGTTGGGGGAGCTGGGGGAAGGGTCATCACACCAAGAGTTGATTTAACTCATTGGATCAATAAGTGCTGCTTGGAACTATGTAATAGGCCGAATTGGCGTGTGGGCCTTGCTTCAGTCAGACAACTCTCTGCATTCATGTTTTCTCCCTCACCGAGCTAACACTAATGTCACTTGATCCTCCGAGGATATACTGCAAAGTATGATCTACTGCCTCTGTGATATGTGTTCGCTATTGTGTGGTGTCTCAAAATTCTCATTTCAAAACAATCTAAAAACAGAGAAAATGGACACTGATTGTGGAAAAATAGCATTTGGCTTGAAATGTTCTCTTTGCCAGAAGACCTTGTGGCTCAAGCATTTTTATATTTCATCAAAGCAGAAGAAAAAAAAAATCAGAAATGAAAACTAAAAAATGGCCGTGTTTAAAAATGTCGAACAACCTTTAATACAGGAGTTGGTCTATGCCCTACCTGAACACAAGGACAGATAACAGCTTATATTCTGTTAGCGCTCACATGCTAGTCATCAGGCAACAATGTGGAAGCCTCATTTGCCACTGCTAGAAGTATACTGGTTTTATTATTTTGTTGATTGACGGTTTGTGTACATTTATCTGATTTTTTTTTTGTGACCTTCATCCTCCAAACTGGAAACAAAAAGGAGAACAAAATAAGAGTCTGGTCACAAAAGAAAGGAGAGAGAAGCTACAAAGTAGGAGACGACAAAGTATTGCATTTATAAAATAAAAACTTTCTAAACTTAAATGGCCATAATATTCAGTCTGCGTCGATTGTCTTCAAGTCATCAGTAAAACCATCCAGTAAAACCTGTGATTCCATGCTGGACAAGCAGATAATTTTCAAGGGCAGATTGTTACTTCTTCTTGGTGGTGTAGCATCCGTGATCCTTCACCTGTCCACAACAGAGATCCACGGAGCTTCAAAGCTAGTGTCCTGTTGAAGGAGCTTCACAAAGTCTCTCACTCTCAGACTAGAGGTCATACAGGTATCAACACTCATCTTCTACCTCTCTGATAGGTGGAATCAAACTGCTGGTAGATTTGTACTGATTGATTTGATTGGCCATGTGCGTGCTCATTGGTCTTATCTGAATGTTCCTAGGGAAGGCGTTATCAGTTTCATCTGTAAACCATTTCTTTTCTGCAAACAGCAAGGAAGGACCCAGAGAAGAGCGCGAGAAAGGAAAAAAGAGAGAGAAACATTGTGGTTAGTTTTTCGGGCTGAGGAAAAAAAAAGTGTTAACGCCAATGCATGTTTGACAGATTGTAAAATTGGAATTCATGACATGTTACCTCCTCCATTGTGATACTGACTGATTAAGTGGTTTAAATTATTCCCTGTGACAGAATGATAAAGTTACAATCTGTTCTGACATGATCTGCAGGTTGCCAGCATTCTGCAGTGTCCATCCACATTCATCTTCACGTCAAACAGACATTTTTTTGTAGCTGTAATTCAATGGAACTTTTAAAGTAATCAGAACACCTGAATTATGGATAGGGTTTTTATGTAGAGGGCTCCCAGTGGACTGGAGTTAGAGAGAGAGAGAAAAAGTCTTTCTTCCAGGCTTAGAAAGCAAACTCCCCTAAACTGGTTCAATTGCTTTGAAACTATAGGAATACGACACAGAGGTATTGTAAATGTAAAATAAAATCAAGGCAACAAAAGAATGACTACATTTCACTGTGACAGCTTTTGTGAAAACCAATAACACTATGATGTCTTATTTGATATTGTGAGATCGTTCAATTTTACAGGCATTTTACTCCTTCTGCCTCTGCGCGTCCTGCTAGAGTAGGCCTAATGGGATAGTAGCGGTTTAGAGGCTGCTCCGTGTCTTGCTCAGCACTATTCCACTCGTGAGTGAGACAATTTATGTCCACGCCTGCTTTTTCCTCCCTCCGAGATGAAATACTTTGCTATTCCTTGGTGTGCATCACTTGCTACTCCAGTTAACGGCCCGGCTGATGGGTGATGGGATTCACTCAACTGGGGTCAGCAAGCTGAAGTGACAGGCCATTCTTAGCTTTCTGGCCGGGAGTCGAGTCTTCAACCATTTGGGCTCTTGGACAATTGTACATGGGCATTTGTAAAACATCCAAATGGGGTAGTATAGTATTAGCCCGTACCTCCTATCGAGGATGACCTGCTTCCACACCAAAAAGATCAAAGTCCACAGGTGTTTCAATGAGGGACCTGGCATTCTAGGCCCTGTACTACATACTGAAGGGTGGAAGATGCCTGTGCATGGATTCTTTTAACGGGGGTGGTCATTGCACACCAGCCACCAAATGGGGAATGCTATCCTTGCAGGATTAAACCTTTCAATAGGTGTAGACAAATCGGTAATGGAACTCAGGAGTTACATGGATAATTCAAACCTAGCACTCCCGGCGGGAACAAGGCAGGATCGGGTCAGGTGCCTGTTTTATACTAAGCACGAATATACACTCCATGTACCTCCAGTGGAGAGTTCAAATCGGGCGGGGTGTAAAATAGGCGTCTGACTCAAACCCACTCCATTCCTATTGGTTAAATTGACCCCGATGGTGTTTGACGGCAATGCAGTGTGGTATGGTGCAATCCTGTTTCATACAGGTACCGTCTCAAATACATTTTGTCCTTTAAGTGTGCAGTTTTATACGAGCTTGTCGTGTTAGAGCTGGACTCTGTTATCTTTAAAACTGAAGCTTGCACTAGTTTACCACCAAATATTGTTGTCTGTAAAGCATTGCTCGTTTAGACTGCGATAATGTTGATATCTGACGTGTGAGTGAACCTTTTTCACCCCCATCACCTTGTTGAAACTTTCCCTTCATGCACCCTGTTCCTGAAATGACCATTGAAAGGCCATGTTCTACAACTTGGGTATATGGCCTTTTGAGGGAAATAAAGCAATTATTTATAATGTTTTTATGAATCCTAATCCTATGAAAGGTTACATAGTCCAGGTATAGAGCACCATGACATTATTCTTATAGACTTAGAGCCAGATATATCCTCTTATCTAGCACAGGCTGTCAATAGTTGATGCAGTATTGATGTTCTGCCAATAGTCACGAGCAGATGTAATCAATACTGTCACTTGTACAAAGCACAAGAAAGGCGTGGGGCATGGGCGGGGGAGAAAGAACAAATTAAGACGTTTGCCACCACACTATTTTTCTTTTATAGATTATTCCACTCCTGGGACCCTGAATATGTTGTGCTTCCGAACCTAAGAAGATTGAGGAAGGACATGATCCATGTATTTAAAATGCAACAGTGATTTAGATGCAAATTGGCTATTTTGACTTGATTTAGAGGTTGAAAGGCACTCTTCCTCTGCCCTCACCTCCCCACTTCCCATCCACCAACCCTGCCCCTTCCCATCCAGCAACCCTGCCCCCCTTCCTTACCCAGCAACTCTGCCCCCCTCTCCACCCAGCAACCGTGCCCCCCTCCCCCCACCAACCCTGCCCCCCTCCTCACCCAGCAACTCTGTCCCCCCTCCCTCCACCAACCTTGCCCCCCCTCCCCCCACCAACCCTGCCCCCCACTAACCCTGCCCCCCTCCCCCCACCAACCCTGCCCCCCACCAACCCTGCCTCCCTCCCACCCAGCAAACCTGCCCCCCTCCCCACCCAGCAACCGTTCCCCCCCCTCCCCCCACCAACCCTGCCCCCTCCTCACCCAGCAACTCTGCCCCCTCCCCCCACCAACCCTGCCCCCTTCCCCCAGCAACCGTTCCCCCCCCTCCCCCAGCAACCGTTCCCCCCCCTCCCCCCACCAACTCTGCCCCCCTCCCCCCACCAACTCTGCCCCCCTCCCACCCAGCAACTCTGCCCCCCCCACCCAGAAACCGTTCCACCCTCCCCACCCAGCAACCATTCCCCCCCTCCCCCCACCAACCCTGTCCCCCCTCCCCCACCAACCCTGCCCCCCTTCCCCCCACCAACCCTGCCCCCCCTCACACAGCAGCTCTGCCCCCCTCCCCCCTCCAACCCTGCCCCCCCTCACACAGCAGCTCTGCCCCCCTCCCCCCTCCAACCCTGCCCCCCTCTCCCCTATCAACTCTGCCCCCCTCACCCCCCAGCAACCCTACTCCCCCCCCCGCACCAACCCTGCCTCCCTCCCTCTCCCCCCATCCCACCCACCAACCCTGTCCCCCTCCTCCCCCCCTCCATCCCACCCATCAACCCTGCCCCCCCCCCTCCCCCCACCGCCTAGTGGTACAGGCTTCTAGAAAAATCAGTTAAAGCTGTGACAACTAACTCCATTAAAAAGGATCTGGATAAATATCTGGTTGGGATTGGGATTTATGGATATAGGTCTAATACTCCATGGGCCACAATATTATTGTATTGTAGGGTAGGGTGTGAATAGAGAGCTTCAGGCTAGGGTTGAACAGTGGCGGTGCAAGGATGGAAGCATATTGTGATAACGTTTGGGCACAGGTTTTCAACCCGGATAGTTAAAACTGGGCTCAATCGTTGGTATTCTCACGGAGCCAGAGGGTTGAAGCCTGAATTGGATGCAAGTTTCTGGTGTATTTGCCTCTCCCAGAAGGTGGGGAAAGGGCTAGTTGCCGCTCAGCGATGAAATTAGATTAAATATTGGGGTAAATATGCAGGGGCCTGATGGCGTGTTCTTATCCTGGAAGAATCAACATAAATAACATAGCGAGACAGCTCAAGGAGTTTCACAAGAGAGGGAAAATTGGACATCAAACAGGAATTGCAAGAAGAATTAGAAAAGGTGAGTTTGATTTGTGCAATCTGATTCAAAGGACCACCTTAGCTGAACTGGTGACTGATGATGAAATGCTTGGAAGAACGGCGACACACAGAATGGATTCCTTATCGAGGACCCCACAGTACAACCTGAAGGATCAAACCTTCCTCGCAAACAGTGGACAACCATCAACCGCCTCAGAACCGGTCACGGTCGATGCTGCCAACTTCTCCATAGGTGGAAGATTAAAGCCTCCCCATCATGTGACTGTGGAGCTCCTAATCAGACCCTGGAGCACATCATCGAGCACTGCCCTCGGAGGGAATTCACAGGCAGCCCACAAGATATCCACGCTGTTACACCGGAAACTTTGGCCTGGATATCCGATTTAGATATTGACGTTTGATTTGCTTTGCTACTATCATATGAAAAAAGAAGAAGGAGAAATGAATTGATCTGGGATGCCGCTGAGCTCATAGAAATGTGAGGCCGATATTTTTCCCTGAGCCTGGGCGGGGTGGCACTACCTGGTCCCATCAAGGTTCCAGTTCATGGAGATGAATCTTGGAAATTCTGGTTGGAGCACGTGGATCTACTGCCATGTAAAGGGGGCATGTCTAGGGAGATGGGGGGATTTTCCTGGGAAAATTCGGCCAATGATAGGTGCAAGGGAAGGCAGCCGTAGGTTTCTTTATGGGCCAAGTAAAGGCCCCAGAATGGCAGAGGGAGCAGGTGATTGGTCCCAGAGGGAATAGCCCAAGAGCTCGTTTGGTAGCTGAAGGCTTCTGCTGCCTTATTTCTGCGAGGCCCGTTCCCAGGTTCCTGTGCTGTGTCAGAGCATCATGTCAGTGCTTCAATATTCTGGGCCTCTGCCTGGGCAGATGCTGCTGATGCCCCCGACTTGGTTGTGCCCGTCCTTGCAATTTTGGACAGAGATGGCATCCCTGGAAGTGGCAGAGTTGGCAGACTGGGGCCACTGGAGTTTCGGCCTGTTCAGTTCGGTGAGTCAACAGTGACGCACGCAAGGTGGGCAGCGGAAACGTTACAAGGACACCCTCAAAGCCTCCCTGATAAAAGTGCAACATCCCCACTGACACCTGGGAGTCCCTGGCCAAAGACCGCCCTAAGTGGAGAAAGTGTATCCGGGAGGGCATTGAGCGCCTCGAGTCTCAACGCCGAGAGCATGCAGAAAACAAGCGCAGGCAAAAGAAAGAGCGTGCGGCAAACAGTCCCCCCACCCCTTCCCTCAATGACTATCTGTCCCGCCTGTGACAGAGTCTGTGGCTCTCGTGTTGGACTCTTCAGCCATCTAAAGACTCATTTTTAGAGTGGAAGCAAGTCTTCCTCGATTCCGAGGGACTGCCTATGAGGTTGATGATGCACAAATACTTGTTGAAGCTCACTGTCAGCTGCTGTTTGGAGATAAAGTCTACGCTGCCTGCCTCGGTTCATTACAGCAGGCTCGCTGTATAGTACTGCTGCCAGCACAGGACATAGCAGACACAGGCACTCCGAGCCCGCTCCCAATTACATAAGAACATAAGAAATAGGAACAGGAGTAGGTCATACGGCCCCTAGAGCCTGCTCCGCCATTCAATACTATCATGGCTGATCTGATCATGGACTCAGATCCACTTCCCCGCCTGCTCCCCATAACCCCTTATCCCCTTATCGTTCAAGAATGTCTAGTTCCGTCTTAAATTTATTCAATGTCCCAGCTTCCACAGCTCTCTGAGGCAGTGAATTCCACAGATTTACAACCCTCTGAGAGAAGAAATTTCTCCTCATCTCTGTTTTAAATGGGCGGCCCCTTATTCTAAGATTATGCCCTCTAGTTCTAGTCTCCCCCATCAGTGGAAACATTCTCTCTGCATCCACCCTGTCAAGCCTCCTCATAATCTTATATGTTTCAATAAGATCACCTCTCATTCTTCTGAATTCCAATGAGTAGAGGCCCAACCTACTCAACCTTTGCTCATAAGTCAACCCCCTCATCCCCGGAATCAACCTAGTGAACCTTCTCTGAACTGCCTCCGAAGCAACTACATCCTTTCGTAAATATGGAAACCAAAACTGCACGCAGTATTCCAGGTGTGGCCTCACCAATACCTTATATAGCTGTAGTAAGACCTCCCTGCTTTTATACTCCACCCCCTCTGCAGTAAAGGCCAAGATACCATTGGCCTTCCTGATCACTTGCTGTACCTGCATACTATCCTTTTGTGTTTCATGCGCAAGTACCCCCAGGTCCCGCTGTACTGCGGCACTTTGCAATCTTTCTCCATTTAATCTTTGATTTTTTTCTGCCAAAGTGCATGACCTCACACTTTCCATCATTATACTCCATCTGCCAAATTTTTGCCCACTCACTTAGCCTGTCCTTTTGCAGATTTTGAAGTGGCAAACATAGTTTCTATTCGTTGTGAAGCTGCTGACAAGGAATTGCAACAGGGGCGTTTAGGTAAGTTTGTGGAGCTTGAAAAAAATCATAACCCTTTGTAGCGAGGGTTGAGATACGGATATCGGGGGAGGGAATCGGAGGAGGTTGTCTCCCACTACAGGTAGTGAGGGGCTGAGGGAAATTGCTCAAGTCCCCAAAATGGAATAATTCAGACTTTATAACCATGGAAAATATTTCCAAAGATCCCAGCCCACACAGCAAGAACCACATAAAATAATAAAAATATTTTGGGAGTGTTTATTTTATTGATTTTACTCCAGGTTAATGACATTTGATTAATAAAAGCATTGGACTGAACTGCTTCACAACAAGAGAATGTCTCCAGGATATAAAGTAGGGTAAGCGGGTCCTCTTAAACACAGGTTTCATCAAACAAGTGAGCCTAGTGGTCCAATCAGAATAGGTTCTTCTTTGCCGATTCTCTCAAACTCAGGTCTTTTTAACCTACCATCTAGTTAGAGTCAAAGTACACACTTATCCAAGTGGAGAATTCCTTCAGACGGTCTGCACAATGCAGGGAGCAAACTAGACTTTGGGCAGGCCCCTCATATCCTTTGCACGGCCAGTGTTCACAGGAGGCTGGCTTGGTATATTGCACAGTATCTGTGAAAGCATGAGTTCTATCCCTATGGAGTGCAGTGCATAGATTTGGTCTCTGTACCCAAGGAAAGATATACTTGCCTTAGAGGCGGTGCAACAAAGGTTCCCTAGATTGATTCCTGGGATTAGAGGGTTGTCCTACGAGGAGAAATGGAGTTTAGAAGAATGAGAGGTGATCTCATTGAAACATATAAGATTCTGAGGGGGATTGACAGGGTAAATGCTGAGAGACTGTTCCCCCTGGCTGGAGTGTCTAGAACTAGGGGGGTCACAGTCTCAGGATAAGGGATAAGGGGTCGGCCACTTAGGAATGAGATGAGGAGAAATTTCTTCACTCTTTGGCATTCTCTATCCTGAGAGCTGTGGATGCTCAGTTGTTGAGTATATTCAAGGCCGAGATCGACAGACTTTTGGATTCTTAAGGGAATTGAGGGATATGGGGATCGGCGGGAAAGTGGAGTTGAAGTCAACGATCAGCCATGATCTTATTGCATGATGGAGCAGCTTTGAGGGGCCGAATGGCTGACTCCTGCTCCTAATTCTTATGTTGGTATCAGTATGTCAAAAATGAATGACAAATTGTAATGAGCAGAATCCTGGACAGAAATCCTGCCAATGGTGTAGTCAAGGAGACAAACAAACAGGAGGTAGGGGTGATCAGCTGACCATTGTCCACTGTGTTGTGGACTGAATTGCATTTACAGAATGCACCGGACTCGCGGGTTTTATTTTTTACCAGCATTATATGGTGAGTGGATGATGAGCAATGGGTTTGGTTTTCAGGGAGCTCCAGTAAAAGGTCTTCCTTAGTTCTGCTGGGTAGAATTTTTTAGTGAGTGCTGGTTTCATGTTTGACCTCAGTCCATCAGCCTCGGTTACACACAACAAAAATCAAGGCAACGTTCAGGCCTTGGTCATCAAGCAGAAAATGATAAGCAGATAAATAGGAACCCACGGGGATGGTAAACAACCTGAGGTTTGATAAGTTTCCGCCGATTGCCGAACATTTCCATTTCTTTGAGCCGTAGCCTTTCACAGAAGATGTAGAAACAAGCAGAAAACAATTTAAGAGAGATTGTTTCTTCCACAACAGTTGTTGGCAGTATAATGCTCCTGTAGCATTACTTCCAATCAATGCGGCAAACCCTTTTATTACAGGCACTCCACGTTTAACATCGTGACTACAACTTCTCCTACAGAACATCTAGATGTTCAGATGTTTTAAGACCGGAGCTTAATTCCTAACTGGTTACCTTTACATTGATGAGAAGAATTCTATGTAAAACTGATTCATTCGGGTTACGATACTGCAAAGATTTCTTGATAACACTGACTTGATGTGCTTTTTCTCAGCAAAGTATTGTACAACTATTAAACTGTTTTTAATGATCGTCGGGTTCAAAGGTTGCCCTTGTGGTTATAGTTTGCCCACAAGTCTTTTTTTACATTCAAGATTACCACTGGCACCTCGGGGCTGATGGAGCCACGGAAGCGTGGGCTTGAAATAATGTAATGCCCCAGGCAATACTTGCCCATCAATGTGTTAAATGAGAGGAACAAGTGACCAAATGATGGGCCCGCACACCAGCCGCAGCTGATCCACGCTATAAATAAAAGATAAAAATCCTTCCCAGAAAATTACAATTGTTTTGGAATTATTTGTTCAGGGGTTTATGTGCCCTGTTACATTGTAAGTAGAACTGTAGAGCAGTAACTGTACAGGAAGTTGGTTGAAATTCAAGACTCGGCTGGCTGCTGGATCTTCCATAATCCTTACAAAACCGTGGGTGGAAAGATCCCAAAGTTGGCTTGTGTGGCCCTTGACCTGAAATAATTATATTTGCTGCTGTCCCTCACGGATCTCAGGAAAACCACCTTTTTTGAGGCCTTAAACAGAACACTAGATGCACGTGAAGCAGATCTTTTTCTATTGAGAAAGCAAAGAGCCATGATCCATGATCCAGATCATGAAGGCTGAAAAGAACTGAAGACTATGCAAGTTAAGTAAAGTAGCAATTAAGTTATGGCAAGCTTCGATTTTATAGCCCAGTGATTGTAGAAGGCAGTGAATGCTGAAGGAGGTGAGATGATCCACAGGTTTGAGGTCCTATAAAGTAACAAGATACTGTAGGACGTGGTGTGATGACTCTTCATTGCAACACAGCAAGGAAACAGAGCGAATTAGGAAAAGGGGAGGTGCAACGAGACCTGGGTGTCATGGTACATCAGTCATTGAAGGTTGGCATGCAGGTACAACAGGCGGTTAAGAAAGCAAATGGCATGTTGGCCTTGATAGCGAGAGGATTTGAGTACAGGGGCAGGGAGGTGTTGCTACAGTTGTACAGGGCCTTGGTGACGCCACACCTGGAGTATTGTGTACAGTTTTGGTCTCCTAACTTGAGGAAGGACATTCTTGCTATTGAGGGAGTGCAGCGAAGGTTCACCAGACTGATTCCCGGGATGGCGGGACTGACCTATCAAGAAAGACTGGATCAACTGGGCTTGTATTCACTGGAGTTCAGAAGAATGAGAGGGGACCTCATAGAAACGTTTAAAATTCTGATGGGTTCAGTAGGTTAGATGCATGAAGAATGTTCCCAATGTTCCAAAACCAGGGGTCACAGTCGAAGGATAAGGGGTAAGCCATTTAGGACCGAGATGAGGAGAAACTTCTTCACCCAGAGAGTGGTGAACCTGTGGAATTCTGTACCACAGAAAGTTGTTGAGGCCAATTCACTAAATATATTCAAAAGGGAGTTAGATGAAGTCCTTACTACTCGGGGGATCAAGGGGTATGGCGAGAAAGCAGGAATGGGGTACTGAAGTTGCATGTTCAGCCATGAACTCATTGAATGGCGGTGCAGGCTAGAAGGGCCGAATGGCCTACTCCTGCACCTATTTTCTATGTTTCTATGTTTCTATGAATGAATGGTGTGTAGGACAGAGTACTTGGAAGATAAAAGGAAAATAGAGAGGAGCAGTGACAATATTGGTATTCAGAAAATGAAGACAGGAAAATTTGTAATGGAAAGAGAATGGATACTAGAACTAAGAGATAGATTGCTTATCAACTAATAACCTGTTCATTATTTTCTGTCCAGAAGTGTGGAAGAGGGTGTAGAGGAGCCTCAGGAGAAATACGAGAATATTCAAATCTTGAAACTTGTATTTCAGGTGTGGACCATTGATGGTGAGGACTTATGAGAGATGAAAAAGCAGTGCCTTTACAGAACTGAAAAAAAAAACCAAGATATTCAGTGATGCATCAAAAGACATGGAGGCAATGAAGCTTTAGTGATTCAACATTGCACGGTGAAAGAAACCGAGCAGATGTGCTCTGTGGACGTGCAATCTGAGGGAAGTTGCTGAATGTAGAAGCACCAGTAAAGGAGTGGATAAGGTCAGTGGCGAGCATAGGAGGCCATTGGACACAGAAGAAACCGAGCCGCGAACCTCGGAGTTGATGGGATTCTGAGGATGACCCATCAACTACAACACTAATACAATCATTTGATAGGAAACTAGCAAACATAACTTTTGCTGGAAGTCCATGGAACTGGTTTAGTTGTTGAGAGCTTCAGATCCTGCAAAATGTTTGGGAAGTATTCAAGGCAATGATAAGTACACCACTGAAATCGAAGAGCAATAACGTAGACAAATTATACCAGCAAAATGTCCGTGCAAAAAAACATACGAGCTGTCATTGGGTTAGATCTGAACAGTCAAGGAGTTGCATTATTTTAGAATCAACAGCAATTTCCAGAACTTTCGGAAATGTAGACCAGGCTTGTAGTTGGAAGAGAAAGAGGAACCAACTTTCTTAAGAGTAGAACAACATGAACACATTTGTGGGGATTTTAACTTTCATATAGATTGGGATAAGCAGACTAGCTCATATCAGAAAGATAGTGCATGCTCTGAGTGTGCTCACGATAGTTTTCTGCAAAAATATGTCCTAGAACCAACAAGGGGGCAGGCCATATTAGATTTAGTAATAAGTAATGAGCCAGATTAAGTTAACAGCCTAATGGTGTGTGAACATTTATCTAATAGTGAACATAATATGACTGAGTTCAATATAGCGTTTGAAAGCGAGAAACGTGAAACAGCTACTAAGATTCTAGATTTGGGTAAGGCCGACTTCAACCCGATGAAACAGACACTGTCCACAGTAAACTGGGCAAATCTGTTACTAGGTAAAATGATGGAAGATAAGTGGGAGGTGTTCTAAAAAGAATTAGTGATACAGAACTAGTTTAAGGGGAAAGAACTCTACTCGCCAAAAATAACAGCCATGGATGTCTAAAGAGGTAAAGGACAACATTAAACTAAAAGAGAAAGCAAAAACTAGCACAGATCCTGGCGACTGGGAGAGATACAGGGAACAACAAAAGGTGACAAAACAGATAGTAAGAGCTATAAAAAGGGAATATGAAAAGAAACTTGGAAGGGATATCAAAATCAACACAAAATGTACAATTATATTAGGAAAAAGAAGGTGGCCAAGAGCAATGTGGGCCCCTTGAAAACTGATAAAGGTGATATTGTAAATGAAAATAAGGAAATGGTAGATATGTTGAATAATTTCTTTGCACCAGTATTTACAATAGAGGAAGAGGATCTCATGCCGAAAATCCCAAGGAACTGAATCAGGGATGGGGACTCACCAAAATTAACCCAAGCAAAATAGCAGTAATGAAGAAAATAATGGCTCTGAAATTCCGACGTTCCCGTGTCCATACGGACCCGGGAAGGCATCGGAAAAGCCCGTTTTCGGCGCACAATGTGCATGCGCTGGAAACCGGCTTTTCCGATCTGTCAAGTTTCTGGCTTGACAGATGCTCCGCAGATCGGGAGCGAGGACATTTGTAAGTGCAAATTTCCGATATTTACGAGTACAAATGTCCTCAAAAATCTTGTGCCTGAAAAAACACAAACAAATAAAATTAAAGTTATGAAAACATATTTTATCATTAAAAACCCTCCCCACAACGGTAAGCTTATTTAAAAAAAACGTTTAAACAATTGGGAAAAAAATATTTTTTTAAGACATTAATAACTTTAATTTAAATGAATGTAGTGTATATTTTCTATTTTTTTATTAGTGTTTTGGGTGTTTGGGGCTGCTTCTCTATCAATGTAATAGGAGTTTAGGACCTCATGGAACTCCTATTACTATGATACCTTATCTGATTGGCTGCCCAGAGCCATGTGACTCCAGCTCCAGGCCTGCACACGTCCCGACGTGCACGTGCTGCGAATCGCAGTCAGCTCAGGCCACAGCATCGGAAAGTCGAACGTGGGCAGCAGCTTCAGGTAGGTGCGTATTTTTTCTCTAAAATGCCCGCGGGAAGGCCAAAACGGAATTTCAGGGCCATTGGCATTGGTAGGAGCCTCAAATATTCACTGTATTTATTAACGACTTAGATGATGGGATAGAAAGCCACATATCCAAGTTTGCATGTGGAAGCATAAAATTACAATGAGGCATTAATGGATTAAGTGAATGGGCAAAACTGTGGCAGATGGATTTCAATGTAGGAAATGTGAGATCATCCACTTTGGACCTCAAAAGGTCAGAACAGAGTACTTTTTAAATGGTGAAAAGCTAGAAGCAGTGGAGATCCAAAGAGACTTGGGGTCCATGTACATAGATTCTTTAAATGTCATGGACGTACAGAAAGTAATCAAAAAGGCTAATGGGATGCTGGCCTTTATAGTTAGAGGACTAGAATATAAGTGAGTAGAAATTATGCTACAGCTATAAAAGCCCTGGTTAGAGCACATCTGGGGTACTGTGAGCATTTCTGGACACCAGGCCTTAGGAAGGATATATTGGCTTTGGAGGGAGTGCAGCATAGATTTACCAGAATAATATCTGAATAATACCTGGACTACAAGGGGTAAATTACGAGGAGAGATTACACAATCCTGTTCCTATCTTCCTAAATTTCCAAGAAGGAAAGGTGAAAGGTAGAAAAGACAGAAGGCACAAGCATAGACAGAGGGCCCAAGTTTCCACAAGAAAAAAAACGGGCGCCCCTCCGAGCTGGGCGCCCGTTTTTCGCGCCTAAAACGGCGCCTAAAAAAATCCTCGGTATTTTCAACCGACTTAGAGGTCCTGTGGCACTCGGCGCAGCCGGCACGAGCTGTGGGGGGGCGGAGCCAGGTCCCTGCGCTGAAAACAGTGCCGGGACCTCTGCACATGCGCGCTACAGTCGGCACGCAAGTGCAGTAGCTCCAGGCGCCGAACTGTGTGGGAGGGGCCCGAAGCACGCAGCCCCTAAGCCCTGGCCCAATGGCCTCACTGGGGCTGCGTGAATGAGGCTCCTCCCACGGCCAGCTCCTGCTCCCCGCCCGACCAGACCCGACACTCGCTCCCCCCCCCTCTCTCCCTCCCTCCCCCTCTCTCCCTCCCTCCCTCCCTCCTCCCTCCTTCTCTCCCTCCCCCCCTCTCTCTCTCTCTCTCCCCTCTCTCTCCCTCCCTCTCTCGCTCAGCGGCACGAACAGCTGCAGAATTCTCCCTGGCTGAAGTACTTTCACACAGGTAGGAAGATGGTTTATTTAATCTTTTCTTGGCTTATAATTGTTTATTCAGGTTGGATTTATTTGTATAATATTTGTAGAAGTATAAATAAGGATTTATTGTCGAATTTAATGAGTTCCCTTCCCCCCCACCTCGTTCTGGACGCCTAATTTGTAACCTGCGCCTGATTTTTTAATGTGTAGAACAGGTTTTTTCAGTTGTACAAAAATCTTCACTGGCGCCATTCTACTTTAGTTTGGAGTACATTTTCACTGTGGAAACTTTCAAATCAGGCGTCAGTGGCCGGACACGCCCCCTTTTGAAGAAAAAATTCTGTTCTAAACTAGAACTGTTCTACCTGACTAGAACTGCAGAAAAAAAAATGTGGAGAATTGCGATTTCTAAAATAGTCCGTTCTCCACCAGTTGCTCCTAAAAATCAGGCGCGAATCATGTGGAAACTTGGGCCCAGAGTGTTTATGACTGACTGCAAAAAATTCTATAGGTATGTGAAGAGAAAGAGATTAGTAAAAACAAATGTAGGTCCCTTGCAGTCAGAATCAGATGAATTTATAATGGGGAACAGAGAAATGGCAGACCAATTGAACAAATACTTTGGTTCTGTCTTCACGAAGGAAGACACGAATAACCTTCCAGAAATATTAGGGGACCGAGGGTCTAGCGAGAAGGGCAAACTGAAGGAAATCCTTATTAGTCAGGAAATTGTGTTAGGGAAATGGATGGGATTGAAGGCCGATAAATCCCCAGGGCCTGATAGTCTGTATCCCAGAGTACTTAAGGAAGTGGCCCTAGCAGTAGTGGATGCATTGGTGATCATTTTCCAACAGTCTATTGACTCTGGATCAGTTCCTATGGACTGGAGGGTAGCTAATGTAACACCACTTTTTAAAAAAGGAAGGAGAGAGAAAACGGGTAATTATAGACCGGTTACCTTGACATCGGTAGTGGGGAAAATGTTGGAATCAATTATTAAGGATGAAATAGCAGCGCATTTGGAAAGCAGTGACAGGATCGGTCCAAGTCAGCATGGATTTATGAAAGGGAAATCATGCTTGACAAATCTTCTGGAATTTTTTGATGATGTAACTAGCAGAGTGGACAAGGGAGAACCAGTGGATGTGGTGTATTTGCACTTTCAAAAGGCTTTTGACAAGGTCCCACACAAGAGATTGTTGTGCAAAATTAAAGCACATGATATTGGGGATAATGTATTGACGTGGATTGAGAACTGACTGGCAGACAGGAAGCAGAGAGTCGGGATAAACGGATCCTTTTCAGAATGGCAGGCAGTGACTAGTGGGGTGCCGCAGGGCTCAGTGCTGGGATCCCAGCTGTTTACAATATACATCAAATGATTTAGATGAAGGAATTGAATGTAATATCTCCAATTTTGCAGATGACACTAAGCTGGGTGGCAGTGTGAGCTGTGAGGAGGATGCTAAGAGGCTACAAGGTGACTTGGACAGGTTAGGTGAGTAGGTAGATGCAGTATAATGTGGATAAATGTGAGGTTATGCACTTTGGTGGCAAAAACATGAAGGCAGAATACTATCTGAATGGCGGCTGATTAGGAAAAGGGAGGTGCAACGAGACCTGGGTGTCATGTAATGAGAGAGGATTAATTAGCAATCTCATTGTGCGAGGCCCCTTGGGGAAGAGTGACCATAATATGGTGGAATTCTACATTAGGATGGAGAATGAAACAGTTAATTCAGAGATCATGGTCCAGAACTTAAAGAAGGGTAACTTTGAAGGTATGAGGCGTGAATTGGCTAGGATAGATTGGCGAATGATACTTAAGGGGTTGACAGTGGATTGGCAATGGCAGACATTTAGAGACCGCATGGATGAACTACAACAATTGTACATCCCTGTCTGGCGTAAAAATAAAAAAGGGAAGGTGGCTCAACCGTGGCTATCAAGGGAAATCAGGGATAGTATTAAAGCCAAGGAAGTGGCAAACAAATTGGCCAGAAATAGCAGTGAACCTGGGGACTGGGAGAAATTTAGAACTCAGCAGAGGAGGACAAAGGGTTTGATTAGGGCAGGGAAAATAGAGTACGAGAGGAAGCTTGCAGGGAACATTAAAACGGACTGCAAAAGCTTCTATAGATATGTAAAGAGAAAAAGGTTAGTAAAAATAAACGTAGGTCCCCTGCAGTCAGAATCAGGGGAAGTCATAACGGGAAACAAAGAAATGGCGACCAATTGAACAAGTACTTTGGTTCGGTATTCACTAAGGAGGACACAAATAACCTTCTGGATATAAAAGGGGTCAGAGTGTCTAGTAAGAAGGAGGAACTGAGGGAAATTCTTATTAGTCGGGAAATTGTGTTGGGCAAATTGATGGGATTGAAGGCCGATAAATTCCCAGGGCCTGATGGTCTGCATCCCAGAGTACTTAAGGAGGTGTCCTTGGAAATAGCGGATGCATTGACAGTCATTTTCCAACATTCCATAGACTCTGGATCAGTTCCTATGGAATGAAGGGTAGCCAATGTAACCCCACTTTTTAAAAAAAGTGGGAGAGAGAAAACAGGGAATTATAGACCGGTCAGCCTGACATCGGTAGTGGGTGAAATGATTAAATCAATTATTAAGGATGTCATAGCAACGCATTTAGAAAAAGGTGACATGATAGGTCCAAGTCAGCATGGATTTGTGAAAGGGAAGTCATGCTTGACAAATCTTCTGGAATTTTTTGAGGATGTTTCCAGTAAAGTGGACAAGGGAGAACCAGTTGATGTGGTATATTTGGACTTTCAGAAGGCTTTCGACAAGGTCCCACACAAGAGGTTAATGTGCAAAGTTAAAGCACATGGGATTGGGGGTAGTGTGCTGACGTGGATTGAGAACTGGTTGTCAGACAGGAAGCAAAGAGTAGGAGTAAATGGTTACTTTTCAGAATGGCAGGCAGTGACTAGTGGGGTACCACAAGGTTCTGTGCTGGGGCCCCAGCTGTTTACATTGTACATTAATGATTTAGACGAGGGGATTAAATGTAGTATCTCCAAATTTGCGGATGACACTAAGTTGGGTGGCAGTGTGAGCTGCGAAGAGGATGCTATGAGGGTGCAGATTGACTTGGATAGGTTAGGTGAGTGGGCAAATGCGTGGCAGATGAAGTATAATGTGGATAAATGTGAGGTTATCCACTTTGGTGGTAAAAACAGATGGACAGACTATTATCTGAATGGTGACAGATTAGGAAAAGGGGAGGTGCAATGAGACCTGGGTGTCATGGTACATCAGTCATTGAAGTTTGGCATGCAGGTACAACAGGCAGTTAAGAAAGCAAATGGCATGTTGGCCTTCATAGCAAGGGGATTTGAGTATGGGGGCAGGGAGGTGTTACTACAGTGTACAGGGCCATGGTGAGGCCACACCTGGAGTATTGTGTACAGTTTTTGTCTCCTAATTTGAGGAAGGACATTCTTGCTATTGAGGGAGTGCAGCGAAGGTTCACCAGACTGATTCCCGGGATAGCGGGACTGACATATCAAGAAAGACTGGATCAACGGGGCTTATATTCACTGGAGTTCAGAAGAATGAGAGGGGATCTCAAAGAAACGTTTAAAATTCTGATGGGTTTAGACAGGTTAGATGCAGGAAGAATGTTCCCAATGTTGGGGAAGTGCAGAACCAGGGGTCACAGTCTAAGGATAACGGGTAAGCCATTTAGGACCGAGATGAGGAGAAACTTCTTCATCCAGTGGTGAACCTGTGGAATTCTCTACCACAGAAAGTTGTTGAGGCCAATTCACTAAATATATTGAAAAAAGGAGTTAGATGTAGTCCTTACTGCTAGGGGGATCAAGGAGTATGGTGAGAAAGCAGGAATGGGGTACTGAAGTTGCATGTCCAGCCATGCACTCATTGAATGGCGGTGCAGGCTCGAAGGGCCGAATGGCCTACTCCTGCACCTATTTTCTATATTTCTATGTTTCTATGTCATGGTATATCAGTCATAGAAAGTTGGCATGCAGGTACAGCAGGCGGTGAAGAAGGCAATTGGCATGTTGGCCTTCATAGCTAGGGGATTTGAGTATAGGAGCAGGGAGGTCTTACTGCTATTGTACAGGGCCCTGGTGAGGTCTCACCTGGAATATTGTGTTCAGTTTTGTTCTCCTAATCTGAGGAAGGACGTTCTTGCTATTGAGGGAGTGCAGCGAAGGTTCACCAGACTGATTCCCGGGATGGCCGGACTGACATATGAGGAGAGACTGGATCGACTGGGCCTATATTCACTGGAGTTTAGTAGAATGAGAGGGGATCTCATAGAAACATGTAAAATTCTGACGGGATTGGACAGGTTAGATGCTGGAAGAATGTTCCCGATGTTGGGGAAGTCCAGAACCAGGGGTCACAGTCTAAGGATAAGGGGTAAGCCATTTAGGACCGAGATGAGGAGAAACTTCTTCAGCCTGAGAGTGGTGAACCTGTGGAATTCTCTACCGCAGAAAGTTGTTGATGCCAGTTCGTTAGATATATTCAAGAGGGAGTTAGATATGGCCCTTATGGCTAAAGGAATCAAGGGGTATGGAGAGAAAACAGGAATGGGGTACTGAAGTGAATGATCAGCCATGATCTTATTGAATGGTGGTGCAGGCTCGAAGGGCCAAATGGCCTACTCCTGCACCTATTTTCTATGTTTCTATGTTTCAGACTGACCAAGACACCCGATACAACAGGTAGGACCTTTTATGAGAGACGCCAGAATGGCAGACACGACGGAGCTAATATGTAGAGCTGGTCAGGAAGGACCAAACTCGTCCAGCTCAATGAGAATAACATCAAAGGGACACAAACGTAAATGCAGCAGTTAGACCGGGCAAGAGCAGCAAAGGTTTCTCAAAAGACCATCCTCATTGGCTCTTGTGCCGCGGCAAATCTCGTTTGCAGCGTGTGTTTAGCTGCAGAGTTTTCTGCTAGCGGCCGATACGGCACAGTGGTCAGAGGAGCCCAGATATAGTTTCGGAGTTAGAATTGGAAACGAGCAGCTGTCGGTTTATGGGGTTCTTTTTCTTTAAAAAAAAAACCCAAATAAAAACAGCAGTCACAGGGCTCCCATCGAGGATGTGGGGAGATATTTAAAAATATCATTTGAAGAACAAGAGGAAAACAACAGCATCTTTAAGGAGTGTTGTTTGTACATCCCACCCAAGACCCAGAGTTGAGTAGGTGCTCAGGGTGTTTGGAGTATGCATGTTAGGATACCACTGTGCTCAGCGGGAAAATGCTATTTTAACACTTGGTTGAAAAGCTAATGCATTTTCCGTCTGCATTTGCACTTTGCACATTGAGAAAAATCAAAGCCCACCCATAAATTATTTTCTCCTATCCTGACGGTGATGACACAAATGCTGCCAGTGTTCCAGTACAAGTGACCATTCCCCCTATATAAACTAGGACCATGACTGTCAACAAGCTATTAAAATTCTCCTCTTCCATTGCCTTGGACGACACTTCAGTGCAGTACTGAGCGAGTGCTGCACTGTCTGAGGTGCCCTCTTATACCATGGCACTATTCGAAGAAGAGCAGGGGGAGTTATCCCCGGTGTCCTGGCCATTATTTATCCCTCAACCAATGTCATTACAACAGATTTTCTGGTCATTATCACATTGCTGCTTGTGGGAGCTTGCTGTGCGCAAATTGGCTGCCGCGTTTCTTACATTACAACAGTGACTGCACTTTAAAAGTACTTCATTGGCTGTAAATGGCTTTGGGACGTCCCGAAATCATGAAAGGCGCTTTAGAAATGCAAGTTCTTTATTTTTTTTCTTTCTCTCTATAATCTCTTCTCCGCGCCCCCCCACCCCCCCCCCCCCCTTACAATCACCGCTCTCCAAACTCTCCATTCCATTGACTCTCCTTTTTATTTTGCTTCCCCCTTATTCATCATCATAGGCAGTCAAGGAAGACTTGCTTCCACTCTTAAAAATGAGTCCTTAGGTGGCTGAACAGTCCAATATGAGAACCGCAATCTCTGTCACAGGTGGGACAGATAGTCGTTGAGGGAAAGGGAGGGTGGGACTGGTTTGCCGCACGCTCCTTCCGCTGCCTGCGCTTGGTTTCTGCATGCTCTCCATATTATCCCACCATTGGCAGCCATATTTTCAGCTGCCTTGGCCCATTAGTCTGGAATGTGCCGGCTCCCACCCCCCACCCCCACCCCCACCCCCACCCCCACCTTCCTTAAAACCTTCCTTGACCAAGCTTTTGTTCACACTTCTAATTTCCCCTTTGCTCGGTATCCATTTTCTTCTTACAGCTCTGCAAAGTGCTTTGGGACATTAAAGCTCTCCTTGGTGTTTGAGAGTGGGGTGTACGGTGAACACACACAGCCATGAAAAAGCTTTTAAATTTATTTTTGTGAATGAATCACAAGGAAATATTAACGCTGCAAGTCCAGCTTTATAATGTGGATAACAGTAAAGAATTGACAGTAGTCAGTTCCTTGCTGAACTGAAGAATGTCACCAGCATTTGGACACCGCTGTGACAAGCCCAGTGCTTTTGCTTAAGAATGTGTCTTTAAAGGTTTCACTCGAGTAAGCAGAGAGGCGAGCAAGACGGTATTAAAGTTTAACAATTTCCCAGGCATGCCACTGCCTTTAAGTGTTTAATGTTGGTTAAAAAGCACCATTGACCTACCAGCCAGCACTTTGTTAACATGAAAGCTGTCAGCAAGTGTTCAGGTACACGCACAGCGAGCTCTGGGCTGACATACTGGTGTCAAAACCTGGACTCATCCAAACAGCTCTCTATTTTTACATTTTTCTTCTGTACAAATCTAAATCAGATTTTTCTATTTTGAATATTAATTCTCAAGAAGTCCCAGCATTTATTGTTGCCCTGAGAAGGTGTTGGTGGGCCTTTTTCAACGGTTTGATACAACGGTGTGGCTTTCTAGGCCACTTCAGGGGGCAGGAATCAACTACATCCGTGTCAGACATGTATGCCAGACCCAGGTAAGGGCAGAGAGTATCCTTCCCTCAAGGAAATTAGGGAGCCTTGAGTTTTATTGATATCAGTTTTCTTTATCTTTCCTATTTATTCAAATTCTCAAGCTGTCCCAGTGGGATTGAACCTGCGTTCGATTATTAGGCCCAGCCTTTGGATTACGATCCTGGTAACATAACCACTACACCATCGTACACCTTGCAACTCTTTCGCTCGTAACTTAAGTTAGGGGGAGTCAAGGGTTATGGGGAGCGAGCAGGAAAGTGGAGTTGAGACCAAGATCAGATCAGCCATGATCTTATTCAATGGCGGAGCAGGCTCAAGGGGCCAAATGGTCTACTGTTAAGGGTATTATGTATAGAACGGTGGCAGAAGATTGACTGTGGAGCAATGTCTGGAATGCTGTTGATGGAAGCCGGTTGACAGGGGAGAGGCTGCAGATGAGCAACTGGATAAACCTAGAACAGCGGATCTAAACTTCAGGATTTTTCTGTGCAGGTTTGTATTTAGTCACTGAATTAACCAAACAGCAATTTTTAAACCAATCCAGATCTTAAATTGCACAGAGACAAATGTGTTACCGAGGATATTTTCTGAATCAATATGTGGAATATGTGCCATTGCATGGTGTTGGGAGGTAGCAGCCTCGCCTCCAAGTTCGAAGGTTGTGGATTGAAGTCCCACGCCAGCACAAATCTCGGCGGACACTCTTCTGGATGAGATGTTGAACAGATATGCCCTCTCGGGTAGATGTGAAGGTCTCATGGCACTATTTTGAAGAAAAGAGCCAGGGGAGTTATCCCTGGTGTTCTGGCCAATATTTATCCTTCAACCAACATCACTAAAACAGATTAACTTGTCATTATCACATTGCTGTTTCTGGGACCTTGCTGTGCACAAATTGGCTGCCGTGTTTCCTACATCACAACAGTGATTACTTCAAAAGTACTTCATTGACTGTAATAGTGCTTTGGGACCACATGAGGTTGTGGAAGTCACCATATAAGGACTAGAAATTCCACATTTAAGAATAGCATCGTTTTTTTTTTAGCTATTTGCGAATAACGGACGATTTTTTAATGACGAAATAGCGCTAAAGAAATAAGGCCTAAGTTTCACCAAAAGTTTTTGAAATTTTGGCATAGTGTTAAAATAATACTGTTTTAAAGGATAGAGCGGAAAAAAAATTGCGATTAAAAATAACGTCTGTTCTGCGCATGCGCAAAAAAAGGGGCAAAAAATTACAGATTCTGCGCATGCCCAACACTCGAAGCATATACTTGAGGCTCATTAAAAGTTAAATTCCATCTGCAAGTGCACAGCTCTGGGTGATGATATGGTAATGCAGCTCGGTTCATTCAGACTCTTTTTTTCTATCAATGTACTATAAACAAGGTGTAAAAATCAAATATTTATGCTGGTTAAAGTGTTCTAAATGCAAGAGTTTCTACACTGCGGTTTGTGACCAAAATGACACCCATTAAATGGGGTTATGGCTTAAGATGGTTTAGGAAGTTGGAGCAGCAAAGTGCGAAACCATTGAACAGTACATGTTTGAACAATCTCGGTGAATGCAGTCATACTGAGCGGAGAGAAGGCACTCCAAACACCTGATGGTTAGCCAAGAGCTTATTGACCTAGAGCATGAAGAAGTGTAAGCTAGGGAACTGCAGAAATGGATAGATTTTAACAACCCCCACTGACCTGATTATGGATGGCATAGATTTCGGCCACCACCGGACTGTTCCTGTCCCATCTCCGCAACTCACCGGGCTCGGCATGGAGGCACACAGGGCCAGCGCGCTCCCTCGGCAGGATCACTCCCTCGGCTGGGCACGTGAGCTCGGCACTCGGCTCCCGGGGCAAGCACCTCTCCTCCCCGGTCTCGGGGCAGGGTCACTCGGGGAAGGGTCGGTGTGCTGGCTGGCAGGATCGCTTGGATAGTTTGCACAGAGCAGAGTTGGGCTTTTACAAGCCGCCCAACTTTTATCATCAAACTGCAAATGCCAGTTATAATGCACAGGATTGTCATTCAACAGTGAGAGGCCGTACAATTTGAGCTTCAATTCCAGTAGCAGGAGTGCAGGCATTCTTTTCTAACATGGAATTGCAAACTCAAATCAAATCAAATCAAATCTCCTAAACTTTGCCCCAGTCCATGGACGTTTATGTTCATATATTATCTGTTCTGCCTTGAAGATCATTCACTTAAAGTCAGGTTGAACTTGACAGATTGGGGACTAGATTAATTTAACCTCTGTGTTTCCCAAGATGACACCGTTAGCGCCGATTTCAATCGGACTCCACCAGGTATTTAACTCTGGCCTTAAAAATGTCCTTATTGGCAAAATTCTCAAAAACGGTGTAATCGTTGGTTTTGACCCCGAGTGATGTCACAAAAACGGTTCTCAAAAAAATCGGCCCTTATTATTTTTTTTTTTAAGGATGGTGTTACACCACTGGCAAAACTCGCAAAATGGCCCTGAATTTATTGAGCTCCACAAAAAAACCTTTTAGCTCAAAAAAATTCGATCTTTACGGTGGCTAATTTCTAGCCCAAAGTCTTGCTTTTTTATCGCTGTCAAACAGGCAGCAGACACTTCACTATGTCAGCACAGTTTTAAGATAAACAGATTAATACCTCTGTTAAAATAGCAGAGGTAAGAATGTCACATGTGAAGTGATTGTCTGCAGTCATTTTTACTCTCTTTTCCCCTTAGAAAACAGGGTTAATTTCTTGCAGAGAAAATAAAATCATAGCACTCATTTAAAAAAAATTAAACTGTACAGAAAGGTGGTTTTCAGGAATAGGCACGAAAAGGAATGTTGCACTGTTGAGTCTCCATTATTGGTGGTGCACTCTCTTACATGATTATTGATTATTAATGTCACTCCTCACATTTCCCTGTGAATGCTGACTGCTCCAATACATACAGCATGGGCCCGCACTCCAGTTACTACACAGCAACAAATGGACCCCCCTCCCACCACAAGCCTAAACAAACCGCAAAGTGGTCTCAATGTTACAGAATATAATGGGTGCTGCTCGCACACAATGGGCCACATGACCCATCACAGGAGTACACATGACAAGAATGCTCAAATAAAGCCAGTTGATGGAATTTTGCACCAGGCACATCCTCCTTTGTGGTTATTTCTAACGGTTTCTCCTCTGAAAAATAGGCAGCTGGGGCGGGAGGGGGAGCATTGCTGGGGCCGAAGGGGTGGGGTAACAAACTTGGCCTGCCTCCTCCCCACCCCGCATGGACACAAGGTCAGCCTGACGCAATTTTTAGGTGGGCCTGTAATTGGGCGAGCAACAGGTCCACCAGTTGTCGGACCGATAGAAATCCTCAGGTACAAATGGGCCGAGCATGCCACCATATCTGATCAGGCATTAGGGGTCGTCAGTGACAACCAATCAACAACAACAACTTTTAATTATATAGCGCCTTTAAAGTAGTAAAACGTCTTCACAGCAGTGGTATAAGACAAAAACTGATCAATCTGACACCGAGCCACAGAAGAAGAAATTACGACAGCTTGGCTAATGAGGTAGGTTTTAAGGAGTGTCTTAAAGGAGGAAAGAGAGGTAGGGAGACGGAGATGTTTAGATCAATTAAGGCAGGGTGTCAGCCAATTATATTAGTTTGTAAGCAGTGCTAGACCTTTCACAACCAATCAGACATTACTTCCTTGCACTGTTGGTTGCGCACCTAAGATGAGTTGATGGCTTCTGAGAGTCACAGTCTCAGGTGTGTTTATTACTTGTGCTTAAAAGTACTATACTTAATTTGCAACTCAGAGATTTGGGGGCTAGATCTCATGGTCTCTGTGTCAGTTTTACAGGGATAAAACAAGCACCTCAGCGTCCAATATGGCATGCGTGTGCATATTGAGCATTGGAAGTGCACCACCCGCCATATTGGTGAAGCCTCCGGGAGAAGTGTCCAGGACCTGTGCCTGAAATAGGTGTTGGGTGTTAGGCTCTTTGCATGTGTAAAGAGTGGGGGCCTAACGTCTGTTTCAGGACCCCTTCCCAAAATTGGGCTGCTCTGACCGCTGCCGAAACCAGGTCTCCGACGTTCAGGAGAACCAAGTCTACATGTGGCCTAACTGGATGTCCTTCAAGTAGGCCACAACTTACCTGAATGTGGAACAGGAGTGCTCCTCCCGGGTCCAGAACAGTCCGAAAGACCGTGTGCAGCCCCCGCTTAGCCCCTCACATTCCCCCTCCCCCGCCCCCCCAGGACCTACCCAAAATGTTAATCAGTTTAGCTGGCGACGAGCCTGAGGACAAGCAGCTGATAGCCACAGCTCATTGGTGCAATCGATCAAGTGTGTCTCAGGCCCACACGCTCCGCCATGTTCTCTGCATTGAGTTTGCGCCAAGAAGCTGGTGCTATCCAATATCGCCCCCCACCCGCCTGCCGCTCCTCCCTCCCATGAATTCAAATTCCACCGTGGCAAGTTGTGGAATGGGAATGTGAGAAATGTAACAATTTGTGGACAGAAGTTCCCGGATAATCGCGAAAGCCCAACCGGTCCATCGTCTAAGGGAATGTGCCACCCTCTACCTGCTCTGCCCTTGAACTATAAGGGAATATGACACCCCTACTAGCCATCCCGGCCTACATGCTGGGTCACTCCAAGTTAAAGCCTCCTGAAGTGGTTTGGCAAAGTTTCAACAAGGCTGTCCTCCACCATCACCATCTCCTCAGGGCAATGAGGGATGGGCAATAAATGTGATTCTACCAGCCTTGCCGATAAGTCTGAAAATGAATGAAAAACACAGGCCGTAATTTGCGGCCCCGAAGGGCGCGTATGAGGTGCGCACGTGTCCATTGGGACCGCACAAGTTCCGGGTTTAGGCACACACTCCCCGGGAAAAGGGCCATTTGCCCAACTGCTGCCCAGCGAATGTCCGTGAAATTCTTACACCTGGTAAAATCAGGCATAAGGACAGCTTTTATCAGCGTAAGAATTTAAAAAAACATAAAATTTTTTCAATCATTGATACATTAAAAACCTGGTGCACTAAGGTAAGTTTATTTTAGCCCTATTAAAGCATGTACATTTTTTTTTCAAAAAATAAAATTTTTGTTTCAATATTTAATTAAATGCCATTTTAATTAATTTTAAATGTAATTTTTTTTATTTATTTGATAACTAGATGTATTTTTTGGGGTAGTCCCATTCATACTTATGGGGATTAAGCATGAATGGGGATTCCTTTCTTTGACTGGTCGGACCAGCCCATGTGATCCCACGCGCCCCTGGGATACGTGGGCCTCTACGCAGGCCTACGCACAGAGGCCCGGGGGCGCGAGTCTCCGTGGATCCCGAGGCAGAAGGTAAGTGCGTAGATTTTTTTACTGGTCGGAGGCATCCGCCCGCGGGAAGCTCCGACCGCAAATTCAGCCCCAGTGAAAAATACAGATCTTTCACGTAAAGTTCAGCACATGGATCGAAAGCTTTAAGCACTGGGTGATTGGTATGCATCTGTAAAGGCGGAGGGTGGGGGCATCACTGTTGAAGAAGCATTCAAGAGGTGGCAATTGCTTCCTCTGGAGGTAAACAGCTGCGGTTCTATCTGGCTCTGGGCAGGTTTTCACATCACACAAAAAAATATATTAAACTGTCAAGAACTGTGCACGAACAAGGTTATGGATGTGTTATTTTTTTCTTGCTGCTGGTGCAGTGGAGGCCAGCCTGCAATGTAAATGAGAAAGTGTCTACAGCAGAGTCAGCGCCCAGCAAAAGTGCTTCTATGTTGTTTCTCAGTAACTGAAATGGTTGAGGGCAGCAAAGAACTTCAATGAACTTTTCCCAACAAAGCAGTAAAATATCCACTAGAGAAACCATGTCATGCATGCGGACACAGAGTCGTTTCGTCTCTGCATACCATGCTTTCCACCGTTACAGAACCAAAATACTGCAGATGCTGGAAATCTGAAACGCCAGGTCATCGATGAAAGGTCATCGACCGGAAACGTTAACTCTGTTCCTCTCTCCACAGATGCTGCCTGACCTGCTGAGTATTTTCTGCATTTTCAGTTTTTATTTCATATTTTCCACCATGTTTTTTCTTTAAAGACACAGTCCAGCCACAGAAGGCACAGAGACTGGCCTTTCGGCCCAACAGGTCCGTGCTGGTGTTTCCACACCAGCCTCCTTCCACCCCCTCTTCATCAAAGTCCATCAACATATCCTTTTATTCCTTTCTCCCTCATGTGCTCATCACGCTGCCCCTTAAATGCATCTTTGCTCTTCGCCTCAACCATTGGTAGTGAGTTCCACATCCTACACCATTATCAGTGTCATGGGATTTTTAACATCCACTTGAGCCACCAGACAGTTTAATGCATCCTCCACAGGACAGCACTGTACCAGAGTCAGTCTATATTACATGCTCATTCTGGAGAGGTTGAAACAATATCGCAATAACAATTGTAATTGTCAAAGCCATTCGGGTTTTGAAAATTCATAGTTACAAACTCCTGTGTAGTTTGATGCTGTGCAGTGGCATAGAAATAATATTTTGATAGTTTTATGTAGTTTCTAAAATGTTTCTGCAAACAAGGTTGCGTTCGTTCTAATGAACCTACCGATCTGAAACGTTAACTCTGTTTTTCACTCCACAGATTGCTGCCTGACCCGCTGAGTATTTCCAGCATTTGCTGTTTTTATTTCAGATTTCCAGCTCCCACAGTATTTTTCTTTAGTATGGTCTTTCTTATTTAACTAAACACTAACTCTACCACTAACTTAAATAAGGATAATTTCAGCTTTCTTCTAATAATCTCTCTCCACAGATGCTGCCTGACCTGCTGAGTATTTCCAGCATTTTCTGTTCTTATTTCACTACCACCTTCTCGAGGGCAATTAGGGATGGACAATAAATGCCGGCCTTTGGCAGCGACGCCCACATCCCAGAAATGATTTTTTTTAAAAGCTACTTGCTCTGTGACATCCTAACTGGACAATCTACTTACACTTTAATCTCAAAACTATAAAAATTCCAAACGTTGGCAGTTTTTTCTGGAGGGGGTAGAAGGCTGAGAACTCGAGACAACTGAAAACAAGGTGGAGATGGCCAGAGCCAATTCCCTGCTGACTCTAGAGCAATATTGGGCGAGAGGACACCTCTCTGGGTTGAACCTCAGTTCATGTCTCCAGAGTAAGGGTCACTGCACAAAGGCCAATGCCACACCAATCAAACTCATTTCCATAACAGAGAGAGAATTGTAACACACTCTGATTCCTAAGAGAAATCTTGTTTTGTTACGAAACAATGATACAAGAGAATAAAAGTCAGTATTAAATCAGCATTCCCATGTGTATATCTTGCTGTTGTTTGTTGTCTATCATGCCTCAGGACTAATGCTGACCCTGATGTTAATCTATGAATAACACCACTGTCAAATGTAGTTGTTGTAGACAACATTGAATGTTACCCTTACGAGGCTTTGGAAGCACGTGGGCGATTAGAATTCTGCCCGAACGAGGAAAACCTTTGCTATACTCTTATGGGCAGGCCACACTGTTTGCATGCCAGACACAAGACTCCCAAAGCAAGCGCTCTACTCGGAACTCCTTCATGGCAAACGAGCAGAGGAAACGTTACAAGGACACCCTCAAAGCCGCTCTGAAAATGTGCAACATCCCCACTGACACCTGGGAGTCCCTGGCCAAAGACCACCCTAAGTGGGGGAAGAGCATCCGGGAAGGCGCTGAGCACCTCGAGTCTCATCGCCGAGAGCATGCAGAAATCAAGCGCAGGCAGCGGAAAGAGCCTGTGGCAAACCAGTCCCACCCTCCCTTTCCCTCAACGACTATCTGTCCCACCTGTGACAGGGACTGTGGCTCTCGTATTGGACTGTTCAGCCACCTAAGGACTCATTTTAAGAGTGGAAGCAAGTCTTCCTCGATTCCGAGGGACTGCCTATGATGATGATAGTCAATATGACGTGGTTTTTACATGACACTGAGGGAAAAATGCTGGGAAAGGAGGGAGATTGAAGTTGTTGATCTGATGGTATGTCCATGGAGCAAGTGGTGTGAGCCCATGTTGAAAAGGAGTTCTCAGCAGTGTCAGCTCGGCATCAGTTGCGCTGGAGCTGCCTGGGAACTTGGCAAGCTTTATTTTTAATGTTAGCAACGGAGCCGGCTATCCCATTTGGTCCTCACCAGTAGTAATATTATAAAGTGTGCTCTCCTGCTGGCTCAGCGTGTGGCTGCGGCTTAGACAGACCAGGACCATCCCAGGGGCTCCGTTAACTGATCACCGCGGGAGTGGCAGTAGAACCACTGCAGCAGGCTTGGGCTCGGAGAGTGAAGCCAAAACTCCTGACTCCTGCTAATGATACGCATCTGGTAAAGATAGGACCGGGCTTGGTTGTAATAGCAAAAGGAAGACTTGCATTTATTTAGTGCCTTTCACGACCGCAGGATGGCCCAAAATACTTTACAGCCAATGAAGTACTTTTTGAAATGTAGGAAACGCGGCAGCCAATTTGCGCACAGAAAGCTCCCACAAACAGCAATGTGATAATGACCAGATAATCTGTTTTTGTTATGCTGTTTGAGGGATAAATATAGGCCCCAGGACACTGGGGAGAATTCCCCTGCTCTTCTTCGAAATAGTGCCATTTTTTAACATCTCATCCGAAAGACGGCACCTCCGATAGTGCAGCGCTCCCTCAGCACTGCACTGGAGGGTCAGCCTAGATTCTCTTGAGCTCAAATCTGTGCAGTGGGACTTGAACCCACAAACTTCTGACTCAGTGGCAAGAATGCCACCCACTGAGCACCAGTTGACACTGCTAGAATAACCTGCTGACATTCACTTTCAAGGCTTAACTATTGATAAAAGCCAGTTGGCCATCAGCATGTGACTGATGCAAATGGAACTGCAGTCCAGCAAGAAGTTAGCACCTTCAGAAGCGGAAGGAAGGGCAGGGGGGTGGGGTTATGGAGTATAACACTGACAATGTGCCATTTTTGATGGGAAACAAGAATGCTCAGACCATGTTTAACAACCAGCTTAAACATTTGTACAAAGTGCAGAAATTCATTCAACTAAACGTAGATTTGCAGGAATGATTTCAGTCCAGTTCACAGATTTCATGCTCTAATCTATAATGGACTGAAAACTGAAAGAATAAATGCCTAAATTACGCTCTGGAGTTATACCAACATTAGAACTCTGCCTCTGTAGATTGGAAGGAGGTGGGGGCGCTCTTGTCCGAGTCTCAGTTTTAGAGGCCCAGCACTGACCAAGCTTTCAGATTGGAAATCGGTGGTTAGTGGTGTGCCACAGGGTTCGGTGCTAGGACCATAACTGTTTACAATATACATAGATGACCTGGAAGAGGGGACAGAGTGTAGTGTAACAAAATTTGCAGATGACACAACGATTAGTGGGTAAGCGGGTTGTGTAGAGGACACAGAGAGGCTGCAAAGAGATTTAGATACATTAAGTGAATGGGCTAAGGTTTGGCAGATGGAATACAATGTCGGAAAATGTGAGGTCATCCACCTTGGAAAAAAAAACAGTAAAAGGGAATATTATTTGAATGGGGAGAAATTACAACATGCTGCGGTGCAGAGGGACCTGGGGGTCCTTGTGCATGAATCCCAAAAAGTTAGTTTGCAGGTGCAGCAGGTAATCAGGAAGGCAAATGGAATGTTGGCCTTCATTGCGAGAGGGATGGAGTACAAAAGCAGGGAGGTCCTGCTGCAACTGTATAGGGTATTGGTGAGGCTGCACCTGGAGTACTGCGTGCAGTTTTGGTCACCTTACTTAAAGAAGGATATACTAGCTTTGGAGGGGGTACAGAGACGATTCACGAAGCTGATTCCGGAGATGAGGGGGTTACCTTATGATGATAGATTGAGTAGACTGGGTCTTTACTCGTTGGAGTTCAGAAGGATGAGGGGTGATCTTATAGAAACATTTAAAATAATGAAAGGGATAGACAAGATAGAGGCAGAGAGGTTGTTTCCACTGGTCGGGGAGACTAGAACTAGGGGGCACAGCCTCAAAATACGGGGAAGCCAATTTAAAACCGAGGTGAGAAGGAATTTCTTCTCCCAGAAGGTTGTGAATCTGTGGAATTCTCTGAATGTATTCAAGTCACAGATAGATAGATTTTTAACCAATAAGGGAATTAAGGGTTACGGAGAGCGGGCGGGTAAGTGGAGCTGAGTCCACGGCCAGATCAGCCATGATCTTGTTGAATGGCGGAGCAGGCTCGAGGGGCTAGATGGCCTACTCCTGTTCTTATGTTCTGGGCTTTCCAATATAGGCTTTCTCCCAGTCTCCTGGCAACGTGCACACTAACAAGATGTCAGCTGTGCCCCATGTCTGTCTGTCAGTCACTGCGCTGTTAATAATGTCCAGAGCTCACCTACTGTGCTGGAATGTAAACAACGCAAGCCATATTAATTATCTTGGCTGTAACCAGAGTGACTTTGACCAGAATCAGATTAGCTACTTTTTATAAGTATTTTAGGGTAAACTGTTACTCCATAATCTCATGGTGTTCTATTGATGCTGGTTTACTTAGCAGTCTCTAGATTAAACAGCATCTCCACATAAATAGACTATTTTAGTATTTAACAACCACTTACATTGATATAGCAACTTTAATGCAGGAAAATACCCCAAGGCACTTCAAGGAGGCATAATCAGACGAAAATGGAGCCAAGCTTCAGAAGGAGATATTAGGGGGATGACCAAAAGCTTAGTTGAAGAGGTGGGTCTTAAGGAGGAAGGAACTAAAGAGGGTTAAGGAGATCATTCCAGAGGGTGGACCCTAGATGGCTCAAGGCAGAGTGAAGACCAGAGTTGGAGGAATTGGGAGTTCTGGGGGGAGTAACTGGGGCTGAAGAAGGTTACCAACCGAGGGAGGGGTGAGGCCATGAGGGATTTAAACACCAGGATGAACATTCTTAATTGGAGGGATGCTGGGGGGGAACAGGGAGTCAATGTAGGTCAACAAGGTCAGGAGCGATGGGTGAGCAAGACTTGGTGGAGGAGAGAATACGGCAGCAAAGTTTTGGATCAGCTGGAGTTTACGGAGCATTGGAACAGTCGAATCTGAAGGCGACAAAGGCGTGGATGAGAGCTTCAGCAGCCGATGGCCTGAGGCATGAGCGAAGACGGGCGATGTGACAGAGATTAAAGTAGGTGGTCTTTGTGATTTTAAAAGCCACCGTTTTTTCTTTAATATCAATATTTGGATCCCAGATTATTAATGGATTTTTCCACTTGGAGAAGTGAAGTCTAGAGTGATGGTGGAATATTTTCTGCTCATACTACTCCACCAATGATGAATAAATATATCTATTGCCAGTGCTGAAGTAACAGTGATTGTGTCGTCACAGGGAGACCTGCAATTTTGCATTGCCCTTCATCCAGAGCTACAGCTTATGGCTATTGCTAACTGACTCCATTCAAATCAACGGGGAAACAAGTAATTCAAATCGGTCTGGGAGCCACCTAACTTCAGAAATGTCTCCAGTCACTAACTGGCCGCACTTTATTTGGTCGCTGGGTGGCTCCAGAGCAAGTTTAACAAAGTAGTATTTCTACATTTAAAGAAAACCTGTTTAACATTATTGTGCTACACATCTCAAAGATCGCTGCTATCCCATAGGCTGCAAACTGAGTTACATTGGAATAAGATTTCACTTTGTGGATCCACCTTAAACATATCCATTTTGCATATATTTATGTTGAAAATACCAACAAACACGTAACATTCACATAACAGCGCCTGTTTCTCATATGAGGAAAATTCAATTTTTCTCATTTCGCAGCCACAACTTTTGGTTGGGGGAGGGACGAGATTCAGTAGGTTGGTTCGAGCACGTGCATCGTAAAGCTTCCTTAAGTTTGCCTCATACCTGCAAGGTATACAGTGACATGGGATCTCACTGCAACAAGGACTTAAACAAGGAAAGCAAAGAAATATGCACACACATACACAAAACATGGGCATGGTTTTGAAGAGAACGTGTGACACTGGAGCAATCGTGTAGGGAAGAAAGCATCACTGGTGATAATACAGAGATGTCGCCCAGCCCAGAGCGGCACGGTGATGCTTTTATCCATACATTACTGCTTCTTGTTATGGATCCCACACTGCCACTCCTCCTTGACGACAAATTATGTAGAAACGTGTTGAGGGACAAATACATGATACAGAATGACTGATTCACTAAAATATCACTTGCAGCAAACTGAATTTTCAAGAAAGAATGAGAATAGATGTTAGCCAAACCATTGTGTGAACAGGATGATTAATTGCCCAGCTAACATCAACATAAAATCAGATGATCCTGTCGCTCTCAGACAGTACAATGAGCTGAATGATAGAATCTGCACAACTGTGACAGATTCCAATTGGACACAAGGCAATCACATGAGCAGCAAGATGCCACATGCAAAGGAGCAGACGATTGATGGACACGCAGGGTCACATCTGTCATGGACAAAGCAGCAGCAGCAGACGACAGCTCAGTTCGGCCAGAAAGCATAAATAAACAAACACAAATTATTGGATTTTGTTTTTTTTTTAAAAAAGTCTTTTTTTACTAAATTTCAATTGACAAAGTTTCACAAGGACAAGTATGGAAAGAACCCACGGCAGTTGCCATATCATGCAAAACCATTGATAGTCATACCTTGGCTCATTCTAGTCATCCTTGTAGCACTTAGAGAAAAAGTAAGTAAATATTCTAGGTAAGTTTACAATTTTCTTAAACTATCACATTTTGGTCTCAGCACTTTCACTGGCACTGTCCGACTGAACATTACAATCTCCTGTAAACCAGACGGTGCCAGTGAAAGCTGACTCTGGTTAGTAATCTCTTAACCATAACACACATCCACTGGCAAACTCATGCTATGAAATAGTGGTATAGTGTAAACATAGTTTTAGGAAAGTATATTAAAGTTATGAATATATATATATATATATATATAAACTTTTCTTTACTGAATGGGGAGGGGGAGGAAATGCTTCCTAAAAAATTTACATTCCCACATAACACCAAAGAAACAAATATCCTGCATCCATGAAAGATCGACAGTGCGTACGTGCCAATTGTATCTATGACAGTCACACAAAAGAAGTGCGTTTAACTGTCTTCATGAATACAAACTGTAGTTATGAAATGGCTACTGTATAAAAGTGTCTGACACACTATTTTCTTATTTTTTTTTGTTCCTTCTGCTAAGATTCACATCATTGAACCATCCCAGTAAAACATGACTGACTTCTTTTTTATCTTAGGAAATATAAAAGTTAATTTAAAAAAAATGTGACATCAATTCTCAGGGAGAGAAGAAAAAAAGGTTGACAATGTAACAGTCAAATCAAAAAGAATAATGCTTTGCATGTCTCGCTAAATTCTATTCATCGCCCCCAGCCCCCACCCAACACCAGCCCTTTCAGCTCTATGTCTGCGCTAATACGAATGTGCTATTGAATCAGTGGCATAGCAAAAAATGTCAAGAATTTAAAATGCTGAGAGAACAACAGTCACTTTCGCCAGGAGTTGTCTGTTTGGATACAAGTCATTTCCAGTTTAAGATAATTATAAAAACCCTACCGTTTTCTGTACCCTAATGCTACGCATTAAATAATGATTATTATTGTGCTCTATGTAAACTATCAAACATTAGGTAAGCAAGTGTTTCAAATAAATGTATGTCAGTAGTTGCCGCTGCAAGTTAATTGGTGTTTGGTATGATTGGTTTTTAGGTCCATCTGGATTGTTGCTGTTGTGCTGCAGGAGATGAACGATGGAGTCTGTTGACAAACACATGCATACAGACGAACATGTGCAGACATACGTGATGCGGTCTGTGACAAAGGGAAGCTCTGCGCTGGGGGATGGGCAGAGGTGGAAACTCACAAACAGTTGTTTTTTTTTTCAACAGTTAGCCCCTTTCGTCAAGCACATACTTCTGCTTTTCCCGAGGATCCCGGATCTTGTTGCGGTTGGGACGGCTGGTGGAAGATGGTATGGAGTGCACGGACGAGCTTTTCTTGCTGGAAGAGTGGGAGGAATGAGACGAGTGCGATAAGCTGCCGCGGGATTGGCCAGCGTTGTGGTCAAATTGCATCAGGCAGAAGATCACATCCGTCGAGATGAGTTCAAATTCATAGTGTGGATTTGCAATCACGTATCTGAAAAGGAACAGGAAAGTACAAATGAATCGTGCAATCTACCCCCAGCACTGGAGCATTATTATAGTATTAGTATTCGGCGGTCCCTAGTGTTGAGGATGATCCGCTTCCACACCAAAAAGGGAAGAGTTCACAGGCGTTTCAATGAGGGACCTGACATTCTAGGTCATGAACTACATACTGAAGAGTGGAAGATGCCTGTGCCTGAATTCTTTGAACGTGTGGTGGCCGTTGCATTATTATCCATGTAAGGATCGCAGATTCTAAAAAGAGTCCCATTTTTTTAATTGTGCTTTTGCCTGAAGCTGGAACACGGTGAGAAAATTTGCATCAAAATACATTGGCCAGAAATCCCACTGTGTTAATTGTGGACGGAGCCAATTGCAATAATGGAGGTGATTTTCAGCTGACCGCTGGGCAGGATACCCAGGAGCTCGGGTGGGTCAGGGTAAACACCCTACCCGATATACCTCTCTGTAGACTCCAATGGAGGGTAAAATTGGGCGTGCTGGAAAAAACAGCCTTGCACCCAGTCCTGGTGGTTTGCTGGCTTAGGCGAACATTGCCCGCCAATGTTTCTGCAAGATGCTCGACCTGGGAAAGCTGAGAACGAACATGATCCGTCGCTTCTCCACTGTAGCAGAGAACATGAAGTGCCAGGAAACGTGGGAATGATCATCTATCTGTGAAGCTGGAGTAAGATTTCAGGGAAGAGCGAATCCAGCTTCAGTCAGACATTACCCACAGTGCAGCAGCAGCTGGGGTGGGCATGCAGCGCACTCTGCTTGAAGAACTAGGAAGAAAGACAAACTTGCATTTATATAGCGCCTTTCTCAACCACTGGATGCCTCAAAGTGCTTTACAGCCAATTAAGTACTTTTTGGAGTGTAGTCACTGTTGTAATGTGGGAACATGGCAACCAATTTGCACACAGCAAGCTCCCACAAACAGCAATGTGATAATGACCAGATAATCTGTTTTTTGTTATGTTGATTGAGGGTTGGCCAAGACATCGGGGATAACTCCCCTGCTCTTCTTCGAAATAGTGCCGTGGGATCTTTTACGTCCACCTGAGACAGCAGCCCCTCAGCACAGCACTGGAGTGACAGCCCAGATTTCTGTGCTCACGTCCCTGGAGCAGGACACATGTGGAAAAACAAATAAATGCAGGAAATGCAAACCTCTTCCAAGTGTGCAGAAAATCATCGAGTGAGCAACTGGGGAATGGGGATCAATCTGATTATCTTGGCTAGAACTTTGTTTTGCCTTTTGAGTGATGTCTAAGTGGCAGTTTCTGAGCAATGCTTCAACAGAACAAAGTAAACTGAAATAATTCTGGCATAAAAACTAGACACTGAGTGATAGTATTAGTTAGACTGCAATGAGATTGACATTACTTGTATTTATTTGGAAAGCAGCCCTTCGAACACTGAGGTAATGAAGTCTCTGTTACTTTAAACTGCTCGTGGATGCAAACGGTGAAAGCTATGCTGGGGAACGTCTCCGGTGATGGATGTGGTGCTGTCTTTCTGGTTATAGATCATCCGCTTGTTGTGTCATTCCAGTATTTTCAGATTTCCAACAATCGTGATCGATCTATTTAATCTCCGTCGGCTCCCAATCCCATTTAAAGTTGTACAGACGCCGTCTGTTTACCGTATCAAACAGATCGGGGGCTGGGGAAAGTGGGGAGAGTAGGGAATTTTAACCCCAAGGATGGGGTTGGTTGGGGACAAAAGGGAAGGTAAAAAAAAAATTCTCCCACCTGGCCACTTCCGGGTTTAATGGTGGATGGGCGCCCAATCAGCTATCAAGAGGCGGGCCACTCACTAAAACTTTAAGGACACTGCATGGCGCCACTTTAACTCCAGTCTTATTTTTAAAGCATTGAGGCTTAGGAATCCGGGCAGGTAAAAGGAGGTGAGGTCAGAGCCTTTAATGCACTGCTTGTGGGACAGGAGGAGCAGGAGTGTTTTCCCCAGGCCCAACAAAGCTAACAATCGAGTGGACCCCCTGCGATGTCCCCCTCGGGGCCTTCTGTACCTCCCCGGACTTCCCATCGCCCCCACCCTCCGCGATGTCCAATCTCCCCCCCGCCGATGTCTGATCCCCTCCATGATGTTCCACCCCTCCCGCGATATCTGCGCCCGCACTCTCCCCCCCCACCCCGCGATGTCCCACCCCCTGCGATGTCCCACCTCCCGCGATATCCGCGCCCCGCACCCTTCCCTCCCCCCCTGCGATGTCCCACCTCCCGCGATATCCGCGCTCACACCCTCCACCCCCTGCGATGTCTGATTCCCTCCCGTGATGTCCCACTCCCGCGATATCCGCGCCCCGCTCCATCCCCCACCCCGCAATAGCTGCTCCCCGGCTGATTTCCAGCTCCACAAGCAGCCGCACTCTGTCACACCCTGGTTATTGAGCTGGAAACCTATTGAAAAAATGTAAATGGCGCCCTGCCATTAAATTCGGCAGGACCCTAACTTCCAGGTTTCCAGTCCGAAAATCTCCCTGTCACCCCACCCCTGCCCCCACTCTCTTCCTGGCTCCGAGTAAATTTCGAGGCCATCAGACCCATATAACCAGTAGCTGTTAGTATCACAGTAATTCTTATCTCATTGGATGTGACAGCATCCATGCTGCTTATTGCTGGGGCACAATGTCACAACTGCCGGCAACCCTTCAGGTTTTGGCCAACCCAGTGATTGTTTTCATAGCTGGTAACTGGTCGTGCTTTTGGTTAAAACAAGCATGAGCGATCTCTGGTATTCTTATTGGTTATCACTTAAATAGGCTCCCTTAAACTGACCAAGTTCATTATTACTGTATAATCAGTGATCTCGTTTCAAAAGAAGACAAAGGCTGTCTGGCAGCACCTACACCCATGCTGTCTCGATAATTGGGCCTGATGAGGAAAGCTACACAACAGGCCTGTACCCCAGCACTTTCACTTTCAAACAATTAGAGAATACGATTTTGATTAGACCGCTGGTTCTGTGGAGCAAAGTCCTCATCTTCTGCCCAACTTCCTGAGGCAGAATCAGTGAAATCAGGCTTGTGTAAACCTCCGCAAGTTTCTCGGCCCCAGAGCTCGATACTGCCAGTTTCGGACAATCGGACAGTAGCCTAATGCATGTTTTGCTTGTGAGAAACCAGATCTACCTTGGAATTGAAGTATTCACTTCCCATGCTCATTCTGAACCAGCATTGAGAAGAAGCATGGAACGCATCCCACTCAACCAATAGATTGAAGCCAAGGCAATTCCTTCATGCAAGTCTACCATTTGGTGAAATGGTTCCACTGCAAAAATAAACATGATGGAGCACAAGGCAGGACTTCAAAAGACCAGCATTAAGTGATCATGGACTGCGCGCTGTATTTACTCTAATGTCTATCTGCGAGTATAAACATTGCAACAACTGAGGAGGTGTCCACAGTAAAGTAGTTCCAGTCCCGACACTGTGTCTAGTGAGGAAGGACACGAGTATTGTTTGCTTTGCCGTAAATGCAAGTCTTTTAGCCTGATGTTGTGTTTATGTTTTGCATATCTATGTTTCACTCTCAAGAGAAGAAAGTTTTGGTGAAAAAGAAATAAAAGTGTTGTGAACTTTAGAAATATGAGGACGAATGACATGATAAAAAAACATTTAGAGTGTGTTTATCACCATTGTTTGGGGCTGGAATGATCAGCTGATTTGGATTGATTTCCTGGCAGTGTTTTAATGTTAAATTATGTGCATAACATCAATTTGTGTTATACCTTGGGATGCCATTGTCTGTGTTCATGGCGTCTGTCACAGAATCTTGTCGTAAACAAGTCAATTTGACTTAATCCAGCTCTGCTGCAAGACAGCACAAATAAATACCACCGATAAAACTCTCATCTCAAGTGCTCCTCGTCTACAGTGAATGACACACTGCCTATTCCCCCTCAACACTGGTGCTGCTCAGCTTACCTCATTCTTTCATCAAACTCTTTTTCTGACGGCAAAGGCCTACACAGATGGTCTGTGCTTCTACGTTAGGTTTTGCCTCGGTAATATTATGGCAAACATAGCAAAAATAGTGAAAGTTAAAGGGACACGAACGTTAGAAATAACAACGAAGGAACCGTGGCACTTACCGCTTAGTACATTGGTTATGTGCGCGTAGATGCGCATCTCTCAATCGGTAAATTCCAAAGCAAAGCATGCTGTACGTTTTTAAGGCCTTGCAGAACAGGTCTCCATAACAGCCACCATCCTGGGGTGAAAAGAAGACAGAAGAGATAATATCAGCAACAGCTTAGCTTCCAGGGCAATATCTGCCCCCCCCCCCCCACCAACACCCCCCCCTCCCCCTCCACATACCTCCAGTTGAAGGTGTAGAATTGGGAAGAAATGCAAGTACGTCAAGTGCGACACAAAGTTTTATAAAATGGATGTGACGAAACAGAATAAAGAGGTGATACACATGACAAAACAATTTCAACTGATTGTCTTGGTCTAAAAAGATACAAGTGTAGTAAACAGAAATTGTCCAAGCCAGTTGCGTAATGTTACAATTCTGCCAGGTATGAGGATTGAGCAGCAACACTCCGAGATAGTTTTCCTGTTACTCTTCTACGCACAAAATACCCACCACTTAGAAGAGTCATCATTCCTGGCTTCGAGCAAGTAAATCACTTCAAGCAATACAGTTTGCAAAAGGCATTCACATTCCAGGTTGCACAGCTGTGTGAAGTCGGGCAGATCAAGGTGTGAGGTGTGAGATTGTCTCAAGTGTTGGCGACACACTGTTCCAATTTTGCAGCAGTGCGAAGTGAACTTCAAAACTTTTTTTTTAAACTTTGGACAAGAGTTTCCGCTCTGGGCACAATCGGCGATCTGGGCCGTGCATTGGGCGAGTTCTGCGAAGGGATTTTATTGCTCGTGTTTCCTCCCAAACTCATTCCCGTAACGACAAATGTCAAACGTTCCACGGACCAGCGCAATCAGGCAGCATTTTAGAATGCATTTTATTTTTTTTAATTTGCAGCAAAAAATATTCCTGGGTATGTTTGAGAGTGGGAACCAATGCTCCCTTTAAGCTGTGAGGCCAGGCAGAGCTCTGAAGCCCTCAGTCAGTCACTTTCAAACAGGAAAAACTGCACATGCCCAGTAGTTTGTGACCAAAAATAACTGAGTGGGAACACTGGTGGTAACCTGGTTCAGTTTGAATGAATATGGGTTTAGCAAAAAAAAAAGCATTTTTAATCAGCGTGTCCATTCCCCCACCTCGATTTTAAATAATTGAAAATCTATATAGAACCATTTAAAAAGCTATATAGAACCATTTACTTGTTACATTGGGTTACAGTAGTCAGTTTCTTAGTACAGACAACTCTCGATTATCTGCACACGGATCCAACGGGAAACCATTGTAACGGGATTTTAAATTTCGGTCCGGGAAGGCATCGGGCCGCTGACATCGGAGTCCTTTTGGTCGGGGAAGGCATCGGGTTTTAACTTTATAATGTTAATCGCTCTAACGAAGAAATCGTTTACCCGGCATAGCCCAATCCCCGAGGGACCCGGATAATCGAGAGTTGCCTGTACATTAAAAAAATATTTAAATGCGCCTAAAAAAGTTTGATTTTAAGAGCCCCCTTGAAGGCCCGCAATCGGGTGCAATTAGCAGAAACTCGCCGTGGTGGTTAATCCGATTGGGGTCCCTGGCCAATTTGGCGATGGGGCCTACTTCCAGCTCAATGTTTTCGAAACGAGCGCAAAAGATCACGGAAACTCGATTTGCGCTGGATGCGTGCAGTAGAGATTTACGAGGATGTTGCCTGGACTGGAGAATTTTAGCTGTGAGGAAAGGTTGGAATAGGCTGGAATTGTTTTCTTTGGAACAGAGGAGGCCGAGGGGAGGCTTGATTGAGGTGTATAAAATTGTGAGGAGCCTAGATAGGGTGGATAGGATGGACATATTTCCCCCAACAGAGAAGTCAATAACCAGCGGGGCATAGATTTAAAGTAATTGGTAGAGGGATTAGAGGAGAGTTGAGGAGAACATTTTTCACCCAGAGAGAGGTGAGGTTCTGGAATATGCTGCCTGAAAGAGTGGTCGAGGCAGAAACCCTCAATGTATTTAAAAATTACTTGGATGCTCACTTGAAGTGTCGTAACCTATAGGGTTACATCCCAAGAGCTGGAAAGTGGGATTAAGCTGGATAGCTCTTGTTCGGCCAGCACAGACACAATGGGCCGAATGGCCTCCTGCGCTGTAACTTTCGATGATTCTAATTTGCTCTTGAAATTCCTTCATCTTTTGCGCCGGTTTGGCCAATTTTGGACGAATTGCGCTGAAAAAGCCAGGCCTTTATCGTTAACATTTTCTAATGTTTGCAAATTCTCCCATTGGCTCTTTGTTATCATTCGAATTGAACTGGCGAATTCTCCAGGTTCTGGCGAGTGCTTAGCCTGGCCAGAGAGCTGGGTGGAAGCGACAATGTATCTCGGGTCCCCATTGCTCGAAGCAGGAGTCGGTCTCCAACAACATGCTCAGAGTCTGGTGAACATCTCTAACGGTATTAACCCTTCTGTTCGCTGGCTGGAGCAGTTGAAGACATTTTCTGAGGTAAACCTTCTTTTATACAGATATATTGCTCAGAAGAAATCATTAAGAGAGAGTGTTGCCATCTGAGTCTCTTAAAGAACATCAACTACAATTAACCAACTTTTTCTCCTTTCTCTGTGCACTATTTAGTATATAAAATATTTTGGTTCGAGCACCATGCACTGACGAACATGAGCAGCAAGCAACACGGGAGAAGGAGTTGCTGCACATGAATCTGAAGGAGCTGAATTAACTCGCAGTCAGAATGACATGATTGCTGAAGCACTCTGGGTTAATGACTGTATATCCATTAATGTCAATTCAGAATGCTCCCCTGACTGAAACCTTTGTGATATTCTCTTTTTCTATGGGATTGAACGATGATTTGACAGGAGTGAAATTAAAAACAGTAATCCACTGTGGTGGATCGGCACTTAAGAGGTTCAATTCACAAGGAACATTCTAGAGTGCATTTACATTCTAATGGCATTCTACGCGAAGTAGAGAGAGCATCAAATAATTGAAGGCACGCTGTACCCCCATATTCTGTAGCTCCTGCAACCTCCAAAATAATAATTCTTTTTGGTTTAAAATAATCTCATTCTTATTACTTTCATCGACACCATTTCCACAAAAGGTCAGAGGTCACTGGAGAATCAGCCTCTTGTGAAACTATTTGCACTGTTGTGACACGTCACGTTCTTGTGTGAAAGTGCCGGCTTCAAGGGTTATGTGCTTCCCCTGCATGAAAGAACTTTGGTAATACTGCATCAATGGTGCATTACATGGGACATACCAATAGACGTATTTTCAATAGAAGCATTTGCCATGTCTCCATTCCATTCTTGCTTGGGGTTGCTCCCACCAGCGAGGGTGGGGCAAGATGGACTGGTGCCAACAGGGCAATGCAAGACTGGTCCTCCGAGATAGACTCTCCTCCTCCAACACACCTCTTCCTCTGGCTCGAAATGATATGTTCCATTTTAGTCCTCCATTCAGTAGCTTCAAACACACCTTGGGGAGTCACATTCTCAACTGCTGGACCACCCATGCATCGCAGCGGAGTCTGATCCCGCCATTTGTTCCATTTTAGAACATAAGAAATAGTAGCAGGAGCAGGCCATTGGGCCCCCCCGCCATTCAATAAGGCCATGGCTGATCTTCCACCTCAACTCCACTTTCCCGCCCGATCCCCATATCCATTGATTCCCTTAGTGTCCAAAAATCTATCGATCTCAAACATTGAATATACTCGACACAAATGAACCAAAGGCGACGTAAGAAAAAACCTTTTTGTGCATCGAGTGGTTGGGATCTGGAATACACTGCCTGAAAGGACGGTGGAGGTAGACTCAAATTTTTTCTTTCAAAAGGGAGCTGGATAAGTATCTGAAGGAAAAGCTTTGCAGGGCTATGGATAAAGGGCGGGGGAGTGGGACTAGCTGAGAGTCGTCACGGGCTCGACAGGCTGAATGGCCTCCTTTCACGCTGTAACCATTCTATGATTCTATGACTGAGCATCACAGCCCTCTGGGTACAGAATTCCAAAGAGTCATAACCCTCTGAGTGCAACTGTCTCCTCATCTCAGTTCTGAATGGCTGACCCCTTATCCTGTGACCTTGCCCCCTAGTTCTAGACTCTCCAGCCTTTCAGCATCTACCCTGTCAATCCCCTTCAGAATTTGATACATTTCAATGAGATCACCTCTCATTCTTCTAAACCCCAGATATTCTAATATAGGCCGAATCTACTCAATCTCTCCTCAAAGGACAACCCTCTCATCCCAGGAATCGATCTTGTGACCCCCTCTAAAGTAAGTATGTCCTTCCTTAGGTAAGGAGACCAAAACTGTACACAGTACTCTAGGTGTGGTCCCACCAAAGCCCGTACAGCACTCATTACAAGGAGAATGTGTTGAACAGAAAGACTATGTGAGGTACTTGGTATTTTAATGACTGCATTGATAAACACACAAACATAACTTCTTTGATATCATCTTATTCTTTTTCCTCTTGGGACGAAGGTTTTATTGAGTTGCTGCTGGCTAAGAGGAGGATTGAGTTGAACTGGCATCTATCCATTTTACATCATGCATATGATGGCTCGCATTGTGTAATTTACCAGAAAACATATTCTAATTCTCAAACAGAATTATAGATGTAGATTGATGGGATATAGAAAATAATTCACCCAGTGGGTTATAATGACAGGCAGCCGTGTGATTTGATCTTATGACCTTCTGGTCAGGAGACAAGTGTCCAGCTGATTGGATTAGTAACTGTCGCTTTGCTATATTTTGCTGTACTTTTCTTTGAAAGTACAATCTATTAGGTATAAACTGGCTATCATCCATTTAAAATGAGCATCTTCGATTTACGATGTGTTTTTCTATCGGGTATTTTTGGTGCTACCACAAACACCAGCATCACCTTCACGTTCCCCACAGGGCAAATGTTAAAATGAGCTCTTTGTATTCGTTCCCTCTTCTCTCTTGGGCTCGCTGGGTCTGATTCCAGGGCCGTGAGGTAGCCACGCACCTACTCTTCATCAGTGGTCTCAGTCAGTGAGTATCGTAGGCTGTTCATAGAATCACAGAATGGTTACAGCATGGAAGGAGGCCATTCGGCCTGTCGAAATGATGCCGGCTCTCTGCAAGAGCACTTCAGCCAGTCCCACTCCCCCCTGGCCGCCCTTTCCCCGTAGCCCTGCAATTTTTTTGCTTCAGGTCCAATTCCCTTTTGAAAGCTGTGATTGAATCTGCCTCCACCACCCTCTCAGGCCGCGCATTCCAGATCCTAACGACTTGCTGTGAAAATAAGCTTTTTCTTATGTTTGGTTCTTCTGCCAATCACCTTAAATCTGCACCCTCTGGTTCTCGACCCTTCCACCAATGGGAGCAGTTTCTCTCGATCTACTCTGTCCAGGCCCCCATGGTTTTGAACACCTCGATCAAATCTCCTCTGAAACTTCTCTGCACTAAGAAGAACAACTCCATTTCTAGTAATAATGACACAGAATTCACCAGGGGGTCGTGGTAGACAACTCTCTTCCTGTCCTTACCAGTGTCCACACACATGCACGGATAGAGTGTGGGAACCGGTGGGATTTGCCCATCCTTAGTCTGGAGGTTCGGAGAATGGTTGTCGTGCACATTTGCAATGGCTGGGGGAATCCCAGTAACTCAGCATATGCTCGGGATCAAACTGGGGACATTGCTTGACAGCACAGATAAACTCCACAGCAGGCAGTGACTGCAGTGGTTGGGGGTCTGGTTGCATTTCTCATTCTCGTCTCTGTTTATTGACCCCTCCATTCTAACTCTGTGCCGTTTGCAACCCCATTCTCTGGCTGAGAAGGTGACGATCCATGTGCTTCCAGCCCGATGGCTTCTTGAGGCACCTGTCAACATAGCTGGTTTTCCCTCTCTCCCTGGGTGACCTCTGCACTGCTGGTCCCATCCCAGATTCCCAGTGAAGAACCCCCATTACCAGGCCCCATGACACAGCATGGTTAAGCACCAATAGGTTAGTGCAGTGAGCCCCCTCAAGTTACAAGTCCATTAAGTGCTAAGTTACATAGATTACACAGAACTTACAGCTCAGAAACAGGCCATTTTGCCCAACAGATCAATGCCGGTGTTTATGTTCCACACGAGCAACCTCCCACCCTACTTCATCCAGAGTTTAGAAGCATGAGAGGTGATCTCATTGAAACATACATAATTCTTACAGGGCTTGACAGGGTAAATGCTGGGAGGATGTTTCCCCCGGCTGGGGAGTCTAGAACCAGGGGTCACAGTCTCAGAATGAGGAGTCAGCCATTTAGGACTGAGATGAGGAGAAATTTCTTCACTCAGCGGGTGGTGAATCTCTGGAATTCTCTACCCCAGAGGGCTGTGGAGGCTCAGTCGTTGAGTATATTCAAGACCGAGATCAACAGATTTTTGGATATTAAGGGAATCAAGGGACATGGTGATAGTGCGGGAAAGTGGAGTTGAGGTAGAAGATCAGCCATGATCTTACTAATAATTAAGCAAAATACTGCGGATGCTGGAATCTGGAATAAAAACAGAAAATGCTGGAAATACTCAGCAGGTCAGGCAGCATCTGTGGTGAGGAAGCAGAGTTAACGTGTGTCGGGTCGATGACCCTTCGTCAGAACTGGAGAGTTTTCGGAAAGAACAGATTATTAGCAAGCACTGAAAGTGGGGGGGGCGGGGGAGAAAGAACAAAAGGGAAGGTCTGTCATAGGATGGAAGACAGGAGAGATTAGAGAGACAAAAGGGGTGATGGTCCAAATTCAAATGGTAATGGCAGGAGTTAGAAAAAACATTAGTCAAGATAGAATGTGAAGGGGCCGCCCATTTAAAACTCAGATGAGAAATTTCTTCTCTCAGAGGGTTGTAAATCTGTGGAATTCACTGCCTCAGAGAGCTGTGGAAGCTGGGACATTGAATAAGTTTAAGACAGAAATAGACAGTTTCTTAAACAATAAGGGGATAAGGGGAGCGGGCGGGGAAGTGGAGCTGAGTCCATGATCGGATCAGCCATGATCATATTAAATGGTGGAGCAGGCTAGAGGGGCCGGGTGACCTACTCCTGCTCCTATTTCCTATGTTCTTATACTGACCAACTGCATGATCTTATTGATTGGCTGAGCAGGCCCGGGGGGCCCGAATGGTTGCTGCTCCTAATTCTTATGATCTCACCCTATCAGCACATCCTTCTATTTCCCTTAAATGTAAAGAAACGGCAGCGTAGGGCATGAGGGCGAGCTGCTTTTCAGTGGGATTCGAGCGGGGTACTGAGACAAAGCGACAGATACACCTTACCCCAAGGTCCGCGAAGGGCCCATCATACAGGGCCAGCTGGGCGACTCGACACCTGTCTCTGTTGGACAGCGTTTGCGGAGTGCTGTAGCCACCTCGCAAAGCATTCTCCTCAGCCAGCATCGACTCCAGCTCCGGCGTGGCTCCCCCTGTTACTAATGTCCGTATCAGAGTCAGGATATTGTCATTGAAGTATGTCTGCAGAGATAAAACAAACTCTTTAAGCAAACACTATTAAAGTCATCACCGAAGAAATTCAAATTAGGCTTTGCGAGGACTTTGTGCAGTTAAAACTAGCGTGCTGTCACTTCACATATTTTATCTGGGAAGTGAGCAGACAGCAGACTCCAATTACTCTGTTTTAGTTGTATGTCCCATTAGGTCCCTTCACTATATATCTTTTCTTCCACACACAAATCCAGGTCAGTTTTGTTCTAAAGGACAGAAATTGTAATGATTAATTCCCTCTATAATTGGTGTTAGTGGGGATGCAAAGTCTCCCCCTCTCAACGTTAACTTCACAACCAATATGAGGCTGAGAAAGATACAAAAGTAGAAGACTCTGGACAGGTTTAAAGCCTGTATGAGCTAGAGTGCCTTTTTTCCTCATGACTGATTCAGCTGGGAACAGCCTTTATGCTGAAAATGTCGCTGCACATTACCGCGCGTATTCTCCTGCCGTCCGCTCCTGCTATCACAAGCTGCAGCTTCAGGACAGGAGCTGACAGAAATCAGACTTAAGTATGTATCAATTAAACATTTTGATTTTTTTTGTGATAATAAATGGATGATGAGGATAAAGTCCCAGGTGGTCTTGTTTAAAACACTCGAGTGTGCTGGCAAGCACTGTTTATTGGGTGCACAGCTACTTCAAGGTGACAGCTTGCCAGCATCTATAACCATCCCGTCCTGTCAGGTAAACAAGCAGTCTTCAAAATATTTATTTAATGTCAATATAATAAATTTAAGCTTCATTAAAGATGATTGTTTTAGTAGAGGAGGCACTGTCCCTTTTATGGGCCTCCATGGGCTATATTTAACGGCAGAATCTGTACAACAGCCTCATAACAAAAAGCCCTGGCTTTCTCACAAAGTTGCTGGGGCCGTTTATTTAACAAAAATATCCGTGCTCCCCGCACCCCCACACAAAATATGCTGATCCATGCTCTGAGCACAGGACATGGAGCAGAGGGAACAGGGTATTACGAACAGAGTACAGGGTATAGGGCACAAGTACAGGACACATGGTATAAGAACATAAGAATTAGGAGCAGGAGTCGGCCATTCGGCCCCTCGAGCTTGCTCCGCCATTCAATAAGATTATGGCTGATCTTCTACCTCAACTCCACCTTCTTGCACTATTCCCATATCCCTTGATTCCCTTAATATCCAAAAATCTCTCGATCTCTGTCTTGAATATACTCAAAGACTGAGCCTCCACAGCCCTCAGGGGTAGAGAATTCCAAAGATTCACCACCCTCTGAGTGAAGAAATTTCTCCTCATCTCAGTCCTAAATGGCCGACCCCTTATTCTGAGACTGTGACCCCTGGTTCTAAACTCCTCAGCCAGGGGAAACATCCTCCCTGCATCTACCCTGTCAAGGCCCTGTAAGAATTTTGTATGTTTCAATGAGATCACCACTCATTCTTCTAAACTCTAGAGAATATAGGCCTAGTCTACTCAATCTCCCCTCATAGGACAATTCCCCTCATCCCAGGAATCAGTCTGGTGAACCTTCATTACACTCCCTCTATGGCAAGTATATTCTTCCTTAGGTAAGGAGACCAAAACTATACACAATACTCCAGGTGTGGTCTCCCCAGTGCCCGATATAATTGCAGTAAGACGTCTTTACTCATACACTCAAATCCTCTTGTAATAAAGGCCGACATACCATTTGCTCTCTTAATCGCTTGCTGTATCTGTAGGTTAACTTTCAGTGATTCGTGTACAAGGACACACAGGTCCCTCTGAACACCAATATTTTCCAATCTCTCACCATTAAAAAATATTCTGCTTCTCTATTTTTCCTACCAAAGTGGATAACTTCATATTTCTCCACATTATAGTCCATTTGCCATGTTTTTGCCCACTCACTTAACCTGTCTATATCCCCTTGAAGTCTCTTTGCATCCTCCTCACAACTTACATTCCCACCTAGCTTTGTATCATCAGCAAACTTGGATATATTACATTTGGTCCCCTCATCCAAATCATTGATATAGATTGTGAATAGCTGGGGTCCAAGCACCGAACCTTGCGGTAACCCACTAGTTATAGTCAACCAACCCGAAAATGACCCGTTTATTCCTACTCTCTGTTTTCTGTCCGTTAACCAATCCTTAATCCATGCTAGTATATTGATGATGATGATTACCCCCGCTCCCATGAGTCCTAATTTTGTTCAATAATCTCTTAAAGTGCCTTCTGAAAATCCAAATACACCACATCCACTGGTGCCCCCTTATCTATTCTGCTAGTTATAACCTCAAAAAACTAACAGATTTATCGAACATGATTTCCCTTTCATAAATCCATGTTGACTCTGCCCAATCCTATAATTATTTTCAAAGTGTCCTTTTACCACGTCCTTAATAATCGATTCTAGCATTTTCCCTCCGACTGATGTCAGGCGATCCCCGTTTTCTCTTTCCCTCTTTTCTTAAATAAGGCACAAGGTATAAGGCACAGGGCATGGGTTACAGGGTACAGGGTATAAGGCACAGGGCATGGGTTACAGGATACAGGGTATAAGGCGCAGGGTATAAGGCGCAGCGCATGGGGTACAGGACACAGGGTGTAATGCGCAGGGCATGGAGTACAGGGTATAGTGTGCAGGGCATGGGGTACAGGACACAGGGAATAGGGTGCAGGGCATGGGGTACAGGACACAGGGTATAGGGCGCAGGGCATGGGGTACAGGACACAGGGTATAGGGTGCAGGGCATGGGGTACAGGGCACAGAGTATAAGGTACAGGGCACAGGATATAAGGCGCAGGGTATAAGACGCAGAGCACAGGATATAAGGCGCAGGGTACCTTACAAGTACAGGGTACAATGCAAGTTGTATCACCAACGATGTCTCCTCAAGATCCTGCAAATCCCCTGGGAGAACAGGCCCACCAACATCAGTGTCCTCGCCCAGGCGAACATCCCCAGCATTGAAGCACTGACCACACTCGATCAGCTTCGCTGGGCAGACCACTTAATTCGCCTGCCAGACACAAGACTCCCAAAGTAAGTGCTCTATGTGGAGCTCCTTCATGGCAAATAAACTAAAGGTGGGCAGCGGAAACGTTACAAGGACACCCTCAAAGCCTCCCTGGTGAAGTGCGACATCACCACTGACACCTAGGAGTCCCTGGCCGAAGACCGCCCTAGGTGGAGAAAGTGCATCCGGGAAGGCGCTGAGCTCTTCGAATCTCAACGCCGCGAGCGTGAAGAGGTCGGGCGCAGGTAGCGGAAGGAGCGTGCGGTAAATCAGTGCCAGCCCCCCTTCCCCCGACGAATATCTGTCCCACCTGTGACAGGGTCTGTGACTCTCATGTTGGACTGTTCAGCCAACAAAGAACTCACTTTAGGAGTGGAAGCAAGTCTTCCTCGATTCTGAGGGACTGCCTAGGATGGTGATCATGTTGCAGTGTCGATGACATCATCAGGCCCTGACTTTCAATCTCAGGTAGGCCTCCGACTGCTTGGTACAGGACCTTTCTGGGCAGGAAAACTGGAAATGCCTCAGGAGCACAGCACAAAAATCCAGCCCCATTTTAACTACCCGCCCGCCCTAGTCGTCCGAGGCGGGCTGGCTTAAAGTTGAAGCTAAACATCGGAGGCTAAGCCTCCAGAAATAGAACATTCCCAATGTTACGATATTGGAAAAGTTTCGATTTTGCAAAATTCAATTTTCTATTGCGTTTAATTTTCAAGATACGTCGACCTTGCTCTTTTCTTCCTTTTTCAATAAAGAAATCGGCATTGTAAAATCCATTCCTTCTACGTCCACAAGCGCAACACTGCCTGTCGATCACAGTGATGTCAATCTTGCAGCACTGGACTCCCTGATTGATTGAGAAATGGAGTAACTAGCGTTGGGAGAGAGGTGTCACCGAGACCGATAGCGCTGCCACCTCTTGTAAGGAGAGACAGGGGCTGATCCACTCTCCATTCACAAACACTGTCACAACCTGCAAACACAATGCCTTCAGAAAGGGCTGGGATGTTTTGCTAAATCGCTTCCTTCAGCAACGACCTGCAGAAACACGTGGAGGGAGCAGCCACCAAATAAATAAGAACTTTGGCTTAAATTCTGCAGGCTGCAAAAATAGAGACAACCGTAAGATGCTCTCCCAATATCCAGCTTCTACATTCACACACACTTTGGCCCTGATATTATCCTCCCGCCCCCGCTCCCCTCCACCCTTGACGGGCAGAAAAGGGTCAGGCGAGGGGTTAAAATCCTAAAAATCGAGATCTTGCTTCCACATCGCCGTAATATTAACGCCGGCGGGGTCCATTTAAGATTCAAAAGTCGTGGCGCGATGATGACATTGGTGTCTCAATGTAAATTTATACAGTGGGGGGTGGGGGGGGAGCCCCTAAACATGGCATTGTCCACTCATTATCACATTGCTGTTTGTGGGAGCTTGCTGTGTGCAAATTGGCTGTCTTGTTTCCCACATTACAACTTCAAAAGTACTTCATTGGCTGTAAAGCGCTTTCAGACGTCCGGTGGTCGTGAAAGACGCTATGCAAACACAGGAGGAGCAGGCCAGGTAATTTTTAAAACCGTGCCCGTCATTGAATTCCTTGGGGGCCCTCCAGGACCCACGTTGAGTCCTTGGCCTCCCTAGCCCCGGTCGCCCCACGATCATTGGGGAATTCCCAGCCCTGCGATCTTCAGGGATTCCCCATTAACAACCTTGTCCGACAGCTGCATTAGCGGAAAAAAAAAACCCGGCCTCCACCAATTCGAGGGAATCCCCTCCAGCCCAATTCTCCCTCCCTCCCGCCCAACCGCCGTCCACATGGTCAATCTGGCCGGGATCGGGCAGGACTCTGCGGTGATCTATTTATATGAGGCCCTGCCATTAAGATCGGTGGCGTCTCCACGCATCCCCCCCCCCCCCCCCCCCAACCTTGCCGGGTCCGTCACCATTTCCGCTCCCCCTCCCCCTTCCCCATCCCTGACCTTGCCTGGTCCGTCACCCTTCCCCCCCCACCCGTCTGCGTCAAAATCAAGCCCTTTGTATCTGCAAGGCACTGTCAGCATAAACATTGCAAAGTGCGGTGCATAAAATGGGCAGTACCAGAGGGGAGAAGGTTAGAAATATTACAACTTTTCACAGGTGTCATAAGAACATAAGAATTAGGAGCAGAAGTAGGCCATTCGGCCCCTCGAGCCTACTCCGCTATTCATTATCATGGCTGATCTTTTACGTCAACTCCATTTTCCTGCACTATTCCCATATCCCTTGATTCCCTTAATCATAGAAATAGAAATCATAGAAATTTTACAGCATAGAAGGAGAACATTTCAGCCCATCATGTCCGCGCCGGCCAACAAGAGGTTATCCAGCCTAATCCCACTTTCCAGCTCTAGGTCCGTAACCCTGTAGGTTACAGCATTTCAAGTGCACATCCAAGTACTTTTTAAATGTGGGGAGGGTTTCTGCCTTTCAGGCAGTGAGTTCCAGACCCCCACCACCCTCTGGGTGAAAAAATTCCCTTCCAATCCCCTCTAAACCTTCTACCAATTGCTTTAAATTTATGCCTGGTTGTTGACCCCTCTGCTAAGGGAGATAGGCCCTTTCTATCCACTCTATCTAGGCCCCTCATAATTTTATACACCTCAATAAGGTCTCCCCTCAGCCTCCTTGTTCTAAGGAAAACAAACCCAGCCCATCCAGTCAGTCCTCATAGCTAAGATTCTCCACTCCCGACAACATTCTTGTAAATCTCCACTGTACCCTCTCCAGTGCAATCACATCCTTCTTGTAATGTGGTGACCAGAACTGCACGCAGTACTCTAGCTGTGGCCTAACTAGTGTTTTATACAGTTCCAGCATAACCCCCCTGCTCTTGTATTCTATGCCTTGGTTAACGAAGGCAAGCATTCCGTATGCCTTCTTAACCATTTTATCTACCTGGCCTGCTACCTTCAGGGATCTGTGGACATGCACTCACTATGTCCCTCTACACTTCTCAGTGTCCTACCATTCATGTGTATTCCCTTTCCTTGACTGAGCCTCCACAGCCCTCTGGGGTAGAGAATTCCAAAGATTCACCACCCTCTGAGTGAAGAAGTTTCGCCTCATCTGAGTCCTAAATGGCCGACCCCTTATTCTGAGACGGTGACCCCTGATTCTAGACTCCTCAGCCAGAGGAAACATCCTTCCTGCATTTAATCTGGCAAGCCCTGTAAGAATTTTGTATGTTTAAATGAGATCACCTCATTCTTCGAAACTCTAAAGAATATAGGCCCAGTCTACTCAATCTCTCCTCATAGGACAATCCCCACATCCAAGGAATCAGTCTGGTGAACCTTCGTTGCACTCCCTCTATGGCAAATATATCCTTCCTTAGGTAAGGAGACCAAAGCTGTACGCAATACTCTAGGTGCGGTCTCACCAGGGCCCTATATAATTGCAGTAAGACATCTTTACTCTTACACCCAAATCCCCTTGTAATAAAGGCTAACATACCATTTGCTTTCTTAATTGCTTGCTGTACCTGCAGGTTAACTTTCAGTGATTTGTGTACAAGGACACACAGGTCCCTCTGAACACCAACATTTCCCAATCTCGGTCACCATTTCTATTTTTCCTCACAAAGTGGAAAATGTCAGATTTCTCCACATTATAGTCCATTTGCCATGTTCTTGCCCACTCACTTAGCCTGTCTATATCCCCTTGAAGCCTTTTTGCATCCTCCTCACAACTTACATTCCCACCTAGCTTTGTATCATCAGCAAACTTGGATATAGTACATTTGGTCCAAATTATTGATATAGATTGTGAATAGCTGGGGCCCCAGCACCGATCCTTGCGGCACCCCGCTAGTTACAGTCTGCCAACCCGAAAATGACCCGTTTATTCCTATTCTCTGTTTTCCCTCTGCTGGCCAATCCTCAATCCATGCTAATACATTACTCCCAATTCCATGAGCCCTAATTTTGTTCAATAATCTCTTGTGTGGCAACTTATCGAATGCCTTCTGAAAATCCAAATACACCACATCCACTGGTTTCCCCCTTATCTATTCTGCGTGTTACAAACTCAGAAAATAATAATAGGATTGGTTAGAGTCAACACGGATTTATGAAAGGGAAATCATGTTTGTCATATCTGTTTGAGTTTTTTTTAAGTGCCCTGTTATCACGTCCCTACGACAGATGACAGGCTAACTGGTCTGTAGTTCCCCGTTTTCTCGTTCCCTCCTCTCTTAAAAGGAGAGAGAACTTCCTCCCGGTATTACGAACCCAATGTTTGGGTAACCGGGCTGCCCCAATCATCATCATCATAGGCAATCCCTCCGAATAGAGGAAGACTTGCTTCCATTCTAAAAATAAGTCCTTAGGTGGCTGAACAGTCCAATACGAGAACCACAGTCCCTGTCACAGGTGGGACAGATTCGTTGAGGGAAAGGGTAGGTGGGACTGATTTGCCGCACGCTCTTTCCGCTGCCTGCGCTTGATTTCTGCATGCTCTCGGCGATGAGACTCGAGGAGCTCAGCACCCTCCCGGATGCACTTCCTCCACTTAGGGTGGTCTTTGGCTAGGGACTCCCAGATGTCGGTGGGGTTGTTGCATTTTATCAGGGAGGCTTTGAGGGTGTCCTTGTAACGTTTCCTCTGCCCACCTTTGGCTCGTTTGCCATGAAGGAGTTCCGAGTAGAGCACTTGCTTTGGGAGCCTCTATATTTTCACCCTACATTCAGACCTACTATTTGTGAAAAATATGTATATACCACACGACAGCTTCACCAGCAAGAGGAAGATAACCACATTGTTGGCAGAGAGAAGACACGGCTGGCACTAACGGGTTTGCCTCCTGCCGCACTGCCAGTTGTCCTTCGAGTGAGATCAGTTGGATCTATCTTCTACAAAGACTGCTAGCAATGGGAAACAAAAAAGGGGAGAAAACGCTAAACACTGGCTCAATATACAGGATTTTTCTTGCTTCATTTTGAGCAGTGAGGGAAGCCACATACATGGTGGACCGCATGGCGATTGTTTGACCGTCAGGGGCAGACACAGGCTGCTGGCAGCCATCTTACTTTGCCACGACTGATATAAACCTGGAACTGCTTGCCACAGACTATTACAGAGAATTCCTGGCCAAAGACTGCCCTAAATGGAGGGAGTGCATCCGGGAGGGCGCTGAGCACCTCGAGTCTCGTCGCCGAGAGCCTGTAGAAACCAAGCGTAGGCAGCGGAAGGAGCGTGCGGCAAACCAGTCACCTGAGAACACACTTTTAGAGTGGAAGCAAATCTTCTTCGATTTCGAGGGACTGCCTATGATGATGATGACAGAGGATTAACAACACAGAAACAGGCTATTCAGTCCAACAGGTCTGTGCCGGTGTTTATGCTCCACACGAGCCTCCTCCTACCCTGCTTCACCTCACCCCATCAATATATTCCTTTCTCGCTCCCCAGTGCTGAGGGAGTGCTGCACTTCGGAGGTGCCGATTTCAGATGAGATGTTAAACCGAGGCCCCGTCTGCGCTCTCAAGTTGACGTAAAAGATCCCATGGCACTATTTTCGAAGAAGAGCAGGGGAGTTATCCCCGGTGTCCTGGCCAACATTCATCCCTCAAGCAACATAACACAAGGCAGATTATCTGGTCATTATCACACTGCTGTCTGTGGGAGCTTGCTGTGTGCATATTGGCTGCACACATTACAACAGTGACTACACGTCAAAAAATACTTCAGTGGCTGTAAAGTGCTTTGAAATATCCAATGGTCATGAAAGGCACTATATAAAAGCAAGTCTTTATCTAGAGTGCCCCTTAAATGTACCTACGCTATTCACCTCCTTCTGGTAGCAAGTTCCACATTCTAACTACTCTCTGGGTAAAGAAGTTTCTCCTGAATTTACTACCGAATTTATTAGTCACCTCTAGTTCTGGTCTCACCCGCCCCCAAGTAGAACCATCTTCTCTTAAACTTTCTCATAAAAGACCTCGATTACGTCACCCCCTCAGCGGCCAATTTGCGCACAGTGAGCTGTCACAAAGATCAGCGTGACAATGACCAGACAACCCGGCCCCAGTGATGCTGGCCGAGGGACAAACAGCGGTCCACCACACCGATAACCGACCGGAACTTGGAACAAACGCGACCCACCAGAAATCTGCGACGTTTGGAGAGGCAAATGAGAGCGGGATCACCCGATTGTTATTTTGGGAACGGGACGGTGGGAAATTCAGCTCCCTGCACTGAGCCAATAAAAACAATGTGTAAACTCCGGGGATTGTATGACGATTATAAGTGAATTACAGAGCCAGGGCTGTAAGCGAAGCAATCTCAGCATTAACATGTGGCAGCTATCTGCGATTCTGACAATACTGTCAGCTGGGATGATAGATGAGAGTTGTCTGTTAACCATCAACACCTTTCTTCAATGTGAAATGTTGCCTGAACGATGCTTTGTTCTAACTGCTTTTCAAAAACCAAGAAACAGGCCAAATTGAGACATCAAACCAGTGGAGTGTTTCAATGCCCAGAAATTCATCTCCTTATTGCTGGCACCTTTTCGACCACATCATCAGGCTCAACAAAAAAAACACACCACTCCAGAGCCTTACCCACAAGCCCACATAGCTTTCAAGGATTGTCATTTGGGGAGTGCAGTGCTGCAGTGACCTTGTTAAGTCATCTAATGTGCTCAGTACAGCTCCATTTGATGGCAATGTATGTGAAAAGTGTGTTGACAGAAACTTCACTTTGCTGAGACTCTGGCAAATCGGACTGTCTGATCAATCTGACAGATTCATTTATAAACTTTCGCCTATTAGTGCAACTTGGATTCAACTTAAATTTGCATCTGGTGCCAGCACTGAGTTTCTGCAATTCCCTTCTTTGTTGTTGTTGCACGGTACATTACATTACTTCACATTTCTCGCAACAAATGATTTCATATCGAGCCTGAGTCGCCGTGGAAAACGACGTCGGAGTGTTTCAGTCCAAAGGAAAAAAAAAATCTCCAAAGCACGGGCACCAAGTTATTTCAGTATTTCATGCTCAACTTCACAAATTAAAGATCTCCCGGTGCATTTTGCTTTAAAATCCACAGGAGTTTGTGGCCCCCGTGCTGATGCTCTGTGTAAACTCCAGATCGTCTCTAATGCCAGAATAATGGGACTATGCTTCACAAATTGTCAGTTGCATTTTATTTATGTTAAACCCACGTCCGTTCTGCTCAGTGGAAAGCTCCAAAACATTCCTGATCTGAAGCTTCAGCAAATATTAAAGAGCACAGGAAGATCCCATCCATTCCCGGCAGTTCCTTACCATTCATATCTAGCATCGTATTCCCAAACTTCTCCCGTTATCTCCTGACTCTTGCTACCAGCACTACATACTACTGCACCCGAATAATAATTCAGCCACAACTGGCTTGCATTTATATAGCGCCTTTAACCTAATAAATCGGCCCAAGGCACTTCAATGGAGTTGCCATCAGAGGAAAACGGGCAAGCTTGGTCAAAGAGTTAGGTCTGAGGGAGTGCTTTAAAGGAGGATAGATAGGTGGCGAGGTGGCGAGGGTCAGGGAGGGAATTCCAGAGCTTTAGGGCCCAGGCAGCTGAAGGCACGGCCGCCGATGGTTGAGCGAAGGAAGTGGGGATGCGCAGGAGGCCAGCGTTGGAGTTCTCAGAGGGTTGTACAGCTGGAGGAGGTTACAGAGATATTGGGTGGGATTTCCGTTGGGATTGCGCCTGCCTCTATTAGCGCCACCGGAGGTGATGGAAATGATTGCCGCCCGGGCAGCCAGCTCCCAGCGCCTTGCCGGTTTTGCAGTGTCGCCCGTCATTGTCCCGATCTTGATATCTGTTTTGCGCTGACCCCGTAGCCATCCCGCCCAAGAACGCAGGCGGTCAGAGCTGTCCCGGCGGCGGTGAGGGAAGGAGTGGTTGCGTGAGGTAAGTGTGATTGTTTTTTTTGTTTCATTTTTGCGATTTATTTTTATATGGGGTGTACAACGCATTGGGAATGTTTTGCGTGCCGATTTCCCCCCCCCGCCCCCCCCCCCCCCAGTGAAGCCTCTCTTTGGGAGCTCCGAGGCCGGCTTTTTAGCAACGGATTTTCGGTTGCTCACCCGGTCTAGCGCCCTAAGAGGTGTGTGGAATGCTCCCTTAGCGCTCCGCTCCACTCTCAGGGCGCGGCAACCGAATTTGTTGGCTACCGTCGCAAACCATTTCCCGGCGCAAAATTTACCGCCCCACCACCATTAGTGGCCCAAGAAATCCTCAACCGCAAATCCAGCCCGAGGAGCGAGACCAGGGAGGTATTTGAAGGTGTGGATGAGAATTTTGAAATGGAAACAGTGTGGGACCAGGAGCTAAATGTAGGTCAGCGATGGGTGAATGGGACTTGGTGCGAATTAGGATATGGATAGCAGAGTGTTGGACAAGCTCAGGCTAATGGAGGGAGGACGATGGGCCACGAGAGCGCTGGAACAGTCAAGTCTAGAAGTAACAAAAGCATGGATGAAGGTTTCAGCAGCAGATGGGCTGAGGCAGGGGCAGAGATGGACTTTATTTCTTGCAGTTCTTCAATTGGGTATATTAAGCATGTTGATATTGATAAACTAACGGACAAACTTAATCAAGATTCCCTTTAGTGTTGTGCAATATACTTCTTGTTTGATATTCTTCATTCATCAGCTCCACTGACTACCACCTAGCTACACCTCTCTCGTTCCTTACAAAATCCCCAAAAGCATATTAGAATAATAAATACAATTTCACACCACTGAAATAAAAATAAATCACAGGTTCCAAATTAATTAAAACATTAAACATTAAAATTGTAAATTTTTGAAATATAAATTTTAACCTTTTTTAAATAGGACAAAAATAACCTACACTAATTTTAAATATAAGCGAATGTTTAAATCATTAAAAAAAATTATTTTAAACAATTATTTAAACCGCTATGTTGGTAAAAGGACGTACGCTTGCTTTTACCTGGTGTGAGGGTTTGGTGGGTATTCGCTGGGCAAATAGCCCAACCCTGCACCAGCGAAAGTGAATTTCTCGCGGTTGCATGCGATATGTCAAGGAGAAACTTGACAGCTCGCAAGTAGCAGGTTTTCGCGCATGCGCATCGCACGCAGAACCCCGGAACTTGCGGGGCACTTATGACAGCGGCTTATGACAGTGTACGCCATCATAGGCCCCATAAAATCAGGGCCAATATAAAGGTGCTATATAAATGCAAGTTGTTGAGTACCCAGTGTGCGCTGGGAAAGCCTTTAACGGCGGCTGGATGAAATATTTAGTGTTCAGCAAAGTCAGGCCTTGTCCTGACACATTGAGAGGACAGCTGTCAAAGGTGACTCTTCCACCCATTACATCTCAGCTATTTTGGAGCACTTAGCTAACCGAGTTCCATTATTTCAGAAATCCATTCAATAAAAATCACTGGCTGCCTTCACTGTGGTTGGCTCTTATTATTTTGAAGAGATGCTTTGAAAGCTTTTGATCATTTTCAAAATAACCCCTGCTTTCTTATACTTGGTGCTTTATTTTGAGAAAACAAGTGCCACCCTTCAAAACACAGACTGTGTAACGAGCACAGGCCTTAAAGGATCGATCCTGCAGCATATTTCGCACAGTTCAAACTCACCGTAAAACTTTACACTTCAATATGTTCCACAACAAACCATGTTAAACTAACAGGCCAGTTCTACGCCATCAAGCGTGAAGGAGCAATGGCTTCTAGTTGGCCAGATTGGATGAGGAGAGCAGCGGTGTGAATCCACCTTGAGGAGGCGCGCTTTCAACACCGCTGCAGCATCCCACGTGCACTATAACAGCAGCCAGCGGACGGGAATGCAAAACATTTTCCGGGCGGTTGAACTGACTGCCGGGGAACTTCTCAAAACAAACAAAAAAAAAACGTAACTTCCACTTTTCAACGTTACTGTTCCGTCGGTCTAGGTTAACCATTAAAATTTAACTGGTGTTTGGATGCCTGTAAGCAGAGGTAGCTCCAGTTCGCCCTGGCCAAGTAACAGTGCGGAGGCCAGCTACACACCTTGGCCTGCTGCCCCCACATCTCTCTGAGCAGGTGATTATCTCAGACCTGTCATAACGACAACACCACTGCTATTTTCATCTGAAATCAAAGGACCAGCTAACTTTTAAAAAAATTGCTTCTTAACTAAAGGAAGGGGCACCCTCATTTCACACACAGTTCCATGTTGTTACTTGCAGTTCCTTGAATTATAGCAGCGCACTTATTAAAGCACACAGCATGCGAGATCTTCCATCGCCCAAAGGCTTGACCAAATCCTGCTAAGCTTTGAGTTTACAAGACCAATGGGCCCTGTCAATGAGTGATTTACAAGAACGGGTCTATTTTTAAAAGCTGCAGCTCGGACGGAGCCTGTGAATTTAAGCGACGGAGAGAAAAGACTGATCTGTGAAGAAGAAAAGCACATTGGCTTGCTTCTACTTACAGCGCTCATCAAGGAGTCCAACACACTGACAGCGAATGCTGTCCCGCACGCGAATGGCTGTGTCAAATACAGCTCAGTATCTGGGTCATCATCGTCATCTTGGTCCAAGAATTGAACGTTCGAATCATTCACTGGAGGGATCAAAGGAAAGACAATATATCAGCACACATTGAATGGCCGGGGAGGGATATAAACGTATGATGGGTCTTACTGAGCAGTCAATGGCCGCTTTTAAAAGCTGGGAGATTGCAATCTCTTGAACTTTTCATTCTAATGTATCTCATATTTCAGTGCAAAGTATGGCAAGCAAGTGGAAGTTATTCTCTCTTTTGAACTCTGTCTTCAAAGAGTAAATCTAGCAAAAATAAACATTTTGAAAGAAGGTTTGATCTGAAGCCTTGTTTTGATTTCCCCCCCCTCCTGCCCTTCTCAGACTTTCCGCGAGAGCTGTGGAAAGAACTGTCAGTTAGCATGACAGAGGCTGATAAATAGACCGAAGCTGTAGAAATGAACTGCGAGCAAAAATACTATGGAAACAGCTGCAAGGATAGAGCAGTGAGGTCAAAGGGCAAGAGATGCTCTGTGAAAATAATAATTGTTAAAAAAAAATTTAGAAGGACACAACCAAGGCAGCCAACTTCAATCATAGCCAGCAAAAGAAAGACACCGACAGTGGAGAAATCTCTCTCAGCCAAATGAAAAGAGGAGCTGATGAGCGAGGTGAGGCTGTGACCAAAAGGAGAAAGGGTAGCTTACCCAACTCAGTTATCATTGGGATGTTGGCTCCAATGTTTTTTTCCTGACTGAATGAAACCAAAGGGAGCAATTTGCCAGGTTTAACTAATGATGAATGAGAAATTGGTAAACAGGAGAGTACAAAGACACAAGGAAGAGAACACACAGGTCACACTTTCAAAAGCACCAAAATACAGAACCAGTACATTCAATATTTACCATCACAGTTTATTAAGTAAAGAACAGGATTTCATTAGACATAGACATAGAAAATAGGTGCAGGAGTAGGCCATTCGGCCCTTCGAGCCTGCACCACCATTCAATATGACCATGACTGATCATGCAACTTCAGTACCCCATTCCTGCTTTCTCTCCATACCCCTTGATCTCTTTAACCACAAGGGCCACATCTAACTCCCTTTTGAATATATCTAATGAACTGGCCTCAACAACTTTCTGTGGTAGAGAATTAACTAGGTATCAAAGGCTTAAGCATACATTATCACAATATAAAAGCTTCTCAAACCCTTGAGGAACCACCTTATGTACCTGTTAGCCATTAGGTAAGGTTTCTTTTCTAAATACCCCTTCAATTTTCTCTCTTTCTTTCCTCAAGGCAGCAAGCTATGGTCCCATGGGCACTGCCCATCTAGCAAGGCCTCACCCCATGTGGCAATTCATGTTTGAGCCCAGTGAGTAATTAGGGGGTGTCACAACCAAGTCTGCTCTTGTGCTCATCACTGTCAACATATGAATGTTGAGGCAAAAGACACTGCATAGTGACCAGGAGCAGGGACACTGGTCACCTTTCAGGGACCCTAGCTCACCTCCCCCGCCCCTCCCTAGTCACGCCAGCTCAGATCCGCTGACAGCACAGACCAGGCATACGGCTGGGGACCTGCCTGTTCTGAGCGACTCCCTCCTGCAGCCGGCAGTGGAAGCACCAATGTGTTCCTTCTCCCCACAGAAAACACAATACTTTTACAGAAAGAGCTTGTTGTCCTTGAAAGAAAAACTTCAAAGAAGTTATTATTATGAAAATTACCATTGTCAGTTCGCTTCTGTCAGCAGAAATCACACGTCAGGTACGTATAAACAACCCCTGCCAAAAAGCGCAATACTTAATAGTCAGGTGCTCAGCGACTTGCTTTGCAACTGAGCATACAGATTATGCGTGTCAGTCTATGTGAACTTGAGAAAAATACCAAGCATGCGATTCGCACAGTGTGAATATTTTGGGTTGGGAGCACGCTATTTATTGTCCACACTCTGGTGACAGCTCAAGGCTGATGTTGGGGAATGATTAAGTAATGGTGGCCTTGACGCCGGGGAGAACATGCACAACCCAGGACATCCATCTCTGTTTACCAGAGGAGACCTGCTGTCTTGGCAGAGAGATGCTTGGCTCACGTACCCGGCCAGTAATGGATTTTCTCAGCTCAGGTGCCTCCTGGCAGGAATTCAACTCGGGAAAGAATGCCAATCTGGAAGATACTGGTGCCTGCAGCTGATGCCAGGTCACTGCTGAGGCACTAAAGCTCTCCGTTAAATACACATTTTGGAAAACCCTTCCAACAACGAGATAAGATTTTTTTATTATCTTGTGGAAGCAATACCCTATTTATAAGTCAAAATGAACCAATAACTGACAGGTTATGAAGGTCACCTCACAAGCAGAATATCTGTCTGTTTATGATTCGGGTATGATGGCAGTTTTCTTTGAACGCTGTGTTGATACTCATAAGAACATAAGAAATAGGAGCGGGAGTAGGCCATACGGCCCCTCGAGCCTGCTCCGCCATTTGATAAGATCATGGCTGATCTGATCATGGACTCAGCTCCACTTCCCCGCCCGCTCCCCATAACTCCTTATCCCCTTATCATTTAAGAAACTGTCTATTTCTGTCTTAAATTTATTCAATGTCCCAGCTTCCACAGCTCTCTGAGGCAGAGAATTCCATAGATTTACAATCCTCTGAGAGAAGAAATTTATCCTCATCTCAGTTTTAAATGGGCAGCCTCTTATTTTAAGACTATGTCCCCTAGTTTTAGTTTCCCCTATGAGTGGAAATATCCTCTCTGCGTCCACCTTGTCGAGCCCCCTCATTATCTTGTACGTTTTGATAAGATCATCTCTCATTCTTCTGAACCCAATGAGTATAGGCTCAACCTTCTCAACCTATCCTCATAAGACAACCCCCTCATCTCCAGAATCAAACTAGTGAACCTTCTCTGAACAGCCTCCAATGCAAGTATATCCTTACTGTATGCAGTATTCCAGGTGTGGCCTCACCAATATCCTGTACAGTTGTAGCAGGACTTCTATACTCTTTTATACTCTATCCTCCTTGCAATAAAGGCCAACATTCCATTTGCCTTCCTGATTACTTGCTGTACCTGCATACTAACATTTTGTGTTTCATGTTCAAGAACCCCCAGGTCTCTCTGTACTGCAGCACTTTGCAATTTTTCTCCATTTAAATTATATTTTGCTTTTCTATTATTTATGCCAAAGTGGATAACCTCACATTTTCCCACATTATACTCCATCTGTTAAATGTTTGCCCACTATGATAGAGAAAGGGGTACTATCTGGCATGCAATGAGTCATGTCATGTACCCATGCTGCACGCGTGATCAGGCCATCACTATACTACAGCTAGCCTGGATTGTAGACACAGAGAATAATTCATCAGTTGGAGTGGCAAGCACAAGATGAAAGATCCCATTGGTCAAGATTATACATCTCCTCAGCTGCAGCCAATCTGTGAGAAGGTGGGTATGAAAATATCGGTGCATTATATCATTATCAGAAAGGTCATTGTTAATTCGATCATATACAGAGGCTCCAGGTTCGGGTTAACAAGAGATTAATTTTGCTTATAGGCATTGACGTTCAGTTGGGAATACAACACGAATGCATTGGGAATGTTGAATTTCAGGATTCTTTTTCCATTTTCCCATAGAATGGATCTAGATACGAGTTATTTTCAAATATTAAAGCTTGCTTTAAAAGGTTCAGCTTCTCAGGACAACTCCATGCTGGCATGTCAATCTAAAATCAGATGAAAGGTGATTAATATACCAGCTGGCTGTTGTTTCCCCCAGAGTCTAAACATGAGGCAACTTAGTGACTCGTCTCTGTAACTGATGAACACCTCACACCTGTTTGTGTTGAAAAAAAATGTTTGATCTCTTCCTGGCAGTTCAGAGGTCAGTCTGTTTTTGGAAGCGGGATGCTGCATAGGCAAAAGGCTTCAAAACACAGAAGACTGGAAAAAAAGTAAGTTCTGGCCCCGAGACTGTAGGACAGAACTTAAAGGAGTTATCCTGTTAAAGTTGAGTAAAACGCCTCACTGAAGTGAGACCACGTTGTGAATTTATTATTTTTATATATCATTACACGAAGCCAAGTTCACTCTGATCTTAACTATTGCTATATACTGTGAAATAAAGCAGCTTAATGATTCAAACAAAGCTTTGCTTCATCTAGTTTAACTTAGTCTGCCTTTTAGAGGGATTGAAGAAATATGCATGCAAAAGTCACGAGATCCAATCCAACTACAGTGTCAGCTGTGGCTCAGTGGGCAGCACCCTCGTCCCTGGGTCAGAAGGTTGTGGGTTCAAGTCCCACTCTAGGGACTTGAGCACCATAATTCTAGGCTGACACTCCAATGCAGTGCCGAGGGAGTGCTGCACTGTCAGAGGTACCGTCTTTCAGATGAGATGTTAAACCAAGGCTCCGTCTGCTCTTTCAGGTGGATGTAAAAGATCCCATGGCACTATTTTGAAGAAGAGCAGGGGCGTTATCCCCAGTGTCCTGGCCAATATTTATCCCTCAATCCAGATAACAAAAAACAAATTATCTGGTGATTGGTTTGTGGGAGCTTGCTGTGCGCAAATTGGCTGCTGTGCTTCCCACATTACAACAGTGACTACACTCCAAAAGTATTTCATTGGCACATCTGGTGGTTGTGAAAGGTGCTATATAAATGTACATCTTTTTAAATAACAAGGGGGTTTGGTATAGATCCTAGTTTGTTGTGCAAGTAAAAACAGGAGCTTCAGTGAGTCAAACATAGAAAATAGGTGCAGGAATGGGCCAGTCGGCCCTTCGAGCCTGCATCACCATTCAATATGATCATGGCTGATCATGCAACTTCTATACCCCATTCCTGCTTTCTCTCCATATCCCTTTAGCCATAAGGGCCACATCTAACTCCTTTTTGAATATATTTAGTGAATTGGCCTCAACAGCTTTCTGTGGTAGAGAATTCCACAGGTTCACAATTCTCTGAGTGAAGAAGTTTCTCCTCATCTCGGTCCTAAATGGCTTACCCCTTATCCTTAGACTGTGACCCCTGGTTCTGGACTTCCCCAACATGAGGAACATTCTTCCTGCATCTAACCTGTCCAATCCCGTCAGAATGTTATATGTTTCTATGAGATCCCCTCTCATTCTTCTAAATTCCAGTGAAAATAAGCCGAGTCGATCCAGTCTTTCTTCATATGTCAGTCCTGCCATCCCGGGAATCAGTCTGGTGAACCTTCGCTGCACTCCCTCAATAGCAAGAATGTCATTCCTCAGATTAGGAGACCAAAACTGTACACAATATTCAAGGTGTGGCCTCACCAAGGCCCTATACAACTGCAGTAAGACCTCCCTGCTCCTATACTCAAATCCTCTTACTATGAAGGCCAACATACCATTTGCCTTCTTCACCGCCTGCTGTACCTGCATGCCAACTTTCAATGACTGATGCACCATGACACCCAGGTCTCATTGCACCTCCCCTTTTCCTAATCTGTCACCATTCAGATATTTTGCCTCCCGGTTTTTGCCACCAAAGTGGATAACCTCACATTTATCCACATTATGCTGCATCTGCCATGTATTTGCCCACTCACCTAACCTGTCCAAGTCACCTTGCAGCCTCTTAGCATCCTCCTCACAGCTCACACTGCCACCCAGATTAGTGTCATCTGCAAACTTGGAGATATTACATTCAATTCCTTTGTCCAAATCATTAATATATATTGTAAATAGCTGGGTTCCCAGCACTGAACCTTGCGGTACCCCACTAGTCACTGCCTGCCATTCTGAAAAGGACCCATTTAGTCCTATAAAGAGAAGCCTCTCTGATTGCTGTTGGGAGTGGCTGAAACTGCTGAACAAAAAGTAACTACAGCAGACCGAATTCTTAACAGGGAGAAAACCTCAATTGTAACAGCTACACTTCATGCTGTCAAGTGTTTTCACCCTCAATGGAATTGTCCTCAGGATGGAATCTTCACAAAATCAGGCCTGGATATCGATAAGGCTTGAATAAAACCAAAATAAGCTACACTCAACTTAAGGATGACTCAACTTTGTTATGTTCCATCGTGGTTTGTGCTATCACTTGCCACCAAGCGCAGTAGATGACGTTCCAGTCCAACTATTCAAAGGGCAATTGGATCAATTGCTGATTCAGCGAAGAGCAGGTTCCGGTCAGGAAATGGCGCAAGGAATAACGGTGAGATAAGGCCCCAAAACAGAGCCAACGGGATTGGCTGGATGGACTCGTCTGGTTTCTACATTCTTAAGTGTTAAAGTCGAGCTGCGACTCGTGAATGAACAGCACCATGTGTAGCTTCAACAAGAATACAGGACCATTGAATAAATTGTCTTCGCTAAATCTGCTGTATTACAATAAAAGTAAGTTCTCTCTTTGTTTTGTGCGTAGTATCCGAATTGTAACTATTCTGTTAAAGCCCACTGAAGAAAGTAATTAAGAAGGAAGAGCTACAACACTTTTTAGACATATTCAGTTCATTCAAAGCACATTCGGCCTGATGACTGATTTTCTGGGAATTTGACCTAAAAAATAATATAAATAACTTTTTTTCAGGGGCTTCTTAAATTAAGCATCTTTTCTCCAAGAATAACCTGCTGTTATTCCTTTGATATATATTGTCTACAGTTGCCTTTCATGTTGTTCTTAATTAGGTTCAACCAACCTTTCATCTTAACTTGATTTCCACTCTCTAATTTTTTTAATGACCTTTGTGATAGGCAGCTGCACTGGACACGGAAAATGCTTCAGGTTCGACATCAAGTGCTCCAAGGTTAGGTGGAGCAAAGGTAATGAGTTAAGAGGATTTAAAACTCCCTCTTATTCTACTAACAATGGGAGCTAGTTGCCTCTGTGTGCTACGTGTAGTAAAATCAGAAGCTCTCTCACGACTTCACGACACTACTGTACATAGGGACTCTCTCCCCACGGGCCTCAAAACAGTACCCTTACTGCAACATTTCTACTTCCCGCACTAACTATCCCCATGTGGTCAGCCAGTATTGCATCATGGGTCATTTTAGACCCATGCCCGCAGGAAGTGGGCGGAGCTACCCAAACTCACTTCACTTTGGGTCCCTTACAGCCAATAGGGTGACAAGACCTCGGTCTGCGGTGAGTTTGAACCTTGACCTGAAGGGGAAACGACAATGGCCCAGAATCTGCTCCGCGCGCCGTGTGTTTCCTCATCCTTCAGCCCCAATTATTTTTGCTCCGCAAAGTGCTGGAATTGTGAGCTGATGGCAACGGGGCATCTGGGACCTTGCTGAATGATGGGGCTAAAGCTCCCCAACACAATTAGGTTAAAGGACAGAGAAAGAAACATAGTGAACATCAGAGAAGGAAATTGGATGAATTAAAGTCAAATTAGATACAGAAAGAGAAATAAAGAGAGGGAACGAGATACTGGATTAAGAGAGGGCGAAAGAAGAGACAGAAAGGAAAAATAAGAAAAAAAATGTAAAATTAAAAAAAAACTCTCAGAACAATTTACTACCTGTAGGAGCGAGACAGTTTCAATTGTTCCCAAGACAGTTTCAATTGTTGCCTTTCTGGGCCTCCAAGGTATATTTTCATGTCAGGACCATAAATCACCTCACTAACAGAGTCCTTACGCCGTGAAATAGTAGCCCTAACTTTCTGCGGTGAGTTTAATTCATATTTACAGCGCAATGCCTGGCCGATGAGCTCCCATTTTCACGAGACTAACGGCACAGCTCGTGGCGTATCTGTCCCTCGCCACAAATTGCTGGGTTGTTTACGCACTGATAACAACGTGTGCATTAAACTCGCCCTTACTTTCCCAGCAAATTCCGGGCCAGTGCATTAACTCACGATGCTACCCCGTCTCCAGCTAATGACACATAACGCTAGTGTACCTTTAGCAGGAAGTCAAAAGGTTACTGTATGTTTTCATCATGACTACCAAGCTGTGCACAATATGAAGGGAGAAAGGATTATTACAATTACTGTAGATATCATATGGCATATTTAATATATCCCAGACAGAGCATTTATCAGTAACTAGCTACAATTATCTCCTAGTGAACTTGCAGTAATCACGTCATGGTTGTTAACCTCTGGTGTAAATGCTGACATAACAAGTGACTGCACTTCAAAAAGGTAATTCATCGTGTGAAGCACTTTGAGACATTTCAGTGCAAGAAGGTGTTTTATAAATGTAAGCCTTATTATTGTTGTGGAAATGAATCAAGGACATGAAGCACATTGTCAGCACCAGCACTGAAATCAGAAAAAAAGAGTATAGAGGTGAAACATTTTGGGGATTTCTATTTGACTATGTTAGGATTGCAGCTTAATTTATATTAAAATTACAATATTAAATTGACAATCAGCTCGCAAGAGGTTAAACCCACTAACGCAGCTTTCAAGAAATGTTAATTCGATCGAGCTGAATCTGCCAGTGAAGTGTTGCTTCCCGCACATCACTACAGCTTGAGACAATTGAAGATAATTTAGACATTCCATTAACGTTCATGCCTTCTATGTTAGGATGGCCTCTTTATTTGCGGACAGGGGGATGTTGGAGGGAATCCTGACTCTTCACCTCGGAGTGATAGCTGGTTTCATTGCCGATAGTGGAAAAGGGCCGATATTTGTTCGGTCGCCCATCACAACCTTCTCCCAATTTCCCTTCCCGTTGATTTCAATGGAAAATGAAAATCGGGAGAGTTATATAACGAATGGCCATTTTGATATCGCCCGTTTCACACTATCGGCAAAAGTTACAATGGCCCCTGTTGAGTGATCAAGCTTTTTGCTCATCCAGGAAGCAAAGAGCAAAGACCCACTTGGCCTGGGAATGTTGAAGATCCAGTAAGAGACACAGACGTAGAGAGCAAGAGGATTTTCCTTAAGCGAGTGCCAATTACTGGTCAGAAAGGTTATATTTAGCCTACTAACAGGGACTGTGTGGCATTTTATATTTAACAAGGAATTTACCAAAACAATGTTGTAATTCATTGTAATTGTCACATTGCTTGATCACATTGTAAAGTGTTGATCTACTTTTGACCTCATCTGACTTAAGTGTTCATCTGACTATCTTTCGGAAGATTGAAGAAGTGTGCGTGGTAGCACATGGTGAATTATAGAATCCAGTTCATATACCAAGGAGGGTTTTTGTTCTGACCCCTGGGGCACACCATTGTATGACTAAATATTGGACGGTAAAGATCAACTGCAGATTGTAAAGGTATGTGGGACTCACTTACAGGAGAGATCGATGGCGTTGAGCCCGAGAGATATGTAACAAAGGCCCAAAATTTGCAACAATGCCATATCGTAAATAACATCAATTATGGCAGTAATTTCACAAACATAATTGATAGACTCCAAGTCACATCATCAGACATAATCCATTTGTGATGGCACTGTGTGACAGCGTAATGAAAATTTATCCTAATATCTGCTCGAGGGCCTATTGTAATATTTAGAAACACATTTCGGATGTTGCAGTAACACTGGCCAAAGTTTGAAAGGTGACTGTTTTCAGTTTCAAGAAAATCCATTTAAACACACTCGATTGAGATTAGGTCAGCACTGCACTTTCCCACCTGATCTGGAAAGGGTAAACGCGTGATGGGATATTGAGTCCCAGAGACTCGGGAGGTCCCTGGATCGTTCATTGGCTTGTGCTGAGTTAACCGATCTCTGCTGCAGTGGCCCACGCCATTCTTGGGATAGGGGAAGGGCAAAGCTTGGCAAGAGTTGAACCTGGGACTTTCCAGGTCTGAATAACTCAGTACCACTTCCCACATTTACCCACGGGCCATCAGGGAAGAGGAGGCAGTGCTGACCGGACTGGTTAGAGTTTCAATAATGTTCTAAGTAATATAGATTTCCTTGAAAAGTGAACAGTTGTCTTTCGACCTTTGATCAGGTAGGTTGCAACAAGCTGTACATAAACATTACAGCAGCAGCCCTTGAGCACAATGGATCTGAATTCTGTCCATATCATTGAGCAATTAGCTAGAGTACTAGTCAGTGGGAATGCCTGCCATTGACCAATATGTCTGTGCTGCAGTCCTCAAAGCTTCAGTCGTGTACTTCTATTACATTTGACCCAAGAATCGACAACATCCAGCGTCTGTCTGAGTTAGAATAGCATTGTCGAACACATTTCTACAAAAGCACTGCAAGCAAGTTCCGCGAAACATTCTCAAATCAAGGATTAAGAATATTGAGATATAAATAACTACTTATTCTTACGACACGTGATTTTACAGAGCTAAGTTCTGTTGTGAGGTGAAGTTAAAATGTATTACCAGAAAATTGGGGTGCCACCAATCTTCAAGCAATGCTCCCACTGAGCAGAGAGTGTCAATCCCCAAAATGTCTTTTATTGGACCAGGCACAAGTAAAAACAAGGATCAGCCTTTCTTGGTAAATATGGCATCTATAGACACTACTTTAGGACTGGATTTTCCCGATGTACACATCGGATGGGGCGGTAATGGCGGGGGGGGGGTGGAAGGGGGGATGGTTTCCGGGGGCGGGGGGCAGGGGGCACAGCTCCCAGCGCCCCGCCGGGCAATTAATTGCTGGTTTTGCAGGGGCACTGAGCAGCGTTGCCCGGGAGCATCGCGCGCCAGTTTTTGTTGGGCGCCAACCCTCGAGCAACCCACAGTGGTCAGAGCTGTCCCGGCAGCGGTGAGTGAAGTAAGTCATAAATGAAGTAAGTCTGATTGTTTTGTTTATTTTTATCTTTGCAATTTATCCCAATGTGGGGTGGGCAAGGTATTGGGAATGTTTTTTTGTGTTTTGTGGTGTTTTTTTCCCCCCACCCCGGAAGCGTTTCTTGGGGCGCTCCGAGGCCGGCTCTTTAGCTCGGGATTTTCAGTTGCTCATCCGGCCTTGTGCCCTAAAAGAGGTGTGGAACACCTCCCTCAGCGCTCTGCTGCACACTCGGCCCAGATGCCAAATATTGTGGCTGCAGACGCAAACGGTTTCTCGGCGCAAACTTCACCGCCCCATTACTGCCCCAAAATAAACAGAACCTAAAATCCAGCTCAATGTATGTTTGGCTTTCCTGGTATATTTCACTTGAGCAGAGTCAATGTTTGCAAATATCAGCCAAGGAAGCCTTCACTAAGGCACTGAAACTTAATCCTTTACTTCAGGTGGTGACAAACGGCAAATATCTCATTAGACTGACAAGCCAACGTGACCAACACACACTGGAATCACTCAGCACACCCTGTATGGGATTAATGGGTAAGAAAAAAACATAGTCTGCCGAGAGGAGAAAATCTGACCCTCTTACCTAGCTCAGTCATCATTGGGATGTTGGCCCCTGTGGTGACAGAGGTCTGTCGGACGAGGCCATGGACAGGACTGTTGTCTGGTGATGTTCTATCCATCCCCGGAGGTGTGAAACCTGGGCAGGGCAGAAATAATTAAGTCAGAAAATCATAAATTCCACCTTCAGGACTTTAGTTAGTTAGTAGTTTAAGTAGTAGTTAGTTGCCTCATTTAGAAAACGAAAAACCAGGTGTATTCTTGCATGGGTGCGATTCTCTGACATTCACCATGGATTATATGGGCGCATACTTTTGTGTGTGCCCTGTGAGATCCAGGGGTCCCCGTGTGATGTGCAAGTGTGAAAACCCAGAGCTTGTGATCTGCCACGTTTCTCCTTGACAGATCGCACCCATCCGCTGGAAATTCACTTTCGCTGGTGCAAGGTTGGCCTATTTGCCCAACTACTACCCAGCGAATACCCACCAAAACCTCCCGCCTGGTAAAAGCAGGCGTAGGTCCTTCTTTTCCAGCGTAAGGGTTTAAATAAATGTTAGAATAATTTTTTTTTGAATGACTTAAACATTCATTCATCTTTAAAATAAGTTCAGGTCAATTTTATCCCAGTTAAAAATGTCAAAATTTACTTTTCAAAAAGTTAAAATTTTATTTTAAATGTTTTATTAAAGGGTATTTAATTAATTTTGGACCTGTGATTATTTATTTTTATGTCAGTGGTGTGAATTTTTATTAGGTGATTTCTGTTATGTTTATGGGGCTAAATGGGATCCCCAGAAGCATAATAGGAATCGCCCATTGTCATTGGTTGGCCTGGCCCATGTGATCCCAGGGGCGCTTGCGCACACGGGTACGCCCACAGGCCCAGGAGTGCAAGTGTTGGAAGGTCCGCAAGTGAGGAGCTTTCTTGCAGTTTGGAGGCGTCCACCGGCGGCAAGCCTCTGACTGCAATGTCTGGGTGATCCAGTGCAGGAAAATCACCCCTGTTAGAGCAACTGACCTCGAGTCACACAAAGTGCAAAATACTGCGGATGCTGGAATCTGAAATACAAACAGAAAATGCTGGAAATGCTCAGCGGGTCAGGCAGCATCTGTGGAGAGAGAAACAGAGTTAACCTTTCGGGTCTGTGACCCTTCGCCAGGACCGGAAACGTTCGAGATGTAACAGATTCTTCAGGAAGGGCAAGGGGCACTGAAAAGGGGGAGTGGAGGAAAGAACAAAAGGGAACGTCTGTGATAGGGTGGAAGGCAGGAGAGATTAGCGAGACAAAGGGGACGATGGGCAAACATGAGATGGTAATGGCACAAGTTAGGAAACAAAAGATGAATCTAGATAGGGTATGAATGGTGGCATCTTCATCAGCTGCCATGGGAAAGAGAAAACAAAGTGTGGAGGGGGGAGGGAGTATTTGTAAAAAAACAGGGAGGAAAAGGAAAAAGAATATGGGCAGAGGTTATGGTCTGAAGTTGTTGAACTTGATGCTGAGTCCAGAAGGCTGCAAAGTGCCTAAAGGAAAGTGGAGTTGAGGCAAAGATCAGATCAGCCATGATCTTATTGAATGGCAGAGCAGGCTCGAGGGACCAAACGGCCCACTCCTGCTCCTATTTCTTATGTTCTTATTTCTTACGTTCTTAAACAAAAGATGAGGTGCTGCTCCTCGAGCTCGCATTGAGCTTGGTTGGAACAGTGGCATCATAGGCAGTCCCGCGGAATCGAGGAGGACTTGCTTCCACTCCCAAAGTGAGTTCTCTGGTGGCTGAACAGTCCGATACGAGAGCCACAGACCCTGTTACAGGTGGGACAGACATTCGTCGAGGGAAGGCAATGCAGGAGACCACAGATGGAGAGCTGGTCATGCAGGTTTGGTTCAATGGTAGTGGTGCAGATGAAAATTATTGATAGTTTTTTTTGCTGGAAAACCATACTTATATAGTACGAGTACAGTGTTCGCAGAGTTGGAAAAATGTAACTTTTTCTGTGCTGCATCTACAAAAGGATCAGCTTCAAGTCGAGAAGCTGAAAAGTAAAATGCTGTAGTAAGCCCTCATTATAAAGCTCTGTGATGTGCCACAGTTTCTGATGCAACATGCATTGCTGATAAATAAAGTATACACAAACTCCCTGAATTGCAAGCGTCCCTCCACTGGAACATGTTTTTTTAGATGGCTCCCGAAGGGAGTGTTACAGTGCGGGGCTACAGTACAAAGGATGCTGCCAGCATCTTAAGTTCAGAGAAGTGACATGTGCTTTCAAGGCAAACAAACCCCCCCCCAAAAAAAAATTGTTAAGAATTCTAATAGAAGTGATGAGCATCAACTGATCAGACATTCCTCAATTTGGGAATAGGCGAGGAGCCAACTCCTGTGGCTTTGTTAAACCCAGTTCCTTTCCCCCATTTCCCAATCTTTGTCGATCAGCAGCTCCGTGCCGTAAGATTTTACTCCAAACTCATTTTGGGTTTGGTGCGTGCATTAATGTTTCAACAAACAGACACGCCCACTCACAGCAACCTGGAATAATCACATCAATAATGGTCACTTGGTACTTATTCAATATTTACCGCTTCCCGTCATGTCGCAGATATTAATTTTACATGTTCTCCATTTTGGTAGTACCACAGAGAACATAAAACCCTTTTTTTTTATCAGAAATGTTAACACTCAGAGGCCTAAAAAAACACACAAACATGTCATTTCTTTGAAGTCATAGAACTTGACATTTTTCATTTTCCATGTTGACAAGTCAACACCTAAAGCCAGTAATGCTGTATACATAATACATAGACTTCAGGTTTGTGTAGAGAGGGCTGCGGGCCATTAGTTAATGCTGACACGATAAAACCAGGCTGCTGCTTTTTGAATTGTTAGCTTTAAAGAACTGATCTCAAAAGTTATTTTTTAACAAAACACATTCTTCCAATTGTGTGTGTTTTTTTAACCAGTAAAACTACCTGAAATCACTCCTTTCAAATGGAAATGTTCCCCAAACATTAATTACATATTTTGTGTGTCCAAAAAAGTCTTTAAATGAAGAATAGTATTCAATTGAATGCTGAGGATGAAGCTTCTGTTGAGTGATGAACACTCAGGAGCTGGTCGGCTTCAGTTAAGTCAATCAAAGCGTAACATTTATTCAAGACTCGTCTTTGTTAAATAACTTGTGTCAACAGTTGTTGTCGCAGGTGCTCGGTAATGTATCTTTCTGGATTCTAGTAACAAAAAGCAAGCGAGGGCCTGCATTGTTTTCATGCAAATTGCTTGGCTGCAGTTTTGTTCTCTATAAGCTCGAACTCCGTGTGGCTTGAAAAGCTCAACTCACACAAATTGCCTGTAACTACAGGAGAATAATACACAAAGGAAGAGTGAATGAACGAGGAGGTCAAAATACCTGGAAACAAAACCATTTACATCACTAAACGAGAACAAAATGAAATGTGATTGTGAAAAAGAAAAAAAATTGAACACCTGAGCAGGTCGGAATTTGATTTCTAACACCGTTCACCCGTTGCCTTATTTCAAACAATTGTTTCGTATATAATTCTCTTCCTGTCTCAATAAAAATGAAGTTACTTTGAATTGTGAATGCTGCCAGATTCATGTTAATAAACAAGCGATCTTTAAAATCTCCAGAAAAATCAATGAGCAATTAACACATATATACTAACTATTACGCAACACTTCTGCATCATTTTGAGACCAACATTTCACAGTCTGTCCAACGCACATTTAATATTCTTGGTGCCATTAGAATAATACAGTATAACCTCCACGCAGATATAATATGAAACATGTTATTTGTGTGGTTGGAAAGTACAGAAGAGTCCACGGCACTTCTGTTTTATTATTACTTAGACCTACTTGAGAAAAGTCTAACCATTTATTGCTTTTAACACTTTAGCCCACAGAGGATTCCTGTACAAGATGCTGTCTCATTCTATATAATGCAGTGTTCCGGCTCTACAACTCCCCTGTTGTTCGAGACTCTTAGTTACTGTAGTTGTGCATGAGAGCTAATATGGAAATAATGAAAAAGGAAGTTGACAGTGTGCCTCTGTAGTATTGGTGACAGCCACCCCAGAGTGTCTGAAGACACGTTTATGGGAGGACACAGATCAAGGCACCGACTGACATATTTTAAGATGGTAATCATCGCAGGACGCTCGGCAGATAGTGAACTAAAACAATTGCGGGATCGAAGAACAATCAGTGAACATCATGATAAATAAAACTCAATGACTGGATTAAATACTTTTTAATATCACATTAGTATCTGCTGAAACATAAATTATGCAAATTTCACACCAAAGCTTATGTGAAAATTATGCAGATTATAACTTGATTAGGCTTTTATCATGAGACCCAATTTGGCTTTTTTATCTATTAAGCTCCAATAAATGAGGCATCTGAATCGGTCCCCAGAGCTGCTGCAGTAATAACTACACTAGCAGTTATTTCAGCTTTTGATATTGAAGTAGTTCCACATGTACAAAGAGGGGGCGGGGGGCAAGAATTGCTCATTTTAATGTACAAGTTTACATTTCAGATACTATAATCCAAAGTGGCTCTGACAAATCTTGAACACGGGCGGTGCTGCCAAGGCACCTGGTGTATCGCAGAATATACATAAAGTAACTAGACATTAACACGGATTTAAGTACAGGTGATTGAAACACAGACCGACGGACTTGCTGCCAGAATGGACTATCAAATGGTAATGTAGCTGCCGTTCAGTTGAACAGCTCCATGTTGGGGCATGAAGTCATTTAGAAACTGCTGGGGATTAGTTTAATCTTCGTTGATTCCTCTCCTAATGAAGGCATCTCACAGTCACAAAGAAGATTAAAAATGCAGCTGCTGAAGGAGAAGAAGGGTCGTATAACCAACTAAAAGTATGTTTAACAATTGCATTCACAATAAGAAGAACAATGTTGTGCCCTAATTAAATATTGACTCAGATCATTTCTTTTCTGGGGTATTAGCTCTTCAGTGAAGAGTCCTTGGCAATGCCAGGAACAGGCTGCTTTGGCAGTACTGCAAAAGGCAGTGTGGACTGCAACTTCTGTGCTATAGGATCTACTTTGTTGAAAGAATGCAGGGGCGGTGGGGGGGGGGGGGAGACGGTCTCAAATTCCTGTGAGAAATGGACCTCATTCTCTCAACCCTGTCCGTGTTATCGACTCATTCCTCATCTGGGTCATTCAATGGAGGAGCTGACCTTTCCATGTTACACACTGGACTCTTGTTTTGCTAATTCTCGTGCATTCTTGATGGCATACACAGGGCAGAACATGAACTGGATCTCCCCTGGGTCCCGTCTTTTTGGAACTCCTAGCTTAATATGGAGATGAAGGTTATGTATGGGTGATGAATTATATGCGCGCACACAAAAAGCATTGCTCTTGCAAAGACATGTTAAGAACGGCTTGATGTTGCAGACTAATACAGATTATATTACACACGCCAAGATGCCAAAGCAATGAACTGCTGGAAGAAATTTTACATCGCTCCAATCAATCCATTTTAAATCTTCAAAGGCAAAACTTGCAGTTCTGCAAAAAGTTTCTCTTGCAAACCTTAACATGAATTTCATTTCAGCTAATTGTGTTTGAACAGGTTTTAGCATTGGGAGCAAGACTTGGAGGAGGAGTAAAATGGAAGAAAACCATTGCCACTTCCTACTGGTCTTGCTTTCCCTGTTTACTCTCAAAAAACCTTTCCATTAAATTTAACGTTCAGAGGAATTCTCGGTTCTCATGGTGCACAGTCTGATGCAAAGTTACCATAAAGTTTGGTATTACGACATAATTCTTCGACTAGTGGCAAGAGATCTTTTACAACAACTTGTATTTATATAGCACCTTTAATGCAGTAAAACGTCCCAAGACGCTTCACAGGAGTATTATCAGTCAAAAAATTTGACACAGAGTTGCATAAAAAGAAATTAGCGCAAGTGATCAAAAGCTTGGTCGAAGAGGTAGGTTTTAAGGAGCTTCTTGAAGGAGGAAAGAGGGAGAGAGGTGGAGAGGTTTAGGGAGGGAGTTCCAGAGCTTAGGGCCTAGACAACAGAAAGCACGACCACCAATAGTTGAGCGATTATAATCAGTGACGCTCACGTGGGCTGAATTAGAGGAGCGCAGGCATCTCGGGGGGTTGTGGGGCTGGAGGAGATTACAGAGATAAGGAGGGGCGAGGCCATGAAGGGATTGGAAAACAAAGATGGCAATTTTGAAATCGAGGCATTGCTTAACCGGGAGCCAATCTAGGTCGGCGAGCACATGGGTGATGTGTGAGCGGGACTTGGTGTGAGTTAGGACACGGGCAACCAAGTTTTGGATGACCTCAAGTTTACATAGGGTAGAACATGGGAGGCCAGCCAGGAGTGTGTTGGAATGGTCAAGTCTAGAGGTAACAAAGGCATGGATGAGGGTTTCGGCAGCGGATGAGCTGAGGCAAGGGCGGAGATGAGCGATGTTATGGCGGTGGAAATAAGCGGCCCTAGTTATGTTGTGAATATGGGGTTCAAAGGTCATTTCAGGGTTAAATATGACACCAAGGTTGTAAACAGTGTGGTTCAGCTTCAGACAAATGTTAGGGAGAGGGATGGAGTCAGTGCCTGGAGAATGGAGTTTGTGGCAGGAGCCGAAAACAATGGCTTCGGTCTTCCCAATATTTAATTGGAGAAAATATTTGCTCATCCAGAACTGCATGTCGGACAAGCAGTCTGACAATTTAGAGGGGTCGAGAGAGATGGTGGTGAGGTAGAGCTTGGGTGTCGTCAGTGTACATGTGCAAACTGACGCTGCGTTTTCAGATGATGTTGCCGAGGGGCAGCATATAGATGAGAAATACGTCCACTTGAGAGGGAAGACAGGATCTCGGTTTAACGTCCCATACGAAAGACAGCTCCTCCAACAGTGCAGCACTCCCGCAGTACTGCCCTGGAGTGTCAGCCTAGATTATATGCTCGCGTCTCCAGACTTGAAACTAGAACCTTCAGATTGAGATGCAATAGAGCTACCACCGAACCAAGGTTAGAGAAACTGCCCAATTTTAATTTTGCCTGAAATTAATGGAAATGAAATCAAACAGTTTCTCCAATGGGTGGCTGATCCACAACACCAGACCGATGCCTGAGCAGAAAGTTGAAAATCTACGCCTGAGTCAACCACATCATGTGGGTCTGGTGTCAGATGGTGGCCAAACTGGGAGCAGTGGCAGGTTCTATTCCCTGAAGGAAATTCATGAATCATAGAAACATAGAAAATAGGTGCAGGAGCAGGCCATTCAGCCCTTCTAGCTGAACATGAAACTTCAGTACCCCCTTCCTGCTTTCTCGCCATAACCCTTGATCCCCCGAGTAGTAAGGACTTCATCTAACTCCCTTTTGAATATATTTAGTGAATTGGCCTCAACTACTTTCTGTGGTAGAGAATTCCACAGGTTCACCACTCTCTGGGTGAAGAAGTTTCTCCTCATCTCGGTCCTAAATGGCTTACCCCTTATCCTCAGACTGTGACCCCTGGTTCTGGACTTCCCCAACATTGGGAACATTCTTCCTGCATCTAACCTGTCTAAACCCGTCAGAATTTTAAACGTTTCCATGAGGTCCCCTCTCATTCTTCTGAACTCCAGTGAATACAAGCCCAGTTGATCCAGTCTTTCTTGATAGGTCAGTCCCGCCATCCCGGGAATCAGTCTGGTGAATCTTCGCTGCACTCCCTCAATAGCAAGAATGTCCTTCCTCAAGTTAGGAGACCAAAACTGTACACAATACTCCAGGTGTGGCCTCACACAACTGTAGCAACACCTCCCTGTCCCTGTATTCAAATCCCCTCGCTATGAAGGCCAACATGCCATTTGCTTTCTTAACCGCCTGCTGCACCTGCATGCTAACCTTCAATGACTGATGTACCATGACACCCAGGTCTCGTTGCACCTTCCCTTTTCCTAATCTGTCACCATTCAGATAATAGTCTGTCTCTCTGTTTTTACCACCAAAGTGGATAACCTCACATTTATCCACATTATACTTCATCTGCCATGCATTTGCCCACTCACCTAACCTATCCAAGTCACTCTGCAGCCTAATAGCATCCTCCTCGCAGCTCACACTGCCACCCAACTTAGTGTCATCCGCAAATTTGGAGATACTGCATTTAATCCCTTCGTCTAAATCATTAATGTACAATGTAAACAGCTGGGGCCACAGCACAGAACCTTGCGGCACCCCACTAGTCACTGCCTGCCATTCTGAAAAGTACCCGTTTACTCCTACTCTTTGCTTCCTGTCTGACAACCAGTTCTCAATCCACGTCAGCACACTACCCCCAATCCCATGTGCTTTAACTTTGCACATTAATCTCTTGTGTGGGACCTTGTCGAAAGCCTTCTGAAAGTCCAAATATACCACATCAACTGGTTCTCCTTTGTCCACTTTACTGGAAACATCCTCAAAAAATTCCAGAAGATTTGTCAAGCATGATTTCCCTTTCACAAATCCATGCTGACTTGGACCTATCATGTCACCATTTTCCAGATGCACTGCTATGACATCCTTAATAATTGATTCCATCATTTTACCCACTACTGAGGTCAGGCTGACCGGTCTATAATTCCCTGTTTTCTTTCTCCCTCCTTTTTTAAAAAGTGGGGTTACATTGGCTACCCTCCACTCCATAGGAACTGATCCAGAGTCAATGGAATGTTGGAAAATGACTGTCAATGCATCTGCTATTTCCAAGGCCACCTCCTTAAGTACTCTGGGATGCAGTCCATCAGGCCCTGGGGATTTATCGGCCTTCAATCCCATCAATTTCCCCAACACAATTTCCCGACTAATAAAGATTTCCCTCAGTTCCCCCTCCTTACTAGACCCTCTGACCCCTTTTATATCCGGAAGGTTGTTTGTATCCTCCTTAGTGAATACCGAACCAAAGTACTTGTTCAATTGGTCTGCCATTTCTTTGTTCCCCGTTATGACTTCCCCTGATTCTGACTGCAGGGGACCTACGTTTGTCTTTACTAACCTTTTTCTCTTTACATACCTATAGAAACTTTTGCAATCCGCCTTAATGTTCCCTGCAAGCTTCTTCTCGTACTCCATTTTCCCTGCCCTAATCAAACCCTTTGTCCTCCTCTGCTGAGTTCTAAATTTCTCCCAGTCCCCAGGTTCGCTGCTATTTCTGGCCAATTTGTATGCCACTTCCTTGGCTTTAATACTATCCCTGATTTCCCTAGATAGCCACGGTTGAGCCACCTTCCCTTTTTTATTTTTACGCCAGACAGGAATGTACAATTGTTGTAATTCATCCATGCGGTCTCTAAATATCTGCCATTGCCCATCCACAGTCAACCCCCTAAGTATCATTCGCCAATCTATCCTAGCCAATTCACGCCTCATACCTTCAAAGTTACCCTTCTTTAAGTTCTGGACCATGGTCTCTGAATTTACTGTTTCATTCTCCATCCTAATGCAGAATTCCACCATATTATGGTCACTCTTCCCCAAGGGGCCTCGCACAATGAGATTGCTAATTAATCCTCTCTCATTACACAACACCCAGTCTAAGATGGCCTCCCCCCTAGTTGGTTCCTCAACATATTGGTCTAGAAAACCATCCCTTATGCACTCCAGGAAATCCTCCTCCACCGTATTGCTTCCATTTTGGCTAGCCCAATCTATGTGCATATTAAAGTCACCCATTATAACTGCTACACCTTTATTGCATGCACCCCTAATTTCCTGTTTGATGCCCTCCCCAACATCCCTATTACTGTTTGGAGGTCTGTACACAACTCCTACTAACGTTTTTTGCCCTTTGGTGTTCTGCAGCTCTACCCATATAGATTCCACATCATCCAAGCTAATGTCTTTCCTAACTATTGCATTAATCTCCTCTTTAACCAGCAATGCTACCCCACCTCCTTTTCCTTTTATTCTATCCTTCCTGAATGTTGAATACCCCTGAATGTTGAGTTCTCAGCCCTGATCATCCTGGAGCCACGTCTCCGTAATCCCAATCACATCATATTTGTTAACATCTATTTGCACAATTAATTCATCCACCTTATTGCGGATACTCCTTGCATTAAGACACAAAGCCTTCAGGCTTGTTTTTTTAACACCCTTTGTCCTTTTAGAATTTTGCTGTACAGTGGCCCTTTTTGTTCTTTGCCTTGGGTTTCTCTGCCCTCCACTTTTCCTTCTCTCCTTTCTGTCTTTTGCTTTTGCCTCCTTTTTGTTTCCCTCTGTCTCCCTGCATTGGTTTCCATCCCCCTGCTATATTAGTTTAAATCCTCCCCAACAGCACTAGCAAACACTCCCCCTAGGACATTGGTTCCGGTCCTGCCCAGGTGCAGACCGTCCGGTTTGTACTGGTCCCACCTCCCCCAGAACCGGTTCCAATGCCCCAGGAATTTGAATCCCTCCCTGCTGCACCTTGTGTTTTTACAAGAATCAGGCAGCTTTCTGGGGCCAACCCACAGATTTATTGAATTCAGTTTCACAAGGTGACATGCTGAGATTTGAACTCATCAGAACATAAGAATTAGAAACAGGAGTAGGCCATTTGGCCCCTCGAGCCTGCACCACCATTCAATGGCTGATCTTCTCCCTCAACTCCACTTTCCCGCACGGTCCCCATATCCCTTGATTCCCTTAATATCCAAAAACCTATCGATCTCTGTCTTGAATATACTCAACGACTGATCATCCACAGCCCTCTGGGGTAGAGAATTCCAGAGATTCACCGCCCTCTGAGTGAAGAAGCTTTTCCTCATCTCAGTCCTAAATGGCCGCCCCCTTATTCGAGACTGTGACCCCTGGTTCTAGACTCCCCAGTCAGGGGGAAACATCCTTCCTGCATCTACCCTGTCAAGCCCTGTAAGAATTTTGAATGTTTCAATGAGATCACCTCCTATTCTTCTAAACTCTAGAGAATGTACACCTAGTCTGCTCAATCTCTCCTCATAGGACAATCCCCCCATCCCAGGAATCACTCCTTAGGTAAGGAGACCAAAACTCATACCCTGTGAGTTGCTAGTCCAGTGCCACAACCACTGGGATACTGTATCATTTGAAATATTTTACATATTTTGATGTAATAAAATGGAAAATAGAAAACAAAATCAGAAAAACATATAAATTGTAAGACTTTACAGAATGGGCAGTTCCCCGACAAGGAATGGGAAGCCGAGAATGGTTCATCTCTCACTTCGCAATGTGGCTGCAGACTTTAGACCCAACATTTTATAGAAAACCTTCCTGATTGCTCAGTATAAAATGTACGGAAAATATCCAGGAATGAGACCAAAAAACACCTTTCAACAAATTCGCAACTGGTGCCATAGCAACACTAACTGAATCAGCAAAGCCATATAGATTTATTTTTGTGTGAGTGATTTTGTTACAGAGAGATAGAGAGTGAAAAGGAGAATTAGGGACAAGGAACGGAAGTGTGCAAGAGCCAAATGGAGTTAGAGATAGGGGAGAGAAAGTGTGCAAGGGCCGAGTGTGAGGTAGGGGAAAGTGTGCAAGGGCCGAGTGTGAGGTCGGGGAAAGTGTGCAAGGGCCGAGTGTGAGATAGGGGAAAGTGTGCAAGGGCCGGGTGTGAGGTAGAGGAAAGTGTGCAAGGGCAGGGTGTGAGATAGGGGAAAGTGTGCAAGGGTAGTGTGTGAGGTAGAGGAAAGTGTGCAAGGGCCGAGTGTGAAGTAGAGGAAAGTGTGCAAGGGCCGAGTGTGAGGTAGAGGAAAGTGTGCAAGGGTCGAGTGTGAGGTAGAGGAAAGTGTGCAAGGGTAATGTGTGAGATAGGGGAAAGTGTGCAAGGGTAGTGTGTGAGGTAGAGGAAAGTGTGCAAGGGCCGAGTGTGAGGTAGAGGAAAGTGTGCAAGGGCCGAGTGTGAGGTAGAGGAAAGTGTGCAAGGGCCGAGTGTGAGGTAGAGGAAAGTGTGCAAGGGTCGAGTGTGAGGTAGAGGAAAGTGTGCAAGGGCCAAGTGTGAGGTAGAGGAAAGTGTGCAAGAGTAGTGTGTGAGATTGGGGAAAGTGCGCAAGGGCCGAGTGTGAGATAGGGGAAAGTGTGCAAGGGCCGAGTGTGAGGTAGAGGAAAGTGTGCAAGGGTAGTGTGTGAGATAGGGGAAAGTGCGCAAGGGCCAAGTGTGAGATAGGGGAAAGTGTGCAAGGGCCGAGTGTGAGGTAGAGGAAAGTGTGCAAGGTCAGGGTGTGAGATTGGGGAAAGTGTGCAAGGGCCGAGTGTGAGGTAGAGGAAAGTGTGCAAGGGTAGTGTGTGAGATAGGGTAAAGTGCGCAAGGGCCGAGTGTGAGGTCGGGGAAAGTGTGCAAGGGCCGAGTGTGAGATAGGGGAAAGTGTGCAAGGTCAGGGTGTGGGATAGGGGAAAGTGTGCAAGGTCAGGGTGTGGGATAGGGGAAAGTGTGCAAGGTCAGGGTGTGGGATAGGGGAAAGTGTGCAAGGGCCGAGTGTGAGATAGGGGAAAGTGTGCAAGGTCAGGGTGTGGGATAGGGGAAAGTGTGCAAGGTCAGGGTGTGGGATAGGGGAAAGTGTGCAAGGTCAGGGTGTGGGATAGGGTAGAGAAAGTGTGCAAGGGCCGAGTGTGAGATAGGGGAAAGTGTGCAAGGTCAGGGTGTGGGATAGGTGAAAGTGTGCAAGGTCAGGGTGTGGGATAGGGGAAAGTGTGCAAGGGCCGAGTGTGAGATAGGGGAAAGTGTGCAAGGTCAGGGTGTGGGATAGGGTAGAGAAAGTGTGCAAGGGCCGAGTGTGAGGTAGAGAAGTGTAGACTGGGCAATCAGCAAAAAAAAATTCCCACACATACACACAATAGCATTGCTAGGGAAGCTTTTTTTTTCGACTTCCGTTTCAGGTGGGCAATCGTGAGATCGGGAAAAATCACATCGCCCATTTGACATCGCCGGGGTAAGGCCGAGTGGAAAATCCCCCAAAAAAACTGGACGATGTGCTGACAATCAGCAAGGACGAGACTTCCCACATCGCTGGAACATAGCCCATTTTTTTGGGCGATGGCCCCCCCCAGTGGAAATTCTAGCCCTATAGTTACAGAGAGACTTTGACAAATACGTTCGCCATGGAGACCAACTGGTTATTTGTGGCAAATGATCAGGCTCAAAATGTTCAGAGTTTCCCACTGGCAAAGGTGATGATTGTTGAATTAAATATATATATATTTAAAGAGTGTATACATAAAAATATTGCTATTTTCCTTAAATTTTTGATCTTCAGTCTGGGTCACGCTGCACTAGATCAAAAGGAAAAATGAAATGAAATGTTCATAAAAGTGCAATAATAAAACATCTGAAGTAGTTGTTACAATGAATCCAGGCACGTGGATAGCTGCACAAAACATAGTTAGCTCACAAACTTTAATCACCATAGATACAAGGTGCAAGTCATTAGCATTTCTGACACAGTATGAATAGAATATTGATCTGATTGTAAGTGGAGCTGAAGAGAAGTGATTTAACTCCTTCATTGACATGCGTATTTAAATTATAATTATACACTGTTTAATGCAGTGGAGCTTATATACTTCCTGAACTATGTGACAGAGGTTTAATATCTACTGCGCAATAATGCAGGCACAGGGCAGGTTAACAATCCATGGTCAGATGACGAACAACAAGAGTCTTCGAGGCTGATGAATGTACTTATTCCATACTCTTTACTTTGGAAATCAATAAAGCATTTTTCACATAGCTCATTCATTACTGAAACTCGAAAGGTGAGCGATGCCCTCAAAATTTGTCCTGTAATGGGTGTTGACAGGAAAGGTGACGGAAATCATTTCAAAAGTAACCAAAATGTCACAAGATGAAAGTATACAGAAACAAGTATGCAATGTCATAGTCAACCAACGGGGTCCCGTGTTCAAAGACTGATGTTATTTTAAACTATTCTAAATATTAACCTTGCAGATATATTTAGGATGGAGGTTTTGGCACAAATGTCAAGCTCTGGTCAGTTTACTTCAGTTTTTTGGGCATCCACACCCCCATATCTGTAGTGACGCTGTTGGTGGAGACTCCTCTTCACAAAGTGGAGTGGAAGATGGAAGACGCCTGTGCGCGAGTTCTTTTAACGTGGGGTGGCTGTTGCACACCAGCTACCACACAGGTTTAACTGAGAGCAAGGTCTTGGTCCAGTGGCAAGGGGGTCCAAGATAACTGGAGACCAGGCACTGTGGTATGGGCCTAGTTGCCTACGGCGAGATGTTGGCCGCAGGCTCGATGCTGAGTATCGCCCTTGATGGTCGCAAAGGTACTGTGGCAGCAGATCCCTGGTGGCATCACAATGAGATTCCTTTATTCATTCACGGGACGTGGGCGTCATTGGCAAGGCCAGCATTTATTGCCCATCCCTAATTGCCCTTAACTGAGGGGCTTGCTAGGCCTATTCAGAGGGGAAGTTAAGCGTCAACCACATTGCTGTGGGTCTGGAGTCACATATAGGCCAGACCGGGTAAGGGCGGCAGATTTCCTTCCCTAAAGTTCATTAGTGAACCAGATGGGTTTTTACGGCAATCCGGTAGTTACATGGTCACCATTACTGATACTTGCTTTTGAATTTCCGATTTATTTAATGAACTGAATTTAAATTCCTCAGCCGCCGTGGCAGGATTTGAACTCACGTCACCGGATCATTCATCCAGGCCTCTGGATTACTAATCCCACAACAGAACCACTGTGCTACCGTTCCCGTACATGTCAATGCCTGTCTGATACCGTGCCATTCTTTAGGTGGTCCTGCACAAAAGGAACGCGTGCCAGGATGATCAGGGACTGGCACTGTCCTATTGCTTGCATGTGCCAAGGTACCAACCTCATCTGCAGGCCTTTCCGATACGGTAACGCCAAATGAGAAGAGGGCCGGAAGCGCAAGAGGCTACTGAAGGTTCACTTTTCACTTTTCTCTGTATGGGCCAGAGAAACAAGTGTGCTCCTCTGGGCCCCACGAGGAAAGTTTGCGTCTCCTCTATCCTGGATCTCCCCCTCTCCCCCACCCTGAGTGTCTGCAGGCTGGCAGCTGTCTCCCATTGACCAGCAGCAGGTTAAAATGAAGCTCGCTGATCAAAATCGGCGTGGCCTCACTGTGCCGTGGAGCAGGCGGGAATCACACTGATACCAGCCGTTGCCCGCCGGAATCCCGCTCGCAGTTAAAATCCACCCCACGAAATTTCAGGAGGCGGGAAAGACTGGGAAAGTGGACAGTGCAACGAGTACTGATTTAAACGCGGGGGGGGGGGCTGCAGGGAGGTGGGAGAGCATGGCGGGTAGTGTATTGGGAGCTGAAGCAATGGCACCAATCATATTAGCATCAGTAAAGGAGAGAGTGAAGAAAGGTTGTGCAGAGAGTGCAGTTTAAAGCCAAAAGTGACAGAGGGGTGATCTATCAGCCAACAAACATTGCCTTCTATCCTGTCCAGGAAAATGAGAAAGATGTGAAAAGATGCTAAAAAGCTCCCCCCACTCCCCTGCACAAATGAGAAGGGTCTTCAATGGACTTAAACTTTATAGAGAGTTAAGAGTTACTGAGGAGAAAAAAAAAGTGTTTGCCATGAAAGAGAAAACCGATCTCCTTCGAATTGATTCCTGACAGAGGAGTTCCATTTGAGATGAGAGATTGCAAGGCCCATAGTCAGAGCAAGCCTAATGAAATGGAGCCATCAAAGGCAAGGGTTGACAGCTGTTGGGTGGGCTTTCATCTTCATGAGCTGAATGCAACAAGATTATCACCTCTCCAAAGGGCACGGAGAAGATCAGTACGTCGTGATTCACCCAGCATACTGCACGAGGGATGCAGGTTGTGTACACTGAAGGTGTGCAGACCGAAGAAAGTGATGAATGTTGAGTGGAATTATTAGCAAAGGAGCTGCTAGGATGCTATTGTGGATAATGTGGGTTCAATCTGCACTATAGCTTTGTATCGATGAAAGGGCTTTGTTCTGATTCACAGTGCACGGTGCAAGAGTCAGTTACCATCGATTTACACAAGTGAAGGTGGTTAGAGTTTGAAAAAGGAATTTAAAAAAATAACTTCCTTTCCCTGCCCCCAACAATTTCTTTGCTGTTCTTTTGAAGGTTTGAATTTTTCTGGTGGTGCCCATCATCAAACACCTCACCCAAGTAATGATTTCTTATGTGCGATTCAAAGCAGTGAGAGTTGGAAGGAGATTTGATCAACTTCATAGGATTACATAGAATGTACGGCATAGAAACAGGCCATTGGGCCCAACTGGTCTGTGCTGCTGTTGATGCTCCATACCAGCCCCCTCTCACCCCTCTTCATCTCACCCCATCAACATATCCTTCTACTCCTTTCTCCCTCATGCGTTTATCCAGCGCCCCCTTAAATGCATCAATACTATTTGCCTCAACCACTCCCTGTGGTAGCGAGTTCCACATTCTCACCACTCTCTGGGTAAAGGCGTTTCTCCTGAGTTCCCTGTTGGATTTATTTGTGACTATCTTATATTTATGACCCCTAGTTTTGGACACCCCACAAATGGAAACAACTTCTCCATGTTTACCCTATCAAACCCCTCCCTCAGTTTAAAGACCTCGATTAGGTCACCTCTCAGCCTTCACTTTTCTCGAGAAAAGATGAAGTCGGGGCGGCAGGTGGCGGGGGAACCAGATTGCGACAGTGCCCGATGGTTCTTAGCCAGACCGTGCTGGGCGTACGTGCATGCGAGAGCGTGTGTGCACACGCGTGTGGACATTAAATAAGGTAAGTTCGGGCTCAGCACTCAGTGCCACACTACTGCCACAGGACAGAGCGCCAGAGACAGCGTTCCGCTTCCGTTGAGAGGCGTACGACCCAATTCCACGTCGGGGGTGGGACTTCCAGTCCGGGCGATAAATGTCCTGGCCCCGGAAGGTTATCACCCCCCGAACAGTGCGCGAGCAATTTCGCCCTGGTCCCCAGTCTATGTGAACTAGCTACTCTCAGCCCGGTAACTGTAGGGCCACAAGAATTGCCCCCAAGCAGTTGAACTGAGGAGGGGGGCAGGTGGAAGTCATTATCATAGGCAGTCCCTCTGTCGAGGATGACACCAAAAAGGGATGAGTTCACAGGTGTTTTAATGAAGGATCTAATATTCCAGGCCCCGAACTGTATGTTGAAGGGTGGAAGATGCAGTTTTTAACGTGGGGTGGCCGTTGCACACCAGCCACCACACGGGCTTGACAGAGCTAGGTCTTGGTCCAGTGGCAAGGGTTAACCAAGATGACTGGAGACCAGCTCTGCTGCACGGATCGAGCGCGCACACATATCGCAGTGTGGGCTGGGCCCGTGCTGCCCCTGGGCCCTCACCTCATCTGGGCCCCGAACTCACGCCTCTCCTAGGCCCCAATCACATCCCTCTTACCGCTCCTTCGCCCCGTACTTTTGCGGGGGGGCTGCTGACTCAGTTTATGTGCAATTCTCCCTACAATTCAACAGACTGCCAACACTCACTGCTAAACTCACAGCCAAAACATTCATGACCTCAGGATATCCCAAAGCACTTTACAGCCAATGACGTACGTTTTGAAGTGTAGTCACTGTGGTAATGTAGGAAACACGGCAGCCAATTTGTGCACAGCAAGCTCCCACAAACAGCAATGTGATAATGAACCAATCACCTGCTTTTCTTTGCTGATGTTGGTTAAGGGATGAATATTTGCCAGGATAACAGGGATAACTCCCTTGCTCTTCTTTGAAATAATGGTGTGGGATCTTTGATGTCCACCTGAGAGAGCGTCTTAATCCTTTATATTCTGCGTTTGTAACACAATCACTGATGCTAAAGGTAGAAATGATCATGGATGCCACAAGTAGAAATTTAAGACATTAGCGGGGTGACAGTGTGTCTTGTTAGTCAAACAGAAAAAAAGGGCCTCGGTTTAACGTCTCATCCGAAAGACAGCACCTCCGACAGTGCGGCACTCCTTCAGCACTGCCCTGGAGTGTCAACCTAGATTCTGGTGCTCAAATCTCCGGAGTGGGACTTGAACCCACAACCTTCCCGCTCCAAGTGCCACCAACTGAACCACGGCAGAATAGTCACGGACGCGGATCTGCAAGGCTGGCGGGTGCCTGTTGAGCTGTACCTGAGCAAGAAAGCCAGACCCCCCAGAACAGGCATATAAAGTGAAAGATTAATTGACAAGAAGAAGGATCTGCCAAATGTAAATCTGATCCATTTCTTTTTTTGGGGGAATTCACTCATGCAAATAGAAAAGTATAAATTAGGCAGCAGAAAGTCGCAAATAACTCAGAGACTAATGAATATGCAACATCTTTAATCATCTGCCTACCATAGTTAGGCTGCAACTCGTGAAATATATTCATGCTCAGAAAACATCTGCATGATAACAGAATTGCTGTCATGTTTGCGGAATTATACCTTATTTATTCATTTAAAAGGTGAAATAGTCAACATTACAAATCATCAGCCCTCTCTTTATATTCATCGAACAAATATATTACATCAAAATAATTTAAACCCAAGTTTTATTTCACACCTGAAAAAAGACATTAACACATGATTCACCAAGGTGAAATATCTTGTGCTCATCAAGCCCCTTTTAAAAAAGTCACACCCATTCCTAGTTATATATTATATTGTCCCCGTATAGCTGGAAAGACACCTTCATGGTGTGTCTAGTCTTCCCCGCCCATTCTTCTCCCCCTCACACTTCTCACCCCCACTCCCCGCCTCACTCTCCGCCCTCCCCCACTCTCCACCCACTCTTCTCCCCTCACCCCCACTCTTCCCCCCCTGCCCCCACTCTTCCCCACCCACCCCATTCTCCCCCCTCAATCAACATAACAAAAAAACAGATTATCTGGGTCATTATCACATTGCTGTTTGTGGGAGCTTGCTGCGCGCAAATTGGCTGCCGCGTTTCCTACATTACAACAGTGACTACACTCCAAAAGTACTCCATTGGCTGTAAAGCACTTTGAGATGTCCGGTTGTCATAAAAGGCGCTATATAAATGCAAGACTTTCTTTTTTTTTAAACGCACTTCATGCCATTTCTACAGCTCTGGTAGCTGATAATTATGGTTTTGCAATTGTGCATTGGAATTATCTGTATTCACAGTGCCTTAGATCCAGTTCAAACCCACAGTGCGGAGTGCTGGAAAAGCCCAGGAACGGCATTGCAAAGTTCAGGTACACGAGAGGCAGTAAAATCCCTGGAACAGCAGTGACTACATTCCCAAATCATCCCAATCTCTTACTCTCTATTTCTATACATGTATTTTCTTTCTACTACACTGCAAGCCTGAAATAAGCATGGGATCAATTTAAATATGCAAAGAAGGGTCATGCTTCAGGACCCTTGTGCAAAATCTGTGAAAATGTGCTGTGCAAGCTCTGACTAGTTTCTCCAATGTTAAGGCGGCATAAATAGCGGCCCTTAAAGGGACCGATGGCTGCCGCTGAAGTAACGATTGGGAAAGCTTTCTATGTTTAATGTATTTGTTTCCTGGCTTCTTTGCTTAAGAATTCATAGCAACACATTGCTATTAAGAACTCATTGGTTGATTAACAAAGGTTTAACAATCACACTACACATTACCAGTTCATCCACTAGGCTCACAACTGCATGCCTCATCGTGGATGACCTGGGGTTTTATTGAGTCTTGTGAACATCACGTAACTGGCTAAACCACTCACAATGCAACAGCTCTGCAACTATTTTAGTTGAAGACAATAATCAAGTGCCCGCTGATTAAAGGGGGTGGAGGGGGACACTCCAAAAACTTTTCAGGTGTCCCCTTGTTTTTTTATTTTTTTTCCCCGCGGGCACCAAAACACAAATTATACAAGTACCCTCTGGCTAAAAGGGGGGGTGAGGGGGGCACTAAAACCGACAAACATAGACAAATTAAACTTTAAACAATAGCAATCAAATAAAAATTTGGTTGCCGGGGGTGATGGTGTACTGCAATCCCTCCGGTGCCCACCTCTCGCGGAAGGCCGTGAGCGTACCGGTGGACACTGCATGCTCCATCTCCAGGGACACCCTGGCTCAGATGTAATCGCAGAAGAGAGGCAGGCAGTCAGGCTGTAACGACCCCCTCGACCGGCTGATGGCCAGCTTGGCCAGGCCCAGGAGCAGTCCTACGAGGAGGCCTTCCGAGCTGCCCGCTCCCCTCCGCACACGGAGCATCCTCACAAGTGCATACATTACACTGTAGAGCGTGCAGGAGCAGGAGTAGTCCTCCCAACTCCATCGCCTTCCTGTGGGCCCATACTCGCCGCCCCCCACCCCCCCCACCCATCTCAATCTTCCATGTACAGAAGCTGGTCATATAAAATCAGAGCATGCAGCTCCCCGGAGCAGGGAAAATCCTGTCTCTGTCCTCTCGTTCCCCATTCGCCCAATACAGTTCGCTATTTACCCAGAGTACACAGTTGCCACGTTTCACTCACCCCTTTAACGGCTGCTCCTCTCTCTGCACCGCTCCCACTCACCACATTGCTCCTGCTGCTGCTCCCGGTGCTACAGGAAATGCTGCATCCCATGCCCACGCCACCCCAGTCTCCTCTCCCCTCCCACACAAGTCCCAACCCCCCCCACCTCCCCCAGTTCCCCCTGCCCCAACTACAATCATCCTGCCGCCCAGTCCCCAGTTTCACTGTCTCCCTCCACTCAAGCCTCAATAACCCGATCTGCAGTTCCTAATCTCCCTCCCACCCCTGACCCCCTATCTCTGACGCCCAGAGTCTTATTACCCTCTCACTCTGCCCTGAGTCCCGATCTCCTGACCCCCACCCCCACCTGGGGTGCCTTCCCCCCTCCCACATTGCGACAAGCCCCGATGGTCATAAGGCTTTCACCTCTAATGCCCCGGGCTCGCGATTGGAGCCTTGCCTGAAACCGGGCAGTTTGGCATGTGACCACTTTTGCATTAATGAGCTATTTAAATGAGGCCCACACGATCATATTGAACGGTGGTGCAGGCTCGAATGGCCTACTCCTGCACCTATTTTCTCTGTTTCTATGTGGCTCCTGACTCCCCCTCCCTCCCCTTCCCCAAAAGCACCCACTGAGAAAACAGATGTGCCGAGATTCAGCCGTGGAACGTCATATATTCCAAATCCAGGCAATGCCAAAAATCGAGGCCTATAAATCCCTGGTTTTAATACAGTTCTTTCACTTGTCCTGAATTCGGAGATTGCCCTTTTTCTCCTGAAAAAAAACCCAACCCTTGTACTTCCAATTGCTGCACAACAAAAGGAGGGAGAGGATATGGGGCTCAATGTCAGTCCTGGGCACATCCCACAGCTGGGGCAGGACTGAAGGCTCAGAGAGACACGAGGATTGCCGAGGGCCTCAGGAGGAGGCAAGGTGGGCCCCTACTGGCGGCAGGCAATGGTCGGAGTTGCTGACATGGAGATTGTAACAAATGCTACTTGTTGAGGGCAAATAAACAGTGCCAAACAAAGACGCAATCCCCCGAAGGAAGGAGCAGTATTTCCAGCCAAATGCTAATCAGCATATGCAAGATATTTATGCATTTCCTCTCCATAATAATCTTTTTCCTTGCAGTAATTCTGCAGGGCAGGGGGTAAGCTTTTATGAGTTAACACATTTAAATAATCTTTGCTGCAAGTTTCCAAACAAAATCAACTCAAATTTCCAGGCAGGGTTCCCAGTAACTCACAATTGCAAGCAATTTACTTCCATTTTGCTGCCTCCAAAAGACCTTTGACGACATTTTGATTGGCGCCATGAAGCCAAATCCCAAATCCGCACCAGGGCAATCCATAGCCAGAGGACCATGCGTTGCAAATGGAATCTCACTTGAACCTTGAGCTCAGCTATCATCACTGGGAGAGATTTGACAATTTCTGGCTTGGGCTGTTATAACTGAGCACTTCGCATCAGGATGCAATCTATCCAAAAGGTACAATCATCTGTCAGCAGTAGATCATGGAATGACACTGTCAAACGGCCAGACCTCATTCTGCCCTACAGCCCAAGCAGAAAGTATAAGAACATAACATAAGAACATAAGAAATAGGAGCAGGAGTAGGCCACCTGGCCCCTCGAGCCTGCTCCGCCATTTAATAAGATCATGGCTGATCTGACCCTGGGCTCAGCTCCACTTCCCTGCCCGCTCCCCATAACCCTTGACTCCCTTATCGTTCCAAAAATCTGTCTATCTCCGCCTTAAATATATTCAATGAGCCAGCCTCCACAGCTCTCTGGGGCAGAGAATTCCACAGATTTATGACCCTCTGAGAGAAGAAATTCCTCCTCATCTCCGTTCTAAATTGGCGACCACTTATTCTGAAACTATACCCCCTAGTTCTACATCCCTCCACGAGGGGAAACATCCTCTCTGCATCTACCCTGTCGAGCCCCCGCAGTATCTTATATGTTTCAATAAGATCACCGTTCATTCTTCTGAACTCCAATGAGTATAGGAAAGGAAAAGCAATAAAAGAACTTGCATTTATATAGCACCTTTCACAACCACAGGACGTCCCCAAGCGCTTTACATCCAATGAAGTAGTTTTGAAGTAATGTCACTGCCGTAGCAGAGGAAATCGTAGCAGCCAACTTGTGCACAACAAACTATGAGATAAATGACCAGATAATCTGTTTTAGAGATGTTGGTTGAGTGATAAATGTTTGCCGGTTAAAAGCTCCAGAAAGAACATCCCTGCTCTTCTTCATGGTGTAGTGCCGTGGGATCTTTTATGCCCATCTGAAAGAGCAAACAGGGCGTCCATTTAACATCTCATCCAAAAAAACGGTACCTCCGATAGAGCAGCGCTCCCTCAGTGCTGCACTGAAGCGCTAGCCAACATTATTTGCTCAAGTCTCTGGAGTGAGACGTGAGATTACTACCACTGAGCCAAGGTAGGATGGATCAATTGACGTAGGATGGATCAATGGAGGAACAAAGAGAAAACAAAAGTATAATTGGCCTTGCTCCTCCCTATTTTTGCTCTCCTCCAGCCCTCCCTGATCTCTATGCTCTTCTAACTCTGGCCTCTTGCGCATTCTCGATTTTCATCGCTCCAACCATTGGCAGCCGTTCCTTCAGCTGCCTGGGCTTTAAGCTCTGGAATTCCCTCTCTGAACCTCTCCGACTCTCTCTGCTCCTTTAAGACGTACCTCAAAGCCTACCTCTTTGACCAAGCTTTTGGTCACCTGTCCTAACATCTCCTACATGTGGCTCGGTGTCAAATCTTTGTTTGATAACGCTCCTGTGAAGCGCCTTGGGATGTTTTACTGCATTAAAGGCGCTATATAAATGCAACCAAGATTCACCTGGATCGTTTGATGCAGTACTGATTGTCGGTGAGGAACCGCAGTACAGCATACTCCAAATGATGGTCGGGTGTCACACAGCATCGAGCTAAATACATGTTAAAGGACGGGAAGGGAAAATTCAAAAAAAGGTTGCAATTCATTGAGTTTGGCGAGGAACACTATGTCGTAAACAAAGATATCTAAACAATAGATTCAAAAATTTACATCCACATGTACTATCAACTTTCCCATTCTAAATTGCTTTGTCCACATTTATAATGGAATCTGCATATGTAAACATGTCACATTGTAACTACATCACCCCACTAGTGGGAGAGGCTAATAACAGCATGACATTTACATAGACTTCTGCCATTATAAATGTGGACAGAGGAATTTAGAATGTAAAATGGCAGAATGTGTGACTTTAAAATGGGGACTGAGTTACATCTCCATGCCCTGGTCCAAATATCCCTACGCTCTAAACCCCACTCCACCTGATGACTACACTGGGCCATGACTCTTTATGTACAGCACCATGAGAGATTGCCTCATATTATGCATGTAAAGTTGAAATTTGGGGGCAACTTTTAACCCAACTTGCACAGTGGAAGCCATCAGGGTTACTTGCGCTCGAGTTGCTAGGAATTGACAGTTGTCTACTAAGCAGGCAGCAAGGACACCTGTCCAAGGCAGACAGGGTCCTTTGTTTACATGTGCATGTCGCGTCCTGCTGATGTCATTGGGACCCGACTGCAATTTTAACCTGCCGGATTCAGGGGGAAGCCCGAGTGGCTTTGCTGATACGGTGAAGCCAGCGGCGGGGGGGGGGAGGGAGGGAAAGGATCTATGGTCAGACGAGGGTCCAAACATAGAAACATAGAAAATAGGTGCAGGAGTAGGCCATTCGGCCCTTCGAGCCTGCACCTCCATTCAATGAGTTCATGGCTGAACATGCAACTTCAGTACCCTATTCCTGTTTTCTCTCCATACTCCTTGATCCCCCTAGTAGAAAGGACTACATCTAACTCCTTTTTGAATATATTTAGTTAATTAGCCTCAACAACTTCCTGTGGTAGAGAATTCCACAGGTTCAGCACTCTCTGGGTGAAGAAGTTTCTCCTCATCTCGGTCCTAAATGGCTTACCCTTTATCCTTAGACTGTGACCCCTGGTTCTGGACTTCCCCAACATTGGGAACATTCTTCCTGCATCGAACCTGTCTAAACCCGTCAGAATTTTCAAAGTTTCTATGAGATCCCCTCTCATTCTTCTGAACTCCAGTGAATACAAGCCCAGTTGATCCAGTCTTTCTTGATAGGTCAGTCTAGCCATCCCAGGAATCAGTCTGGTGAACCTTCGCTGCACTCCCACAAGCAGGAGCAGGTATGCCCCCACTGGCCACGCGAGGAAAGCTTAAGCCTCCCCTGGCGGAGACTGGTCCTCCCCACCCCCTCCCCATCCCAATTGCAAGAACCCCCCCCGCGGGAGGGTCCCAGCAGCCCAACCTGCCGCCTGTACCCGGGCTGCGCGATTCTCCACCACTTCCCGCCCAGGACGCACGAGAAGTCGGCCGGCGACATTCAAAGGAAGTCCAGGAGTCAAAAAAACAGCCCAGGGCCCTCACTTCCGGAGCTGCGAGCGAGTTTCAGCCTCACGATTCAGGGTTAAAATCAGATGGCTGACCTTTGCACTCAGCTGCTGCTGTTATTGCACTACCGCCCCCCCCCCCCCCGCCCCCCACTTCCCGAGATGTCTGCGCTCCTCTAATTCTGCCCTCTTGAGCATCCCTGATTATAATCGCTCAACCATTGGTGGCCGTGCCTTCTGTTGCCTAGGCCTCAAGCTCAGGAACTCCCTGCCTACACCTCTCCGTCTCTCTACCTCTCTTTCCTCTTTCAAGACGCTCCTTAAAACATACCTCATTGACCAAGCCCTTATGGCTAAAGGGGTCAAAGGGTATGGAGAGAAAGCAGGAGTGGGTACTGAAGTTGCATGATCAGCCATGATCATATTGAATGGTCGTGCAGGCTCGAAGGGCCGATTGGCCTGCTCCTGCACCTATTTTCTATGTATTTTCTATGTAAGCCCTCCGATAACTTCTCCTTATGTGGCTCGGTGTCAAATTTTTTATCGCATAATATTCCTGCGAAGCACCTTGGGACTTTTCACTATGTTAAAGGCGCTATATAAATACACGCTGTTGTTGTTGCTTGCACCAAGGCACCGAGTAAGTTCATTCTATTTCTGGAAGCAGCTGACCAGCTCTCCTGCCCCTCAGGCTGTCACTGCTCTGGGACAACTGCAGCACTCGCTGCTACAAACCTTCCTCTTGCTGCAGAGCCTGGCCTGAGGTGGCAGGTGGCACGGGGCCTCAAGTCACTGCAATCTCATTTTAGCTGTGTGCGGCGAATCTTGAAAAACAAAAGAAAATGGCCTCAGCCGTCAAGCGCTTAAACCCGAGGCGAGGGGAGACCCGCCACGCAAATAAATCTCAATCTTACGAGGCTTCCGAAAGGTTACTTTTACGATCACTCGTATCTCAAGTTAACACGGTGCCGTTCCCCCAAGTTGCTGGTTTAACATCCTGGTCCAGACGAGTGCCTCAGACTTGCACAGCCTGTCCTGGGCTGGTGGAGCGCTTGCGCTGGTCGGGCAGTGGCCACCGAGGTCTCCGATCGCAAACGCACACGGAAATGCTTTACAGCGTTAACAGGCTGCTGATGGCTTCGTTAGCAGTCACATGACAGCCAGCGTGACCCCAAAACCGGCAGCGTGACCTGCATTTAACAGCCGGGCACTTGCCGGCAGATTTATGTGGCACAGCCTCGATGGGAATTCAACCTCCCCACTGAGGTCATATGCAGAATACATACACTGTAAATTCATGGCCGACATTATATCAGTGAGTGTAATTAGCCTTGTAAATCCCAGAAAGCTGCCCCTGACAGCTACACTCAATGCTTGCAATGTTTTACGCCAGTGATCTAAGCTCACTCTACAATCATACCCTGGGCATTATGTAGCTACCCCCCGAGCTCCTTAAGCACACTAAAAGCTGAATTATGTGAGTGTTTCATCTGTTTCACTTTGATTTACCAACAGCGTGCAAACTTGACTGATGTCCATGCATTTCAAACAACAGCTAACAGTTAAAAACAGTTCAGCGGGAGGGACCTCTGCTGTTTTTTGGACATTCCACCGCCACACATTCCCTCCAGGCAAGTCAACGCATGAATTCATCTGCCACTGGGCACCATTTTATGGACTGATAAAAGGCGCTTTTGTACTTCCTTTTGTTCCATTTTCAGGAGAACATAGGGTTGGCAACTATGAACTTTTTTATTTGTTCATGTGGTGTGGGCGTCGCTGACGAGGCTGGCATTTATTGGCCATCCCCAATTGTCCTCGAGAAGGAGGTGGTGAGCCACCTTCTTGAACCGCTGCAGTCCATGTGGTGAAGGTGCTCCCACAGGACTGTTAGGGAGGGAGTTCCAGGATTGTGACCCAGCGACGATGAAGGAACGGCCGATATATTAACAAGTCAGGATGGTGTGTGACTTGGAGGGGAACGTGGAGATGGTGGTGCTCCCATGCGCCTGCTGCCCTTGTCCTTCCAGGTGGTAGATGCCGCATGTATTTTGTGGTGCTGTTGAAGAAGCCTTGGTGAGTTGCTGCAGTGCATCTTGTAGATGGTACACACTGCAGCCACAGTGCGTCGGTGATGGAGGGAGTGAATGTTTGAGGTGGTGGATGGGGTGCCAATCAAGCGGGCTGCTTTGTCCTGGATGGTGTCGAGCTTCTTTAGTGTTGTTGGAGCTGCACTCATCCAGGAAAATGGAGAATATTCCATCACACTCCTGACTTGGGCCTTGTAGATGGTGGAAAGGCTTTGGGGAGTCAGGAGGTGAGACACTCGCTGCAGAATACCCAGCCTCTGACCTGCTCTTGTTGCCACAGTATTTATGTGGCTGGTCCAGTTAAGTTTCTGGTCAATGGTGACCCTCCAGGATGTTGATGGTGGGGGATTCGGCGATGGGAATGCCGTTGAATGTCAAGGGGCGATGGTTAGACTCTCCCTTGTTGGAGATGATCATTAACTGGCACTTGTGTGACGCGAATGTTACTTACCAGCTCAAGCCTGAATGTCGTTCAGGTCTTGCTTCATGCGGGCATGAACTGCTTCATTACCTGAGAAGTTGCGAATGGAACTGAACACTGTGCAGTCATCAGCAAACATCACCTCTTCTGACCTTTGGATGTATTCCTGGCGAGTTCATCCTTTGACCTCACACCTGTTGCCCTGCTCAAACAGCCTTTATGCCATCTCCCAAATATTTTTATAACTAATAAACAAAAGTGTTCCATGAAAATGGAAACAAATCTATATTTTTGAATGCCGGTACGATCCTTCTCCCGGATTTGCTCACAGCGGGGTCCAGGGGATTCACTCTTGGAGAGCCCAGAACAGTACTGGAGGCTTGGCACCCCAAGGAGAACAGCCTACTTACATAGAATCATAGAAAATAGGAGCAGTAGTAGGCCATTCGGCCCTTCGAGCCTGCACCGCCATTCAATATGATCATGGCTGATCCTCTATCTCAACACCATATTCCCGCTTTTCCCCCATACCCCTTGTTGCCTTTTGTTTATAGAAATCTATCTATCTCCCTCTTAAATATATTCAGTGACTTGGCCTCCACAGCCTTCTGTGGTAGAGAATTCCACAGGTTCACCACAATCTGGTGAGTGAAAAAATGTCTCCTCATCTCGGTCCTAAATTTCCTACCCTGTATCCTGAGACTGTGACCCCTTGTTCGAGACTTCCCAGCCAGGGGAAACATCCTCCCCGCATCCAGTCTGTCCAACCCCGTCAGAATTTTATACGTTTCAATGAGATCCCCTCTCATTCATCTAAACTCTAGTAAATACAGGCCTAGCCGACCCAATCTCCCAATGTAGAAGACTTTTGAATTCCCTTTTTATGTCAGCTGCCAATCTATTCTCGAACTCGCTCTTTGCCCTTCTTATTTTCTTTTTCACTTCCCCCTCTGAACTTTCGATATTCAGCTGGAGTCTCACCTGTACTCTCAACCTGACATCTGTCATATGTGCTCTTTTTCTGCTTCATCTCACTCTCTATCTCTTTCATCATCCAGGGAGCTCTGACTTTGGTTGCCCTAACTTTGCCCCTCATGGGAATGTGCCTCGACTGTACCCCGAACCGTCTCCTCTTTAAAGGCCGCCCATTGTTTGATGCACCACTTTCCTCACTTGGGTCTTGATAACGTGGCCCTGTGCTCCTAAAGATAGAGAGCAGATGACACCGGACTCCAGACCCGCGGGATTGGTGCAACACAGGCAGATTCTGCAGAAAGAGGCACTCGATCCATCAGCAGACTCTCAGTTGACCCACAATGTCAACGACACCACTCCAGTGTCGACTGCGATCCTCTAATGTAAAAGCACCCGAATCCCAGTTAATTGTTTTCCTCTCCAATTCACCGAATGGCCTGTCCAAGGTTGTCTCACAGCCGATTGAAATGCCACATTCTAAATGGTGGTGGCTTTACTGCAATTTTAGAAATGTTATACAAAACACAATATTTTCATTTTTGTTGGGGCTACAAAAGGTTACTGTTGAACCCTTTGAACACTAATGGTTTCTCCCATCTGTTGATAGTATTCAAATATTTATTGTTCCATAATGGGTTAGAAGCTGCAAAATGGCATAGATAAAACACAACCTCACAGGGGCCTTGCACTTACATTGAACATTCAGACAAAAACGCTTCAGATAAATCTGCCTCTTCGCCAGAGTTGCTGCACTTTCTACCTCCCCATAATATGAAACAAGTGTCTTCACGCCTTGCAGATTCTTGAAAATGCAGGGTCCAATTCTCTAATGGCAAATGAGCTGGCTTGATTTACTCCACATCCCTTGATGGAACAATGAAAAACTTCCTGCTTTCAATTCTTCAAAGAGACACTTTCTCTGAAGCCTTCATACTTGAGCCTTCTTCATCTATCGCTGGCACCGGTCTTCTGATCTTTCAACTGGCTCCCACATTTCCATGATAGCGGCCTGCCAAAGGCCCAGGTTCATCATTTTTACCAAATAACTATTTTCTTGCAAGAACTATTCAAGCTCAGTTCTGTCAGTAGCCTGCGGCTCTTGTTGAGGTGATATTTTGGCTCAGTGCTTTCACTCTCAATCTCGGAGTCAGATAGTCCTGGATTGGAGTCTCACTCCAGAGACTTGAGGACAGAATCCAGGCTGACATTTCATTACTGTGCCAGGGGAGTGCTGCACTGCCACAGGTGCTGTCTTTTGCACCAGATATCAAACCGAGGCCCTGTAAACCCTTTCAAGTGGATGTAAAAGATCTCACCAGATAAGAGCAGGGGAGTTATTCTGGGCAATATTTATCCCTCAGCCCACACCACCAAGAACAGATGATCTGTTTTTTTAGTTTCAGAATGATGGGCAAGTAGGACCTTTGCACATCTTGTGTCCATGTACACAGCTCAGTAAAAGCTCGTGCACAAGTACAAACAGGAATCAAGGCTAGTGGAGAGCGATTTGAATTCAAAAGTAAGGAAGTGATGTTTTCATGGTACGGAGCCGTGGTCATACCCCATCTGGGGCACTGGCCATCAGGAAAGATATGTTGGCTTTGGAGAGGGTTTAACGCAGATCGACATCAATGATACTTAAAGGGTTAAGTTATGTGGACAGGATTTGGGGCAATCTGATCTAGGGGTTTAAAAACATTAAGAGGCCGAAATTATCCCTCTCAAAAAGGCCCATTATCGCCTCCGGGAGGTGCTAATGGGGCGCTAAAGGGTTTCCGCCCGGGTTTTCAGCGGGATGGTAGACACGTCATTTTCGCCTTGGCGCTGGTGCGCACGCCGATGACATCTTTGCCGTGTGCGCCGTCCCACAATCGCCCCGCGCCGACCCCTTTGCGCCCCGCGGGAGCGATGTTGTGGAGGCTGGGGCGCCCCGTCCGCTCTTAAAGGGGAGGGCCTTGTGCTGCGGCCACCATCTTTTTTTTTTTGGTCGGCTCACTTTTCGAGTCGGCACGACAATGGCGGCTGCTGGTTGGGACGGGCCGCCAACAGGCAGCTCGGCACCTCGGCTAGCCCAGCCCAATCCCGCCCTAGTGGCCAAGTGAGCGCCACTAAAGTGGCTGCAGAGCTGGCAGAGGCCCTCCAAGGGGAGGGCATCCCGCTCAGCAGCCAGTTACTATTCTATCAGGGTCCCATGTACGTACACGGGACTCGGATTTGCATTTATCATGAGGCTCCTGATGGTAGGGGTTCCATTCGCTGGCAAAACGAATGGCAGTTAGATTGCAGATCAGTGGGGGAGTGGAGCCGCCCCATCGGAATGGACAACTCCGCTCTGTACCTGTTGGTCGAGGGGGAACTCAAATCAGCCCCAGCACATGTGAATGTTTCACCACTCAAGGCACAAGCCTGACGGAAAACAGGTGAAACATCGCAGTCAAAACATAAATTTAACTGCGGGATATAATAAATATCGATGGCAGCTCGAGAGCTATATAATTAGTCATTTACTGCCCTCAGGATACAGACCTAACCTCAAACATTCAATAGGACCTTCACCTTTGCTCCTTACAATGAACTCTCGTTGACCTTTTGTTCACTACTGTACCTGGCAACTCCAGATACAGCTCCAGTACACTTTCCCGTAACTTCGTCCCACCGATTTATGTGCAAACTGGTCTGGTTGAATTCAAAGCATTCCAGATCCTTAACAACCATTCCCTAGTCAGAAATTCTTTTCCCAATTTATCCAATCAAAACCTTAAAAAAAAAGCTTCAACACAATTTTTTGTTGGATTTCTCTGCTCCAATAGCACGAGGCTTCATCAAACCTACAGGAGCGAAATTGCCCCTTTTTGCGACACCCGTTAACGACTCCCGGGACACAACAATTTTTGCCCAACGGCGTGGGGGCAGAGGGGAAGGGCGGGAGGTGAGAGCGAGTGGGGCTGCCGGCTCCGGGAGTTTGCGGAGGCGTTGTCTCGGCGGCCCTGCGCCCCACATGGCGATGATGTCAACAGTGTGCACGCCGAACCCTTACTGCCAGGTGCTGACCCCTTTCCGGCCCGCGGGGGATATTGCCCCGCGCGGCCGGTGTGAGCGGATGTCAACGTCAGCGTCGCGGGTCATGAACTCGACCGACATCCGCTCGCGGGGCGGAGGTTAAAGGGAAAGCCACCTGCGCCCCGCGCCGATGAAGGAACGGCGATATATTTCCAAGTCCGGCTGGTGTGTGATGTGGAAGGGAACTTGCAGGTGACGGGTGTTCCCGTGCGCCTGCTGCCCTTGTCCTTCTAGGTGGTGGAGGTCGCGGGTTTGGGAGGTGCTGCCGAAGAAGCCTTGGTCAGTTGCTGCAGTGCATCTTGTAGATGGTACACACTGCAGCCACGGTGCGCCGGTGGTGGAGGGAGTGAATGTTGAAGGTGGTGGGTAGCGTGCCGATCACGTGGGCTGATTTGTCCTGGATGGTGTCGAGCTTCTTGAGTGTTGTTGGAGCTGCGCTCATCCGATACTGAGTTAGCTCCTTATCGCTGGGTTCATGACGGAGTGTGGCGCTAAAAGTGGCCTCAGCCCGGGTTTGCCCGCTTAGTCACTATTTGGACATCGGGTGCGGATCGGGTTGAACTATAATACTCCAGGCTGGTGGCCTGTTGAAACCGCTGCCTGCGCTCACATTGCAACGTGGGATTACTTGTGTAAGGAGCTCAATGAAGGACGGCCGCGAGAGAACGAGAGGAGAAGAGAAAGTTCAGGTATGTTTTTGAACCAAAATAAATAAATAATCCTTCACAATGAGCTGAATAATGCAGCCCACACTGTGGTGATAAATAACAGCCTTTACATTACTCATTGTAGGCTCAGCTCCTTCTGACAAAATTCCATATTTTAATTTTACAGCATAACCTTTCTCAGTTTGAGATGATGAAACAGTGAAATTCCACACCAAAGGGAATTCAATGTTTAAAGGGAAGATTGGTGGTGTTCTATTTTAAAGTCCAAATGGGTGCAGGTTACTATTTTTATTCACGGTCGGTATAATTGTAGTCTTGAATTGCAGAAAGCAAAATAAAAGCGAAGTGCCTCATAAATCAGAACCTGTCACTTTTAACTTGATACAAAGGCTAATTAAAATCTAATTCCCTTCATTGCTTGGGCACGTTTAATGAAAAGTCGGAGTAGTACTGGAATGCGTTAGCGGCAGCATGGGTCATGACAAGCTCACGGAGTGAGCACAACAGCAGTGGACAGTACTTGTGTCCAATGCTCACCGAATGTGCACATACCCCATGTGCTTAACCAAGATAAGGGGAAGTCTGTAATTAAACCTGCAATACTGATCCATCTAACGTCTTGGCAGCGCATGTTTAGAGTAATATGACATTTTATAGGTAAAAAATGTAAAAGAAAGAAATCCAGTCAGGTAAGCTTCAATTCTTGCTCTTTGGTTTCTCCCTCTTTCTTTCCTCCTTTCCGGAGTCCCTCTGGGGGAACGATTCCAGGCTGCTGCTTAGTATCTCACCTAAATGGCCAAAGTCACTGTATGAGCCGAGACAATGTGCAGTGGTCGGCCAATCGGCCTTGGACAGTTGGCACGCAGACAGGTTCAGGTTAACTTATTTGTTCATGGGATGTGGGCGTCGCTGCCAAGGTCAGCATTTATTGCCCATCCCTGATTGCCCTCGAGAAGGTGGTGGTGAGCCACCTTCTTGAACTGCGGCAGTAGCGGTTTGGTACAACTGAATGTCTTGCTGGGCCATTTCAGAGGGCAATTAAGAGTCAACCACATTGCTGTGGGTCTGGAGTCACATATAGGCCAGGCCGGGTAATAACAGCAGCTTTCCTTCCCTAAAGGACATTAGTGAACTAGATGGGCTTTTACAACAACCCGGCAGTTTCATGGTCACTAGCTTTTTTATTCCAGATTTAATTTTAATGAACTGAATTTAAATTCCCCAGCTGCCGTAATGCGATTTGAACTCTGATCTCTGGAACATTGGTCCAGGCCTCTGGATTACTAATCCAGTAACATAACCACTGTGCTACCATTCCCGGCAGAACAATGACGGTAATTTGGACAAGGATTAGCTGCTGTTTTTTTGGCGGGAAGTGCAGATTGCTTTTTCACGTGAACTGAAACTCTGGGGGTGGAAATCAGTCGATGCCCGTTTTCGTACCCGAAGGTAGTGATGTAGCCTCAGCATGTGCCTGAACTGAGTGGGTTGAGCCCAGCCCAAAATTGGGCCTCGGCCTCAGGGGCGGCAGCTGCTCCATGCCAATGGCCCGCCCGCGGGGATCCGAAAACAGGCGTTAGGCCTCTCATTTACATACTGAAGGGGCCTAACGCCTGGTTTAGGTGGCCGCCAGGGATGCCTGAAAAATCAACCTAACCAATTTCGGGTCCGACCTCTTCCAAGTGTTCTTTGGGCACAGGACGTTGGTGTCCAGAATTGGGCCTCATTGTGCCCGTTTCACGCCTGAACAGGTGCAACAAGATTCCATTTCTAGCCCTTTAAGTTAAATTATATGAAGTAAAAATTGGGCACCACAGAAGAACACAGGGAAAGATTAAAAGCGCAATATTAAATCATTTTTCAGTATCATAATTAGTAAAACTGTGAGTAGGTAAAAATTCTAAAGAATAAAAGTGGTGGAGTACCTAACATAGTAAAATGATTTAATGATTGTTTTCTGGAAGTATTCAATCACAGGCAGTCCTTTATTACTGTTTTATTAACTAGATCAGTTTGGAGGAGGTACATGATACGTTTCGGGGACTAGAGACCAACATACAGGCATGGATTTATGAAGGGGAAACCATGTTTGACAAATTTGCTGGAGTTCTTTGAGGATGTAACAAACAGGGTGGATAAAGGGGAACATGTAGATGTGGTGTATTTGGAATTCCAGAAGGCATTCGATAAGGTGCCACATAAAAGGTTACTGCACAAGATATAAGTTCACAGGGTTGGGGGTAATATATTAGCATGGATCGAGGATTGGCTAACTAACAGAGAACAGAGAGTTGGGATAAATGGTTCATTCTTGGGTTGGCAAACAGTAACTAGTGGGGTGCCGCAGGGATCAATGCTTGGACCCCAACTATTTACAATCTATATTAACGACTTGGAAGAAGGGACTGAGTGTAATGGAGCCAAGTTTGCTGACGATACAAAAATGGGAGGAAAAGCAATGTGTGAGGAGGACACAAAAAATCTGCAAAAGGACATAGACAGGCTAAGTGAGTGGGCAAAAATTTTGCGGATGGAATATAATGTTGGAAAGTGTGAGGTCATGCACTTTGGCAGAAAAAAATTAAAGAGCAAGTTATTATTTAAATGGAGAAAGATTGCAAAGTGCCGCAGTACAGCGGGACCTGGGGGTAATTGTGCATGAAACACAAAAGGATAGTATGCAGGTACAGCAAGTGATAAAGAAGGCCAATGGTATCTTGGTCTTTATTGTAAAGGGGATGGAGTATAAAAGCAGGGAAGTCTTGCTACAGCTATACAAGGTTTTGGTGAGGCCACACCTGGAATACTGTGTGCAGTTTTGGTTTCCATATTTACGAAAGGATATATTTGCTTTGGAGGTAGTTCAGAGAAGGTTCACTAGGCTGATTCCGGGGATGAAGGGGTTGACTTATGAGGAAAGGTTGAGTAGGTTGGGCCTCTACTCATTGTAATTCAGAAGAATGAGAGGTGATCTTATCGAAACGTATAAGATTATGAGGGGGCTTGACAAGATGGATGCAGAGAGGATGTTTCCACTGATGGGGGAGACTAGAACTAGACGGCATGATCTTAGAATAAGGGGCCGCCCATTTAAAACAGAGATGAGGAGAAATTTCTTCTCTCAGAGGGTTGTAAATCTGTGGAATTCACTGTCTCAGAGAGCTGTGGAAGCTGGGACACTGAATAAATTTAAGACAGAAACAGACAGTTTCTTAAACGATAAGGTGATAAGGAGTTATGGGGAGCGGGCGGGGAAGTGGAGCTGAGTCCATGATCAGATCAGCCATGATTTTATTGAATGGCGGAGTAGGCTCGAGGGGCCATATGGCCTTACTCCTGCTCCTATTTCTTATGTTCTTATGTAATAAGGGGTCACCCATTTAAAACTGAGATGAGGAGGAATTTCTTCAGTCAGAGGGTCGTGAATCTTTGGAATTCTCTGTTCCAGAGAGCTGTGGCGGCTGGGTCATTGAATATATTTAAGGTGGAGATAGACAGATTTTTGAACGATAAGGGAGTCAAGGGTTATGGGGAGCGGGCGGGGAAGTGGAGTGGAGGCCAAGATCAGATCAGCCATGATCCTATTGAATGGTGGAGGAGGCTCGAAGGGCTGAATGGCCGACTCCTGCTCCTATTTCTTATGTTCTTATGATACATTCGTCCACAAAACCACCGGGAAGCACATTGGTTCTGAAAGTAACAGCAACTGGAGAACTGAGAACATCTGTACGAGGGAAGTTGACAACTTCTGAAAGCACGTTCACTCAGCGAGGCCAAGCGAGTTGGGGTACGTGACATGACCAGGACAGGCACAGCCAAGCTAAAAAAATCACAATCAAGTTATCTGCAGCACTGGCAGATTTTTAATTGGACCTCTGCATAAAATAACAATGAAATGCTCTTACAAATGAAGACAAAAAGCACATTTTACCGCTGCAGGTTTCAAAACATTTTTTTTTGTGTTTTGCAATTCACACGATTGAAGAGTAAAAGAATGGTTATCTAGGATTAGTACAGCGAGTAATAAATGGAAATGACAGGAATTTGGAGGTAATGTCTTTCTGAACTATTCCCTCAAGGCTGTGCTGTGAAAAATTCCGAAATGTAGATACCACGCTAATGTACTTCAACCTGCAATTAGAACATTACTGGAACCATTACCCACTTAAACAATATCATCTGATGCCGTCCTAGTGGTCTCATTAGAATTTTAAGGGTTATGTGGTTTACTTGCAGTGTGTTAGGGCTTCGAGTTTGCAATTAGTAAATATAAAGCAGCAGGGTGGCTGGCCGTGTCATGCCAAAGGTGTGTAAAATATTACAATTAGAATATTTAATTTTTATTTGCAAGTAAGCGGTTTAAGTGGTGTTTTCTTAATTAAGATTGCTGAGGCACTTAAGGAAACATCAAAGGGCCAAAAGTCATTCTAATAAAGCACCAAACACAATTACAGTAATAATGATGGAGCCCTAAATCTATTGCAGAGACTTTTAAAATACACTACGTTCACATCAAATGTTTCACTGACATGAGAGCTTTTCAATCTATTTGGAGGAAAATTAAGAACAGGCGTGGAACAACTAGTCCAACATTAAAGACTTGGAACATTTTAAAAGTCTCAAAGGAGGTATAAAGTGCTTTTATAAATATTTCAGAAGTACAATCATTTAAACGGTGTTATTATCTATTGCTCTGTTAGCTTTCTAATACCATGACTTGAAGTTGGTGAGTGTTATTTAGCAATTGTTGCAAATCGATTTCAGTAATTTTATAAACAGCCCTAAGCAATGGTTGATTTTCTACCTGTTGCCAAGCAACCGCTGTAATGCATAGTCATCTATATAAATCATTACATTCGGTTGGAACAAACATTGATCCACTCGTACATTTTAATTAAATCATAATATTTCTTCCCCCGATTCAAAAAGTGCTACAGCATGTCAGACAAAACCCGAGTCGGAATCCACTTAAAACAATTCAATGTCTTAAGGCAAACACAGGGATTAAAATATTTATAACAAGGGGTAAGAAGCAGTAAATAATGGCCTTCAACACCTATATGTAGATGTTATTGAGCATATATTTGCTGTTTTTAAAGGTCCCACGTCATTTCTCACTTGGAAGAAAGTACTCAGCTTTAAGTCCCAAATGAGAAAGAAGCATATCAACGAATTTTAATATGTTTACGTCCCCAGACTGCAGTGCTTAAAATATTTCCACAAGAGGTACACTACTGCACAAACAACTGCACAATCTGACAATGAATAGAATCTATATCTCTTCCAACAAAATGTTTTACGAGGTCAAACTGTTCCCTGCCTCACTATCAGGGAGGGTGGCGTGTGGGACGTTGAGGGCTGTTTAAACCGAGCCCGCGCTGGAGAGTGATCCGTCATCGCTCAGGAAAGGGTGCACTGCTGCATTTCAATGTTTGAACGATCACAGCGACTTCCTGAGCTAAGCCGCGAAGGTGTGGGACCTTCTCCAAAGCTCTTCGGGGGAACTGCAGAGCTGGAAATACACCGACCATTCTGCATGCGCCATGACCTTCCGAACATGCAATGAAGCGTTTGAGGACAGCAAAACCAACTGTTGCAGGAGAAATTACCATATATATTTAAAAAAGTGTTTTTTTTTTGGTCACTTTTATGCTCTTTTCCTTCAATCAGTCATAAAAAGGACCACACACACATAAACTGTGAATATGAGCCCTCTTAAGCACTTAAGTTTAATTGGGCCCTGCCTATATTAAGATTCAACCCGTTTCAAAATTCCCCATCAAGCCAAAAGCGATTCCTTTCCGTGGCTATTTATCTCCGCCCTGTTTAAAACATCATAGCAGTCAGTTGGCCTTACTGTCAAGCAACCCAATCCGAGACTGTTTGAATTACTGAGTGAGGGATATTCCTCCTGCCAGCTCCTGTCCCCTCCAGGCATAGCAGGGAAGTATTATAGGGCAGTCCTTACCTTGGGAATTAGCCTGCAAGACCCCTATGCTGTCATCAAACTGCATAGATTTGATGTTGAGTGACGCCAAGATGCACTCTTTATCCTGCAGCGAACAATCGTCAATATTGTTCTGATTGGCTGATAGAATAACACACATGTCGCAGAGGTTGATGTTGACAGCCCTTAAATCAGCTCGACATAATGGTGTACCCTTCAGCGAATAAAAAATAGAAAAACAAATTAAAGATCAAGACTGGAGCTATGGGACAATACTTAACAAGTAGTCTTTTATACTCCAACATTAAAGCAATGTTACTATGTGCTGGGGAATTGGAGATCTGCACTTATCTGAAAGGGTAGATGGTGCTGATGGCAACTCTCGGCTTCATTGTTTATACTCAGTGAAGCCATTAAAAGCAAATAGGAGACAGGCTCAGTGCCAGCTTTTTACATCTGAGTCATTGATGCCAAGTCAATAACTGTGAGCAATCTTTTCTAACTGGCAAACTCTGGCATTCAGAATGTGTGAACTAAATGCCAGGCTGCTCATCATTGCTATAAAATGTCAAATAGCCACTTGCGGCATCGGCATGTCCATGAAACGAAGGGAGAATAAAGCGAAGCAGCCTGAACAATGACAGATATCTGCAAACACCAGCCCTCGCTGGAGCGCTGATCCTGTACCTGCACTGCAGGATACCGTGTGTTATCTCAATCGTACCCTTGTTGGGAGCTAGAACTGTATCAAGTGCAAAATCCCCAATTAAAGGAAAACAGTTCTGTTGTCATGGACGATATCTTAAATTGTACTTTGAAGAGTTTGCACATAGGCATATTTATGTGGATACTGTATATTTGATTATCTGGTGCATGTGGGAACGTCAATATCTTTGGGTTTCATGGGTGGAAGGATAGGGGGTGGAGGGTGGATCGGGGGGGGGGTGGGGACAGGAGGAAAGCACCTTTGTGAAGCTACCAACCAGAGCAGTGCTAGCTGCTTGAGGGGCTGTATGGCCTGCTCCTGTTCCTATTTCTTATATTCTTATGTTCTAGTCTATGTGCAGTGAGGGAGCCCCTCATTCTCTAGTCAGTAGGACCAGTAAGCATCGGGCTGGGCCCTCCGAAATAACGAGCCCAAGAACAATTTAATGTGGTCTTCTGGACTCCCATCCAGAATGTCAACGTAGGGGGCATGACCAGGTTATAAATAGGAGGGTGCCGAACTAGCTACAACTTGTTCAGCAATAATCATTCCTACTGCACTGTAGTTGCAGTATGTGATCTATACAGGGTGTACGGCAGTAAGTTGCCAAGCTTAGCTTAACAGCGCCTCTCAGTCCCATGACCTCTACCACCAGGAACATAAGACCAGAAATATTACGGGAACACTATCACCTCCAAGTCACCCACCACCCTGATTTGGACATACAGGGGCCGAAATTGCCCCTTTCTATAAGAGCCGTGAAGTGGTCATGGGTCGGTAACGACTCACTGCTCAGCCGGCTGGAGGGGCCGACATTTTTTAAATTGCCCTCCGCTCTACCCATTTTCCCGCTCTGTCGGGCATGTGCTGACCAGCGGCGACCCCTTTTCTGACCCCCGCGGGAAATTGCCTCTTTCCAGAATTGACCCGCGGGGGCGGCACTGTCGGCAGTCGGTGCCACTGACGGCTTTTCCCGGCGGGAACCTCCTTGTGGCTGGGTGGCGTGTCCGCCCTTAAAGGGAGGGCGCACTGCTGCGGACGCCATTTTGTTTTAATTGTCGGCCGACTGCCAGGTCGGTCCGACAATGGCAGCCACGGGTCCGGGCCGGGCCGCCAATAGCAGCCCGGGACCTCCTCTTGGGTACCGTGTTGCTGGCCCGACCGAAACCCTCCCTGGTGGCCCAGCGTTTGCCACTAAAGCGGCACCGCCCCTTTAACTGAAGGGATGGCCGCTCCGACCCGTCGGCATTTCCCGATAATGACACCATTTCCGCCCCGCTCCAAAAACAAAGACCCGAATTTCTCCGGATTGTCCGCCCCATTGGAGTGGACGGAACCCTCACAAATGGGGAGGTGCGCCCCGTTTCAGGCAGAGGGCAATTTTGGCCCCATGTTGTTCCTTCTTCATTGCTGGGTCAAAACCCTGGAATGGCCCACTCTACATCATTGTGGGCCCGCGATCACTACAGTGACGGCATCAATTCACGAGAAAAGCCCACCACTTTAAAAGGGGAATGAGGGACGGGCAGTGTCATCCTCATCCAGAGAACGTTGGGAGATACAGCGATGCCAGTCTTGGAATTGTTAGTTTGGGATCTTAGCTGTAGCATGGTGACCAGGTAGAGCAGGCAGGGGAAGACCATTCCAACTGATCAGGTCGAGATAAGTGTTAGTTGGGAAAGGGAAGTTCCTTTTGTAGAGGCTGCCGAGTTTCAGAGTAACTTCTCCGCCCAGGTATCTGTCACCAATCCCTGACCATCAAATGTAGTGGAGTCCTCCAAAACACATGGGCCAGGTTGAGGGGGTTGACTTATGAGGAAAGGTTGAGTAGGTTGGGCCGCTACTCATTGGAATTCAGAAGAATGAGAGGTGATCTTATTGAAACGTATAAGATTATGAGGGGGCTTGACAAGGTGGATGCAGAGAGGATGTTTCCACTGATGGGGGAGACTAGCACTAGAGGGCATGATCTTAGAATAAGGGGCCGCCAATTTAAAACAGAGATGAGGAGAAATTTCTTCTTTCAGAGGGTTGCGGATCTGTGGAATTCGCTGCCTCAGAGAGCTGTGGAAGCCGGGACAGTGAATAAATTTAAGACAGAGATAGACAGTTTCTTAACCGATAAGGGATTAAGGGGTTATGGGAAGCGGGCAGGGAAATGGAGCTGAGTCCATGATCGGATCAGCCATGATCGTATTAAATGGCGGAGCAGGCTCGAGGGGCCGTATGGCCTATGGCTGCTCCTATGTTCTTATGTCAAGGTGTTATTAACGGGCTCTATATGTACATGTGCAAATATCTACATTCTGTTAATGGGGCTGCCAAAGTTAATGTGAGATTTACAACATGCCGAATGTGTAAAATGAATCGAGCAGATTATTCTGCCTTTCCTCTAACCCGCAGGCCTGTAGTTTACTGATCCAGTCCTCAAATGTGACCAAACTGTTTCTGAAATGAGATCTGTCTTTGCCTTCTTTTGAAAGCTTGAGTTTGAGCTAGACTGCGCATCAATGCGATTCTCCCACCTCATGCCAATTCTGACAACGCTGCGCTGTACACTTTTGCCCTCGACCCAACCTCATTTCACAGACGTTTCTTGCAGTTGACAGGGAGAAGAGACTTTCAGCTCTCTCATTAGAGCTCGATCCAAACCCCAGGCCCCAGAGTTCAAAGGGCAGTGCAAAGCTCCACCTAGACCACTCTCTGCCTGTTCCAGCTCTGTTTGGGGGCCTTTGAACATCAAGCATCTGAAGCCTTTCCATAATTACTGCTGTATCAGAAGGAGTCACATTTTCACAGTCATTTTGCTGTCCAATGACTCACTGGGGAAATGTACCATTTTGACCCCTGCCATGTTGACGTAGCTGATTTCAGCCACGGCAGCAGAGCCAATACTAAAGTATGTCTTGGTGCCCCCGGGCTAGGGCAAAAGGAAGAACTTGGGATTAATTTAGTCCATTTCATGTCCTCAGGATGTCCCAAGGTGTTTTCCAGCCAAAGTAGTACTTTTGAAGCATCGTCATGTCACTATTGTAATATAGGCAAACGCGGCAGCCACCTTGCATGCAGCAAGGTGCCACAAACAGCAATTAGATAATTCAGCAGATAATCCGTTTTGGTGCTGAGGGGTAAATGTTGGCCAGAACACTGAGAAATCTCAAATAGTGCTATGGGATCGTCTATGCCCACCTGAGAGGGAAGATGACTTGGTATAACGTTTCTCCCACAGTCCCTCATTGAACGGTCAGCCTAGAATATTTGCTCAAGTCTCTGGAATGGGGCTTCAACCCACAACCCTCTGAGCCAAGGCAAACAAATCTGTTTTACTAAACTGGCTGAGTAAAAGCACATAATATGGAGAGATCGGACAACAGGTTTCAGGTTTCGCAGAAAGCCACCACAAACCTATCACAAAAGCACAAGAACTCAATGAGAGCGGACTCTTTTTTTTTAAACTGTTTTGCCCAATGGAACATAAGAACATAAGAAATAGGAGCAGGAGTCGACCTTTTAGTCCTTCGAGCCTGCTCTGCCATTCAACAAGATCATGGCTGATCTTCCATCTCAACTCCACCTTCCTGCACTATCCCCACATTCATTCATTCCCTTAGTCCCCCAAAATTTATCGACCTCTGTCTTGAATACACTCAATGACTGATCATCCCCAGTCCTCTGGGGTAGAGAATTCTAAAGATTCACAGCCCTTTGAGTGAAGAAATTTCTCCTCATCTCAGTCCTAAATGGCCGACCCCTGATTCTGAGACTGTGACCCCGTGTTCTAGATTCCACAGGTGGGGAGAACATCTTCTCAGCATTAACCCTGTCAAGCCCCTTAAGAATTGTATATGTTTCAATGAGATCACCTCTCATTCTTCTAAACTCTAGGGAATATAGGCCTAGTCTACTAAATCTCTCCTCATAGGGCAATCCCCTCAACCAAAGAACCAGTCTAGTGAACCTTCGTTGCACTCTCTCTAAGGCAAGTATGTCTTTCTTTGGGTAAGGAGACCAATTGTACACAGTATTCCAGCTGTGGCCTCACTAATTCCCTGTGTAATTGTAGTAAGACTGCTTTACTCTTAGGGGTCAAAATTCAGGATTTTTAGAGTGGTACTTACTACTGGAAGCCTTGGTACGGTAGGTAGAGCCATTTTCAGGACTTTGACATTAATTCAAAGTCCTACAGGAAATGACGTATGGGGCGGGCCTTAGATTCAAAGCCAGGCTGATTGGCTGAAAATGGGTCAGACGGGGCCGTTCGCCGCTATCAATCAGCGGTGGAGTCGTGGTGATATCACCACACTCTCTCCCCTCTGTTAAAGGGGGAGAGATTCTATCATTTTTTATCTTTGGCCACTGGGCCACCAGGGAGGGTTTTGGTCAGGCCAGCGGCCTGGCACCTAAGAGGAGATGCCAGGCTGCCCAGCCAAACCCGGGGCAGTATTTTGCCAGCCGATCGGCAAGTCGGCCGGCAAAAATGTTTCCATTGCGGTCATGGCAATGGGCCCTCCCCTCTAAGGGCCGCCGCGCTGCCAGGCCGCACTCAATGTGGAGATAGTGCACCGGCAGAAAAACCTGTCGGGGGTACCACGCGGCAGGGGATCGACGAGTTCAGCTGAATATCGGGAAGTAAGTATTTTTATTGATTAAAATTGGCGGTGCAAACACTTGGGCGGGATGTGGTCCAGGCCAAAAAATCCCTGATCTGAATTTATGTCGGGTCGGCCAGTTGACCCCAAAGCGGCGGCCATTCTATTTTTAAGAATTGTTGCTGCAAATGGGCATAACGGGTCTCTTTGAGATCCTGAATTTCGGCCCCTTATACTCTAATCCCCTTGTAACAAAAGCTGACATACCATTGGCTAATTGCTTGCTGTACCTGCATGTTAACTTTCAGTGATTCATGAACCTCACTCTTAGACTGACTCACTCTGAACTGAGCGCTGTGTGATACATGGGCTGACTCACTCTGAACTCACCATTGTGAGTTGAGCACTCCGACAATCTCTCCCCCTCAGCTGCCCAGATGGCCTGGGAACAAACTCCGAACTCACCGTGTGGCAGAAATCACTGATGTGACCCCCATACCCTGCCTTTCCATGTGCAGTTTATTATGGGCTATCGGAGTTGGGACAACTGCAAATTGAACAGATGTTTCACTAAACTGGCTGGGTAAAAGCACGTAACATGGAGAGATCGGGCAACAGGGAACATACTACAGGCTCGGCAGAAAGCCGCCAAAGATTTGTCACGAAAGCACAAGACCTGAATGAATCTCGGTGCTTGTAGCACAGCTCGATGTTTTTTGGCATGTACTCTTTTTTTTAGTATCTTGCCCAGTGGAATCTCTGGAGTTTTCATTCCGTGAATTGCCAACAAGGTGGTGGAATCCACTACTGAAAGTAGCAGGAGCCAAGAGAGAGACACGTCCTTCCAATGTAACCGAATACAATGCGTGTGTGAAGACATAAATTCAAGGGGTTTGTTTTTTTTTTTGCTTAGCATTAATGTGAATAATGGCATCAATCAGAGAGATGTGTTTTGAATGATAAGAATCACACTGCGATGAGAGCCACCTTGTTTTTCATCTCCAGATTAAGTCAAATTTCTCATTTCTTTCCAAAGCTGATAAAACAATAAATAACAGGATTTTCCATCTGTTACTTCCCAGAACCAGCAGCATTTTCCTCGCTGAGGGAGACCAGCACACATAACTCTGGAGCTAGACCTTCTCAACCCTGCTGGTAAAAACACAAAGGGAGCTTTCTTTTACATTGTGTCAGCTGATCAGAATGATGTGGGTTCAAGTCCCACTCCAGAGACTGGAGCACAAAAAAAATCTAGACTGACACTCCAGTGCAGTGCTGAGGGAGCTCTACACTGTCGGAGGTGCCGTCTTTTGGATGAAATGTTAATCCAAGGCCTGATCTGCTCTCTCAGGTGGACATAAAAGATCCCAGGATACTAATTCGAAGATCAAGGGAGTTATCCCTGGTGTCCTGGCCAATATTTATCCCTCAATCAACATAACAAAAAAACAGATTATCTGGTCATTATCACATTGCTGTTTGTGGGAGCTTGCTGTGCTCAAATTGGCTGTCGTGTTTCCTACATTACAACAGTGACTACACTCCAAAAGTACTTCATTGGCTGTAAAACACTTTGAGACGTTCGGTAGTTGTGAAAGGCGCTATATAAATCCAAGTCTTTCTTTTATTGTACAAGGGAGTGACTTTTGACCTCTGCTTTAAGACTGAATCAGATCGACACAAACTGTTCTAGGGTTTTAGTTCCTTCTTTCTCTAGTGTCCCAAAATTCAACAACAACTTTAACATCCCAAGGTGCTTCACAGGAATATTATAAGACAAAAAAAATTGACACCGAGCCACATAATGAGGAATTAGGGCAGGTGACCAAAAGCTTGGACAGAGATAGGTTTTAAGGAGCGTCTTAATGGAGGAAAGAGAGGTAGAGAGGCGGAGAGGTTTAGACAGGGAATTCCAGAGCTTGGGGCTTAGGCAATAGAAAGCACAGCCGCGATTAAAATCAGGGGTGCTCAGGAGGGCAGAATTAGAGGAGCCCAGACATTTTGGGGGCGTTGTGGGGCTGGAGGAGATTACAGAGACAGGGAGGGGCGAGGCCATGGAGGGATTTCAAAACAAGGATGAGAATTTTGAAATTGAGGTGTTGCTTAACCGGAAGCCAATATAGGTCAACGAGCACAGGGGTGATGGGTGAGCGGGACTTGATGCGAGTTAGGACACGGGCAGCCGAGTTTTGGATCACCTCTAGTTTACGTAGGGAAGAATGTGGGAGGTCAGCTGGCAGTGCATTGATCGAACTCAAGACACAGAGAACTCACCGGCAATATCGACACCTTGGGGAAGTTGTGAAGTGTCTCCCATTCTCTCGTCAGGTACTCCAGTGTCCCAACAAAAACAATGTGTTTCAGTTCGTGATAATGGAAATTGCTGGCCCGTAAAGGCATCACTAAGTTGCGTAAGCCCACCAAGGCAGAGTTCACGTCCCCAAATATACACACGACCACGTGCCCACTTAAAACCGTCATGGCAGCTTCACTCCGGGTCTAGGAGACAGAGAGCATTGTTAATGACAAACACACAAGCTCAGTCAGGTGCGTAAAATCAGCCACAAAAGAACTAAACGACAGCACGTCAAACGTGACAGGCCTGGGCTTTGCTCTGTGCAGGTGAAAGGGGCTGGTTGTTTTATCTTCAACGCCGCCTTTTTCTTTTGAGATCGGCACAACCAGGAGCAGCTGGTAACCGAGCTGCCCGACTCGTCCCTCCTGATTGGCCCATTCTTCTGACACAAGTCCAGAGATCTTTCATACACTAAGGAGACACTGCTTCCGTTGGCAGGAGCCAGAGGACACCCATTTAAGGCAATGAGGAGAATTTTTCCCCCTGGGATCTGGAATGCGCTGCCTGAAAAGGTGGTGGAAGCAGGTTCAATCGGAACTTTTCAAAAGGGAATACTTGAAAGGAAGAGATTTACAGGGTTGTGGGGAAAGAGCGGGGCAGTGGGACTAATTGGAGAGCTCTTTCAAAGAGCCGGCACAAATGGGCCAAATAGCCTCCTTCTGTGCTGTAAGATTCTATGATTTTTACGCTACTGCACCCTGCATAGGCGCGGAGAGGGAAAACCAGGCTGAGGGCTGGGAAGTCAGTCAGACCCACAGCAAAACAGGACAGTAACACAATGGCTGCAGCAAAATCTAGGCCTGCTCTTCTTCAGGGAGATAAATCAGCTAGCAATCCTCGAGCTGTTCCTATTATTATTTTAATCTGCGCGCTGCTAAGTGTCCTTTGCAAACGGCAGTGTCCACTGTTTCTGTCACAGAGCATCCGCAAAGCTGACTTTCTATTCATTTCCAAAGATGAGTGTTACTGAACTGGAGAAATGCAAGGGAGCTGCACTGCTGTTAATTGACGGTGCGTTTTCGAACAGACGGAAAAAATTCTAAATTGAGACAGAAATGCCAACAGAGCAACCACAGGGTCAATCAAACCACACCAACCCGATCCAGTCAGCTCCATTTATACCAGTATGTTGTCCGAATGAAAATAGTGACGGTTCGTCTGACATTAATTACCGCTTGTATCGTTGGGACAAATGAAGTATAATGGTTGAGGTGCAGTACTAAGGATGGGCCGAGACTAGAACTGATCCAATCTGGGCAGTTCAGTGGAAATGGAACAAAGCAAGACTGGCTGAACTTAAGCTCGAATACTTTCAGGTATTTAAGTAAAGAGAGTTTTGAAGAAGCATCTTAGACAAAAGTTCCCACTTATTAACCCTAAATTCATTCTAGGTTGTGAGCACAGAGAGAACTACTTCTCGCTAGCTCTTGCTGAATATCGCCCATGTACAGCACCATTACAGACTGCATGCAACCAAAGTGGCAAAAATGGCCTTGTTGACCACACTTTAGCTGCCACTGAATTTTTTCACTTTTTTTTTAACTTCAGCTTGCACAGAGCCACATATTTGTAGTAACTGCAGTAGTACCTCATGAACTCAATAAACGTTGGACCAAAACAATCCTGCGAAAGGGATTTTCAAAATGGAGCCTAATTTGAGGCTCTCTACTCCTGGGATACCAACTCTCAGCATCCTGAGTCAACTCCCTGGCAGACTGGCTGATTCTAGGGCAAGCCTTTGGATAGCAGTAAGCAAAGGCCAACTGAGGGAAAGGTTCCCTCTCCTTCAACCTTTTCATGCTTTGATTCCAATATCCTATGGTTCAGCTCCTGTTCCGTCTAGTTACTTAGTCAAGAAAAATACTTTTAACCTTCATCAAAAATACAATGCAGCGATGGTTAATAGAAGGGAGCAGCATTCAGAGAGCTTTGGAAATCGAGTCTTCCAACCTGCACTGGTGAAAAATACCTTGGGGTGTACAAGTGACACAGCTGTAAGTGCAAATTATGTTTTGGCTCCCTTTTATACACCATCTCATTGAAACGTATAAAAATCTTAGAGGGCTTGACAGGTTAGATGTTGAGAGGCTGTTTCCCCTCGCTGGAGAGTCTAGAACTAGGGGGGCAATCTCAGGATAAGGCCATTTAGGACTGAGATGAGGAGCAATTTCTTCACTCAGAGGGTGGTGAATCTTTGGAATTCTCTATCCCAGAGGCCTGTGGATGCTGAGTATATTCAAGGCTGAGATCAATAGTTATTTGGACTCTAGGGGAATCAAAAGATATGGAGATCGGGCGGGAAAGTGGAGTTGAGGTGGATGATCAGCCATGATCTTATTGAATGGCGGAGCAGGTTCGAGGGGCCGAATGGCCCACTCCTGCTCCTATTTCTTGTGTTCTAAGAACAGTTACTCTAATCCGTTTTAATTGAGCAGTAAACATGGAATAACCTAACTATACAGGGAACTTGTAACGTGTTTGTTAAATTGTAGCTTTCTTTAGCAAAATCACAAAAAACCACCTCCATTCAGGAGCATTACCTAATGGTTTTGCCCGGTAACCTATGAATATCATTACCTGCTTTAACTATCCACTTCCTGCCACCATCACGTAAGTGCCAAATGTACTAGAGGATCCCCTCACTTACATACAATGATAACTAACAAATCACTGGCATTAGCCACAAAACAACACTCACTGCCTGCGTCAACTCATCTCCGTCTCACTCAGCTGATTGGCCAATCTCTAGGATCAATGTCTCCCATCCTCATCCTGTGAGGGCTCAGTGCCTGCTCACGGTGCTCACGGTGTTCGGTACACAGAGACCAGCAACTCCCAGCTTCCATCCCTCGCCAATGTTCCCTTGAATTTGTTTTCGTGTGCGACCCTGGATATCTTTACCGCAGGCCAAAGCTGGTGCGTGGGCTGTGCGGGTCCCTCTGATTGGTGTGTGGGCTGTGCGGGTCCCTCTGATTGGTGTGTGGGCTATGCGGGTCCCTCTGATTGATGCATGGGCTGTGCGGGTCCTTCTGATTGGTGTGTGGGCTATGCGGGTCCCTCTGATTGGTGCGTGGGCTGTGCGGGTCCCCCTGACTGGTGCGTGGGCTGTGCGGGTCCCTCTGATTGGTGTGTGGGCTATGCGGGTCCCTCTGATTGGTGCATGGGCTGTGTGGGTCCCCCTGATTGGTGCGTGGGCTATGCGGGTCCCCCTGACTGGTGCGTGGGCTGTGCGAGTCCTTCTGATTGGTGTGTGGGCTATGCGGGTCCCCCTGATTGGTGCGTGCACTGTGCGGGTCCCTCTGATTGGTGCGTGGGCTGTGTGTGTCCCCCTGATTGGTGCGTGGGCTGTGCGGGTCCCCTGATTGGTGCGTGGGCTGTACGTGTCCCCGATTGGTACGTGGGCTGTGCGTGTCTCCCTGATTAATGCGTGGATTGTGCGAGTCTCCCTGATTGGTGCATGGGTGTGTGGGTCCCTCTGATTGGTGCGTGGGCTGTGCAGGTCCCCCTGATTGGTGCGTGCACTGTGCGGGTCCCCCTGATTGGTGCGTGTACTGTGCAGGTCCCCAATTGGTGCGTGGTCTATGCAGGACCGCCTGATTGGTGCGTGGCCGTGCACCTTAGAGCGAACATTGGCTCTTGCCCGAGCTAAGTTAGTTGATCTCAGTCATGCAGCAGAGGGAACAATACAAATTCATGGCAGCATCCCTAGGCCAAGACAGGGGAGAAATATAATTGCCGATTTAATTTTCAATGGGACATCACCTCCACTAAAGGAGCAGGCAAAAGAAAATCACGTGACTGCATTGGGCATTCGTCAATGGCAACCGTTCTTTCTGGCCCCTGACTCGTACTCAAAAAATGCATTTGTGCAGACGTCATATGAAGACAGGATCAAGCTTTGATGGCCCACATGGCTGAACAGGAGGATATGATCCCCGAACCCGGGGGGGGGGGGGGGGTTGGGTCTTATCTTGGGCGGAGGGAGGGGTGGTGGGGAGATGGTCCGATCCCAAGGTGGTTCCGATCCCCAATCCCAGGGGGGGCCAGTGGGTCCGATCCCTAACCCAGAGGGTTTAATCCCAAGGAGGGTCTGATTCCTGACTTCGGAGGGGGGGGGGGGAGATCCGGTCCCAGATCCCCGGCCCATGTGGGAGGTCCGATCCCAGATCCGGGGCGGGGGGTGGGGGGGTGTCTATGGTCTGATGGTGGTGGAGCTTGAGGGGGAGGTATGAAGCACTCCCTCTCCTCCTGGCCTACAAGGAGTGCTCCCCAAGCCTGCCCTCGCCTCGCCGCAGCTGCCGGGATTTCCGAGGTACGGGAAACCCGCCCGTCCTCAGTAAAACCTGCAAAGCAGCTTCAATCTGAGGCTTCCAGCTTCAGTAACATATTTAAAATGCCCGTCCCTTGTCCCGCCTCGGGAAAAACCCAGAAGTCGACGGGTTGGAGCCAGCTTCCGAACACGCCTCGAAGTTTAACACCCCCACCCACTCCCACTCCACCCTCCACCCATGTTAAAATTGCTCCCTCGCTCTCTGAGCTCAGTGACACAAGCTCCGCATCAAGTACAGGCATGACCAGTGTCATCCACTGATTGCAGGCCAGCAAAAACTAGCGCCTTCAGAGAAAGAGAGTAAAGGAGAGAGAGAAAACAAGCATTTTGAATGACAGGTAATTGTGATAACCAAAGGCTTCAGACAAATACAAATAAAGAATAGAATTGTGTCCCTATTCACTACAAAGCCATAATTTCCTGCTTACTTTGTCTTGTTCGGCAAAATATCATCAGAAAATCATTTTTAAAACAATTTGTGAGTGATTACATGTTGTACAGTGAATAAAAGATCAGTGCTCAGAGGGACAGCAGAAATCCAATAGGGTGATTAACGATCGAGGATCAACAATACCACAGCCGGGAAGAGATTGCGACTATTGTCCTGCCCAATGTAGCCATGCCATTCTGCTTTCATCAAACTATTTTCCGGCTGCATTGCCTTCGCCAACATCACACACACCTGCATTGGTGGGGAACGGTCCTTCCCATTATCACCTCCATATTCATTTTTTTGAATACTTGAAACTATTAATCATTTGCGCTATTGTTTATCTTCATAAGCCAGGTGGGACTGTGAACTGTGAGGAGAACACAATGATTCTGCAAAGGGATGTAGACAGACTAAGTGAGTGGGCAGTAAGGTGGCAGATGGAGTATAATGTAGGGAAATGTGAGGTCATTCACTTTGGTTGGAAGAATAGAAAAACAGAATATTTTTCAAATGGTGAGAAACTTATAAATGTTGGTGGTCAGAGAGATTTGCCTGTCCTCATGCAAGAAATACAGAAAGCTAGCATGCAGATACTGCAAGCAATAAGGAAGGCAAATGGCATGTTGGCCTTTATTGCAAGGGGTTTGGAGTATGAGAGTAAGCAAGTCTTGCTACAATTGTACAGGGCCCTGGTGAGACCACACCTGGAGTACTGTGCACAGTTTTGGTCTCTTTATCTAAGGAAGGATATACTTGCTTTGGAGGTGGTGCAATGGAGGTTCATTAGACTGATTCATGGGATGAGAGGATTGTCTTCTGATGTGAAATTGTGTAGAATGGGCCTATACTCTCTGGAATTTAGAAGAATGAGAGGTGATCTCACTGAAACATACAAGATTCTGAAGGGGATTGACAGGGTAGATGCTGAGAGGTTGTTTCCCCCGGCTGGAGAGTCTCGAACTGGGGGGGGTCACAGTCTCCGGATAAAGAGTCGGCCATTTAAGACTGAGGTGAGGAGGAATTTCTTCACTCAGAGGGTGGTGAATCTTTGGAATTCTCTACACCAGAGGGCTGTGGATGCTGAGTTTCTGAATATATTCAAGACTGAACCTCTCTGCCTCTCTTAAAACCTACCTCTTTGACCAAGCTTATGGTCATCTGCCGTAATTTCTTCTTATGTGGCTCGGTGTCAAATTTCTTTATTTTGTCTTATAACATTGCTGCCAAGCGCCTTGGGACATTTTACTATGCGAGAGGCGCTATATAAATACAAGTTGTTGTTGTTTCACTGTGCTGAATCGTGAGGCGGGAAACAAAATGGTTCCATTGGCATTCCTGTATCAACCTGATCACAAACATGGCCAGGTTATTTTTTATGCTTACACGTTTCTGTGAACAGTGGTAAATGTAATTGTTTTAGTGATAGTAATCAATACCAAGATCATTGCTAATAACATGTGGAGATGGACAGTGTCTCCCACGGGCTTTCTCCTACACGGAGAATTGTTCGGCTGTTCCAGCGTGTGGAGGGAGCTATAAGGGGCACTCGGAACAGAGGAGTGCCGATAATGAATTCTTGCAGTAATGTTATTTACAGATGAGAACACACCAGTGTTATAAAGTGTGTGACGGCTGACAGTGAGACAGAATAAATATCTTCAGTCGCGAGGTCTCTGAACCCACTCGTGACTTCCCCACTCAGTCGTTGAGACATTCATCGCATCACATGGCCGGCCAGGAGATATTCTACTTACCCGTTCAGGTCTGCTGGGGGGTGGGGAATCATGGAGCTAGTCTCACTGCAAATCCTTTTGTGCGTTGTACACTGCTACCCTGTGACTGTTGCTCTCTCTCTCTCTCTCTCTCTCTTTGCACCAGGACTGCCCGTCAAACAGGCTGTGGAGCTGGTCTCTGTGAAGAAATCAGATCTCCAGCAGAGGCTGCGCAGGTTAGCATATATTTCAAAGCAGGACTGCCACACTACTGCAAATCAGCTCAGTGATTTTACAAATGAGAAGTGGCGTTTATGCAATCAATGAATGCAGCATAATTTTGAAGACCGGCTGCTGATAAGCAAACAGGCATCTAAATGCAGAAATACACACCTCTGATTGTTGGCCTGATTGCAAATAAACAGAAAATGTACAGATCTAATTGTATTTGCATAGTTGAAATATTCCGGGGCCCTGCCTGCCACTTGCTGAACCCGGTTAATGTGGGGATAAATGAACTTAGTGCACGTTGTTCCAGAGTTTCAAACTGAGCCCAGGCAGCACTGGCCACAAGCCGTGGACTTGTTTCCGACGAAACAGAGTCCGATTTATCATACCGTGAAGTGAGTGGCAATCAGCAAACAATGGCTTCGGTCAGAAGACAGTGGAGCTTAATGAGGTTCGGGGCCGTTTGGTGGCAGTTTGTAAAACAACATGTCACTTTAGCTCTTACAAGACGTTGAAAAGCTCAGCGTTATACGGCTGTCAGATCCCACTAAGGGAAACGTCGGTTACCAGTAATTGGCGAGCCGTGCCACCGTGTGCCAACCGAGGGCACCGCCGGTTCGTGATACCCACCAAAATGACCTTTTCCATTTCCTTGGCCATGCACCAGTGAAACATCCCAGTGGAATCGTACTTCTTCACACTGGCGTCCATCTCTTCAATCTGATCATTGCCTGGAATTGACAAGGGGTCGTGCCTGCGGGGACAAGAGAAGCGAGACAAGGTGGTTGTCGATCAGCCTGACACCTCTCTCGACCTGCTTCCCACCCGGCTGAACGAGTTACCGCCGGCCACAAGCACATTCAGTCAACGCCAGCCGTTTAATTTACCAGCAATCCCATTACTGCAGTGCTTACTCCAGCCAGCACCCCTTCCCTACCGCCACCAGCCCCCATCCCCCCCTCCCCCCAAAAAAACATGATCAAAGGGCTGACATTAACTGCTGCAATGAGGTGAAACAGATAGAGACAGAACCTCATGCTGGCTGAGTGACATGAAGATGAAAAGCCAATTATAGGCTTTTACCGCTTACAACTTCCGAAGCTGTTCTCCATGCAATAAAAGCTTTAACAGGGTACACTTGATATATTTTAGCAATTTTGCCCCCATCATATTTTGCTTTTCTTGAAAACTGGAAGCCATTAAAGTTTCAAAGGATGTCAGCTGGGAGCAGATTGATTAATTTACATCTGCATCGCGAGCAGATGATTCTTCTCCTGAAGAACACTGAGTATAAAAGTGGTCGTCAACAGCTGCCACCTGGCCATCAATGCCTGCACTTCTAACATTTCACTGCATTCTGCACATCCATCATTTGCCAGCAGCTGTCATCCCAAATCTCTGTCTCGAATAGTCAGCAATTGAGCTTTAAAAACCCCTTTTCAACCTGACCTCGCTGACGTTCCACCAGAATCCCCATTACTTCAAATTCCAGCACTTTCGAGGTAATTACACCTGTGGCATACCTTTTCTTCAACCTACATAAGTTGCACTTAAGAAAAGAAAAAAGAAATAGAAAAAAAATAAAAGAAAAAGAAGGGAGGGGAAGGAGGGAGAAATGAAGAAAGAAAGACTTGCATTTATATAGCACCTTCCGTGACCACCGGACGTCTCAAAGAGCTTTTACAGCCAATGAAGTACTTTTTTGAGGTGCGGTCACTGTTGTAATGTGGGAAATGCCACAAAAAATGCCCCCACAAAATTTCCAATGTACACGGCAACTCTACCATGAAACTCTGTAAATCACTTTGGAGAAATAAATCTACACATATTTTTGGGAAAACCAGATTATTTCCAATCCTTATTTCAAAATAATATATTCATTAGCAAAATAAATATTCTGCAAACGTTGGAATATATATTTATCCATGTGCAAGCAGGCGTCCAAGATTTCTGCCTCTTCTTAAAAAAAAAATCAAAGTGAAGGTTCAATAAATACAAGAAGGACTGGCTGTTTAACCCTTTCACCTAGAGAGGCCCACGCTGTGAGGCCTTTCTTGACCCTTGACCTGTTGTGTGTAATGTGCTGTTTGTACCGCGGGCTTCTCCCGCGTGAGGCTGTGTTCAGTGCTGACAGCTCCCCTGTGTGATGTGAGGATCCCGCGTACCCCAGACATCTGAGCACACTTACTCCATGGAATTCATTCGACAGTGGCTAACCACAGCTGTGGCTCAGTGGGCAGCACTCTTGCCTCGGAGTCAGAAGGTTGTGGGTTCAAGTCCCACTCCAGGGATTTGAGCACATAAATCTAGGCCGACACTCCCAGTGCAGTGTTGAGGGAGCGCCGCACTGTCGGAGGTGCCGTCTTTCAGATGAGACGTTAAACCTCTTAGGTGGACGTAAAAGATCCCATGGCACTATTTCGAAGAAGAGCAGGGGAGTTATCCCCAGTGTCCTCAATCAACATATAAAACAGTTTATCAGGTCATTATCCCATTGCTGTTTGTGGGAGCTTTCTGTGCGTTCAATTGGCGTTTCCCACATTGCAAAACGGTGGCCACACTCGAAAAGTACTCCATTGGCTGTAAAAGCGCTTTGAGACGTCCGGTGGTCGTGAAAGGCGCTATATGAATGCAAGTCTTTCTGAAAGCACCTTGACAGAAGCACAGGGAGAGAGCGTCTGTTGGAACTTCAATGGGTTAAAAACTAAAGCCAAGAGTCAAATTTCAATGGCCTTGTAAGGATTTCAATTAACTTCCTGTGAAGGCACTTTGATGATCACTTACTAATAACTAATGAAGTTCTCTTCTTCTGTTTAATTTTTACACTTTTTCGATGTAAATTTTTAGTGCCCCGCATTATAAATAGTTGTCTACCAGTAAATATCTGTTACTGGAAATGGTATCCTGTGACAAGCCAAGAATGTGTTGTCAAATTTGCTATTGGCAGGGGCCTGTTGGGAACATTGCAGCTAACCATGCAGCTCAACATTGGGTAGAAATTGTGGGGAATGTAGTATGAATGCACACTAACCAAGCTGCCTCACAAGCAAAAGCCAGGAGCAAAGCCACAAATGCCAGCCAGTAATGTTGCTGGGGATAGATTTTCTGCGTCTCCGACAAAACATTGCTTCCTCATCTCGTTAGGCATTTCAGTCATGCCTGCTGGAAACGGCGCACGTTTATAGTTAATCTTCCCCCAACTCCCCCCCCTCCCCCCCCCCCCGCTCGTTTCCTGCGTCTCACTCTCTCAGCCCCTCACAATCATCATGACAAAACATTTGTCTATTAAAATGTTCGTCGCCGAGATGCATGCAGTCAGCGCAGGTGCTAATAACTGCAAAAGCATTTAGTGATTTTACACCGCGGCTGAATATTTCATGACGCGCTGTGTGTTTCACGATTCAGTCAATGGACCTCTGTCACTTCAATCTTTGCTGACTACCTTGACCGCTGCAATAGAGCTCCACCAAGATCGCTATCTTTCACCGGCTGTCACTCACTGCAGCCTGTCACTGGCAAACCCTTGTTGAACACTGCTACTCACAGGGAATAACTCCGACATTTGTTACACCGTAATGTCCTGCTCTGACGGACGTGAACAAATGCGTTATGATTAATCGGCCCAACATTCACCGACTACAATTAGAAGCCAGTATCCGATGACCCTCTGAAATCCATCAGAATGGTATTAGTTTTCACGTTAAAGAATATCGGGGGGCTGGCATTCGTTAAAACTTGTTATACTGAAGGCTCAAACAGTTGTGCGCTTGGTGTTCAAGCTGCGTTTAGCAATTCCAATGTGATGCTGACAGCACTAGCAGGCGATGACTATTCTCCCTCAGTCCCACTCCACCAGGCAATGAAAGCAGGCTGCTCTTTGAAATTTGCCGTTCCCATCATCCAAACTGACAAAGGCATGCTTTTCAAAATCCACATCCAAACTGTTGATCATTACTTATTTACAAAGGCCTCCAGGCGTGTGTGACTGCAAAAACCATATCTGAGACAATATATACCGGCTTATTCACCCTTGTGTAATAAGGCCCCCTTAGGCTGTCTTAAACCGGCACTTAATATTTGCCCATAAAACGCACCTTGTAATTCCAGAATATCTAATATTTAAGGTATAATATATCTGCAAGAACAGGGTCGGTGACTGTGTGTTCAGTAATTCTGTGTTTTGCTGAGGGCTATGAGTTGAAAAAGCAGCACCAAGCGTAGACAACCTGTCATCTCGCTACCCAAGGGCCGCTAATATAAAGGAGTGCCCTACAGCGGCAAAACCGCCACGCCGCTTTGAAGCGGAGGAGACGAGCAGAGCCTGCTCCCCCAGAATTATTACCGCGCGCAGATCAAAAGGGCCGCTGCATATTTTACATGGCAAGCAGGGACCCCGCTGCCCGTCTGTGTTGGGAGCTTGTGTGCGAAAACCCGCAGCAGACCTCGTGTCGCGGCGTTTCATATGCTAAGTGGACGAGGCTGTTTACTTGTCGAACATTGTGCGCGCTTCCACCCCGACACAGCACCCAGCACCAACCCACCCCCCACCCTATCCTATCCCACCAATTATTAGCTTTTGTTTTCCTCCTCGAAGTCAAAATCAATTCATGACAATTTAATGCAAATGGACAAGATAAAAGGAATGTAAAAAAAAAAAATAGGGCTCATTTCTCATTGTGATGCCACGTCTCACATATGGCCCGAAGTACAGAGAACAGTTCTCAAAGGGCTGTGCACAAACGGTGAACTGCCTGAGGGAAAGCAGCCGGATGAGGCCCTCTGATTGGTTACTGCTGTCATTAGTGCCATTGCTGTTTAAGAAGTACATGCGGACAGGCGGAGGAGACAGCTGAGACTTTCAAGGCTGCGTTTCCTCTAACAGCTTTTCCTACCCTCTTTCATGACAGAAATTCTTCAACTCTATCATTAACTTCTGACAGGCTGACAGAATAAATACTTCAGCCTTTAAGGATTTCTCTCCCGCTCTCTCTCTCTCTCTCTTTCTCTTTAGTCACAAGAGTTCTTTAAGCTGCCTTTTCTTACCTCATCAATTTGGGCGAGCTGTTGGGAGAATTCCTCATGCCACCGTTACGCTGTTTTTTCTTGGGCGACATGGCTGATGGGTTTTCATCTTGAACTGCAAGCATACGGAAGATGGGAGATTAGGAGCCATTTTAAGCCTGATGCGAAATGGAAATGAAATATTAAAAAAAAAATGCCTATTAAACAGAAAGTGACTCATTATGAAAGTTAAAGGTCCCCACTACAGGCAACTAACAAGACTTCAGAATAAAAGGGTTGCTCGGGAAAAGCATTAATCAAAATGAGTTTAAAACCCGATATATCACAACGAGGGTTATGTATTATTCAGACTATGGCGCTGTAAGGACAGTAAAACAGATTCATTAAAGGAAAATTTAAAGCAACACACATCAAAACAGAACATACACAAAAAGGAAAGCTTGGATTGGAAGCGGCCTACATTTAGGGGGTTAGGAGTACTGGGGGGGGGGGGGGGAATGGGGGGGTTTCACCTGCCCGCTCCATAAACACAAGGAAACCACACGCGGTTATGGATTTAATATATGCAACGTGCAAAAATGATTTATTAAAAAATAAATCAAACCACTCGGGTTAAAGGTGGTGTCAGTAGGTGTGTGTGATTTTCCACAAGTGGGCTCCATTGTTCGATCAGCAGTGGCCAAAGGAGCTATTCATATACAACACGCACAACAGGCTACAGCAACCAGGGCGGGGAAACTACCACAAGGTGCATCCCTCCGCCTTTCAAACAACGGCTCTTAGAACAGGGAGAGACAAAGTTCAACTGAGGTGTTTCATCTGTCAAGGAAACGCTACTAATTCTGGGTTGTCCACTTCAATAGCATGCAAACGCTCTGAAAATGTCAAGCCTTCACCACATTGCATCTGCATATCTTGGCTGACATTGTGTTCGAGGGGTTTTAGGTACATTTAGCCAAACGACAACATTTTGAGCTCCTCTGTCACCATCGGACACCTCACTTACATATTCATTAAATCATCGGAGTTCAACTGGAAACTTTAAAGCAGGGGCAGAGTAAAGATGTTGCTGTGCTCTGCACAATCAGTGATTAGTAGCTTGGTTAGGATAACAACGAATGTTTTATGTGGACACGGGACCGCGCTGCGAATTCAATGACTCATGTGAGGGCTGTACCTAGGATTAGCCCCCCGCCCCTCCCGACCTGTGAGAGAACAGCATCGGCAGGCAGGGGGAGGGGTCTAAGCAGGAGAGTGAGACACTGCGGGGAGCGGCATGAGCTGACCCAGGAGCGCGACCCTTCTACAAGGGCGACTAGACTGACATCACTGGGGTCCAGGCAGCCCATTGGAGCGGTGTCCGGGCCCAACGGGAGGCCGTGATCCGGGCCCAGCAGGAGCGGAGGTTGAGCCCAGCGAGGGGCTGAGATTCCGGATCATTGGAGCGGTGTCCGGGCCCAACGGGAGGCAGTGATCCGGGCCCAGCAGGAGCGGAGGTTGAGCCCAGCGAGGGGCTGAGATTCCGGATCATTGGAGCGGTGTCCGGGCCCAACGGGACGCCGTGATCCGGGCCCAGTAGGTGCGGAGGTCAAGCCCAGCAGGTGCGGAGGTCAAGCCCAGCAAGGGATAGCATTTGGTCCCAATGAGGGGCAGTGTTCGAGCCCAGCGAGGGGCAGTGTTCGAGCCCAGCGAGGGGCAGTGTTCCAGCCCAGTGAAAAGTGCAGAGAACAGGGAGAGGAAGGTAAGGAGGCTGTTTCTAATGATCGGAGTCACAGAGTGCAGGAGTTACGGCTCTGCGGGAAACTGATTAACACTAGAGTTTGGGACTTGTGCCTTTCGCTTTACCATTTGCTACATGCCGTTAACCCTTTGAGCTCCTGCAGAGTTGCTGCCCTAGGTACAGCAGGAACGCAGATAGAACCCATGATGGGAATACGCTCCCAACCTAAAACACTCAACAATGACAGCCGCAACGACAAAAGAAGATATTTCTCGACAAAGCGCACCCTCGGAATAAATTGAGACATTTCAACTGCTGCAATATTTTTGACACAATCGGAATAACACTGCCTGAATCTTTGGGCAGAGTTCGATCTCACTGGGGCTGTCAGCCCCTGACAAACACATCATTCGATGAGCACTGGACAATGCCGTCGAGAGCACAAGTAGCAAGGGATTCGTTTCTAAGCATAATGTGCTGGTTTTAAAAAAAAAAAGCAAACAGTACAATTGCTGCCAAGGCCTGTTCTGGAGGGCTGCAGCAGTGACGACAGTGTTAGCTGGAAAGAAATTAATTCACGGACTGCCAAAGCAACCTGGACTGAGCTATTGGCTGGTGAGAGAGGCAAAAGAGCAGGGTCTTGGCTCAGGAATTTTCAAACATTTTCTGGAATATGTTTAGTCAAACTTCAAATTGTTATTGCTGGCAAGTGATGACACAGTCCGCCAGACAGCGTTGCACCAAGCCTGAAAAAGCACATTCTTCACCTTTAAAGCTATAATATATCACTGTGAAACCGCACCGTGTTTTTATTTCTCATTTGCAATGTCATTTTATTACTTATTCGAACATTCATTTCTTTAACGTTAAATCAGCACAGGCAGGTGGCCCTGAAAATGGAGAGAGACTCCATCCGTTAGGGCTCCCTGTAAACAGCGGCCCGTGAGTGTGTGCCCGTGGGGGCAGGGAGCAGTTACTGGGGCCGCACACCGTAATCTGCGGCTCCTGATTATTCTGCACGACTCGGAGGGTAAAAGATACAATCAGGGATTAATAATTTAAGAACAAATCCACGGAGCTGTCTGCTGGGTTTATGCTAGGTATCTTCTGAAAGTGACCCACCCACATTTCTGCTCATTACAAGCTGAAGTCAGTGCAGTTTATTGCACTTAGATCCAAACAGCATCGCTCTGTAACACAGCGGCCTGGAGATTGGTCTTAGGTGGTGGTGCAAAGCGGGCGTGCTGACGGCAGTGGAACTGGCTATCAGACGTTGCGTATAATGGTCAGCCTATCCCACACTGCCCCATCTGTGCCACCGCTCGAGACAGATTTCCAGCCCGGCGAGCTTTAAAATCCCACACTCTGGAAATGGCTATTCTTATTAAGAAATGGTCTGCGTGTGTGCGGGTGTGTGTCTGCCGTATGAGTGTGTGTGTGTGTGTGTGTGTGGTGCATGTGTATGCGGTGTGTGTTTATGCGGAATGCATGTGTGCATGTGCGGTGAAGTGTGGATGTGTATACAAGGTGCAGTGCGTGCGTGCGGTATGCGTGTGCGCGTGTGCAATGTGTGCGGCGTGTGTGCACTTATGTGTTGGCAAGTGAGTTCGTGTGCGCATGCGCGTGCATGCATGTGTATGCATCGTGTTTGTGTTTGTACGGTGTGTGTACATGAGCGCGTGTGTGCGCGCACGTGTGTGTATGTATGATCTATGTGCGTGTGTTGTGGGTGCTGTGTGTGAGTGTGCATGTGTGTACGCACGTGTGGGTGCGTTTATGTGTGTGCATGTGTGTTTGTGTGTGCATGTACGCATCTCTGTGTGCGCAGGTGGTGGGTGTGTGAATATGTGCGTGTGCGTGCACTTATTTGTGTGTGTGGGTGTATGCGATGTTTATGTGTGAGTGTGAGTGTGTGAGTGCGTGGGTGCGTGCGTGCGTGTGCACGTGTGTGGTGAGCGTGTTTGTGTGTGGTGTGTGTGTACAGCTGTGTTTGTGTGGTGTGTGGATGTGTGTGTGTGTTTGTGCGCGCACGAGTGTGCCTGTGCCAGGATGCGTGTGCAGTTTGTGTGGGGAATGTGTGTGTGTGTACGAGCGTGCGCTTATGTGCATGTGTTTGCATATGTATGCACCCTGTGTTTGTCTGTCTACCGTATGTATGTGTGTATATATACAATGTGTCTGTGTATATTGTGTATGTGTGTGTACCTGGTGTGTGTGTGGGCTTATGTATGTACATTGTGTGTATACCCTGTTTGTGTGTGTACCCTGTTGGTGTATGTGTACCCTGTGTGTACCCAGTGTGTGTGTGTGTATACGCAGTGTGTGTGTGTACCATGTCTGTGTGTACTGTGTATGTGTGTGCATGTACCCTGTGTGTGTACCCTGCGTGTGTGTACCCTGTGCGTGAGTGTGTATCATGTCTGTGTGTGTACCGTGTGTACCCTGTGTGTGTGCATGTACCCCGTGTGTGTGTACCCTGCGTGTGCATGTGTGTGTGTGTACCTGTCTTCGTGTACCCTGTGTATGCGTGTGTCTGGGTGTGAGTGTGCCTGAGCATGTGTATTCGTGTGTGTGCGTGTGTGTGTGTGTACCCTGTTTGTGTGTGTGTGTATAAATTGTGTGTGTGCATGTAGCCCATATGAGTGTGTGTGTACCCTGTGTGGGTATGTGTGTGTGTGTACCCAGTGTGTACCCAATGTGTGTGTGTGTGTGTACTCAGTGTGTGTGTGTACCCTGTGTGTGTACCCAGTGTATGTGTACCCCTGTGTGCGTACCCTGCATGTGTGCGTACCCTGCGTGTGTGTGCACACGCATGTGCATCCTGTACGTGTGTGTGCACCATGTGTGTGTACCGTGTGTGTGTGTCTGTGTGCACCCTGCGCAGGTGTGCACCCTGTATGTGTGTGTTTGTGTATCCTATGGGTCTTTGTGTGTGCATAGCCTGTGTGTGTGTGTGCTCGTGTGTACCCTGTGTATGTATACCCCGTCTGTGTGTGTGTGTGGTAAGCCTGTGTACACTCTGTGCATGTGAGTACCCTGTCTGTTTGCGTGTATACCCTGTGTGTGTACCTTGTCTGCGTGTGTGTACCGTGTGTACCCTGTCTGCGTGTGTACCCTGTGCGTGTGTGTATGTGTACACCCTGCATGTGTGTGCATACCATGTGTGTGTACCCTGTATGTGTACCATGTGTGTTTACCCTGTGTGTATGTTTGTTTACTCTCTGTGTGCCGTGTGTGTACCATGCATGTGAGTGTGTGTATCCTGTATGTGTGTGTATACTCTGTGCGTGTGTGTACCCTGTGTGTGTGTACCCTGTGTATGTATATCTCGTGTGAGTGTGTGTGTGTGTGTGTGTGGTGAGCCTGTGTGTCTGTGTACAATTTGTGCATGTGAGTACCCTGTCTGTTTGCGTGTATACCCTGTGTGTGTACCTTGTCTGCGGGTGTGTGTACCGTGTGTACCCTGTTTGCATGTGTGTACCCTGTGCATGTGTATATGTGTACACCTTGCATGTGTGGTGACCGTGTGTGTGTACACCCTGTATGTGTATCGTGTGCGTTTACCCTGTCGGTGTGTGTATTCAGCGCGTGTGTGTATATACCCTGTGTGTACGCAGAGCATGTGTGTGTGTACCCTGTTTGTCAGGTCCCTCATTGAAACACCTGTGAACTCATCTTTTTTTGGTGTGGAAGCGGGTCATCCTCGACCGGCTATTACTATACTATATCCTGTGTATGTTTGTGTGTCTGTGTACCGTGTGTGTGCCCTGTATGTGTGTGCATACCCTGTGTGTGTGTGTGTGTGTGTACCGTGTGTGTCCCCTTTGTGTGTACCCTGTGTGTGTGTACCCTGTGTGTGTACACTTGTCTCTGCATGTACCGTGTGTGTATGTGTACACATACATGTGTGTGTACCCTGTGTATGCGTGGAGGCCCCGACCTGCGTGAAAACATCAGTGGCACGTCGAGGCCATAAAAGGAGCGGCGAGCGGTGGACCGGGAGCAGCGAGAGCTGCGATGGCACCGAAGAGTGACGTCATCAAGGTCCAGGTCGGAGATTGGAGCGTGGGCAGATGCAGCAGGAGCTGCGAGCGACTGTGGAGGGATGTGATGGGGCCCAGGGGAGACGTGAGTTTGGGGCCAGGGGCCCAGCGGCAGCACGGACCAGCCCACACTGCAATATGTGTGCGCACTAGGTCCGTGCAGCAGAGCTGGTGTCCAGTCGTCTTGGTTAACCCTTGCCACTGGACCAAGACCTCGCTCTGTCAAGCCCGTGTGGTGTCTGGTGTGCAATGGACACCACATGTTAAAAAAATCCACGCACAGGCATCTTCCACCCTTCAGGATGTAGTTCAGGATCTGGAACTTTAGGTCCTTCATTGGAACACCCGTGAACTTATTCTTTTTTGGCGTGGAAGCAAGTCATCCTCGTTTCGAGGGACTGCCTATGATGATGATGTATGTACACTGTGTGTGTGTGTACCTTTTGTGTGTGTTTCCTTTGTGTGTGTGTACCCTGTGTGTGTGTACTGTGTGTGTGTATCCTGTATGTGTATGGGTGTGTGTACCGTGTGTGTGTGTACATTGTGTGTACTGTGTGTGTGCTTGTGCGTGTACCCTGTGTGTGTATGTGTGTACACTGTGTGACTGTGCCGTGTGTGTGTGTACCCTGTGTGTGTTTGTGTACACACTGTGCGTGTATGTGTGTGTGTACCCTGTATGGGTGTGTGTACACTGTGCATGTACCCTGTGCGTGTGTGTGTGTGTGCGCATACCCTGTAATGTGGGCGGGTCCATCGGGCGGTGTCGAGACCCCAGGTGCAGGAGGAGAGGCGGTGAGGTCAGGCCCAGGAGCGAGGGGGTCAGGGTCAAGGAGTGGGGAGGCGGGTGGGGGGGGGGGGTCGGAGTCAAGGAGCAGCTATAGTGCAGCAGAGCTGGTTTCCAGTCACCTTGGGTAATCCTTGCCACTGGACCTTGCTCTGCCAAGCCCGTGTGGTGACTAGAGTGCAACTACATGTTAAAAGAATCCACGCACAGGCATCTTCCACCCTTCAAGATGAAGCTCGAACGTCAGGTCCCTCATTGAAACACCTGTGAACTCATCTTTTTTTGGAGTGGAAGCGGGTCATCCTCAACACGAGGGACTGCCTAATACTATACCCTGTGTGTGTACAACCTATGTGTGTGGTGTGTGTTTACTTGTGTGTACATGTATTTGCGTGTGTGGGTGTGTGCGTGGGTGTGCTGCACATGTGTACATCCAGTATATGTATGTGTGTACACTGTGTGTGTGTGTGTGTGTATCCTGTGTGTGTGTGTACCCTGTGTGTGTGTGTACCCTGTGTGTGTGTGTGTGTGTGTGTACTGTGTGTGTGTGTGTACTGTGTGTGTGTGTGTATATCCTGTGTGCGTACCCTGTATGTGTTTGTGTCTCGTGTGTGTGTGAGTGTACCCTGTGTGTATGTTTGTGTGTAAATCCTGTATGTGTACCCTGTGTGTGTGTACTGTGTGTGTGTGTGTGTGTGGTGTGTGTGTGTACCCTGCCTGTGTGTGTGTCGTGTGTGTGTGTACCCTGTGTGTGTTTGTACTCCATGTGTCTCTGTATACCCTGTGTGAGTGTGTGTGTGTCTATGTGATGAGCCTGTATGGTTGTGTGTGTGTACCCTGTGCGTGTGTGTGTACGTGTGTGTGTATCCTGTGTGCGTTTGTGTACCCTGTGTGCATGCTGTATATGTGTCCGTGTGTACCCTGTGTGTGTACCCTGTGCGTGTACACTGTGCATGTGTGTGTACCCTGTGCATTTGTACCTTGTGAGTGTGTGTGTATACACTGTGTGTGTGTGAATATGTGCACTGTGTATGTGTGTGTGTGTACACTGTGTGTGTGTGTGTGAATATGTGCACTGTGTATGTGTGAGTGTGTACACTGTGTGTGTGCGTACCCTGTAACGTGGGTGGGTCCATCGGGTGGTGTCGAGACCCAGGTGCAGGAGGAGAGGCGGCGAGGAGTGGAGGGGTGGCGAGGTCAGGCCCAGGAGCGAGGGGGTTGGGGTCGAGGAGTGAGGGTTCGGGTTCGAGGAGCGGGGGGGGGGGGGGGTCGCAGTCGAGCAGCGAAGGGGGGGGTCGGGGTCGAGGAGCAGGGGGTGGGTCGGGGTCAAGGAGCGAGGGGGTCGGGGCACAGCTATAGCGCAACAGAGCTGGTCTCCAGTCGTCTTGGTTAACCCTTGCCACTGGACCAAGACCGAGCTCTGTCAAGCCCGTGTGGTGGCTGGTGTGCAACGGCCACCACACGTTAAAAAAATCCACGCACAGGCATCTTCCACCCTTCAAGATAAAGCTTGGGATCTGGAATGTCAGGTCCCTCAATGAAACACCTGTGAACTCATCTCTTTTTGGTGTGGAATAGGGTCATCCTCGACACGAGGGACCGCCTAATACTCACCATCATCATAGGCAGTCCCTCGGAATCGAGAAAGACTTGCTTCCACTCTTAACATGAGTTCTCAGGTGGCTGAACAGTCCAATACGAGATCCACAGTCTCTGTCACAGGTGGGACAGATAGTCGTTGAAGGAAAGGGTAGGTGGGACAGGTTTGCTGCACGCTCCTTCCGCTGCCTGCGCTTGATTTCTGCGTGCTCTCGGCGACAATACTCGAGGAACTCAGCGCCCTCCCGGATGCACCTCCTCCACTTAGGGCTGTCTATGGCCAGGAACTACTATACACTGTGTGCATGTTTGTGTGTCTGCGTGTGTGTGTACCATGTGTGTGTGTGTACCGTGTGTTTGTGTCTGTATATTTCTGTACCCTGTGTGTGTGTACCCTGTGCGTGAATATGCACCCTGTGACTGTGCGCATGTGTGTGTGTGTGTACCCTGCATGTGTGTGTGTACCGTGTGTGTGTGTACCCTGTGTGTGTGAGTACATCTTGTGTGTGTGTGCCCTGTGTGTACCCTATCTGAGTATACCTGTGTGTGTGTACCCTGTGCATGTGTGTGTACCCTGTGTATATGTGTACTGTGTGTGTGTGTACTGTGTGTGTGTGTACCCTGTGTACGTTCCATGCGTGTGTACCCCTTATATGTGTGTGTGTGTGTGTGTGTGTGTGTACCGTGTGTGTGTGTACCATGTGCCTATGAGTGTACCCTGTGCGTATACCAGTGTGTGTGTGTGTACCTTGTCTGTGTGTACTGTGTGTGTGTACTCTGTATGTGTACACACTGCGTATGTGTGTTTTTACCCTGTGCCTGTGTGTGTACCTGTGTGTACCCTGTGCGCGTGTGTACTGTGTGTGTCTGTGCATGTATGAGTATACACTGTGTGTGTACCGTGTGTGTGTTCCCTGTGTGTGTGTATATGTGTGTGTGTGTGTGCGCGCGCTCTGTATGTGTTTGTGTACCCTGGTACCCTGTGTGTGTGTGTGTGTGTGTGTGTGTGTGTGTGTGTGTGTCCTGTGCATGTGTACCATGTGTGTGTGTACTGATATGTCCTTACGATACAGTATAAATGCACACGAGGCCCATACTTGAGAGAAGGTCACTCTGTGACCAGTTACCTTTATTACCAAGACTTCAAGAGACTGAAGGTGGGTGGAGCTTCCCCTTTTACACCGGAAAGTCCAGGTTAGGAATGTCTCCCACAAGTTCGCCCCCTGTGGTCAATGTTCTCAAGGTGTACAACTTAGGTCAGCTTATACATGGGTTACAATGATAGTTGAATACATGACATGTACTGTGTGCGTATGTGTCTTTGTGTTTTACCCTGTGTGTGTGTGTACCCAGTGCATGTGTACCACGTGTGTGTGTACCCCATGTGTGTGTACCCTGTGTGTATACCCTGTAAATGTGTAACCTGTCTGTTGTGTACCCCATGTGTGTGTCTGTGTGTACCCTGTGTGCATGTGTGTACCCTGCACCGTGTGCATGTGTGTACCCTGTGTGCATGTGCCATGGGCAGCGTGGCGGTGTACCACTGCAAGGTACAACCCGAGCTGGTGCAGGAGGGTGACGTCAAGATCCAGGTTGGTGATTGGAGCGTGGGCAGGTACAGCAGGAGCGGTGAGGTCGGGGCGAAGGAGCGGCGAGAGACTGTAGAGGGATGTGATCGGGGCCCAGGAGAGGCACGAGTTTGGGGCCCAGACGAGGCGAGGGCCCAGGGGCAGCACGGGCCCAGCCCACACTGCGATATATGTGCGCACTAGGTCCGTGCAGCAGAGCTGGTCTCCAGTCGTCCTGGGTAATCCTTGCCACTGGGCCAAGACCTAGCTCTGTCAAGCCCGTGTGGTGGCTGGTGTGCAACAGCCACCCCACGTTAAAAAAATCCACCCACAGACATCTTCCACCCTTCAAGATGTAGTTCAGGATCTGGAATATTAGATCCTTCATTGAAACACCTGTGAACTTTTTGGCGTGGAAGCAAGTCATCCTCGATTTGAGGGACTGCCGATGATAATGACCCTTTGTGTGTATACCCTGTGCGTAAGTGTGTACCCTGTGTGTGTGTGTATCCCATATGTATACCGTGTGTATGTGTACCTGTTTGTGTGTGTACCCTGTGTTTTTACCCTGTGTGCGCGTGTGTCTGTACCCTGTGTGTGTACTCTGTGTGTGTGTGTACCCTGTGTGTGTTCCATGTGTGTATGTGTACACTGTGTGTGTTCCCTGTGTGTACCCAGTGTGTGTACCTCATGTGTGTACCCCGTATGTGTATGTGTGCCCTGTGTGTGTATGCTGTGCATGTGTGTATGTACCCTGTTTGTGCATACCGTGAGTGTGTATCCCGTCTGTGTGTACCGTGTGTGTGCATACCCTGTGCGTGTGTATACCCTGTGTGTGTATATACCCTGTCTGTGTGTGTACCTCGTGTTTGTGTGTACATTGCGTGTGTATGTACCCTGTGTGTGTGTGTATATACCCTGTGTGTGTACCCTGTGAATGTGTGTGTGTGTGTATATGTGTGCCTATACCCTGTATGTGTGTGTGTATATACCCTGTGTGTGTGTACCCTGTGTGTGTGCACCTTGCCTGTGTGTGTACCACGTGTGTGTGTACCGTGTGTGTGTGTGTGTGTATACACTGTATGTATGTGTGTACACTGTGTGTATGTGTACAATGTAATGTGGTCCATCAGGCAGTGTCGAGACCCAGGTGCAGGAGGAGAGGCGGCGAGCAGCAGAGGGGCGGCGAGGTCAGGCCCAGGAGCGAGGGGGTCGGGGTCGAGGAGCGGAGCTTTGGGGTCGAGGAGCGGGGGGGCGTCAGGGAGTAGACATAGTGCAGCAGAGCTGGTCTCCAGTCGTCTTGGTTAACCCTTGCCACTGGACCAAGACCCAGCTCTGCCAAGCCCGTGTGGTGGCTGGTGTGCAACGGCCACCACACGGTAAAAAAATCCACGCACAGGCATCTTCCACCCGTCAGGATGTAGTTCAGGATCTGGAACTTTAGGTCCTTCATTGGAACATTGTGTGTACTGTATGTGTGTGTGTACCGTATTTGTGTGTGTACCACGTGTGTGTTCTATGTGGGTGTGTGCCTGCTCGTGCACATTTGCGCATTTGTATTCTATGTGCACTGTGTGTGCTCGTACCGTGTGTGTATGTGAACGTGAGTATACCTGTGTGTGAGTGCGTGTGTTTACCGTGTGTGTTGTGTACCATATGTGTGTGTGTGTGTAACCGGTGTATGCGTCCCCTGTGTGTGTGTGCGCGTACCCTGTGTGTGTGTCTGTGCATCCTGTGTCTGTGTATGTGTGTTTACCCAGTGTGTAAGCGTGTATACATGCTGCTGGTGTACCTGTGCATGTGTGTGTATTTGACCTCTTCCACAAAGTGGACCTCTGACCCTCCCAATGCCTGCCCTCAGCCAGGCCTCGGTTCTCTCACCATCTCACCGAAGGACGGCGCTCAGCGCCGAGCTTACGGATCGCATCCCGCCATCGGCAACTACCCTCATACAGCAGAGCCTGGTCTCCAGTCATCTTCGACTGCCTTGTCACTGGGCCAAGACCTCGTTCAGCTAAGCCCCTGTGGTGGCTGGGGTGCAACAGCCACCCCACGTTAAAAGAACTCATGCAAAGGCATCTTCCACCCTTCAAAATGAAGCTCTGGACCTGGAACGTCAGGACCCTCGTGGACAACTCCAACCGCGACAGACCGGAACGCCGCACCGCCATCGTTGCCCGGGATCTCAGACGCTTCGATGCCGAGATGCTGCCCTAAGCGAGACTTGGTGTGCAGGGGAAGGCCAGCTCAAAGAACAAGATGGTGGCTACACCTTCTTCTGGAAAGGCACACCAGAGGAAGCACGCCGCCTCCATGGAGTTGGTTTCGCCATCAAGAACGAGCTGGTCGACCACCTCAAAGACTCCCCCTGTGGGATTAGCGAACGTCTCATGACACTTCGTCTCACTCTACCCCGGAACCAGTGCGCCACAGTTATCATTGCGTACGCCCCAACACTCGACGCAACAGATGAGCCTCGAACAATCCTTGTCCTGCGGCCCTACGGACGACAAACTGATCCTCCTCGGCGACTTCAACGCCAGAGTCGGTAAGGACATGGACCTCTGGGGAGGTGTGATCGGCAGAGAAGGGGCAGGGAAAGCCAACTCCAGTGGTACCCTGCTCCTGACAAAACGCCTAGAACACGACCCTGTCATCACCAACACCTTGTTCTGCCAGAGGGACAAATACAAGGCATCGTGACCACACCCTCGCTCCGAGCACTGGCATCTGCTCGACTATGTCATCGTTCGAGCCAGGGATCATAAGGACATGCGCATCACCCGCGCCATGACAGGAGCCGACAACTGCTGGACGGACCACCGCCTAATCCGTTCCGTAATCATCAACATCAACATAGCCCCAAAGCGACGACACAACAGAAGCAATGCCGCAGAAAAATTAACGCAGTAGCACTCAAAAACCCAGCGAAGAGAGCCCTATACAGTCAGTGCCTCACTGCCGACCTGATAACCCTCGATGACCCTGAGACGCAGGATACCCACAGCGCTTGGTCTGCCCTTCAGGCCACCATAACCAGTGCCTGCAAAGAGACGCTCGGACACTCAACCAGGAAACACCAGGACTGGTTTGATGAGAATGACCAGGAGATCCAGGAGCTGATAAATCGCAAGCGCAGGGCATTTCTTAACCTAAAGCAACAACTCAACTCGGGAGCAGCAAAGCAGCATTACAGACGGCTTAAGGCCAAGGTCCAACAAAAAAACCTGCAACCTGAAAAAGAGATGGTGGGTGGAGAAAGCACAGGAAATACAGCAGTTGGCCGACAGCCAGTTGGCCGACAGCCATGACGTGCGAGGATTCTTCACCGCAGTCAAGTCCACCCAGGGCCCAAGCACCCAAGGCTCTACCCCACTGCTGGCCAAGAATGGGGAGACACTCATCAAGGACACCGAGGCAGTCAGGACCCGCTGGAAGGAGCACTTCGAAGATCTCCTCAATCGAGACTCTGCCTTTGACTCGCGTGTCCTCGACCTGCCACCATCTCAGCAAAACCCCAGCCCTGCACGATGTAGAAAAAGCCAAGAACAACGAGGCATCAGGAGCAGATGGAATCCCCGCTGAGGCACTAAAGTACGGCGGAGAGGCAATATTAGCACGAATGCATGACCTCATCTCTCTCATCTGGAAGGAGGAGAGCATGTCAGGAGATTTCAGAGATGCAGTAATCGTGACCACCTTTAAAAAAGGGGACAAGTCCGACTACGGCAAATACAGAGGAATCTCCCTGTTGTCAGCCACTGGGAAAGTCATCGCTAGAACCTTCCTCAACCCTCTCCCTGTGGCTGAGGAGCTCCTCCCGGGGTCACAGTGCGGATTCCGTCCACTATGGGGTACATGATCTTTACGGCGCGACAACTGCAGGAGAAATGCAGGGAATAGCACCAACTCTTGTACATGGCCTACTTTGACCTTACAAAGGCCTTTGACACTGTTAACCACGAGGGACCATGGAGTGTCCTCCTCCGTTTTGGCTGCCACCAAAAGTTTGTCGCCATCCTCCGACTGCTCCGCGATGACGTGCAGGCTGTAATCCTGACCAACCGATCCATTACAGACCCAATCAACATCCGGACTGGGGGGTCAAGCAGGGCTGTGTCATCATGCCAGCCCTCTTCTCAATCTTCCTCGCTGCCATGCTCCACCTCACAGTCAACAAGCTCCCCGCTGGAGTGGAACTAAACTACAAAACCAGTGGGAGCCTGTTCAACCTTCGTCGCCTCCCGACCAGATTTAAGACCGTCCCATCCTCTGTTGTCGAATTACAGTAGGCGGATGACGCTTGCATCTGTGCACATTCAGAGGCTGAACTCCAAGTCATTGGCAACATCTTCACCGAGGCATAGAAGAGCATGGGCCTTACACTAAACATCTGTAAGACAAAGGTTCTCCGCCAACCTGACCCCACCACATAGCACTGCCCCCCCAGTCATCAAGATCCACGGCGCAGCCCTGGACAACGTGGACCACTTTCCATATCTCGGGAGCCTATTATTAGAAAGGGCAGACATCAAAGACGAGGTTCAACACCGCCTCCAGAGTACCAGCATAGCCTTCGGATGCCTGAGTGAGAGAGTGTTCGAAGATCAGGCCCTCAAATCTGGCACCAAGCTTATGGTCTACAGGGCTATAGTGATACCCGCCTTCCTGTATGGCTCAGAGATGTGGACCATATGCAGCAGACACCTCAAATCGCTGGAGAAATACCACCAACGATGTCTCCGCAAGATCCTGCAAATCCCCTGGGAGGACAGATGCACCAATGTCTGTGTTCTCGATCAGGCCAACATCCCCAGCATCGAAGCACTGACCACACTCGACCAGCTCCATTGGGTGGACCACATCGTTTGCATGCCCGACACAAGACTCCCAAAGTAAGCGCTCTACTCAGAACTCCTTCATAGCAAGCAAGCCCATGGTGGGCAGAGGAAACGTTTCAAGGACACCCTCAAAGCCTCCTTGATTAAGTGCAACATCTCCACCGGCACCTGGGAGGCCCTGGCCCCAAGACCGCCCTAAGTGGAGGAAGAGCATCAGGGAGGGCGCTGAACATCTCGAGTCTCGTCGCCGAGAGCATGCAGAAAACACGCAGGCAGCGGAAAGAGCATGCGGCAAACCAGACACCCCACCACCTTTTCCTCCCACGACTGTCTGTCCCACCTGTAACAGAGACTGTACTTCGCTTATTGGGCTGTTCAGTCACCTGAGTCTTCCTCGATTTCGAGGGACTGCCTATGATGATGTACCCTGTGTGTATGTACACACACAGTACACAAACACCCAGCGTACACACGGTACACGCGCACATACACACAGGGTACACACACACACATACATATAAACACATACACAACCACAATGTACACACATACACACACACACACTCAGTGTACACACACACACAATTTTTACACACACACACACGGTACACACACACAGTACATACACACACAGGGTACACACGTGTGTACCGCGTGTGCGTGTGTTTGTGTACCCCACGTGTGTGTTCTATGTGGGTGTGTGCGTAAGCACGTGTTTGCATTTGGATGCATAGGTGTGCGTGTGTGTGCTCTGCGTGTGCACGTGTGTTTGTACCATGTGTGTATGTGAGCGTGAGTGTGCCCGTGTGTGAGTGCGTGTGTGCATGCGCGTTTTCATGTTTAACGTTTGTATGTGTGTACCTGTGTACCTGTGTGAGTGTAACCTGTGTGTGTTTGAATGTGGGTGATCTGTGTGTGCATGTGTACCGTGTGTGTGAGTGTGTGTACATGTGCATGTGTGTGTGCAGTGTGTGTGGGTGCATGTGTATGGGGAGTGTGTGAGTGTGTGTGCGTATGTATGTTTGTGTATATGCGTGTGTACCCTGTGTGTGTGTATAGCCTGTGTGTGTGTCTGCCTGTACCCTGTGTTTGTGTGTGTGTCAGTACCCTGTGTTTGTGGGTGTGTGTACCCTGTGTGTGTGTATGTACTGTGTGTGTGTGTGTGTACCATGTGTGTGTGTGTGTGTGTGTGTGTGTGTAAAAAATTGTGTGTGTGTACACTGAGTGTGTGTGTATGTGTGTACATTGTGGTTTTGTATGTGTGTATATATGTGTGTGTGTATGTGTACCCTGTGTGTATGTGCGCGTGTACCGTGTGTACGCTGGGTGTTTGTGTACTGTGTGTGTGTTGGTGTACCCTGTGTGTGTGTACCGTGTGTGTGTACCCAGTGTATGTGTGTGCGTACCATGTTTGCATGTGTGTATGTGCTATGTGTATCCTGTCTGTGTGTACCCTGTGTATGTGTGTACCCTATGGGTGTGTACTCTGCACGTGCGTGGAACCTGTGTCTGTGTGTGTGTGTGTGTGTGTGTGTGTGTCTGTACCCTGTGTTTGTGGGTGAGTGTACACTGTGTGTGTGCATGTGCACCCTGAGAGTGTGTGTAGCTGGTGTGTGTACGCTGTGTGTGTGTGTGTGTGTATGTGTGTGTATCCTGTGTTTGTGGGGGTGTGTACCATGTGTGTGTGTGTTACCAAGTGTGTATGCGTACCCAGTGTGTATGTGTGCCCTGTGTGTGTACCCTATGTGTTTGTCTGTGTGTACCCCTGTTTGTGTGTCTGTGTGGATGTGTCCTGTGTGTGTGTACCCTGCATGTCTGTAACCTGTGTGTGTGTGTGCACCCTGGGTGTATGCGTGTGTGTGTGTATGCGTGCGTGTGCCTGTGCACAGATGCATGTTGGTTTGTGTGTGGGGAGGTCATGTGTGGGGAGTGGGAGTGCGTCTGCATGTGTGTGGGGTGTGTGTGTTTGCATGTGTGTATGTGTACCTTGTGTGTGTGTCTGTACAGCTCGTGTGTGTTTGTGTTTGTGTGTGTACCCTGTGTGTGTATGTACCGCGTGTGTGTGTACCCTGTGTGTGTATAACCTGTGTGTGTATCCTGTGTATGTACACTGTGTATGTGTACTGTAATATAGCTCCACGTAGTGGACTACTGCCCAACCTAGTGGACTAATGTGGTAATGCAGCCATTGCTGGTTGGACAATAATAAAGGAATGAAGCCTTTAGTGTGCTTTAGTGATGTCATAAGAAGATATTATTTTGGCGACGACGATGGGTTTGCTGGATTCCCTAGCTAAAATTTTCGATGGTGGATGATTCCAGCCAAGCAACAGTGGGACTTTGAGAGGTCCTTTTTTTGCAGCACAGCTAAAAATCCATGGTAAATTACCAGCACACTTGGCAGAACTGAAGAGTTCAGATGGTCGCGCCTGTGGTAATAATAGGGCGCTTGGGTGAGTGCAATCGCGAACGAGAGACTTTCGAAGGGGAATGTGGAGCAGCTAGAAATGTTTTTCACCACAAATAGTATCGTCGATGTCTCCAATGATGAAAACCATAACCGGCAGGTGTGAGGAAGAATACAGGCTATTTTCTTGACTGAAGCAGGCCCCAACGTGTATGGAACCCTGAAAAATGTGCTTGTTCCTGTCAAGCCAAAGGGCACGCCACTGATGGGGATTAGCATGACAGTCCTGAGCCCCAGGAAATTGCTGAAAGTTATCGTTTTGGAATATGGGACCAAATCATTGACACGATTATCAGTGAGTTCACTGTCATTTCGGAAACTTTCAGGACCAAGCATTGCATGACCGCTTTGTTTGCGGGATGTAAAATGAAGCAATCAAAAGAAAGTTGTTGACAATCCCTAACTTGACTTTTGATTTAGCTTGTCAGACAGTTATGTCAATGAATATGGCCGACCAATACTCCCGAGAATTTCGCACCATTTCCAGTCGTCAGACAATTGATGTGAATTGCCTGCAGGTTAGAAGTAAAAGGCAGTTGGGCCCCAAGACCTCAGCAACTGGCCAAAGTAACAGCGCATTGAAGTCATGCTATCGGTGTCTGGGACAACACATTGCTCAAAGCTGTCCATATGTGAAGGCAGAGTGTTTCATCTGCAAGAAAACTGGACATCTTGCAAAGGCATGCCGACTGAAGAGTAAAGTAACTTTTAATGCTAGAAGTAGAAATCGGCAGAGACTACATAGCATTGAAGAGAAGCAACAGGATGAGAAGGTTCTGGAGATACATGTCATCAGGGGCACGAGGGTATCTAACAACGATTCACGATGTATCGTCATCCAAGTAGACGTTGCAGGAACCAGGATACCCATGGAAATCTGTGAGCGTAGCACCGGAATCATTATATCTCGAAAAATTGCGTGATTTTCCACTGGAGAAGTCGTAGGGCTGCAAGGCTACTCAGGAGAGCAAATCCCTGTGGTAGGATGTATCACCATACCGGTGAAATACAAGGATCAGTTTCAGAGCTTGCCTCTCTTAGTAGTGTCTCTTGATAGGTAAAAATTGGTTAGGATCACTGAAACTGAATTGGAATGAGATTTTTCGTGTTGAAACAAGATTTGCATCGAAAGATGACATCATCAAGCAGTATCCAAAGGTTTTCTGTGAAACAGGCAGTCCACTCCAAGGCTTCAAGGCAAAGGACATTGGACCAGTTTACTGCAAACCACGTCCCATTCCATACGCACTCAAGGAGAAAGTTGAGCAAGAATTCAAAAGACTAGAAAATGAGAACATTATCTCTAAGGTAGATCTAAGTAATTGGGCTACACCAATTGTTTTGGAACCAGAGTCAGACCTTAATGCTGATGGTATGTCCAGGTTATCATCCCCATCACAAATTACACCCAATAGGGAAGAAATGTTCTATTTTCCATACATTGATGAACTGCCAATCACAGCTGAAGAGATTGGTGGAACAACCAAGCTTGACCCAATTATTTCAAAGGTGAATGATTACATAGAAAATGGCTGGCCAAACCAGGTATCAGAGAAAGATATTCATCCATTTTTTGTGGGAATGAATTATCATTGGATAAAGATTGTATCATATGGGGTGGAAGAGTAGTTATTCCAAATAAATTCAGGTACAAATTATTAGGAGACCTTCATGACCAGCACCTGGGAATGTGCTTGACTAAGAGTTTTGCATGCAGTTACTTATGGTGGCCAGGTGTAGATAAAGATATCGAGTACATCGTTAGTCAGTGTACAACATATCAATTGGTAAGCAAAAAAACACCATCACTACCATTACAGCTATGGAAATGGCCTTCCAGGGTGTAGCAAAGATTACATGTAAATTTTGCTGAGGTAGAAAGACAGCAATTGTTCATTGGGATTGATAGCCATTTGAAGTGGTGTTTCCAATGTGGAAAATAATAACTAGACAACTTGCGAAGATTGTTTTCTTCATATGACCTCCCAGAAGAAATTGTGTCTGATAACGGGCCGCAATTTTGTTCAGTTGAATTTGTACTGTTCATGAGCAGAAATGGTATGAAACATACCAAAGTTCCACCATTCCACCCTGCTTAAAATGCTGCAGCAGAGCACACAGTACAAATTGTAAAACGTGCTCTCATCAAGCAAATGTTCGATCAAAATCCAAAGAAACGGCAGTTGTCGTTGGACCACAAATTGGCAAATTTCCTAATTACTTTTCGTAATACTCCTCATACAACTACTGGTTGAACACCAGCAGAGTTGATTCTCAAATGACAGCCACAACCCACGTTCTCATTGTTAAAGCCAAACTTGGCACAGTCAGTAGAAAAGAAACAATTAAAGCAAAAAGAGAATCATAATAGAGGTAGAGTAAGAGAGAGAAGTGTGAAATTGAATCCGAAGGTTAGTGAAGAACCAGCACCATAAATGGTTAAAGGGGTTACCAGGAAGAGGAGTGAAGATATGTGGTGCTCGCACATATTTGGTCAAGATGTTTGATCATGGAACGGTTAGGCTTGTTCACGTTGATCATATTTTACCTACAGATGTGGAAGGGGTTGAAAGTTGGAATGATTCGATTATTTCTGATGAGTCAGATAGTCTTGTTCGAAGTAGAGTACCAGTAGCAAATCCTACATTCGATGTACTGATTCTGAGTCAGGCAGACAAACAGTCTGAAGTTGTAGAGAGTTCAAATGTAGATCAAGGGCATCCTTTGGAGGGAAACTCTCCTCACGATTAGCCTAGAATGAGTAGAAGGTTGTGTTCAAGAGCGAAGGTATCCTCTTTGAAACAGAAAACCAGTGGTTAAGTTTGATTTGTAAATATGGCAAAATAAGTCCATATCTTTTGTTGTGTATAACCAAGTTATGCAAGTTATGTATGAACATTATTACGTTATGATTACTTCTTCATTAAGGAGAGAGAAGTGTAATATAGCTCCACCTAGTGGACTACTGTTCCAGCCAGTGGACTAGTGTGGCAATGCAGCCACTGCTGTTTAGACAATAATAAAGGAATTAAGCCATCTTGAGTGTGTGTACTTCAGTGATGTGTAAGATATTATATGTATCCTGTGTTTGTGAGTATGTACCCTGTGCGCATGTGTACCCTGTGTTTGTGTGTATGCTGTGTGTGTGTGAGTATACTCTGTGTATGTGTGTGTACTCTGTGCATGTATCATGTGTCTGTGTGTGTGTACTCTGTGTATGTGTGTGTACTCAGTGTGCGTGTATGCGTGCGTGTAGTGTGTGTGTATCATGAGTGTATGTATTTCCTGTGTGTCTGTGTGTACCTGCGTACGTGTGTGTACCCAGTGTGTGTGTGTGTGTGTGTGTGTGTGTGTGTGACTGTGTGTGTATCCTGTATGTGTGTACCCCTCCTGTGTGTGCGTGTGTACCCTGTGTGTACCGTGTGTGTGTAACCTGTGTGTGTGTGTAGCACCTGTGTGTGTGCGTACCTGTGTCTCTGTGGGTGTACCCTGTGTATGTGTGTGTACTGTGTGTGTATACATGTGTGTGTGCGTGTGATGTGTGTGTGTACCATGTGTATGTACCCTGTGTGTGTGCACTGTGTGTGTGTGTGTGCACCATGTGTATGTGTGTGTACCCTGTGTGTGTGTGTGTGTGTGTGTGTACCCTGTGGGGCTGGGTGTGTGTACCGTGTGTGTACCGTGTGCATGTGAGTGTGTGTATACAGTGTGTGTAGTTGTGTGTATCCTGTATATGTATGTGTAATGTGTGTGTGTGTGTGTGCATGTGAGTATCATGTGTCTATATATGTGTGTGTACCTGTGTCTCTGTGGGTGTACCGTGTATGTGTGTGTAGTGTGTGTGTCTGAGATGTGTGTGTGCACCATGTGTATGTGTGTGTACTGTGTGTGTGTGTGTACCCTGTGGGGTTGGGTGTGTGTACGATGTGCGTGTGTATGTGTGTGTGAGTTGTGTACCCTGTATATGTGAGTGTGTGTATAACATGTGTATATTTGTGTGTGCCCTGTATATGTATGTGCAATGTGTCAATGTGTGTGTATGTGTTGCGTGTGAGTATCATTTGTCTGTGTGTGCGTACCCTGTGCGTGTGTGTCTGTATATACCCTGTGTATGTGTATGTGTGTGTGTGTGTGTATATGTGTGTGTGTGTGTGTGTGTGTGTGTGTGTGTACCCTGTGGGAGGGTGTGTGTGTTTGTGTACCCTGTGTGTGTATGTGTGTGTATACCCTGTGTGTCTGTGTACCCAGTGTGTGTGCACACGTGTGTAACATGCATGTGTGTACAGTGTTTATGTGTGTATGTGTACCCTGTCTGTGTGTACCATGTGCGCGCGTACCCTGTGTGTGTACCTTGCATGACTGTACCCTGTATTTGTGCATGTGTGTACCGTGTGTGCACGTATGTACCCTGTGGGGCTGTGTGTATGTTTGTTTGTGTACCCTGTGTGTGTGTACTGTATCATAGAGCTCCACCTAGTGGACTATTGTGGTAATGCAATTACTGCTGGAAATACGATAAAAGTCACATGATGAAGTGGAGCCATCTTGTAGTGTGTTTGTTAGTGATGTTGTAACAAATATATAACATTTGGCACCATAGGATGGGATTTCTGAATTTCCTAGCTGAAATTTCTGTTGATGTTCATGCCTACCTAGAGAGAAACTTTTAGAGGTTCTTTGTTCTACAGCAGAGCTAAAAATCCAAGGTAAATTACCAGCACACTTGGCTGAACTGAAGAGCCCAAATGGTCGAGCCTATGGGAATAATAGGGCACTTGGGTGAGTTCCACCATAACCGAGAGACTTTCAGAGCACATGTGGAGTGGCTAGACATGTTTTGCACGAGGAATAGTATCGTCGAAGTCCCCAATGATGAAAACCATAAGCAGGTGGTGTTTGAAAGAAAACAGGCTATTTTCTTGACTGAAGCAGGCTCCAATGTGTATGAAACTCTAACAAAAGTGCTTGTTCCCATCAAGCCAAAGGATACGCCACTGAAGGAGACAACACCACAGTCCTGAGCCCCAGGAAATTGCTGAAAGTTATCGTTTTGGAAAAGGAGATTAATTCATTGATGAGGGTATCAGTGAGTACATTGTAGCTTTAAAGAAGCTCTCCATTCACTGTCATTTCAGAAACTTTCAGGGTCGAGCATTGCATGACCGCTTTGTTTGTGGGATGAAAACTAAAACAATCAGAAGAAAGTTGTTGACAATCCCTAACTTTACTTTTGATTTAGCTTGTCAGACAGCTATATCGATGAATATAGCCGACCAATACTCCTGAGAATTTCGCGCCATTTCCAATCATCAGACAACCGAGGTGACTCGCCTGCAGGTTAGAAGTAAAAGGCAGTTGGGCCCCAAGGCCTCAGCAACTGGCCAAGGTAACTGAGCATTGAAGTCATGCTATCGGTGTCTGGGACAACATATTGCTAAAAGCTGTCCATATGTGAAGGCAGAGTGTTTCTCCTGCAAGAAAACTGGACATCTTGCGAAGGCACGCCGAATGATGAGTAAACTGATGTTCAATGCTAGAAGTAGAAATTGCCAGAGACTACATAGCACTGAAGAGAAGCAGGAATATGATGGGGTTCTGGAGATACATGTTATCAGGAGCACGAGGGTATCTAACAACGATTCGCGATGTATCGTCATCCAAGTAGATGTCGCAAGAACCAGGATACCCAGGGAAATCGACACTGGTGCATCCATGAGCATAGTAGCAGAATCGCTATATCTCGACAAGTTGCATGATTTTCCACTGGAGAAATCAAAGCTAGAGCTACGAGGCTACTTGAGAGAGCAAATCCCTGTGGTAGGACGTATCACCATACCGGTGAAATATAAAGATCAGTTTCGGAGCTTGCCTCTCTTAGTAGTGTCAAGAGACAAGCCTGCCTTAATAGATAAAAATTGGTTGGGATCACTGAAGCTGGATTGGAATGAGATTTTTCATGTTGAAACGAGATGTCATCAAACAGTATCCAAAGATGTTCCATGAAACAGGCAGTCCGATCCAAGGTTTCAAGGTGAGTGTCAGGGTACAGAAGGATGCCAGTCCAGTTTACTGCAAGCCATGTCCTGTGACATACGCACTCAAGGAGAAAGTTGAATAAGAACTCAAAAGACTAAAAGCTCTAAGGTAGATCTTATTAATTGGGTTACACCTATTGTTGTTGTACCTAAGTCAGATGGTAAGGTAAGGTTGTGTGGTGATTATAAAATAACCACATATATAAAATAACAACAATGTCTCCGCAAATCCCCTGGGAGGACAGCCACACCAACGTCAGTGTTCTTGATCAGGCCAACATCCTCAGCATCGAAGCATTGACCACACTCAACCAGCTCCGTTGGGCGAGCCACATTGTTCACATGCCTGACACAAGACTCCCAAAGCAAGCGCTCTACTCGGAACTACTTAATGGCAAGCGAGCCACAGATGGGCAGAGGAAACATTTCAAAGACACCCTCAAAGCCTCCTTGATAAAATGCAACATCCCCACCGACACCTGGGAGTCCCTGGCCAGAGACCACCCTAAGTGGAGGAAGAGTATCATGGAGGGCGCTGAGCACCTCGAGTCTCTTCACCGAGAGCATGTAGAAAACAAGCGCAGGCAGCGGAAGGAGTGTGCGGCAAACCAGTCCCACCCTCCCTTTCTTCCAACGACTGTCTGTCCCACCTGTGACAGAGACTGTAATTCCTGTATTGGACTGTTCAGTCACCTAAGAACTCATTTTCAGAGTGGAAGCAAGTCTTCCTCGATTTCGAGGGACGGCCTATAATGATGATGATAAAATAACTGTAAACCAAGCTCCAGAAGGTAATCTACCCAATACATTGCCAAATGTAGAAGATTTGTTCACAACGCTGACAGGTGGTCAGATCTTCTCGAAGTTAGATCTTACAAATGCCTACTTACAACTTGAGCTAGATGAGGATTCCAAGTCATGCTTGACTATAAATACTCATCTAGGCCTATATCAATTTAATAGGCTACCATTTGGAGAGTCTTCCACCCCTGCCATATTCCAAGGGGTAATGAACCAGGTTTTTCAAGGTATTGAAGGAGTAGTATGTTAGATGACATACTCATTTCAGCACCAAACAGGCAAATCCATAATAACATCTTGAATGAAGTCCTCAAATAGCTAGAGAAGCACAGAGTACGAGTGACTGCTCATAAGTGTGAGTTATTTCAAAACTCAGTGGAGTTCTTAGGACACAGACAAATTTGATTTACATCCAACCAAGGGAAAGCTGGATGCAATCGGAAATGCACCCACTCCCAAGAATATCACTGAACTGCGATCGTTTTTGGGTCTTTTGAATTATTTGGGAAGGTTCTACCAAATTTGGCTGCAGTGTTACACCCACTGAATGAGCTGTTGGAAAAATAGGTCTATTGGAAGTGGTCAGAAGAATGCGACGCAGCATTCAAGGAGTGTAAAAGCCAATTGGTGGAGAATACAATGTTAGTTCACAATGACATATCTAAGTGGATCAAGCTAGCATGTGATGCCTCTCCACATGGAGTTGGGGCAGTGATCTCTCATGTACTGGTTCGTAGGGAGGAGAGACCGATTGTTTTTGCTTTGCACTGAGCGTAATTATGTGCAGATCGAAAGAGAAGCTTTGGCATTGATTTTTGGGGTCAAGAAGTTCCACAAATACTTGTATGGTCATAAGTTTACCATTGTTACAGACCATAAGCCCCTGACAGCAATCCTCCATCCAAAGTTCCCAGTTCCAACATTAGCTGCAGCCTGAATGCAGAGATGGGCTTTGATGTCGTCAGCATATACATATGACATTGAGTACAGACGATCAGCTGATCACAGTAATGCTGATGCTATGTCTAGGTTGCCAGCCCCATCACAAGTTACACCCAATGGGAAAGAAGTGTTCTATTTTTCATACATTGATGAGCTGCCAGTCACAGCTGAAGAGATTGGTAGAGCAACCAAACGTCTCCCAGTTATGTCAAAGGTGTATGATTACATAGCAATTGCTGGCCAAACTAGGTATCAGAGAAAGATATTCATCCATACTTTGCTCGTTATCAGTGGATAAAGATTGTATGATGTGAAGTGCAAGAGTAGTTCTTCCAAATAAGTTCAGGTCCAAATTATTAGGAGATCTCCATGACCAGCACCTGGGAATGTTCTTGTGGTGGCCTGGTTTGGATAAAGATATAGAGTACATCGTCAGTCAGTGTACAACATATCAATCGGTAAGCAAGAAACCACCACCAGTACTATTACGGCCATGGAAATAGCCTCCCAGGGTGTGGCAAAGGTTACATTTAGATTTTGCTGAGCTAGAAGGACAATTGTTCATTGTGATTGATAACCATTCAAAGTGAGTGTGTTTCCGATGCAGAAAATAACAATTAAAACACTAGACAATTTGCAAAGATTGTTTTCTTCATTTGGCCTCCCAGAAGAAATAGTGTCTGATAATGGGTCACAATTTTGTTCAAAAGAATTTGGACAGTTCATGAACAGAATTGGTGTGAAACATACTAAAGTTCCACCGTACCACCCTGCTTCAAATGGTGCAGCAGAGCGCACAGTACGAATTGTAAAATGTGCCCTCATCAAGCAAATGTTGGATCCAAATCTAAAGAAACGGCAGTTGTCGTTGAGCAGATTGGGCCTATACTCCTTGGAGTTTAGAAGAATGAGAGGTGATCTTATTGAAATATATAAAAGATTCTGAGGGGGGCTTGACAGGGTAGCTGCACAGATAATGTTTCCCCTCATGGGGGAATCTAGAACTAGGGGGAATAGTTTCAGAATAAGAGGTCGCCTTTGGAATTCTCTGCCCCAGAGAGTTGTGGAGGCTGGGTCTTTGAATATATTTAAGGTGGAGATAGACAGATTTTTGAATGATAAGGGAGTAAACGGTTAGGGGTTCGGGCGGGAAAGTGGAGTTGAGGCCAGGATCAGATCAGCCATGATCTTATTGAATGGCAGAGCAGACTCGAGGGGCCAAAAGGCCTGCTCCTGCTCCTATTTCTTATGTTCTTATGTTGGATCACCAACTAACACATTTTCTAATTATTTATCATAATACTCCTCATACAACTACTGGTAGAACACCAGCAGAGTTGTTTCTCAAACGACAGCCATGAACCAGGTTCTCGTTGTTAAAGCCAAACTTGGCACAGTCAGTAGAAGAGAAACAATTAAGACAGAAAGAGAATCATGATAGAGGTAGAGTAAGAGAGAGAAGTGTGAAATTGAATCATAAGTGAGAGTGAAGAACCAGCACCATAAATGGTTAAAGTGGTTACCAGGAAGAGGAGTGAAGATATGTGGTGCTCGCACATATTTGGTCAAGATGTTTGATCATGGAACGGTTAGGTTTGTTCACATTGATCATATTTTACCTGCAGATATGGAAGGGATTGAAAGTTCGAATGATTCGATTATTGCTGATGAGTCAGATAGTCTTGTTAGAAGTAGAGTACCAGTAGCAAATCCTACATTCGATGTACTGAGTCTGAGTCAGGCAGACAAACAGTCTGAAATTGTAGAGAGTTCAAATGTAGATCAAGGGTTGCCCTTGGAGAAAAACTCTCCTCAGGCTCAGCCTAGAATGTGTCCAAGTTCGACACCATGTTTGGAAGGTTGTGTTCAAGAGCAAAGGTATTCTCTTCGAAACAGAAAACCAGTGGTTAAGTTTGATTTGTAAATGTGGCAAAGCAAGTCCATGGGGCTAAAAATTTGACAACCTTGCGTCCAGTTTTTCAGCGATATATCTCCGTTTTTGACAAAAAATGGTGAACTGGAAAATTCGGAGAAATCTTGTACCGACGTTTTTTAAGTACCGCTGGGGAGCGGACCGTCGGCGTGCAAGACTCAAAATATCGCTTTCACCAAAAATTTGGCTCTGAGCGCACCCGTAGTTAGGACGAAAAAAAATCGCCTGGGAAAAAGCTGCGTTGCAGCCCTTGGAACAGCGGTAGGTATGAGGACCTGCAAAAAAAGGTAAGTTAAAGTTTTTAATTTTTAATTCTTTTCCAGCGATTCAATAGTTAAGTGACTTGTGAATGTTTTGTGATTTTTTTTTTTTGCTTTTTGGATTTTTTTTGGGGGGGGGGGATGTTTTCCCCCCTTCCAAGGCCCAACTCGCAGAGGTATCGGCCTCGGAGAAAAGTTGCAGAAAATTCGCCGTTTGCGCCACGAATCCTCATGCAACGCCGATTTTTTACCTAAATGTTAGGCCTTGTAACGGTAGCGGAGTGATAGTGATATTTTTGGTGGAAAAATACCGTCATCACCAAAAACTCAATTTCTAGCCCCATATCTTTTGTTGTGGATAACCATGAAAGTTATGTATGATGATATTTATTATGATTACTTCTTCATTAAGGAAAGAGAAGTATAATAAAGAGCTCCACCAATGGACTACTGCTCTACCTATGGTAATGCAACTATTGCCAGAAATACAATAAAAGTCACATGATGTATTGGAGCCATCTTGTGTAGTGTGTTTGTTAATGATGTCATAAAAATATATCACATGTACCCTGTGTGGATGTGTGTGTGCACCCTGTGTGTGTGAATACCCTGTGTGTGTCTGTGTATCCTGTGCATGTGAACCCTGTGTGTGTGTACCATGTGTATGTACCCTGTGTGTGTGTGTGTGTGTGTGTGTTTACCCTGTTGGGGGTGTGTGTTTACTGTGTGTGTGTGTGTGTGTGTGTACCCTATGTGTGTATACGCTATGTGTGTGTACCATGTGTGTACCCTGTGTGTGTGCATGTGTGTACCCTGTATGTGTGTATCCCTTGTGTGAGAGTGTGTGTGTACCCTGTGTGCATGTTTACTGTGTGTGTACGTGTGTGTACTGTGTGTGTGCGCACCGTGTGCGTGTACCTTGCGTGTTTGTACCCTGTGTGTGTGTACCGTGCATGTGTGTTTACCGTGTGTGTGTGTGTACCGCACATGTGTGTGTGTGTGTGTACCCTATGTGTATGTGTATACGCTATGTGTGTGTACCCTGTGTGTATGTGTATGAATTGTGTGTGTGTGTATATACTGTGTGTGTGTACATATCGTGTGTGTGTGCCCTGTGTGCGTGCGTGTGTGTATACCCTGTGTGCGCGGGTGTACCATGTGAGTGTGTACCCTGTGTGAGTATCACAGAGCAGCCTGCAGTTTCAAAACTTGCCTGATGATTTTTGATCCTTGCCAACAGTTGGGAAGTGATTGGCCTCCATTCACCACTTGCATCCCAGTCGGGCTAAGCTAGGGAACGCAGTGTGTGGGAAAAGCCCATGTTCTACCCCATTCCCTACAGTCTGTGGCACAGCGTACTAAAGAGCAAAGTGATGTGCCACCAGGAAAGCAGACTTTCTTTTTTCCTGAATTACTCACCAGGGCAATCTTTCTCCCTTGCTATCTTCAGCTATCATTCTCAACACTAAAGAATTAATGTTAATGTGTGGGTGGTGGGTGGTGTGTGTGTGTGTGTGTGTGTGTATTGAGCGCGTGGTGTGTGTGTGCGCGGTGCACTTGCGTATCTGTGTGCGTGTGTGTGGTGTGTGCATCGTGTGTGTGCATGCATGTGCTATGCGTGTGTGCTGTGCATATGTGCATGGTGTGTGTTTTGCAGTGTGTGTGTATTGTTCGGTATGCAATCCAGATTTCCCATTGTATATGAACCTGGCTATGATGCCCTCTGGTTTGCAAAATATGATCCTCTGGTTTGCTAGCTACAACAGTATTTTGCAATCTCATGTTCTCAACAATGGGCCTCCACCTTGAAAATAATAACCCAGTACCGAGTTGCTCGCTCTGCAATCTAGATTCTGTGCGGACCTTGCAGCACTATGAGCTCAGTTGCTACAGGACAGCAGTGGAATGTACTGATCCCAGCAGGAGAGACAGTCCTGGGTGGTGAGAAACCCCATTGAAAGTGAACTAGGTTAGCGCTTTCCTTTAATACTGGCGCCATTGCACACAGAACTAATTCTGGAGCTAGGGTTTCAGTCACAAGCCCCCTCTTCCGGTCTATCCCACCTTCCTGCACAACCCCCCACCACCCCCACCCCCCCTCCAACTCTATCCCACCTCCCGTCAGGCACAAGGCAACAAATGGCTGACGGAACAGAGCCCAATAAAAAGGAAATGTGCCCATCCGTCAAATGATTTTCGCTGATATTAATAAAGGGTGACATCAATTGCAGTTTGATGCCAAATCTTCAGGTGCTTTTCCAACAATCTCTGGCAGCATAATAACAGGGCCCGAGTGGAGATAATGTGCTTGATTAGTGTGTGCAATAACTGTGATAAACAGCGCCCTGTGAACAATCGCTAATTATTTGGATCCATTTAACATTTGGAGGCGTGCTTGAGACATTGACAATAATACAAATAAATATTTGTAGCAAACATACTTTCTCATATTTAATCGCAAACATCTCCCTGTAAATTACCGGTTAAAAATAAATACTATATTAGCGTGATTGCAGTATTTATCATTTCCCATTAATGACTTTGCAACTTTGATGTTGAGTGCTTTAGAAAACTCAGTTCAAATCCTCACAACAGACTTGGGTGCTGTACCAAACCTGCGAGTCTGAGCCAGTGTAATGTGTTTTAGATTTCTCCTGTTGCTGGGTAATTAGACAAGGTTAATTCATTTTGTCTGGCCGTTATTATAAATCTTATTGAACTGATCGCCAAGCCATCAGAAGGTGTCAGGATAATGAATTGAACTCATTTCGCTTTTAATATAAGCCAATGGCATTTTTTCTTTTGTTGAAAAAATCAGGCTGGCCCTCGTTGCTGAGGACACTTGCCGAATGCTTCTGACCACAGCAGCAAAAATCGGCAGTCTAGCTCCGAGCCATCGGCGGAGGTTGACTCTAACGTCAGTTGCTGCTTGGATTCAAACCCCCGCACAGAGAACTCCTGGATTCATCTGCGTGTTGTCAAACATGTCCAGCGTGAGTTTGAGAATACGCAGGGTGGCAGTTGCACTGAGGATCCGGAATGATCCAGACGGCTGCTGTCTATTTACTCACAGTGGGGCAACTGATGAGCCAGCGTGCCTTCCCTCACGGTTATGCAACCGCCGGTTAGCAACTGAAAAGATAAGGGACGAGGAAACATTTGCATTTTTAGCAGCGACCCTGTTCCTTAAGCCTCATTTATTTATATTTCCCAACTTGACCACATTTTGCGGTTCAAAGGTCAACTTGTCTCATCGCCAGGGATGGAAGCCATTCCAATCTTTGCTGCGGAATGTCATTCTGCATGCAGGCAGCGGCAAGCATTCCCAGGTTGGGGTTTATAGATGGACTGCAGCATTTCCATAAGTGCTGTGAAATCGGAACTGGTCACCCCAATGTCCCACTCAAATCAGCCGGCTCTGACTTCTATCCCTTTCTCAAAATCTACAGGGTTAGTCACTTGAACATAAAGAGGCTTGATCAAGCATGTCCCCTCTTCGTGGGGTATACTGGGATGCTCTGCGTAGGGCCAAGCACAACAGAATGTTCACTTATGCAGAATAAATAGGAGATAAAGAAATCTTCATCCTATTTACTCTAATGGGAAAGGGTGTGAGTGAGTGAGGTAGTGTATGTGTGTGTGTGTGTGAGTGAGGGAGTGCGTGTGTGCATGTGTGTGAGTGAGTGAGGGAGTGCGTGTGAGTGAGTGAGGGAGTGCGTGTGAGGGAGTGTGAGGGAGTGTGAGTGAGTGAGGGAGTGTGTGTGTGTGACTGAGTGAGTGTGTGTGAGTGAGGGAGTGTGTGTGAGTGAGTGAGTGAAGGTGTGTGAGTGAATGAGGGAGTGTGTGTGAGTGAGGGAGTGCGTGTGTGTGAGTGAGGGTGTGTGAATAAGTGAGTGTGTGCGTGTGAGTGAGGGTGTGTGAGTGAGTGAGTGTGGGGGGGGTGTGTGTGTGAGGGAGGGTGTGTGCATGTGTGTGAGTGCGTGAGAGTGTGAGTGAATGAGGGAGTGTGTGTGTGAGAGTGAGGGTGTGTGCATGTGTGTGAGTGCGTGAGAGTGTGAGTGAGTGAGGGAGTGTGAGTGAGTGTGTGTGTGAGTGAGTGTGAGTGTGTGGGAGTGAGGGAATGTGTGTGCATGTGTGGGAGTGAGGGAGTGTGAGTGCATGTGTGTGAGTGCGTGAGAGTGTGAGTGAGTGAGGGAGTGTGAGTGAGTGTGTGTGTGTGTGAGTGAGTGTGAGTGTGTGTGTGGGAGTGAGGGAGTGTGTGTGCATGTGTGGGAGTGAGGGAGTGTGAGTGCATGTGTGTGAGTGCGTGAGAGTGTGAGTGAGTGAGGGAGTGTGAGTGAGTGTGAGTGAGTGTGTGTGTGTGTGTGAGTGAGTGTGAGTGTGTGTGTGGGAGTGAGGGAGTGCGTGTGCATGTGTGGGAGTGAGGGAGTGTGAGTGTATGTGTGTGAATGAGGGAGTGTGTGTGAGTGAGTGAGGGAGTGTGAGTGCGTGTGAGTGAGTGAGGGAGTGTGTGCGTGTGAGTGAGTGAGGGAGGGAGGGAGTTTGTGTGCATGTGTGTGAATGAGGGACTGTGTGCATGTCCATAGAATCATAGAAATCTACAGCACGGAAGGAGGCCATTTCGGCCCATCATGTCTGCGCCGGCCGACAAAGAGCTATCCAGCCTAATCCCACTTTCCAGCTCTTGGTCCGTAGCCCAGTAGGTTACGGCACTTCAAGTGCACATCCAAGTACTTTTTAAATGTGGTGAGGGTTTCTGCCTCTACCACCCTTTCAGGCAGTGAGTTCCAGACCCTCACCACTTTCTTGGTGAAGACATTTCTCCTCAAATCCCCTCTAAACCTCCTACCAATTACTTTAAATCTATGTCCCCTGGTTGTTGACCCCTCTGCTAAGGGAAACAGGTCCATCCTACCCACTCTCCCTAGACCCCTCATAATTTTATACACCTCAATAAGGTCTCTTTTCAGCCTCCTCTGTTCCAAAGAAAACAAATCCAGCCTATCCAATCTTTCCTCATAGCTAAAATTCTCCAGTCCAGGCAACATCCTTGTAAATCTCCTCTGTACCCTATCTATGCAATCACATCCTTCCTGCAATGTGGTGACCATAACTACATGCAGTACTCTAGCTGTGGCCTAACTAGTGTTTTATACAGTTCAAGCATAACCTCCCTGCTCTTGTATTCTATGCCTTGGCTAATAAAGGCAAGTATTCCGTATGCCTTCTTTGCCACCTTATCTAACTGGCCTGTTACCTGTGTGTAAGTGAGGGAGTGTGAGCATGTGTGTGAGTGAGAGAGTGTGAGTGCGTGTGTGAGCATGTGTGTGACTGAGGGAGTGTGAGTGTGTGAGTGAGGGAGTGTGAGTGAGGGAGTGTGAGTGGGTGTGTGAGCGTGTGGGTGAGTGAGGGAGTGTGAGTGTGTGAGCGTGCGTGCATGAGAATGTGTGTGAGCGTGTGTGAGAGTGAGGGAGTGTGAGTATGTGTGTGAGTGAGAGAGTGTGAGTGTGTGTGTGAGTGAGGGAGTGTGAGTACGTTCGTGAACGTGTGTGTGAGCGAGGGAGTGTGAGCGCGTGCGTGAGCGTGTGTGTGAGTGAGGGAGTGAGTGTGTGAGTGAGCTTGCGTGCATGAGCGTGTGTGTGAGTGAGGGAGTGTGAGTACGTGCGTGAGCGTGTGTGTGAGCGAGGGAGTGTGAGCGCGTGCGTGAGCGTGTGTGTGAGGGAGTGAGAGTGTGTGAGCGTGGGTGCGTGAACATGTGTGTGAGTGAGGGAGTGAGAGTGTGTGAGCGTGTTTGTGAGTGAAGGACTGAGAGTAAGGGAGTGTGCATGCGTGCATGAGCGTGCGTATAAGGGAGTGAGAGTATGCGAGCATGTGCTTATGTATAAAAGCAGGCCTCAGTGATTCCTTATTCCTTAAGTAGCAGCACCACCTGCTGTTTATTGCATTTATCTAATAGTCGGAACAGCCTGCCACACTCCACCATTTAGTGCTTCAATTTAAGTTGAAAAGAGAAACAATTACTCGGTATAGTGGCAATACCTTGTGGATTCACGGAGAAGGTTACAGTTAACACGTTGAGGCAGTGCACAACATTATTACTGAGGGAAACAGCGGCATTTAATTGGTTACAATTTTTAAAAAGCACCCTTCTAAAATGTTCGAGTGCACTGATTGCTTGAACAATTAATGGCTAAAATACTCAGCTATTCAATTGTATTCTTTTTCACAAGGATTGTTTCTTTACGATGCATCTAATGCACTGTCCCCAAGCCTGCCTTGTGGGGCCTGGATGCAGCATGCTAACTGACAGATAGTGTATATTATAGACAGTATCCGTAGTTGGACCCGCTGAGCAGAGTGTCCAAACAGCACCACAGTCCATGTAATGGTGCTCTTTAGTTCAACCACCGCATTGTTGCTCTCACACCACTACAGTGCAGAACAGTAAGGAACCACACTTTGTTTCTTTAATGTAGAAATAAAGAGGCACCTGCTATCAAAACAGCCATCAGACAGGAGTGAGTAAAGGCTGCAATCGAGACATGGATCCTGATTATGTTCACAAAACCGTCTGAATGCTGCCCTCCTTGTGGTGTTTATGACACCATTAAAGGCGCTCACTCAACCTGCAGGATGGTGGCTTGCTCCCAGGTACCCGTGTAATTGTCTGGCGTCCGTTCCAGCTTCACTCAAAGATCATTTTTAGAAGCTTTAAGCTTGTGCTGCTCGTGTAATATGTTCGGAGAATGAGCAGACTGGAAATCAGGATGGAGCAAGTGCGGGGGGGTGGGGGGGGGGAGGAAAGTGACAGAGGATGGATCAGCAGGCACTTACAAATACGTCCAGCAATTATTTTTGATCAATGGGCAGAACAGTGCTTGAAGACTTGCCACTAGCAGCAGCTCGTTGGATCCCGTGCATCGCTGACGGTGATGGTATCTGTACTTGGGAGCTTCGGCAAAAAGGAGCTGCTGATATAGATACTCTCGCTCTCTGTGTTACAGCCTCACCTCCCACCACCTCCCCACTGACTCATCACCACCCAGGGAGCAGCGGAGGTCTCAGGTCAGATCCCGCGTTAACTACCTCAGGCAAGATGGCGACCCAACCACTCTGGGGTCAGGGAGGCACAAGTTGGCCAATAGAATCATAGGAAATTACAGCACAGAAGGAAGCCCATCGTGCTGGCCGACAAAGAGTGATCCAGCCCAAACCCACTTCCCAGCTCTTGGTCCGTAGCCTTGTAGGTTTCAGCACTCCAAGTACTTTTTAAATGTGATGAGGGTTTCTGCCTGCACCAACCTTTCAGGCTGGGTTCCCATTCTTGATTGCTATTACTATCCAGTCGCCCCTGTTGGCGGTGGGGGGGGGGGAGAGAGGGGGGCTGGGGGGAAGGGGAAGGGGGCACGTGTTTAGATGTTGAGTTGAGGACAGGATTGCATTTGTGATGTGAGAATGCTCACAAATTTGTAGAGCTGTTGAGTTGGGAGTGGCTTAGCCAGTCACGTGATGTTCACAAGACTCAATAAAACCCCAGCCAATTGGGTTCGGGGGATCCACGATGAGGCAGGTGGTTGTGAGCCTGGTGGATGAACTGGTAATGTGTAGTGTAATTATTAAACCTTTATTAATAAACCAACTAGTTCTTCGTAGCAATGTGTTGCTATGAATTCTTAAGCAAAGAACCCATGAAGCAAATACATTATATTATGGCGTTCAACTCTGACTATCCCCCCCATCACATGCTGATATTCCCTGTCAAGACTCGTATATAAATCATGACCACTCGAACAAAACACCAGAGGGTGACCAGCACCTGTGTAACCGTACCGTGTAAGGAATCAACACCTTGATGAAAAGCGGGGGGAACAATCTAATTTAAAGGCTGATACTTCAGCTACAGAGCCCGGATATTTGACCTTATGTGTGTTGACTCAGGCACAGGCCAGTGATATAAATGAACAGGCTTAAGACTCAAAGGATCAATATCAGCCATCTCGTCTGAACGAATCTTGATACTGGCTGATCCCGATATCATTAAAGTCTAATTGACAAAGAGGTTGCAAAAAAAACCTAACTAAAATAGGTCATCACTGCACTCTGACTAGGAGGGTCAGTCTAAAGAAATGGAACAAAAGGCAGACGGGAAAGACGGGTGGGTTAGGGGGAGAACACGTGGCAGGAAAGAAAGAAATCAACTGGGAAGCAACAAGGAGAGGGATAAACTAATTGTTGACAAACCAATGACTTACTTGAGCTGATAAATCCATTATAGCCATATTTAGCTGAAGACAATGCAAAAAAATGACAGGTTAAGAGATGTGGAAAACAAGAATTGTCATGAGAGGTCAATGAAAAGCACAGGAAAAAAAATTAAATACAGGGGATCGGAACTTTTTTTAATGTTGGTGCTGCTAAAGCACTCCATCCAGTGCTTGCTTACAAGCCATTGCATTGCTTCTCTCGACATACACGCCAGTTCTTAAACCAAGCGGTCACTGATGTATAATGGGTGCCATGCCCAATTTATTCTCCAACACCATCAAAGATGTCCTGAAGATGACATATCCCACAGCGGTCAGGGGTCCGAGCCATACAGACGTCCGTCACCCACCGGGACCTGTACCATTGGGGAGAAACGCTAAGGTGCTGCCACTCGCGGTTACGCTCGTTGTCAGGTTCGGTATGTGTTACCCCGTCCTACGCCTTGCCCCGTTAATACCAACCGGAGGAACCGGGCATATGATGATGATGAGTGGCACACACGCCACCTTCTGAAGTTGCCACCAGGGCATTCTAGCCAGCGACAGTTCTCAATCCCAGAGACTGCTGGGGAAATCGCTTGAAGGTAAAACGGAGAGCATGGAAGGGGGGGGGGGGGGCGGCATTGTGAAGAGGACAGGAAAGGAGAAAAAGGCTGCAGTTAAGCACTAGGCCAGCTTTTTAACGATCAGATCTAAAAGAATTCTGAAGGAAAATGAGTGAGTGCCAGCCAGTGGCTCAGTGGGTAGCACTCTTGCCTCTGAGTCAGAAGGTTGTGGGTTCAAGACCCACTCCAGAGACTTGAGCACATAATTTAGGCTGACACTCCCAGTGCAGTGCTGAGGGAGTGCTGCACTGTTGTAGGTGCCGTCTTTCAGATGAGACGTTAAACCAAGTCTACTCTCTCAGATGGATGTAAAAGATCCCACAGCACTACTTTGCAGAAGAACAGGGGAGTTATCTCCAGTGTCCTTGGCCAAAATGTATCCCTCAATCAACATAACAACAGATTATCTGGTCACTGTCACACTGCTGTTTGTGGGAGCTTGCTGTGTGCAGATTGCCTGCTGTGTTGAGACTACACTTCAAAAAAGTACTTCATTGGCTGTAAAGCACTTTGGGATGTCCGGCGGTCGTGAAAGGTGCAAGCCTTTCTTTCATGAGTTCAATCCCAATTATGCTGAGGAAACTTAACGATTAGAGATAAGCAGAGCTGAAATGAGAAAGTGTAGTGACAGAAAGCAGCACTGAGTTCTTTGGCAATGTAAGTAGCTTTTGCTTTTCTGCATGGTGTTGCATTCGAGAGATAATGTTAACAGAAGAACAGCCTCACTAAAATTATTGAATTCAACGTTGACACGCGCGATTGCTGTCAGCATCTGGGGAGCCTGGGTGGAACTCTAATGCGGGCTGACTTGAGGGAAGGGAACAGGGGGCTGAAATTCGCTTTGAGCCTGCTCTGGATGAAGGCTGGGGCTTCTCCGTAAAGGCTTTTGTTTTATCCGCAAAAGGTCATTCTTTGGGCTGAAGGCAGGGCTGTGACAGAAACGTTCCCGGAAAACAGTTCTTGTCCTGGCATCTGTCGCTTGGAATCGTCCAGAGCGGAAGGGCTCTGAAAAATAACTGCCGAGCATCTGTCTTGCACAAAAAATGTTGCAAGAAGAATCTGCTGCCTGGTGGTATGGAACTGTCAGGGTGAGTTTCATGACAACCAGCAGCGCTCAAAAAATGAAAATGCAAACATAATTTCCATGTCACCACATATAAACCCTCCGCTGAATTCACAGCAGAAGATGCAGACAGCATCATTTCCAGCCTGTCCACATCACAACAAACCACTCGCTGTTTAGTTTCCAGTGACCCTGGTAAGAAACACTGTAGTAATAAGCCCACTCTAACAACCGCCTTTAGCAATGGAAATTCCTGATCTCGCTTCTTAAAGTTCCAGCCTCTCTTCCAGTTGGCTGACACAGGTTGTCTTTTAAATGTCATTTTGATGCAGTGCCCCCTTTAAATTGTTTGCATGGCACCAAGAATAGGTTTGCAGCGCATAACAAGAAGGGCCATGGTTTAAATGCATTGCTATTTGTGTGTTATATGGATAATAAACATTTGCCGTGATCCATTCTTACACATGGACAGACGCACACACGAACGCACTCCAATTCCCCTCCAAGTGACACGCCATCCTGACTTGGACATATACGGAATTCACAACATAACACCATGGTGATGAAGACTAGTTCGAGGCAACACATCTCCATCCTGGGCTTGTATTCCCTGGAGTTCAGAAGAATGAGAGGGGATCTCATAGAAATGTTTAAAATTCTGACGGGTTTAGACAGGTTAGATGCAGGAAGAATGTTCCCAATGTTGGGGAAGTCCAGAACCAGGGGTCACAGTCTAAGGATAAGGGGTAAGCCATTTAGGACCGAGATGAGGAGAAACTTCTTCACCCAGAGAGTGGTGAACCTGTGGAATTTTCTACCACAGAAAGTTGTTGAGGCCAATTCACTAAATATATTCAAAAAGGAGTTAGATGTAGTCCTTACTACTAGGGGGATCAAGGGGTATGGCGAGAAAGCAGGAATGGGGTACTGAAGTTGCATGTTCAGCCATGAACTCATTGAATGGCAGTGCAGGCTCGAAGGGCCGAATGGCCTACTCCTGCACCTATTTTCTATGTTTCTATGTTTTCTATCCTAGCAGGGCAACTACAGGATAGGCAAGGAATGCCTGTGTCAGCCGTGGCTCAGTGGGCAGAACACTCACCCTTGAGTCAGAAGGTCGTGGGTTCACTTGAGCCCATAATCTAGGCTGACACTCCCAGTGCAGCATTGAGGGAGTTCTGCACTGTCTAAAGTGCCATCTTTCAGATGAAATGTTAAACCGAGGCCCCAACTACTCTCTCAGGTGGATGTAAAAAATCCCATGGCACTATTTCGAAGAAGAGCAGGGGAATTATCCCCGGTGTCCTGGCCAATATTTGTCCCCCAATCAACATAACATAAAAAAACAGATTAACTGGTCATTATCACATTGCTGTTTGTGGGAGCTTGCTGTGCGCAAGTTGGCTGCTGCATTTCCCACATTAGAACAGTGACTACACTCCAAAAGTACTTCATTGGCTGTAAAGTGCTTTGAGTTGTCCGGTGGTTGTCATGAAAGGTGCTATTGAAATGCAAGGTTTTTCTTTTCTTTCTAAATGTGACCTTGCCAATGTCACTCACGTCCTGAACACAAACAAAATCACATGATAGGCTCGGGACAACAGAAAAAGGCCCTTTGGCTCAGCGATTCCACCCTTCCAGAATTGCCTCTTCCCGTTACAGCATCTACCTGATTCTTAACTGAAGCCAAGAGGCTGGCCTTCCCCCGGGCATACTTCCCGGCAACCTATTCCAGCTCTATACAAGAATTACTTCCTACCAACTGTCCTAAACGTGTCCCCCCACAAGCTGGAACCTGTATCTTTGTGTCCTGGTGCTTTGACAAACATGGAGCCACAAGAACCAGATAAACCCATTCAAGCTCCTTGCATAAGCAAAGCAAGTGTGGTAAGTCGGATTCTTGGGATCATTGGGGAACTGAACAAATTAGAGAAACACACAGGAGCTATTGTAGCAGCTATTACCACAAATCCTGTAAGGTTTTCCTGATGCCCTGTGTGATGTATGCACCGGTGAGTATGCTCACTGGTTTGTAGAGCTGTTGAGTTGGGAGTGGCTTAGCCAGTCACATGATGTTCACAAGACTCAATAAAACCCCAGCCAGTTGGGCTCGGGGGGGATCCACGATGAGGCAGGTGGTTGTGAGCTTGGTGGATGAACTGGTAATGTGTAGTGTGATTGTTAAACCTTTGTTAATAAACCAACTAGTTTTTAATAGCAATGTGGTGCTATGAATTCTTAAGCAAAGAACCCATGAAGCAATTACGTTACACCCTGGAGGATCCCATTGGGCCCCCAGAATTAGTAAATAAAAGATCAGTAATAGGTGCTGACATTGGGCATGTGATCTCAATATTCATAATCGATTGACATATGCATGTGAACTTTAACCTTTTTATGCATTTATTGGCAAAATGGTCGGACAAAAAGCAGAGGGCGCGAGTGCATTTTGATCGAGGTGGTTGCTTTACTTCCTTGCTTACCGAATGTCGGTACATGTTTGGTAATAAATATACACACGGGAGCTACATTCACCTGGTGTTGTGTGAGTGCGTGCGAGTTGTTTTCTGCTATAATCAGTTCAGGTTGATGAAACGATGCTCCTGGCGCCACGACTGTGACTAGTCAGCACTTTTAGAATCGGACTACGCTACTCGAGAAGGTTTGCCGAGAGACGATCGGGGGGGGGGGGCGGGCAGGATGAGGTTTCTGATGCTGACACTATTGCTGTTCCTGTGCCCTGCTGATATGTGCTAACATGTTGGCATATTTGTATTTCTCCAATATCATTTAATCCGCCACCTGCCAAATATCCCGCATGCTTTACAAAATAATGAGTTGCCCTCCATAGACCAATAACATTTCTTCTGTTTAACTCACTCAGAGTTCATTGGCATAAGTGTGTGCTGAGTGCACCTATCGTTTGTACTAATGTAAAACTCATTTGCATCAATCATTCCACCAGGAATTACTCTATAGCTAAAAGATAGAAATACTGCATGGTGCGACTACACTGCCCCTCATCCATTTCCCAATATCCCCCTACCCCCATTTCCAATGTGTAAAATAATGGAATATGTGTCAATTATCATGTCAATCTGCTACTAAACCAATCCATATTCCTTTGAGGGAAAGATTTGTTATTGTTGTACTAAAGCAACAATGCTGTTCAAACAAGGCATCTTAATGTCAGTGTCATTAAAACATTATGGTGAAACTGTGAACTTGGTGGAGCAGTTGGTCATAGAGTCATCGAGTCAACTCCAGCCTAGGTTGCTGGGATGCAAGTTTCCTTTCTCTGATGCTTGTAAGGGCTCTTTGTTTAATGATCTTGGGCAATTCCCATTGGATGTGGACCCACACTAAGAAAATGGACAGTAATGTGGGCAGTACTTGGCCATCTCAGCGAGTGTGGCAGCTGGCAATATTACACTGGACAAGTGGATGCTCCTCGGTTCTAGGCCAACGTTCTGGTCACTAAGAAATTCAAGCCCTGGAAGTAATGCAGAAAAGAACCCCGAGACAGATCCTGTCATGTGTGATCCCTTCATGAATGAGAGGTGATTTTATTGAAATATATAAGATAATGAGGGGGCTCGACAAGGTGGATGCAGAGAGGATAACCCATAGGGGAAACTAAAACTAGGGGGCAGAGTCTCAGAATAAGGAGCCGCCCATTTAAAACTGAGATGAGGAGGAATTTCTTCTCTCAGAGTGTTGTAAATCGATGGAATTCTCTGCCCCAGAGAGCGATGGAGGCTGGGTCATTGAATATATTTAAGGCAGAGATACACTCAGATTTTTGAGCGATAAGGGAGTGAAGGGTTATGGGAGCGGGCAGGGAAGTGGAGCTGAGTCCATGATCAGATCAATCATGATCTTATTGAATGATGGAGCAGGCTCGAGGGGCCAGGTGGCCTACTCCTGCTCCTATTTCTTATGTTCTTATGTTTTCTTATGTTGGCAACTGAGTTACAGAGGAAGCTGAGAAAAACGTAGTCTTTCGGTCTTGAAATGAAGTGAATGAGAAGCGATCTTATAGCGGTATATGAGATGATAAATGTTACAGAAAAGGTAAGTTCGGAAAGCAACTTCAAATGACAGCATGACAATAGGACATGGGACATCGGTTCAAACTAATAAAAAGCACATTTAGGAATGGTATCAAGAGGATCTTCTTCAATGACCAACATGTGGAATGGACTTCCAGATCGGGCAGTCGAGGCAAAGCTCATTTAACAAACAATTGGATGCTGTGTTGGGCAATTTTCAGATTCTTTCCAGAATGGTGACCCCCAGACTGTACTGAGTGGCATTCCTCAGCTTGTTCCATCTTGCCACACCCCGAGAATGAATAGAAAAGGGGGTTGGCGTATTTTGCTCCATCTAACCCAGGGGCATTGCGGATTCTGACGGGGATTGACAGGGTAGATGTTGAGAGGTTGTTTCCCCCGGCTGGAGAGTCTAGAACTAGGGGGCACAGTCTCAGGATTAGGGGAAGGTCATTTAAGACTGAGATGAGGAGGAATTTCTTCACTCAGGGTTGTGAATCTGGAATTCTCTGTCCCAGAGGGCTGTGGGTGCTCAGTCGTTGAGTATATTCAAGACTGAAATAGATAGATTATTGTAGTCTGGGGGAATCAAGGGATATGGAGATCGAGTGAGAAAGTGGAGTTGAGGTCGATGATCAGCCATGATATTGAATGGCAGAGCAAGCTCGAGGGGCAGTCGGACCTGCTCCTGTTCCTATTTCTTATGTTCTTATTAGGAGAGCCAGTGTTGCATCCCAATTGCTGCCCTGCTTGTGATCAAGCAATGGACCAGGGGTCAGAGCTGGGCCTACGCAATCTGTAAAGTTCATCTATTCACTGGGTCAACTGGTGGAGCCATTAGTGAATTAACTTGTGTGATTTTAAACAGCGGTGCTGGGATGATGGCAAATGTAAGTAGAAGTTTATAAAAATGTCACGTTATTTAATCGTCATGTAATGTTTATGCTTTCCAGTTCTTCAAATGCTAACAAAAATGAAATAAAAGTCAGATTGAGTAAGATTAAAATAATGCTTTGGCAGTTAGTTTAACAGCAATACTAGCTCATCCCAGTTACGTGCAGTCCGATCCTGATGAAGACATAACCAATCTGCCAAGTAATGTTCTACTTGGCGCAAGAGTGTGCTTCGATCTGGGCTTTTATTTAATAAGAGTGGATAGAAATAATACTCGGCAATCATCTACATGGAACACTGAATAACATCAGTGATTGGAAATGACACCTTATAACTGTGCTGGGTAAAGGTACCTACACTATCGTGCTGAATGGGACTGGCACATTGTAAGGATATACACACAGGAGTAGTGGCTAGGGATGGTACACCGAAACTGTGGCTGGGTAGGGTCTCGAATGCAACAGTGGTAGATGGAAATGGTGCACTGTTACTCTGTATCTCAGTCAGTATTCGTACGTAATAGGAATGATACGCTTCAGCTGTGTCAGCTGTGGCTCAGTGGGTAGCACTCTCGCCGGAGTCAGAAGGTTGTGGGTTCAAGTCCCACTCTAGGGACTTAAGCACAAAAATCTAGGCTGACACTTCCAGTGCAGTGCTGAGGGGGTGCTGCACTGTCGGAGGTGCCGTCTTTCGAACAAGATGTTAAACCGAGGCCCCGTCTGCTCTCTCAAGTGGGTGTAAAAGATCCCGTGGCACTATTTTGAATAAGAGCAGGGGAGTTATCCCCGGTATCCTGGCCAATATTTATCCCTCAATCAACATAACAAAAAACAGATTATCTAGTCATTATCACATTGCTGTTTGTGGGAGCTTGCCGTGTGCAAATTGGCTGCCGTGTTTCCCACATTACAACAGTAACTACACTCCAAAAGTACTTCATTGGCTGTAAAGCACTTTGGTCGTGAAAGGCGCTACATTAATCCAAGTTTTTCTTTCTCTCAGTTCTATACTTGGAATATCACTTGTACACAACAGGAATGTCTTCCCGATGAGGAAGCCATTTTTCTCTGATGATGTTTTCACCAGTTTTACATCAGATATAAATTCCCTACCTTTGACCATCCTCCCCCTAAAGTTAGTTACAGGTTTGGTAATGTGTAGTTAGGGTTAAATATTGTTGCTCCACTTCAAGAATCATTGATTCACATTGTGATTTCGTAAATAGGGTTTCTTAATTGGCCACGTTTTTACCGGTTGTTAAAATTCCTGTATTTAACAAATGGGATGTTCTGAATGTCTGTGAGTAGTGAAGGTGAGTTGGAAGCCGAGGAAGAATGAAGCCTCAAGACGATATATCTTTGCTCAGATCCCCGACCCGACAGTAGGTTTGGGATCTGCAATCTGAGCAACAGAAACAGTAGCACGAGCTTGAACGGGGAAAGAAACTTCAGACTCACACCGACCTTTCCCGCTCACATCAGCAGCCGGAAGAGACTATACCCAACAGGGTTTTTATGCAAACTGCGCTTTGGCCTTTATTTAATGGGGTCAAGTTATGCAGAGAAATGTGTGCAACAGTTGAAGCGTTTGGGTCCAGCTTTGACTTGTTGAGGTATGGCAGCTCATTTTTCCAGGTTTTACTTTCACCCATGCCAACTGCCACTCTGCTTCCTCTGTGTTTGTGTGAACATCACCTCCCAGCTGCCTCAACGCATCAGCAACAGTCCTGTTTGCAAAACGGTCGGGTCCTGTGGACCAGGACTGCAGTGTAAACACGAAGGCTTCTCTTTAAATGGCACGAAGATGTGCAATTGTATTTTCTGTAAACACAGGAACGAAGCCCCTCTTGCAACCGCTGCCAATTACTGCAAGCTTAAACACAGCTTTGCTTGGGGGAACACTTGACCAGTAAACGTTCGGGACGGGGGTGGAGAACAGGCGATGCAACAAAGACAAAGCAGAAGTGTATCTCAAGTTTTTGAGATGGTCGCTTAAATTGTGGCTCTCCTGCCCGTGTGTTTGATGGACCCGATATGAAATGTTTCAAGCACGGGCCCTGAGCATTCTGCTTTCCTTTGCAGGAAAGAAAACGGTTACTGGTACAAGCACAATCCAACGTGTCAAGAGTCTAGAATTTCAGTGTGTGGGTCCTATGAACTCCCTTTGAAATGCAGCATGTACATTTAGGATGGGTCAGAAGACACCCAAAGTCATTATTGCATTTGCCAATTTGTGGAACCGGCTCTGTGATCTTACATGAATATCAAAATTGTGTTGTAATGAAAGAAAATTGTCTGATAAAACCATGGAGTGTGCTAACGTTACTGGGGTCCACGTTGAAACCAAGCCAAGTAATGATATAATGACCTTTAATGAGTATCTGGGGAAGCAATCTCGTACCACAGTGAAAGACAAAGGGCAAAAAGCATCATAGCTGAACTGACGCTAATTCAAGCGGATTGTCAGAGCAGCTGAAGAATGCAAGAAAGGAAATGTGATCTGCACATTTGACCTCCCTTTGATTCCAACCCCCACTGCTGCCATTCCTAATTGTCAAATAGTCAACATTTTACATCTGCTCAGATTAATTTAATGAAAACCTGAATCTCACCACTCGCTGTGCTTTCTTCCCCCACCCTTTAGAACGTAAGAAATGGGAGCAGGAGTGGACCATTTGGCCCCTCGAGCCTGCTCCACATTGTTGTGGGTCTGGAGTCACTTGACTCATGAACTATTTCAGTTCAGCGGGCCCCGAACTAGGCTGATTTGTGTGTGTGTGTGCGTGCGTGTGTATGTGTGTGTTTGTGTTTCATTCCTACTGGACTTCCCGTATCCAACAACTGTTTATCAGTCGGGCGATGGGAGTCATTCCCGCCGAAACAGGAATATGTGCGGTGCATCAATAACTAGTTGCTCTGTGCAGGCCAACTAAAATGAACACTAGGGTAATAAAGTTCACAACGAAACACCAAGTTAAAACTGGCATAGGAGTTATCATCCTAGATATTTACCCTCAGCGATGAATGAATATCTAAGTACAGTGATTATGTTACTGGACTAGTAATCCAGAGGCCTGGACTAATAATCTGGGGAAAATTAGTTCAAATCCCACCGTGGCAGCTGGGGAATTTAAACTCAGTTAATTCAATAAAAATCTGGAACAGCAAGCTAATGTCAGTAATGTTGACCATGAAACTACCAGAGTGTCATAAAAAACCCATCTGGTTCACTAATGTCCTTCAAGGAAGGAAATCTACCATCCTTACCCAGTCTGGCCTATACGTGACTCCAGACCCACAGCAATGTGGGTGACTCTTAACTGCCCTCTGAAATGGCCTAGCGTGCCACTTAGTTGTATAAAGCGACTCACCACCACCTTCTCAAGCGCAATAAATGCACAAACCTTGCTTTTTAAGCAATTACCAGCCTCAAATTGCACCTGCTTAAGCAGCTACCACATCCCATGAACGAATAAATAAAAAGACAGTACACCAGCTATTGAACAGGTTTCAGTTTCAGAGCAGTACCTACTTGGAGAGTTGTGGTTTAAGATTAGTACGTCTTTTAAGAGATGTGGTAGCTGCTTAAAGAGGCACAATTTGAGGCTGATAACTGCTTACAAAGGATCAGTTTGAGATCACTGCCTGCGTAGTTGGCTTTGCTTAGAGGGATGCACTTTGATACCTGACAGGCCATCATCCACTGAAGGCCTCATTCATGACTTTGTTTGTTCCAGACCGGATTCCTCCAATGGTTTCTCTCCCAGCCATCCTCCATCCTCTACCCTCCATACACTTCAGCTCATCAGTAACTCTGCTGACCAGATCCTCACCCACAACAATCCCCGTTCACCCACCACCCCTGTCCTTGCTCACACATGCTGCTTTCTCAGTTCCCACGTGCTCAAATTTAAAATTCTCATCCTCGTATTGAAATCCAAACCGTCCTGATCTCTCAGCCAGTGGCTCAGTGGGCAGCACCCTCGCCTGAGTCAGAAGATCGCGGGTTCAAGTCCCACTCCAGTGATTTGAGCACAAAAATCCAGGCTGACACTCCCAGTGCGGTGCTGAGGGAGTGCTATACTGTCGGAGGGGCCGTCATTGAGAGGAGACATTAAACCGAGGCCCTGTCTGCCCTCTCAGGTGGAGGGAAAAGATCCCACGGCACTATTTCGAAGAACAGCAGGGGAGTTATCCCCGGTGTCCTGGACAATATTTATCAACATCACGAAAACAGATTATCTGGTCACTGTCACATTGTTATTTGTGGGAGCTTGCTGTGCGCAAATTGGCTGCTGCTTTTCCTACATTATAACAATGACTACACTTCAAAAAAGCACTTTGTTGGCTTTGAAGCGCTTTGGGACATCCGGTGGTCATGAATAGGGTTTGAAATTGCTTCCTTCTCATAGTGATGCAGATTGGAGTTATACTGCCGACTCCTCATCATCCACGAGTAAAGGAAAGTATAGCACTACACACATTGGTGCAGAGCTGGTTACATTTTAATGTTCGCGAATAATGTGCTAAAATTAAAAATGTTAAAACTTATTTTTAAAAGTACAATGGAGGCCTGACAATGTTTTAAACTTAACTCGGCACCAGTTTCAATTATGCTGTACATAGGACCAGGAGTAGGCCATTCAGCCCCTCGAGCCTGCTCCGCCATTCAATGAGATCGTGGTTGATCTGCGACCTAATTCCATATACCCGCCTTTGGCCCATATCCCTTAATACCTTTGGCTAACAGAAAGCTATTCAGCCCCAATTTAAAATTTGATCTAGCATCAATTGCTGTTTGCGGAAGAAAGTTCCAAACTTCTACCACCCTTTGTGTGTAGAAGCATTTCCTAATTTCACTCCTGAAAGGTCTGGCTCTACTTTTTAGACTCTGCCCCGAGTCCTGGAATCCCCAACCAGCAGAAATAGTTTCTCTCTATCTGTTCCCCTTAATATCTTGAAAACTTTGATCAGATCAACCTTCTAAATTCTAGGGAATACAACCCTAATTTGTGTAATCTCGCCTCGTAACTTAACCCTTGAAGTCCAGGTATAATTCGAGTGAATGAGTTGACGGCACAAATCATTACAAATGGGTATGATTTGGTGGCCATTACTGAAACGTGGTTGCAAGGTGGCCAAGACTGGGAATTAAACATACAGGGATATCTGACAATTCGGAAGGATAGACAAGAAGGGAAAGGAGGTGGGGTAGCTCTGTTAATAAAGAATGATATCAGGGCAGTTGTGAGAGATGATATTGGCTCTAATGAACAAAATGTTGAATCATTGTGGGTGGAGATTAGAGATAGTAAGGGGAAAAAGTCACTGGTGGGCGTAGTTTATAGGCCCCAAATAATAACTTCACGGTGAGGCGGACAATAATCAAGGGAATAATGGAGGCATGTGAAAAAGGAACGGCAGTAATCATGGGGAATTTTAACCTACATATCGATTGGTCAAATCAAATCGCACGGGGTAGCCTGGAGGAGGAATTCATAGAATGCATATGGGATTGTTTCTTAGAACAGTATGTTACAGAACCTACAAGGGAGCAAGCTATCTTAGACCTGGTCCTGTGTAATGAGACAGGAATAATAAACGATCTCCTGGTAAAAGATCCTCTCGGAATGAGTGATCACAGTATGGTTGAATTTGTAATTCAGATTGAGGGTGAGGAAGTAGTGTCTCAAACGAGCGTACTATGCTTAAACAAAGGGGACTACAGTGGGATGAGGGCAGAGTTAGCTAAAGTAGACTGGGAACACAGACTAAACGATGGCACAATTGAAGAACGGTGGAGGACTTTTAAGGAGCTCTTTCATAGTGCTCAACAAAAATATATTCCAGTGAAAAAGAAGGGCGGTAAGAGAAGGGATAACCAGCCGTGGATAACCAAGGAAATAAAGGAGAGTATCAAATTAAAAACCAATGCGTATAAGGTGGCCAAGGTTACTGGGAAACTAGAAGATTGGGAAAATTTTAAACGACAGCAAAGAATGACTAAGAAAGCAATAAAGAAAGGAAAGATAGATTACGAAAGTAAACTTGCGCAAAACATAAAAACAGATAGTAAAAGCTTTTACCGATATATAAAATGGAAAAGAGTGACTAAAGTAAATGTTGGTCCCTTAGAAGATGAGAAGGGGGATTTAATAATGGGAAATGTGGAAATGGCTGAGACCTTAAACAATTATTTTGCTTCGGTCTTCACAGTGGAAGACACAAAAACCATGTCAAAAATTGCTGGTCACGGGAATGTGGGAAGGGAGGACCTTGAGACAATCACTATCACTAGGGAGGTAGTGCTGGACAGGCTAATGGGACTCAAGGTAGACAAGTCCCCTGGTCCTGATGAAATGCATCCCAGGGTATTAAAAGAGATGGCAGAAGTTATAGCAGATGGATTCGTTATAATCTACCAAAATTCTCTGGACTCTGGGGAGGTACCAGCGGATTGGAAAGCAGCTAATGTAATGCCTCTGTTTAAAAAAGGGGGCAGACAAAAGACAGGTAACTATAGGCCGGTTAGTTTAACATCTGTAGTGGGGAAAATGCTTGAAGCTATCATTAAGGAAGAAATAGCGGGACATCTAGATAGGAATAGTGCAATCAAGCAGACGCAACATGGATTCATGAAGGGGAATTCATGTTTAACTAATTTATTGGAATTCTTTGAGGATATAACGAGCATGGTGGATAGAGGTGTACCGATTAATGTGGTGTATTTAGATTTCCAAAAGGCATTCAATAAGGTGCCACACAAAAGGTTACTGCAGAAGATAAAGGTACGCGGAGTCAGAGGAAATATATTAGCATGGATCGAGAATTGGCTGGCTAACTGAAAGCAGAGAGTCGGGATAAATGGATCCTTTTCGGGTTGGAAATCGGTAGTTAGTGGTGTGCCACAGGGATCGGTGCTGGGACCACAACTGTTTACAATATACATAGATGACCTGGAAGAGGGGACAGAGTGTTGTGTAACAAAATTTGCAGATGACACAAAGATTAGTGGAAAAGCGGGTTGTGTACACAGAGATGCTGCAAAGAGATTTAGATAGGTTAAGCGAATAGGCTAAGGTTTGGCAGATGGAATACAATGTCGGAAAATGTGAGGTCATCCACCTTGGGAAAAAAAACAGTAAAAGGGAATATTATTTGAATGGGGAGAAATTACAACATGCTGCGGTGCAGAGGGACCTGGGGGTCCTTGTGCATGAAACTCTTTGCATGAAACTCTTTGCATGAATCCCAAAAAGTTAGTTTGCAGGTGCAGCAGGTAATCAGGAAGGCAAATGGAATGTTGGCCTTCATTGCGAGAGGGATGGAGTACAAAAGCAGGGAGGTCCTGCTGCAACTGTACAGGGTATTGGTGAGGCCACACCTGGAGTACTGCGTGCAGTTTTGGTCACCTTACTTAAGGAAGGATATACTAGCCTTGGAGGGGGTACAGAGACGATTCACTAGGCTGATTCCGAAGATGAGGGGGTTACCTTATGATGATAGATTGAGTAGACTGGGACTTTACTCATTGGAGTTCAGAAGGACGAGGGGTGATCTTATAGAAACATTTAAAATAATGAAAGGGATAGACAAGATAGAGGCAGAGAGGTTGTTTCCACTGGTCGGGGAGACTAGAACTAGGGGGCACAGCCTCAAAATACGGGGGAGCCAATTTAAAACTGAGTTGAGAAGGAATTTCTTCTCCTAGAGGGTTGTGAATCTGTGGAATTCTCTGCCCAAGGAAGCAGTTGAGGCTAGCTCATTGAAAGTATTCAAATTACAGATAGATAGATTTTTAACCAATAAGGGAATTAAGGGTTATGGGGAGCGGGCAGGTAAGTGGAGCTGAGTCCACGGCCAGATCAGCCATGATCTTTTTGAATAGCGGAGCAGGCTCAAGGGGCTAGATGGCCTACTTCTGTTCCTAATTCTTATGTTCTTATGTTCTTATGAACCTACCCTGCATTCCCTCCAAGGCCAATGTATCCTTCCTAATGTGTGGTATGCAGGACAGCCCACAGTGCTCCAGGTCTGGTGTAATCAGGGCTTTGTATACCTGCTGTGTAACTTCTACCCCTTGTATTCTAGTCCTGGTGAAGGCAAAGGGATACATGCGATACAAATTGTTTGCACATCACTTGCCTAAATTCAGTTCGGGTGATTTACACATTGAGTTACACTGCACATCTCTGCATCTTTTCCTTGCACCGATACAAAATGTGCAGGTATAACTGTCACATTAAACGCCAAGGTTCAGTTCTGTTCAGAGTACAGCTGGAGGTTCAGCAGCGGTCTGCCCCAGTCCTGAGCTGGAGCCAACAACCTCACCTCCCAATACCAGTTTAAATCGGGGTCGCCCTTTTGTGAACAGCGAGATTAAGATCTCTGTCAACTCTTTGCCCCGAGTGAAAGGCCATGGCATAGCGCGTCAGGCTGGTGATTTCAAACCCGTGAACTACCTCCAGGCAGAGCCGAGTGTGACTGCTGAGTGACTTGGCTGAATTCAGAGCAACTTGATTCAAACTGAATGTGACCAGCGGGTGTAAAGAGAATATCATGCCTTGAAATAAGACAACAGAATTACGACTTCTTCTCGGGGCCCTGTCATCCGGCAACAGAGCAGGCTCGAAATATTTCACTTCCCGATTTCCGCAGAGTAGCCAACACACGGTGTAAAACTGGCTGCCTACAAACTGCGGGATACGTGGCATGACATCGAAGTTCAATTTTTACAGAGCATCTTATGTTCTTTTAGCTTACAACGTTGCTAGATTATGGACACACGGGGTATCAAGTGTTTGTGACTGGTTTTAAAGGGTTTGAAATCCCTCCCGCCCCTCCTTCTCAAAAGGCCCTTTGGATGTTTCTGATCGTCAGTGAGTTAACTCCAGAGTCATGGTTAGACATCGGAATTGGTTGCATATTTCACACCTCATCTGGAGCTTGAGCTCCACTAATTGCTGGGGCACCAACAGGAAACTAGAATGGCGTTGGGTGCTGTGTCTCCTAGCAACAAGAGTGGGGCGTTCCAAGTCAGTTCTGCCATGCGGTATTGGCACTGCTCTGGGCTCAGATAACTGGGGGTATTGTGTACTTGTGACAGAAAGAGATAATAACAGAACATTTATAAACTTAAAACAGATTAATAAAATAAACCAGCTAAACTCAAAAGGACATATTCTCTGCCCCCACCCCCAACTCCAGTCACGTACTTTAACTTTAATGAAGTCACTTCTCCATAGTTAATCCAGAATGACATTTAAAGACATGGAATAATTTCAATACCACACTGTACCAAGAACACCCACATCAAAGCGTCACTGTGGGTCTCCCATGCTAATGCACAGACCCACATTCTAGCGAAGCACACATAGCCAACTTTGTCACTAGGAAGCTCAATGGACACGGCAGCAGTGGCAACTAAAGTACAACTTACTGGACCACAGAATACAACACAGAAGGGATGACCCCACATACGACGGACATGGAACAGCATGGTGTTAAACTTACAGGCACGTAAACTGGTGGAGCAATCATTAACAGAGACAGAAGAAAGTGGGAAGGTTCTCTCAAGGGTGTCCAAGTTACTATGTACACTGTCTGACATGCAAGTGCAGTCACGCTCACAGCGTCCGCAATCAAAACAACATGCGAGTTTCATTCTCTTGTAGATGGACATCTTGGCTATAATCATGTTTTAGATGGAAGGAGAGGAAGAGGAGCAGGTTAATGGCAAGGTTATTCAGTCTGGCAGTTGGAAGGAATTAACAAGGGATCTAACACAGGCCTTAGTAACGTAAGCAGGCTTGACAAAGAAGAAGAGCTAAGACTATTTCATGAAAGTAGTGATCAGAAAGTTTCATTTTTAAAAGTTCAGATGAAAGAGTTCAGCAGATAACTTTGAATATACAGTTAACATTCTTAGGTATTTTCAAGCCAGTGCCACATGGGCTTCTGTTCAACAGGAACACAAGAAGTTGGTGAGAATTTCAATTGTATACCTGTTCGCGATTTCCCTTTTAAAAGAATTCAGTCAAAGCAGGCAACTGACAGAAACGGAATTGCATTTCAGTGATTGGTCTTTTTGGCGCTCTACATTGTTTTTTGAACAAGCATGTGGTGCTGGCAAGAATTTGGAATAATTAGTATTTTCCTCGTAATTACTACTGGTGCTAATGAGCATGTCAAAATTTAGATAGCACATAAAATACAGGTCCAATTCTTTCAAGCACACATGAGGCTGAAATGGTTATTGTGCTAATTGATTCGCTTGTTCAATGAAATTTGTAATCTAAAGAATACAAAAGTATATTATTTGATAGTAAACCTAGTGTGCTGGCGATGAGAAATAATTTAAGTTTCTCATATCGAGTAAAACAAAATCAACCTTGGTTGAACAAGCCATTATGCCACGTGAAGGACATGTTTAAAGCTCTCGACTGAGTCAAGCACTGACCTAAAGCCATTTATATCAGAATGACTGGCCAAGCAAGGGTCACGCTATGATCGAGGAAAAAAAGGCTCTGGAGGGTGATGAATGACAGGCATCTTCAGTAGCATCCCCATTTCTCTGCAATCTTTATAGCGGTTAGTTGCAAAACACTCAATTTTCAGCAGATATTTTTTTAAAGGTTATCCGGCAGCTGAGAAAAGAATGATCATATCATGCAGCATTAAAGCCCGGTCAATGCACGCAACAAGGCTACTCGCTTAGCACTGGTATTTCAATGGATAAAGTACCATCAAAACCTAATAAACGCTGGTGATGCTGGGCAGCACCCGCCTCTTGTCTTCCTTTGAGTGATGCCAATCTTTTCAGGGTGACAATAATCGAGACTGACAAGTCTTTAAAAGGAATGGAATCTTGAGGGAGGCAAACCATTTGTGGGTTTTTTTAAAAATCTCGTTTCTTGAAATGAAACCAAATACCCGAGCCAAATTATTCTTCCCGATCAACAAGGGGGCGGGTGTTGGGAAATCGTGGAGAAGACTTTGTGGGTGCCGAGTTTTTGTTTTTTATGAAAGGAAGACTCGAGGAGACATATTTCTGAGTCCATGCAGAACTACCGAAATAACAGCATGCTGGTTAAAAGAAAAACACAGGTCTCAACCTTGGCAATAATGAAAAAAAACACAAATAAAACCCAAAAAAGGTTATTAAGATCGAAGCATTCATAAACATTAACAGTCTAGCTCGGTTTTCAAAAAAATCCATGCTGTAATAAATACATTGCATTCATTGTGGAAATAAAAGGCAAACAGTAACAGCACTTTCAGACAATGACATGTTGGAAAATGTTAGTTTTTGATGAGATGCATGTAGTTCTACACACGGAGGGCATGTTGACTAACTCCACACACAAACTGCTATATGGATTACTTGCAAAAACATGTTTATACTGCCATTTTTTTTTATATTAAAAAGTGATTCAAAAAAAAATCGTCGTTCAGGAAGGAGCTGAGATATCGCCGGCTGTTGGAGACCAGAGGAGGAGGAATGAGAGATCTCCGAGGACATCTAGTGGATGGACATCACAGAGCACCATGCTCAGCAAGCAGTCAAGGTCCAGTCAGGGGTAGTGAGTAAAAAAGGGCCCAGCTAGCGAGAAGAATTGAAATGGTGACAAATTCATTTCAATTCGGTAAGTATTGAATGATTCTTGGCACAAAAGATAAAGAAAAATGGAATGGAGAGTTGTGGGATAATAACGGAAGAATTATTTTGATAGGTGATCGACAAACTTTTTAATAATTTCTCAATTTGCTTCCCATAGACGATGGTCAGTTAAGCGAAAATACAGCAGCGACATTAAACTGAAGATTGGCAGCGCTATCACAAAGGGCGGAAGGAATCCAAATTATCTGCGCAGTCTAACAACAAATGCGTTTGAACAGGTTACCACCTCCATTTTTTTATAACTGGCGGAGGGGGAGGGCTGCAGTCAGGGCCTGGGGCTGTCCTTTCGTCAAATAAAGGTTCAAAATTGTTCTGTTTCTTCCACTAACTTGTATGATCAGATGTTAGATTTGAAAGTTTGATCGAGGTTATTGATGCAGGGACCAATGAGACAGGGACCAATGAGACAGGCATCAATGAGACATACCTCTTCTATACTGGATTTAAACACCCCTCAAAATGATTGAAAAATAAAATGCACAAACAAAACATTTCTTTTGGCAGATCGTTTAGCCTTCAGACATCCTACAGTTTTCTTCAAGGATTTTAATTTTCTTTCAAATGTTCTTCCTCTCCCTCCTAAAGGTTTGTCTTTTTTCTCGAAGATGATGCTGCAGGTACCAGCAGCCCTTACAAACTCTCTAACAAATGTTGACAGACTACATGGGGCATGCAAACCTTCTATCGGGCGGGGGTCAAGGATTAGCAGCTAGAAGCAGAAACCTTGAGGGTTGTTTTCCCCTCCCTAGCCATGGCTCAGTGGGCACCACACTTGCCTCTGAGTCAGAAGGTTGTGGGTTCAAGTCCCGCTCCAGAGACCCGAGCAAATAAATCTAGGCTGACACTCCCAGTGCTGAGGGAGTGCTGCACTGTCAGAGGTGCCGTCTTTCAGATGAGACGTTAAACCGAGGCCCTGTCTGCTCTCTCAGGTGGACATAAAAGATCCCATGGCACTATTTCGAAGAAGAGCAGGGGAATTATCTCCGGTGTCCTGGCCAATATTTATCCCTCAATCAACGTAACAAAAAAAATTATCTGGTCAATATCACATTGCTGTTTGTGGGAGCTTGCTGTGCACAAATGGGCTGCCGTGTTTCCCACATTACAACAGTGACTACACTCCAAAAGTACTTCATAGGCTGTAAAGTGCTTTGAGATGTCCGGTGGTCGTGAAAGGCGCTATATAAATGCAAGTCTTTCTTTAAAGGTGTGCCTTTATGCTCGCAGGTACCAGCAGCCCTTACTAACTCGTTAATGAATGTTGACAGATTATTCAGTATATGGGGCAGTCCTCATATGATGGCTATGCATGCACACCTTCCATCGAGTGGGGGGTGGGGGGGCGTCAAGGATTAGCAGCTAGAAGCAGGAACCTTAACTGCAGTTTGCCCTCCCTAGCCTGGGGATATTGGGCCTGGCTGTAACATTCCAACTATGGTTTTGGCTGAGATCAGTGAACTCAGCACAAACTGTGCACCAAATCTGGGAGCTGCTTCTCTGAGTGCTTCTACTGACCCAGCGCCACGCACTGGGGCTGCATGGCCCCAATTATGGAGACAGCCCTCGACACCAACCCCACAGTCTGTGCGAGGGCCAATGCTCAGGCCTGCCGTCTAAGCGAAGCGTGCGGAGAACGAGGGCTGTTGTTTCTGCCTCGTGTCGGAGGCCGATCTGTACCGTCCATTTCTTGCGTCGCTTACAGAGCGAGAGTATCCCTGGTGACACAAAATAGCAGCGTGGCTTTTTTGCACCACGAGGGGGGGGGGGGGGGATTGGAAACTTTGCAAGAAGGCTTCAGAATGCATGCGATGTCCATTTTATCTTTCTCCCTTCTGCTCTGCATCTAGGCCAATAAAAGGAACACTTGGCTCCAGCTCACGGAGCTTCAATGGTAACTCCCCCCTCCCCCCCAGCCCCTCTCCCACCCCTCCCGCTCCTTCAACGGAGTCACTTGCTTCTTATGCCACTGGGCTGCTGTATTTTCGACAGATTCAAAGTGATCTGTGGGCAGTGCTGACGATGATGTGTACGTATGATGTAACTGCTACACATGCAACATAAAAATCTCTTGCTTTAAGGTAGACATGTTGGACCGCACTCTTGGCAACAGGGAACCCATTTTTACTCACAATAGATCACTACCAGTGTGCAGTTAAATTATAGAGTTTCATGTTCCAGGGCAGCAAGGAGAAAAATAAATTAAAAATACATCAATCATCAAGAGGTACTTGCAATCATTTCATACATGGATTCCCATGTGCCTGAGCTCCAGGGATAAAAAGGTCTATATGTAACTGTGCTTTGCGTTCCTGCATTTTTCCCCATTACATTCTCTACAACAGTGAGACAAACCTAGAAGGGGTGAACGCTTCAGAAATAAGTTCGTACACATGGAAGAAACAGAGATATATGTTCCAAACTTTTGCATATTTTCTCAAACAAATCATCCCGGGCATCTCTTCGGGAAAAAAAAAATTAAAATGGCTATTCGGACCCCCCCCACCCCCACCTCGAAGAGATTTCCTTTGCAAATTCTGGACCGTTACTTGAATAATTTAGATTACGATGAAAAAATAATGATACTTTTAAGCTGAATTTTTTTGTTAGCGCTTTCAAGCAGTCGGGGTTTTTTTTTTAAAAAGATAAAGCTACTCACTTTAATTATTCTTGGCCTCTGTCGATGCACCAAGTTTTTTTTTTGGTTTTAAATTATTAATAATGGGCCTAAAAGGTTTGGACAAGTGGCTAAGTAGGTCAGGTATATGTTAACAATGTGACATGACTAATGTCATTGTAATGATACATCTGCTGGAATTCCGTTCTAAACGTGACAGCAACTACTAAGATGCGTGTCCTTATCAAAAAAAAAACCCTGTATTCCTGGTACTGGACACAACTGCTGCATATTGCATGTTCCACCATTATGGGCTGTGAAATACAATGCATTTGGCAAGGATTTGTCTTTGTTTTTCCAGCTGACTTGGAGCATTACCTCTGGAGTTTTCAAACAGCGGCAGTTTAATTCTGACAAGCTCTTTCTTCAGCCTCACTAATCATGTCATTTTATTTATACATCTGTTCTACATCACATCATTAATAGAGTGAAATTTCGACTCTTCATTTTCGGCACACCGTTATTCTCCCAGTATATTTTTAATTTTTTTTTTGCGTGCAGCTTAATCACATTAATGCTAATTATTTTTCGCTCCCCAGTCTGCAGCATTCATTAATTTCCCCCAGATTTGCCATTATGTATTAATGGCATAATGTTAATCTAAACCTGCCTTCCCTTTCAGGTAATTAAACGTCCTTTGCTACAGCCTGAAAAATGTCGCTCTCCATTTAAGTTCTCTTGCCGCACTTATTCGGGGAGATTAAAAGAGTTGGCGAAGTACGTAAACACGAGGTGATCCAAAACTCGGCTGCCCGTGTCCTAACTCACGCCAAGTCCCGCTCACCCATCACCCCTGTGCTCGCTGACCTACACTGGCTTACACTAAGCAACACCTCAATTTCAAAATTCTCATCGCTCCATGGCCTCACCCCTCCCTATCTCTGTAATCTCCTCCAGCCCCGAGATGTCTGCGCTCCTCTAATTCTGCCCTCTTGAGCATCCCTGATTATAATCGCTCAACCATTGGTGGCCGTGCCTTCTGTTGCCTAGGCCCCAAGCTCTGGAACTCCCTCCCTAAACCTCTCCGCCTCTCTACCTCTCTTTCCTCCTTAAAACCTACCTCTTTGACCAAGCTTTTGGTCATCTGCCCTAATTTCTCCTTATGCGGTTCGGTGTCATATTTTTTGTCTCATAAAACCCTGTGAAGCGCCTTGGGACGTTTCACTACCTTAAAGGCGCTATATAAATATGAAGTTGTTGTTGTTGTTGAAGGGCATTGGCGGTACAGCCGCACTGTCACGGGCCGGTGGCCCACAGCGGCCAGGAACTCTGCCATTGGGTAAGTGGGAAGGTACGTCAAAGCGAGCCAATCGCTCAGCCATGTTTGGGTGGCCGATTTTCGGGTAGTGTCGGAGCAGGTTATTGATCCAGTATATCGGCTGCAGAAAGCACACGCCATGGAGGTAAGTGCGAAAATGGAGAGTTTATCCCTTTATACTTCCCACATTACAACAGTGGCTACACTCCAAAAAATACTTCATTGGCTGTAAAGCGTTTTGGGATGTCCGGTGGTCGTGAAAGGTGCTATATAAATGCAAGTCCTTCTTCTTTCTTTCTTTTTAAAAAGATAAAAGTGGAAACCAAGTTCTGTCCATTCCAATGCACAATACAAATAAAATCATTCCATACGTTTTACCTTAAAATGATAATTTAACTATTTGCAAGAGTCTAAACAAAACACATTGCTTTTACAGCATAAAGGGACGACTTCCGATAATGATTTAAGCATTGAGTTTTCACATACACTGACCTCTCTTCCACATCTTATATAAAAGGTTTATATTGTGTAACACACTTTATGGCTGTTGAACCAAATGGGGGCCATAATTAATGGTAGAGCTGCAATCGAATGGGTACCTGTATACGTGAGTTGCTTGAAATGAGTGCATTGCTGCTGGTTAACCGACATTTATAGAGCATTGTTTACATACAATGTCTACAGGGCGAGTGAATGGAGGTTTAACTATTCTACTGTACACCATCTCTGATCTTCAGTGACAAGCTAATAACAGAAAACATTTGCTGACCTTCACCTCTATCTTTACACTGTTGGCACAAAAAACCTGACCATTTAATGCATTCAAAGTTTCAACTCGGAATTAGTAATAACAAGGTACTGTCGGAAAGATGATGAAGTTATTACTCACGTCGTTTACAGCCACATTTCTTAATCCGTTTTGTATCGGTGATGTCATCATGACAAGCTTTGCAGTAGAAAAATGCCCTGAAGCAACAAAAGTATAAGAAAGACCATTTAATGGACAGATGCATTTGCTCCGGCTACAGCGCCACGTTTACAGCTAATCTCCAAAGGTGGCTTATTCTGATGGAGAAACAGTATCATGTCTTAAACAACAATGTATATTTATAGAGCACCTTTAACGTAATAAAACTTCCCAAGAAGCTTCACAGGAGCAGTCTCGAAGAAACCCCCAAAATTTGACACCGAGACATATAAGGAGATGTTAGGCCAGGTGAACATAACATATAAGAACATAAGAATTAGGAACAGGAGTAGGCCATCTAGTCCCTAGCTTGCTCCGCCATTCAACAAGATCATATCTGATCTGGCCATCGACTCAGCTCCACATACCCGCCTGCTCCCCATAATCCTTAATTCCCTTATTGGTTAAAAATCTATCTATCTGTGATTTGAATACATTCAATGAGCTAGCCTCAACTGCTTCCTTGGGCAGAGAATCCCACAGATTCACAACCCTCTGGGAGAAGAAATTCCTTCTCAACTCGGTTTTAAATTGGCTCCCCCATATTTTGAGGCTATGCCCCCTAGTTCTAGTCTCCCTGACTAGTGGAAACAACCTCTCTGCCTCTATCTTGTCTATCCCTTTCATTATTTTAAATGTTTCTATAAGATCACCCCTCATCCTTCTGAACTCCAACGAGTAAAGACCCAGTCTACTCAATCTATCATCATAAGGTAACCCCCTCATCTCCTGAATCAGCCTAGTGAATCGTCTCTGTACCCCCTGCAAAGCTAGTATATCCTTCCTTAAGTAAGGTGACCAAAACTGCACGCAGTACTCCAGGTGCGGCCTCACCAATACCCTGTACAGCTGCAGCAGGACCTCCCTGCTTTTGTACTCCATCCCTCTCGCAATGAAGGCCAACATTCCATTCGCCTTCCTGATTACCTGACCAAGGTGACCAAAAGCTTGGTCAAAGAGGTAGGTTTTAAGGGCATCCTAAAGGAGGAGAGAGAGGTGGAGAGGCGGAGAGGTTTAGGGAGGGAGTTCCAGAGCTTAAGGACCAGGCAGCTGAAGGCACGGCCACCAATGGCTACTCAGTGACTGATGGCCAGCATTAAAAATCCAAATTCCTGAGTAAGATATAGTATGTTTGGGGGGAGGAGGGAGGCATTTTGTTCCAAATGAAGTAAAAGTCTGTTCAAGAACACACAAAAACAGAAGAGGCCATTTGCCTCATCAATCCCGCGCCTTGCACAGACCATGCACGCTTTGAGCGCGCGTGGACTCTACCCAGCATATTTAATCTCCTGAGGGATAGTGGTGTGAAATTTCTCCCTGACCCCCTCAGGTAATTGACTGAAACTCCAGACTATCAATCTATCCTAACAAGGACCATTACTCAGTCCCAACCAGCTGCCTTCAACCAATGACGTTTCCATGGTGTCGGTGTCACAAGAACCATTGTGTTTTCAAAAGTCATTGATCATCTCTGTCTGCACATATCATTATAATCTTTGCTGCTACCTTTAACCAGATATGGAGTTGCTCCTTTTAACGGAGTTAATCAGCACAGTCTGAACTGCTTTTGCTAAGAGCCTGTTTGAATATCCACACGGCTCTGTGGGGGAACGAGCATTCTAATCTCTAGTCCTGCCCGAGGCTTGTTAATTCTGTTCTCATTTCCTGTGCTCACCGTCCAACTTAAATAACCTGCTTACATCTACATTATCCATGGCTATCGGCATTTCAGGATCTGGATCCTCTCCCGAACTTATTTCTCCAATGACAGGTTCAGTTGGAAAGTCTCTCCTCATAACTCGCAGCCCGGAGGCCCCAATCATCTTTGTTGCTCTCTTGAAATGTACTTTTTTCTCATGTGGCGTTTTGCTGCTCCTCGGTGTGAGGGGATACTAAACGCTGGGGAAGGGAACATTTTTACGTGCTACCCAACGTCAATTTAGGGCTGAGATGAGTGAAAACGGCTTCACTTAGAGGGTGATGAAACTTTGGAATTCTCTCCCCCAGAGGGCTGTGGAAGCTCATTCATTGAGTATATTCAAGACAGATCGAGAGGTTTTTGAATATTAAGGGAATCAAGGGATATGGGGACAGTGCAGGAAAGTGGAGTTGGGGTAGAAGATCAGCCACGATCTCATTGAATGGCGGAGCAGGCTCGAGGGGCCGAATGGCCGACTTCTGCTCCTAATTCTTATATTCTATGTTCTTATGTCAGCATTAAACAGGTCAACTGTAGATGCAGAGTGAAGCTCTCTACTCTTGCCCACCAACATGTTCTGCCAGCTGTGGCTCAGTGGGTAGCACTCTCGCCTCGGAGTCAGGAGGTTGTTGATTCAAGTCCCACTCCAGGGATTTAAGCACATAAATCTGGACTGACACTCCGGGGGCGTGCTGCACTGTCGGAGGGGCTGTCTTTCAGATGAGATGTTAAACCAAGGCCCCGTCTGTTCTCTCAGGTGGATGTAAAAGATCCCATGGCACTATTTCAAAGAAGAGCAGGGGAGTTATCCCCGGTGCCCTGGCCAATATTTATCCCTCAATCAACATAACAAAAACAGATTATCTGGTCATTATCACATTGCTGTATGTGGGAGCTTGCCGTGCGCAAATTGGCTGCCGTGTTTCCCACATTATAACAGTGACTACACTCCAAAATTACTTCATTGGCTGTAAAGCGCTTTGGGATATCCAGTGGTCGTGAAAGGTGCTATATAAATCCAAGTTTTTTTTTCTTTAACTCCATATGTTATAGAAGAACAACACTCCCTCCTGTGCCAGCGAGAGGCAGGGCTGGTATGCCCAACACTCGCCATAATCGTAGCCTCTTTAAGACTGACACTTGTATTACGTTAGTGTCCATCTTCTGTTGTGGGCCCAGTTATAACTGCCTGAATTCATTCCATGTAGAACACAGAGAAGACACTTTCATTCTGGAATTGAACGCAGGCCACAGAGGTGAAAATATATATTGTAAAATATCATCATCATCATCATCATCATAGGCAGTCCCTCGGGATCGAGGAAGACCTGTTTCCACTCCTGAAGTGAGTTCTTTGGTGGCTGAACAGTCCAATACGAGAACAACAGACTCTGTCACAGGTGAGACAGATAGTCGTTGAGGGAAAGGGTGGGTGGGACTGGTTTGCCGCACGCTCTTTCCGCTGTCTGTGCTTGATTTCTGCACGCTCTCGGTGTTGAGACTCGAGGTGCTCAGCGCCCTCCCGGATGCACTTCCTCCACTTAGGGCGGTCTTGGGCCAGGGACTCCCAAGTGTCAGTGGGGATGTTGCACTTTATCGGGGAGCCTTTGAGGGTGTCCCTGTAACGTTTCCGCTGCCCACCTTTGGCTCGTTTGCCGTGAAGGAGCTCCGAGTAGAGCGCTTGCTTTGAGAGTCTCGTGTCTGGCATATGAACTATGTGGCCTGCCCAGTGGAGCTGATCGAGTGTGGTCAGTGCTTCAATGCTGGGGATGTTGACCTGAACGAGGACGCTGATCTTGGTGCGCCTGTCCTTCCAGGGAATTTGTAGGATCTTGCGGAGACATCGTTGGTGATATTTCTCCAGCAACTTGAGGTGTCTACTATACATGGTCCATGTCTGTGAGCCATACAGGAGGGCAGGTATTAATACAGCCCTGTAGATCATGAGTTTGGTGGCAGTTTTGCGGGCCTGGTCTTCAAACACTCTTTTCCTCAGGCGACCGAAGGCTGCACTGGCGCACTGGAGACAGTGTTGGATCTCGTCATCGATGCCTGCTCTTGTTGATAAGAGATATGGGAAATGGTCCACGTTGTCCAGGGCCACGCCATGAACCTTGATGACTGGGGGGCAGTGTTGTGCGGTGAGGACAGGCTGGTGGAGGACCTTTGTCTTACGGATGTTAAGCGTAAGGCCCATGCTTTCGTACGCCTCAGTAAATATGTCGATTATGTCCTCGAGTGCAGCCTGTGTTCTAAAACACGATATTGGTGAATGTACCTCTTTCCTCCTTTAAAACGCTCCTTAAAACCTACCTCTTTAACCAAGCTTTTGTTCATCTGCCCATATATCTCCTTATGTGGCTCGGTGTGAAATATTGTCTGATAATGCTCCTGTGAAGCACCTGGGGACCGTTTACTACATTAAAGGCGCTACATGAATGCACATTGTAGTCATGTGTGAATGAGTGATATTGGAGCTAAGGAATGGGAATTGTATGCACCTGGGAGTATGCTCAAAGGTTTGTAGAGCTGTTGCATTGTGACTGGCTTAGCCAGTCACATGATGTTCACAAGATTCAATAAAACCCCAGCCAGTTGGGTTCAAGTGATCCACAATGAGGCATGCAGTTGTGAGCCTAGAGGATGAACTGATAATGTGCTGTGTGATTGGTAAATCTTTGTTAATAAACCAACTAGTTCTTAATAGCAATGTATTGCTATGAATTCTTAAGCAATGAACCCATGAAGCAAATACATTACAGAAAGGGACGCATTTTGCACCCAGTGTCGGCATCAAGAACTGCCAGGGCACGTATGGTAATGACGACATGCACAGTGAAGGTCACTCTCCTGTGCCACAATGATGTAATTCCAGCCTCAAAGCACCTTCACTGAACCTGTGAATTGTTCATTTTGCCATACCAGCTAGCTCCTAGGCCTCCTTCAGTAAGACTATCAATTTGGGAGCAGTTGTGTATGGCAGACCATGCTGCAACTATCCAGGCTGACTTCATATACATCATCATCATCGGCAGTCCCTCGGAATCGAGAAAGGCTTGCTTCCACTCTTGAAGTGAGTTCTTTGGTGGCTGAACAGTCCAATACGAGAGCCATAGACCCTGTCACAAGCGGGACAGATATTCATCGAGGGAAGGGGTGGATGGGACTGGTTTGCCGCACGCTCCTTCAGCTGACTGCGCTTGACCCCTTCACACGGACGATGCCTGCGTCTGCGCACATTCTGAGGCTGAACTCCAGGATATAGTCGATGTATTCACCGAGGCATATGAAAGCATGGGCCTTACGCTTAACATCCGTAAGACAAAGATCCTCTACCAGTCTGTCCTCGCCGCACAACACTGCCCCCCAGTCATCAAGATTCACAGCGCGGCCCTCGACAACGTGGACCATTTCCCATACCTTGGGAGCCTCTCAACAAAAGCAAACATTGATGCGGAGATTCAACACCGCCTCCAGTGCGCCAGTGGAGCCTTCGGCCGCCCGAGGAAAAGAGTGTTCGAAGACCAGGCCCTCAAATCTACCACCAAGCTCATGGTCTACAGGGCTGTAGTAATACCCATCCTCCTGTATGGCTCAGAGGCATGGACGATGTACAGAAGACTTCATGTACAACTCTCACCGTCAATGGAGAGAGGAGTTCTTTCAGCCCGTGCGGGATGAACCCAAGTCCCAGTAGAGAACGGGCACAACCTAGCGTCCTTCTTCCATTCACTGAATATTCTCCAATATTTACATTTAAATGTTAAATATTTCTATTTAATGTTGTGCCTTTCAAGCCGACCCAAAGAATCAGCTGCATGTAACAAGAGAAAGTCACCATTGCAAAGAAGCTGAAATGGTTTCCCCATGAAGTGTGAGACTCTGGTCTTGACTGGGCACAGCACAGCACTGCACACAGCAGAGTTGAGACATCTCACTGGGCAACAGGCAGGTATAAGCCGCCCAGGTCCTATTCTGCTTGCCAGGCCACAGGACATGGGATTGTAGCGCTGAAGGCTCTTTGCTTGCCATTCCTGCCTCTCACCCGGGAACACTCAGCTTGAGAGGCTTCAAAGGGCAAACTGATAAACACTTTGTGGGTGGCAAAGATCTTTCAAGTTACAGCAACTGAACAAAATGATGTTCGGCTGCTTCCAACACAGTTCCGAGTGGGCACAAGTCCGCAGGACTAAACGACTTGTAATGTGAGCACGTGTGAGGATGCTCACAGGATTTGTAGCGCTGCTGAAGCTAGAGGCCAAAGTCATCGTTTGCCTAGGGCGCTGGACAGGACTGCTCCAAGTACTGTCCTACAGGGGTCAAGCGCTAGTCATAAACCAGCTGGTGGCCGCTATGCTGTGGTACCGGCTGGTCACTTTGACCCCTCTCCCTGCGTTTGTCACCAAGATACAGAAGAAGCCGGAACAACAGGAAGCATTGGGTCTCTGCTGCAGCTCCGAGTCTCCCGCTTAGGGAGGACGGTCAGGCTTTGGTGTGCGTCAGCACCCAGGCTGCGACTTTCCATCTTCAGACCCTGTAGAGATACCTGTACATTGAGCATCCTCCCAGATGGTGTGCACTGGCGACGTATTTCTTCCGTCAGCAGTACTGCCTCAATAACGACACGCAGCTCCTGTTTGTGAGTCAGGGAGGCATCAGCACTGCCACGCGGGGGCTGCCTGTCTTTTACCAGGAACTCATCAGTGTCTGGAACAAAGTCACCACCAAGCGCAGTTCTCCCCTGACTGGAGTGGCGGCTGTCCTTCAGGACAGGAATCCGTACCTCCACGACTGCGGTTTTAGGTGGCAGGCAGATGAGAGGGCTGCGTTTGTCAAGGTGACCAGGGTCAGGGACCTGCTGGATGGCAGAGGAGCGGGCTGGATGGCGCCAGGAGAGCTGACATGGCGCCTATCCTGGGCTGATGGCTGGTGCATGGCCAATGCCATTGAGTTGCTAAAAATGGCACTGGGCCCTGACTCCACTGGGTGCATCGAGGAGGCTCAAGCACATGGGGCAATCCCGTCCGAACTGACCCCCATCCGGACGGAATTCCTCATCGGCACAAAGCTCTGAAACCTCCCTTGGGAGCCGGCGCCTCACAACTTGAGCCTCCTCCGGGAAATCCCCTCCGTGCCTTTCAGTTCTGCATGGAGGGGATTCCTGTACGGGCTGCTCTTGCACACTCTCTAACTTGCTATCCTCGTCTGCCGTCCGGACACACCGTGGCACACCATCTTGCCATCCGGGGGAGGCGGGGGTCCCCAATGGAGTGTTCTCTACGTGGGAGTCCTCCCTTTATTTATTAGGGACTTGGCCTGAAGGGTGTTGCACAGAGCAGTCCCCTGCAATAGGTTTTTAAGTCGGTTCACGGACTCCCAGGCCACTTGTAATTTCTATGGTCTGGAAGAGCTCGTATTCCATGTTTATATGGAGTGTGTCAGGTTGCAGCTCTTGTTCTAATATTTCAAGGGGCTGCTCCTCAAATTCTGGTTGCACTTCAATCCCACACTGATCTTTGGACACCCTGTGCGGAGGGGAGCGGGCAGGTCGGAAGGCTTCCTCGTAGGACTGCTCCTGGGCACGGCCAAGAGGGCCATCAGCCGGTCCAGGCAGCGGGCAGTCGAGGGGGTCATTCAGCCTGACTGTCTGCCTCTCTTCCGTGGTTATGTTCGAGCCAAGGTGTCCCTGGAGATGGAGCACGCGGTGTCCACTGGTATGCTCGTGGCCTTCCGCGAGAGATGGGCATCGGAGGGGACTGGAGTGCATTATCACCCTCAGCAACCAAATTTTAATTTGATCCATTAATGTTAAAAGTTAAATTTGTTTAATTTGTCGATTTTAGTGCCCCTTTAATAAGGGGGCAATTGATTTATTGTTTTATCAAAATAGTTGTAGAGCTGTTGAGTTGGGAGTGATTTAGCCAGTCACGTGATGTTCACACGACTCAATAAAACCCCAGCCAGTTGGGTTCGGGGGATCCACGATGAGGCAGGTGATTGTGAGCCTGGTGGATGAAACTGGTAATGTATAATGTGATTGTTAAACCTTTTGTTAATAAACCAACTAGTTCTTAATAGCAATGTGTTGCAATGAATTCTTAAGCAAAGAACCCATGAAGCAAATACATTACTCTGGGTGCGCTACTGAAGACCACTCAAAGCTTTTCGATATTATTTGTTGAATACAATTGCAATTCTTCCTTAATTGTTCAATGATGTTAATTGCTTTTCTGATATTATTATTTCTTGTTTTGGTAGCAAAACCCTTTGGTTTTTAAGATCTACATATCCTCCCCCTTCCTCTGTTCTGTTCTGACTGGCACCACTTGTCACACTTCCAATACCAGCCAAGAATGCAGAGACTCTGGACCATGTAATGCACTCTACAACCAGGGCCAGATTCAGGGCCTGATGGGCAAACTGATCCCAACGGGCCGATGGTTATCTTTGTTCATGTTCATTACATTACGTCTGTGATTGTGATTCTGAGTCTAAAAACATAGGCCAGTATATTCAACAATTAAAGCATCTATTCTGTATCAAGTCGGGATATAATCTGGTTCTGGTAACATTGCAATACTAGATTCCTAGACATATATACAAATAGTAAAGATCTTGTCTCTGCAAAAATAGGTATGTACATGTTAGGCCAATAAACAATTGGTCTTGTTTTTCCTCTCATTGTCTATTCTATTCAGCCTATTTGGAAGGCCTTACATTTTTTTTCCTACATTTATTTGGTGGGCTTAAGTTCTTTGGTGGGCCTGGGGCTGCAGCCCGATCCACCCCACGATTAATCCGCCCCGCGGTTAATCCCCCGCTGTCCACAACGGCAGTCAATGGCACTCTGTGATCAGCGGACTGGGAGCACGTTTCCACAGCGCAGGATTGTATCCAGCAGCGTGTTCTCCTCCCCCTGAAGCTGATGGTGGTAGATGGTCAAGAAGGGAGATCACTCAGTGAGCCTGGTGATATCTGAGCAGCACTGGGAGAGTTGAGCTCAGCCCTCTTGCTGGGAGAGCTACAAAGCTCCCTGCTGTGTTGAGTGGACTCATGCGTCCAGTCAGCCTCTTACAGTGCCAATGTCGAAGAGAATTTCAGACATAACACCAAACTTTACACGCGCTTAAAAAATTGTCGCCATCAGTTATGACAAAGCTTTGATAACGTGAGTTGCGTTGACGGATTACAAATGATGAATTTATTGTCGTGCTTGTTCTGATGGCTCAACAGGAAAAGCAAAATTCCTCCCTCCCACCCCGCCATGTAAAAGTAAAGCATTTATTATTTGGCATATTATTTCATTAATTGGAAACAGATTACAATTACTTTCAATTCCCAGGGATCAAAGCTAAAAGCTACCTTTTCACTTCCTTGGCATCACTTGCAATGAAGAATCCCAACGTGCCTTCGTGGATCTTGATGTGGTTCCCAGGATTGATTAATATGCTACTCAGTGGAAACAGAAAACACCAAATTTCAGTTAGCTGCTGCTGGAGAGAAGTCTTGTCTCGACTGCGCACACATCGAAGGGGACTGGAGCAAGCATCCCCACTGCAATGGAAATCACTCTCATATCAACTCCACTTATATTTCAATAACCATAACCAATCCCAACAGATGACTGTAAATGGTTCAATTAATGACGGGACGGAACTTGCTTATTAGACTCATAATATTAAGATGCATGGTATGCTAACCACCATCTGCTTAAAAACGTACACCCCTAAATAAATTCTCATTTTCCCTAATTTGAAAGCCTTCTGATCACAAAGCACCGGCTATACAAGTTTAATCTGGATGTTGCAACTCATTCCAAAAAAGTGCAGTTCAAAGCTCAATTTTCAGTCTGCCTTTTCTCGGAAGGGTTTTACCTCAACAGAAAGGTAGTGTGTTTTGTTTATCACGTTCCCATTGGTCATTATTTTTTTTTCTTCACTCTATCTTGGTGAGGGTCCCTCCCGCTGGAACCAGCACGTGTTCCCCGGTTGGGAACCCGCGAGGTACTTCGCTCTCAAGCTCCCTCCTCCCCCGCTGCCGCTCGTGAGCTGGGTTATGAGAAGAGCACGCCTGAAGTGAACTCTTCCCCCGTTTCCAGTCTCCTTCTGCCTGTGCTTTCCCCGACAGTGCAGCTTGTGATCAGAGACTTTGCCACGTGAATAATTTCTGGCAGAGTGGGATGGTTTACGTATGAAAAGAAACCTTTAAGAACATAAGAAATAGGAGCAGGAGTCGGCCATTTGGCCCCTCGAGCCTGCTCCGTCATTCAATAAGATCATGGCTTTACAGCACCACTTTGTTGAAGGGACTATGGGACTATTGATTGAGTATAGATGGAAAACTTAGCCTTATATCCTTAAAATGAAGCTACTACAAATAATTTAACAGGCCTCTAGCAGCTGTGTCAAACAAACAGGTTTCAGTTGTTGGTACAGCTCCCCCGATGATTGGAAAACAATGTGTGCTACTTGTAACATCATTAATTAACCACAACTTATCGATAGTTTAAAGTAACAGTCACTTTAAAGGTAAGACACGTCAAGAGTACAACTATTGCATGCCACAGCTGTCTGCTACATGAGGTCATCAGCCCAAGGGAAAGAGATGGCTGGTACATGTTAACGACAAGGATCCCAATCTCTGTCTTTAAGCAGACGTGTCTGAAATCTTACTTTAGCCCCAATTGTTCAGAATAAGCATCCAGCTCTTTCTTCTGGGCCCTCTCAAACTACTTGCTTTTTTTTTTACAGTTCTACTTTCATATCCAAAGGCTTTGGTTTCTGGCAGACAAGAACAAAAAAATGGAAAGGAAGGATAGCAGTAGAGAAAGGACACTCAGGACAAGCCACGTTCACAAATAAAGGACAGCAAGACCAGAATTGCTTCCAGGAATGGGCCCCTTGCAGTTGCTGACTTGCGATGCTGTCAATAGAGGCAGGGAATCCTCTTGTGCTGGGATTGTTCCAGCACAACCTCTCCCGGATAAAGCGAAAGTCCGCAAGGAAGCTTCAATATCCTGAGGTGATTACCAGCCCTTTCTTTATTTAACTCTCTTCCTAATCCCTCTGCTTCATTCTTATCATCATTCATTATCGGTGACAGCTGTGGCTCAGTGGGCAGCACACTCACCTCGGAGTTTGTGGAGGTTGTGGGTTTAAGTCCCACTCCAGGAACTTGAGTATATAAATCTAGGCTGACACTCCAGCGCGGTGCTGAGGGAGCGCTGCACTGTCGGAGGTGCAGTCTTTTGGATGAAACATTACACCGAGGCTCCGTCTGCTCTCTCAGGTGGCTGTAAGAGATCCCATGGCACTATTTCGAAGAAGAGCAGCGGATTTATCGCTGGTGTCCTGGACAATATTCATCCCTCAATCAACATAACCAAAAACAGATTATCTGGTCATTATCTCATTGCTGTTTGTGGGAGCTTGCTGTGCGCAAGTTGGCTGCCGTGTTTCCCACATTACAACAGTGGCTACACATCAAAAGTACTTCATTGGCTGTAAAACACTTTGAGCCGTCCAGTTGTTGTGAAAGGCGCTATATAAATGCAACTCACCATCTCACTACTATTTACCTCATCCCCACCTGCTGCTCTTTCCAACATGTCTGGTGTCCTGCACTTTGCGTCTTGGCTGCTTTCTCAATAATAATTTTGAAAAACAGCTGAGAAAAAAACCTGCGATCATCACTTCCTACAAGAACGTAACTAAATAGAACGGTGATTCTACTTTTATGTCGAAAATCCGTCGACACAAAAGCAAAGAAAATCTGAATCCCAACCCGGCCGCGAAATTGAGGTCACTGCCCCTCGCAGGAAGTGGAACGCAATATCGCTCGCTCCACTTCCTGTTGGGGCTGTATCCAGGGCGCTACACGGGCGAAATGGGCAACGCTGCGGGGCCTCTCCGTTAAAGGGGAGGGACAGAAAAAATAGAAGCACAGAAATTAGGTGCAGGAGTAGGCCGTTTGGCCCTTCGAGCCTGCACCAATGGTGCGAGCTCTGCAGGGCCTCTGATGGCCTCCACCGGGCCACCAAGGCGGCGTGATACTGTGGCCCCAGCCCAGCACCGAGGGCCGGGCTTCACGATGACGACCCCGGACCACGTCACGGAGCACCAAGACGAGCTGGCCGGTGAATCAGCCAAAACGACAAAATGGCGGCGCGCGGTGCAGCGCACCTCCCCTTTAAATTCTGCCCCGTGAGCAGAGGTGGGTCCGGTTCGCGACCCGCGAGGTAGGCGCCGACACCGATCGCGGCAGCCTCACGGGGCCGCTGGGCAATTTCCCGCCGCGGGACGCAAAGGGTTCGCCGCGCACGGCGGTGACGTCGTCGCCGGTTGCGTGGCAGCCTGGGGCGCTACCAGTGTGGCGCGGACCTACCGTGCCCGCGTCTCCGCCAACTCTTGCGCAATTTTGCGGGGCCTGGTAGCACCACTCCCCTCCCTGGGCGAAAGCAGGTTCGTGCCCCATTAGAGCCCCCTCTAGAGGCGCTAACAGTAGGCACACAACAGAGGACCTTTGCCCCCTGTGTATCTAAAGCTGTTTCTGTTTTTGTTCAAAGTTACTGTTACAGCTCCACGTAAAAGCTGTGGAATTCCACACGGCCCAAGTCCTGCATTGTCAGGAAGCTGCTAATATTCTTCAACTTCGAGAAACTGGTGATTTATTTGCAACGGAATAATTTTGCAGCAACTAATAAAAAGAAAACCTTTCCTTTATGTAACACCTTATCACGTCATTGAAAGGTCTCAAAGTGTTTCACACAGCGAGCCCTGCTGAAATATGGGATTCATTTAGGCAGGCCTCCAACTGGTGGGAAATAGCCCAGCTTGCAATTTGGTGATCATCTATTCCAATTACCCAATTCCTGAAGTGAATTCTAAAGTTTGAGATGACGACATGTTGGGCCGCAGATACCCAGTGCATCATTAGTACTTTCGAACAGCTTTTTAAACAGGTAGATACTTTGCAGTCGATGCCTTTGGTTAACCAAATGCAGATGGGTGCTCCATGTAGCACTATTGTCAGAAGTAACGCAAAGAGAAATGTTACACTGAGACATGCTTTATGTGGTTTGTCAAAGAGGAAAATATAAATAATGCATTTTATACCAGAGATCATTATTAAAGTGCCATAGCTGATTAGGTAAAGTGATTTTTACTCCTTGCATATTCTACATGACTTACTAATAATACCAAGCTACGTATAATATCCATGGCACTAATAACAATACCAGTTCTGACGGTTTTATCGTTTATATAAGATTGTGGTACCCTAATTCAGGCTCAATTTGTATTATCAGATTGAATGGAGCTGTTAAGTGTGCGTGTCTTTATCATGGACAAGTAATTGGTAGGAGGTTTAGAGGGGATTTGAGAGGAAATGTGGTGGGGGTCTGGAACTCACTGCCTGAAAGGGTGGTAGAGGCAGAAACCCTCACCACATTTAAAAAGTACTTGGATGTGCACTTGAAGTGCCGTAACCTGCAGGGCTACGGACCAAGAGCTGGAAAGTGGGATTAGGCTGGGTAGCTCTTTGTCGGCCGGCGCAGACACGATGGGCCAAAATGGCCTCCTTCCCTGCTGTAAATTTCTATGATTCTATGGACACCGTCACATGTGGATATGTGCCTCTGTACTCACATAAGCTTTTATTTCTTTACTTGTAGAAATCTGCAGACATCAGATCCTATCCAATATTCAATTGGCATTGTAATTAGAATATAAATTAATAAAGCCGAGTCTCAGTATAGATTTCCATATATCAGCAGATCCTTCATACAGCACAAGATTGACTTATTAACGGATTAAATTTTAATTAGGCAGGCAAGGAGGAATCCCAGGAAGCAAATTTCTGTCGGTCTAGAGTCGGCTCTGCTGAGTTCACTGTGGCAATGACATGCTACCGACACAAACACTCACACAGAACAACAATAAGCAACAAACAACTCCAAAAGTAGAGGCACAACGCCAGCATAAGGACTGCAGTAAGTGCTGCTGGATGGCCGAACGGCAAACTGACCGGAAGCCCCCCTACTTTTGTTGTACATATACCACTGCACACGAGCTTGGAGTCAGACAAAGCAAGGAGGTTAGGGACAGACACAAGGCAGGGGAGTGAGGAGGGATGGCGGAGGGGGGGGGGGCGGGGAGGTGGGGGAAATGAAGGAGCAATTCATGAAAAGAAGAGAGAGTAAGCAAGTCGCTACTAAGCTGGTTGGGTCAGCGATTAAACGACGCTTGAAAAAATGAAAACAAAACTAATTAAAAAAAATATTCAAATGGGTGTCTTTGGGATAAAAGGATACTGCCAAAACATTAATTTACTTCATGCATTAACATTTCACTCAATGTCAAGCAACAAACAGGGGCGGGGAGGCGGAGGGGGGCGGGGAGATGACAAGTGTCTGTCTTTAATCGTGGGCTGGGAGACAATCAGAAAGCTTGCTGATGCTAGGAAAATTGGAAAGAGACAGCAAAAAAAAATGCTGCCGTAAAATGCATTTCCACATTTGCTGAATTGAATGTGTACGTACGAAATGCGATCATTTACCATCAGGGCATGTTAAAATTATCATTGCTAAAAAACAAAATCATCAAACTCTTCAATTAGTTAACAAATTAAATTTGTGACAATTCATTTCTTTCCCTTTCTTTTCAATGAATCCTCAAACAACATGAGCTATTTGTTTAAATGCAGGGACATCTGAAGACAGGCGATGGGAAAGACATGAGTTGAAGACTTTGACAAGCAGACAGCAAAACAGCACTTTGGCTGACTGACATACATTACATCATCATGGGGGACGGAGGGGTTGAAATGGGGAGGAATAAAACTGTATGCCAGCAAAGGTTTTAATATGGAATGGTCTGAGACACAATCTGTGAATGACGGACCGTTTAGAAAAATATGTGTCAATATTTTTTTTTCCTGCAAAGAAATTAGGACGAGAAGCTTTTTTTTAAACAAAAAATACGATAAATGTCTTGTGTTGACTGTTCTATTTGATGTGTTTTAGTATTATCCTGCTGACTGGGTGAGAGTTAAAGGATGAGCTCTGGAGGAAAAGTGTCCTGAAGCGAGAAAGTGTAAAGAATTGAGGGGAAGGCTGAGATTGGTAGGAACATAAATGAAGAGAGCTTTACCACTTGGCACCTCTGTAAACAACAAGAAAACATTTCGATCAAACGCCATGGTAGAAACAAATAGCTCGCGACAAAAGCAAACGACACAGTCCAACTTGGCAAACATAAAACAAACAAAAATAGTTTGGTTTCTGCAAAAACACGAACGTAGCAAAACACAAGAAAACGCAAAAAATAAAAAGGCAAAATCTGCGGAACAAGAACGCAAAAGTTGGAATAAATTAGGAAAATGTCGCTGTACATTCCAATAGCTATTGGCTCGAGCCTTGGCCAACACGAGGCTGCTTTACAGCATTTATGCATTTCACTGTAAGATGCATTTGGGATGTGTTCAGGATTATTGTGAGCAATGTTCTGGTTAAGCTGCACGGCTGCACAGAGGTCTGGAGGTCCCGTGCAGCTGGCTCACCAGCTTGCAAAAGGAAAAAATGCCCTTGTGCGGAAATTTGAAAAAATTCGAGGGTACGTTGATTGTGAGATTTAATAAATCTTGGCTTCAAGGAGCTCATCGAGCTTCCCTATTCCCTCCTCCCATCTGTTCAGCACATCAACACAATATAAAGACCAACACAAGGCAGTCTTTTAAATGTGCCCCGTGTGCTCTCAAATTAAATGGCCACTTCTATTGTCCTCTGCCAAAACCTCCCACAAACTTTCAAGAAAACGAATGAATCAAAAACAGAAAGTGCTGGAAGAGCAGAAGCAGCTCCATCGGCATCTGAAAGAGCGAGAGACATTTCAGACCTGAGCTTTCATTAAAACGGCCAGGCCGTAATGAAGGACCCCACCTGAACATTAACCTGACTTGCCTCTTTAAGCTGGTTGGTTGCTGTGTGTGCTCATCCAACATTTTCTTAAATGAAGAGCCTTAAGATGCACTTTTTACCCAATTACTCCAAATTTAGACTTTATAAAACTTTAGAATCCAGTCGATCATATTTTTAATGGAATCGAGTGGAAAGTAAATGTATTTTCCATTAGGCTAGTGTATAGCATTGGACACATATAATGACAGTGAGAAGGTGATTAAACTTGCTAATTAGTGTTGGCTGATACATAGTACTTCATGTGAGCACTTCATTATGTCTTACTGGTGTCTAATGTATGCAATATTGAGTAGAAGGTTAATATCACATTTAAATGAAATTAAGATCAGTTACCAAATGCCAAGCTATGCTATTTTTAAAAGTTCTAAAGTTCGTCAATTGGCTATCTTTGAGATTTTCTTTCAATAAAAGGTTGTATTCACCTGTGCATTGAGAACACTTAAATGCTGGCATTCAAGGGAATTGCAGAGTGTTTAGTAAACAAAGTACTTGCAGCCTAATATTCTGCCTGTACAATGGACACAGCAGCCTGGGAACTGTCCAGTGCAGAGCCATTAATGACCCCGCTTGCAGAAAACTGGATCGAACATGGACATGGGTAGGGTACGGCAGCATAGTGGTTACGTTACTGGACCAGTAATCCCGAGGCATGGACTGATGATCCAGAGACATGAGTTCAAATCCCACCAGTTGGGGAATTTAAGTTCAGTTAATTAAATATATCTGGAATAAAAAGCTGGCGACCATGAAACTACTGGATTGTCATAAAAACCAATCTAGTTCATTAATGTCCTTTAGGGAAGGAAATCTGCCGTCCTTACCCGGTCGGGCCTATATGTGACTCCAGACCCACAGCAATGTGGTTGGCCCTTAACAGCCCTCTGAAATGGCCTAGCGAGACACTTATTCAAGAAGGCGGCTCACCACCACCTTCTCGGGTGCAAATAGGGATGGGCAATAAACGCCCACATCCCGTGAATGAATAAAAAAAGATTTGGTGAGGCCCCAAAGACTGTGTTTGAAGATCTGCTGGCTTGGGAGCACAAGCTATACTGGTGCTTATCCTGTAATACAATACTAATTGGGCTGGTCAGGCATTTGTTTGGGTATAGTTTAGCACACTCAGTATGGGATGTGCTTAAGTGGTAATATGCAGCCAGCATGGTTATCTCAACCAATTCTGCAGAACCAGTTGCTGCCAGACAATGTATCCAATTTGAAGGCCTATTGGGCAGGCTGTCCTCACTTTAGCACCTAATACACTTGCACAGCTGTAGATGGGTTCATAATCTAAGTTCTTGCAAATGTACGGTGCATAATACTGCCAATTGGGATCAGTTTTGAATCAATAGTGTTTGCTTAGTGTAACTGACTGGATTAAAGAGCCGTTTGCTTAACATGAGGCTGCTTCCATTGAGTGGCTTCTACTGTCTCAGATAAGTTTAAATCAGCATCATTTATCCCCTTTCACATTCGTGGGCAGCTAGATTTGAAGTGCATTCAGCTTATGAGAGAAATCATTCCTTTGTTTCCATTTAAAATCCAGTGTTAAGTGGAAGTACGCCTGAATTAGCTCGTGTGTGGTGTAGGTACACTGGGTGTGGTGTGGGTACACTGGGTGTGGTGTACACTGGGTGTGGTGTAGGTACACTGGGTGTGGTGTACACTGGGTGTGGGTACACTGGGTGTGGTGTAGGTACACTGGGTGTGGTGTGGGTACACTGGGTGTGGTGTACACTGGGTGTGGTGTAGGTACATTGGGTGTGGTGTGGGTACTCTGGATGTGGGTACACTGGGTATGGTGTACACTGGGTGTGGTGTGCACTAGGTGTGGTGTAGGTACACTGGGTGTGGTGTAGGTATACTGGGTGTGGGTACACTGGGCGTGGTGTACACTGGGTGTGGGTACACTGGGTGTGGTGTACACTGGGTCTGGTGTAGGTACACTGGGTGTGGGTACACTGGGTGTGGTGTGGGTACACTGGGTGTAGGTACACTGGGTGTGGTGTGGGTACACTGGGTGTAGGTACACTGGGTGTGGTGTACACTGGCTGTGGTGTATGTACACTGGGTGTGGTGTACACTGGATGTGGTGTAGGTACACTGGGTGGGGTGTACACTGGGTGTGGTGTGGGTACACTGGGTGTGGTGTAGGTATACTGGGTGTGGGTACACTGGGTGTGGTGTACACTGGGTGTGGGTACACTGGGTGTGGTGTACACTGGGTCTGGTGTAGGTACACTGGGTGTGGGTACACTGGGTGTGGTGTGGGTACACTGGGTGTAGGTACACTGGGTGTGGTGTGGGTACACTGGGTGTAGGTACACTGGGTGTGGTGTACACTGGCTGTGGTGTATGTACACTGGGTGTGGTGTACACTGGGTATGGTGTAGGTACACTGGGTGGGGTGTACACTGGGTGTGGTGTGGGTACACTGGGTGTAGGTACACTGGGTGTGGTGTGGGTACACTGGGTGTAGGTATACTGGGTGTGGTGTGGGTACACTGGGTGTGGGTACACTGGGTGTGGTGTGGGTACACTGGGTGTGGGTACACTAGATGGGGTGTGCATTGGGTGTGGTGTACACTAGGTTTGATGTAGGTACACTGGGTGTGGTGTAGGTCCACTGGGTGTAGGTACACTGGATGTGGTGTGGGTACTCTGGGTGTAGGTACACTGGGTGTGGTGTGGGTACACTGGGTGTGGGTACACTGGGTGTAGGTACACTGGGTGTGAGATAGGTACACTGGGTGGGGTGTGGGTACACTGGGTGGGGTACACTGGGTATGGGGTAGGTACATTGGGTGGGGTGTGGGTACACTGGGTGTCTTGTGGGTACACTGGGTGTGGGCACACTGAATGTGGGGTAGGTTCACTAGGTGGGGTGTGGGTACACTGAGTGGGGTGTACGCTGGCACTGGGTGGGGTACACTCACAGAGCACTGTAATATTGTCTTTGGCCGGTGAGGATCACTTGTTCCAAGCCAATTACATATTGATTGCTATTGAACAAGAACCTCCTGGTCATGAATGCATCCCATAACCTTCAACATTACCCTGTCTGGAAGGCCGAGAGTGAGCCCTGAGACCAGCCCAGGAAGAGGAGGGAAGGGCTGGCTTACTGCAGTTCAACATCCGGAGGGAGAGGAGAGCAGAAAAACTTACCAACTTTATTTACTTCTACAAAGAGTTGGAGAGAGTGGGAAAAGAGCAACCTTCAACATTACCAATAATGCCTGGAAGGCACATGTTACTTTCAATCAAGGGCCCAATGGGAACTAAATGAGCATCTATAGACAGTGGCTTTGAAATGTAAGGGCATTTCTGATTAAAATGATGGTAAATTTGAAGAATGTTAAGCATTACTAATTAATCTTGCTCAGATCCCTTATATTCTAGATGAAAATGGTTGACCAACAGTTGCATTGGCGAAAAGTTGATGATATTCCCATTGGTGATAACTGGGGCCAGTGCCAGCATGAAACAACATTGTACATTGGCTGCAATGACAAAACAACACTGCTGTCAGCCTTTGGATACTCCTTTTCCCTGAATGCCAACCAGTGGTAGGTGTAAAGAACTAAGAATGAGGAGTAGGAGTGGGCCAAATGGCCCCTCGAGCCTGAAATTGTCCACTCATCACCGGAGCCCTGACCTTTCTACCCTATCTCCCACTGTAGTGATTTGTATCTCTGCACAATATGTAATAAACAGAATCAGTCATTGGTGAGTGGCTAGTGCCACTTCATCCTCATTATCTATTTTTCTTCACGTTTTTAAGATGCATTTGTCAGGCTTTTCAAAGGGGATAAAAATGATATATTTTTGTAAACAAAAAAATGACTTAATATCTGCCTGTCCAAACAAGTATGTTGCATTAATGAGATGTTCCTGGGGTAGCAATTAAACCGCGGAGTTTGATATTGATAAAGCCGACAAACTTGACATTTAGTGACATTTGAAGAAATGTTTCGGTGTTTGATGTCCTGTTGGTTGTCTTCCAGTTTTCACCCCTGCCCATTGGAAAGGCAATGATCAGACCAATACTCTCACACTCCCTGTGTATATAAAGGACATTTCTTGCCGTGCCCATGACCCAATGTGATTAGCTTTTTTACTCACATGGCCTGGGAAGAACCAAGTCTCAAAGAGTGAAGGATACACGTCACGAGAGCTAGAGATCACAGGACTTATATCAATCGGACAGTCCCTTTTTTGAAATGCTTTCTTCACCTCGACCATTGACTCTGCAACCAACATGGCCGCTGCGATATATGACATTAATGGGCTTCTAATCAGATTTAAGCTGCCAGTGTGAAATGGGGTTGGAAGATGCTGAGTCTCTGTCAATTTCTGAATGCCATTGTCAACTTTTAGTGTTCTCTTGACTGTTTACTCCATTAGGATGACGCAATTAATTCTCACAATTCAGAGTTAAGACTGCGACACTCACCTGCTTTCCCTCGTGTCCGATTTATATTCTATCGCCAACAGCAACAGTTTCAGCTTCACAAAACACAGCCTGCACAAGGAAGACAAAGAGCCAGTTACCTCAGGTGCTTACATCTCTGTGGCAGGTGTGACTGTCTGACAGTTCTGGTGCATGCTCTGCCAATGCAGCTGATCATGTTCTCAACCCGACCGAACCATTCTGATGGTGCTCAGGTTCCGCACACAGTTTGTAAAGGAATCAGTCGGAGGAGTTTGATCAAAAGGGAAGAACAATCGTGAGCAGCCTCCTGGCTCATTGGGCAACAGAAGGAAAAGTGTGGCGTATTCAGGATACGTGCTGCCAATTCCTCAACAACTTTATCCAAGTTTTGCAAAGTAATACGGGAAAGGCTTTTTCTGAATGCAGGTTGAACCTTCCTTATCCGGAACCCTCTGTATAAGGGATTTTTCCCGGATGAGAGGTGGTCACGTTAAATTGGATGGTACAGGTACTGAGCAAGGGTCTATCGGGGTTGGCTGGCTTGGGGCTGAGAGTGCAGCCGAGAGATCATGGGGCGGGGGGCGGTGGATCGCGGGGTCAGGCCAGCGATTGCGGGGGTTGGCAGTGAGGAAGGACTTCAATTTGTTCATGTCGGAGTTCTGCGCATTCAACACCCTGTGGCCGGGAATGGTTCTGGATGAGGGGTGGTTCCGGAAAAGAGAGTTCTGGATAAGGGAGATTCAACCTGTATAAGCCCTGATGCACTGAAGGAAAGTGCACACATGTCAAGTGAAAAAAGCCTCACCACATTGATCAACAACAACAACTTGTATTTACATAGCGCCTTTAATATAGTGAAATGTTCCAAGGCGCTTCACATATTATGAAATTAAAAAATGTGATTAGCTCTTCATCGTTACTGCTCCTGATGCTGGTCAATCCAGACCAAAACGTGAACCATAGAATCATAGAAATTTACAGCATGGAAGGAAGCCATTTTGTGTCATCGTGTCTGCACAAAGAACTATCCAGCCTAATCCCACTTTCCAGCTCTTGGTCCATAGCCCTGTAGGTTACGGCACTTCAAGTGCACATCCAAGTACCTCTTAAATGTGGTGAGGGTTTCTGCCTCGACCACCCTTTCAGGCAGTGAGTTCCAGAAGAAACTTCTCCTCAAATCCCCTCTAAACCTCCTATCAATTACTTTAAATGGTGCTGACCCCTCTGCTAAGGGAACTAGGTCCTTCCTATCCACTCTATCCAGGCCCCGCATAATTTTATACATCTCAATGAAGCAGATCTTGTCAGTACCGATGATTGGAGAGTCTAGAGAATCTACCTCAGGCACAGGCTGCATTATTTGCACCATCAAGTATAAACCAGGGCATACCAGAATTATACTCGATACTGCACTCTGCAATAACCATTTCATTCTATTGCTTCTTGATCCAGACAATTGTAAGGAGGGTGTTCACAAGGCAGTTAGTCTTTCATAAGTGTATTTGTGACAATTATGAATGCATACCTAATAAACCTCAACTACCTTCTTAACGGAGAATGAATCAAAATATAAAATGATTAGCCATATAATTTCTAGTTGTGTACATCAACTTGCTTGTCAATTAACACACATGAAGTATCAAGTAATCAAATATTTCCAGCTCTGGTCCTGTCATCCATCACTTTGCCTTCCTAATTCTAGTCGCTCTCATTACATTTACTTCGGGAAAAAAGTCTGCAAATCAATTTTTATTAGTCATACAATCGTTATTAATTAACCAATAACTATTGACCCTGAGTATGAAGAAATATCTTTGTGTAAAATTAAATTTAGAATACTTTTGTCACTAATGTAATGTTTACAGCTGAACCCACACAAGTAATCATTTTGAACAATATAAAAAGGACTAAAAAGATATTGAAATACAATTCAATGGACAACTGAATCGTCAACTTATATTAGACGTCGAACATAATTATTAATCATCCTGAAATTTTAACAATCATCGACTGTCTTAAAGTCTTTAAACATGGCCACAGTATTAAGGTACACAGGAACATACAAACAAGAGCAGGCCATTCAGCCCCTCGAGTCGGTTCTGGCATTTAATTATATCATGGCTATCCTACACCTCAGCTCCATTTACCTGCCTTTGATCCATAGCACACAATCATACAATGGTTCTAGCATGGAAGGAGGCCATTCGGCCCGTCGAGCCCGTGCCGACTCTCAGCTAGTCCCACTCCCCCGCACTTTTACCGTAGCCCTGCAAAGCTTTTCCTTCAGATACTTAATAGAATAAAAATGTTATAAACTGAATTCAAATTCTCAAACTGCCATGGCGGGATTTGACTCACCTTCTCGGGATTATTAGTCCAGTAAGATAATCACTACACTACCATATCCCCATTATCCTTTCATACCCTTACCAAACAGAAGTCTGTCCATCTCAGTCTTGAATATGTCAATTGATCTCCCTGTAACCACAGCTTTTTGGGAGAGTGCATCCCACATCACCCCCTCCTACCCTTTATGTGAAGAAGTGCTTCTTCATTTCACTCTTGTATTACTTAGCTCTAATTTTAAGATTGTGCCCCCTACCTGTAATGTATTTGCTTCATGGGTTCTTTGCTTAAGAATTCATAGCAACACATTGCTGTTAAGAACTAGTTGGTTTATTGACAAAGGTTTAACAATCACACTAGACATTGCCAGTTCATCCACCAGGCTCACAACTGCATACCTCATCGTGGATGACCTAGACCCAATTGACTGGGGTTTTATTGTGAACATCACATGACTGGCAAAACCACTCACAACTCAACGGCTCTGCAAACCCGTGAGCAGTAGAAGTCAACAAGGGCTCTTGAACATTTTGTCACTAACCTCACCGGCAATCCCTTTAAATACCGCTCCCCTAGCGTCCGGCTGACCTTACAACCCCTCTTGCAGCTGCCGGTGTTGACGCCCGCCGAAGCTGCAGGGGGCGGAACCGAAATTCGCATCTGGGGCAGTACCGGGACTCTGCGCACTGTATGACATCACAATCTCCGGGGCGCAGGCGTTTGTGGCGTTTGGAGTTACCGGCGGCGCTAACCTGCAAGGCAAGTTCGCGGGCATCGGTACTCTTGCTGGAGGCGCCAATGGGAGGTGCAAAGGAGACCAATTTCTCCACCCTGAACTAGACCTTTTATTCAACAATTATCCAGCTCAACACCAATATTCTAGCTAAGTCTCCCACGCAATATCGTACAACTTTACTGTATATTTATGCATTATTAAATGCACTAACTTCTTGTTAAAGTAAAAGTAACATGTCTGGACTCCTGCTCTGAATCTCTTCTTCTCTCCTTCCCTTGCTGTTTGGACCAATCCACCAGGTCCACCGGACCAATTCTGCCGCAAAGCTTCCACTTTGAAATGTGAACCCATCTTTCCCTTTCCGAAGCTGAAAAACCTACTTTGTTTCAGGGAATGGCAGTAGATTGGTTATGTTACTGGACTAATGATCCAGGGGCTGGGACGAATGTGCCGGAGACAAGACTCAAAATCCCACCTCGGCAGCTGGGGAATTTCAATTCAGCTAAATAAATCTGGAATGTAAATTGAGTATCAGTAAAGGTGACCATGTAACTACCGGCGTATCATTAAAAACCCATCTGGTTCACTCATGTCCGTTAGGGCGGGAAATCTGCCGCCCTTACCCAGTCTGGCCTATTTGTGACTCCAGACCCACAGCAATGTGGTTGGTTGACTCTTAACTTCCCTCTGAAATGGCCTAGCAAGCCACTCAGTTGTCAAGGAGATGGCTCACCACCACCTTCTCAAGGGCAAATAGGGATGGGCAATAAATGTTGGCTTTGCCAGCGACGCCCACATCCCGTGAATGAATAAAAAAAAGTACTGCTTCTATTTCAGATTTCCAGCATTCTTTTTACCCATCAACCATCCCCTCTCCCCTCCCCTCCCCTCACCCCCCTCCGCCCCTTCCTCCCCCCCCCGCCCCAACCCCACACACCAATGATCTTACTGGGCTTCACAAGATTACAAGGATTTTTATAATATGTTCTATAGTAAAAGAATCCGGAAATAACTCTAAGGAGCCCTATTACAGTTTTGGAGCAGGCTATCCAACTGAATACTGCAGTAAAGAGGGCCAGCACCGAATCCGCATCATTTGAATGAAGAATCACCGAGAATTGATGATGAAGCAATCTGGCATTTTGAAAATAAGCAGCTCCAGTACTTCCATTCTAAAACTTTTCATCTGTTTAATTGTATCTTGCTCCTTCCTAACATTATTCCGTAAAACAGCTGTATTTACTGTAATGTTAACATGGATTAATTTGCACAACAATATACAAAAGGATATATTGATTATCATAGGGCTTAATTAAAGAGAATTGGATAGCATTATCCATCTAACACTAGCAAGGACATGAGAGCGTGAATAATGAGGTCTCTTTAATTTAAACTAGAAAACAGGATAATTGAGTCTCTAGGCAAAACCTATGTGTCAAGTGAAGATTTTTAGGCGATTCCTAAATCTCATTAGAACATCTGCATTCATTGATCATTACTTCCTTGTGGCACTGCATCATTAGTCGCCAATAACAACCCCTCCTTGTTTAAATCTCATTAACCCCATGAGAACAGATGATGCGAGTTTTCCAGGCAGCCATTACCACGACAAGGCGACTGTTGTTTGGTGTACAAACATTACTCTCATAATAAAGTAATCAGCATCTCCCGAGGGGGAATCCAAAATCTGAACTGTAATTACCAAACAGAGGCATTGCTGCTTTCATACACTCTGCTTACACAGGGAAGTCCAATTCAATTCCATTTGTGGAGTTCAATTGAATTTGATTCCCCCTTCATGTTCATGGCCATTTTTGTCCTGACCTCGGGCGTACATTGGTCACCACTGAGCTACCATCACTTCTAATGACATGTTCGGGAGAACAAGGCCCATCAGTTAAACTACTGAATCCAGCCATTATATACCGCTGTCTGATTGGGTATCCAGATTGATTTTAATTGTGCTCCTCAGCTCTCCACAGTAGTTTGAATGGAATTTTATTGCATTTCTGTTCCAACATTAAATTTCATTGTCCTTTCCCAAACATGCACGCATGGAATGTTAAAGAACAGAAAAATAACCCCTTATATTATGGGTGACAAGCTGCCATTTTCGAGAGGAAGTCAAGAAGATAGCCATGCATTTTTCTTCCCGTGATCATCATCATCATGGGCGGTCCCTCGAACGAGGATGACTCGCTTCCACATGAGTTCACAGATGTTTCAATGAAGGATCCGATGTTCCAGCAGTGATACTCAGCAGTCAGCCACTAGGAGATGTATGAAGGAGGTTGACTTGTCCTCTCATCCTTTGCAACCTAACTGAGATTAAGCACTTATCATACAAAGAGTTATGTGACCTATGCCTAACATCGTGGATGGCATGTTGGTTTACTAACACACCATGCCACTAAACTGCCCAATGTGAATGGCGTACGCTGTCTATATATCAGGACATTAGCCTATCCATAAGTAACTGGGATATGTAGAAATTCTTAGTAATGTTGTGTTCTCCTTATGTGGTTTTTCATCCTTGTTTTATGAAGGATTACTTCAACATTTTGAGTGAAACAGTATCATTAACTTGACAGATAGTGGTTATTTGAGCCAATCACAAAAGTCCGATGGATAATTTATTTTGCATCTTACAAATAGCTCATTCTCACGTTAAATGTATCGGCTGTCGCATTTAATGTGTGAATGTTAGTCACAAGACTTTTAATTATATAGACTAATGAGTAAGGAGCAGGAACGGCCAGAGAGGAGAGAGCAGTCAGAACAGTATTATGCAGAGGAGAGAGCCGCAAGGTAGGCGGGGTGGGGGAGGGGGGGCATTGACCACAGGAGGTCGCCAATCGCAGGACAGGCACTGACCACAGGAGCTACCCAATCGCCGGACAGACAGTGACCATGGGAGATAGCCAATCGCAGGATAGACACTGACCACAGGAGCTAGCCAATCGCAGGACAGGCACTGATCCACGGGAGCTAGCCAATCGCAGGAAAGGCACTGACCATGGGAGCTAGCCAATCGCAGGACAGATACTGACCATGGGAGATAGCCAATCGCAGGACAGACACTGACCATGGGAAATAGCCAATCGCAGGATAGACAATGACCACAGGAGCTAGCCAATCGCAGGAGAGGCACTGACCACAGGAGCTAGCCAATCACAGGACAGGCACTGACCATGGGAGACGGCCAATCGCAGGACAGACACTGACCATGGGAGATAGCCAATCGCAGGATAGACAATGACCACAGGAGCTAGCCAATTGCAGGAGAGGCACTGACCATGGGAGCTAGCTAATCGCAGGACAGGCACTGACCATGAAAGACAACCAATCGCAGGACAGATACTGACCATGGGAGACAGCCAATCACAGGACAGGCACTGACCACAGGAGCTAGCCAATCGCAGGACAGGCACTGACCATGGGACACAGTCAATCGCAGGACAGGCACTGACCATGGGAGACAGCCAATCGCAGGACAGATACTGACCATGGGAGATAGCCAATCGCAGGATAGACAATGACCACAGGAGCTAGCCAATCGCAGGAGAGGCACTGACCATGGGAGCTAGCTAATCGCAGGAGAGGCACTGACCATGGGAGCTAGCTAATCGCAGGACAGGCACTGACCATGGGAGATGGCCAATCGCAGGACAGGCACTGACCATAGGAGATATCCAATCGCAGGACAGGCACTGACCATGGGAGATGGCCAATCGCAGGACAGACACTGACCACAGGAGCTAGCCAATCGCAGGACAGGCATTGATCATGGGAGACAGCCAATCGCAGGACAGGCACTGACCATGGGAGACAGACAGTAGCAGGGCAGACACTAACCACGAGGAGATAGACACGGAGGTGGCAATGAGATGAAAATGTGTACATTTCACTTCTAACGAAGAGGAAAGCATGGAGCTGTGCTGATGTCAGGGTCTATCTGGTATCAGACAACACCAGCTTACATTTCTATAGTGCTCTACATGCAAGGAGGTGCCTTTAAGCCACTTTAAAGGGTGATGCTGAGTGGAGGAGGGGAGAAAGCCAGGGTTGAAGAGGAGGGTCATAAGCAGGTGTTTGAAGGCGGAGGAGGCGAAGGTAAGGAGGAGATACTGAGGGAGGGAGCTCGAATAGGCAGGGGCCCAGTGGCTGAAGTAGTATCCACTGCTGGTGGGATGGGGAACGAGATGTAGGTCAGGGTTCTCAGATTGGCATGTGCACAGGGTCAGAAGTGCCTCATGTAAATAAGGCCCGGGGCATCAATCAGTGCCTCAGGCCTAAGCGTTTCGGCACCGGGATCATTCCGTGCACCTAGTGCGTGCAGACAGCCTGGCCCAACCAATTTCCAGGCCATTGACTCTTGAGCTGCAGGTCGAATAGAGGTTTTGTTTAGAGATATAACTCACCTCTGCTCACTGAACACTAAAATGATTACCCTCTTATGTAATAAAAAATATCAAAGCAAAGGCCCCTATCAATCTCCATATCCAGGAGTATGACAACTCCTCTGGAACTAATCAAAAAAAAAATTGATGGGGTGGAATTGTAATTCCTGGAATGAATACTCTGTACAAATGAAGCAGTTAGTCAGTGCTTACTATTGTGCTTAATTGGAGAAATATCACAAACGATGTCTCCGCAAGATCCTACAAATCCCCTGGGAGGACAGGCACACCAACATCAGTGTCCTCATTCAGGCTAACATCCCCAGCATTGAAGCACTGACCACACTCGATCAGCTCCACTGGGCAGGCCACGTAGTCCGCATGCCAGACACGGGACTCCCAAAGCAAGTGCTCTACTCGGAGCTCCTTCATGGCAAACGAGCCAAAGGTGGGCAGCGGAAACACTACAAGGACGCCCGCAAAGCCTCCCTGATAAAGTGCAACATTCCCACTGATACCTGAGAGTCCCTGGTCCAAGACTGCCCTAAGTGGAGGAAGTGCATCCGAGAGCACCTCGCGTCTTGTCGCCAAGAGCATGCAGAAATCAAGCGTAGGCAGCGGAAAGAGCGTGCGGCAAACCAGTCCCACCCACCCCTTCCCTCAACGACTATCTGTCCCACCTGTGACAGAGTCTGTGGCTCTCGTATTGGACTATTCAGCCAACAAAGAACTCACTTCAGGAGTGGAAGCAAGTCTTCCTCGATTCTGAGGAACCGCTAATGATGATTGTGATGATGATGATGATGATGATGCTTAAAGTCAAATTTGGTGATAACAGACAGAAACGGACTTATTTACTTACTCACAAACTGCAGGAAAGGACAAGCCTATGAAGGCACTAGACAGATACTCTGTGTACATCTCATTTGACACCCCTTCTAGGTAGTACTTCTGCCAGGTGTCCTCCTCAATCTAGAATGGAAAGATAAACAGAATATTGACCCATCTCAGTAAAGGAAAACCAACCTTTGCATTTTACTCAATCTATACAGGTTAATACTCTACTTTCAATGGGGTCACGTAGGTTTGAACCTTGCTCAGACTGACGAAATGAAAGCTCCCTCTCTACTAATAACAGATTAAGCAGTCCAGGTCTTTAACAAAATATCCATCATTCTGAAGTGACGGGATGCCACAGAAATGTTACTAGAAATGTTACATTGGTGCTTTCGGAGGGTTTTCATTCTGCAACAATCACCACCCGTTGAACTAAGTCAAGGTATGAGGCGTTTTCAGGAATTGGTAATAATTTAATAACACACTAGGACAGGTAGCACTCTTCTTTCTCAGGTTGGGCTTCAAGCACATTGATGGAGTAATGCAGCTATAACCTTAACCTCACCAGGACAACACCTTCTCGATGCTGATGTGGAGGAAAAAACATTCAACTCTCATCTCAACCATCCTTACCTTGACCAGCACAAAATGTTCTGCAAAACAACAACAACTTGTATTTATATAGCGCCTCTACCGTCCCAAGGCGCTTCACACGAGTATTATGAGATAAAAATTTGACATCGAGCCGCATAAGGAGAAATTAGCACAGGTGACCAAAAGCTTGGTCAAAGAGGTAGTTTTTAAGGAGCATGTCTTGAAGGAGGAAAGAGAGGCAGAGAGGTTTAGGCAGGGAGTTCCAGAGCTTGGGGCCTCGGCAACAGAAGGCATGGCCACCGATGGTTGAGCGATTATAATCAGGGATGCTCAGGAGGGCAGAATTAGAGGAGCGCAGACATCTCGGGGGGTTGTGGGGCTGAGATAGGGAGGGACGAGGCCATGGAGGCATTTGAAAATAAAACCTGAAGAAGAAAACAGTAACAAGTGCTGACTAAGATGAAGAAGGGTTGCGACCACTTGTATACCTGGTGGCCATCCACCAACAAACTTTCTACCTCTGCTCTAATTATGAACGCCAATGTGGCTTTGTTGTCAGTTTTCTTGCTAAATCGTCTTTATTTCCTCCTTATGTCGCTGATAATATCATGCAGCGTCATCCTGTCAGTTAAAGAAAGCCTAAACAATAACCTGGTTGAGCATTGGCCTTGATGACTATTGTGTTCCTAACACAGATGAGACTGCACACAGGGAGGTTAAAGTAACAGTGACCTTAGTCTTTAATAAGACACTCCAGAGTGAGGAACAGGCCTCAGGGGCCGGCTTATATACAGTGCTCCCAAGGGATGCTGGGATCCCTTGGGACGTCAGGGGATGAGCTCCCTAGTGGCGGAACATGGGAGTGCATGCTTTACAGATACACAACAATGACAAAGCTCTTTTCCCTCAGTTTTTTGTCAGATGCTGATAATGGGACAAGGCCACAACAGGGCCTGGCGCTCAACAAAGCGTCTTTGTCCAAAATGATGGCATTCAATCCAAGCTTTATAAACGTGCCCTTCGACATTAGCAACGTTCTCATTTTTCACTCTGCTGCCGAGCCCTCGCTCAGCGAAATCTGACTAACGAGTAATTTTAGATTGTGAACTTGTGATTAAGTCATTGAAAATGCATTGTTTCTCATTATTTCATGACAGTAGAAATGGATGAGGGAGAGAAATTACATATTTTATTTTTGATATCAGAAAATGAAACCTGAACGACGGTAACCTTGGCTGCCCTCCAAACCTGTTCGAAGGCGACTTCTGTGTGAGGAACCATGGGCATAAATCTGTGGCACAGGGCGGCGGTAGCCAGAGCTCTGTGCTGCCAAGAAACCCGGAGGCACTTACCTCCACATTTCGTTCCCTTCTGGAGGTGACCGCTTGTATAATGCAGGGGGAAGCTGAGAAAGCAGACAGCATCAAATCTGCAAAAGTCGTATCTCTTCACTGGGAAAACAAAGTAACAAACTGCGGGTATATGTCAGCTGTGGCCCAGTGGGTAGCATACTTGCCTCTGAGTCAGAAGGTTGTGGGTTCAAGTCCCACTCCAGGGACTTGAGCACATAAATCTGGACTGACACTCCAGTGCAGTGCTGAGGGAGTTCTGCACTGTTGGAGGTGCCGTCTTTCAGATGAGATGTTAAACTGAGGCCCCGTCTGCCCTTTTTAAAAGATCCCGTGGCACTAGTTTGAAGAGGAGCAGGGGAGTTCTCCCCGGTGTCCTGGCCAATATTTATCTCTCAATCAAAGTAACAAAAACAGATTATCTGGTTATTATCACGTTGCTGTGCGCAAGTTGTCTGCCGTGTTTCCCACATTACAACAGTGACTACACTCCTAAAGTACTTCATTGGCTGTAAAGCGCTTTGAGATGTCCAGTCGTCGTGAAAGGTGCTATATGAATGCAAGTCTTTCTTTTGATATTTTGCCAGCTATTTTGTAAGTTTGCCCACTCTTCAGATGCTGCTGTGGTGCACAGCATTCCGCACGTGGATGGGCAGATGATCCGCTCACAGCTTTGTGCCAACACCTGACTTGACGTGAGCCCTGGGAGGTGCGTGACAAAGTTTCTTAGCCCAAGAAAAGTGCCTCTGTTCCACCCGACTCCTCCCCATTCCACAAGGCTGAAATCAGACTGGATGTGATACTCTGGGGGAAGATGGATGATGTAGTGTGTAAGTGAGACAACACAATGTGTTGCCAACTAACCCTACATATCTCAGCAAAGAAGAACTGCTGAGAAAGTAAAATAAGCATATGTCTTCCACTCCCGGTTAATTATAATCATCTGGAAACTTCCAGAAGTTTCTAGTGGGCTAAGTGGAAATGGAATGCCAGCAAGTGTTGACAAAGCTCAAATGGCGACACTTAACTCATCGCTGGCCCAACAATGGCTCAAGTTAGCGCTGGCTTCCATACTATACCTTGACCCAAGCAGCGTGGAGGCCCCGACCTGGACCAAGACCTAGCTCTTTCAAGCCCATGTGGTGGCTGGTGTGCAACGGCCATCACACATTAAAAAAATTCACGCCCAGGCACCTTCCCCCTTCAGGATGTAGTTCAGGATCCAGAATATTAGGTCCTTCATTGAAACACCTGTGAACTCATCCTTTTTTGGCGTGGAAGCAGGTCATCCTCGTTTCGAGGGACTGCCTATGATGATGATGACTACACAATGGGGGGGGAACGGTTTAAGCATGTGCAGGCGGGGTTAATCCGACTCACCAACTGGGTTGGAAAATCGCTGCTCTACTGGTCCCCACTCAATACGCACTTGGAAAACTACCCCCAGTGATCCAACACAACACTGGGGCTGGGACATGGCTGGCTGGATTGTTGTAACATGGTGGCATTCGAATGTTAATAAGGTTCAACATTTTGCTAAACTTTTCAAGATTTAATATATATATATTGTTAAAATAGCATCTCTCTGTCAACTTTATTTTTATCTGGTGCCTTTTAACAACACTACTGGTATTCATCATGTTTTATGTCCGCGAGCGCTATGTCACACCTCATAACCAATTGTTCCCTGCTGCTCATAAACCGTGCAGAAAAGCCCAGCAGTTACTCATGTCAGCCCCCGCTGGACTCTGGCCTTGCAGTGCTGACCAGCATAACACAGCTCACCAGAGAACCTGGTGAAAACTCCAGCCCCCGGCCGGGAGATAATGTACGCGACAACTTAAACCCACAGCAGGTGAAATTGACTATCGCCCCGTTTGGGAGCGGTAACCTCTCCACGGTCGGACATTCGGCGCCCGGAAGTGAAATTGGGGTCACCGCCCTTCAAAGGAAGTGGATCGCAATGTTGCGCGCTCCGCTTCCTTTCGGGCCTCTCCGCGTAGCGCTAACGCATTTCAATGCCCTGCCCCGTCCATTAATGGGGAGGGACGCTGCGAGCTCTGCAGGCCCTTTGGTGGCCTCCAGTGGGACACCAGGGATGGGGAGGTGCCGTGGTCACAGCCCAGCACCGAGACAGAGTGCCGGGCTGCACGACATTGTTGCACAGTGGCCTGACCGGTGGGTGGAGAAAAACAACGGCAGTGCGCGGCGCAGCGCCCCTCCCACTTTAACTTTCACCCCACATTGGGTGCGCGGCACGGGGGTTCGCGACCCGCAAGGCTGGCACGGGCATCTGGCCAATTCCCACCGTGGGGTGGGAAAGCATCACCGGCGCAGTGGCGCTATCAGTGGCGCGAGGTGCTAATGGATTATCGCCTCCGCTAACTCCTGCGCAATCTCGCAGGAGCCGGTCGCACAACCCCTCCCCCCGGGCGAAAACACTTTTGTGCCCCGTTAATGCCCCCTGGAGGTGCTAACATGAGGGGCAGAACAGGTGGATTTCGGCCCCACTCTCTACTCTCTCATCACCAGTCTCCAATCAATCAATTTCTCGATCTCTTGCACCTTTCCTTGCCTTCCTCAATCTTAAATTACTATCATAGTTAGTGCTAATCTGAACGTTCCTCTCTCGTTCCTTCCTAGCTCTAAAGATGCCGTCCTACACGCTCTTCCTCCCACCACAGCCTCACTGTGTGACTCGTTACACAGTCTCCTACTCCAATTCACCTCTTTATAGAACTTCAGAACTATCCAGCCTCACCTCCATCAGCCTTCCTCCTTCCTGCAACCTTCCGATTGTTAAAAACTAGCTTCCTGCTGAATTATCTGGTTTTCTCTTTGACTCTTTTCAACCCTGAGTGGTGTTCTACACAATGGACCCTGACCCTTTAACTTGCTTGATCAATTTGTTTTTTAAATTAGAAAGAGACGCTCTCAGGGGACGATCCCTCATTTCGATTGAAATCCAGGACCGAGTGTCTGAAAAATATTTTTGCAAAAATTGTTCTGGGCAATTTTCCACGTTTTTAACTAAAAAAAAAAGACCATGCATTTATATAGCACCTGGCCTACGCTCAGGCGCTCACGGGCAATTAAATACTTTTGAACTGTGGTCACAATTATTACGTGGGTAAATACGGTAACCAACAAGGATCACAGGAAAGCAAATGAGGAAAGTGGCCAATTGATAGTTTTGGCGGTGTTGGTTGAGTGTTCAATGTTAGCCGGGACACTACAAGAACATAAGAACATAAGAAATAGGAACAGGAGTAGGCCATATGGTGCCTCGAGCCTGCTCCGCCATTCAATAAGATCATGGCTGATCCGATCATGGACTTCCTGCTCTTCCTCCAACAGTGTCATGCCAGCCACAAAGCCCACCTATGCAGGTTGAATTATGAGGAAAGGTTGAGCAGGTTGGGCCTTTACTCATTGTAATTTAGAAGAATGAGAGGTTATCTTATCGAAACGTATAAGATTATGAGGGGGCTTGACAAGGTGGATGCAGAGAGGATGTTTCCACTGATGGGGGAGACTAGAACTAGGGGGCATGATCTTAGAATAAGGGGCTGCCCATTTAAAACAGAGATGAGGAGGAATTTCTTCTCTCAGAGGGTTGTAAATCTGTGGAATTCGCTGCCTCAGAGAGCTGTGGAAGCTGGGACATTGAATACATTTAAGACAGAAATGGACAGTTCCTTAACCATAAGGGGATAAGGGGTTATGGGGAGCGGGCGGGGAAATGGACCTGAGCCCATGATCGGATCAGCCATGATCTTATTGAATGGTGGAGCAGGCTCGAGGGGCCGCATGGCCTACTCCTGCTCCTATTTCTTATGTTCTTATACGACTGGGAAACAATTTAGGAGGTTTTTTTACACTTGATTATTTTTACATTCCTGATCAATGAGCTAAACCAGAGGAAAGCTGTCATTTTTCAGGATGCGGCTACAATTGAAAGAGTCATTGTGAATGACGGGTGAGAGTAATTTTGGTGAAATGATCATCGCAGATGTGTTTAAGAATCTCGCCCCGGGTCTCCACAGGTGAATGATGACGCGAACCCAAGCGACATGCGTCACGTCAAACCCAGCAGCAATAGCTGCTCATTGGTGTGTCAGGTCACAGGGCCCTTTCCCTCGCACCAGAAATCACGTTTGGACAAGCTGCTGACTATGATTTTTCGCGAGGAGCTAAATTAAATCCTTCAATTTGGAAAAAAATAAAAGCTTTGAGTGATGACTTCTAGTTGCAGCTTTCAAAATACCATGAATTCCTTATACGACCTGCAGAATGAATTTGTAGTGGATCATAGTGTCTAAGCGGCTCCGCGCTGGAACAGCAACTGGGATTTATGCACTGAAGGAGTTTGGAAGGCAGCTGTTTAGGAATACAATGTAAAAGCTATTAGTTAGGCATCTGGATTGAACTTCTTTTATGAAGTGGAGCAAGAGCGTTCTCCCCAGTGTTCTGGACTAGTATTTATTCCTCAACCAACACCACCAAAACAGATTATCTGGTTATTATCACGTTGCTGTTTGTGGGAGCTTGCTGTGCGCAAATTGGCTGCCATGTTTCCCATATTACAACAGTGACTACACTTCAAAAGTACTTCATTGGCTGTAAAGCGCTCTGGGATGTCCCGAGGTCGTATAAGGCACTATATAAATGCAAGTTCCTTTCTTTCTGCGACACTTAGTTCATTTTATTTTCTGGTGACATGTTTTAGATTCATTACTAAAACATGACATTGTTTCTGTTGAGGGGTTAACAGCTTTCAAAGGACAAATGCTTTGTACTAAATAATGGCATGACTCAAAATGTTATAAAAAGAAACGTTTCCCAGTCACTCATTACTGCTGAATCTTATGTGCTTCCCCCCCACAATAAAAGGTTGTATAAAAGGTTTACCTGCATTCTCAGGTAATAATACAGTACAGAATGCACATTACCGTGCAGGTTGCATGGAACCGGCAGATACGCTGATCAATATGATCATGGCTGATCATGCAACTTCAGTACCCCATTCCTGCTTTCTCTCCATACCCCTTGATCCCTTTAGCCGTAAGGGCCACATCTAACTCCCTTTTGAATATATCTAACGAACCAGCCTCAACAACTTTCTGTGGTAGAGAATTCCACAGGTTCACAATTTTCTGAGTGAAGAAGTTTCTCCTCATCTCGGTCCTAAATAGCTTACCCCTTATCCTTCGACTGTGACCCCTGGTTCTGGACTTCCCCAACATCAGGAACATTCTTCCTGCATCTAACCTGTCCAATCCCGTCAGAATTTTACATGTTTCTATTAGGTCCCCTCTCATTCTTCTGGGGCTCAAGTCACAGCTGACAGGAGGAAGGAGCGAAAGAGAAGGGGCTTTTACGAGCTGCGACAGGGCGTGGCCTCTGTGGATGGTGAGGAGGGTCAGTGGGGTAGGCATCTGTCCAGTCAGTGATCAGCCCAGTGCCTCTTTGGCTAAGTCGGGGGGCGGGGGGGGGGGGGGGGGAATTGGGAGCTGGTGAGGGTGAGGTGGTGCCCATGGGAAGGAAGTCCACTCCTCCTGGTGCCCTGGTCAGCTCCGCGGGGCAGCTTATGCGTCACTTGTGCTGAGTGCCAGATTACCTGGGTTTCAGAGCTGCTGGCTGGAAACAGCCTGCCAGCAAACACAACAAAGTTCCAGTCAACCAGCAGCCATCAGCAAATAGACGGCTACATCTTTCCTGTAACACTGAGGAGCAAGTTACAAATTCACTGTAGCACACTTGCCCTTTAGATCCTGCTGGCGATCGGCCAACACTCCCTCCAGGAGCAGCTTGGCAATTAGTGACATCTGACTGCCCAATCAAAATCGAGGTTCTCCCACAGTGTCAGCCGTGGCTCAGTGGGTAGCACCATCGCCTCCGAAGGTTGTGGGTTCAAGGCCCACTCCAGAGACTTGAGCACAAAAGTCTAGGCCGTCACGCCCAGTGCAGTTCTGAGGGAGCGCCGCACTGTCGGAGGTGCCGTCTTTCGGATGAGACGTTAAACTGAGGCCCCGTCTGCTCTCTCAGATGAATGTAAAAGATCCTATGGCACTGTTTTGAAGAAGAGCAGGGGAGTTATCCCCGGTGTCCTGGTCAATATTCATTCCTCAATCAACATAACAAAAAACAGATTATCTGGTCATTAGCACATTACTGCTTGTGGGAGCTTGCTGTGTGCAAATTGGCTGCCGCATTTCCTGTAATGTGCTTTGAGACGTCCGATGGTCGTGAAAGGCGCTATATAAATGCAAGTATTTCTTTTTTCTTTTACCCTCCAATGACAAACATTGCGCAGTGAGGGAAGAAGACAGCCAGGACTATAGAACACTTGTATCACTCTTCAAACAAACCGATCGAGAAACAAGATAACCAGGCTTCTGGAGCAAATCCTAAAATCCAAGGGGACGATTTTCATCAAGGCCTCTGCCCGTCCAAGTGCCGCCCAAAGTGCCGCCGATGGCCGCCGAGGTACCGGACGGTACTTTGGGCGGGATATTCATGGCCGAGGTACCTCGAAGGGCAGATAATGGACGACGTGCACCACCAATCTGGGCGGCAGTGGGCGGGAGGTTGCATTCTTGGCGGCAGAGGCGCTTGCTGCCCAGGATGGAGTCGGGCCCTTGGAGAGTTGAAGAGCTGGAAAAAAAAATCACCAATAAAAAATTTTAAAACTATCGGAAGACCTCCAGGGGACCCCACCCAGGTTGAAAAAAAACTGTTTAGATGTTCACTTACCCATTTTTCAGCTTCTTCCGTTTTACCGTCGGGGACAGACCAGCCTCCAGACAGCGGTCCAGCCCCGTTCTCCCGCCCGCAGGAATCTGGGAGCTCGGCGGGCGGGAGCTCAGTTGAGCCACTCGGCGGGCGGTTCCCGGCGGCTCTGCCCTCCCGCCAGCTCCAGGCCACCTCGAGAGTGGCACTGGGCGGATCAAGACGTGCAATGTCCGCGGCAGCGGACAGCAGCGGGCGGTGAGTGATAAATTTCAGCCCCCCCAAGTGTTTAACTCCCCGGGCGTTTTTGTGAATCGACCACAGCCACGCGACACGGCAATTGCGATCAACAACCCTCGAGAATCTGCACTGCAGCAATCTTCTGCACACTAACCGAAGCAGATCAGCACAGATGCTCGTTCCCTGCTGAGATAGATAATTAATTTGTTTCCGCACACAGCAGAACTCCTACAACACACATTGCAGCATATCCTGCAACAGTCCTCATGTTCAGAGACCTTCTTGGCAGCCCAGAGTGCCTGATGCTTGAAAGTGGGCTTTCATTTCGGAACAAACACCGGACCCAAGGCGCCATTTCTTTGGAGCTGGGCGGGTTCAGTTTGGCAACGGATAGGCACTGGACACAGCCAAGTAAGGATCAGGAGAAGGTTTGGACAGCCACAATGTCACGTTCTGTGTTCTTGAAAGCTTTCTCCCTTAAACTATGGCAGCTGCCCGAGTGCGATAGTTGGCTGCTACAAAGCTGGGTATTGGTTGATCTTCCCACAGTTTGGCAGTGGTTTGCACCCGTTTCTTTGTAGTGTTTTGAAGCCACTTCACCTGACCCTTGGTACCCTGGCTGCAGGTTACGGGATGATAGCATAGTGGTTATGTTTACTGGACTAGTAACAAGGCCGACTTGAACATCCTACCACCAACCCGTCTCGAATCTCGAAGGCCATTTTGGACCATCAGCCCTTCAGCGATCTCCCCTCAGCCTTGATGACCGATGGCGAAATGCTTGGATGAACTGTGACATACGGAATGGATTCCTTATCGAGGAGCCCACAGTACAACATGAAGGATCAAACCTTCCTCGCAAACAATGGACAACCATCGACCGCCTCAGAACCGGTCATGGTCGATGCCGCCACCTTCCCCATAGGTGGAAGATTAAAGCCTCCCCATCAAGCGACTGTGGAGCTCCTAATCAGACCCTGGAGCACATCATCGAGCACTGCCCTCCGAGTGAATTCGAAGGCAGCCCACAAGATATCCACACTGTTACACCGGAAGCTTTGGCCTGGATATCCGACTTGGATATTGATGTTTGATTTGCTTTGCTACGATCATACGGAAGAAGAAGAAGTAATCCAGAGGCCTGGACCAATGATCCGGAGAAATGAGTTCAAATCCCACCACGGCAGCTGGGGAATTTAAATTCAATGAATTAAATAAATCTGGACTAAAAAGCTAGTATCAGCAATGGCGACCATGAAACCACCCTTATCTTATCGTGATGGGGGAAAAGAAAACTGATTGCCAGAGGTTAACATTTATCTCAAATGTGTAACATTTAACCACATAACACCCCCTTTCTTAAAGATGCAATACCATTTCAATCTTCATTTTTCATTCAATTATACGAAGGCAGCCAATTTAGAAAATTAAATAAATCTGGAATAAAAAGCTAGTATCAGTAATGGTAGCCATGAAATTAACGGATTGTCATAAAAACCCATCTGGTTCACTAATGCCCTTTAGGGAAGGAAATCTGCCGTCCTTACCCGGTCTGGCCGATATGTGACTCCAGACCCACAGCAACGTGACTGACTCTTCATTGCCCTCTGAAATGGCCCAGCGAGCCATTCAGTTGTATAACGCGGATCACCCCTGTTATGTATGGAGAAAGAGTCAGACTGAACATTGTGAGCTCAAAGTAAAGTGTGACCTTAGTCTTTTATTTCAGGTCTCCAGAGTGCTTCTCCAACCTGTGAGGCCTCCTTAAATACCCGTGCTCCAAAGGGATTGTGGGATCCCTAGGGACACCAGGGGATGAGCCCTCTGGTGGCTGTACAGAGTAAATACAAGTTTACATATATAGAAACCCGGTCCTCCCCCCCCCTTCAAAGTCACTAGTGTAATTATTTACAATGCGAGTTGATCTGGGGCCCTTTTTGCCCTGGTTGATCGTCTCAGTGTGAAAGCTGGTATTGTTGGATCATTTGTTGGGCCCTCGCTGGGCTGCTGGGCAGTTGGCCTTGCTGGGCTGCCTGGTGTGTTGGGTCCTGCTGGGCTGCTGTGGATGATGGGTTCTGCTTCGTGGTCAACCGTGGTGCCGGTTCCTATGTTGGGGGATCAAAGAAGGTAGGATCCAAGGTGGGTTGTTCAGGATAGTCCGTAAATCTGAGTTTGATTTGGTCCAAGTGTTTCCGGTGAATGAGTACGTTTGAAAGTTTGACCCAAAACACCCTGCTCCCCTCTTTGGCCATGACAGTGCCGGGAAGCCACTTTGGACCTTGTTCATAATTTAATACAAATAGAGAATCATTGATTTCAATCTCGTGTGACACATTTGCGCTATCATGGTATGTACTTTGTTGAAGCCACCTGCTCTCTACCTGTTCATGTAGATCAGGGTGAGCTAATGAGAGCCTTGTCTTAAGTGCTCTTTTCATGAGCAGTTCAGCAGGTGGAATCCCAGTGAGCGAGTGGGGTCTCGTGCGGTAGCTAAGCAGGACTCGAGATAGGCGAGTCTGCAGTGAGCCTTCAGTTATCCTCTTCAAGCCTTGCTTGATGGTTTACACTGCTCTCTCTGCCTGACCATTGGATGCTGGTTTAAACGGGGCAGATGTGCCATGTTTGATCCCATTACGGGTCATGAATTTATTTAATTCAGCACTGGTAAAACATGGCCCGTTGTCGCTCACCAGGACATCGGGTAGCCCATGTGTGGCAAACATGGCCCACAGGCTTTCAGTAGTGGCAGCGGACATGCTAGCCGACATTATCTCACATTCAATTCACTTGGAGTACGCGTCTACAACCACATTTTACCCAAGAATGGGCCTGCATAGTCGACGTGTACCCAAGACCACGGTTTGGAGAGCCAAGACCGTAAACTTAGCAGCACCTCCCTAGGTACATTGCTCAATTGCAAGCATGTATTACATCTGTGAATGCAGGACTCTTAAGTCCACATCGATACCGGGCCACCACACGTGGGATCTGGCTATCGCTTTCATCATTACGATGCCTGGGTGGGTACTGTGGAGGTCATTGATGAAGGTGTCTCTGCCCTTCTTGGGAACCACTACACGATTGCCCCACAGAAGGCAGTCAGCCTGTATAGACATTTTACCTTTGCGCTGCTGGAACGGCTTTATCTCTTCCTGCATTTCCACTGGGACACTGGACCAGCTCCCGTGAAGCACACAGCTTTTGACTAGGGATAATAAGGGGTCCTGGCTCGTCCAGGTTTTGATCTGCCAGGCAGTGATGGGTGATTGCTCACTCTCAAATGCTTCAATTACCACGGCTAAATCTGCGGGCTGCGCCATTTCCACCGCCGCGGTGGGCAATGGCAGCCTACTGAGAGCATCGGTGCAGTTTTCTGTGCCTGGCCTGTGGCGAATGCCAGTTGTATGCAGACAACGTGAGTGTCCATCTCTGGATGCGGGCCGATGCGTTGGTATTTATCCCTTTACTCTCGGAAACAGGGATATGAGTGGCTTATGGTCAGTTTCCAATTCGAATTTTAGCCCAAACAGGTATTGATGCATTTTCTTTACCCCATAGACACACGCTAATGCTTCTTTCTCAATCATGCTGTAGGCTCTCTCAGCCTTAGATAGACTCCTGGATGCATAAGCAACTGGTTGCAGTTTCCCGAAATCATTAGCTTGTTGCAATACACACCCGACGCCATATGACGACGCATCACATGCTCGTACCAAACGCTTACATGGATCATACAACACAAGCAATTTGTTTGAGCATAACAAATTTCTCGCTTTTACAAAGGCATTTTCTTGGCTTTTGCCCCAAACCCATTCGTCCCCTTTTCATAGTAAGACATGCAGTGGTTCTAACTGTGTGCTGAGACCCGGTAAGAAGTTACCAAAGTTGTTCATGAGTCCCAGAAACAACCGTAGTTCTGTCATGTTCTGTGGCCTCGATGCGTTCTCGATTGCCTCTATCTTCGCATTTGATATATCCTTACTATACAGTATAAATGCACAAGAGGCTTGAGAGAAGGTCACTCTGTGACCAGTTACCTTTATTACCAAGACCTCAAGTGATAAAGGTGGTTGGAGCTTCTCCTTTTATACCTGAAAGTCCAGGTTAGGAGTGTCTCCCACAAGTTCACTCCTTGTAATCAATGTTCTCAAGGTGTACAACTTAGGTCAGCTTATACATGGGTTACAATGATAGTTGAATACATGACATCACCTCCCCCGCAAAGTCTTATTGGGATCACAGGTTAAGTCTCTCTGGTGGTTTACGCTCCCTTGTAGAGCGCCTGAGTTGGGGCTCCGGTTGTTGGGCACTGGCCTGAGTGTCTGCTGTTTGCAGTGCCTCAAGCCTGTCCGGACTGCCCACAGTGACTGGGCTCTCCTCCACTTGGTTCCGCTGTTCGGTCACCTGTGGTGGAGTAAACTCTACTCTTCGTCTGCTTCTTCTATGGGGTTGCTGAACCTCCTTTTGGTTTGATCCATGTGTTTGCGGCAGATTTGTCCACTGGTAAGTTTAACTACCAAAACCCTCTTTGGCAATCACAGTGCCTGCAAGCCATTTGGGCCCTGCAGCGTAATTAAGGACAAAAACAGGGTCACTGACATCAATACATCGCGCCCTCGCATTCCTGTCATGGTAGTCACATTGTGACTGACACCTGCTCTCAACAATTTCTTTCATAGTAGGGTGTATAAGGGATAACCTGGTTTTGAGCGTCCTTTTCATTAGCAGCTCTGTGGGTGGAACCCCTGTGAGTGAGTGTGGTCGAGATCTATTAGCCAACAGGAGGCATGATAAGCTGCTTTATAGGGAACCCCCCTGGATTCTGAGCATCCCCTGATTGATTATCTGCACTGCTCGTTCCGCCTGGCCGTTTGAGGCCGGCTTGAACGGTGCCGTTCTGACATGGTTGATTCCATTGCCTGCCATGAAGTCCTGGAATTCAGTGCTTGTGAAGCATGGGCCATTGTTGCTGACCAAGACATCCGGTAGACCATGGGTGGCGAACATTGCCCGTAGACTTTCTACCGTGGGGCAGAGGATGTGCTTGAATTTAAAATGACACACTCAATCCATTTGGAGTAGGCATCTAACACAACCAAAAACATTTTTCCCATGAAAGGACCTGCGTAGTCCACATGGATGCATGACCATGGCTTGGCGGGCCAGGACCAGGGGCTAAGGGGGGCTTCCCAGGGTGCGTTGCCCAGCTGAGCACACGTGTTGCACCTGCGAACACAAAGTTCCAGGTCTGCATCTATCCCTGGCTACCAAACATGTGACCTGGCAATTGCCTTCATCATGTCAATGCCTGGGTGCTCATTGTGAAGTTCTCTGATAAACACCTCTCTGCCCCTCTGGGATATGACTACTCAGTTTCCCCACAGTAGGCAATCGGCCTGAATCGAGAGCTCATCCTTGCGCCTATGAAACGGTTTCAATTCCTCAGGGCATGCCCCGTACTTGGCTGCCCAGTCCCCATTCAGGACACATTTCTTAACTAAAGACAGTAGCGGGTCTTTATTTGTCCAGACTTTAATCTGACGGGCTGTCACAGGTGAGCGTTCGCTTTCGAAAGCTTCAACAGCCATGACCATCTCAGCATCATGCTCAGTTGCCCCCTCAGTGGTGGCTAGTGGTAGCCTGCTGAGTGCATCGGCGCAGTTTTCAGTGCCCGGTATGTGGCGAATTGTGTAGTCATAGGCGGCTAACGTGAGTGTCCATCTCTGTATGCGGGCTGATGCATTCGCATTTAATGCCTTGTTATCGGCCAAAAGGAACATTAGGGGTTTGTGATCTGTCTCCAGCTCAAATTTCCTGTCAAACAGGTACTGGTGCATTTTTTTCACAGCATACACACATGCTAGCGCTCCTTTTCTACCATACCGTAGCCCCCTTCTGCCTGGGACAGACTTCTGGAGGCATAAGCTACCGGCTGTAACTGACCATTGGCATTCACATGCTGCAACACACACCCGACCCCATAGGATGACGCATCACACGTCAACACAAGTTTCTTACACGGGTCATATAACGTTAACAGTTTGTTGGAGCATAACAAATTGCATGCTCTATCAAAAGTCCTTTCCTGGCTGTCCCCCCAGACCCAATCACGACCTTTGCGTAGGAGCATGTGTTGCAGCTCTAACTGCGTGCTCAATTTGGGAAGAAAGTTACCAAAATAGTTCAGGAGCCCCAGGAACGAACACAGCTCCATCGTGTTACGGGGTCTGGGTGCTCTCTGGATCGCTTCCATTTTGGACGCAGTAGATCTGATCCCGTCTGCTGCTACCCTCCTCCCCAGGAATTCTACCTCTGGAGCTAAGAAGACGCACTTCGCCTTTTTCAGTCGCAGCCCTACCCGGTCCAGTCTGCGAAGCACCTCCTCCAGGTTGTGGAGGTGTTCTTCAGTATCGCGACCTGTGATGAGGATGTCGTCTTGAAAAACCACCATCCTTGGAATCGACTTGAGGAGGCTTTCCATATTTCGCTGAAAGATCGTGGTGGCCCGAATCCCGAACGGACATCTGCTGTACTCAAACAACCCCTTGTGTGCCATGATGGTGGTCAGCTTCTTCGACTCACTTGCCAGCTCCTGGGTCATGTAAGCTCAGGTCAGGTCCAATTTTGAAAAAAGTTTGCCACCAGATAGCGTCACAAAGAGGTCCTCCGCTCTCGGTGGCGGGTACTGGTCTTGGAGTGACACCCAATTGATGGTGGCCTTGTAATCGCCACATATCCTGACCGACCCATCCACCTTGAGCACCGGCACGATCGGGCTCGCCCAGTCACTGAAGTCGACTGGCGAGATGAAGCCTTCCCTCAGCAGGCGGTCCAATTCGCATTCTATCTTTTCCCGCATCACATACGGCACCGCTCTGGCCTTGTGGTGTACTGGCCTGGCATCCAGGTTTATGTGAATCACTACCTTGGCCCCCATGAAAGTGCCGATGCCGGGTTGAAATAATGAGTCAAATTTGTCCAGGACCTGTGAGCATGATACTCGCTCCACAGAAGAAATTGCATTGACATCGTCCCATTTCCAGTTCATGACAGCAAGCCAACTCCTCCCCAGTAGTGCGGGACCGTCCCCCGGGACAACCCAGAGTGGCAACCTGTTCTCCGAATCTTTGTGGGTCACGACTACCGTGGCGCTGCCTAGCACCGGAATGATCTCCTTTGAATATGTCCGTAACTATCCGTCAATCGGCAATAATTTTGGCCTCCTGACCTTGGACACCCACAATCTTTCGAACTGTTTGATACTCATCACCGACTGGCTGGCCCCCGTGTCTAGCTCCATTAATATTGGAATACCATGGAGGAGCACTTCCATCATTATCGGTGGCGTCCTGGTATGTGAACTGTATATGTGCTCCACATGAACTCGCTGAACTTCAGCTTCCAGCGATTTCCCCCAGTATTCATTTAGCCTCGTAGGGCTTACATCGGGTCCGTACTCCTCATACATCAGGCTGGCTGCAGGCTTCCTGCACATACACGCCAAGTGACCGATGACGTTGCAGTTGCTGATACCTGCAAGCTCTGGCTGGATGTTTGCCTCCACACCTCCAGCACGAGCTGGAGACCCCATTGTTGAAAACAAAAGGTCCATTACTAGTCAATCGTCTCTGACTGTCTCTGTAACTGTCCTTAAGCGCACCATTAACAGGTGTTGATGGCCCCATTACTGGCCGCATTGTTCATTGCGATGGCACGAATCGCCGTTCAGCTAGCCATTGTCTCTGTTGAATTCCCCCTTTGGGTTCGACTACATGCTGGGGCATGTCCGATTGCCCTTGTCTGCCAAGAGAACTGTGTGCCGCATTAACAATGTTGACTCCCTGGTCGTTTGCCGCATTTGAGCCAAGATTTTTGTCATACATCATTCTGGTCTCTTCCTCCCCTGAGATAAATGCCTGGGCTATCAGAGCCGCCGCTTCCAAGGTAAAGCCTTTGGTCTCAATCTGTTTCCTGAAAACCCCAGCGTGCCTGATGCCCTCAATAAAAAAGTCTCGCAGCATCTCCGCTCTGCATGCATCTGGGAACTTACATAGGCTCGCCAGTCACCGGAGATCTGTCACGAAATCTGAAACGCTTTGCCCTTCTCACCGCCGGTACATGTAAAACCGGTGTCTCGCCATGTGCATGCTGCTCGCCAGTGTAAGGTGTTCCCCGATCAACTTACTGAGCTCTTCGTACGTCTTGTACGTCTCTGGCGTGAGAAGGTCCTTCATCAGGGAGTACGTTCTGGATCCACAAACCGTCAGGAGATGAGCCCTGCGTTTGTCGGACAAATCCTGTCCCGACCATTCCTTAGTGACAAAACTTTGCTGTAGTCTCTCAATAAAGTCGTCCCAATCATCACCAACACAGTACCTCTCTTCTGTGCTGCTAGTAGCCATGCTCGCGTGGTTTAAATCCCAGTTTCTCGTCGCCAATGCTATATGCTTACTATACAGTATAAATGCACACGAGGCCTATACTTGAGAGAAGGTCACTCTGTGACCAGTTACCTTTATTTCCAAGACCTCAAGTGATGAAGGTGGGTGGAGCTTCCCCTTTTATACCTGAAAGTCCAGGTTAGGAGTGTCTCCCACAAGTTCGCCTCCTGTGGTCAATGTTCTCAAGGTGTACAACTTAGGTCAGCTTATACATGGGTTACAATGATAGTTGAATACATGACAGCGTCCGCCGTCCGCCGCAATCCTCCTTCCCAAGAACTTCATTTTGGGTGCCAGGAAAACATACTTCGAGCGTTTTAACCTGAGCCCCATGCAGTTGAGTCGACTAAGTACCTCCTTCAGGATCTACTGGTGCTCGACTGTGTTCCGACCTGTGACCAAGATGTTGTCCTGGAAGACCACAGTGTGCGGGACTGACTTTCCATTTTTCTCAGGAATATCGCCGCCACTGATCAAATTCCAAACGGGCATCTAAATAAATAAAAAGACCTTTGTGCGTGTTGATGCAGGTGAGGTTCTTCGATGATTCCTCCAGTTCCTGCGTCATGTAGGCTGAAGTCAGGTCCAGCTTCGTGAACGTCTTTCCTCCCGCCAGCATTGCAAAGAGGTCATTGGCCTTTGGTAGTGGGTATTGGTCCTGCAGGGAGAAATGATTGATAGTTACTTTGTAATCGCCACAGATTCTGATGGTGCCATCTCCATTGAGGACAGGAACGATCAGGCTGGCCCACTCATTGAACTCGATCGGTGAATTGATGCCCTCTCTTTGCAGTTGGTCTAGCTCGATCTTTACCCTTTCTCTCATCATGTACGAAACTGCTCTCGCCTTGTGATGGATGGGTTGCACCCCCGGAATTAGGTGGATCTGCACTTTTGCTCCTTGGAATTTCCCGATGCCTGGTTCAAACAGTGAAGGAAATTTGTTTAAGACCTGGGCACACGAAGTGTCATCAGCGGGCGATAGCGCTCAGACGTCGTCCCAGTTCCAGCGTATCTTTCCCAGCCAGCTCCTGCCGAGCAGCGTGGGACCATCGCCCGGTCCCACCCAGACTGGTAGCTTGTGCACCGCTCCATCGTAGGAGACTTTTACAGTAGCACTGCTGATTACGGGAATCAGTTCTTTCGTGTAAGTTCTTAGTTTAGTACGAATTGGAGTTAAGACTGGCCTTGAGGCCTTGTTGCACCACAATTTTTCTAAAGTCTTTTTGCCCATGATGGACTGGCTTGAGCTGTGTCCAGTCCCATTGACACCGGGAGTCCATTTAGTTCAACATTCATTATTGTCGGGGGGACAATTCATGGTGAATATGTGCACACCATGTACCTCTGCCTCCAGGTTTGAGGCTCTGGTTCATCGTGATCCTCCATGGATCTGTCCTCCTCTGCAACATGGTGGTTTGCAGGTTTAACAGGATTAGCAGCTCGCCTGCACATACGCTGGAGGTGCCCCATTCTTCCACAGCCCTTGCAAACATTCCCTTTGAATCGGCATGAATGGAAACGATGATCACTCCCGCAGCATCAACACGGTGTTAATGACCTTGCATTCATCACCCTTGATGGTGGACGCTGAAACATCTGCGGACGTGCAGCTGCAGGCATGTGTGATCTGCCCTGTACGTTGCGATTCAAAAACAACATCACTTTGTTCACAATACTTGTAGCAGCACTTATGTGCTGAGAGATGTGCTTAGTATTGTCACTGGTAGCAATGAACGCCTGGGCTATCGCTGTGGCCTTACTCAAGGTTGGGGTCTCTACAGTCAAAAGTTTGCGAAGTATGGTTTCGTGGTCAATGTCAAGTACGAAAAAGTCTCTGAGCATGTGCTCCAAATGTCCTTCAAATTCGCAATGTCCTGCAAGACGTCTTAGCTCGGCAACTTAACTCACCACTTCCTGGCCTTCAGACCTTTTGTAGGTGTAGAACCGGTACCTTGCCATCAGAACACTTTCCTTCGGGTTCAAATGTTCTCAGACCAGTGTACACAAATCATCGTACAATTTCTCCGTGAGTTTTGCTGGAGTGAGTAGATTCTTCATGAGGCCATACGTTGGTGCCCCATTGACGGTGAGGAGGATCGCCCTTCGTTTGGCAGCACTCTCTTCCCTATCTAGCTCGTTGGCCATGAAGTATTGGTCGAGTTGCTCCACAAACGTTTCCCAATCATCTCCCTCCGAGAATTTCTCCAGGATGCCCACTGTTCTCTGCATCTTTGGGTTCGTTATCTGTATCTCGTCGCTAGTTGTTATGTATGGAGAAAGAGTCAGACTGAACACTGTGAGCTCAAAGTAATGTGTGACCGTAGTCTTTTATTTCAGGTCTCCAGAGTGCCTCTCCAACCTGTGAGGCCTCCTTAAATACCTGTGCTTCCAAGGCATTGTAGGATCCCTTGGGACTCCAGGGGATGAGCCCTCTGGTGGCTGTACAGAATAAATACAAGTTTACATATATAACCACCACCTTCTCAAAGGGAAATTGGGGATGGGCAATAAATGCTGGAAATGTCACATGCCATGAATGAATAAAAAAGAAGTAGGTGTACACCCATGTCCCAGGAGCTAGGGCAGGCTATGAAGAATACGGCTCCCAGACTATTGGAGGTTGGGAGCAAGTGGATCGAATGGAGGCTCTTCCCTTTCCCGTTTGAAATGTAAACTTCGTGCTTTCACCGCCTAAATTGCAAACTTTCCAAATCCAGTGTCTCAACTTATCCAAACAATCCGACCTTGCCATTGGAGCAATGTCAGGGAACTATCTCCCGCATGACTCAGACCCGTCTCCCAGACAACCAAGCACCGTCCTCACCCCGTATACCGCCCTCGCTCATCACGGGCAGTCGCCTATATTGGTCAAGCGGCGCTAACCATTTCCCTTACCATACGAGTCAATTACAATGGCGCCGTTTATTACGAGTTAATAGCACCGGCTATTTCGGGCAGTTCTTTGCTAAATGCTGCCACGCGTCTCTCCCAGGATGGCGTCTGTTTGGGCAGATAGGCACCTCTCTGGGTCAGACCTGACGGAAAGCTCGTCCGTTTCCAATCCATATATTGGTGACCAGTAGGGGGCGCAAGGATCAGTGAAGACTGCCGTTACCGTGCACCGCGTAAACACCAACACGCCCGCGAGAAGTGGTGATGGCTGTACTCAGAAGCTGGTCTTGGTAACGTGTACTTTTGATTAAAGTTCAGCCCCTCCGCCTCCCTTTCTTTTTAAGCTATTCCTACAATATATGGAAACAAGTGGTACAAACCAACACAGGCTGAATGCCTGAAGCCCGCTGGAAAATCCCCACAAGAGTTTCGCGTACATGAGAACTCCCCGAGTGCTAACTATCCCAGGTCTGAAAGGCTGAAGTGCAGGCGACACATGGGCACTGTTCTTGTGCCCATAAACCACGGAAGACCTTTGTGCTGCAACATCTGTGCTCAGAGATTGTATACAGCGCACAAATCAAACAACAAAGGCTTGCATTTATATAGCATCTTTCTCGACTACCCGACATCTCAAAGCGCTTTACAGCCAATGAAGTACTTTTGGAGTGCAGTCACTGTTGTAATGTGGGAAACACAGCAGCCAATTTGCGCACAGCAAGCTCCCACAAACAGCAATGTGATAACGACCAGATATTCTGTTTTTGTTATATTGATTGAGGGATAAATATTGGCCAGGACACCGGGGATAACTCCCCTGCTCTTCTTTGAAATAGTTCCATGAGATCTTTTACATCCACCTGAGAGAGCAGATGGGACCTCGGTTTAACGTCTCATCTGAATGATGGCACATCCGACAGATCGACAGTTTCTTAACCGATAATGGGGAGCGGGCAGGGAAGTGAGTCCATGATCGGATCAGCCATGATTTTATTGAATGGCGGAGCAGGCTCGAGGGGCCATATGGCCTACTCCTGCTCCTATTTCTTATGTTCTTATGTTCTTAGTGCAGCATTCCCTCAGCACTGCACTGGAATGTCAGTCTAGATTTATGTCAACATAGGCAATCCCTCGAAGTCGGGGAAGACTTGCTTCCACTCCAAAAGTGAGTTCTCAGGTGACTGTACAGTCCAATACGGGAATTACAGTCTCTGTCACAAGTGGGGCAGACAGTGGTTGAAGGAAAGGGTGGATGGGACTGGTTTGCCGCACGCTCCTTCCACTGTCTGCGCTTGATTTCCGCATGCTCTTGGCGACGAGACTCGAGGTGCTCAGCGCCCTCCCGGATGCTCTTCCTCCACTGTGGGCAATCTTGGGCCAGGGATTCCCAGTTGCCGGTGGGGATGTTGCACTGTGGGACTTGAACCCGCAACCTTCTGACTCAGAGGAGTGTGTGTTACCCACTGGGCCAGTGTTACACAAAAAGATATGGCGAGTCCAAAAAGCAGAAAGTTTGAATTGCGATTGGATGGGGGCGGGGTGGGGGAGAAGAACTTCCATGAAGTAGGCATAACGAGTGAAAGAACTGTTGAGATGCGTAAATAGCGCTGGGCTTCCAAAATAGCTGTTTGAAGTAAAGTTTTTGATTCATATATTGGGCCGTCATTCTCATTCAAATGAAGTGACAGGAGTTTATACATTAGAATGGAAGAAAGGACAGACTGGGAGCTGATGAATTTTAAGGCCATGTGTCTCTGTGAAATCATGGGTAGAGAGAAGGAACAACATGTGCAGGGGAGAGCGGGTGCTCAGGGAGTCACAGCCATTCAGGAAGAGGTGCCAAATTAACTGTAATTTATGATGTTGCCTTTTTGAGGTTGTAACCGAGGCATTCGGCAGTAAATCAATCAGCAATGGAACGGGATCAAAATCAGAAGTACTGGACGCAAAGGCAAAAGAAAAATCCGTAGCTCAATTATAAGCGCTGCACTGCAAGAGTTTCTGCCGAGAACTGGAGGAAAAGCACCTTCTGGCTTCATGTACATAAGAATTCTCCTCAGACTCGGAGATTTATGTGCAGATTAATGTGCTGGAGAGAATGCACTGCTTGAACAAAGTCCAAATATACTTAGTTAATACTGCTTTTTAAAAATAATTTGCATGTGTTTTTGAAGTTAGCTGGTGCAAGTCTGAGCTGAACATTCCTTTACACTGGTACCCGACTTTATTTTTAAGCCTGCAAAATTACTTTTGAGAAATGTATGAAAGTATTTCGACACGAACACGTAATTTAGCGATTTGTCAATGTGTTCCTGGCACTTTATCAACGCTGCGTTTTAACATGCGCCATTTATTTTCAGACTTAATTTTGAAAGATGAAATCAGCACTTGGATTTCGAAATGCTCCATAAACTCCCTTCACACCAAATTCTTGAGTGACAACACGGAACCAAGTGATTGATCATTTTCAGGTTGTCTTAACCCTCGAATGAGATTTTGATTAAAACAAATCATTTTTCATCAACGGATCACCAGCTGATTAGTTATTTCAGCCGAACGTAGGTAAACAAACAGCAGCTGTGATTAATAAAGGCGATGGATGGGATCCAACTTTTTAATTCCCAGACAGGTTCAGCGTTCCGACAGCCAATAGAGGAAGTTTTATTATTCTCCTAATCCCTAAAAGCTTTGGCCTGCACAACTGGTCCTGTTAAAAGTCGGGGCCCTCGAGACTCTGCTGTGCCGATTAAAAAGCCAGAGGAACAACAGTAAATTATCAAATACACTTTGGAAAAAAATATAAAGTCTATTCTCAACTTGGTGACAAGTATGATGTATGTATGTTTTGAAATGATGTGAAACCTTACCTAAACTAATTACTTCATTCATGTTAACAAAGCATTCCTCAGAGTCTGATAATTAACTGATTCATGCCCAATGCTCCCTGGCCTGAAACATCAGAAAAAAATTGCTTTTCCACAAATAAAAGTTCACATATATATATATATATATATAAAACAACTTCTTTATGTATAGTGCATATGACAAGTGTTAACCGCTGTGGGACGGATGTGCATGTAAAATCGGAGAGATTTCGAAATTATTCAGAGTATGCTGATGGCTGCAATACACCACAATACATTTTGCAGCATGTCCAACATTATGGAGAATGCTCCCTTACACATTGCAGGATGATCTGGGAGCTAAGTGACCGATGAGGGCAGAGGATACGCTCGTCACGGCAGAGCAGATCAACATCCTTGGCCGTTCTCGGTCACATAAAGAGTGAAAAGTGGAGGCCCAGGGGTGACCTAATAGAGGTTTTTTAAATCATGAAAGGTTTTGATAGAATAGACACAGGGAGAGAGTGTTTCCACTTGTGGGGAAGAGCATAACTAGGGGCCATCAATACAAGATGGTCACCAACAAATCCAATAGGGAATTCAGAAGGAACTTCTTTACACCAGAGGGTGGTGAGAATGTGGAACTCGCTGCCACAGGAAGTGGTTGAAGCAAATAGTATTAATGCATTTAAGAGGAGGTTAGACAAGCATATGAGGGAGAAGGGAATAGAGGGTTATGGGGATAGGGTTAGATGAGGAAAGACGGGAGGAGGCTTGAGTGGAGCATAAACGCCGGCATGGACTGGCCTGTTTCTGTGCTATATATCCTATGTAATCCTATGTAACCGGGGAAACAAAACCCGTAGGGTGGTGGCCTATAAGGACCCTGCCCTCAGCAAGTGGCTTCCATCTTTGACCGCCTCCCCAGAACTTGAAAATGAAGAGTTGAATCTGCAAGAAGTCCACTGATCCTGCAAGATCCATCCACTCATCCTATCATAATACTTCAGAGGCATTCTAATGTCAAGTCCATTAGCCACTTTATGTGGAATAGCACAACTTCCATCAGCACCAATGGCCATCAAATTATAAGAGGCCATTGCAGGATCCCACACGCTGACGCAAAGCAGTTTTGGGTGCCTCTGATCGGCGGCACTTCCAGAAGATTCATCACATCAAATCAAAGTGAACAAACTTGAAATATGCAAGCATGCTTATTAACCAAATACTTCAACTTCCCGGTAAAAAGCAGATCACAATGCAGGGCTTCCAATTGTGTTTTCTGTGCCTGACTCCCACAGGATTGGGGGCATTCACCGTTCACAATCAGGACCATCTTGGTTATGCACTGTTGAGACAGCCCAATGACCTCATGATTTGCAATGCCATGTCCCAGGTGATGGATTAACGGGTCTAGTAGACAGTTAAATCTGGCACTATGGTCCCAGAGTACAGAGACTGAGGTCAATGCAGCCCTCCACTTAGCAGCAGGTCATAAGGCTTAATGAAGCAGACTAGAATCCACTGTGCAACCTCTGGTGGTACACTGACAGAGCTCTCAACTATGACACTGAAATTCGGAAAAGATGAATGTAAGTATTTAGCAATGGGGTGAAAAGGGAAACGCCAGATGCTAACTTCTGTGGTATTCATGTCTGTTTTCAATATCATCAAGCATAGCGCAGTCCAGACTAAACTGCAAGCCAGTTCACTCATCCCTAATGTTCGAAGCCTAATCGCTAAATGCCTCCCTCCAGGACTGAAGATGTCTAACAAGCTCTTGTGTTCCCTCAAGGACATGAAAGCGTGGCTAATTTGGAGTTTCCCAGCAAATAATTTTACAAGTACCAGTACAGGAAAGGTTAGGCTCTTCGATTCAATTTGAGTTGGAGAGAAAACAAGGGGGAAAAAAAGAATGAATTCCTCAGACTTTTAAAGCATGTCACCATTCCAAAGTAGTTGCTGTTCTTTTTGTGAACACTGTTGCTCTCTACACAATGATAGGTGTGACCACCCGCAAAGAGAGAGTCAATTGCAACGAGCAAGCACGGAGATACAGTGCCCTTCAGCTTGAGCTAGTGGTATCATGGACTGCTGCAAGCAACCCAAGGTCATCACTTATATATTCAAGTGAGACAATCTAACCAGGACGCAAAGCTGTGGGTACGGAAAGTGCTACGCACATTTTTCCGATGTATTATGTATTCCTTAAATCCGTATCGTTTTCTCATTTATAATCTGGTGCGTACGCAGCATGACTATACCAGACTGATCTGATACAAAAAGAAATCATGTTACAAAAAAAAAATCATGTTACATAGTTGAGTGTGCACCACATCAGTCACAGCCATAATGAGAAACACAAAAATTTCTTAAAGCAGTTTTATTGCAGTTGAAAGAAATCATTAATTCTACTGTTGACTGATGTTTGGACATTTTTTTTCCGAATGGTAAATTGCACCAGAATCATTCGGATACATAATAGGTTTTCTTTGTAATTTTTGTAGGTCAGTAAAACTCCGATATTAGAGGTGGCATTACAGTCACAATGATAATGAATGGGAGGTGTGCATAGGTCCTTGCACTGACCATTAAAATGAGTGCTACTATCACTTCTGGCCTAATTGCATGACACATAAAGGAGAACTGATAATCCATCACTGTCCACTATGCCACCCCAAGCAACAAAGCTCTACCACACACACCCCCCAATAAAGAAAATGGTGAAGTAGCAAGAAAAAAGTCCACATCTCCCGATAGTCTACTCTGAATTCAAAGTCATTGAGATCAAGTGTTCTGATAATTCAAATTGGTTAGTGCTATATTTTCCACTTTTCAGTGGTATTTATTAGCTTAATTAAATTTTTGGGACAATTTGAATGCTTTTAGTGACGTTAAATTCTCAGTGTGGTCCAAGATGGTAAGACATCTCAGTGGCAATGACATCTCAAGTCTTTGATGTGTTCCCACCATCTTGTAATATGTGCCAGGTTCCGTGTTCCTGTGTGAGAACACCACCTCAGCTCGGGGCTATAAATGGAGCTGGAGCGCCGGGCCCTGGAACATGACGGGCGAAGGTGCGGCGAATGAGGGTACAGGGCCCAGAAGAGGCGAGGGCCCAGGGGCCGCAAGGACCAGCCCACACTGCGATATGTGTGCCCACTAGGTCCGTGCAGCACAGCAGGTCTCCATTCGTCCTGGTTAATCCTTGCCATTGGATAAAGGCCTAGCTCTGTCAAGCCCATGTGGTGGCTGGTGTGCAACGGTCACCACACGTTAAAAAAATCCACGCCCAGGCATCTTCCACCCCCTCAACTGGAGTTCAGGACTGGAACATCGGGTCCTTCATTGAAACATCTGTGAACTCTCGTGGAAGCAAGTCATCCTCGTTCGAGGGACCGCCTATGATGATGATGATGATGTTCTCCTCTATTTAACATTATTTCCTGTGGATTGGAATTCTTCATAAATAAATTGGGTAAATCATTTCTTTTGGGTTATCACTGAAAGCTCAGATAGCACTGAAATAATTTTCTACAATCCGCCTCATTAGCAGCAGCAGGTGAGCGCTCTGCTTCACTGAGCAATCACAGCGATGAGGAATTGGGTGCCTCCAACACATTAAGAGCATTTCTTTCCAGGTGACTGCTCGCATATTCGAGAATTAAAACAATAATTTGTGTTCATGTACTTCTCTAATCAGTAAAAGGGACTGTGTCCCAGTGCACGGACATGACTGTCAACCTTCGCTATCATTTCCCAACAGTTGGAAAAAGCAAGACCTTCAGTGAATGCAAACACTCAGTTTCTGCAGAAGGTTCATGGCACCCCTCTTATTGTGGAGCTGAAATACTAGGGTTGATTCTCATCTTCTTAGCGGTCCTTATTAAGATTGGGAAAGGAGATGGGAAAATCTCTTACTATCCCACGACAGGATTGACTGATGCCTTGTCCACCAGTTGCAGTACAAAGCATTTCAAGGTACTTTATCTGCAAAGTATGAGGAAGCTCTTAAAAATATCTTTTGGAGTGCCCTAATGTATTTGGAATGAAGTCCTGAATGTTCAATTGACAGTCAACTTATCATTCAACTTCAATGATTTTGTAAGTACTAAAAGCGCTTGCTCGCTTCAAGAGCTCACTCAACCTGTGCGGACAATCCATCTATCTTCACAATCTAGATGTGCAACCTCATTTTCATTCAGAGATTCAACTAGAACCTCTCTAGAACCATTTAACAGAGTTCAGGGGTTATTCAAGAAGCTTAACATGAGAGAAATGGTCGGTGATGATCCAGTTTCTAATGCAAACAAGCAGCTCAATAAAATGTCACTAGTTGCTCTTAATTCTGGATGCCAAGTTTGATGGATTCAGCGGCAATATATCCATTCACATTAGTTGTCTCCTTAAGAATTGTCATAAGAACATAAGAACATAAGAAATAGGAACAGGAGTAGGCCATTTGGCCCCTCAAGCCTGCTCCACCATTTAATACGATTATGGCGGATCTGATCATGGACTCAGGTCCACTTCCCCGCCCGCTCACCATAACCCCTTGTCGGTTAAGAAACTGTCTATTTCTGTCTAAATTTTATTCAATGCCCCACTTACACAGCTCTCTGAGGCAGTGAGTTCCACAGATTTACAATCCTCAGAGAAGAAATTTTTTCTCATTTCAGTTTTAAATGGGCGGCTCCCTTATTCTAAGATCGTGCCCTCTAGTTCTAGGCACCCCCATCAGCGGAAACATCCTCTCTGCATCCACCTTGTCAAGCCCCCTCATAATCTTATACGTTTCGATAAGATCACCTCTCATTCTTCTGAATTCCAATCAGTAAAGGCCCAACCTACTCAACCTTTCCTCATAAGTCAACCCCCTCATCCCCGGAATCAACCTAGTGAGCCTTCTCTGAACTGCCTCCAAAGCAAGTATATCCTTTCGTAAATATGGAAACCAAAAGTGCACATAGTATTTCAGGTGTGGCCTTACCAATACCCTGTATAACTGTAGCAAGACTTCCCTGAAATACTGTCCTTCTCTGGCAACCCAACCAGGCCAGGTTCATTATTTTTCTACCATACAATTTCTGCAGATCCCAAGTTTGGCATCACAATGAGAACACAGTGTTTCGGGAGTGTAGCAGGTTGTAATGATTGGAGCTTCTTGACTGAGTGCAGCCACGGTAGTTCTCATGCCGTTTTCCCACCATTGGGTGGCATTTTCCGATTGGACAGAGACAGACAAGGAGAAAAACAGAGAGAGGAACACAGCAAGCAGCAGGGACCTGCCTCTAATTCAGCTAGAACTATATTTAACTTTTGTTAATTAGAAATGAATCTTCTGCAGCAGCAAACCTTCCCAGAAGTACAGTAAGTAACTTCTCCTTATCTAATCGTTCTGGAATTATTGTATTTTATCTTTGATGGACAGTAAGAGATAAGTAACTTCATAAGAACATAAGAATTAGGAACAGGAGTAGGCCATCTTGCCCCTCGGGTCTGCTCCGCCATTCAACAAGATCATGGCTGATCTGGCCATGGACTCAGCTCCACTTACCCGCCCGCTCCCCGTAACCCTTAATTCCCTTATTCGTTAAAAATCTATCTATCTGTGATTTGAATACATTCAATGAGCTAGCCTCAACTGTTTCCTTGGGCAGAGAATTCCACAGATTCACAACCCGCTGGGAGAAGAAATTCCTTCTCAACTCGATTTTAAATTGGCTCCCCCGTATTTTGAGGCTGTGCCCCCTAGTTCTAGTCTCCCCAACCAGTGGAAACAACCTCTCTGCCTCTATCTTGTCTATCCCTTTCATTATTTTAAATGTTTCCATAAGATCACCCCTCATCCTTCTGAACTCCAACGAGTAAAGACCCAGTCTGCCCAATCTATCATCATAAGGTAACCCTCTCATCTCCGGAATCAGTCCAGTGAATTGTCTCTGTACCCCCTCCAAAGCTAGTATATCCTTCCTTAAGTAAGGTGACCAAAACTGCACGCAGTACTCCAGGTGCGGCCTCACTAATACCCTATACAGTTGCAGCAGGACCTCCCTGCTTTTGTACTCCATCCCTCTTGCAATGAAGGCCAACATTCCATTCGCCTTCCTGATTACCTGCTGCACCTGCAAACTAACTTTTTGGGATTCATGCACAAGGACCCCCAGGTCCCTCTGCACCGCAGCATGTTGTAATTTCTCACCATTCAAATAATATTCCCTTTTACTGTTTTTTTTTCCCCAAGGTGGATGACCTCACATTTTCCAACATTGTATTCCATCTGCCAAACCTTAGCCCATTCGCTTAACCAACTAAATCTCTTTGCAGCCTCTCTGTGTCCTCTACACAACCCACTTTCCCACTAATCTTTGTGTCATCTGCAAATTTTGTTACACTACACTCTGTCCCCTCTTCCAGGTCATCTATGTATATTGTAAACAGTTGTGGTCCCAGCACCGATCCCTGTGGCACACCACTAACCACCGATTTCCAACCCGAAAAGGACCCATTTATCCCGACTCTCTGCTTTCTGTTAGCCAGCCAATTCTCTAACCATGCTAATACATTTCCTCTGACTCCGCGTACCTTTATCTTTTGCAGTAACCTTTTGTGTGGCACCTTATCGAATGCCTTTTGGAAATCTAAATACACCATATCCATCGGTACACCTGTATCCACCATGCTCGTTATATCCTCAAAGAATTCCAGTAAATTAGTTAAACATGATTTCCCCTTCATGAATCCATGTTGCGTCTGCTTGATTGCACTATTCCTATCTAGATGTCCCGCTATTTCTTTTCTAATGATAGCTTCAAGCATTTTCCCCACTACAGATGTTAAACTAACCGGCCTATAGTTACCTGCCTTTTTATTTGCCCCCTTTTTTAAACAGAGGCGTTACATTAGCTGCTTTCCAATCTGCTGGTACCTCCCCAGAGTCCAGAGAATACATCTGCTATAACTTCCGCCATCTCTTTTAATACCCTGGGATGCATTTCATCAGGACCAGGGGACTTGTCTACCTTGAGTCCCATTAGCCTATCCAGCACTACCTCCCGAGTGATAGTGATTATCTCAAGATCCTCCCTTCCCACATTCCCGTGACCAGCAATTTTTGGCATGGTTTTTGTGTCTTCCACTGTGAAGACCGAAGCAAAATAATTGTTTCAGGTCTCAGCCATTTCCACATTTCCCATTATTAAATCCCCCTTCTCATCTTCTAAGGGACCAACATTTACTTTAGTCACTCTTTTCCGTTTTATATATCGGTAAAAGCTTTTACTATTTGTTTTTATGTTTTGCGCAAGTTTACTTTCGTAATCTATCTTTCCTTTCTTTATTGCTTTCTTACTCATTCTTTGCTGTCATTTAAAATTTTCCCAATCTTCTAGTTTCCCACTAACCTTGGCTACCTTATACGCATTGGTTTTTAATTTGATACTCTCCTTTATTTCCTTGGTTATCCACGGCTGGTTATCCCTTCTCTTACCGCCCTTCTTTTTCACTGGAATATATTTTTGTTGAGCACTATAAAGAGCTCCTTAAAAGTCCTCCACTGTTCCTTAATTGTGCCACCGTTTAGTCTGTGTTTCCAGTCTACTTTAGCCAACTCTGCCCTCATCCCACTATAGTCCCCTTTGTTTAAGCATAGTAAGCTCGTTTGAGACACTACTTCCTCACCCTCAATCTGTATTACAAATTCAACCGTACTGTGATCACTCATTCCAAGAGGATCTTTTACTAGGAGATCGTTTATTATTCCTGTCTCATTACACAGGACCAGATCTAAGATAGCTTGCTCCCTTGAAGGTTCTGTAACGTACTGTTCTAAGAAACAATCCCGTATGCATTCTATGAATTCCTCCTCCAGGCTACCCCGTGCGATTTGATTTGACCAATCGATATGTAGGTTAAAATCCCCCATGATTACTGCCATTCCTTTTTCACGTGCCTCTATTATTCCCTTGATTATTGCCCGCCCCACCGTGAAGTTATTATTTGGGGCCTATAAACTACGCCCACCAGTGACTTTTTCCCTTACTATCTCTAATCTCCACCCACAATGATTCATAATTTTGTTTATTAGAGCCAATATCGTCTCTCACAACTGCCCTGATATCATCCTTTATTAACAGAGCTACCCCACCTCCTTTCCCTTCTTGTCTATCTTTCCGAATTGTCAGATACCCCTGTATGTTTAATTCCCAGTCTTGGCCCCCCTGCAATCACGTTTCTGTAATGGCCATCAAATCATACCCATTTGTAATGATTTGTGCCGTCAACTCATTTACTTTATTTCAAATGCTCTTTATTGCTGGTTTTTATTCGATTGTTACTGTTGTATTACAAAAATTCAAGATCTGTTTTTATTCTTTATCAACAGTTTCACACTGGATTATTAAAGGATTTGGATTCTGAAGCTCTGACCTTTAGCCATATTTCTTAGTGTAGTTTTGAAGCTAGTTGGAGAATCAGAGTTATCGCTTGCCATATGCTACACTCTGACAGAAACCAGTACAGTGAAAATAACTGGGAAGTACGACTTAAGAATTACCCCGAATAATCGCCCAGGTCACTAGGCAGAAGATCATTATGTCAGGGGTTCCTGATAGCACAAACATCCTGCACGAGGAAACTCTACCTTCAGAGCTCGGGGAGATCTCTCCCCCTGGGCCAGACCTTCCGAGTCGATCGCAGAGAGAGAGGTATCCTACCCTAAAAGCCCTCAGCAATGACGCAGAAGCAAGAAAAAAGAAATTACTGGCAGAGAACCCAAATAATTCTTGAAGAACTTCAAGATGCCCCAGACGATGGGAACACTCTTCAAACAGCCACGGCCGAGGTTTGCTCGTCACTCTAGACGTACGAGGAGCTATGGTCTGCGCTCTGCAACCTCTATACACAAGATAAAACGAGAGCATTGAAGGAAGGTGGTCAACAAACTGAATCAATCTTCCTCGAGAACTGCCACCTCGCGAACTCCGCCATTGCACACATGACGGAGCGGCTCCATACCGTGGCCCTAGAGTCATGGTCGAGTGTCAGGTCGGGTGTCAGCAGACAGTCGGGACACTCAACAAGGAGCTCGAGAACACCTCCCTCAAGTTGGACTGCCTTGATCAACGCTCGAGCCGATTCTGCCTCCATGAACGCAGACTTTGAGGAGGTCATAGCGAGACAAACGACTGAGTTGAAAGCAGCAGAAGCGAAGGCTGAGGCGGACCTCCAGATGCTTCAAGCCGGGAAAACTGCCGCTGTATAGCAAGCAAGGGTAGAGGAGATGCAGCGAGCCGAGCAAGAGGCACGGAGGCCTTGGGCCCGAACCTCACCGGAACAGACCTCAAACGACCATGGTTCGCAATTTCAGCATCTAGTAGACAGGTCGGTTCACTCTGCCTCTTTATTCCAGCTTCAGACGGCGACCCTGGAACAGAATGAAGAGCAGTCCCACCAGCCAACGGTGTAGCACCGAACTCTCCAGCCTCCGTCCTCTCGAGCTGGCAACCAACAGGAGGGAGCCAACTCTCGACCTGACAATGGACATTGCCGACACACTCGCTCGTTAGCGCCAGCCTGCACACGAGCCCGATGATGGGGACCCCATCATGTTTCAGCCATGGCTCTATACATTCGAAGCCATGGTAGACCAGGCCACCATCTCAGCCACATAGAAGCTTAGCTTTCTTGGCAAGTTCACAAAGAGGAAGGTCAAAGAATTGGTAGTCAGGTTCCGACCCTGGTACGTTTCGGACCCTGAAACGGCCTACCAGGAAGTGTGGAAGGAACTAGAAGAGAGTTTTGGTGACATGACGAGGATTACAACATCCGTCCTTCAAAAGCTCAACAGCGTTCCGAAGTTCAGGTCAGACCAAAGTCACAAACTTCTCAAACTTGCCGAACTGTGCACGGACATCGCAGCACAGATGGACGACTTGCTCGACTTGGGGTTGTTTAACTACCCCCACTATCTTTACCCGAGGCTCGAAAAACTCCCTACCGACGGCATGGAGGAAGCGCGTATCAGAACATAAAACCGATAACGGCGGCTACCATGCTGGTTAAATTCCTGAAAAACGAAGCCAGACAGCACAGCGACAACAACCTTTATGCATTAAGTCAGGTACGTCAGCCAACCTCAGACAGGACAGGAGGAATCAGAAGCCCCAGCTCTTTCTCTTGTGTCTTGACAACATGTACACCTAGGAAATCGGCGCCCACGCTGTTAGCTTCAGAGATATGCCTCTACCATGACGGGCGAGGCCTTCATCTCTCGGATTGCATCGCTTTCAGCCGAAAGCACATTCAAGAACGAAGAGAATTCTGCAGACCCAATGGCCTGTGGTTCAGGTGTGGCGACTGCCACAAAACGCAAGGCTACCAGACCAAGGTGCATTGCAAGGAATGCCAAGGCACAGAGCATGCCCTCTTCATGCACACTACGCTGAGCCAGAATGGCGAGGAGACCCACGGGAGGGCGGAGACCCACGGGGGTGTGGGCGGGAAACCCACAGGGGGGGGGGGCGGAGACCCACGGGGTATGGGGGGGGGGGGGAGAACCAGGGCAGGGAGACCCACGGTGTGGAGACGACCCATGGGGGGGGGGAGAAGAGACCCACGCGGGGGGGGGGGGAGGGGGGGGATCCATGGGGGAGGAACCACGGGGGGGGGGGAGGTGGGGGAGACCCATGGCGGCCGGGGGGGGAGGGAGACCCACGGGGGGGGGGGGGAGACCCACCACGAGAGGCCAACAGACGAGCCACAGGTCATACAGGCCATCACAAAGTGCACCAGATACCTGGCTTGCCCTTCTGCACAATCTTGTTGTAAGATCGCTTTATGTCAAATCTACCACAGGGATCGTCCCTTGAAATGTATCCTTGGTTACGCGGTGCTGGACGACCAATCTAATGCCTGTTTCGGAGACCCTGAAATCTTCGATACTTTAGACCTCCCGGGTCCAGCCTTCCCTTATGAGCTTGCCACCTGTGGCGGAGACAGGATCACGGCCAAGGGAAGACGAGCAGGTGGTCTAATCGTAGAAGCGGTAGATGGGAAGACAGAACAGCTGCCTACCACCCTCGAGAATGCCCACACCCCCGGAGACAGAAGCAAGATCCCACGTCCTGATTTCTGCGAGAAGTTCCCCCATCTCAGGTCAGTGGTGAAAAAGATACCCGAGCCAAGAGAGGATGTCCCCATCATCCTCCTCATTGGAAGAAACTGCGCTGAGGCCCTCACGATCAGGGAGTCTCGCAACGGGCCGAGAGGAACACCATGGGCACAACGTATGGACCTAGGCTGGACCGTCTCCGGGACAGGTTGGCCCAAGCGAGGCGAATGACAAAGTACATGACTCCGTTAACCATACTATCCTTCAGCCACCAAAGGCCATGTCCATCCAACACCAACTCTCAGTTAAGATCGTGACAGAAGGTGTTCACCTCAACTCTGAGGGAAACTCGGCGTTCCCTCCGCTTCTCAGCAACGAACCTCAGGCACTCACTCCCGCCAGACTCATGGCTCCGAAAACTCAGCCCCTCAAGTCACCACCTGCCAACTTCGTGCAGGAAGACCTGTATGGACGACGACAATGGCGACGGTTCCCAACGACCTGCAGATCAACTCTGGATTCGCCGGCGGAGGAAACACCGGCAGAGCCGACAGTCTCGACACAAGATGAAGGAGACAAAGCCAGACACCTCTGTCGGGGATGTCGTTCTCCTCTGGCAGAAAGAACTTCCCCAGTATGACTGGCCACTTGCACGTGCCTCCGAGTCCTACCCCACTGAGGGTACGTAAGGTGGATGGTACGGTCTGCAGTGATGGCACGCGTCGCAGTCACCCGAGACTGAACACGTACTTATACAGATGACGCCCGCCACAAAGTCATCCCACGAACTAAGAGGAACTAAACTCGAACTAGTAAAAATGTCAATCTTTGTTATTTTTAGACGGGGAGTGTAATATTTGCTTCTTGACTGAGTGTGGCCACCGTAGTTGTCATGATGTTTTCCTGCCACTGGGTGGCATTTTCAAATTGGACAGAAACAGACAAAGAGAAAGACAAGAGAGAGAGAGGGGAACACAACAAGCAGCAGGGACCTGCCTCCATGTTAGCTAGAACTATATGTAACTTTTGTTAATTAGAAACAAATCTTCTGTAGTAGCAAACCTTTCCAAAAGTACAGTTATGTAAGTAACTTCTCCTTAGCTAATCATTCTGAAATTATTGTATTTTTCTTTGATGTACAGTAAGAGATAAGTAACTTCTCTTTATTACTGGTTTTTATTCGATTGTTACTGTTGCATTACAAGAATTGTAAATCTGTTTTATTCTTTATCAACAGTTTCACACTGCATTATTAAAGGATTTGGATTCTGAAGTATTATTTCTTGGTGTAGTGTTGAAGCTAGCTGGAGAATCAGAGTTATTGCTTTTCCGTACGCTACACTCTGACAGAAACAAGTACACAGGTAGTGACCATTGAGGTCATAAAGCAACTAAAAACTAAGCAAAAGACAGGTAGGTTTAGGAATTAGTGTTTGGAGTAGAATAGCTGTTAAGGGATACAACTCAAGTCAGGTGCAGCGTTAAGATGTGCACTGTGGATTTAAGGATTTGGGTTATTTGAGCGAATGTCAATAGGAGAGGGTAAGTATGAGACATTCAATGGACAGTTCAGACTTATCTGCAAGCTAGTTCACTCAGCCCTAATGTTAGAAGCCTGATGGCGAAGTGCCTTCCTCCAGGATTGGAGATGTTGAACAAATCCTTGATCAGACAGGACTTGTCATCTTTGACATTTTTTTCTCCAGGCTAGAGATATCATTATTTTCAATGGATATGCCATTTGAGTTATGTAGGCACCGCTATGATAATCTTAGACCTCCTTTTCATTAGCGTTAAAAAAAAAGGTTCATGGTGTAGGTGGGGTACTAATGCCCCTTTGGAGCAACATTTGCGTTCAAATTTCATCTAATTGTAAATCCAATTTGCTTAACACATGGAAAATCAAACACAATTTGAAATATTTGGAAGATGTGTATTGTAACCCAACAGTTCCTGATGTTAAGATACATTGGCCCTGAAAAGCATTCACGAGCACAATTATAATGTATTTCATGGGTAAAAGTCTGACAGATAAATTTTACTGAAATTATTAGTCATTGTTTCCTAGAATGTTTTTTCATTATAAATGTACGCTAAACTTTAAAACGATATTGGAAGTCAAATTCTTTTTCATTTCTTGCCAAACGCTGAATAAAAATAAAAGGTTCCATATGAATCCTGCAGTAACTGGGAGAATAAATCAAATGATTCTGGTCTCTGTGTTTGCTTTAAAATGAATAATACAGCAGGCAGTCAAAATGAATCATACTGTTTAAGGTCCAGCATAATGGGGAAGGTCTGTTTTACTTTCCGAAAATTCCAAAACCAAGGTCTTGGCTGACGGCTGCTTCAGGCACGTTAACCGTTTGTGGGAAAGGGAAATGCCAGGGTTGGAATGTAAAATGTGGTCACCCCTGAAACCCCATGAATTGGCCACACTTGCCATGCCTGTACAGTCCATCGCATAAATTGCACCGCTAGGTCGCGAGCAGCTGGAGGAAGGGACGATTAATATGCCGAATTTTCTCATATTTCATCACGCAAAAATCCGAGCTACAAAACACATGAGAGAAAGAATTCCTCTGGGTGACCTGCAGAGGGGAATCACAATTATGCTCTTTCTAAACAGGTTTATGATTTTGTTATCCATGCCTTTTGTTACCTCCAGATTCGACTATTGCAAGCCTCTAATTTCAAATTCTCATCCTCGTGTTCAAATCCCTCCCCTCCCTATCTCTGTAACCTCCTCCAGGCCGACAACCTTCCAAGATCTCTGCACTGCCTGGACCCTAAGCTCTGGAATTCCCTCCCTTAACCTCTCCGCCTCTCTCCTTCTTTAAGACGCTCCTTAGAGCCCGCCTCTTCAACCAAGCCTTTGGTCACCTGTCTGAAAGTCTCTTTATAAGAACATAAGAACATAAGAAATAGGAACAGCAATAGGCCATACGATCCCTCGAGCCTGTTCTGCCATTCAATAAGATCATGGCTGATCTGATCATGGGCTCAGATTTTGCCTGATCATGCTGCTGTGTAGCACACTGGGACGTTTTTACTGCGGTAAAGGTATTAAGTAGATGTAAAGCTGTTGTTACACAGAGCATGCAGAGGAAAGTTTCCCACGTAGTTAGTGTAGGATACAGTTTTCAGAAGAAATGCTCTGCAACTATTACTACCCACGCTGGATCGGCACAATCCAAACCAACTTTGGACAACACGGAGACCCACGCACAGGTCTGCCTCCAACAGCGCACCACAGTTCTGCACCCACACGGAGCAGAGCTGAGCTACACCGGCCAGGTAGGTCCCAGGGTCTGTGTTGTTGAACACAATCCCGTCATAGAATCAGCAGTGTGGGGGATAGGGGGTGTTGGAGAGGGAGGGGGAGATAATGCTCTCCAGTCGGAAAGCTGCAATATAGACATCAGGTGAGAAGATAGTTAGGCTCATCGATTGACACAACTGAAAAGCTCACTGACACTCACTGACTACGCTGTAAATTTCTATAGTTCCACGGACAGGAGTGTGTCGAGGGTGGTTTTAAAAAAGAAAGGTTAAAGAAACAAATCACAAAAAAAAAATGTAAGGACATAATGAAAGTAGGTGGTGGGAGTTCCAGGTACGTGGAGAGGCTCGGGAGGTGGGTCGCTGAGGCCTATAAAAAGCCCCTACGCGTCGGAGAGGTGGAGCTGGTGCAGCTGCAGCTGGGTGATAGGCAAAAAAGTAGAAAGAAATCAAAAGGTGACGTCACAGCTAAGGGGGTAAGTGATTGGCTGGTGATTGGTAAGTAGTTTTTCTTTTTCGTTTTCTTTCTTTATTAGTAAGTAACCGTTTAACATTGTTTTTGCCCAATTAGGTTAATCTAAGGGTTAAGTCATGGCAGGAGAGCTCGGACACATGTTATGCTCCTCCTGTACTACGTGGGAACTCAGGGACGCTTCCGGTGTCCCTGACGACTACGGGTGCGGGAAGTGCATCCACCTGCAGATCCTGACAGACCACATTGCGGCACTGGAGTTGCAGGTGGATGAACTCTGGAGCGTCCACGATGCTGAGAATGATGTGAATAGCACGTTTAGTGAGTTGGTCACACTGCAGGTAAAGGTTACACAGCCAGATAGGGAATGGAAGACCAGCAGGAAGAGCAGTGCAAGGAAGGTAGTGCAGGGGACTCCTGCGGTCATCCTCCTGCAAAACAGATACACCGCTTTGAGTACTGTTGAGGGCGTAACTCATCAGGGGAAGGCAGCAGCAGCCAAGTTCATGGCACCGTGGGTGGCTCTGCTGCACAGGAGGGCAGGAAAAAGAGTGGGAGAGCGATAGTGATAGGGGATTCAATTGTAAGGGGAATAGATAGGCGTCTCTGCGGTGGCAACCGAGACTCCAGGATGGTAAGTTGCCTCCCTGGTGCAAGGGTCAAGGATGTCTCAGAGCGGGTGCAGGACATTCTGAAAAGGGAGGGTGAACAGCCAGTTGTCGTGGTGCATATACGTACCAACGATATAGCTAAAAAACGGGATAAGGTCCTGCGAGACGAATTTAGGGAGCAAGGAGCTAAATTAAAAAGTAGGACCTCAAAAGTAGTAATCTCAGGACTGCTACCAATGCCACGTGCTAGTCAGAGTAGGAATCGCAGGATAGCTCGGATGAATACGTGGCTTGAGGATTGGTGCAAAAGGGAGGGATTCAAATTCCTGGGACATTGGAACCGGTTCTGGGGGAGGTGGGACCAGTACAAACCAGACGGCCTGCACCTGGGCAGGACCGGAACCAATGTCCAAGCGGGAGTGTTTGCTAGTGCTGTTGGGGAGGAGTTAATGTGGCAAGTGGATGGGAACCTATGCAGGAAGGCAGAGGGAAATAAAAGGGAGACAGAGGCAAACGATAGAAAGGAGAATAGTAAAGGTGGAGGGCAGAGAAACCCAAGGCAAAAAACAAAAAGGGTCACATTACAGCAAAATTCTAAAGGGGCAAAGTGCGTAAAAAAGACAAGCCTGAAGGCTCTATGCCTCAAAGCGAGGAGTATTCGGAATAAGGTGGACAAATTAACTGCGCAGATAGCAGTTAATGGATATGATGTAGTTGGCATCACGGAAACATGGCTCCAGGGTGACCAAGGCTAGGAACTCAACATCCAAGGGTATTCAACATTTAGGAAGGATAGACAGAAAGGAAAAGGAGACGGGGTGGCGTTGCTGGTTAAAGAGGACATTAATGCAATAATAAGGAAGGACATTGGTTTGAATGATGTGGAATCGGTATGGGTGGAGCTACGGAATACCAAAGAGCAGAAAACGCTGGTGGGAGTTGTGTACAGGCCACCAAACAGTAGTAGTGAGGTTGGGGACAGCATCAAACAAGAAATAAGGAATGTGTGCAATAAAGGTACAGCAGTTATCATGGGCGACTTTAATTTACATATAGATTGGGCTAACCAAACTGGTAGCAATGCGGTGGAGGAGGATTTTCTGGAGTGCATTAGGGATGGTTTTCCAGACCAATATGTCGAGGAACCAACTCGAGAGCTGGCCATCCTAGACTGGGTGATGTGTAATGAGAAGGGACTAATTAGCAATCTTGTTGTGCGAGGCCCCTTGGGGAAGAGTGACCATAATATGGTAGAATTCTTTATTAAGATGGAGAGTGACACAGTTAAATCAGAAACTAGGGTCCTGAACTTAAGGAAAGCTAACTTCAACGGCATGAGGCGTGAATTGGCTAGAATAGACTGGCGAGTGATACTTAAAGGGTTGACGGTGGACAGGCAATGGCAAACATTTATAGACCACATGGATGAACTTCAACAATTGTACATCCCTGTCTGGCGTAAAAATAAAACTGGGAAGGTGACTCAACCGTGGCTAACAAGGGAAATTAAGGATTGTGTTAGATCCAAGGAAGAGGCATATAAATTGGCCAGAAAAAGCAGTAAACCTGAGGACTGGGAGAAATTTAGAATTCAGCAGAGGAGGACAAAGTGTTTAATTAGGAGGGGGAAAATAGAGTACGAGAGGAAGCTTGCCGGGAACATAAAAACTGACAGCAAAAGCTTCTATAGATATGTGAAGAGAAAAAGAGCAGTGAAGACAAACGTAGGTCCCTTGCAGTCGGACTCGGGTGAATTTATAATGGAGAACAAAGAAATTGAACAAATACTTTGGTTCTGTTTTCACGAAGGAAGACACAAATAACCTTCCAGATGTATTATGGGACCGAGGGTCTAGTGAGAAGGAGGAATTGAAGGATATCCTAATTAGGCGTGAAATTGTGTTGGGGAAATTGATGGGATTCAAGGCCGATAAATCCCCGGGGCCTGATTGTCTGCATCCCAGAATACTAAAGGAAGTGGCCCTAGAAATAGTGAATGCATTGGTGATCATTTTCCAACAGTCTATCGACTCTGGATCAGTTCCTATGGACTGGAGGGTAGCTAATGTAACACCACTTTTTAAAAAAGGAGGGAGAGAGAAAACGGGTAATTATAGACCGGCTAGCCTGACATCAGTAGTGGGGAAAATGTTGGAATCAATTATTAAGGATGAAATAGCAGCGCATTTGGAAAGCAGTGACAGGATCGGTGCAAGTCAGCATGGATTTATGAAAGGGAAATCATGCTTGACAAATCTTCTGGAATTTTTTGAGGATGTAACCAGTAGAGTGGACAAGGGAGAACCAGTGGATGTGGTGTATTTGGACTTTCAAAGGGCCTTTGACAAGGTCCCACATAAGAGATTGGTGTGCAAAATCAAAGCACATGGTATTGGGGGTAATGTACTGACGTGGATAGAAAATTGGTTGGCAGACAGGAAGCAGAGAGTCGGGATAAATGGGTCCTTTTTGGAATGGGAGGCAGTGACTAGTGGAGTCCCACAGGGCTCAGTGCTGGGATCCCAGCTCTTTACAATATACATCAATGATTTGGATGAAGGAATTGAGTGTAATATCTCCAAGTTTGCAGATGACACTAAACTGGGTGGCGGTGTGAGCTGTGAGGAAGACGCTAAGAGGCTGCAGGGTGACATGAACAGGTTAGGTGAGTGGGCAAATGCATGGCAGATGCAGTATAATGTCGATAAATGTGAGGTTATCCACTTTGGTGGCAAAAACACAAAAGCAGAATATTACCTGAATGGCAGCAGATTAAGAAAAGGAGATGCAACGAGACCTGGGTGTCATGGTTCATCAGTAATTGAAAGTTTGCATGCAGATACAGCGGGCGGTGAAGAAGGCAAATGGCATGTTGGCCTTCATAGCTAGGGGATTTGAGTATAGGAGCAGGGAGGACTTACTGCAGTTGTACAGGGCCTTGGTGAGGCTTCACCTGGAATACTGTGTTCCATTTTGGTCTCCTAATCTGAGGAAGGACGTTCTTGCTATTGAGGGAGTGCAGCGAAGGTTCACCAGACTGATTCCAGGGATGGCTGGACTGACATATGAGGAGAGACTGGATCACTGGGCCTTTAGACATTGGAGTTTAGAAGGATGAGGGGGGGATCTCATAGAAACGTATAAGATTCTGACGGAACGGGACAGGTTAGATGCGGGAAGAATGTTCCTGATGTTGGGGAAGTCCAGAGCCAGGGGACATAGTCTTAGGATAAGGGGTAGGCCATTTAGGACTGAAATGAGGAGAAACTTCTTCACTCAGAGAGTTGTTAACCTGTGGAATTCCCTGCCGCAGAGAGTTGTTGATGCCAGTTCATTGGATGTATGCAAGAGGGAGTTAGATATGGCCCTTACGGCTAAAGGGATCAAAGGGTATGGAGAGAAAGCGGGAAAGGGGTACTGAGGTGAAGGATCAGCCATGATCTTATTGAATGGTGGTGCAGGCTCGAAGGGCCGAATGGCCTGCTCCTGCACCTATTTTCTATGTTTCTATGTTTCTAAACAAAACATGGTGGAAGAACTTACTGAACTAACTATGAGTCAGAACTGACATGAAATGTCCTGCTTTATCTCTTACATCTATATATATATAAAATCTGCACCCGTCTCTGGTCAATGTTTTCCATTTACACCCTCCCACCAGCAGTGGTGCTGTAGTATCCCAGTTTTGGGTTGTCCAGTTCCTCGGCCTGCACTGCAGGAAAACTCCCAGTGGCCAAGGTTAACCTTTGGAACACTCAGCCTGTCCGCCTGGTCCTGGGAAGGGGGGGCGGCGGGTGGGGGGGTGGGGAGGAGAAGTGGTCGGAGCCATTTTGAGATCCAGGGCTCATTCATCTGGAACCAGCGAGTTGCCCGCCTCCAAATGGACGTCCTGATCCAGACTGGCACACCATTGGGCAAAGCACCCAGAGGTTGCAGTCTGCACAAGGGTATGCAACAGCAGTTTGCCACATGGTGCTCGGACATCTCCACCATCCTCCCCGACACTGCTGGAGGACAGAATACATGTGCTTTGTTAAAATGTGGTGCAAAACCAGCACATGACTCTGAGATGTCCTTGGGAGTTCTGAGACCAGAATCCAGTGGTCAAGGTGGTCTTAATCCAGAACATCACCCTTCAAAGAGTCCTTCAAGTGTCTGATCCTTCTGATGTGTAGTAATTTTCAGATCTGTGAATAGAACAGAGATCTTTTTAAAACACAGAACAAGGTAAATTATCATTGTCTACTGCAACAATAAATCTGTTTACAATTACTTTTCCGTATATTCCATTAGTGACCAGAATTTCAAACGTTGCACGGAAAAGCTCACATTTCGTCTCTTTTACACTTCTCTTTATCGATAAATACTACACATTGATGTGTATGCTGAAAGTACATGGAGGATTCTACCGTACCTGAAGGGGTTTCTTTTTCGTATTTGTCTCCATTCTCTTCTTTCCCCACTTGATACCAGTTTTCCAGTCCCACATCCCGAGTAGAATTGAAGCCTTCAATACCTTGGCTGTCCACGCTTCAAGATACAACTGCTGCAAATTTCTGTCAATGTTCCGCCACTTGTGGTGTCTAAACCTGCAGGAGCCGCTACCCTTATATTTATGTCGAATATAAAATCTGGTCCTTTAGTACTTACCACCAATGCTGCCACCGCAAGATTCTGAAAATCCATTAGCAGGATAGGCGCACCAACGTCAGTGTTCTATCTTAGGCCAACATCCCCAGCATCGAAGCTCCGTTGGACGGGCCACATCGTCCGCATGCCCGATACGAGACTCCCAAAACAAGCGCTCCCCTCGGAGCTCCGACACAGCAAGCGAGGCCCAGGTGGGCAGAGGAAACACTTCAAGGGCACCCTCAAAGCCTCCTTGAAAAAGTGCAACATCCCTACTGACACCTGGGAGTCCCTGGCCCAAGACCGCCCAAAGTGGAGGAGAAGCATCCGGGAAGGCGCCAAACACCTCGCGTCTCTTCACTGGGAGCAAGCAGAGGCCAAGCGCCAACAGCGGAAGGAGCACACAACAACTAAAGCACCACACACATCCGTCCCTTCAACCACCGTCTGCCCCACCTGTGACAGAGACTGTAGGTCCCGCACCGGACTCATCAGTCACCTGAGAACTCATTTATAGTGTGGAAGCAAGTCTTCCTCGACTCTGAGGGACTGCCGATAGTACTAATGGAGTATGCCATGTGTAATGTATTTGCTTCATGGGTTCTTTGCTTAAGAATTCATAGCAACACATTGCTATTAAGAACGAGTCGGTTTATTAGCAAAAAGTTTAACAATCACATTACACATTACCAGTTCATCCACCAGGGTCACAACCACCTGCCTCATCATGGATCCCCTGAACTCAAATGGCTGGGGTTTTATTGAGCTTGTGAACATCACGTGACTGGCTAAGCCACTCACAATGCAACAGCTCTACAACTCTTTTTGTTGTAAAACAAAATAAACAATTAAATCAAGTGTCCCCGGATTAAAGGCGGGGGGGGGTGGGGGAGAGGTGTGGGGGGGGGGGGGAGGTGGAGGGGAACACTCCAAACACTTTTCAAATGCCCTTTTTTTTCCCTGTTTTTTTTTGGGGGGGGTTTTAGGGCAGTAAAAGCACACAAATTATACAAGTGCCCCCTGGCTTAAAGGGGGGGACACTAAAACCCTGGCACAATAAACAAATTAAACTTTAAATGTATAAAATCAAATTAAAATTTGGTTGCCGGCGGTGATGATGCACTCCAGTCCCTCCGGCGCCCACCTCTCGCAGAAGGCCGCAAGTGTACCGGTGGACACCGCGTGCTCCATCTCCAGGGACACCCTGGCGCGGATGTAAACGCAGAAGGGAGGCAGGCAGTCGGGCTGAACGACCCCCTCGACCGCCCGCTGCCTGGACCGGCTGATGGCCCCCTTGGCCGTGCCCAGGAGCAGTCCTACGAGGAGGCCCTCGGACCAACCGGTCTCCTTTGCACAGGGTGCCCAAAGATCAGGAGTGTGGGACTGAAGTGCAACCAGAATTTGAGGAGCAGCCCTTCAAATAATGGAATAGGGGCTGCAGCCTTGCACATTCCATAAAAAAGTGGAACATGGCCTCTCCCAGACCGCAGAAATTGCAGGCGGCCTGGGAACCCGTGAACCGACTTAAACACTTATTGCACGGGACTGCTCCGTGCACCACCCTTCAGGCCAAGTCCCCAATAAATAGTGGGAGGACTCCCGTGTAGAGTGCACTCCATTGGGGATCCCCGCCTCCTCCGGGCAGCAAGATGGTACGCCATGGCGTGTCTGGATGGCAGATGAGGATGGCAAGGTGGAGAGTGTGCAGAAGCAGCCCGTACAGGAAACCCCTCCACGCAGGACTGAAAGGCACGGAGGGGCAACAGCTCTACAAACCTGTGAGCATCCTCACAGGTGCATACATTACATCATGCAACTAATTGGAATATGAAGCACATCTTAAATTAAATTGATCCATGCCTTTACCCCAAATAATTGGCTCCATTAGCGCTTTCCGTTCCCCCACTGTACTCTGGAATTTGTGAAATAACATTCATATGACCGAAAGTAACTTTATTAAAAAAGACTTGCATTTATATAGCGCCTTTCACGACCTCAGGACATGGCCAAAGAGCTTTACAGCCAATTAAGTACTTTTGAATTGCAGTTACAGTTGTAATGTAGGAAACGCAGCAGTCAATATCCACACAGCTCCACAAAAAGCAATGAGATAATGACCGGATCATCTGAATTGTTTGTGGTATTGGTTGAGGGAGAACTCCCCTGCACTTCTTTGAGTAGGGGATCTTTTACTTCCGCCAAGGTTTAATGTCTCATCCGAAAGACGGCACCTACGGCAGTGCGGCACCCCCTCAGCACTGCACTGGGAGTGTCAGCCCAGTTTATGTGTTCAAGTCTCTGGAGTGGGGATTGAACCCACAAACCTTCTGATTCAGGAGCGAGAGTGCTATTTTCCACATGGCGCGCAGAAACATTTGACGACCTGAATTTCTGCTTCAAAATGACTGCAACCAGGTTGGTAAAAACCTGTGAACTTCAACATTAGTTAAGTGATTGTTAACATTTAATGACAAGCCTTGCAAATCACTGGCAGCCTGAAGTGCTGGTACAAGAAACGGTTTATCCACTTCATATCATGGTTGAGAATGCAGGCAGTGTGCGAGACCCAGCGGTGCAATGCACCTAGATTAAAGAGCAATAACACATGCAATGATTTTATTAGGGATGCATCAACTTGTGTTAAACTAGAAGTCCTGCTTCACTTCCCAGGACAGTACTTCAAACTGGTGCCTGGGCTCCACATCGAAATCCTGATATACTGCCAGCTGAATATCTCGAAAGCTGCATAAAAACTGCCCCCGGCAGCAGACTGCGGTTTGCTGGTGATGGCTGACAAAAAACCCATCCTTTACTGCTTATAAATACAGCAGAGTGTCACATGAATCGGAATGGCACCAGCCATTATAATTACACCATGGTCGAGTTAAGGATTATATGTGTAGCTTAGATTGTTTGAATCCCTGCTTATTTATTTACAGATTCTGTCAAGGCTGCAGGATAAGGGCAGCTTGATAAATGCACAGTCCTTCAGCTCAAACTGCACAACATCCAACAAGTCCTTCCAACAGTTCACAGCTCGTGATATTCTAGCAACATTCTTACAAATGCATAGATTTTTGGGGGCTGTGGATTACTTTGGGCAGGATCTGTCAGAGTTTTGAGCGTGTCCCTGTGGTGGGACATCTGGTCCTCAGTGTTATTTTACTGCTGCGGTTACATTACTGCCCCATCCAGATCTTTAAAGAATGACATAGAATGGACAGCACAGAAACAGGCCACGGCCCAACGGGTCCGTGCCGGTGTTTATGCTCCACATCCGAGCCTCCTCCCACCCTCCTTCATCTCACCCCATCAACATATCCTTCTATACTTCCTCCCTCACGTATACTTATTGAGCTTTCCCTTAAATGCATCTAATGCTCCTTCAGTGAGCTTGTCTCTTCCCACAGCGCATGGCGGGCGGGGGGGGGTAAAGGTGCCAGTGCGTCAGACAGCGACTGTGCCAAGCATTGGCACCACGAGTGTACTGTGAACATACCACCGTGTTTGTGGCACTGATGTGGGTGCTGCACCGGGAGTCTGCACTTTACGAGGCGCGCACACCGTAAAGGAGAAACCGATCTTTGCACCCCACCCCCACCCCCACCCCCACCCTGCCCTCAACAGCAGCGCAATAACAAATCTCCTTAAAAAAGTATTTTGTCCCTAAAAAAGCAAACTTGCGATCTGTTCACTATTGGGCCATACCAGCCTGAATCGCTCATTGCTCAAGGTCACGGCCCCTCCCACTATGGAGCAAGTGCACAGACATGCCGGACTGATTCAAACGAGGCTTTGCAGATGGAAGCACATGCTACCGTGTGACACCCTTTCTGTGCAATGGCCACCTCAGATGCCGAGCGTAATAATAAAATCCTGCCATTTGAGGAAAGAACAGACAAGCCTCCATTGATATCGAACCCAGCATAACCTCAGGAGGTCTGAAAATACTTCACAGCTCATGAATTATTTCTAAGGGCAGGCAGCTGAGTTGCACACAGCAAGGCCTCACAAACAGTGTGAGCCGGATGGCCATATTGGTGGTGTTGGCTGAATGGTAAATGTTGGCCAGAGCACCAGCAGAAACCCCCCACCCCAAGATCTTCTTCGAATAATGCCGCGGGATTTTTTTTACATCCCCCTGAATAGGCAGACAGAGCCTCGGTTGCAACATCTCATCCAAAAGCCAGCACCAACGCAACACTCGGTCAGTCCTGCACTGATGTGTCAGCCAGCATTACGGGGGTAAAGGTCAAAGCCAGCAGGGGCACAAGACTGGCAGTAGCAAAATGTCCGCCCTTTACACACCCCGCTTGATATCACTTTCCATTGGCTTCCTGATAGGCGGGCAATTGGCACCCGCCCAGTTTGTGCTGCTGCTGAAGTTCCATTCTACAACTTCTAACTTTATAATCCTGCAATACAGTATGTAAAAATCTTTGTCCTGCCCCATGTTCATAGTGAATGATATCAGCAGTTTCCAGTCACAACCTTTCAATCATTACATAAAGAATGATTGCCACTCTCAGTGCAAAGGGCAGTGTCGACTCTGTCATGTATGTACTTTTGGAATCACTAGCCACTAGATGGCATCACTGTTGGAGGCCATTGGGCTGCACGCATGTCTGTGCAGCCCAAGTGTAAAAGGCCAGCCATTTTGTATATTATTCACTTTGGGCCTTAATAAAGCAGAGCCAAGGTTATACCTCTTGGAGTTAAACAGTACTCAGTCTAACAGTTATTGCATACACAATATTTGGCGACGAGGCAACAAGAACCTTTGCATGCAAAAATGAGCACAATTGGAGCGATTTGTGGAAGGAGAAGATTGGGCAGACTTTGTGAGCTATTTGAGCCAGTTCTTCGTGGCCAACAAAATGGAGGAGGTCGGCGACACAGATCGGCACCGGACGGAGTTCCTCACGGTTTGCGGTCCAAAAATTTATGGTCTGATAAAGAATCTATTCCTGCCTGTGAGTCCAACAGAGAAGACGTATGAAGAATTGTGTACACTAGTACAGGACCAGCTTAAAGCAGACGACGATATCATCATCTCGAGATACAGATGTTACACGCATGTTCGCTCAGAGGGCCAGAATGCGGCGGAATTCGTTGCCGACCTGAGACGTCCAGTGGTACCGAGTAAGTTCGGGGCTGTGTTGGCAGACATGCTGCGGGACTTCTTTGTAATCGGCATCAACCACGAGGTGATCCTGCGTAAACTGCTGGCGGTGGAGACGTTGGACTTGAACAGGACTATCACGATCGCTCAGTTATACATGACGATGGATAGAAGTCTAAAGCAGATATCAGTGAAAAATCAAAACTCGGCAAGTACTGTAAATATGATTGATTCGGTGTTCGGCAGAGCGGCACATGGCAGGGCCTATCTGACTGCGTACGCAAAACCTGTGGCTGCCCAAAGTCCGCCAGCAGGAATGCATCCGATTTCTCTATGTTGGCGTTGTGGGGGAAATCACCGGCACCAGCAGTGCCAATTTAAGCAATATAGTTGCAAAGGCTGTCGAGAGTGGGGCATCTCCAGCGCAAGTGTCTGCAGATGAGCAAGCGACACATCACATGGAGGATGATGGTCAGACTAGCGTGGATCAGGATACTCAATCCGAGATACCAGAGGAGGAAGTGTATGGACTGTACTCGTTCCTAACTAAGAGCAAACCGATAATGATCAACGTGAAATTTAATGGGGTGCCGGTATCAATGGAACTAGACACGGGGGCGAGTCAATCGATAATGAGCCAGAGGGCATTCGACAAGCTGTGGGGTACTAAGGCTGTGAGGACCAGGCTGAGTCCAGTCAATGCCAAGTTGCGCACGTACACCAAAGAACTCATAACGGTGATTGGCAGTGCCACAATTAAAGTGTCGTATGACGGTGCGGTTCACGAGTTACCGTTATGGATTGTCCCAGGCAATGGCCCAACGTTTGGCAGGAACTGGCTTGAAAAAATCAGATGCAACTGGAACGATATCAAGGTGTTGTTGTCGTCGGAAGATACATGTGCCCAAGTACTGAGCAAGTTCCCCTCGCTGTTCGAACCAGGAATCGGCAACTTCACGGGAGCCAAGGTGCAGATCCACGTGGACTCGGATGCAAGACCCGTCCATCATAAAGCTCGGGCAGTTCCGTATATGATGAGGGAGAAGGTCGAAATCGAACTGGACAGACTCCAGCATGAAGGGATCGTATCACCGGTTGAATTTAATGAAAGGGCCAGCCCCATTGTTCCTGTGCTGAAAAGTGATGGCACAGTCAGAATCTGTGGAGACTACAAGGCTACGATCAACAGTTTCGAAACAGGATCAGTACCTGTTACCGAAGGCTGATGACTTGTTTGCAACGCTAGCCGGGGGGAAGTCGTTCACCAAACTGGACTTGACATTGGCTTACATGACACAGGAGCTGGTCGAGGCGTCGAAGGGACTTACGTGCATTAACACGTATAAAGGACTGTTTATTTATCACAGGTGCCCTTTTAGAATTCGCTCGGCAGCAGCAATATTTCAGTGGAACATGGAGAGTCTACTGAAGTCCGTTCCCAGAACCGTCGTGTTCCAAGATGACATCCTGATCACAGGTCGTGACTCCGGGGAACATCTGAACAACCTGGAAGAGGTTTTAAATCGTTTGGACAAAGTGGGACTCAGAGTGAAAAGCTCAAAGTGCGTCTTCATGGCACCAGAGGTCGAATTCCTGGGGAGGAAAATTGATGGCATCAGGCCCAGGGAGGCAAAAACCAAGGCCATCAAGAATGCACCCAAGCCGCAGAATGTGACGGAGCCGCGTTCGTTCCTGGGTCTACTCAACTACTTCGGTAACTTCCTACCTAAATTGAGAACCTTATTAGAACCACTGCACATGCTGCGAAGAAAAGGCGACAACTGGGTGTGGGGTGTGTCTCAAAACAGAGCTTTTGAGAAAGCCACTGATCTGCTATGCTCGAACAAGCTGCTGGTACATTATGACCCATGTAAACGTTTAGTATTGGCCTGTGATGTTTATGAAATTGGTTGCATACTCCAACAAGCTAATGATTCGGGTAAACTTCAGTCAGTCACGTTTGCTTCAAAAAGTTTGTCTAAAGCGGGAAGAGCCTACAGCATGGTAGAGAAAGAAGCACTAGCCTATGTGTATGGGGTTAAAAAGATGCATCAGTACCTATTTGGTCTTCGGTTTGAACTGGAGACAGATCACAAGCCGCTCATTTCACTGTTCTCTGAAAACAAAGGTATTAATACCAATGCTTCATCCCGCACCCAGAGGTGGGCACTGACATTATTCGCTTATGATTATGTCATTCGCCATAGACCTGGCACCGAGAATTGTGCCAATGCTTTGAGCCGTCTGCCGTTGCCCACACCGGAGGTGGAAACGCCACAACCGGCGGACCTATTGTTAGTTATGGATGCTTTTGCGAGTGAAGGAACCCCTGTCACGGCTCAACAAGCTAAGACCTGGACCAGCCAGGACCCGATTTTATCGGTGGTGAAGAGTTGCATCCTCAAAGGTGATTGGTCTGTCAATGTGCGAGGAGACCAAAACTTTACATTCGTCGCAAAGACGAACTGTCTATTCAGTCGGATTGTATACTGTGGGGCCAGGGACCCAGGAGCAGCACGGGCCAGCCCACACTGTGATATGTGTGCGCACTAGGTCCGTGCAGCAGAGCAGGTCTCCAGTTGTCTTGGGTATCCTTGCCACTGGACCAAGACCTAGCTCTGACAAGCCCGTGTGGTGGCTGGTGTGCAACAGCCACCCCACGTTAAAAAAATCCACGCACAGGCACCTTCCACCCTTCAGGATGTAGTTCGGGTTCTTCATTCGAAACACCTGTGAACTCATCCTTTTTTTTTGGCGTGGAAGCAAGTCATCCTCATTTCGAGGGACTGCCTATGATGATACTGTGGGACAATCATGTTGTTATGCCCAAAAAAGGGAGAGAGAAATTTGTACGTGAGCTACATAGCACACATCCCGGCATTGTAATGATGAAAGCAATCGGCAGGTCTCATGTATGGTGGCCAGGAATTGACTCCGAGCTGGAATCATTGTGTGCATCAGTGCAACACTTGCATGCAGCTCTGCAAAGCACCAGCGGAATCGCCACTGAGTCTGTAGTCGTGGCATGGTCCAGGATCCACATAGACTTTGCAGGTCCCTTCCTGGGAAAGATGTTTTTAGTTGTGGTGGATGCATATTCGAAGTGGATAGAGTGTGTAATCATGTCATCCAGCACATCCACAGCTACCATTGAGAATCTCAGTGTCATGTTCGCGACACATGGTCTGCCTGACATCGTTGTTAGCAACCACGGATCGTGCTTCACCAGTCAGGAGTTTCAAGAGTTCATGAAACTCAATGCTATCAAACATGTAAGGTCAGCACCGTTCAAATCTGCAGAATGTGCTGTCCAAATCATAAAGCAGCGTATGAAGCGAGTAACCCAAGGGTCACTGCAGACCCGCCTGTCATGCATACTGCTTAGTTACAGGACAAGACCGCCACGCTTACCGGGGTCTCACCTGCTGAACTAATGATGAAGAGAGGTCTTAAGACCAAGCTATCTCTTGTACACCCTGACTTGAATAATCATGTTGAATATAGAAGACAAAGTCAGCAAAGGTATCACGATCGCGCAGCTGTGTCATGCGATATTTCTGTAAATGATCCTGTATATGTTCTGAATTATGGTCAGGGTTCCACGTGGATCGCTGGTACTGTCATGGCCAAGGAGGGCAACAGAGTATTTATTGTCAAGCTCAAAAATGGGCAAACATGCAGGAAACACATGGATTAGACAAAGCTGCGGCACACAGATGAACCGGAACAGTCGGAGGAAGAGACAATCAACGACCAACCAACCTACCCCCAGTCATCAGAGGACTCAGTGGTCATCAGTGAATCGGGACTTTCAATCACTGACATGTTCAATGAAAATGGACTTTCAATCCCTGACATGGCCATTGCCACTCCCACCAGCTCAGCCACCCAGCCACCAGTCACAACAGACTCTGAACACTCACCCAAGGCTGGAGTTGAACTGAGATAGTCGACCCGGGAGCACAGAACACTGGACTGTCTCAATTTATAAAAGACCATGTTAATATCTCAGAGGCGGGTATTGTCATGTATGTAATTTTGGGATCACTAGCCACTAGATGGCATCACTGTTGGAGGCCATTGGGCTGCACACACAAAAGGCCAGCCATTTTGTATATTAGTCACTTTGGGCCTTAATAAAGCACAGCCAAGGTCATACCTCTTGGAGTTAAACAGTACTCAGTCTAACAGTTATTGCATACACAACAGACTCCTGACGCAATTCCCATTGTTTGGATGGGATAGGACAGGACCTACAGATAGGACCTGTAGGAAGGACCTATAGGGCAGGACATATAGATAGGACCCGTAGGAAGTACCTATTAGATAGGACCGATAGGAAGTACCTATAGATAGGGCCTATAGGAATGACCTATAGAAAGGACCTATAGGAAGGACCAATAGGAAGGACCTATAGAAAGGACCTATTTACCTTAGCAGAGAGGTCAACAACCAGGGGGCATAGATTTAAAGTAATTGGTAGGAGGTTTAGAAGGGATCTGAGGGGATGTTTTCACCCAGAGGGCGGTGGGGGTCTGGAACTCACTGCCTGAAAGGGTGGTAGAGGCAGAAACCCTCACTGCGTTTAAAAAGTACTTGGATGTGCACTTGAAGCGCTGTAACCTACAGGGCTTCAGACCAAGTTTTGGAAAGTGGGATTAGGCTGGATAGCGTTTTGTCGGCCGGCGCGGACACGATGGGCCGAAATGGCCTCCTTCCGTGCTGTAAATTTCTATGATTCTATGATATCAAACTAAAGCCCTGCTTGCCTGTTCAAGAAGATGTTAAAGATCCCTGGCATTATTCAAAGCAGAGCTCACCTCGTTTGCGAGCCAACATCCCTCGCTTGACCAACATCACCAAAAACAATCACCGAGAAATCAGCCGTTCAGTTTGCAGGGCTTTGCGGACAGAAAGCTGCAGCCATGTTTGCCTAGAGGTGACGCATTTGGGGACCGAGTTCCTTCACATGATCAGGTGCCACATCAATGCAAATATGGTTCGAACAGTCCTTTCTGTTCCAGGGTTGTTCAGCCCAGGCACCGAGAAGGTTTGCACAGCAACAGATACAACAACAACTTGCATTTATATAGCATTTAACGTCCCAAGGAGTTTCACTTGAGTATTATGAGATAAAAATTTAACATCAAACCGCATAAGGAGAAATTAGCGCAGGTGACCTAAAGCTTAGTCAAAGAGGGAGGTTTTAAGGAGTGTCTTGAAGGAGGAAAGACAGGTAGAGAGGCGGAGAGGTTTAGGGAGGGAGTTCCAGAGCTTGGGGCTCAGGCAACAGAAGGCACGGCCACCAATGGTTGAGTGATTATAATCAGAGTTGCTCAAGAGGGCAGAATTAGTGGAGCACAGACATCTCGGGGGGTTGTGGGGCTGGAGGAGATTACAGAGATAGGGAGGGGCGAGGGCCATGGAGGGATTTGAAAACAAGGATGAGAATTTTGAAATCGAGGCCAATGTAGGTCAGTGAGCGCAGGGGTGATGGGTGAGCGGGACTTGGTGCGGGTTAGGACACGGGCTGCCGAGTTTTGGATCACCTCTAGTTTATATAGGGTAGAATATGGGAGGCCAGCCAGGAGTGCGTCGGAATAGTCAAATCCAGAGGTAACAAAGGCATGGGTGAGGGCTTCAGCAGCGGATGAGCTGAGGCAGGGGCGGAGACGGGCAATGTTACGGAGGTGGAAATAGGCGGTCTGAGTTATGCTGCGGATATGTGGTTGAAAGCTCAGTTCAGAGTCAAATATGACACTAAGATTGCGAACAGTCTGGTTCAGACTCAGGCAGGCATTGGGGAGAGGGACGGAGTCAGTGGCTAGGGAACGGAGTTTGTGGCGGGGACCGAAAACAACGGCTGCGGTCTTCCCGATATTCAACTTGGAGAAAATTTCTGCTCATCCAGAACGGGAATTCGGACAAGCGGCCTGACAATTGAGAGACCGTGGAGGGGGCGAGAGAGGTGGTGTAGAGGTCACAACCTGTCACCTTTTGTCTTTCACAACAGCGGATTCAACATTGCACCTTCAGTCACCTGTGGCACTGCACTCACGCACCGCAGGCCCTACCTGTTCGGGTAAATCGCTGCGGCGGCGGGAGCGCTGCAGACCTGCAGGAAAAGGAAGGTAGAAAATAGCCCCTTCTGGGCGCCGAGCAAATCGACGTACAACATCATCATCATCGGCAGTCCCTCGGAATCGAGGAAGACTTGCTTCCACTCTAGAAATGAGTCCTTAGGTGACTGAGCAGTCCAATACGGGAACCACAGTCCCTGTCACAGGTGGGACAGAGAGTCGTTGAGGGAAAGGGTGGGTGGGACCGGTTTGCCGCAACATAGAGGGATCAACTCCCGATAGCTTGGCTGGTGCTTTCTGTATAGCTTATGGTGGACTTCTGAGATTCACCCCACAACTGATCATTATTCCATACACATAGCGGCAATCTCCTTCTACAAAATAATGCACTAAATGTATAACTGGTGGAGGGTTCGGTCTTAACTGAATTAAACCCCCAATAAAGAGGATGAGATTGATGCTTAATTGGGACAATTGCAGCTCTGGCACAAAATGAGGGCCGCAGTGTACGAGAGGCACCTGCTGTTAGCTAGAAAAATAAAACCCACGGCAACATCTTCCATCTTTTGTTTTTCCTTCGAGATATATTCTTGATTCAAAAGAATGACAAGTTGGATGAGTGTTGCGCGGGGCTTAATGTGAAGAGACAGTGCTGTACCTTGATAAACGACCTCATGGAGAAAAGATTGGCCAGCATCGTGGAGAGGCCGGGAGCCAGGCAGCTTTGGGCTATAAAACCGAGCTTCAGTTCAGCGAGGCAGATTGCATCATCCCCTTCCCTCCAATTCCAGCTGGGTATGTTCAGCAGATGGGCCTGAGAGCATTGGAAGGAAAAGAGAAAAAAAAAAATGAACAGTTACAAACTCAAGCCCCCTGCGTTCTGCTCCCAACGTCTCAACAAAACATTTTCGAGAAACGCACAGAGCTTCACGGGACGCGACATCCTTTAATTCTCTCTGCGACTCTCGCTCGCTAAAGAGGCGCAAGGGCAGCAGGCCACAAAACACGGCGCACTTCAATCTGCATTCACATCTGTTGCCCATTCAGGACGGGCTCCCCTGGGCCGCTCCTACCTTTCCAATATCGCTGCTTAAACATTCCCTTTTATTTTTATACTGTTCATACAGGGAGTGCCAGGGTAGCATTCCTGCTCTGTAATGAAGGCCAGAACGAGAAGCAGCTGCAGCAGTTACCATGGCAGGCGCTGAAGGGACGCTCGATATAACCCGGCCTCGCTGACTCCCTCGCTCACCCTGTGCCTGCACTGTCGGCGCTGCACTGCGCTGCCTGACATCGTACAGGTGTGCGCACCCTGCATTCGAAGAGATGTAGAACATAAGAACATAAGAAATAAGAACAGGAGTCGGCCATACGGCCCCTCGAGCCTGCTCCGCCATTCAATAAGATCATGGCTGATCTGATCATGGACTCGGCTCCACTTCCCCGCCCGCTCCCCATAAACCCTTATCCTCTTATTGTTTAAGAAACTGTCTATTTCTGTCTTAAATTTATTCAATGTCCCAGCTTCCACAGCTCTCTGAGGCAGTGAATTCCACAGATTTACAACCCTCTGAGAGAAGAAATTTCTCCTCATCTCTGTTTTAAATGGGCAGCCCCTTATTCTAAGATCATGCCCTCTAAGTTCTAGTCTCCCCCATCAGTGGAAACATCCTCTCTGCATCCACCTTGTTAAGCCCCCTCATAATCTTATATGTTTCGATAAGATCACCTCTCATTCTTCTGAATTCCAATGAGTAGAGGCCCAGCCTACTCAACCTTTCCTCTAAGTCAACCCCCTCATCCCCAGAATCAACCGAGTGAACCTTCTCTGAACTGCCTCCAAAGCAAGTATATCCTTTCGTAAATATGGAAACCAAAAACTGCATGCAGTATTCCAGGTAAATGTACTTTACTGTCATTTTAAATATATAACACACGCAAATTATTGAGGCAACGCGCAAAAGCAATGAACAGGCCTGAACCGCTGAAAACGAGTCTCAGTTAAAATCAAGCCCCTTGATTCATTTGCGAGTTTGAAACGCGGGAGAGTGTTTGTTTGTTTCTTTTTTCAATTCCTGATTTCTGAGACAACCTCCTTTCCCGCTCCTCTGGGGACGGAGAAAGGGTCCGTGTGTGGAGCAAATCATGAACTCGTTTATAAAAAACAGGTTTACATTCTCACTATTCAGTGCCCTTACCCCCCGCCCCGGGACCACGAGGGTGGAATACCTCACCAAATTGGCCGTGCTTCATGTGTAAGTTCAGTCAGCGATTGTCGGCAGGTTATTCAACCGGTGCTATTCAGCAGAGCAAGTCTCCAGTCGTCCTGGTTAACCCTTGCCACTGGATAAAGACCTAGCTCTGTCAAGCCCGTGTGTGGCTGGTGTGCAACGGTCACCCTAAAAAAATCCACGCACAGGCATCTTCCACCCCCTCAAATTGGAGTTCAGGACTGGAACATCAGGTCCTTCATTGAAACATCTGTGAGCTCTTGTGAAAGTCTCGTTCGAGGGACCGCCTACGATGGTTTAATGGCCAAACTAAATCCAGCGTCCATACATACACTTCCCATTGGGGTTGGGGGAGGAGAGGCTTGATGGTCACAGCCTTGGGGCGATGAGGCCAATCGAAATTCCTGTCCGTTGCTTCAGCTGATCCAACGCAAGCGAGGCAACGAAGCTGGAACCTCCCGTCTCATTAGCGTGTCAGACTGCGTCATTAAGCCACAAAGCGAGTCGGGCAGCTCCATGGCCCGCCATTGAGCAGGAGGGTGGGACAATGTGGGCCTGAGAGCAGCCGAGCTATGACCCACCAACACTGAATCTAAGAAGTTAGGAGCAAGCTCCTCAAACTCATCCCAGCGGTACAGTAGCAGAGCGGTGATGTTACTGGAATAGTGCTCATCCTCAATTTACTGATCCAGGGACAAGAGTTCAAATCACACCATGGCAGCTGGGGAATTTAAAGTCACTTCATGAAATAAATGGAATTAAAATGTGAGGTTATCCACTTTGGTGGTAAAAGCAGAGAGACAGACTATTATCTGAATGGTGACAGATTAGGAAAAGGGGAGATGCAACGAGACCTGGGTGTCATGGTACATCAGTCATTGAAGGTTGGCATGCAGGTACAGCAGGCGGTTAAGAAAGCTAATGGCATGTTGGCCTTCATAGCGAGGGGATTTGAGTACAGGGGCAGGGAGGTGTTACTACAGTTGTATAGGGCCTTGGTGAGGCCACACCTGGAGTATTGTGTACAGTTTTGGTCTCCTAACATGAGGAAGGACATTCTTGCTATTGAGGGAGTGCAGCGAAGGTTCACCAGACTGATTCCCGGGATGGCGGGTCTGACATATCAAGAAAGACTGGATCAACTGGGCTTGTATTCACTGGAGTTCAGAAGAATGAGAGGGGATCTCATAGAAACGTTTAAAATTCTGACGAGTTTAGACAGGTTAGATGCAGGAAGAATGTTCCCAATGTTGGGGAAGTCCAGAACCAGGGGTCACAGTCTAAGGATAAGGGGTAAGCCATTTAGGACTGAGATGAGGAGAAACTTCTTCACCCAGAGAGTGGTGAATATGTGGAATTCTCTACCACAGAAAGTTGTTGAGGCCAATTCACTAAATATATTCAAAAAGGAGTTAGATGTAGTCCTTACTACTAGGGGGATCAAGGGGTATGGCGAGAAAGTCAGAATGGGGACTGAAGTTACATGTTCAGCCATGAACTAATTGAATGGTGGTGCAGGCTCGAAGGGCCGAATGGCCTTCTCCTGCACCTATTTTCTATGTTTATATGTTTCTAAAAAGCTGGTGTCAGTAATGGTGACCATGAAACTACTGGATTGTTGTAAAAACCCATCTGGTTCACGAATGTCCTTTAGGGAGGGAAATCTGCTGCCTTTACCCGGTCTGGCCTATATCTTACTGCCCTCTGAAATGGTGGCTCAGCACACTTTCTCAAGGGCAATTAGGGATGGGTGACGCCCACATCCCACGAATGAATAAAAAATAAAGCTTGAGATGGCCTTGTTCCCCAGACTGTCACTAACCCCCATTCTCCTCCTCATAGTTCCCCCAACCGAGCACAGGCTGATTCTACCTCCTTGCCAAAGTCCACCAGCAGGACTGCCCTGGTAGACCCGTGGTTTCAGCCTGTTCTTGCCCCATGGAACGTACTCCCTCCTTCCAACTGGCAGGCCTTGTTGGTCGGGGGATAGTGAGGGGCAACAAAAGGTTGCAATGCCCTGAACATCAAGGCCGGATCACCGGCATGAGGGGGGGGGGGGCCAGGGGCTGGGGGAAGGGGAGGAGGGCAGGAAAAGTGTTGCCATGTTTCCGTTTTGAGAAGCGGAGATGAGAAGAAAAATAAAAACATGAGTCGAGTGAAAAGAGCTGGACAGATCACTGTCAGTTATAGGAATGGTATCACACTGGTCAAATGTTAATGACTTTCTCACGGGTGACAAAGCAAAATTGTAATCGATTACCACCTGAGGCGATAATCAGTGAATCTACGGTGATTGGCCAAAGTACCAGAAATAATTCCACAAGACAGGGAATTGAGCAAATCATTCGGTGAGAGGATGCTTTATTTATATTGGAGTGAAATATCATCTCTGGGTATTGTGTAGATAACAGCACTCGCAGGATGTTTAAAGATAGAAATTGCATTTATATAGTGCCTTTCTCACCTCAGAATGCCCCAATGAGCTTTACAGCCAATTAATTACTTTTCTTTTTAAGTGTAGTCACGTTGTAATGTAGGAAACGTAGCAGGCAATTTGCGCACAGCAAGCTCCCACACACAGCCATGTGATAATGGCCAGATCCTCCGTTTTAGTAATGCTAATTGAGGGAGAAATATTGGACACCAGGGAGAACTCCCCTGCTCTTCTTCAAAATAGTGCCATGGGATCTTTGACATCCAACTGAGAGAGCAGACGGGACCTCGGTTTAACGTCTCAAACTCCGACAGTGCGGCACTCCCTCAGCACTGCACTGGAGTGTCGGCCTAGATTTTGTGCCCAACTTTCTGGAGTGGGACTTGAACCCACAACCTTCTGACTCAGAGGCAAGGGCGTGGCTGATGGGCCACGGCTGACACATGATGTTTATGGTATTTGAAGAACTGTTCCTATCAAGTCACAGAGTGACTAAACCATCATCATCATAGGCACTCCCTCGGAATCGAGGAAGACTTGCTTCCACTCTAAAACTGAGTTCTTAGGTGACTGAACAGTCTAATATGGGAATTACAGGTGGGACAGACAGTGGTTGAAGGAAAGGGAGGGTGGGGAGTCTGGTTTGCCGCACGCTCCTTCCGCTGCCTGTGCTTGTTTTCTGCATGCTCTCGGTGATGAGACTCGAGGTGCTCAGCGCCCTCCTGGACGCACTTCCTCCACTTAGGGCGGTCTTTGGCCAGGGACTCCCAGGTGTCGGTGGGGATGTTGCACTTTATCAGAGAGGCTTTGAGGGTGTCCCTGTAATGTTTCCTCTGCCCACCTTTGGCTCGTTTGCCGTTTACTGTACATGTACTGTACATGACTAAACCAGTGGAGACAGGAATCCGCAGACGTGTCTGAGTTGATGCTGAGTGGCCCAAATCTTTTTGAATAATTCTTTTTCTTTCCAAGCCCATGGACTTCTTGCCAAGTCTGCGTTTCATGCAGATCAGACCACCTCCAATATCCCACCCGAGTGGTTATTATTCATGAACCGCGACTTTTAGACGGTGGAGGACGACGTAACCAAGCCCGATTCAGGCATCACAGGCCAGCCTCGCGTGCACCATTCCAGCAGGGTTCTGTCCTGAATGAAGAATGGGGCCCTGGCCCATTTTCCTTAGCCTAACCTAGGGCACTGAGGCCAAATGGAAGTATCCGGACTGGGGATTGAATCTAGCTGAGAGACGCAGGGTTTACCCATTTTAAACCCTAAAAAGGACGCAGGTGCTGTCCTGTTGTCTTTAGAGGATCTCATCTTTGATCTTTGAGCACACTCCAGTGCAGTGCTGAGGGAACGCCGCACTGTCAGAGGTGCCATCTTTCAGATGAGACATTAAACAGAGGCCCCGACTGCCCTCTCAGGTGGACATAAAAGAGCCCATGGCACTATTTTGAAGAAGAGCAGGGGAGTTATCCCTGGTGTCCTGGTCAATATTTATCCGTCAATCAACAGAACAAAAACTGATTATCTGGCCATTATCACATTGCTGTTTGTGGGAGCTTGCTGTGCGCAAGTTGGCTGCCACGTTTCCCACATCACAACAGTGACTACACTCCAAAAAGTACTTCATTGGCTGTAAAGCGCTTTGAGACGTCCGGTGCGTCATGAAAGGCGCTATATAAATGCAAGTCTTTCTTTCTAGAATGAACAGCACTCGCTTCCCCAAAACAAAGTAAAGTATTCGATCCACTTCCAGTTGGATTGAAAAGTTGGATTCTGAAAAAGAAGCTCCACTGACCAAAAAAGGTTTGTCCCGGTGAGGAAAGGTGCCCATCGACACCAGTGGAAGGTGAAGCTTTACGTCGGGAGCGAGAGATGGTGCAGCGCATTCAACTGGTTCGGGTTTGCGACCAACATTCCCGACACGGTGAGCTCCCAATCCCAGTCATGTTGTGAGCAGAGCTCAGTCTCTTAGCGACATAGCAACAGAGGAACTGGGAGAGGCCCTTCAGCCCCTCGAGCATGTTAAGCCATTCAACGAGATCATGGTTGATCTGCCTCTTAACTCCATTTAGCCGCGTCGGTTCCGTAACCCTCAATACCCTTGCCTAACAAAAAAACGATCAATCCCAGTTTTGAAATTTTCAATTGACCGCCAGCCAATGATGCTGCTAATTTTGGGAGCGCGGCCCATTCAGATTTCCGCGCATGCGCGGTGTTTCCATTGAAAAGCCGCTGAGCGTCCTGCGCGGCCGCACAGTTTAACGGGAACATTGCCCCCAACCTTAACAGCGTTTTGTGGGGGGGGGGGGGGGGAAGAGAGAGTTCCAGATTCCCCCTGCCCCCTTTGTGGGCAAGAAGGGCTTCCTGACATCGCACCTGAACGCCTGGCTCGAATGTTAAAGTTGCACCCCCTTGTTCTGGACTCCCTCTTCCTCACACGGCGTGCTCCCAATCCCAGGCAGGCTGTGAGGGGATGAAAAGAACAGAGCTCAGTCTCTTTCCTCACAGGGAGGGCGGGAAAGCATCTGGGCTGCTCAACCTCTGAGCAACTGGCTCAAGAGAAGATTGACAAGGGGCAGGAGAATCTGCTGCCCTCTCACAGCTGGTGCAGCAAGGAGGGAAATTCATTTCTTTTGTTTCAAATGGAGCTCAAAAAATGATGGTATTTCTTTCAGCAGTAACAACAACTTGTACTTATATAGCGCCTTTAACATAGCGAAATGTCCCAAGGCGCTTCACAGGAGTATTATGAGACAACATTTAACACCGAGCCGCATAAAAAGAAATTAGGGCAGATGACCAAAAGCTTGTTCAAAGAGGCCTGGGAGCACCATCGGAGCAGGCCAGGGTGCGGAAGGAGCAGCACGTGCTGGAACAGGAGAGCAACGGCAGTGAAAAGGGACGTCATCAAGGTCCAGGTCGCTGATTGGAGCGTGGGCAGGTACAGCAGGAGCGGCGAGGTCGGGGCGAAGGAGCGGCGAGAGACTGTAGAGCGATGTGATTGGGGCCCAGGAGAGGTGAGGGTTCGAGGCCCAGAAGAGGCGAGGGCCCAGGGGCAGCACGGGCCCAGCCCACACTGCGATATGTGCGCGCACTAGGTCCGTGCAGCACAGCAGGTCTCCAGTCGTCTTGGTTAACCCTTGCCACTGGACCAAGACCGAGCTCTGTCAAGCCCGTGTGGTGGCTGGTGTGCAACGGCCACCACACGGTAAAAAAAATCCACGCACAGACATCTCCCACTCTTCAAGATTTAGTGCGGTCCTGGAATATTAGGTCCTTCATTGAAACATCTGTGAACTTTTTGACATGGAAGCAAGTCATCCTCGATTCGAGGGACTGCCTATGATGATGATGATGTTCAAAGAGGGAGGTTTTAAGGAGTGTCTTGAAAGAAGAAAGAGAGGTAGAGAGGCGGAGAGGTTTAGGGAGGGAGTTCCAGAGCTTGGGCCCAGGTAACAGAAGGCACGGCCACCAGTGGTTGAGCGATTATAATCAGGGCTGCTCAAGAGAGCAGAATTAGAGGAGCACAGGCATCTCGAGGGGGTTGTAAGGTTGAAGGAGATTACAGAGATAGGGAGGGGCGAGGCCATGGAGGGATTTGGAAACAAGGATGAGAATTTTGAAATCAAGGTGTTGCTTAACTCAATGTAGGTCAACGAGCACAGGGGTGATGGGGGAGCATCACCCATTGAAGCACTGACCACACTCGATCAGCTCCGCTGGGCGGGCCACATAATTCGCATGCCAGACACGAGACTCCCAAAGCAAGAGCTCTACTCGGAGCTCCTTCACGGCAAACGAGCCAAAGGTGGGCAGCGGAAACGCTACAAGGACACCTTGGCTGACACGTGGGAGTCCCTGGCCCAAGACCGCCCTAAGTGGAGGAAGAGCATCCGAGAGGGCGCTGGGCACCTCGAGTTTCAACGCCGAGAGCATGCGGAAAACAAGCGCAGGCAGTGGAAGGAGCGTGCGGCAAACCAGTCCCACCCACCCCTTCCCTCAACGACTATCTGTCCCACCTGTGACAGAGTTTGTGGTTCTCGTATTGGACTGTTCAGCCACCAAAGAACTCACTTCAGGAATGGCAGCAAGTCTTCCTCGATTGTGAGGGACTGCCTATGATGATGATGATGATGATAGAAACATAGAACCATAGAAAATAGGTGCAGGAGTAGGCCATTCGGCCCTTTGAGCCTGCACCACCATTCAATAAGATCATGGCTGATCATTCACCTCAGTACCCCTTTCCTGCTTTCCCTCCATACCCATTGATCCCTTTAGCCATAAGGGCCATATCTAACTCTTTCTTGAATATATCGAACGAACTGGCATCAACAACTCTCTGCGGTAGAGAATTCCACAGGTTAACAACTCTCTGAGTGAAGAAGTTTCTCCTCATCTCGGTCCTAAATGGCTTACCCCTTATCCTTAGACTGTGACCCTTGGTTCTGGACTTCCCCAACATTGGGAACATTCTTGGGTGAACAGGACTTGGCGCGAGTTAGGACACGGGGCAGCCGAGTTTTGGATCACCTCAAGTGATAAAAAAATGCGTTTAGCTGTAAAGTGTTGAGCGCATGGCAAAACGCTAAAATTTGCCATCTCTGTTGCACAGAATAACTGCTGTGAACTGCATGCTTTCTTGAAAAGCAGCAAGTTTGCCTGACAGTGAGAAGGCTGCAGTTCCAATAGTGACCACAGAGGGGAGCAACATCGACCCGAGGATATACTGCTCGCACTAAATGTACAGCGCGATTCACCTCGAGGCCAGGGCAGGGGATGAGTTCAAAATAACCGGAACATCAAACTCTGCTCCGATTCCACCCTGCCTCATGCTTCTCCTGGTCACATTCTATGTCCTCTGCAAAAAGTATTTTCTTTAAATGTCCCCTCTCCTCCAGATGAGGGAATGCGGAGCCGGTGCGAGGGGAGAGATAGAGAAGCACCTGCTGAGAGTGCAGCTTGAGCCCAGGTCAGGTCGTGGTCAGGAAGCTATACTGTTGGCACCGACATAGCCTATCAAATATCTCGCTGTCTCGACGTCACATGCCATGCTGTCAGACTTGCGGAAGGAAATGATTACTGAACACGCAAGTCATTTTCCATCAGAACATTTCGCCACTGGTCCACATTTCTCTCCCGATTCTCCCTGGGGTCCTGTACCAGGCGCAGCGGGAGCCCTCCAGTGCGCCTCTCCCATTCTCCGGGTAAGTAACGCTCGCACGCATCTGTACCTTGGAGAGAACCATAGCCGAGCCCCATCCGCCCTCCCCCCCCCCCCCCATCCCCCGCCAGCGTTTGGGATCTATATGGCGTAGTTCTGCACAATGTTCCCGCAAATGTCTTTTTTGGGGGCGGGGCCCCTTTAACGGCCCATTCACATTTCCGCGCCCGCGCGGGTTTTCCATCGTGGAGCCGCTGTGCGCCCGGTGCGCGAAGTCCGGAACAGGCCTGCAGCTTAATGGTTGTCGATGGTCTGATCTACAGAGTCTCAGAGGGGGATCTTAACACCTTTTATCCAGTTTTGAGTCTGTTGGGGTCTCAAAACCCGAACACAACTGGCCTCCAACCTGCCCGCGTCCGGCTTTGATGGAGGCAGGATGGGAATCGGGCAGCCAATCCCGCTCCCGGAGGGCGGGATGTTCATTTGAATATTATAAATAGGCTGCGTGCCTCACATCTTGCGGGTTTAACCCCGGCCAGACGGGTTTTCTGGGCCTCGGGAAACCCGGCGGCTGAAGGGAGGCAAGGATTGCTGTGGGGAGGAGGCCAGAGCCTTTCCAGTGCTGCTTGTGAGCCAGGAGGAGAAGGACTGCTCCCCCCCCCGGACCCCCCTGAGCAAACCTGCTTTTCCCCTCCAAGATCGGCAACACCCCACCCCCTCACAGGTTCGCTGTCTCCCCCTCTTCCCCCACCCTCCTCAGGATTCAGGCCCAAACCGCCCCCCCCACCCCACACTATCACTACCACGGGAACAGGCTCCCTCTCTGCTCCTGGCCTGTGGCTCCTCTGCAGCGTTCAGTGCCCGACAGGGAGCCAGACCTGCCAATCAGGCTGATTCCGGGCCGGGAACCTGCCGGGATAGAAAAGACACATGCTGCGAGCAGGAACCGGAACTCCGCCCTCCGCTCGGGAAATCCGCCCCATTCGCGATCGGGGCCGAACTCTTCACCCCGCTCAGTGATCAGGGGAGTTTGCTTGACCCCTCGTAAGAGTGGCCGTGTGTCCACACAAACGCGCGACCACTGATCAATATGACCACAGCCGGAATTATAGAGTAGAGGCGTAACCCCCACGCCCTACCCTTATACCCATACCCCCATACCCCCTGTGCCCATATCCCCATACCCTCTGTGCCCATCCCCCCATACCCCCTGTGCCCATACCCCCATACCCCCCATGCCCATCCCCCCATACCCCCCGTGCCCATACCCCCCTACCCCCCTTACTCATATCCCCATACCCCCCGTGCCCATACCCCCCATGCCTATCCCCCCATACCCCCATGCACATACACCCCATACCCCCTGTGCCCATATCCCCATACCCCCCGTGCCCATCCCCCCATACCCCCTTACTCATATCCCCATACCCCCATACCCCCCGTGCCCATACCCCCCATGCCTATCCCCCCATACCCCCGTGCACATACCCCCCTACCCCGATACTCATATCCCCATGCCCATACCCCCTGTGCCCATATCCCCATCCCCCCATACCCCTGTGCCCATAACCCCATACCCCCTGTGCCCATATCCCCATCCCCCCATACCCCTGTGCCCATAACTCCATACCCCCGTGCCCATACCCCCATACCCCCTGTGCCCATATCCCCATCCCCCCATACCCCTGTGCCCATAACCCCATACCCCCCGTGCCCATACCCCCATACCCCCTGTGCTACAACCAAAGCACAATACCCCTCATACACAGCCGACCCCTGAGAATCCCGTGGGTTTATTGGCCTAAAATAAGTCAATCATCCAATAATGAAGCAATATAAAATATCCTGGCGAAGCGCGAAGATAATGCTGGAAAGGTAAGAGTGTAGATTAGTTCGAAAAGGGACCTCACTCCATGGGCCCCCCTTGTTGAACACTGTTATTGAAATCAGACTCTTTTCCAGACCTTAGTTTTTTTGAGATAGATCGAGAGACGTTTCTGCAGTGGGGACTCACTGCTGCGTTCCTGTTCCTGCTGAATGTGACTGGGAGGATAGCTTGCTTTTGTATAGGTGACACTGTCCTTCGGAGATTCAGGCACAGGTTTAACAGCAGTCTGTCGATATGATGGGAGGGTTCCCAGGAGCCAGTCAATATTTACAGCCCTCTCCCCAACAGTGAAGTTTGAAAACCATTAATCTGGCCAGGAGAGTTATAAAAGCAGCATTCTGAATGAATAAGGAAAAGTATTCTGACCTTGTTATGATACTGCAGCATCTGTGTTATAATTCTTATCTTTGGATTATAATTTTTGATGGATATTACCCTGAAACATAAAATGAAAATCTTCATTAGATAGTGCCTACTTTTAGTTACATTAATAACAACTTGTATTTATATAGCACCTTTAACGTAGTAAAATGTCCCAAGGTGCTTCACAGGAGTGTTATAAATTGACATCGAGCCACAGAAGGAGAAATTACAGCAGATTACCAAAAGCTTGGTCAAAGAGGCAGGTTTTAAGGAGCGTCTTAAAAGGACGAGAGAGAGGTAGTGAGGCGGAGAGGTTTAGGGAGGGAGTTCCAGAGCTTGAGGCCTAGGCAACAGAAGGCACAGCCACCGATGGTTGAGCGATTATAATCAGGGATGCCTAAGAGGGCAGAATTAGAGGAGTGCAGACATCTCGGGGAGGCTGGGGGAGATTACAGAGATAGGGAGGGGCGAGGTCGTGGAGGGATTTGTAAACAAGGATGAGAATTTTGAAATCAAGGCGTTGCTTAACCGGGAGCCAGTGTAGGTCAGTGAGCACAGGAGTGATGGGTGAGCGGGACTTGGTGCGAGTTAGGACACGGGGCAGCCGAGTTTTGGGAGACCTCAACTTTACGTAGGGTAGAATGTGGGAGGCCAGCCAGGGTGATTTTCGGTTTAGAAACAGATCCTTTCTCGGAGGACTCATTAGCGACGAGCGCTTTGTGCACCACAATGCATTTTGATCCGCACCCGGCAATAATTTGCCATGGTACTCCTCAACCACAACCACAAAGCTAACCACATTCTAAAGTACAACACATGCAGAAACAATTAAAAAAGAAACATTTCAGCAAACTAATGCCTCCTTCGGAGATGTCTGTTGGCCATGATAATAGACGTTAACTGAATGTAAAAGAATGTGTAGCTCATTTGAAATAAAACACAATGGGGGGTAATTTTAACTTTAAGCGTTCGTGTAAAACAGGTGAGAGCGAATCAGCCGCCCTTTACAAACATTTCTCGATTTTCTTTTAAGCCTTTCTGCTCACAAAATGAAATCATGCTCAATTGTGAGCACCATCTTGGATGAAGCTTTGGGGGTGGGGGGAACAAAACGAACGCACTCCACCTTTTGTCTGCCCCTCCTCCTCTCTGATGCCTGACTATCTGCCTCCTCTCCCCACCCAATTGTCAGAACGTCACCTCCCTCCTCCCGGTTGTTGAGTAACCAATGGCCTGTCTGCCTCTCAGTAACTGCCAAATGAGCCCAGTCCACTCACCATTAGTACATCGAGCGTACAGCACAGTAACAGGCCATCCGCCCCATCAGATCCATGCTGGTGTTTATCCTCTACACGCGCTCCCCTCCCACCCGATCAATATAACCTTCGATTCCTTTCTCCCTCATGTGCTTATCCAGCTTCCCCTGAAATGCTTCTGTGCTCTTCGTCTCAACTAATCCTTGCGGCAGCGAGTTCCACACTCTAACCACGCTCTGGGACAAAAGAGATTTGTCCTGAATTCCTTACTGGATGTACTGCTGGTGGAGTGGGCTCAGTGGTGGAACGTCCTGCGTGCTCTGTGCAGTCAGCTGAATCGGGTGACTCCAATCTCTCGTGTTCCCTAGACGACTAAGGTTTGGGGCTTGAGATTTGTTCCAGCTGAATTATAGAATCAGAGAACGGTTACAGCACAGGAGGCCATTCGGCCCGTCGAGCCCGTGCCGGCTCTCTGCAAGAGCACCTCAGCCAGTCCCACTCTTCCCCCCCCCCCCCGCCCCCCCTTTCCCCTGTAAGTTTTTTTCCTTCAGGTACTTATCCAATCCCCTTTTGAAAGCCGCGATTGAGTTTGTCTCCACCGCCCTTTCAGGCAGCGCATTCCAGATCCTAACCACTCGCTGCTTAAAAATGTTTTTTCCTCATGTCGCCTTTGGTTCTTCTGCCAATCACCTTAAATCTGTGTCCTCTGGTTCTCGACCCTTCCACCAATGGGAACAGTTTCTCTCTCTCTACTCTGTCCAGACCCCTCATGATTTTGAACATCTCGATCAAATCTCCTCTCAACCTTCTCTGCTCCAAGGGAGAACAACCCCAGCTTCTCCAGTCTATCCACGTAACTGGAGTCCCTCATCCCTGGAACCATTCTTGCAAATCTTTGCAGCACCCTCTCTAAGGCCTTCACATCCTTTCTATAGTGCGGAGCCCAGAATTGGACACAGAACTCCAGTTGAGGCCGAACCAGTGCTTTATAAAACCTCCTTGCTGTTATGCTCTGTGCCTTTATTTATGAAGCCCAGGATTCCCGTATGCTTTTATAACCGCTTTCTCAACCTGCCCTGCCACCTTCAACGATTTGTGCACACCAGGTCTCGCTGTTCATGCACCCCCTTTAGGATTGTACCCTTTAGTTTATATTGCCTCTCCTCAGTCTTTCTACAAAAATCTATCACCCCGCACTTTCCTGTGTTAAATTTAATCTGCCACATGTCTGCTCTTCCCCCCAGCCTGTCACTACCCTGCTCACTGCTCACAATAGGTCGTAAAGGCCGGGCAGGATCACTGGCTGGCAAATTCCAGCAACAATGTGGCCCTGACCGAGGCAAAGGCAATGATCTCGGATTGTGGGGGGGTGGGGAGCACTGTGACCCCAATATTCCCCGTGGGGGAGCAGAGGCTGCAGTCCGAGCATTTCCCCCCCGCCCCAGTGGTACTACCCGGACACTAGCTGCTGCTTTGCCGTTCACATTGCTGCCGAAGACCTCAATAAGATTACTAACAGATATTACTACCGTTCAGACAGTACCGGGGGGGGCGGGCAAAAATGATTCAAGGGCTGGATTTTCGGTGATCGTCGAAAATGGTAGTTTTACGCCAAAATTACCAATTTCACCGTGCTCTCGTTTTTAGGCCTAAACTTTGGCCTTTACGGTGCAGCGGTAAAGTCGGCATTGCATGAGGATTCGCGGCGCAAACCGTGAGTTTTGGCAACTTTAGTCTGAGTAGTGCACTGCGAGAGGCCTCAGGAGGGGAAAACAAAAATAAAAATTGCAAAAATCATTGAAAAAACGTTCACTAACTTTCACTACTAAACCGCTGAAAAATAATTTAAAAATAAAAACTTTAACTTACCTTTTTTTTTTCGCAGGTCTTCGCACTTACCGCTGCTGGCAGGGCTGCACCGCAGGCTTGACCCTGTCGGTATTCTGGGCGCGGCGAGGAGAGCCGAACGTACGACGGTAATGCAATCCGTGGCGTTGCACATCGGCGCACCTCTCCCCCGGCGCTACGTGGAAGCTCCGCCGCAAACAGGTGCCAGAAGATCCCACCGACCCGGGTTTTCGCCGCGGAGTGTCAAATCACGGCAAAAACACGGTCGCAAAGTCAGCGAAAATCCAGTCCATGGAGTTAGGAATTGCAGTTATGAGGAAAGGTTTGGGAATTTGAGATGAAGGAGACTTTGAAGTGACCCAACTGACATTTCTAAGACAATAAAGGGAAGTGGCCCAAGTAAATCCTGGCACATTGTCTCTGTGAAGGGGTCAAATACCAAGGACACAAGTTCGGAAGGAGGAGGAAAGCCAGGAGCAATTTTACACCCCAAGGATAATACGAATTGTAGAATAAATTACCGCAGAAAACCAGCAACGTAGAATGATGGGATTCAGTGGCAGTTAGCTGCACGATTGAGGGATGTGGTATGGGGGTCAGTAGAGGCTGTTTATCTATCGAAAAGGGAATGGGCTTGGTGAGCTAAATGCCATTTTGCTGTTGTCAAAACACCTATACACGGACCAGCGACTCAATACTGCTGACACAGCACACACACTGGGACAACCTGCCCAGCATCTTCCCAACACACTCCGGGCCCGTGTCCCTTTGCAGGGTATGAGGTCTCCCTCAGCCGCAATGTTCCATCCTCCACTCTTACCTCATGATATTGGAGGCATCTTCAGCATCGGGATCAGGACAGTACTTGTTGGCCAGAATTAGACATGCATCCGATGACTCTATCTGAGACACGGGAAAATATGAAAAGCCAATGAAAAGGCGGGGATCAGATGCAGGACACAACATCAAATTCAAACACAGTTCATTAGACTGACCCTCAAAAGATTGCGTTTAACTGGATTTGAAACTTTTGAGCAAACATTAAGCCAAGTCCTACTTTTATCACAATCACTTCCTTATGTCAGGTTTTGCGTAGGGAGGCTGTATGAAGGGAAAATAAAATTAACCCGATCAAATCACTTTTGTGACATTTTTAAATGGAGGAAAGGTTTCCCAAGTGACTTATCTCAGGTTCTTCCCAGAGGATTATTCGTAGCCAGAGTAATCCTTCTCCTCATTTTAGGACAGAGGAACACTTACCCAACTCATATGCAGCAAGAACATAAGAAATAGGAGCAGGAGTGGGCTAATTGACCCCTTCGAGCCTGCTCCGCCATGCAATAAGATCATGGCTGATCCGATCTTGGGCTCAACTCCCCATAACCCTTCACTCAAGCTGTCATTGCTCAATAATAGACTGCTGCACTGACCAGGAAACCAACTATTGACCTCTGCTGACCTTTGCTGATTGGGAGCTAGGAGCTGGTAGGCCCAAGCGGATAAGCTGGGGGGGGGGGGGGAAGGGGCACTATTGCAGTAATTGAAAAGCAATGTCTATAAATGCTACATGTAGAGGTGGCCATTACTGACTCACCCTGGACACAGGCCTATCTCTGTTGGGTTGGGTGGTTGTAGAAACAAGCTGACACCTGGCGACATACTCTTCCGCATGTTATTTAAATTGCTGCTATAAAAGGCAGGAGGAAATTGTGTGGCCAAAACAGTTGTTCCCTCAGCGGAGTGCAGCCCAATCGAACACTCGTCCATTCAGGAATGAACAGGGCAGGGACGCTGGCTATGAAATATTTTGTTCCATTTCCAGTCAGTGCCGACACCAATACCAAGGACTCCCAGGGCAGGCGAAGGACAGCTAAATACAGAATATCCTTCCTTTCTTCACCAACAAGGACAAGTGTGGAAAAGCACCAGTGTGACAGGCTCCCTCTCCCCGCACCAGCCACTCAAACGGCAGCTGTGAATGAGAGTGTCGAATTGAATGGGAATTTCTCCCACATTCTCGGCTGTTTCGTGCTGAGGATCCATTCCCAATCAGCGGTCGGACCCAGGCCGCTCTCAAACTCATTTCAAGATCCTGGCACCGCGGTGTCAGAGAGGGAAGACTTTGACTGCACTAGGCCCGGACTGAATTCCAACTCAACGCCCGCACCATACTGTACTGAATAAGCAGTGAAACTGAAGCTGATATCAGTACTGTCGAAATCCAGTGGAACACTGGCCTGGAACCTGCGCTCCTGATGACGAGGAACTGGCAACGTCCGTCGTCATTCCGCCTTTCAGACTGACGTCAGGATTTAGCGCAGGGACGGACTGATGCGGAAATACTTCTCCAACCCTGGCTGCGGACCCCCCCTGCCTCCACTCCCCCCGTCCCCCACCCCCCACCCCGCCTAACCCCGAGCCGACAATCAGTGAAATCACTTCCCCTTATCCAAACAAATATCGCTGTTCGAAACCCCATAAAAAGTTACAACCACTCAAATGAAGTGTAACTGAGTTTTTAACGGCGATCTGAGTAATAGCTACTGATAGAAACAACTGTTCTGGCCCCGAAAATGTTATATTGGTGGGATGTCAAATTTCTCCATTAAGTTAAAAAGATTAGATTTTAAAATTAATTTAAAAAAAAAAATCTTTTTTCAAAAAGTTTGTTCATGATATTTCAGCTTCTACCTTAATCCAATGTGTCTGCCCCAATCTTTATTTCGCTCCCTGTAAATGTTTTAAATGATTATTGGTGCTTTCAATTTGCTGGTTCTCGGTCTGTGAGAAATCTGCACTGTGATTGGTTGCTTAGCCAGCTTGTTGACGTCACGGCAGCTCGCGCTGGGGGATTCCCACTGTACAACGCTGATTTCAACTGCGCGTCGGATAAGCTGCTCCCCTCATCACAGAGATCGTGAGAACTTTGTGCGAAGATTACTCCGGAGCCAGCAGAGAACGTCTTTGCTTCACTGCTGGCCCACAAATGATGGGACAATATTGATGTCTGCCATGACACCCAACTTCCTGGAGATTTTCATTGGCCCAGAATTTGCTGAGAAATGAATACGGAGTTAAATGTTCACGCTGTTATTAGTGTGTAAATAACTCAGCAATTTGCGGCGAGATGGAGATTCCTCATAAGTTGCGAATCGCCATAAGTCGCTGAACAATTTGAGCTGCTCTGCCGTCAACCTCGCAAAAATGGTGCTCGCCCTCAACCTTCGCCCCACCCCCCCAGAAATTGCTGCATTTGCTCAGCAAATATGCATTAAACGCGCAGCAGAAAGTTAGGGCTGGGACTTAACAGCTTACGGATCCTTTTAAGGACACGATTTATGATCCTGCAGTGCCACACCTCTCCAGCCCAGAAAGGCAGCAATTGAAGCTGTGGCGTCTCATTCCAGCAGGTAGCAAATTGTTGTTAGAGACTTTTAAAAGATAATTACAGAACAAAATTCTTACTTGCCCTTTCCGTCTCTTTTTTTTTCTCTCTCACTCTTAATCCAATCTTTCTTTCTCTTTCTGCACCTAATCTCGAGCTGAGGGGTGAGGGAAATAAAGGTGCCACACTCCAGAAAATTCTGGGCCACTGTCTGTCATGATGGCCGCAACACTGTTCTGTGTGACTCCGGATTCTCTAAGAAGCCGAGGGTTGAGACCCGTGCCTGAAACGCGAGGCAGTCAATGTGCAACTCTTAATAATTCGGAGAGGGTGGACCGAGGTGGCGATGGTCAGCTTCAAGGCGTTCCACTCCAGGTAGCCGCTGAGTGTCACGTAGACATTAATGGACAGCGGCTGTGCTATTTGTCCTGCCTGTTTGCAGCTGCTTGCGATTCTGGGTTCTGTTCCACCTCACCCTTACGTAGCGGGTGGATTGTCTTACACTAAACGAGACGCAGCTTTCTAAACAAACCGTCGAGAAACCAGAGCACATGCACCCGCAGTGGCTTTGAAAAACAGCAGCTGATAAATCGGAAAGCAGGGGGAACTTTCCTGAGTTGACGCAAACCTACTGCCCTGGCTAAGATACAAACACCCGTCATACCATCGCACACAGGGCAGCAGAGTCAGAAAAAGGATACAGCCGTTACCTTGACTCTGGCTAGATCGTGAGGGTTCAGGACAGAACCTTGGAAAAATTCCACCTGAGTGAAATGTCTTTTAAAAAGGGCTTCGAGCTCAAGGTTAGGGGAAATACTGGGGAAAAAAAAAAACAATACGAGACAGTTAGTGAGCAGCAAATCTTTAAAAAAAAACATTCCAATGTTTAAACAAGAGAAATACCAGCAGTGACAATCGAGGCTGTGTTGTAATAATATTTTAATGCAAAGTGATTTTGGGGGTTGAATGCGAGCACAGAAAGTGGTAATGTGAGTCAGGGGTCACTCACTGATCGAAGCCCCTGCATATGAAGTCGAGAGGGGAGATGCTCACCCTACTTCCAGCAGCCAAACCCGTGCCGTTATGACGCTCATCAAAAGCTACCTCTTTGACCAAGCTTTTGGTTGCCTGTCCTAATAGCTCTTCATGTGGCTCAGTGTCAAACCTTTGTCTGAAGTACCTCGGGACATTAAAAGCGCTACATTAATGCAAGTTGTTGTTGTTCCTGCTTGGCCCTCGTGCAAAGCGACATTTTAAAAGTTGCTCGATGGTGCAATGGAAGGTCTGGGAATTGAAATATAATGTTGGATATTCTTAATGTCAGGGAGAGGGGCCACATTCGCGTTCGGACATTAACGTGACCTGGCCGAAGACCCGAACGGTTTTGTCACCCGGCAATGTCCAACTCGCAGCTAGCGGTATAACTCAGGTCTGCCGGCTCCACATTGCAAACCACAGGTAGTGGTGGAATGAACCTTGAATGTAAGCCTTGTAACTGGAGACTTTTTGGAACATAAGATTATATCTGAATGGGGTCTGACAGGATCGTAAAATCATGCAGCACAGAAGGAGGCCATTCGGCCCATCGTGCCTGTGCCGGCTCTCTGAAAGAGCAACCAATTAGTCCCACTTCCCTGCTCTTTCCCCAAAGCCCTGTAAAAGTTTAAGTATTTATCCAATTTCCTCTTAAAAGTTGAATCTGCTTCCACTGCCCTCTCAGGTAGCGCATTCCAGATCATAACAACTCGCTGCGTAAAATAAATTCTCATTTCCCCCGACATTTTTTGCCAATTATCTTAAATCTGTGTCCTCTGGTTACCGATCCCCCCACCGCCCCCCTCCCCCCCGCACCACAGGAAACAGTCTCTCCCTATCTACTCTATCAAAGCCACTTCATAATCATATCTGAATAGAATCTGACAGCTCCTGCCAACTCTCTAGAATACCTTGCGCATTACACCGAACCAGAGGTTTGAATGCTTTCCTGTGAGGAGAGGTTGTGCACTGCCACGCTCCCAATGGGGAGACCATGACTGCTGGGAAGCCCAGGTCAGAGAATGGGCTATAGCATTCCAGCCCCAATCCTCCGACCTGCCACCCCAGGGGACCTGGCTCCGCTGTAGATCCTGATGTGACCTTACACAGCAGCAAAAACGTGATCTCAATAAGAACCTGTGTTTCTGGAAAATGTTCATTTGATACTGGATTGATGTCTCGGTCTGTACATATTGCGCTCAACAATTGTCGAAAGTAGCACCTCACACAATCTGTGGTATAGTCTTTACGACATCACAACACACAGACTTCAAGGTGGCTCTTAACACAGGAACTTGTCAGGTGACCTGTCACCTGATGCCTTTGTTGTATTTACAGCAATGGCTGCATTACCACAGTAGTCCACTAGGTGGAGCAGTAGTCCACTAGATATTGCACAATCCACTTGACACATTCTATCAGCTCCTTATAGTTCTTGGGGTGGATTCTGCTTGCCAACAAAGACCAATTGCTTGAGATTACACACTCGGAGCCCCGGGAGACAGTAAGCAGCATCTTTCCAAAGAATACAGTCTAATTCGGCACCGGGGCAGGCATGTTAAGAATGGTTGAGAGAGCATGTGGAATTCTCTACCACAGAAAGTTGTTGAGGCCAGTTCGTTAGATATATTCAAAAGGGAGTTAGATGTGGCCCTTATGGCTAAAGGGATCAAGGGGTATGGAGAGATAGCAGGAATGGGGTACTGAGGTGCATGATCAGCCATGATCATATTGAATGGTGGTGCAGGCTCGAAGGGCCGAATGGCCTACTCCTGCACCTATTTTCTATGTTTCTATGTGCAACCAAGATGTAGGACAAAGGTTTGTGTAATGGCGCTCCCCCTAGTGGACTACTGATGTACTGCAACTACCGATGTAATTAATAAAGGCTCATGTGGTAAGGTCACATGATGACCAGTTTCTGTATTAGAGCCATCTTGTGTAGTGTGCTTCTTGCAAGCATATATCACAGTTTGCCCATCAGGGTTCCCTCAATGCCGGCTCCTGTGCCGGCTCCTGATCTCAGGCCAGCCTCCTGGTGCCATTGTGAGCTAGGGTTAGCCCGCCCGGCCAAGGGAAATGGTCAGGTGAGTCACTCTGGGCTGTCTCCCCTCGCACCCTGCCAGTTACACGGTGGCCCTGGCTCAGGGAGACAAGACTTTCTGGCCCTTCAGCTGGGGAATAGCACAAATTGCTAAAGAGAAGGAAACTGGGGGGGGAAATATCGAAGGTATTTTTTTTCCTGAAGAAGAAATATTGCAATCTCTAAATACGATCATTTTCAAATTCAGGTCGTCTAACAGAGACAACGCCATCTAGCGGTTGCATGACAAAATGCAAGAGAAACACAAATTTAGCAAATAGCACCAATCACAGAAATGTAACGGATCCTCAATCAGGCTCCGAAAGGTTTACTGAATATTCGGGACCTTTCTATGGAAAATATTTTTTTTGTGTGTTTTCTTTCTTTCTGATGGGCTCGAGGTGAATTGGGCCTGTACTGTGCCAGAAGCTCACAGACGCAGAGATCTCTGAGCGTCTGGCTTGATTCAGCATCGTCCTCCTGTGGGAAATCGGAATATGCAGATTTATTCACCGGACTGCTAGGCCCCTTCCTCTGCCCGCGCGGCGAGGCACTGCCCTCTGGCTGATGTACGGGCACCACTGGTGTCAGGCACCCAGGAGCTATCGCAAATCCAAATGGCCACTGTTGATGTGCCAGTCTGGATGACGAGTGGCCTGTGGGCTTATCAACCTGTAGGTGCATCGCCACCGAGCCCGATCCTCTCCCTGCGCAATGTCCACAGCTACAAAACTTGCCGACTGCGCTCACAGTGAGCAGCCTGGACAGGGTTGCTCCCGCCCCCTTCTGGCCAATATTTATCCCTCAATCAACATAACAAAACAAAAACAGATTATCTGGTCATTATCACATGGCTGTTTTGTGGGAGCTTGCTGTGCGCAGATAGGCTGCTGCGTTTCCCACATTACAACAGTGGCTACACTCCAAAAGTACTTCATCGGCTGTAAAAAAAAAAGCGCTTTGTGGCATACTGTGGTCGTGAAAGACGCTATATAAATGCAAGTCTTTCTTTTCCTAACCCGAGTTGGATGGAAGCCAGCTGTGTGGGAGGGGGTGGCGTCTTGAGCACTGGCCCAAGCTGAAGTCGGCCCATACAGCACGACACAAGGCCCCCCCCCCCCCGTACCCCTGAACTACTCTGGCCCCTGGCACTGTCCTGGCCTGTATGTTTTAGCTACTCACTGCGTAAGCTCGCAGAGGCTTTGAGGCAACCCCCGGGATCATTTCACATAATTGCGATCTGCAGCCACGGTTTAGGAAAATCAGCAGCTACAGATGCTGCTGGGGCGAAGTGAGTGAATTGCTCGGCTCCCCTGCTGATGTGTTAATCCAGAGAACAGAAGACTGGAACTACAGGCAATGAATCAAATCATCAGTGCTATCAATAATGGAGCTCGCAGAGGCCCAGCCAAAGCTACAGTCGTGCTAATCTATTTAGCATCATTTCTGGAACGAGATGAAGCAGCGATGTTATTTAAAAAGATGTTTTATTCCACGACACGCATACTGCTTTAACATTTCCCCCCGTGTCCCCTTCAACAACGTAAGAACTTGCATTTACGGCGCAGTAAGATATCCCGCGGCGTTTCACAGGAGCGACGATCGAACAAAGTTGGTCACCGAGCCACAGAAGAAGATATTAGGGTAGGATACTTGGTCAAAGAGGTAGGTCTTGGGGTGCGTCTTAAAGGAGGAGAGAGAGGGTCGAGAGATGGAGAGGTTTAGGAAGGGAATTCCGCAGCTTAGGGCCCAGGAAGCTGAAGGCATGGCCGCCGATGCTGAAATGAAGAGAATCAGGGATGGGCAGGAGGTGAGAATTGGAGGAGCGCAGGGTCTCAAAGGGATTGAAGGGCCAGAAGAGGTTAGAGAGACAGGGAGCACGATTGTTGGGAGATGTTGTACTTATGGTGTCACATTGATGGTCACACATGCAGGAGTCCTTTACTGCAGTGCTTGGGAAGGGCGTTATATTCACTATGTTCAGGGGTGAAGTCCCAGTGTCTGGCCCCTACAGGCCATGAAGGTCTCCAGTCTCATCTCCAGTCTGTGTTGAGTTAGCTGAGCTCTGCTACAAGTGACCATTCAGGGTTTAGGAGGGGAACTTTAGCCTGATCACTCTCCAGTATTCTGGTGAAAGCTCTTTATCTGAAACACTGACTCCTCTTTTCTCATGTTGGATGTTGCGTATTGCCAGCATTTTATGTCAGATTTCCAGGGTTTTCCCCCGAGATTGCTCCACAGCTTGAGCTGAGGACACTAATGCGGGAAACAGATGGATGGTATCTCAATGTCCGGCAAGCTCTTGGAAGAGTGCTAGAGAATCAGAGCAACATGACTGTATTTTCTTTGTCCTTCCAATGTTCTCTTCTGCTGAAGACTTAGTCTGGGTGGGGGCGGGGGCTGGAGGGAGTGGGGGGGGGGGGGCGAAGTATGGTTCCATGGGTATTGCTTGCCCTCCACAACCTTACCCAAGTGGCCAAGAGTGAGCCGGGTCAGTAAGTAGGGGCAGACCACGGGGGCGTGTTCAAGTCCATTCCTGTTCTCACACAATTACACTTTCTAGGTGGGGTGACGGGGCAACAAGCAAGTAATGGCCCTCCGCCCCAGTCAGGGACAGCATCCGCAGCCATGACCACAGCCAAGGCCAGCTGCTGAAGCGAGGGCCTTCCTTGCACCAGTTGCTTAGTAACGCACTGTCTATACTAACTGAACCACCAGTCCAGTTTGAATTGGACAGTCCCGTTTCCAGTAATGGCAAAAACTGGACAACAACTTGTATTTATATAGCGCCTTTAATGTAGTGAAACGTCCCAAGGCGCTTCACACGAGTATTATGAGATATAAATTTGACACCGAGCCGCATAAGTAGAAATTAGCGCAGGTGACCAAAAGCTGGGACAAAGAGGTAAGTTTTAAGGAGCATTTTGAAGGAGGAAAGAGAGGTAGAGAGGCGGAGGGGTTTAGGCAGGGAGTTCCAGAGCTTGGGGCCTCGGCAACAAAAAGCACGGCCACCGATGGTTGAGCGATTATAATCAGGGATGTTCAAGAGGGCAGAATTAGAGAAGCACAGACATCTCGGGGGGGGGGGGCGGGGGGGTGTGGGGCTGGAGGAGATTACAGAGATAGGGAGGGGTGAGGACCATGGAGGGATTTGAAAATAAGGATGAGAATTTTGAAATCGAGGCGTTGCTTAACCGGAGGCCAACGTAGGTCAGCGAGCACAGGGGTGATGGGTGAGCGGGACTTGGGGCAGCAGAGTTTTGGATCACCTCTAGTTTATGTAGGGTAGAATGTGGGAGGCCAGCCAGGAGTGCATTGGAACAGTCAAGTCTAGAGGTAACAAAGGCACGGATGAGGGCTTCGGCAGCGGATGAGCTGAGGCAAGGGCGGAGACGGGCGATGTTACGGAGGTGGAAATAGGCGGTCTTAGTTATGCTGCGGATATGTGGTGGAAAGCTCATTTCAGGGTCAAATATGACACTAAGGGTGCGAACATTGTGGTTGAGCCCCAGACAGAAGTTGGGGAGAGGAACAGAGTCGGTGGCGAGGGAACAGAGTTTGCAGCGACAGGAAGTTGCAGTGCCAAAGAATGGGCCTATTAAAATGTGTGTGAACATGGAACGAGAGCGCTTTCCACATTTGTGTATTTGTGGGCAGTCTGCATCTCTCTCGCTCTCTCTCCCTCCATTTCACACATGTCTAAGCCAGCAGGTTCACATATAGGTACAAGCTTTTAAACAAAATATCTGGCTTTCGACGGGGAAAAATCAAAGTGCCAGTGTGGAATAGTTCAGTCAATCACTGCATTTCGGCATGTTAGGTCGTAAAACAAAGCTGTTACTTACTTGTGCAGAAAGACTATCTCTACGTTCACGTCATCCCTATCCTTGTGCAAGAAGTCCTTAAGAAAGTTGGACACACTCTCGAGCGTGATGTGTCCACACACCACTATATGCCTGTTGGAGTGAAAGTAGACCAGGTCAACACTCCATGCTACAGCTACGGGCAGAGATTCCGACGTTAATACAGCCTTATCATTTCAGCAACTAGATTGGGCAGAGAACAAAATGGTGGCGTGATGACTGGAGGTGAGGGGTTTGTGTCTGTGAAGAAGCCGGGCAGTCTTGGCCTTTTCGAATGCTGTGTCCATCATACAGAAGCAGGTGAATGCAAATTTGTCCCATAATTCACATCCCCACGCGATTTCCAAACGGGCCTGAACGGCCTCTCCCTCTACCCGAGATGCAACGATAACGTTTACTCTACTCTCCATCAAACCTACGTGAGATATTGGGCAAGAGATGTAAACCAGCTTCTGATTCGTCCAATCCACTTCAGACCCCAGCCTGGAGCGCTGTCAATTCTGCTCCCTCTCACTGACCTCAAAAACAAACGCCTTCCTCTGCCACTCTCCATGAAGGTTGGCTACTCCTGCTGTGACCATCACTCGAAGTTTCAACCCCATATGAAAACTCTAGGTCTAGGCAATTTGAAACATTTCACTTTAAAACACCAATTGCTGTTTAGACCGGCGAATGAAGAAGAGGGCATAACAGGAAGAATAAGAACATAAGAAATAGGAGCTGGAGTCGGTCATTCGGCCCCTCGAGCCTGCTCCACTATCCAATGAGATCATGGCTGATCTTCTACCTCAACTCCACTTTCCCGCCCCATCTCCATATCCCTTGATTCCCTTAATCTCTAAAAACCTATCGATCTAGGTCTTGAATATACTCAACGACTGAGCCTCCACAGCCCTCTGGGGTAGAGAATTCCAAAGATTCACCACCCTCTTGAGTGAAAAAATTTCTCCTCATCTCAGTCCTACCTAAATGGCTGACCCTTTTTTTTTGAATGAAGGAGAGGCACTTACAACTGGGCATTTAAGTGCATCAGTAGTGCCCAGTTTTGATGGCTCTCAAACAATCATGTGGCACAGGGAAAGGCCCTGATATATTGCCAAAAAAATAACCCCAATGGCCTTGTGCTGTTCTGAACCAACTGCAAGACGGAACACTAGTCACAGCCACACATAACGCACAGCAAGCAACCAAGAGTTTACGCAAAGTCCAAAGTTGCAGCACCCCGTCAATACTTACGTAAGAAATAGGAGCAGGAGTCAGCTATTCGGCCCCTCGAGCCTGCTCCGCCATTCAATAAGATCATGGCTGATCTGATCTTGGCCTCAACTCCACTTCCCCGCCCACTCCCCATAACCCTCGACTCCCCCATCGCTCAAAGATCTGTCTATCGCCGCCTTACATATACTCAGCGATCCAGTCTCCACAGCTCTCTGGGGCAGGGAATTCTAAAGATTCACCACCCTGAGAGAAGAAATTCCTCTTCATTTCTGTTTTAAATGGGCGACACCTTATTCTGAAACTATGCCCCCCAGTTCTAGATTCCCCCACAAGGGGAATCATCCTCTCTGCATCTACCCTGTCAAGGCCCCTCAGAATCTTACACGTCTCAATATCATCCCTCATTCTTCTAAACTTCAATGAGTATAGGCTCATCCTACTCAACTTTTCTTCATAAGACAACCCCTTCATCTCAGGAATCAACCAATACTTGGTTTCACCTTGTGCGAAACATTGGCCCGAAAATGCTCAAACGTCTGATGATTTTATACCTTCTTTTCCCCTTCACTGCTGCCGTATGGAATCACATTGGAAATGATGAGAAAGATATTTGAAAAGTGATAGGAATGGAATATTTAGATCTGTGAACATAGAAACATAGAAAATAGGTGCAGGAGTAGGCCATTCAGCCCTTCTAGCCTGAACCGCCATTCAATGAGTTCATGGCTGAACATGCAACTTCAGTACCCCATTCCTGCTTTCTCGCCATACCCCTTGATCCCCCGAGTAGTAAGGACTACATCTAACTCCTTTTTGAATATATTTAGTGAATTGGCCTCAACAACTTTCTGTGGTAGAGAATTCCACAGGTTCACCACTCTCTGGGTGAAGAAATTCCTCCTCATCTCGGTCCTAAATGGCTTCCCCCTTATCCTTAGACTGTGTCCCCTGGTTCTGGATTTCCCCAACATTGGGAACATTCTTCCTGCATCTAACCTGTCTTACCCCGTCAGAATTTTAAACGTTTCTATGAGGTCCCCTCTCATTCTTCTGAACTCCAGTGAATGCAAGCCCAGTTGATCCAGTCTTTCTTGATATGTCAGTCCCGCCATCCCGGGAATCAGTCTGGTGAACCTTTGCTGCACTCCCTCAATAGCAAGAATGTCCTTCCTCAGGTTAGGAGACCAAAACTGTACACAATACTCCAGGTATGGCCTCACCAAGGCCCTGTACAACTGTAGCAACACCTCCCTGCCCCTGTACTCAAATCCCCACGCTATGAAGGCCAACATGCCATTTGCTTTCTTAACCGCCTGCTGTACCTGCATGCCAACCTTCAATGACTGATGTACCATGACACCCAGGTCTCTTTGCACCTCCCCTTTTCCTAATCTGTCACCATTCAGATAATAGTCTGTCTCTCTGTTTTTACCACCAAAGTGAATAACCTCACATTTATCCACATTATACTTCATCTGCCATGCATTTGCCCACTCACCTAACCTATCCAAGTCGCTCTGCAGCCTCATAGCATCCTCCTCGCAGCTCACACTGCCATCCAACTTAGTGTCATCCGCAAATTTGGAGATACTACATTTAATCCCCTCGTCTAAATCATTAATGTACAGTGTAAACAGCTGGGGCCCCAGCACAGAACCTTGCGGTACCCCACTAGTCACTGCCTGCCATTCTGAAAAGTCCCCATTTACTCCTACTCTTTGCTTCCTGTCTGACAACCAGTTCTCAATCCATGTCAGCACACTACCCCCAATCCCATATGCTTTAACTTTGCACATTAATCTCTTGTGTGGGACCTTGTCGAAAGCCTTCTGAAAGTCCAAATATACCACATCAACTGGTTCTCCCTTGTCCACTCTACTGGAAACATCCTCAAAAAATTCCAGAAGATTTGTCAAACATGATTTCTCTTTCACAAATCCATGCTGACTTGGACCTATCATATCACCTCTTTCCAAATGCACTGCTATGACATCCTTAATAATTGATTCCATCATTTTACCCACTACCGATGTCAGGCTGACCAGTTTATAATTCCCGGTTTTCTCTCTCCCTCCTTTTTTAAAAAGTGGGGTTACATTGGCTACCCTCCACTCCATAGGAACTGATCCAGAGTCAATGGAATGTTGGAAAATGACTGTCAACAGCACAGTAATCAGAAGAATCTTGTTTTTGTGCTTTATGGTTTGTCTGTGGTGAAGGGTTTTCTATCTGTGTCGAGACTGTTGAGGGGAAATCAATTGTCAGCTTTGATAAAAGTCTAACAGAGCATTGAAGAGTTATTGAGGTGACACGTTAGAGTTAGTGCCAGACAGGCAGAGATACAGATGGATGTGAGAAAATTAGACAGTTCCCAGCGTACATAATTTCAAAAGAGAGTTGAGATAGTGACTTATCTGGAGAGTTGTGTTGTATCAGGACTGATAACCATTTAATTTGACAGACGGAGAGAACTAAAATCACGATGGGTAAAACCCCAAATCACACGTTGGCCTTTATTGCAAGGGGTTTGGCGTAGAAGAGCAAGGAAATCTTGCTATTGCAGCAAGACCTGGAGTACTACGCTCAGTTTTGGTCTCCTTATCTAAGGATCATCATCATCATAGGCAGTCCCTCGAAATCGAGAAAGACTTGCTTCCACTCTAAAAGTGAGTTCTCAGGTGACTGAACAGTCCAGTATGGGAGTCACAGTCTCTGTCACAGGTGAGACAGACAGTGGTTGGAGGAAAGGATATATTTGCCTTAGAGACGGTACAACATAGGTTCATTAGATTGATTCCTGGGAATCAGAAGTGTGTCCTGTGAGGAGAGATTGAGTAGATTGGGTCTATATTCTCGCATTTAAAAGAGAGGAGATCTCATTGAAACATATACAGGATTGACAGGGTAGACGCTGAGAAGTTGTTTCCCCTAGCTGGACAGACTAGAACTAGGGAACATAGTCCAGGATAAAGGGTCAGGCATTCAAGACTGAGATGAGGAAAAATTTCTTCATTCAGAGGATTGTGAATCTTTGGAATTTTCTACCCAAAAGGGCTGTGGATGCTGAGTCTCTGAGTATATTCAAGGCCGAGATCGATAGATTTTGAGAGTCTAGGGGAATCAAGGGATATGGATATGGGTGGGAAAGTGGATTTGAGCTTGAGATCAGCCATGATCTTATCGAATGGCGAATCAGGCTCGAGGGGCCGTATGGCCTACTCTTGATGCTAATTCTTATGTCCTTATCGTCCAATATACCCAACACACCAACTCAATAATAACTTTCACAAATCCCACACCAACCCCAATAAACCCCTTCACACACCCCACACACCAATCCAATAAACCCCTTTACACACCCCACACATACCCCAATAAAACCCCTTCACACACCCCACACATACCCCAATAAACGCTTCACACACCCCACACACCAACCCAATAAACCCCTTCACACACCCCACACATACCCCAATAAACCCCTTCACACACTACACACATACCCCAATAAACCCCACACATACCCCAATAAACCCCACACATACCCCACACATACCCCAATAAACCCCTTCACACACCCCACACATACCCCAATAAACCCCACACATACCCCACACATACCCCAATAAACCCCTTCACACACCCCACACATACCCCAATAAACCCCTTCACACACCCCACACTCCACCCCAATAAACCCCTTCACACACCCCACACTCCACCCCAATAAACTCCACACATACCCCACACATACCCCAATAAACCCCTTCACACACTCCACACATACCTCAATAAACCTCTTCACACACCCCGCACACCAACCCAATAAAACCCCTTCACACACTCCACACATACCCCAATAAACCCTGTCACACACCAACCCAATAAACCCCTTCACACACCCCACACACCAACCCAATAAAACCCCTTCACACACCCCACACATACCCCAATAAAACCCCTCACGCACCTCACACACCAACCCAATAAACCCCTTCACACACCCCAACTCCAACCCAATGAACCCCTTCACATACCCCAACTCCAACCCAATAAACCCCTTCACACACCCCAACTCCAACCCAATGAACCCCTTCACATACCCCACACATACCCCAATAAACCCCTTCACAGACAGTTGCTACCGTCCAGATTCAGACAGGTGGACAATGCACTGGAGGGCTGACGGTATCTGTGGAACTGCCTCCAGCAGAGGAAGAGAATAAACTTGGGATCAAATACATAGATGATTTATTGTTCGGCAGAAAAATTGTGAAGTGTGGATAATGTGCATTGAATATAAAAGCTGGGTAACTGCTGTAAATCATAAGTGGTCGAAGAGATACACTAACAGTATGCAGTCATCTGGGAATTTGCATTTCACTGTGTGTATATAAATCCTTCGGGAGGTCGTTGATTTCTGCTGAGGGCTGCACAATGTAAGCTACACATTGAAATAATACTTATGGACCAGACTGGATGTGGTAAACCAATGATGGCAGCATGACTGCAGGGATCGCCACTGGTCGCTGTGCTGCTCTTTAACAACAACAACTTGTATTTATATAGCGCCGTTAACATAGTAACATGTCCCATGCACTGCACAGGAGTGTTTTGAGACAAAATATTTGACATCGGGACACATAAGAATAAATTAGCACAGGTGACCAAAAGCTTGGTCAAAGAGGTAGGTTTTAAGGAGCGTCTTAAAGGAGGAAAGAGAGGTAGAGAGGTTTAGACAGGGAATTCCAGAGCTTAGGGTCTAGGCCACAGAAGGCACGGCCACCAATGGTTGAGCGATTACAATCAGGGACGCTCAAGAGGGCAGAATTAGAGGAGCGCAGACATCTCGGGGGGTGGGGCTGAAGGAGATTACAGAGATAGGGAGGGGCGAGGGCCATGGAGGGATTTGAAAGCAAGGATGAGAATTTTGAAATTGAGGTGTTGCTTAACCGGGAGCCAATGTAGGTCAGTGAGCACAGGGGGTGATGGGTGAAGGGGACTTGGTGCGAGTTAGGACACGGGCAGCGAGCACAGGGGGTGATGGGTGAGCAGGATTTGGTGCGAGTTAGGACAAGGGCAGCCAAGTTTTGGGTGACTTCAGGTTTATGTGGGGTAGAATGTGGGAGGCCAGCCAGGAGTGGGTCTCCTAACAGAATTGGCAAGAAATTAACTAAGAAGCTATCCTGTAATTGTAAAACGAGGTTCCAATTGACCACAACTGTCTGAGAAACTATGAAAAGCAACTGGGTTGCGTTTTTAAGATGACAAATGTATCAATGAATGTGTTGTTATTAGTCTAGGTAAGGGTCGCTGGAAGGTACAGATTGCGTCAGTCCAGGGACTGACTGTAAGGTCTCAGGTCCCTGATACAACGGATGACCAGAACGCCAAATAGAAAATAGCCAGCAGCCAGCCGGCAGCTGACAGGCAAATGGTTTCAGTGATCTCAAGCCCCTTCTGCTTTCAGATGCTGAAGAGCTAGTATTTAGTGTTTTTATTTACTGTTCTTTTGTCAGATTTCCCCTCATCTCATCTCCAACACACTTTTCTGGCATGTAGTCACTGTTGTTCCCAGCTTTCAACAGTGACTGCACTTCAAAAAATACTTCATTGGCTGTAACGCTCTTTGGGATATCCTGAGGTTATAAATACTCTATAATCGCTCAACCATTGGCCTTGCCTTCTGTTGCCTAGGCCCTAAGCTCTGGAATTCCCTGCCTAAACCTCTCTACCTCTCAATCCTCCTTCAAGATGCTCCTTAAAACCTACCCCCTTGGCCAAGCTTTTGGTCACCTGCCTTAATTTCTCTTTTCAACTTAAATTTAGATTTGGCTTTTAGTGCTCAGTTTCCCAGATGTTGACAAAGAAGCCACATAACAAAGAGGCCATCTCTTGGAGTTCTTTATTCTTTATAAATCACGGGTTAAACCCTCCAGCGAAGGGCAGATGTTCCAGCAGACTGCTCTTGGCGAGTTCAAAGACCATTACATGATTAGGATCTCATGGGAGCATTTCAGGATTCTAAGTTCCAATTTAAAATAACATTCTTCGTGTGAATGCAAAGTGGCAAGGACAAAGTGAAGAGGTGCAGATGTACTTGCAGGAGGTGAAACAAAGAATTGAAACAAATAGGGATTGTTTCTGCAGAGGCTTTTGTAATTTTATAAAGAGAGAGATGTGTGAGTGTGTGAGTGCATGTGTGAGTGTGAGCATGAGTGTGAGTGAGTGTGTGTGTGAGTGCGTGTATGAGTGCACACGCACTCGCACACACACTCACAAGCACTCACGTGCACTCACGCGCACACATACACACACGCACTCACTCACTCACACACACAGGATGCTAGACCGGTCCATCACAAGGCCAGAGCTGTACCCTATGTGATGAGGGAAAAGATTGAACACGAACTAGACAGGCTTCTGCAGGAAAGCATTATATCACCTGTGGAATTTAGCGACTGGGCAAGTCTCATCGTCCCAGTCATGAAGCCTGATGGATCCGTACGAATCTGTGGGGACTACAAATCTACCATAAACAGAGTCTCCCTACAGGACCAGTACCCGCTGCCCAGAGCGGAGGACTTATTTGCCACACTGGCTGGAGGTTAACTTTTCTCAAAATTAGACCTCACATCTGCGTATATGACGCAAGAATTGACCGAGGAATCCAAGCTACTCACCACCATTAACACACATCGAGGCCTTTTCATGTACAATCGATGCTCATTCAGCATCAGGTCGGCAGCTGCCATATTCCAGCGCAACATGGAGAGTCTGCTCAAGTCCATCCTGGAGACGGTTGTATTTCAAGACGACATACTTATCACGGGCAGGGACACCGACTCCCATCTCCGTAATTTGGAGGAAGTACTAAAGTGGTTGGATCGGGTAGGCCTACGAGTCAAGAAATCCAAGTGCCTGTTTCTCGCACCCGAGATTGAATTTTTGGGCAGAAGGATTGCCGCTGATGGAATCCGCCCAACAGAGTCCAAAACAGAAGCAATTCGCCTGGCACCCAGGCCCCGGTATGTCTCAGAACTGCGTGCCTTTCTCGGGCTACTCAATTACTTTGGGAACTTTATGCAGAACTTAAGCACACTGCTGGAGCCTCTCCACGTGCTATTCAGGAAGGGGTGCGATTGGTTTTGGGGGGACGCCCAGGAACGCGCCTTCAATAAGGCACACAACTTTTTGTGTTCCAACAGTGTTTTGACTTTCTTTGATCCAGGTAAAAAGCTAGTTGTCACATGCGATGCATCAGCGTATGGGGTCGGGTGCGTTTTGCAACATGTCAATAGTGCGGGCAAATTACAACCCATAGCTTATGCCTCCAGGTCACATTCACGGGCGGAGCGCGTATACGGAATGGTAGAGAAGGAGGCGCTTGCGTGCGTGTACGGTGTCAAAAAGATGCACCAATACCTTTTCGGGGCCAAGTTCGCGTTAGAAACCGGCCACAAGCCCCTCACGTCCCTCCTATCCAAGAGCAAGGCAATAAACGGCAACACCTCGGCGTGAATTCAACGGTGGGCACTCATGCTGGCGTCCTACGACTATACCATAAGGCACAGACCAGGCACAGACAACTGTGCTGACGCGCTCAGCAGGCTACCCCTGGTGACCACGGAAGGGTCTGACGAACAGGACTGTGAGATAGTCATGGCAATCAATGCCTTTGAGTCCACAGGTTCGCCCATGACGGCTCGCCAAATCAGAGTCTGGACGGCCAGCGACCCCACGTTATCCTTAGTAAAAAGATGTGTCCTAACCGCTGACTGGGCAGATGCTCGCGATGCCTGCCCCGAGGAATTAAAACCCTTTCACAGGCGCATGCATGAGCTATCACTACAAGCAGACTGCCTGATGTGGGGCAGCCGAGTAGTCATGCCTCTGCGAGGCAGAGAGGCATTTGTCCGGGAGCTCCACCGCGAGCACCCGGGGATCGTTCTCATGAAGGCCATAGCCAGATCCCATGTCTGGTGGCCTGGTATTGACGCAGACTTGGAGCTCTGCGTCCGAAGGTGCACCATTTGTGCCCAACTCAGCAATGCCCCCAGGGAGGCTCCACTGAGCTCCTGGCCTACCAAACCGTGGTTGCGGGTGCACGTAGACTATGCGGGCCCATTCATGGGCAAAATGTTCCTCGTAGTTGCAGATGCATTTTCAAAGTGGATCGAATGCACCATTTTAAACTCGAGCACAACCTTCACCACTGTGGATAGCCTCGCAACCATGTTTGCAACGCACGGAATCACTGACATATTGGTCAGTGACAATGGTCCGTGCTTCACCAGCGCAGAATTCCAAGACTTTATAATTAACCACAGCATAAATCACGTCAAGACGGCACCGTTCAAGCCGGCCTCCAACGGCCAGGTGGAGAGAGCAGTGCAAATCATTAAACAAGGCATGCTTAAAATCCAAGGTCCCACGCTGCAGGGTCGCCTGTCGCGACTGCTCTGGCATACAGATCTCGTCCGCACTCACTGACTGGGATCCCCCCCGCGCAACTGTTGATGAAAAGAACTTTAAAAACAAGACTCTCATTAATCCTCCCAGACATGCACGAAATCGTTGAGGCAAAGCGCCGTAAGCTGACTGAGTACCATGACAGAAATTCGAGGGGGAGATGGAATGAGATAGAGGACAAAGTGTTTGTGCTAAACTATGGCAGGGGTCCCAAATGGCTTGCAGGGACAGTAACGGGCAAGGAAGAAAACAGGCTACTGGTAGTACAAATGGACAATGGCAAAACCTGCCGGAGGCATGTCGACCAAGTCAAAAGCAGATTTACCAACAACACTGCGGAACCAGAGGAAGACTACAATGTGGAACTCGAACACACCTGGTGGACAGACAGAGGGAACAACCTGAGGAAAGGACAATCCCAACAGACAGCCCAGGCAAGACACCAACAATCACACCAATCAAAACAGACAGCCCAGGCGAGATACCAGCAACCACACCCAAAGAAAAACAGACACCAAGGCAAACAACTGAACCACAACTCAGACGCTCCACGCGAGAGCGTAGACCACCTGAGAGACTGAACCTATAAAGACAATAAGACCTTGGGGGAGGGTGGTGTCATGTATCTTACATTATTATATATAACTGGATCCTAACATGCTATACATTACTGTAATAAGATATGACCTGTAATCACCAGCATACCTTACCACCAGGGGTGCACTTGCAAGAGACAGGTATATAAGGAGAGGTCTCAGGCAAGTGCAGCATTCCAGAGCTGTGAAATAAAGGTGCAGGTCCAGAGTGACCTTGACTTCACTACATGCCTCGTGTGAATCTGTACTGAGGGGACAGGACTTTACAAAAACCTTTCATAATTTTAAAGACCTCTATTAAGTCACCCCCTCAGCCTTCTTTTTCCAAGAGAAAAGAGGCCCAGTCTGTGGAGTGGAGGAGAAGCTGGTAGCGGCTTTCTTGTGTGTCTTAATTATTTTAATTGGAACTATGAGTATTGCTGATACCTCTGTGGGCTGGTTGGGAGGGGTTACTAGGCCTGATTGGAGGAGGAAGCTAATCTAACATAAGGTGACACGTTAACTGATCGAGATTGCTTTCCGGGTTATGCCACTACAATGGATGTTAAATTTTCCTCAGGGTTGGGGAGAGTAACTCAGATGACGTCAACAGCGTTCACGGCTTAAATAAAAGTAGTTAAAGAAAGAGCTCAGTTGATGAAGGCAATGCCATCTGGACCGGAAGGTCCTCGGTTCGATTCCACGCTGTTATGTATGCATGTCAATGATGTACTGTAACACTAGACTTGAATGTACCTTCACCCTGTATATACCATACCTGTACACCAGAGGGTGCTGCTGCCGGAGACCTAAGGGTCACCTGTACACTGCAGATAACCCAGTATAAAAGAGAGCTCACCTCTTGGTATCCTCACTCTAGGTGCTGCAATAAAGGACTATATCTGAACAGTTCAAGTGCCATACCCCTACCTCGTTGAGTCATTAAGAGAGTGTTTGCATATACAATACACGCTGTGCTCAGTTAGTTATTCTCACAGTGAGGGACAGAAAAATGGCCCCAAAAAATAGAGGGACGCCAAACATCAGAATCTCTTTAAAAATAAAACAGTTACGAATATTTCCTTTTATTTTCACCAGGGGTGCAGTCGTAACTAAACAATTGGTCTCAGGGACCCTGGGTTGGGGAGGTGAAAATCAGCCCCGGTTCGTGCTCCTGATCGCGATCCAATAACCACTGCGGGAACATATACGCGTCTGGGTATTGGGCGGAGACTGGGTGGGTCTTGGTATCATCCCTTCCCCCCCGCAACCCAATCCCCCACCTCACATCAAATCAACCGCTGACACACACTGCATGGGCTCAGCCATGAAGAATGGTCACCTGAGTGAGGTAATGAAGGAATCCTGCTCCCTGCTGATTCCCAACAACAGTCAACACCCTCGGAGAAGGAGAGGCTGAAATTGGTGAAAATATATATATATTTTTTTTTAAACAGTTTTAAAGAGATTCTGATGTTTCGAGTCTGACTAGTTTTGGCCACTTCTCCGTTCTCACTCTCTGACAAGATTAACATCTTGCGGAGATAGAGTTCGACTGGCACCGTGTCCTGTGCTACCTCACGTAAATAGCCGTTGCTCATAATCAACCTCTGCAAGTGTCTGTGGATATTTCTCCAAGGGGACATCACAACTGATCTTGATCATGTTCCCATGCAACATCCACAAGGCACGATTCGATCAGATAATCTCAGGCAGCAAACAGGAACGGGAACATAAGCTGATGTTCTCCACTCTAACAGAGGCCAGCTGTGGCACTCTGACCACCTGAGATCAGCTAACTTAGCAAAAGTCATAGAATGATAGAATTGTACAGCACAGAAGGAGGCCATTCGGCCCATCGAGTCTGCACTGGCTTTTTCAAAGAGTGTTCCAGTTCCCCGGCTCTTCCCCCAAATCCCTTTTGTTCTCCTTCAAATATTTACCCAATTCCCCTTTGAAGGCTACTATTGAATCTGTATCCACCACCCTATCAGGCAGCTCGTACCAAATCCTAATCACGCGTTGCGTAAAAAAGTTTTTCTTCCTGTTTTCTCTGGTTCTTTTGCCATCACCTTAAATGTGGACCCTCTGGTTACCGACCCGTCAGCCACTGGAAACAGTTTCTGTTCATTTATTCGATCTAAACCCTTCGTTTTAAACACTTCTATCAAATCTCCTCTTAGCCTTCTCTGCTCTGAGGCGAACATTCCCAGCTTCTCCAGTCGATCCATGTAACTGAAGTCCCTCATCCTTGGAACAATTCCAGTAAATCCCTTCTGTACCCTCTTCAAGGCCTGGACATCCTTACTAAAGTGTGGCGCCCAGAATAGGACACAATACTCTAACTGGGACCAAACTTGTGCTCTACTTCAGAGACGCTTTCATTAGAGAACAAATAAAAATGCTGGAATAATGAGCATCGAATTTAAGCTACTGAGGTAACAAATTTGTATTCACAAATATGTGGACACAGAATTCCAAGTATAATCCCAAAAAGAACAGAATGTGATGACCAGGAGTGAGTTTAAAACATACGAGGCTCAGACAACTGCACAGACATTGTTGGGAGGAGGTCGGGAACAAAACTAATACAACACAAAAGGAAGTGGTCATTAAAGCTTAATATCTGTGTTGAGGTCCGGGAAGGAGTGGTGGAAATTCATTCTTGAGGAGTGGGAGAGCTACACCAGCAGTCAATTACATTTCAAACAAAACACGTCATCCGTTTATTCATTCTCATCTCTGGGGCTTTCAAACGGCAGTAGTTAGATATGCACAGAACCCAAAAAAATAATAACTTAACAGAACGTTAAGCAACATTAAGTAGTGCGAATCTGTGTAACTTTGATTAGTAAATGAAAGAACCTCTGAAGTAATCTGGTCATTGGATGAGTTCGCAGGAGAGGTAATTGATAATTAGGAAAAAATATTCAACATAAGTCAACTCCATTGTGAAGAATGTAAAATCTAATCTTACAAAAAAATCTGGAATCACATGGAAACATCTTTTAGAGAAACGACAGTAAACATTTTCTCAAACGCTTGGGTGTCTAAGTTTATAAATCGGAACAGAAACATCTGCGTGGTCAGGCGTTAAGCTCCTATATATACCTCTTCCCCTGTATATACCTCTTCCACTGGTGGAGAAGAAAAGGCTCAAGTGTGGAGTACAATGGAATGAATAATACAGTGAAGGCCAACCAGCACTTTTGTCATCACTTTGATTTCTTTTGGTTCCCCCAAGTGCCGAGCACCATTCCCCAGGACACTGCAGTACCAGGTAGGAGGTGAATGAGAGGAATGTAGCTGTGTAATATCTACTAATGCCTTCTATGCATCTCCCCCAACACTCTCCCCACCCCGTCTCTTTAACGCCTGGCTGAGATTGGGAGCTTGTCACATGGGGGGATCTTGTGTCTGGTCATTCAGTGGCCAACCATGCTGGTACACCAGTCTGGTGATCTGTCACGCCCCCTGCAGAACCTCCACTTTTCAAGAGTTTCTCTAATTGCTGTAGTGAATCGGGAGAGAACCAATTTGAAATATCAATACAGACCAGATAGGTTGGCTTGAAAAGATCAACTCCGATCATTTTATTGTTGGACTTGTTTTGGAGGTTCACTGCCTTCCATAACTAGATGGTAGGAAGCTGAAGGCCAGGAGTTCTGGGACCCTGTAGTCGCCTGCAGGGACTCGCCTCGAGGGAGAGGTCGAGAGCTGCTGGCTCTATCACAGGGTTGGCACCAACAGCCTTTCCCGCTAACTCCAGGGTCCCAATGGTTTGGAAAGCTCTACACAAGCTTCGATTTCCACAGCTCTAGGAAAGAGGAAGTGCCTTTTGGATAAATGGGGACTTAAGACCAGTGAGCCCCTTCTGCACCACCAGGGGTTTCGACATATACCACCACCGGACAGCCAGACACCTGATGCATACCCACAAATAGCCTGGCAGGATTAAGCCATATACCCACCACCGGACTTGAGGCATAGCCACAAATAGCATGGCAAGATTCAGACGTGTACCCACCACCAGACTGCCAGACATCTGATGCATACCTGCCCTGCCAAGATTCAGATATGTACCCACCACCAGGCACCTAATGCGTACCCACCAATGGCCTGGCAAGATTGAGATACATAACTGGACTGGCAGAGTTCAGCATTGATTGCAAAAGCACATCCAACACAAGATTCCGACACACAAATGCCTTGCCCCAAAGAGCTTGGGAGCAATTTGGATTATTATCTGCAACGAGACTGACGGGGATCGGGCCTCTCCTTCCCTTTCCTTTCCCCAGACAGCCGACGCGTTTCAGATACAAATCCACCACCACCAGAAGGAGAGGGGAAACAGACCCTTTGTCATAAACACCCACGACTGCAATTCAAAATAAAGGTAATATAAATATCCTTACCTGATCGGGATGGAGAAAAGCATTCGGTATAATACCGACTGCCACAGGTGAACATTTATCTCAAATGTGTAACATTAAACCCCCCTCCCCCCGCCCGCCCCTCTTAAAAGACCATTTCAATCTTTATTTTGTGTATAACTATACGAAGGAGGCCAATTTGGAAAATTAAATAAATCTGGAATGAAAAGCTAGCATCATTAATGGTGACTGTAAAACTACCGAAATGTCGTAAAAACCCATCCATCCGTTCAGTAACGGCCTGCAGGGAAGGAAATCTGCCGCCCTTACCTGGTCTGGCCTATAGGTGACTCCAGACCCACAGCAATGTGGTTGGCAATTAACTGCCCTCTGAAATGGCCTAACAAGCCTCACCACCACCTTCTCAAGGGGCAATTAGGGATGGGCAATAAATGCTGGCCTTGCCGGCGACGCCCACATCCCGTGAACAAATATCTTTTTTTTGGGGGACAGTGGGCTTGAAATTCGGCACCGCCCACTTTGAGGCGATGATGCCGTCAGGGCGCTACCTTTAGCGCCGGGTGATGCCTACCGCCTCAAAGTGGGATATTCGGTGTTATCGCCCCCAAGAGGAGAGTGGAACGCTAAGGGAAATGTTGCACAATCCTCTTGAGGCGCTAAAGGCCCATCGTGTGGCGGTAGCGCGGTAACGCTTCTCGAGGATACCGGCATCCTAGCGCCTAAAGAGCAGGCGAGGTTGACCATGTGATACCTGCAGAACAACGGAAGAGAGGCGACCCACAGCCTTCCACAGGTAAGAGATGTAAGTAATTGTTAAAAACGTGACTCTCAACACTTACCCTCTTCATTGCCAGCGATATGGCCCCGGGATCCTCTGCGCATCGTCTGATTCCCCCGGTCGGGAGCAGCGCCCAGCGCTATGGCAGGCGAAAGCGGTCAATTTCGGAAATGCGTCGCAAAGGGGGCATTGTACACTCTAGGCGTCACCAGTGGGAGGCGCTAGAGTGCGCAGCGCTAAATGGCAGCACCGCCGCTAGACCACCAGTGAGGTTCGCGGCACGCGCTAGGGGCGGGAGGCCTCTCAGCGTCCCTCTCTGGCACTAATGGTGGAACTAAACAACCAAATTCCCCGCCCCCCCCAACCCCGCCACCCCCCAGGTTCTACACTTATGCTTGAGCGCAAGACATTCATTTAAAATATGTAGAACTGAAACGCCCCGAAATAATTGCTGGATAAAAGGAGCAATCTATTCCATTCTGTTAAAAAAAAGATTTGTTGAATTCAGCTTCGGGATCTTTTTGATGAGAATTTTACGATGTTTGAAACGAGAAACCTTATTTAGATCAGAAGTCTCTGTGCTCAGTAACATATTGTATGCAGGTGGCGAACCAGCCATTTATGATTATGGAGCGATTGCTTTTACAACCCGAAGTGCTAAGACTATTTAATCGTGCACCATGCACTTGTTATTTTTATAATCTCCCAGTGAAGCTGCTGCAGGATTTCCTCATTCTCCATTACTGGGGGCAGGGCTGCAGCTCGCTTGGCATCACTGAGACATGCCACCCTGTGCCCTTGATAATGCCAACCCGCAGGGAGCTCAGCTGGTCGTGGCTTGTTGCCACCACGCCTGTTGTCCGAGGAGCTGTGTGAGGTCTTGCGTCCTGCACCGGGCATCACATCACAGCAGCACATCTCTCAGGCTCCAAGTGGACAAGAGATCCGCTGATCACAAGCTTCTTTATTGGCCTCGACTGCGGCTTGGAGGGTGCGACAGGCATAAAATAATGATTCAACTCGTCCCCAATCCCAAAATCAAATTCAAAGGGAATGAGGGATAATAAGCCATTGGGCCCAATTGTATTTCTGATGTTAGCGAGTTTGACCCACTCTGCTTGCAGTGTTGCAGACCCAACACTGCTCCTCAGTCACCATCAGTCAGATATCCATGCAAGGCCATGGCAGAAGCCACTTTCTGACAGCACAGGGGTTGACAGTAGTTGGATTTACAGTGCCAAAAGTCAGCCTTTTAGAAAACTTTGAGCAAGCACGTTCTTCTTAGGAGGTGGGACATTGGTGGTGGAGAATATGATCCCAATTAATCCCAATCCCTTTGGGCATCCGTTCTCGAACAGTAATACTGAAAATAGGAGCCCACAGGGGTGAAATTGCCCCTTTTTTTAGACCCGTTAGCACCTCTAGGGGGCGCTAATCTCAACCGGTGATGACATCATCAGCGTGCGTGGCGACACCTCACCCCCCCATACGGCGATCCCTCACCCCCCACGCTGTGACCCCTCACCCCACACGCGGTGACCCCTCACCCCCCACGCGGTGACCCCTCACCCCCCACGTGGCGACCCCTCACCCCCCACGCGGCGACACCTCACCCCCCCATACGGCGACCCCTCAGCCCCCACGTGGCGACCTCTCACCCCCCACACGGCGACCCCTCACCCCCCACGCGCCGACCTCTCACCCCCCCCCCCCCCCACGGGGGAAATAACCCTGCAGGCGGCGAGGCTGGCGGACATCTGCTCTCGGGGCGGTGTTTAAAGGGGAGGGAGCCAGCACCCCGGGTCGCTGCCAGTTTTTGTCGTCCGACTCGCGGGACCGAGCGCGGTCCGGGCCACCATCGTGCAGCACGGCGCTCCGTCTTGGTTGCAGGGCCGCTGGCCCGGTCGCACGCTGCCCCGGTGACCCAGCGGAGGCCGTCAGAGGCCTTGCAGAGTGCGCAGCGGCCCTCCGCTTTAAGCGAAGGGGTGGGGCATTGAAACGCATCAGCGCTACGTGCAGCATTCGCGTAGCGCCTGACTCCCCGCCCCAGTAGCATGCCGGGAACTGCCCCCAAGGGAAGTGGAGCACAGGAGATTGTGCTCCCCTGAGGGGCGGTAAGAGGCAATTTTGCGGCAACGGCGGGACTTCCACGCCAGGCGCTAAACGTCCCGGCCTCAGAGGGTTAGCGCCTCTAATCAAGAGGCAGGGCAATTTTGTCCCCCCCCATATCTGTACACTGTCTGAGGCGGCGATAGGAAGCAGAGGGAATCGTCCGGGTGTTAGATTCATACTCATTTTGCCGTGGATAGGCATCAACGTCTCCTGGTCTTTGGAGGGGGAGGGAAACAAAAACACAACCAATGCCTGACAAACTTAGGGCAGGCATACATAGGCCCTGGCAATATGGTGAATATGTAGCAGATATCTGGCAGTCCATTTATTTACTGGGGCCCAATGTTCCCTTTAAATTGCCTCTGTTGTGAGTGGCCTGCCTATTTCAATGCGTGGTCTCTTTAAATCTCTGCGCATGCGTGATATTTACAATAGGAAAGCATGTGAGCGGCTTGCGCAGGACCTTGCCGATTATTGCGTGGCCACACACAAGCGCAGCTTAGAGGGAACATTGGTGGGTCGGGGTTTGAGAGGCAACTATGTAAAATTTAACTGACCCGAGTTACCATAGTGCTTCAATTTGACAAACACTTCAACCGGTTACGTCTCGAGATGCAAAAAAACAGATTCAACCACTCAGTGGATTACCTGGCTGAGTGATAACGTTATTGGAAACAGGCAAGTCAAACACAAGTAGTATTTACGTTAAAAAGAAAAGAAATAAACAGCATAACAGAAAGCCCAAACACATAACACAAATGGAATAAACCAGGGTTACAGGGACTCAACGTACAAACACAGCCATGCAACAGAAACTCCAAGGGGGATACACGTAAAAAACAGCTCCAGCATCAGCACCAGACACAGCCATGCCTCCATCTACTGCTCTAATCCTCGTATGGCTGCGCTAGCGCGTCCAAAAGCATCATCGCCTTCACAGGAAGTGCTGTTGGCTGCCTTCTTACAGAACGCAGCGATTTCAGGAGTTTACAAAGACAGTCGAAGAGCAGACCTTGGGATATTATGCTCCTTTACAGTGTCAGCCAGTGGCTAGCACACTCGTCTCTGAGTCAGAAGGTTGTGGGCTCAAGTCCCACTTCAGGAGCTCCAGCATGAAAAATCTAGGCTGACACTCCCAGTGCAGGGCTGAAGGAGCGCTGCACTGTCGGAGGTGCCGTCTTTCGGGTGAAACGTTAAACCGAGGCCCTGTCTGCTCTCGCAGGTGGATGTAAAAGATCCCATGGAACTATTTCGAAGAAGAGCAGGGGAGTTATCCCCGGTGTCCTGGCCAATATTTATCCCTCAATCAATGTAACAAAAACAGATTATCTGGTCATTATCACATTGCTGTTTGTGGGAGCTTGCTGTGCACAGATTGGCTGCCGCGTTTCCCACGTTACAACAATGACCACACTCCAAAAGTGCTTCATTGGCTGTAAAGCGCTTTGAAACGTCCGATGGTCGTGAAAGGCGCTATATAAATGCAAGTCTTTCTTTCTTTCTTTTGTCAGCCTGCACTATTGACTGACTGCCCGACTGCACTGGATTCATGCTAATTCAATTCCATAATCTGCTGGCTTTTTCCTTCCTAATCCTCGTCACTGAGTGCTGATGAATGATGACAGCTCTCAAACTGCAAGCTATCTTAATTGGTGTTCCGATGTTCTGTTGCTGTGCAGAATGAGTGTTTGTGTCGAGTGCTATGTTGATACATTAACGTTGGAAAGTTGGAAAATAAGTTGTTTTATAAAATGTCACTTTGCATCAACTTGCTCTTTATTGAAAAGGAAAGTTGCGATTGTACGACAGACAAGAACTGTAGCCAGCTATCATGGCTGAGGCCAGAAGCCACAATTGGCAGCTGTGGGGAAGACATTGCATGGCTGGAAATTACTACCACATGGCCTTATCTCCTGGGCAGGGAGTCTGAGCGTTCTGACAGCCCATTCTCTCAACACTAGGCTCCAAATGAAACCCCAAATATTGGCCAAACACAACATATCATCAATCTTCTTCTGCTAATAGGGAAATGAGGCTGAAAACAAAGGATGCTGACTCTCACATAGTGTTTCCCAGCTATACAAGCACTGATGCACGTCTCAGTGACTTGAGGTCTTAAAAACATGAACTCCAATCGTAAATTAAGAACTGTTTCATGGAATTTTATCTCCACCGGGCAGTTCGTGTGCTGATGAAAGAGCCGAGTTTCAATTAGGGTGAGGTCGAAAATCCGAGGGAGGCCACAAAGACAAATGTTTAGCAGAAGCAACAAGCAATGGCTATCTACAAGCAGAATGCCTGCCCAGGCGAGCAAGCTGTCGACAGAGACTGTAAAGCAAGCCAAAAGCATTTAGGAGCTGAAGGGCTGGGACCGGAGACCTTCAGAGTTTTTTTGGGGGGGAGGGGGGGGGTGGTGGTGTGGGAAGAGAAGGGAGGGTCAGGGGGATTTGACTGGAGATCAGGGCCAAGCTTTATAGACCACACAGTATCACAGAACTGAACACTGGTGACAGACAAGACTCTGGCAAGTACTCATGGAGTGATTTCCATGGAAGAGTCACATGGATTTTTAATGAAACATGGAAAATACAAGCTGCGTGCAGGAAATACAGCAGATGAAAATATCAGAGCAATGGAAGGACTGACTACAAGGCCAGAATAAATATTTTTTAAACTAGGAGACCTTGAAATAAATCATTTTGGTTGACACGAGGTAAATATGAAAATTAAGACACTGATGTTGTGAGTTTTTTTTTGGTGAAAGCTAAAAACAAGGTAGCAGGAACAGTCTGGCTGCCCATGTTGTTTGCCCTCAGCCTTTTCCATGGGTTAAATAAAACCACAGGGTTCCTTGTTCGAGGCACTCCCTGACCAAAAATAAAAAAAAGAGTTAATAAACGTGAACGTGACATGTGCCCTCTTCTCCAACCACAGTGTGCCAATCCTAGCGACCACAGCACAAGCTAAACGATCGAATCTCGATGGGCGACTGGCCACCATGAAAGAGGAGGGAGCCCAGAGGTCACACAGAAGCACACCTTGTCCGGTTTAACTTACTTTCTGCCTCGAGTCGCATTAAAAGTCCCTCCGTATTTCTTCCGGTTAAGGATGAGAGCAGCAATTTCTGGTACGTAGCGAGCAAACATTGCCTACATGCATGAAACAGAAAAAGAAAATGGCATGCAGAGAGTGTTCTACTGCAACAGAGGCAGCAGAGCCTCATTGAATACTTACTTTCTTCCATTAACCGCACTATAGGTACCACCATATTTCTTGCGGTTTCCTATTAATTCTATGATTTCAGGGACGTAGCTTGCAAACATGGCCTAAGAAGAAGATAGAAGACAGAAGAGTAGACTAAAAAGAGAGGCCAAAGAGAGGGGGGAGGATGCTGTGTTCTAGGGTTCAGAAGATGTTCTTAAGATCTGAAACTGTAAAAGAATTAGATCTGTGAAGAAAATCTCAGCTGTGCTGAAACTAGAACTCACAAAGCAAAAAGGGCTCAGCTATTTTACGAAGGAAGAGTTGATTTTTTTTTTTTGGGGGGAGGGCCCGGAAAAAAAAAAGTCGAAAAAGAAATTGGAGCTCTTCGAGATTAGGCGACGAGAGCCTCTCACCGACTCGAGAGAGGTCTCCATAACAGTGCAGCAAAAGCAACTCGTGAACTACGTCCGCTAAAAGAACAAATGAGGCAGAGGGCTCAGGAGAGCTGGCGCCAGTTTAGTTTGTGAGTTTTAGGAAATTTATCAATGAAAATGATTGGACCCAAATCATAATGTTTTTTTTTGAAGAAAAACAAAAAAAAGGTAAAAACAAAACAGTCAGAGCTGATCACGTAACAGCCAAACAAGTTCAAAAAGTTCGCTTACAGGCTTCAACATTGAAGGAAATAAAATTGCAAAAGTAGTCAAGAGAAAATTTCTATCTGCCATGTTTCATGCAACAAACACTTGCCTGTGGCAGGCTGCAGCTCAGAGCTGTAGCTGGATGAATATTTTGGGATCCACCTAGATTCACTTGGGGATTCACAGTCACTATGGCGGCTCTATAACAAGCAAGCTCTCGCTTGCAAATTTCAAGTTCAAAATTTGAAGTTTCGGACGTCCATACCTCGAGCTGACAAGGGAGCTAAGCTGTACATGAAAGAGACTGCAAGATCTTCTTAACATACACTGAGTTCCAAACTTGGTGTGTTTGTTTCATCTCATGAACATGGTTAGCTAGAAATTATATTCTGAAATGAATTTCCAGCTCAGACGAATTCAACTGAAATCCAGTAGCAGTTACGATCGAAATAAAAATAGATTAAGATTCTGCTGAGTATCTTAATTGGGGAAAGAGCGGGGGAGGGGGTCTAACTGGATTGCTCTTCGAACGAGCCGGCGCAGATTCGATGGGCCAAATGGCCTCCTTCTGTGCTGTACTGTTCTATGATCTCTATTGGCTGCTGCAAAGTACAAATGGAGAGGGGAGATGGATTGGTCATTTATTTTAAATCCCTCTTTTGAAGCAACTGGTTGCTTGCTGAGTAGGCTGGTGACTACCCTGTATGTTCTCGGTTTTCCATATGTCTCCAGTACTTCAAAAGTACTTCGTTGGCTGTAAAGCGCTTTGAGACGTCTGGTGGTTGTGAAAGGCGCTATATAAAGGCAAGTCTCTTTCTTTCATGTGAGCCTTTAGAGTGAGTATTGGCAGTCTGTCCCACCATGGAGCGTTACAGCCAGTCCCCATTCTGTACTCATCTGTCCTTTTCATTGGGGTCACTGCATGTGGATCACTGGTAGAAACTCGAGCTGGTGACCCCTCTCCCTCGCCCAGAGGAATTGAGGCTAATTGGGGTACCATTGCCACAGTTCTGGATCCAATCAGCACCGACCAAACCCGAGACCAACTTGGCCTGCCTGGCTCAGACCCACCTGAAGGGTCATTTCACTATCTGAGCCATCGAATGGTGTGGGAGGAGGTCGAAGTATTTATCAGCGCTGGCTGTGGGATAAACCATAATTATGGATTTGAATTTTCTCTTTTGGCCTCGAACAGCAAGGCGAGGACATCAAGTCAATCATGATTTTAGGCCCATTTTGACAGAGAAGTATTTGGACACCGTGTCCTTTTAAGCATTTTTATTGAAGAGTCCAATTAAAAGTGGACGCAGATGAGGAATAAGCATGACTTATTTCACAGAAGCTGAGTGACTGCATTGAATATATTGCAGTGGGCGTATGTATGACAAGAGCTGCTGATATTAAAGCAGTATGTTAAGAGGACCTGTACCAGGAATGGTCACCTTGACAGATTTGAATGCAGTTAAAATAAAACCAGTGAGCCTCTTAGTTGGTCCTTGAAGGTTTTGGCTTCCATAGCCTGGACCATGTCTGTGGCCTACACCAGTCAATGAATGCTGACTCTCATCTCTGCGCTATTTTAAAAAGAGTATCAAAATAATTTTTAAAGAACAGAACGTCTGTGATAAAAGCCTTCGGCCGCTAATGTCGCCACTTTCTAGCTTCACATTGGCGACGGTTACAAATGAATTTGATTTTCTGTCATCCAGGGGTACAAACTCTGCAGTGCACCTATAGCCACGTGTTTGTTAGCAGTTGGAAAGGGTCACAGAGGGATAGGATCCTAAAACCGCACTACAGATCTAAAATAGCACTTGATCAAAAGGAAAAAAATCGCACAGAAGGGATTACGGTTGGTAGCATTTGTACAAAATTATTGCACAAAACACAATGGCTTAAAACAACAACCGATCACATGAAGCAAGACAAATGGTGCTTTCGACATTATCTACGTCACTGAAAGTTTTTCATAGAACTGGTTTTAAAATGAGTAACAAGCTAAAATTCCACTAATTTTCACCAGCTCATTTTAACACACAGAATATTAAAGTACACATTTTGATTATATGATCCCACTTACAAAGTAAATTCCAGCTGCATTCCCGAACAATCTCAGCTTTTTACTCGTCGTGTTTAAAGGCAACTCTACCCCGGTTTGAAAAAGAAAAGCCAATGTGTGAGGAGCTGAGTGGTGCCATGTGGGAATAGGCTTTGAATCCAGCCCAAAAACAGGAGGCCGGAGTCACTTGACCCTCTCTGCTCTAGGCAGAACGGATTTGTGCCAACTTCAACGCCATCTGAGAGGTGATCTTAGAGAAATGTATCAGATTCTGAGGAGGCTTGACAGGGTAGATGCAGAGAGAATGTTTCCCCTCCTGGGGGGGGGTCTAGCACTTGGGAGCATAGTTTCAGAATAAGGGGTCGCCCATTTAAAATGGAAATGAGGAGGAATTTCTTCGCTCAGAGGGTCGTGAATCTTTGGAATTCCTTACCCCAGAGGCTGGGTCATTGGATATATTTAAGGCAGAGATAAACAGATTTTTGAATGATAAGGGAGTGGAGTTGAGGCCAAGATCAGATCAGCTACAATCTTATTAAATGGCGGAGCAGACTCGAGGGGCCAGATGGATGACTCCTGCTCCTATTTCTTACGTTCTTATTTGAACAAAATGGCCCGTAAGTCAGGACAAAGAGGCGTGACAGTTGTCCGCCTTATTTAGGCCACAAAGACAGCAGTCGTGTGGGAAAATGGAGGCATTCCGAGTGGCTCCTCTCTCAAGTTTCGAGTTGCGGCATTGTCAAAACGATATGGTCTTCTCAATAAAGTCATTTCCATATTTCACGAAAATAAAGACACGATCAAAAACAGGGAAGAAAATTAGTGATGGCTTTGGAAGCTTTCCATAGTGCGTGCATCAATTTAGTTGAAGTAAAATTTACATTTATACCTAACTTTTATGATTTTAATTACTTAAAAATGAGCAGCATAAGCAGATGATGAGCTGTGGGATATGATTTACACCCCTCTCAGCTGGTAACCATAACTCAACTTGCAATTGTTCGCTGTGTGTTGTCAGACCATTCTACTCCAGGAAATACATCGTATTTCACAACTCAACACACATCTTTGATTTATGTTACACCTGGCTATGCTATAGCTAAGCTTGGAATGCTTAATGACAATCTAGGGTGCTTAAAGTGGAAAATGATCAATTGCCAGCACTGATATTTACCCTCCTTATCGAACATTAAAATTCACCATTATTTTTTATACCCAAGTTGTAAATGTTCATAATTGACTCTCCGATAAAATCCGCAGTCAGCTCCTCTGAGCCTCTTACTGATGGGCTGTGTCGGTATCCAGCTGACTCGTACAGGCAATAGCATAACCAAATCTTCTAGGTCAGAAACTGTGACAAAAACTGTGCGGGAAGCTGCACAGGCCACTGGATAATGTATAAGTGATTGTTTACTCAGTGACTGGAGTTGAGTTGAGGTAGAAGATCAGCCATGATTTTACTGAATGGCGGAGCAGGCTCGAGCGGCCGAATGGCCTACTCCTGCCCTGTAATGTATGCACCTGTGAGAATGCTCACAGCTTGGTAGAGCTGATGAGCTGTGAGTGGCTTAGCCAGTCATGTGATGATCACAAGACTCAATAAAACCCCAGCCAGTTGGGTTCGGGGGATCCACGATGAGGCAGGTGGTTGAGAGCCTGGTAGATGAACTGGTAATGTGTATTAACCTTTTGCTAATAAACCAACTAGTTCTTAACAGCAATGTGTTGCTACGAATTCTTAAGCAAAAAACCCATGAAGCAAATACATTACATGCTCCTAATTCTTATGTTCTTATGACTGTTTAATCAGTCCAAGCTTAGAGAGGGGTAGGATCCATTGATAGAATATCGCATAAAAATGGACAGAATTGGCTTTCCGGGATCTCCTGGGTAGTCTGTCCTCCCCCCATCCATAGTGACTGTGCGAATTATAGTAATCACGAAAGGGAGACTGATAACTGACTGTCTCCACAGTCTGCCTGAGAGAGAATGGGGTGGATAACATAAGGCAGAGGTAAGATTGCCAGAGGCAGGGAGTTTTACTTCGGGGAGTAGGAAGACCAGTTTCATTAGCGTTATTTAAAGAGAAAAATAAACAATTGCACTAATAATAGAGGGGGGCAGTAGTAATGGAGAGGTTTCTGGGCCCAACATCTTTTAACTTTAAAATATACAAATGGATCTCCCATAGTGCTGCTCACAGGTGTCAGAGAATAAATGTGGACTGGTTTTGTGTCAGAGAGGATTTAACCCCTTATTGGCCCTGGATTTCTTCCCGCCTCTCCCAGGAGATTACATGGCTGTTGGGGGTGGGGGGGGATAGGAGGAAAGAAGTGTTTAGTCACAATGCTCTGACCCCTGTAAAGTATGCACCTGTGAGTATGCTCACGGGTTTGTAGAGCTCGGGTGTACCTGGAGATGGAGCACGCGGTGTCCACTGGTACGCTCGCGGCCTTCCGCGAAGGTGGGTGCCGGAGGGACTGGAGTGCATCATCACCCCCGGCAACCAAATATTAATTTCATTACTATTGTTTCAAGTTTAATTTGTCTATTTTTTTCAGTTTTAGTGCCTCCCCCCCCTTTTAGCCAGGGGGCACTTGTTTAATTTATGTTTTGGTGCCCCCGGGAACAAAACCCCAAAAAAACAAGGAGGCAACTGAAACGTTTTTGGAGTGTGCCCCCCACCACCCCCTTTAATCAGGGGGCACGTGATTATTGTCTTCAACTAAAATAGTTGTAGAGCTGTTGAGTTGGGAGAGGCTTAGCCAGTCACGTGAATACAAGACTCAATAAAACCCCAGCCAGTTGGGTTCGGGGGATCCTCGATGAGCCAGGTGGTTGTGAGCCTGGTGGATGAACTGGTAATGTGTAGTGTGATTGTTAAACCTTTTGCTAATAAACCAACTAGTTCTTAATAGCAATGTGTTGCTATAATTATTAAGCAAAGAAGCCAGGAAACAAATACATTATGACCACCATGGTGCAGGGCAGGCTAGTTGGACTAGCTGGTCTCTCCCTGCCTGTCAATCATGTATGTCCGTATGCTGTTTTGCAACGACAGAGGAGCATTAAGCAATGTATTATTCTGCTGCTCAGCTAGAGCTGTGTATAACCAGTGTGCGGCCCTTTAAGGCTGCCCCATCTGATTGATACAGGGAGATATCTTGCAGTTAATTGGAGGCCAATTGAGCTTAGGCGGGTCCTGAAATACAGGACAGGCGTGCTCTCTGTGGCTAGCGAACTTTCTCCGACGCTGTCCAGAAGGAAAAAAATATATATATTTTAAACGACGGAACAAAATGAAGAGATAAAATATTTTTTAAATAATCTGCAGGAATAGCCTTGCCCGTCAGTTGGGAAGTCTGCTGTACTGGCTGATCTCAGTAGTGGGCAGCTTGCATGCTTAAACCTTAATACAGCCAGTCAGCAAAAAGTGCACGAGAAAGAATTAATGACATCCCCTGCTGTTGAATAAAATACAGTCTTTCGACACACTGGCCTGCTTTACGGTGCAGCTGCACAGAATCGGTCAGAGGCTCGCTGTTCCGCAGTAAATTTTATGAAGTAACGTTTTTCTTAAAATCGCCAAGAGGGTAGAGTCGCCTTTGAACGAGCTTACTAATGAGCGAACCTGTCATTTCTCCCCTCCCCTCCGTGGGTCGCTGGTTTTCCGCGATCCCTCAATACTTAAAGCTAGCGTTGCAGAATTTCTGTGATGTTTTATTTTGTAGTTAGGTAGTTAACATTAACAGAGCCACTGTCTTGCAGCCTGTCATTTTCCAATTCGGAAACCGTAGTAAAATGTCAAACAATACTACAATTTATAAAGTAAAGCATCTCATCTTCCACTTTTCAAATTCAGTTGCTAATCATTTTGTAAGGACACGACAGATTCAGTCGTTCTCCAGTTTGGAGTCTCTGCTTGCCTTAAATCTTAAAAGACCATCACAGAATTCCAATGCAAGAGCATAACACAGAAGAAAATGTCTGGTAACATGTAGTGTAAGCAGTAAAAAACCCCGGGGAATGAATCGCTCTGGCTGCTTTCTGCCGATTCAACATATGGCAAGGACAGTGTGGTGCAAACATTAATGGCTCTAATCTTCCTCAGTCACACAACACAATTCAACGGTGCCCCACTGTTTTGCCGCTATGTTGCCCAGAAACTGTTTGCAAACCTGCCAAGGAATAGGTAAAAATAAAGGCCTCTCCCTTCAGTCAAAACAGTGGACGTGTAATTGGCACCAGAATGCGTGTGCCAGTAATGAGTCTTACGGGGTCTGCCCAGGCGATGGCCGGTGCTGGCAGTGTTGCTGCATATTGGGCATGTGTGATGGGCATTACTGGGCACTGAGACCCGCTGTGCCTTCTCGTGCGCTCAGAAAGCAATGTGGCTCTGAGGGTCTGTGCGTCTGGCATGTACTGAGCGAAGCAAGGCCCAAATTTAATTTAAATGAGCCAATTGCCCAATAATGTGCTCTCAAGGCCTTCACAGCGCTGCAAGTGCTCAGCGCCCTTATTAAATGGCTGCTGGGTGGTAAGCCCCTTCAGCGATGTTGGGTCGTCTGCTTAAAGGGCACCCTGCTTGGGCAACTGCTGAAAGTAGCTGTACACGGGTCGAATGATTCTCCATTTGGCTCCTCTTTTCGCGTTCGCTACTGAAGTTATTCAGACTTTCTTAAAGCTGCACTCCCTCTCCCTTTTGCAGATGTGTGCCAAGGGAATTGCTCAGAGCCTAAATAGGACCAGAAGGTTGAGATGAAAGGTCATCAGCCTGAAACATTAATGCGGTTTCTCTCTCCACAGATGCCGCCTGACCTGCTGGGCGCTTCCAGCATTTACTGTTTTCTTATTTCCGATCTCAGTATTTTTGCTTTTGCCTACAAGGGTATGCCACCGGACATCCTGGTCTAGCTGCAGATGCTGGAGACAAGGAGGAAGCATGGAGGGTGGGTGTGTGTTCATACCTGAGCTGCTGAAGATGGGCCTGACCCTATGCTGCCACCTGTGTGTTAAGGTCAAGGTGATACACATGGCCCGAGTCTCTGAGCAGATCTGCAGGTGGAGATGGAGAATCAGCAGCGAGGCAGTGACACAGGGCTGATACCTCCTGCAAGCAGACATTGAAGCCACTTCGCGGGCAGAGGCAGTTCCCAGTGGCTGTCAGGATAACTGTGGCCATCAATTTTTGCATCCCTGGATCTTTTCAATCAACAGTAGGAAACACTTGTCAAATCTCACGACCAGCAGTGTGTAGCTGCAGCCCTGAGGTAACGGGTACGTGGTTTGGTCAGGCCACAGATTTCAGTAATTTCGCCATGGCAACCAGCCAACAAGAAAAAGCCCTGCACTGGCACCATCTTTCCCCATAGTGCAAGATATTCTCGATGGGCGTAAGATCCTCTGCTTCCAATGCCATTCCTCTCTGAACAGGAAGGGGCTTCACTCCATGCCTGTGTAGCTGGTCTGTGATCACAGGAACAGAGAAATACATCAGAATGCCCACTCCGCCAGCGTCTGCCATGACTCCCTTATTTCACAGCATTCCACGTGGCCACCATTACGTCAAGAGCGGCTAACAACCAATAGCAAATTCGGGCAGGCCCAGGCTAGCCATCACAGCCATGACCCAGGATCCCACTAAGTCACCCTTGGACGTGACCTGATGAGAGGTGACATGCACAGCTATCGTGATTTTGGTAGAGCAGACGATTGGGATGTTAAGGCGATCGGGATGGGGAGCGGTGGGGGCTGGAACCTTGCAATGCAGCCTGGACAAGTTATTCAAGATTACTGTGTTCTACCTGCCCCTTACATAGTTCTCTTCTACAAAGTGGCATTGCCATTGGACAGGTCAAAGAAGGGGGCCAGCAACAATTAGTGGCAGATGGATATCCTAGCTGCGATCCAGCAGACATACGCAGAAAGAACCGTTCAGCCAAGAGTCTTAAGAAAGGTTGGAAGAAGCTACATCTCTAGTTAAGTGCCTGTGCCAGCCATTGTGCAACAGTCCTCTGTACATGTTGCAATATTCAGCCAAGAAACAGGTTTCCCACCTGTAATGTGTGCACCTGCGAGTATGCTCACGGGTTTGTAGAGCTGTTGAAACCGGTCCAGGCAGCGGACGGTCGAGAGGGTCATTCAGCCCGACTGCCTGCCTCTCTTCCGCGGTTACATCCAAGCCAGGGTATCCCTAGAGATGGAGCACGCGGTGTCCACCGGTACGCTCACCGCCTTCTGCGAGAGGTGGGCACCGGAGGGACTGGAGTGCATTATTACCCCCGGCAACCAAATTTTAATTTGATTTTATTTGTTTTAAAGTCTAATTTATTTTAAATGCCGGTTTTAGTGTCCCCCTCCCCTTTTATAGGGGGCACTTGGAAAAAAAAACTATGATTTTAGTGCCCAAAAAACCCCACAAAAATCACCAAAAAAAAAAGAAAAAAAAAAAGAGCCTTGTGAAATGTTTGTAGTGTCCCCCAGATCGGAGGGGGGGGGGGGCACTTGATCTAATGATTGTTTTGTTTACTCAAAAGAGTTGTAGAGCTGTTGAAACAGGTCCAAGCAGTGGGCGATCGAGAGGGTCATTCAGCCCAACTGCCTGCCTCTCTTCCGCGGTTACATCCAAGCCAGGGTGTCCCTGGAGATGGAGCACGCAGTGTCCACCGGTACGCTTGCAGCCTTCCACGAGAGATTGGCACCGGAAGGACTGGAGTGCATCATCACCCCCGGCAAACAAATTTTAATTTGATTTTATATGTTTTAAAGTTTAATTTGTTTTATTGCCGGTTTTAGTGTCCCCCTCCCCTTTTATAGGGGGCACTTGTAATTTTATGGTTTTAGTGCCCAAAAAACCCCCCCAAAAAAACACAAAAAACCCCCCAAAAAAGGGCACTTGTTTGAAAGTGTTTGGAGTGTTCCCCAGGTCAGGGGGCATTTGAACTAATGTTTATTTTTTCTCCAATCAAAAAGAGTTGTAGAGCTGTTGAAACCGGTCCAGGCAGCGGGCGGTTGAGGGGGTCATTCAGCCCGACTGCCTGCCTCTCTTCCGCGGTTACATGCGAGCCAGGGTGTCCCTGGAGATGGAGCATGCGGTGTCCACCGGTATGCTCGCGGCCTTCCACGAGAGGTGGGCGCCGGAAGGACTGGAGTGCATCATCACCCCCGGCAACCAAATTTTAATTTGATGGTTTTTGTCTAAAGTTTAATTTGTTTATTGTGCCTGTTTTAGTGCCCCCTCCCCTTTTTAGCCAGGGGGAACTTGTATAATTTGTGTGTTGGTGCCCTCAAAAAAAAAAACAAGGGGCACCTGAAAAGTTTTTGGAATGTGCCCCCCCTTTAATCAGGGGGCACTTTGTTTATTGTCTTACAACAAAATAGTTGTCGAGCTGTTGAGTTGGGAGTGGCTTAGCCAGTCACATGATGTTCACAAGATTCAATAAAACCCCAGCCAGTTGGGTTCAGGGAATCCACGATGAGGCAGGTGGTTGTGAGCCCGGTGGATGAACTGGTAATGTGTAGTGTGATTGTTAAACCTTTGCTAATAAACCAACTAGTTCTTAATAGCAATGTGTTGCTATGAATTCTTAAGCAAAGAACCCATGAAGCACCATTGCACTAAATCTTACATCAAGATCCATGAAGACCACTGCATTACTTTTTTCTATCCCATCCCAAATGAACATTTATATATCATGACAGTATATGATGCAGATGTTCAGGGTGTTTAACTCCACAGAGCTTCCTAGAAACTATATCTGAGCTTAGGACCTCAACCAAGGTGGACTATTTTGAAGGTGACCCTGGATATAGCAAAGATCTCCACAGGTTTCTGCAGCTCGGCTGGGCAGTCATATAGTATTGCACAGATGTGCGTGGTAGACACTTGCATCGATGTTCCCAAACGCAGCAGACAGCTTGGCACACTCAAATAGCTGCATGAAATGTGATAGTGAGCCATCAAACAGTATTTGTTGGCAGGCCCCTGCGAGGTTTGAATTCTTGGGCTTCAAGCTCGCTCTCTGGCCAGCAGCTTGTACGTCCTCCATTACCACTTCCACATGTTTCTCCTCACTTGTGCTGAATTATTTCTGCAGCGCTCCCTCCTACTATTCACTAAATGAACACCTTAGAGCAGACGCATCTGTGCTGCTGTTCTATGCGGCTTTCTCCTGTGTCATAGAGCTCCACCTAGTGGACTACTGATGTAATAATAAAAGGTCATGTGGCAAGGTCATGTGATCACAGTTCTGTCAGGAGCCATCTTGTGTGTGTGCTTGTGTAGCTGTGTCTAAAGAGATCACATCCTGCAAGTAAATATAAAAGAGACATAGGCCCCGATATTGGTGGCCTTACCGCCCACTGCCGCTGAGTTTCTCTGCCGTTTTCCTCTCCCCGACATTTCCTCTTGGGCTGGAGTGAGCGGGAGGGGAGCACCGCTGCGAACCGCCCGCTGACGTCCTCTGGTGGCCAAGTAGTGTAAGTGGCCTCCCGCCCGCTGAGATGCCAGATTGGTGCGGGCATGAGTTAGTGGGAGTCGGCGCCAGCAGGGGGAAGGACCGCCCCATGGAAACTATTCTTACCCCGATGGTAGGTACAAAGACCGGCAAAAGAAGGTTAGTGAACATCTTTTAAATTTTTTTTTACCTGGATGGGGTCCCCTGAAGGTGTTCTGGTGATTTTTTTTTTTGGTAATAGTTTTTTATTTTTCAGGTCTTCCACCCTCCCTGGGCCCGACTCCATTTCGGCGGCACTTGGGGGCCAAGCACATTTGCCGGCGAGATTGAGAGCTCCCGCCCGCAGCCACCCAGATTGACGGCATAAGCCGTTATTTTGCCACCGGGCGGTACTGCCACCTCTTTTAGAGGAATCTTTCAGGCAAAGTACCGCCCGGTCTCTCGCCGGCCATCGGCGGGCCTTTGGGTGGTAAATGGGCGGGACTTGCAGTTCACGGAAACCGGGGCCATACTACGGAATGAGGAATCAGAGAGAAGGTGTGTGTCATCCCAGCGGCCACCTCATGTGAATCTTTGAACATTCACCAAGCATGTACCTGGCGTTGGCAACGTGCTTGATATTTGTAGCTTGTGGGGACACAGGACAAAAGCATGAAGGCAGCAACAATACAGAGTGCCCTGCTAGAACATGTGCTTTCCCGTGCATTTGGAATTCAGTTGAAGAGTTCCCAGTGTGTTGCTTCATTCTCCCTCTCTGATGTTCCACCAAGCCTACAGTGAAGTCCTGTTAGAGATACAAGATTAGAACATTCAGCGAAGTGCTTTCAAATTCTCCCTCGCCTGGTCCCAGGACCTGGCCAGAGCGGAGACAGCCTTGCCCCTTTCAGCAAACACCACCCAGATTGATCTGGAAGAAGTCTCCTTTTGCTCCAAAATGACCTGAAGGGCCTCCAAAGCTGCATTCTTATGTATCGGCTTGCTGCGGCCATTTCCTCTTCTCGGAGCACAGTAGTTCTGGGTGAACAGCGGTCCTTTAAGAGCTGCTGCCACGAGATAACCGGCCCTTTGATCCCCCACTGCACTCCCCACCCATCACGTGCTGCATGCTGGGAGCAGCGTGAGGTGGTGGAAATTTAACGCAAGGCCAGCTAAGAACGCAGTAGGCACGTGAAGCAGCTGGTGTGCAGAGATCCCATGTACCGCCACTTTGCTGGGATCACAATATCGGCCCCTGGCGCTGCTCATAGGAGACACAGACCACCAGACACTACGAGAGAATGCCAATGGTAAACCCAGAAAAATAAAACCTTGCTCCTGATCATTTGCTCTGTAAAAGTGATATTGGTGTTGTTTCAGGCTCTTTCCAAGATATCATCAGATAAAGAGAGTCAAGGGTTGTGGGAAGCAAGCAGGGCTGTGGAGTTGAGGCCAAGATCAGATCAGCCATGATCTTATTGAATGGCGGAGCAGGCTCGAGGGGCCCAATGGCCTACTCCTGCTCCTATTTCTTAAATGTCGATGTGTTGAGAACGTTTTGTTTTCAGGATTATTTCCAGTTCCATTTCCAGAGCTGAATCCCGTTCTTTCTACCTCATCAGTGGGAATCAGATGGATGCACTGCTACCATAATACCATCTCCTGTTCTTTCTATTGGACTCGTGTGGAGTAAAATGGTCAACATTATCTTCCAAACCGCAAATTCCAATAAAATTAGTTGAATAAACTGAATAAACTAACGTTTGCAAGTGACTTCCCATTTCGATCTGTGCCGACACTTCTGCATGCGAGTGTTTAATGTTTCACAGAACTGGAGTGTCCCATCATTGCAACAGTGAGTGCATTTCAAATGCACTTCATTGGCTGTAAAGCGCTTTGGGAGATCCTGAGGTCGTGAAAGGCGCCATATAAATGCAAGTCTTTCTTTCTTTTAACTGTAAATATTAACAGTTGTTACATAAATTTGACTCAATTCAATTCTCAAGGGGCATGGACCTGAAGCACAATACTGCCCATATCTTGGAATAAATTGGTAACTCACTCCAAATTTCCACAAGAATGTTTGTGAAAAATGGAAATGTCGCAGACATTGTTTTTACCCACCGTATCGTCTTTAAAGATCTATGCATCTTCAAATCTCACTGATCCTTCAATCGCTTTCGAATCTTCAAATTTAGGGTATACTTCCCTTCGCTGCTCTTTCCTCCAAAACGCTCATCCTCTTTCTTTACACTGGATTGCACCATCGATCTGCCGCCCTATGTCATCCTGTAATCTCCTGTGTTCCTCTCACAGTTCGCCGTGACTTCCATTTGACATCATTGCATAGGATATATGGCACAGAAACAGGCCACTGGACCCAACCAGTCCATGCCGGTGTTTATGCTCCACTCGAGCTTCCTCCCGTCTTTCCTCATCTAAATCTATCAACAGCACTGTATACCTCCCTCCCGTCCACTGTCCCTCACCACTACTCTCTGCTTTCTGACTTGTAGCCAGTTTTGTGTCCATGCTCAAAGGCAGAAATTGCTGTAGCTTCTTCTCCTGCTTCACTGCCATCTGACTCTCGAGTGGGAGAAATGGAGGAGAAATTCAACCCTCCTTAATGTTCAGCACTTCCAACTTTCTGTTCATTAAAATTAATCATTCAGTTTATATTTATTTCATATCTGATCATGAGCAAACTTCAATATCATTCCTATTCTGTCTATGGTCAAATCATTTAGTTAAATGGTGAAAGAAGGTACCAGCACAGATCCCTTATGCATATCACTACCCATATCGTGCCAATCCAAAGCCTATCCATTTAGCCCTGCTTTATGCTTTATACATTCCCTTTAATATCATGTATTCGTGGAGCGACATGATCGGGGCCCAGGAGAGTCGTGAGTTCGGAGTCCAGAAGAGGCGAGGGCCCAGGGGCAGCATGGGCCCAGCCCACACTGTGATATGTGTGCGCGCTCGATCCGTGCAGCAGAGCTGGTCTCCAGTCGTCTTGGTTAACCCTTGCCACTGGACCAAGACCTAGCTCTGTCAAGCCCGTGTGGTGGCTGGTGTGCAACGGCCACCCCACGTTAAAAAAATCCACGCACAGGCATCTCCCACCCTTCAAGATGTAATTCAGGACTTGGAATATTAGGTCCTTCATTGAAACACCTGTGAACTCATTGCTTTTTGGCGTGGAAGCAAGTCATCCTCAATATGAGGGACCTCCTATGATGATGACCATATCAAAGGCCTTCTGAAAATCCATGTGTACATCTATTGGGTTCTTCTATCTATACTCTCTGTGATTTCCTCTTAACAAGCACCTTGAATTAACCTTGCCCTTTACAAATTTGTTCAGCCTATTTATGAGTAGCCCACGCAGAGTGATTTAAACAGGAGGAGAATTCCACCTCAAGTGGACCAGAGAAATGCATTATCGAAAAATAAGCCCAGAATTTCACCGGGGGTCTTCAGCTCAAGTGTTGTAAATTCAAAGGGGAACATTAGAATGGAGAAGGAAATTTGAATCTAAGGTGCTGTCCTGTTTAAGCAGCGAATCTTTTGCCAACCTACTGGGACAAATCTCAGTTTTTATCCCCTTACAAAGCCGTTCCTGTAGATCCTCACTGTCTCCCGCCCATTGCAAACGCTGGCATCGAGCTGATCAGCTGCTGCCAGTAGGTCACAACGCCCAGCCCCTCCTACGTTTGGAAACACCTCTGGATAAGCAACCGAGATCAGGCACACTGGTCCGTGCCAACCCTCCAAAGCCACCGGTTGCCCGACACACAATCGATCTCAGCTCCGTGACCATCTTCTGGCATTCAGGGTGAATGCTAATGTTCCTTTGAGATAAGCAGTGTGAGCAAACCTTTCTAAACGGACCTCAGTCGTGGTCTGGTGCTTCCTCTAAAATGTGCTTGTTACTGCACAATAGCTTTTTTAAAAAGCTATTAAATAATAGGAACTTCTATAGTTGGGAAACACCCACTTTTTTGGGAGTTGGGGTATTGCAGCTTTGTTGAACATTAAGTCGTGGTTTGCAGCAGAGCCTCAAAAGGGCACATTATCAAATGTTCTGCCCACTTGTCACACAGTGGGCTTGGCCGTGAAAAGCACATCGGATGTTTATTTGCGTGGCCGAGACTGAGGAGTGGGATCGCGCTGTGTAATGGATCATTTAGCTCTTGACTGGGGTTGATCTGTGACTAAATGAGCCTTCCATCAGGCCCAGGCCCTGGTCGACACGTCTGCCGATCGGCAAACGGTGCAGGTGACCTTATCGGAGTACATGCTTACAACACCGAGCACATCTTCTGGGTTGTGGTACGTCCAGGGTGAGACTGTGGACAATTACCTGATGTGATTCTGGGCAAAGACGCCAACACACAACGGGCCAAAAAAAGACATCTTCTGCAAGAAATGCGTGTGACATGGGTTTATAATCTCTCCCAGTCACTTTGAACATCTCGGTGGGAAATGCAGCATTTGTGCAGCATTTGTACTTTTACCAAAAGGTGAGGGGAGAGAGCAAAATGAAAATTTGGGAGCGTGTGTCTGACTCGGCCTTTACTTTTCCACATGAAGCAGGTTTGAGTGATCACAGACCGCAGAGACTAATCAGTAATAAAAAGAGGTGGCGTTTTACCAAACCCCCGAGGATGAAGAAGACCATGAAAAGTCGTCCCAGGGTCGTCCTTGCATAAACGTCTCCGTAACCGACCGTGGACATGGTGACCATGAGTAAATAGACGCATTCCCAGTAAGTCAGCGGTTGGGAGTTTTGGAAGTTTTCCCAAGGATCCCCTGAGTTCTCCACCTGCGAAACAACGACACAACAAAAAACAGAGGCAGAAGTTAAAAGTCTGAGGTTACCGGGAGCTCGCCAGGCACTGAGCAGTGAGCAAGTCGTCTCATAGCCACAGCACCACCTACTGACAAAACTCACACACTTACACTGCACAGGCACACTGACTGTTCACATCCTGATCCACTGGGTTTAAAGCTGTGCTAACACAACACATCAGTTCTTCCCTCGTTTATTCACCAGGTTGATTCCTGAGATGAAGAGGTTGTCTTATGAAGAAAAGGTGAGCAGGTTAGGCCTGTACTCATTGGGGTTTAGAAGAATGAGAGGTGATTCTGAGGGGGCTGGACAGGGTAGACACAGAGGGGATCTTTGCCCTCGTGGGGGAATCTAGAACGCGGGGGCATCGTTTTAGAATAAGGGGCGGCCCATTTAAAACGGAGATGAGGAGAATTTCTTCTCTCAGAGGGTCGCGAATCTTTGGAACTCTCTGCCCCAGAGAGCTGTGGAGGGTCATTGAATATATTTAAGGTGGAGATAGACAGATTTTTGAATGATAAGAGAGTCAAGGGTTATGGGGAGCGGGCGGGGAAGTGCAGTTGAGACTAAGATCAGATCAGCCATGATCTTATTGAATGGTGGAGCAGGCTCGAGGGGCCGAATGGCCAACTCCCGCTCCTATTTCTTATGTTCTTATTCTTGTTCCTAGAACACACTGCGCTCCGGAACAATGTTTTGTGAAGAGTACACTCTTCAAACAGTGGCTTCCAGCGGCGTTTTCGGATCTGCACACACAAGTGCTGGGTCAAGGGAGGGAACAGAGGCTGATAAGCCGAAAGAATCCTCGACTTCCTCTCACCAATTGTCTCCCCACTGCACTCCGATTCTGGGAGTTGCCTCCACCCCTGCTTTGACGCATCTCCCAGCTGGTCATTCTTCATGGGTAAGTTGGTGTATAAAATGATGGGGGACCTAGATAGAGTGGATAGGACGGACCTATTTACTTCGCAGAGGGGTCAACAACCAGGGGGCATAGATTTAAAGTAACTGGTAGGAGGTTTCGAGGGGATTTGAGGGGAAATTTCTTCACCCAGAGCGTGGTGGGGGTCTGGAACTCACTGCCTGAAAGGGTGGTAGAGGCAGAAACCCTCACCACATTTAAAAAGTGCTTGGATGTGCACTTGAAGTGCCGTAAGATACAGGGCTACGGACCAAGAGCTGGAAAGTGGGATTAGGCTGGACGGCACTTTGTTGGCCGGTACGGACACAATGGGCCGAAATGGCTTCCTTCCGTGCTATAAATTTTTATGCTATGACTCTAAGTCTAAATAGCGAATGTTGGCAGGTGAATCAACTCTAGGAATTGCCTTTGGTGCTGCTTTCACTCCCTCTCTCTTGCACACAAACACATTTAAATAACTGCCCCACTGCTCGAGAGCAGCTTAGTCACACCCTCCCCCCCCCCCACCCCCCCAATCCACCTCCGTTAAAACCACAAGTTCATGGCGGGTTGGGGCCGGGTTTCCGATGTTTGAAATGTTAACCTATCCCCCTCCATCCCCCTCCGCCCCTCTCCCGCCCCTCGTGGCTGCAGCACTCCCTGCACTCGAATAGCCTGCCGACAGACTAACAATTGGCGACTCCCTGAAGTATTGGTAGACTGGCAATGAATCACCATCTTTGGGCGAAAAGAAAGTTGGAGCTAGAGCGAAAAAAAAAAACGAAATACAGACACGAGGTAAATCAGATAAGGGAGAAACAAGGAAGAACTCACAACCATTTTCAGTATACTTCACAATTGGACAGGAATGATTTGTGCCGAACTCTATTTTCCACTCTCCAACATTAGTATTTATGGCGCCAGATGTTCTGGTGTCAGGTAGACTTTCCTTTATTTATTTTCTTATTAAAGTGGCCAGTGTTATGAGAGTGAATACAAGTGTGAAATGGGCGGGAGAGACGTACATCATTTTCACGATGGCATCACTCGCAATGGATGTGCTAATGTACTTCAACACAATTTAGGTCACTGCGCTATGTGGTTTGTTCACAAATGAAACAAGGTTATCCAAACAATTTCTTCACAATGCAGCGTCCCTTTAAATTAATAATAATGGCTGGTTAATATGTTAAGGTGCAGACGCCAAAAGATCATCGTCAGATCCAGTTTGCTGCAACATCATGTGAGGTGCTACAAGAATGTCATGGAACTGTACATCACAGAAAAAGGCCATTCAGCCCATCGTGTCTGTGCCGGCTCTATGAAAGAGCTATCCAATTGATCCCTCTCACCCACTCTTTCTCCGTAGCCTTACAATTTAAGTGACTGCAACTAGCAGGACACTCAAGGCCATTCCTGACATCTTGCCATATCTACGAGTGTCCTCTCCAGCAGTGGAGCTGATAAATACTCTCCTTGGCCCAGGGGCGGGGCCATCCTTTCCGACAGTTCGGGCTGAGATTGGTGAACTCGGCACAGAGCAGGGTTCAAACCCGGAGCCCCTCGGCCCGAGCGGCTCAGGTGAGAGTACAACTTAACTGGGAGAGCGCTGGGGGGGGGGGAAGGTCGACAAGTGAGGGCATTGAGGGACCCAGATGCAAACGTCAATTATCTGTAGCCGGCTTACAGGTGGAACGAGTGGTCAAAATGGCTCATGGCATGTTGGATAAAAGCAAGGAAGGAATGCTACATTATACAGAGCACTGGGCCGGCCTCATTTGGAATATTGCATTCAGTTTTAGGAAGCATTTGCCTTCGAGACAGCCCAGCAATGAACTTTTTTTTTTTATTCATGTGGGTGTCGCTGGCATCCCTAATTGTCCTTGAGAAGATGGTGGTGAGCCGCCTTCTTGAACTGCTGCAGTCCGTGTGGTGAAGGTGCTCCCACAGTGGCATTAGGGAGGGAGTTCCAGGAATTTGACCCAGCGACAAAGGAATGCTGATATATTTCCAAGTCAGGATGGTGTGTGACTTGGAGGAGAACATGCAGGTGATGATGTTCCCATGCACCTGCTGCTCTTGTCCTTCCAGGTGGTAGGGATCACGGGTTAGGGAGGTGCTGTCGAAGAAGCCTTAGTGAGTTTTGCAGTGCATCTTGTAGATGGTACACACTGCAGCCACGGTGTGCTGGTGGTGGAGGGAGTGAATGTTTAAGGTGATGGATAGGGTGCCAATCAAGCGGGCCACTTTGTCTTGGATGGTGTCGAGCTTCTTAAGTGTTGTTGGAGCTGCACTCATTCAGGCAAGTGGAGAGTATTCCATCACACTCCTGACTTGTGCCTTGTAGATGGTGGAAAGGCTTTGGGGAGTCAGGAGATGAGACACTCGCCACAGAATACCCAGCCTCTGACTGCTCTTGTAGCCACAGTATTTATGTGGCTGGTCCAGTTAAGTTTTTGGTCAATGGTGACCCCCAGGATGTTAATGGTAGGGGATTTGGCGATGGTAATGCCATTGAATGTCATGGGGAGGTGGTCAGACTCTCGTTTGTTGGAGATGGTCATTGCCTGGCACTTGAATGTTACTCGTCACTTATCAACCCAAGCCTGAATGTAGAACTGAGTTACTCTGGGTATTCCCTGGAGACGAGGAACATAAGAACATAAGAAATAGGAGCAGGAGTAGGCCATATGGCCCCACGAGCACTACCACCATTTAATACGACCATGGCTGATCCGATCATGGACCCAGGTCCACTTCCCTGCCCGCTCCCCATAACCCATTATTCCCTCATCAAATAAGAAACTGTCTATTTCTGTATTAAATTTATTCAATGACCCAACTTCCACAGCTCTCTGAGGCAGCGAGTTCCACAGATTTACAACCCTCTGAGAGAAGAAATTTCTCCTCATCTCAGTTTTATATGGGTGGCCCCTTATTCTAAGATTAAGCCCCCTAGTTCTAGTCTTCCCCCATCAGTGGAAACATTCTCTCTGCATCCACCTTGTCAAGCCCCTGGAAGTTGATGGGTGATCTGATTCAGGTGTTTAAAATAATGAAGAGAATAGACAGCAGATGATTCTTCACTCTCGTCAGGGAATCTAGAACAAGGGGGGGAGAATCTTCGGATTTGAGCCGGACCGGTTAAAAGGCTATTTATGAAAAGCATCTTTACACAAAGTTGTGAAATGTGAGACACTGTCCCAGAAAGCCACCACATGAAATACAACAGAGGTGTTTTAAAAAGGGAATGGATACTTCGAAGTGAGAGCATTGACGAACATTAGGTTAAAGTGTAGAGCGGTCCTGACTAACAAAAACAAGGGAGCAGGCTTCCTGGGTGGAATGCCTTTCCCTGTCCATACTGATATTTTGGGCTGGATTATCTGCTCCTGGCCGCCTCTGTTTCCATGGCAGCGGTGAGCTCCCCTGGGCAGGCGGGCAGCTTCCGGGGTTTTCGGTGCCGGTTTCGGCGGAGCGCGGAACATTACCGCCCGGAAGAGGTGAGCCAGTGTGCAATGCTCCTGGTTGCGACACCAGACCGATTTTTAGCTCCCACTGTGTGGCTCGACATGCTGGGACCTGTAGCGGCTGCAGTGAGGGAAGTAATGTCAACCTCAGGTAAGTGTGATTGTTTTATATATAATTTTTTGCGATTTATGTAGTGGTGGCATGCGGTCATTTATGGGAATGTTTTTTGGTGGGATTTTTTCCAGGTTTTTTTTTTCTTCACTGCCCCCCCCGCCCCTTGACCTCTCAGAGCGCACCAAGGCCGGCTCTTGAGCTCGGGATTTTCACATGCTCAGCCGGCCTAGCGCCCTAAGAGAGGTGTGTAATGCCTCCCTTAGCGTTCCACCCCACACTCAGGGCCCAGCTGCCCAATTTTGCAAACTGTTCCCGGCCGGTATCAGGACAGTTCTCGGGCGGTATAATCCTAAAAGCCGAAAATGCAGCTCATGGATGTATCAGCAGTTAGCTGTGGATTATAGACATACGGTGATCACATCATTGCCATTCATGCTTCAATGTCGATGTCACCATGCATCAAACATACCCACCCTGACACGAGCAAAAATAGTGCACCAATATCCAATCAATCCATCTTGCCCCCACAAAATGAACAAAACCAAATCTAAGATAGTGATTTTAACATTGTTCTCACACCTCAAGTGTTCAGGTGGTGGTTGGAAACCGTTCACGATATTACGCCTTTATAAACAGTTGTGGGTGGCCATCATTCTCAATAAGATCTCATCGGCGCAGGTTTTTTGAAGAATAATTTGCAGTCGATTTATATTGTTTGGTCATATCTCTGGATGGCCCATTTGAATCGAGATATTCTAATGGTAAACACCGAGACAGGTACCAGGGTCCTAAACAACCACCTGACCTTCACCCTGTCGACACAATGCCGGTCGAGAGTCATTTACTTGGGGTGTATTGTAATACGGCACTTCAGATACAACCCGGTCTTGTGCAACATAAAAATTCAAGCATAAATGACATTAGCATGTTAACATTTAGGGACAATTCGCTTGCTTGGAGAAGATGTCGGTACAAATGATTTTTGACAGTGAACTGCGTCAAGTACTTACCAAGTGTATGAAGCCAGCTCCAGTTAGCCATGTGCTTATAAATATAGATAGTAGATTCACCAACTTGATGGAATTGCTGTTCAAAAAGAAAAAAAATAAATACTGAGCAGTGTTGTTTGAGATAAGGTATCAAGATGAGTGTGCGTGCATTTCCATTGTGACTGGTCACACAGGTCATCACTGGAACGTCTGAAATGTATTGATTTAAGGAGGCAAATTGTGAATTATCGGAAATTTAAAAATCTAAAAGAGAAACAGAAAGTACTGGAAGTACATAGCAGGTACTTCCGCTGCCATTTTAGAATCTCTTTACAGCCGACTAAATCAACTTGATTCCTGTGTTACCTCCAGATTTGACTATTCGAGCGCACTCCTGGCTGGCCTCCCACATTCTACCCTATCTAACTAGAGGCGATCCAAAACTCGGCTGCCCATGTCCTAACTCGCACCAAGTCCCACTCACCCCGTGCCGCTGACCGACATTGGCTTCTGTTTGAGCAACGCCTCGATTTCAAAATTCTCATCCTTATTTTCAAGTCCCTCCATGGCCTCGCCCCTCCCTATCTCTGTACTCTCCTCCAGCCCCACAAACCCCCTCCGAGATGTCTGCGCTCCTCTAATTCTGCCCTCTTGAGAATCCCTGACTACAATCGCTTAACCATTGGTGGCCGTGCCTTTTGGTGCCTCGGCCCTAAGCTCTGGAACTCCCGCCCTAAGCCTCTCCGCCTCTTTACCTCTCTTTCCTCCTTCAAGACGCTCCTGAAAACCTACCTCTTTGACCAAGCTTTTTGTCACCGGCGCTAATTTTTACTTATGGGGCTCGGTGTCAAATTTTTTATCTCATAATACTCCTTGTGAAGTGCCTTCGGACGTTTCGCTACGTTAAAGGCGCTATATCAATACAAGTTGTTATTATTGTGGTTAACACATCTTTTCTCGCCCCGTCGCTTTGCTCAGTCTTATTTCGGGCCTTTCCTGTCTGTCCCCATCAGTTCTGATAAAGGCTCACCCTCTGAAATATTAACGTATCTTTTCTCTTTCAGACATGGACGGTCCTGCTGTGCTGTTGCAGGAATTTCAGGGCTATTTATTGCCTCATTGGTACTCGCTCCCACTCTCAGAGGGATCTTACCGAGCTGTGTCAGTAAAGGTCTGAGACCATGTTGTCTAACCCTCTCCCCCAACCGCCTTCTCAAATAGGGAATAGTGCATCACTAGAGGTGAGCAATGGAGACAAATGACCTCTTCATCCTCGCTGCCAGGACATTAAAGGGGCATTGTCTTCAGGAAGGGGTGTTTAGCAAACTTATGTTTGTTTCAGGAAGAAGCGCAAGTTTGCCCCTTTATCTGCTTCCCATCGGGTGGACTGAAACACTGTGCAGGTGGGAAAAGCAAACTGGGTCATAGACACACACACACACATAGGCGAAATAATTCTATCTTATAACTTCTTTAAAAATAAGTCACTACCTTATAACTTCTTTAAAAATTCTACCTTATAATGTCTTCAAAAATAAGGCAAATTGGATTTGGAAATCCTAACCATGAAAGAATTCTAATCTTCAAGGCTGACCCTTGGTAAGTAACTTTATTAACTTCTTAAAACTGGACAGTTGTTGAAATAAGCAGTCAGCTGAATGGCCGAATCTGGATTGTCCATCATAAACAAATGGCATCTGCCCTCTCGACCATAGATGGTAAACTAAACAATAGACATGTGTGGACACAGTAGTCAGTCTAGCTGAATGGCAAAATGTCAAGTAACTATTGCACTAAAGCCCAGCGGGAGATCGAGAGCCAGCGGCAGTTGGTGAGAGGGGAGCGACCTATCAAAAGCCCAGCGGGAGATCGAGAGCCAGCGGCAGTTGGTGAGAGGCGGGAGCAGCATCGGAGCGGCCTATAAAAGGCGTACCGGTGCAGCTACAGCGGGAGAGAAAGCAAAATAGAAGGAGAAAGGAATCAAAAAGTGACGTCACAGCCAATGGGGTAAGTGATTGGCTGGTGATTGGTGAGCAGCTTTTCTTTTTATTTTTTATATCAGTAAATGAACTTTAGCAGTGTTATTACCAATTTAAGGGTATCTAAGGTTAAGACATGGCAGGAGAGCTCGGTCATGTGATATGCTCCTCCTGTACCATGTGGGAACTCGGGGACACTTCCGGTGTCCCTGGGGGCGACGTGTGTGGGAAGTGTATCCGCCTCGAGCTCTTGACGGTCCACGTTGCGGAATTGGATCTGAGGGTGGATTCACTCTGGAGCATCCACGATGCTGAGAATGACGTGAGTATCACGTGTAGTGAGTTGGTCTTACCGCAGGAGAAGGGTCCACAGCCAGATAGGGAATGGAAGACCAGCAGGAAGAGCAGTGCAAGAAAGATAGTGCAGGGGTCCCCTGTGGTCATCCCCCTGCAAAACAGATACACTGCTTTGAGTACTGTTGGGGGGATGACTCATCAGGGGAGGGCAGCAGCAGCCAAGTTCATGGCACCGTGGCTGGCTCTGCTGCACAGGAGGGCAGGAAAAAGAGTGGGAGAGCGATAGTGATAGGGGATTCGATGGTGAGGGGAATAGATAGGCGTTTCTGCGGACGCAACCGAGACTCCAGGATGGTATGTTGCCTCCCTGGTGCAAGGGTCAAGGATGTCTCGGAGCGGGTGCAGGCCATTCTGAAATGGGAGGAAGAACAGCCAGTTGTCGTGGTGCACATTGGTACCAACGACATAGGTAAAAAAAGGGATGAGGTCCTACGAAAAGAATTTAAGGAGCTAGGAGCTAAATTAAAAAGTAGGACCTCAAAAGTAGTAACCTCGGGATTGCTACCAGTGCCACGTGCTAGTCAGAGTAGGAATCGCAGGATAGCACAGATGAATATGTGGCTTGAGCAGTGGTGCAGCAGGGAGGGATTCAAATTCCTGGGGCATTGGAACCGGTTCTGGGGGAGGTGGGACCAGTACAAACCGGACGGTCTGCACCTGGGCAGGACCGGAACCAATGTCCTAGGGGGAGTGTTTGCTAGTGCTGTTGGGGAGGAGTTAAACTAATATTGCAGGGGGATGGGAACCTATGCAGGGAGACAGAGGGAGACAAAAGGGAGGCAAAAGCAAAAGACAGAAAGGAGATGAGGAGAGGTGGAGGGCAGAGAAACCCAAGGCAGGGAACAGGAGGGGCCACTGTACAGCAAAATTCTAAAAGGACAAAGGGTGTTAAAAAAACAAGCCTGAAGGCTTTGTGTCTTAATGCAAGGAGTATCCGCAATAAGGTGGATGAATTAACTGTGCAAATAGATGTTAACAAATATGATGTGATTGGGATTACGGAGACGTGGCTCCAAGATGATCAGGGCTGGGAACTCAGCATCCAGGGGTATTCAACATTCAGGAAGGATAGAATAAAAGGAAATGGAGGTGGGGTAGCATTGCTGGTTAAAGAGGAGATTAATGCAATAGTTAGGAAAGACATTAGCTTGGATGATGTGAAATCTATATGGGTAGAGCTGCAGAACACTAAAGGGCAAAAAACGTTAGTGGGAGTTGTGTACAGACCTCCAAACAGTAGTAGTGATGTTGGGGAGGGCATCAAACAGGAAATCAGGGGTGCATGCAATAAAGGTGCAGCAGTTATAATGGGTGACTTTAATATGCACAGAGATTGGGCTTGCCAAACTGGAAGCAATACGGTGGAGGAGGATTTCCTGGAGTGCATAAGGGATGGTTTTCTAGACCAATATGTCGAGGAACCAACTAGGGGGGAGGCCATCTTAGACTGGGTGTTGTGTAATGAGAGAGGATTAATTAGCAATCTCATTGTGCGAGGCCCCTTGGGGAAGAGTGACCATAATATGGTGGAATTCTGCATTAGGATGGAGAATGAAACAGTGAATTCAGAGACCATGGTCCAGAACTTAAAGAAGGGTAACTTTGAAGGTATGAGGCGTGAATTGGCTAAGATAGATTGGCGAATGATACTTAAGGGGTTGACTGTGGATGGGCAATGGCAGACATTTAGAGACCGCATGGATGAATTACAACAATTGTACATTCCTGTCTGGCGTAAAAATAAAAAAGGAAAGGTGGCTCAACCGTGGCTATCTAGGGAAATCAGGGATAGTATTAAAGCCAAGGAAGTGGCATACAAATTGCCCCAAAATAGCAGCAAACCTGGGGACTGGGAGAAATTTAGAACTCAGCAGAGGAGGACAAAGGGTTTGATTAGGGCAGGGAAAATGGAGTACGAGAAGAAGCTTGCAGGGAACATTAAGGCGGATTGCAAAAGTTTCTATAGGTATGTAAAGAGAAAAAGGTTAGTAAAGACAAACGTAGCTCCCATGCAGTCAGAATCAGGGGAAGTCATAACGGGGAACAAAGAAATGGCAGACCAATTGAACAAGTACTTTGGTTCAGTATTCACTAAGGAGGACACAAACAACCTTCCGGATATAAAAGGGGTCAGAGGGTCTAGTAAGGAGGAGGAACTGAGGGAAATCTTTATTAGTCGGGAAATTGTGTTGGGGAAATTGATGGGATTGAAGGCCGATAAATCCCCAGGGCCAGATGGGCTGCATCCCAGAGTACTTAAGGAGGTGGCCTTGGAAATAGCGGATGCATTGACAGTCATTTTCCAACATTCCATTGACTCTGGATCAGTTCCTATCGAGTGGAGGGTAGCCAATGTAACCCCACTTTTTAAAAAAGGAGCGAGAGAGAAAGCAGGGAATTATAGACCGGTCAGCCTGACCTCAGTAGTGGGTAAAATGATGGAATCAATTATTAAGGATGTCATAGCAGCGCATTTGGAAAATGGTGGCATGATAGGTCCAAGTCAGCATGGATTTGTGAAAGGGAGATCATGCTTGACAAATCTTCTGGAATTTTTTGAGGATGTTTCCAGTAAAGTGGACAAAGGAGAACCGGTTGATGTGGTATATTTGGACTTTCAGAAGGCTTTCGACAAGGTCCCACACAGGAGATTAATGTGCAAAGTTAAAGCACATGGGATTGGGGGTAGTGTGCTGACGTGGATTGAGAACTGGTTGTCAGACAGGAAGCAAAGAGTAGGAGTAAATGGGTACTTTTCAGAATGGCAGGCAGTGACTAGTGGGGTACCGCAAGGTTCTGTGCTGGGGCCCCAGCTGTTTACATTGTACATTAATGATTTAGACGAGGGGATTAAATGTAGTATCTCCAAATTTGCGGATGACACTAAGTTGGGTGGCAGTGTGAGCTGCGAGGAGGATGCTATGAGGCTGCAGAGTGACTTGGATAGGTTAGGTGAGTGGGCAAATGCGTGGCAGATGAAGTATAATGTGGATAAATGTGAGGTTATTCACTTTGGTGGTAAAAACAGAGAGACAGACTATCATCTGAATGGTGACAGATTAGGAAAAGGGAAGGTGCAACGAGACCTGGGTGTCATGGTGCATCAGTCATTGAAGGTTGGCATCCAGGTACAGCAGGCGGTTAAGAAAGCAAATGGCATGTTGGCCTTCATAGCGAGGGGATTTGAGTACAGGGGCAGGGAGGTGTTGCTACAGTTGTACAGGGCCTTGGTGAGGCCACACCTGGAGTATTGTGTATAGTTTTTGTCTCCTAACTTGAGGAAGGACATTCTTGCTATTGAGGGAGTGCAACGAAGATTCACCAGACTGATTCCCGGGATGGTGGGACTGACCTATCAAGAAAGACTGGATCAACTGGGCTTGTATTCACTGGAGTTCAGAAGAGTGAGAGGGGACCTCATAGAAACGTTTAAAATTCTGATGGGTTTAGACAGGTTGGATGCAGGAAGAATGTTCCCAATGTTGGGGAAGTCCAGAACCAGGGGTCACGGTCTAAGGATAAGGGGTAAGCCATTTAGGACCGAGATGAGGAGAAACCTCTTCACCCAGAGAGTGGTGAACCTGTGGAATTCTCTACCACAGAAAGTAGTTGAGGCCAATTCACTAAATATATTCAAAAGGGAGTTAGATGAAGTCCTTACTACTCGGGGGATCAAGGGGTATGGCGTGAAAGCAGGAAGGGGGTACTGAAGTTTCATGTTCAGCCATGAACTCATTGAATGGCGGTGCAGGCTAGAAGGGCTGAATGGCCTGCTCCTGCACCTATTTTCTATGTTTCTAAGTTTCTTTAAACAAAGCCAAATTCTTGGGACTATGCATAGTTACAGTATAGCTTCTTAAAAAAGGACACATGTTGTAACAGAACTCAAGTGCCCATCACACAAACAACCGACATCTTCCCTTTGGCTATAGATGGTAATCTCATAATGGCCATGTATTCCCTGCAGTTAGACATGCAAGGGGCAGCTAAAAAAATAACTAGCGTCAATCAACTTGATCAACAAGAAGCGCTTGTGAAAAAGAACCGAAAAGGGTTTCAATGTTGAGAGCTCAAATGAGAGATTTAGACTCACTTAAATGGGCGTAAGGGTTTCTCGACTACCAGAGTAAGGCAACGTGCCTGCTTAGGATCTTCCACTTCTCGGGGATTGAAAGTAACTGCTACCTTGATAAGAACATAAGAAATAGGAGCAGGAGTAGGCCACCTGGCCCCTCGAGCCTGTTCCTCCATTCAATAAGATCATGGCTGATCTGATCATGGACTCAGCTCCACTTCCCTGCCCGCTCCCCATAACCCTTCACTCCTTTATCGCTCAAAAATCTGTCTATCTTTACCTTAAATATATTCAGTGACCCAGCCTCCACAGCTCTCTGGGGCAGAGAATTCCATAGATTTACAACCCTCAGAGAAGAAATTCCTCCTCATCTCAGTTTTAAATGGTCGGCCGCTTATTCTGAGACGATGTCCCCTAGTTTTAGTTTCCCCTATGAGTGGAAATATCCTCTCTGCATCTACCTTGTCTAGCCCCTTCATTATCTTACATATTTTGATAAGATCACCTCTCATTCTCATTTTTGATGGATATCCTGCTTAAGCAATTTTAAGAACTCTAATACTGTAACAAAGTTTAGATTTAAAAGTAAGATTCTCTACTAGATATAAGATTGTATTTTTCACCTTTTTTAGAACTGTTAATGTTGCTTTTGACTGCCTCACCAACTGTAAATTGGCAGATTTGTGCTTTAAATAAACTATATATTTTAGAATTGTCTCTCATAGTCCTACATAAGACCATAAGAAATAGAAGCAGGAGTAGGCCATAAGGCCCCTCGAGCCTGCTCCGCCATTCAACAAGATCATGGCTGATCTGATCATGGACTCAGCTCCACTTCCCTGCCCGCTCCCCATAACCCCTTATCCCCTTATCGTTTAAGAAACTGTCTATTTCTGTTTTAAATTTATTCAATGACCCAGCTTCCAGAGCTCTCTGAGGCAGCGAATTCCACAGATTCACAACCCTCAGAGAAGAAATCCCTCCTCAGCTCATTCTAAGATCATGCCCTCTAGTTCTAGTCTCCCCCATCAATGGAAACATCCTCTCTGCATCCATCTTGTAAGCCCCCTCATAATCTTATACGTTTCGATAAGATCACCTCTCATTCTTCTGAATTCCAATGAGTATAGGCCCAACCTACTCAACCTTTCCTCATAAGTCAATCCCCTCATCCCCGGAATCAACCAAGTGAACCTTCTCTGAACTGCCTCCACGGCAAGTATCAATAACTCGCGAACCATATCTCAAGTACACGCTTTTGGTGAAGTGGTACATTACTGAGGATAGAGTCCTTCCCGAACCCTTATAATATCCGGGACATTACAATCTGGCTAAAACTTGCCTCAAAGTGCTATCTGGAGGACGGTAACATTCTCGGGTTGTCCCTTTCCTTTAGGGAGAGATAGACCGCACCTTTAGACCCAGTTAGCGTCTTTAGGATTTGGCTACCTCAACCTCAAGTTGAGTGAACACCTGAGAAGTAAGCCTGATTCCAGATAATCCCAAAGGGGCCAGGATGTAAAAATCACCACACATACACATACATAAATAATAAGAACATAAGAACATAAGAATTAGGAACAGGAGTAGGCCATCTAGCCCCTCGAGCCTGCTCTGCCATTCAACAAGATCATGGCTGATCTGGCCGTGGACTCAGATAAATAAATGATCCATCTGGATATACTTCTTGTCGACAAAACCAAAGACATGCCAACAGTAGTAAGATTTGCAGACATGAGAGGGCACATACTAAAGAATTTTAATATATTATGGGTCAAGACAGAATCTATAACCTTAACATGGGGATTGATTTATGTCTGAAAGTTCTAGTCCAATTACCACACCCTCTAACTCCACTCCATCTGACGACTACACTGTGCCTCGTCTCCCCATGTGTTCCAAAGGACATTGTTTAACTGTCTCAGCAACAGCTCCTGAAGTACCATTTACCGAGCACAATGTTAGGAATTCACCGGCAAACATTTATCATTTATCTACAATATAAATAAAGATATGCTCCAGGTTTTTTTTTAAACCAACGCACAAAGTTAGCAGAGAGGAGATTCCCACAATCGCTGATGGTGCATTTAGAAAGGGCAGGTACTACAACATTCAGATGCCCCTTTTAACAAAGAGTTGTTACCGAGCCATCGTTACAGCTCACCTTCACCATTTAAATCCCTTTCAGGATTGCAGAAGCTTTTAGCCAGTCAAATTATCAGCATTTGAAATCCTGAGAGTTCAGAAACGTCACTGAATCTGTTGGCTTCTATTCAGCAGCAGATGAATAAAAATACTTGCCGATATTACGTGATCAGAACCCAATCACATTGAGAGAGTGGGAAAGGATGAATGCACAGTGCCACGGAGTACAAATGTTTTATCCAGGCCACAAATAACACTGCAGCATTTATTATATATATATTATATTGTTAATACATTACTGTAATGTATTTGCTTCATGGGTTCTTTGCTGAAGCCATAGCAACACATTGCTATTAAAAACGAGTTGGTTTATTAGCAAAGGTTTAACAATCACACTACATTACCAGTTCATCCAACAGGTTCACAACCACCTGCCTCATCGTGGATCCCCCCGAACCCAACTGGCTGGGGTTTTATTGAGTCTTGTGACCATCACGTGACTGGCTAAGCCACTCCCAACTCGACAGCGCTACAAACCGGTCAGCTCACTTACCAGGTACATACATTAAAATTACGATTCTAAATACTAAATGGGGTCAAATCCTCTCCAGGTTAAATAACACACATCAATCAAACTAGATATTCAGAACAAACATTTAATTGCAGGACACACTAGATGCACAATGATTCTTCATATCATTTCTTGTTGCCGGGAAAGTGTGTTGGAATGTATTCGCGTCTTTTCCGCTTTCAATCAGAGCAACTGAACATGGCCCCAGGATTAATCAGCATCATGTTCAAGCTCTTCAACATCTGTGCGCAGCTAGGATTCGAAACAGGGTCTCAAACAGGCCCGAAAAATCCCCAGCCCTGCACTGAAATGCTATTTAGACAGGAGAAAAATAGACCATTTTAAAACCTTTTATGTTTCAATTATTCTTGTTATCTTATCTGCAATGTAAACTCTCGTCTCAGCAGTATAGGAACATGGAGAGTTATGGGCACTAATTCCTCCCAACATAGTTCACTGAATTACTTGGGTGGATGAAGGGATCGCGTTCTTGGTACTGGGCATTAAGGTATTTCCATTATCTATAACACTTCAAAATATCGTATGCAAAGCTTGAAAATGTTAAAGAATGTTGCACCATTCCTATTTAGGAAACACAATGCGTCCAATTACCAGCAAAGTTTGTAATGTCGCACCACACAGCTGCCACCAGGCTGAAGATTACTCACATTGGTAGCGTTTTACCTTTATTGGAAATAAATACAATAATCCATCATGAGCAGGATGCGGTGGCTATTATGCAGTCTTCCTCGCTCCTAACAATGTATATGACATGAATGTGATGCTATCGTCCCTTGATTTATTCCCTCATACTAAATCTACTGCACCATGTCGACATGCTTAAAAACCATTGACTTCATGGAAAATGGCTAACTCAGCAAATAAACTTCTCAGAAGATTTGGACAAGGCTCTCTGAAAGGGTTTTTACAGAGAGTAAATTAACAGAATAGCTAAGATGAATATGTGCCTTGAAGAATGGTGCAAGAGGGAGGGATTCAAATTCCTGGGACATTGGAACCGGTTCTGGGGGAAGTGGGACCAGTACAAACCAGACGGTCTGCGCCTGGGGGAAAGTTTGCTAGTGCTCTTGGGGAGGGTTTAAACTAATATGGCAGGGGGATGGGAATCTATGCAGGGAGACAGAGGGAAGTAACATGGGGGCAGAAGCAAAAGGTAGAAAGGAGATAAGGAAAAGTGGAGGGCAGAGAAATCAAAGGCAAAAATCAAAAAGGGCCACAGTACAACATAATTCTAAAAGGACAAAGAGTATTAAAAAAACAAGCCTGAAGGCTCTGTGTCTCAATGCAAGGAGCATTCGTAATAAGGTGGATGAATTAACTGCACAGATAGCTGTTAACGGATATGATGTAATTAGGATTACGGAGACATGGCTCCAGGGTGACCAAGGCTGGGAACTCAACATCCAGGGGTATTCAATATTCAGGAAGGATAGACAGAAAGAAAAAGGAGGTGGGGTAGCGTTGCTGGTTAAAGAGGAGATTAACGCAATAGTAAGGAAGGACATTAGCTTGGATGATGTGGAATCTGTATGGGTAGAGCTGCGCAACACCAAAGGGCAGAAAATGCTAGTGGGAGTTGTGTACAGATCACCAAACAGTAGTAGTGAGGTTGGGGATGGCATCAAACAGGAAATTAGGGATGCGTGCAATAAAGGTACAGCAGTTATCATGGGTGACTTTAATCTACATATAGATTGGGCTAACCAAACTGGTAGCAATACGGTGGAGGAGTATTTCCTGGAGTGTATAAGGGATGATTTTCTAGACCAATATGTCAAGGAACTAACTAGAGAGCTGGTCATCCTAGACTGGGTGTTGTGTAATGAGAGAGGATTAATTGGCAATCTTGTTGTGCGAGGCCCCTTGCGGAAGAGTGGCCATAATATGGTAGAATTCTTCATTAAGATGGAAAGTGACACAGTTAACTCAGAGACTAGGGTCCTGAACTTAAAGAAAAGTAACTTTGATGGTATGAGACGTGAATTGGCTAGGATAGACTGGCGAATGATACTTAAAGGGTTGACGATGGATAGACAATGGCAGACATTTAAAGATCACATGGATGAACTTCAACAATTGTACATCCCTGTCTGGCGTAAAAATAAAACCGAGAAGGTGGCTCAACCGTGGCTAACAAGAGAAATTAGGGATAGTGTTAAAACCAAGAGGCATATAAATTGGCCAGAAAATGCTGCAAACCTGATGACTGGGAGAAATTTAGAATTCAGCAGAGGAGGACAGAGGGTTTAATTAGGAGGGGGAAAATAGAGTATGAGAGGAAGCTTGCAGGGAACATAAAAACTGACTGCAAAAGCTTCTATAGATATGTGAAGAGAAAAAGATTAGTGAAGACAAAAGTAGGTCCCTTGCTGTCAGATTCAGGTGAAGTTATAATGGGGAACAAAGAAATGGCAGGCCAATTGAACAAGTACTTTGGTTCTGTCTTCACGAAGGAAGACACCTTCCAAAAATAGTAGGGGACCGAGGGTCTAGCGAGAAGGAGGAACAGAAGGAAATCCTTATTAGTCAGGAAATTGTGTTAGGGAAATTGATGGGATTGAAGGCTGATAAATCCCCCGGGGCCTGATAGTCTGCATCCCAGAGTACTTAAGGAAGTGGCCCTAGAAATAGTGGATGCATTGGTGGTCATTTTCCAACATTCTATAGACTCTGGATCAGTTCCTATGGATTGGAGGGTAGCTAATGTAACCCCACTTTTTAAAAAAGGAGCGAGAGAGAAAGCAGGGAATTATAGACCGGTCAGCCTGACATCAGTGGTGGGGAAAATGTTGGAATCAATTATTAAAGATGTAATATCAGCGCATTTGGAAAGCAGTGACAGGATCGGTCCAAGTCAGCATGGATTTATGAAAGGGAAATCATGCTTGACAAATCTTCTAGAATTTTCTGAGGATGTAACTAGCTGAGTGGACAAGGGAGAACCAGTGGATGTGATGCATTTGGACGTTCAAAAGGCTTTTGACAAGGTCCCACACACGGGAATAGTGTGCAAAATTAAAGCGCATGGTATTGGCGGTAATGTATTGACGTGGATAGAAAACCGGTTGGCAGACAGGAAGCAAAGAGTAGGAATAAACGGGTCCTTTTCAGAATGGCAGGTAGTGACTCTTGGGGTACCACAAGGTTCAGTGCTGGGACCCCAGCTATTTACAATATAAACTATTGATTTGGACGAAGGAATTGAATGTAATATCTCCAAGTTTGCAGATGACACTAAGCTGGGTGGCAGTGTGAGCTGTGAGGAGGATGCTAAGAGGCTGCAGGTTGACTTGGACAAGTTAGGGGAGTGGGCAAATGCATGGCAGATGTAGTATAAGGTAGATAAATGTGAGGTTATCCACTTTGGTGGCAAAAACAGGGAGGCATAATATTATCTGAATGGTGACAGATTAGGAAAAGGGGAGGTGCAACGAGACCTGTGTGTCAGTCATTAAAAGTTGGCATGCAGGTACAGCAGGCGGTGAAGAAGGCAAATGTCATGTTGGCCTTCATAGCGAGAGGATTTGAGTATAGGAGCAGGGAGGTCTTACTGCAGTTGTACAGGGCCTTGGTGATGCCACACCTTGAATATTGTGTACAGTTTTGGTCTCCTAATCTGAGAATGGACATTCTTGCTATTGAGGGAGTGCAGCAAAGGTTCACCAGACTGATTCCTGGGATGGCAGGACTGACATATGAAGAAAGACTGGATCAATTAGGCTTATATCCACTGGAATTGAGAAGAATGAGAGGGGATCTCATAAAGAAACATAAAATTCTGACGGGATTGGACAGGTTAGATAAAGGAAGAATGTTCCTGATGTTGGGTAAGTCCAGAACCAGGGGTCACAGTCTAAGGATAAGGGGTAAGCCATTTAGGACCGAGATGAGGAGAAACTTCTTCACTCAGAGAATTGTGAACCTGTGAAATTCTCTACCACAGAAAGTTGTTGAGGCCAGTTCGTTAAATATATTCAAAAGGGAGTGGCCCTTACGGCTAAAAGGATCAAGGGGTATGGAGAGAAAGCAGGAATGGGGTACAGAAGTTGCATGATCAGCCATGATCATATTGAACGGTGGTGCAGGCTCGAAGGGCCGAATGGCCTACTCCTGCACCTATTTTCTATGTTTCTAACACGCCCTGTCTGAAGGGTGATTAGATCTGACTGAGAGATTCTGTAAACAACATGCTTAATTAAATCATAACTTGTATCCTCAGTCCTCCACAGAGGATATCTTGAGTAGGCTGAAGAAAACTTTAACTCCGTCAGGTGTACATAAATGTGTCAGGCACATAGCATTGCTGTCCAAAGGGCTGTGGATGCTCAGTCATTGAGTATATTCAAGGCCGGGGTTGATAAATTTTTGGACACTCCGAGAATCAAGGAATATGGGGATCAGGCGGGAAAGTGGAATTGAGATCGAAGATCAGCCATGATCTATTGAATGTCGGAGCAGGCTCGAGGAGCCGAATGGCCTTCTCCTACTCCTATTTCTTATATTTAAAAAAATTAATTCAGTCCTAGGACAGGAACATCAGCACCAGAGGTCCTGGAGTGCAGACGATTAGGCCTAAACACTTCACAGCAACTGGAAAGGGAGCACAGAGTATCTGCTCCTCCTGAATAAACAACTATACCAGACTCCAAGTTGGGACTGGAGCCGTGGAGAAGGAGTTCTGCACACGTCACTTGTATTACTTCATTACATTACTTCTAATTCCCATCAGCCAATCTCCACAGACGTTCTATTAAACGGTGTTCAACGGCCTCCTAAACCAAGCAGTCAAAGAACTATTGGACAATGCAGACAATCACTAATCACAAATGGCTGGGTCACTCGCTCAAGCACCAAAGTTATCGCACCTATGATTTGGTCCCACGTATTTAATAATGAATAAATAATATTTAAGAATGAAAAAAACTTGCATATATATGATAAACTCGAGCTCCCGACTGTGGATCCATTAGGAGCACACATAAGAAGGAGATGGTGGGTGTGCACTGCTATTCCGGATATGCACGCCTACTGAGCTCCATGCTGGAAGTGTAACTTCTGCTGATGACCAATGTCGTGCCTCATTATGTCGTCTGGATATCCCAAAGCACCTCGTAACCAATGAGGCGAGGTCACTGTTGTCATATGAGCAAAAGCAGCAGCCAAATTGGCCACTGCAAGGGCCCACAAACAACTAATGGGATGAACATAAGAAATAGGAGCAGGAGTGGGCCATACGGCCCCTCGAGCCTGCTCCGCCATTTAATAAGATCATGGCTGACGATTGACCTCAACTCCACTTTCCCACCCGATCCCCATATCCCTTCATTCCCCATGAGTCCAAACATCTATTGATCTCAGGCTTGAATGAGTGCCCAATTAAGTTGTTTTTGGTGGTGTTATTTGAGGAAGGAATGTTGGATAGGACAAAGAGAGAACTCCCTGCCTGTCTTTGAATAGTGCAGTGGGATTTTAAACAGCTAGACCCAACAACTGTACTCTGAACACACAGGATCACGATTTTGGGAAAATAGCATACAACAAAGGATGGGCTGGCTGTCTGAAGGATTTGATCCAACCTACCTTCATCATCACATTGATATTTCTGTAGCTGTGTGGATGAATAGTTGCATTGGGTCACCATGTGTCATGTTGACCATGGGGCTAATGCCATGTCCCAGAGGACAAGGGTAAAAATCTCCTTGCACCTTCCAAACAGGAGGCCAATGGTGCTTTGGGCCCAAGTATTTACTGGGATGGGGTTTCAGAGTGGGGTGGAGGAGTTATGGTCGCGAAGTCCGGAGTGCGTGCTGTAACTGTGTCCCCGCCCGGAAGACAGCCTGATTGACAGGTCCAGTTCCCTGTCGTGTGGGGAATGTTCCAAAAGAGGCTACACAGTGGTTTTTGGGGGTGGAGATCGGCAGAGGTGGGGGTGGGGTCAGCGTGGTTGGGAGGGTCGGGGGTGACTGCGGGGTCAAAGATCACGGGGGGGAGTTTGGAGGGAGATCGGAGTGGAGTTGGAGATCGAGGGGGCGAGGTGAGGGGCTTGGGGGAGAGTCGGAGATCGGGGGGTCTCGGGGGAGTGTCGGAGATCAGGGGGTCTCGGGGGAGTGTCGGAGATCGGAGCGCCTGGGGCGGATGTTGGAGAAGATCGTGGAGGTGGGAGGGTGGGATGGTTGACTACACTCCAAAAAGTACTTCATTGGCTGTAAAGTGCTTTGAGAAGTCCGGTGGTTGTGAAAGACAGATAAATCCCCTGGACCTGATGGCTTGCATCCTAAGGTCGTAAGAGAAGTAGCAGCAGGGATTGTGGGTGCATTGGTTGCAATTTACCAAAATTCCCTGGATTCTGGAGAGGTCCCAGCAGATTAGAAAACTGCTAATATAATGCCCCTATTTAAAAAAGGAGACAGACAAAAAGCAGGAAACTATAGTCCAGTTAGCCTAACATCTGTGGTTGGGAAGATGTTAGAGTCCATTATTAAAGAAGCAGTAGCAGGACAGCAAAATTCGGTCAGGCAGAGTCAGCATGGATTTATGAAGGGGAAGTCATGTTTGACAAATTTGCTGGAGTTCTTTGAGGATGTAATGAACAGGTTGGACAAAGGGGAACCAGTAGATGTGGTGTATTTGGACTTCCACAAGGCATTTGACAAGGTGCCCCATAAAAGGTTACTGCACAAGATAAAAGTTCACATGGTTGGGGGTAATATATTAGCATGGATAGAGTATTGGGTAACTAACAGAGAACAGAGAGTCGGGATAAATGTTCATTCTTGGGTTGGCAAACAGTAACTAGTGGGTTGCCGCAGGGATCAGTGCTGGGAACCCAACTATTTACAATCTATATTAATGACTTGGAAGAAGGGACTGAGTGTAACGTAGCCAAGTTTGCTGACGATAAAAGATGGGAGGAAAAGCAATGTGTGAGGAGGACACAAAAAATCTGCAAACGGATATAGACAGGCTAAGTGAGTGGGCAAAAATTTGGCAGATGGAAAGTGTGAGGTCATGCACTTTGGCAGAAAAAAAATCAAAGAGTAAGTTATTATTTAAATGGAGAAAGATTGCAAAGTGCTGCAGTACAGCGGGACCTGGGGGTAATTGTGCAGGAAACACAAAAAGGATAGTATGCAACTACAGCAAGTGATCAGGAAGGCCAATGGTATCTTGGCCTTTATTGCAAAGGGGATGGAGTATAAAAGCAGGGAAGTTTTGCTACAGCTAAATAAGGTATTGGTGAGGCCACACCTGGAATACTGCGTGCAGTTTTGGTTTCCATATTTACGAAAGGATATACTTGCTTTGGAGGCAGTACAGAGAGCAGGTTCACTAGGCTGATTCTGGGGATGAGGGGGTTGACTTATGAGGAAAGGTTGAGTAGGTTGAGCCTCTACTCATTGGAATTCAGAAGAATGAGAGGTGATCTAATCGAAACGTATAAGATTATGAGGGGGCTTGACAAGGTGGATCCAGAGAGGATGTTTCCACTGATGGGGGAGACTAGAACTAGAGGGCATGATCTTAGAATAAGGGGCCGCCCATTTAAAACAGAGATGAGGAGAAATTTCTTCTCTCAGAGGGTTGTAAATCTGTGGGATTCGCTGCCTTAGAGAGCTGTGGAGGCTGGAACATTGAATAAATTTAAGACAGAAATAGACAGTTTCTTACATGTTAAAGAGATAAGGGGTTATGGGGAGCGGGCGGGGAAATGGAGCTGAGTCCATGATCAGATCAGCCATGATCTTATTGAATGGCGGAGCAGGCTTGAGGGGCCGTATGGCCGACTCCTGCTCCTACTTCTTATGTTCTCATAAATGCAAATGTTTCTTTTTTATAAACTGGGCACGTCTATCAGCTGCTGAAAAGGAAAAAGGCAAGATCCTTCATCAGAACTTGCAGTTGCCGATAGACTTGCTTCATTTCCAACACCTCCTGTCTCTGTTTCGGATTTACAATGATTGCAGGTTCTCTTTTTCTCTTTAACTAAGTGAGATAAACGGTCAGGACACATCTCTATGTATTGTACCTGCAGCAGACAAGGCTTCTATTACAGAAGTGAAATCTTGTTTTTCTGGCCTCCGAGGGAATGTGCAACAATGTCAGCTGCCCCAAGAAGCAGTCAGCGAGCTTCCGAACACCCATGTCCACGCTAACCCATCCATCCATTTCTCAGGGCCATCCGTGGGACTAGAATTATGTGATGGCTCTCAGCCCTCAGAAAAAGAGGCTTCTTTCCCGACGGTAAAGGCGACGGATATAAAAGATTAGAAAATGAAATAGGAGTGGAGAGTGGGAATAAACTAGCGGATAGTATCTCTGGCCAATGGCCCGCCCCCACCCCCCCCCCCCTGCCTTGGCCAGACCAGCGGATCATTGGGGCTGTGTAAGCTTGCACCGTGACCCGCATCACTGGATAAATCTCATTTGTATGCAGTATCATCAGCGCAATGTTCCTCAGCATAAATGAACATGAAATTGTGTGGGGATGGCCCAGCACGCAGTGCAAACCCCAGACAGTGGTGGAACAACAAGAAGCATCAAGACCCAATCTAATCTCAGCACTGCCTCTAGATGATGTGCGATTCAGGAACTGGAGTACAAGCAATTACGTTTGAGTTGATGCATCCTGTCTACAGTGTTAGCAGATTGCACAATGCTTGATGTGTTGTTTGGGTACCTGGGGGTAGTACATTGTGATGCATCTGCCCATTAGATGAAACAAATTGTGGTGCCATACAAATTTTCATTTAATACAAATGATTTGATAACGAAAATCCTGCAAATCAAACAGTTTTATCGTGCAAAAATGCTAAGACCTCCATCATCATAGGCAGTCCCTCGGAATCAAGGAAGACTTGCTTCCACTCTAAAAATGAGGTGGCTGAACAGTCTAATACGGGAATTACAGTCCCTGTCACAGGTGGGACAGACAGTGGTTGAAGGAAAGGGAGGGTGGAACAGGTTTGCCGCAGGCTCCTTCTGCTGCCTGCGCTTGATTTCTGCATGCTCCCGGTGACGAGACTCGAGGTGCTCAGCACCCTCCCGGATACACTTTCTCCACTTAGGACAGTCTTTGGCCAGGGACTCCCAGGTGTCAGTGGGGATGTTGCACTTTATCAGGGAGGCTTTGAGGGTGTCCTTGTAACGTTTCCTCTACGCATGTGGAACCCCACTAGACGCAAATGCAAGGCACTAAATATTGGCTACAATGTTCCAGCTCCAACCTTGGTCTCAGTGTAGCTGAGACTTCATGCTGGCCTATGGAGCCAGCCCTCATTAAAGTGTGTTATTGGAGAGCTGGCAAAGCAATCTATTAGACACATCAGTGTTATCACTGTGAAACACTCACTTCCTGTCTGCTGACCTTAAACTCTGCTCTAGCTTTAGACTCTGGCTCGGCCTGCTATGTGTGTCCCAGGTCCCCAACAACACTGGTCTACAGGAGCAAGGGGCATATGGTGCCAGCAATTGCAAAACAGAATTTCTGATAACACTTGAATCAGAAGCCTCTACGTACAGCATTACAAAATAATCCCATGTAATAATTCAAAACTCTGCTACTCGTATTCTATTCCACACCAAGTTCTGAACGGCCATTATCTCTGTTCCACAAAGCCTCAAATTTAAAATTTGAAACCTCGTGTTTAAATCATTTTATGGTCTTGTCCCTTCCAATATCTATAACCTCCCCGATGTAATGAATGCACCCGTGAGCATGCTCACAGGTTTGTAGAGTTGTTGCATTGTGAGTCTATTAGCCGGTCACATTATTCAATATTCAATAAAACCCCAGTCAGTTGGGTGTAGGTCATCCACGATGAGGTATGCAGTTGTGAGCCTGGTGGATGAACTGGTAATGTGTAGTGTGATTGTTAAACTTCTGTTAATAAACCAACTAATTCTCATTAGCAATGTGTTGCTATGAATTATTAAGCAAAGAACCCATGAAGCAAATATATTACACCCAAACTATCCAGTCCTCTGATTCTGGCCTCTTGTACGTCCCCGCCCTTTATACCACCACTAATGCCCGTTCCTTCAGTCGTTTAGCTTCTGGAATTCCCTTATTAAACTCCACCAGCTCTTCGACCAAGCCTTTGGTCACCCTCCCAAGATATCCTTTTGTGATTCAGTGTCCATTTTTCACCCTGCACAGACAGTAACTTCCTCCCTCTCCTCCCACTCCTCTCTCCTCCCCGATCCCCGCCCCCCCACCGCCTCAGCTGCACAGTAAGCATCGAGTCCCATGGAGTATCTGACCATCTCATGTCTACACTAAATCATCTGTAACTACCAATCCCCCCACAACACCCCCTCAGCTCGATATTCATCCAGCTCCTTTTTGAAAGAGCTAAGTAACACATCAACTGAACTTGCATGGAGACTATTCCAATTATCTATTATTCCTTGGGAAAAATACATTTCTTCTTGATTCTAGTTTCACACGTGGCTTGTCATTTTAAACCTGTGTCCTCAGATTCTGCAGTCACAGCTCAAATTAAACAGCCTTCCCACATCTCCCCGCTCTGAAGGCAAATACACATCTGCAGCGTGGGTATAATGTTCGTACCTTTCACGATATTCTCAGAATTTGGTGTCTATATTTCGCTATATGTGTTTTTGCTTCATTATGTAGTGTGCACAATGTTATTATATGTGTCCTTGTCTTTAAGATCATTGTTTTTCAATGGCTAGGGATAATTTTAACCAACGCGCAGGGCAGGGAACCCATAGGATCGGGTGCAGTGCTGGTTTGACACCCCGACCAATATTACTCTCCGGCAACCTCAACGGAAGGTGGAATCAGGCGGGGTGCAAAACCAGCGGTGCATCCAATCCCATCAGTTTCCTGAAGGGCAAACTAGGTTAAAATTGGCCCCAAATGTGCGTGTGCTCATGAACCATAAAGAACAGGGAAATCGCACATCCAATACCCATGCTATGCTGACGTCAATCCAGCAGCTTATGGAGGTGCTCCAAATAGCCTCCGCTTAAGAACATAAGAATCAGGAGCAGGAGTGGGCCATTCGGCCCCTCAAGCCCGCACCGCCATTCAATAAGATCACGGCTGATCTACCTCAACTTCACTTTCCTGCACTATTCCCATATCCCTTGATTCCTTTAATATTCAAAAATCTATCGATCTCTGTCTTGAATATACACAACAACTGAGCTACAGCCCTCTGGCTAGAGAATTCCAAAGATTCACCACCCTCTGAGTGAAGACATTTCTCATCATCTCAGTCCTAAATGGACGCCCCCTTATTCTGAGACTGTGATTCCTGGTTCTAGACTCCCCAGCCAGAGGGAACATCCTCCCTGCATCTACCCTGTCAAGCCCTGTAAGAATTTTGTATGTTTCAATGAGATCACCTCTCATTCTTCTAAACTCCAGAGAATATCGGCCTAGTCTACTCAATCTCTCCTCATAGGACAATCCCCCATCCCAGAAATCAGTCTGGTGAACCTTCGTTGCACTCCCTCTATGGCAAGTATATCCTTCCTTAGGTAAGGAGACCAAAACTGTACACAATACTCCAGGTGTGGTCTCACCAGGGCCCTGTATAATTGCAGTAAATGTCTTTACTCTTATACTCAAATCCCCTTGTAATAAAGGCCGACATACCATTTGCTCTCTTAATCGCTTGCTGTATCTGCATGTTAACTTTCAGTGATTCGTGTACAAGGACACTCAGGTCCCTCTGAACACCAACATTTGCCAATCTCTCAGCATTTAAAAATGCCTCTGCTTTTCTATTTTTCCTACCAAAGTGGATAACTTCACATTTCTCCACGTTATATTCCATCTGCCATGTTCTTGCCTATTCACTTAGCCTTTCTATATCCCCTTGATGCTTCTTTGCATCCTCCTCACAACTTACATTCTCACTCTCACTCCCTGTTTCTGTACTGGACAGTGATTAAGAGTGGGAGCCCTGGCTGATTCCTTACCCTGGCTCAGCCTAGGTTCGCTGAAGCAAGTTGTACTGCCTCTGTGTCTCCCCGCCTGACATCAGCACAGCATGCATTGAGTGTGGGCTCCTGCTGTTCTACACCGTTCAGTACCACAAGACACAGTGCCATCTGAGCCATTGAGGAAGGGGAACGTCATAGGAGGGTAAGGAAAGGGCCTGAGCTCCCACTCTTCATCACTGTCCAGTAACTCAAGCTGGAGAGTGAATGTGGACAGTGGGTAATATCAGGATTGGGCTTAGCTGTGCCGGGCACTCCCAAGTTCCTAATGCTCTCTCATCATCTTAGTGTCTCAAATATATAGCCTAAAGCTGTGGCATAATCCAACAGAGTTTCCCTGTGTTGTTTGCAAGGTACTTTAGCTTTGTTCAATGTGAGCTACAGTTGGAATGTAAATTCGCTGCTCTCTCTCTCTCTCTGTAGCTGTTATGTTTCTCCAGCGGCAGGAATTATTTTTTCCTTTTCTCTGACAAACCTGTCAACATCAATGGGAATTGTATTTGCATTTTAATCTACAATCCATCTTCAATCTATACACGGCATCTTTGTCTTCTTCCTTAAACCACTTAAGTGGATTACTGCAATCCAGCTCAGCTCTCAGTCAAAGGACTAATCTTTCACCCAAACTACTTGTCATTTAAAATAATCTAGATTGTTTTTTTTTAAAAGCCTTCTGAATAGAAAAGAAAGCATTCTCTCCCCTTCCCCAATGGCTCAGTAAAGGCACTGTGTCGTGTGGTACTGAACGGTGCAGAATAGCAGGAGCCCAAACTCAATGCATGCTGTGCTGATGTCAGGCGGGGAGACACAGAGGCAGTACAACTTGCTTCAGCGAACCTAGGCTCAGCCAGGGTAAGGAATCAGCCAGGGCTCCCACTCTTAATCACTGTCCAGAAACAGAAAGTGAGAGTGAGAGTGAGAGTGAGAGTGAGAGTGAGAGTGAGAGTGAGAGTGAGAGTGAGAGTGAGAGTGTGAGAGTGAGAGGGGTGAGGGTGAGTGTGAGAGAGTGAGTGTGAGAGAGTGAGAGAGAGAGTGCGAGAGTGAGAGAGTGAGAGAGTGAGAGAGTGAGAGAGTGAGAGAGTGCGAGTGAGAGAGTGTGAGTGAGAGTGTGAGTGAGAGTGAGAGAGTGAGTGTGTGTGAGTGTGTGTGAGTGTGTGTGAGTGTGTGTGAGTGAAATTGAGTGTGAGTGAGTGAGAGTGAGTGTGAATGCGTGTCTGAGTGCATGTCTGAGTGTGTGAGGGAGTGTATGCGATTGTGTGTGCAAGTGTATGTGCCAGTGTGTGAGGGAGTGTGTGTGTGAGCGAGTGTGTGTGAGCGAGTGTGTGTGAGCGAGTGTGTGTGAGCGAGTGTGTGTGTGAGCAAGTATGTATGTACAAGAGTAGCAGAATTGGACTTGGTGCTGATGCCTTTACCCCAGCATAAGTCGGCCTGTGAGGAGGGGAGGGGAGAGAATCGAGGTCTGAGGGAACAAACAACGGTTTAGTGCATCACCATCATTGAAACTTGTACGGAAGATTTCCATTGGAAGCTGCGTCCAGCGAAGTCTATTTCAAGACCCAATTGGTGATGGTTATATTGTCATCCCAGTAAACTCAATCACACTTTAAACAGAAATGCACAATGATCCAATCAATCGGACAATAATGTCACATAACTGGGACTTTGTCTGGCTGGAAACGGTTGCACTGAAATGTACACAATCATAGTTGGTATCACGGTCACCTTTTGTCACAATGTAATGGGATCAACTCCCACTGCCTGACATGAACATCTCGGCTGACACTTCAGTGCAGCACTGAGGGAGTACTGCACTCTCGGAAGTTTCATTTGTCTGTTCAGCAATCTCATGATTAAGAACACAAGAACATAAGAATTAGGAGCAGGAGTGGGCCATTGAGCCCCTCGAGCCTGCTCCACAATTCAAAAAGATTGTGGCTGAGCTTCTACCTCAACTCCACTTTCCTGCACTATCCCCATATCCCTTGATTCCCTTAATATCCAAAAACTTATCGATCTCTGCCTTAAATATACTCAACGACTGAGCCTCCACAATCCTCTGGGGCAGAGAATTCCAAAGATTTTCAACCCTCTGAGTGAGGAAGTTTCTCTTCATCTCAGTCTTAAATGGCCGAGCCCTTATTCTGAGACTGTGACCCCTGGTTCTGGACTCCCCAGCCCGGGGGAAACATCCTCCCTGCATCGACCCTGTCAAGCTCTGTAAGAATTTTGTATGTTTTAATTAGGTTACTGTTGTGTATGTAATAACTCGATAGACTGAATACTGTAAACTCACTCAGGTGCAAACCGGGCTCAACGTTATTCGGGCCCAAAGTGCACACATTACATGGTGGCTTGCTTTATATGCCTGGCCCGCACACACGTGCATACAGCCCAATGACCTCCAACAGTGGCGCCCCCTGGTGGCTAGTAACTCCAAGCATACATACGTGACAACATCCTCCTTCAAGATCTTAGTATCAGTCTTTTTACAAGTTAAGATGGTCCGGGGCTTTCCGCTCACGAATTGATCGTCTCAGTTCAACTCCAGTTTTGGGCGAACGTTCTGAGTCAGTTATGACTGGGGGCTGGGTAGCCGATCTGATGGGAGTGGCAATGACCATGTCAGAGATTGAAAATCCAGATTCAATGATGATGGCGGAGTCCTCTGATGAATGAATATAGGTTGGTTGGTTACTGATCGTATCTTCCACAACTTGTTCCAGTTCCTCCGTGTGCCGCAGCTTTATCTGATCAACATGTTTCCTGTATGTTTGCCCATTCTTGAGCATGACAATAAACACTCTGCTACCCTCCTTGGCCATAACAGTACCGGCAACCCACTTGGGACCTTGACCATAATTTAGCACATACACAGCATCGTTAACAGAGATGTCGCGTGGCACAGCAACACAATCATTATACCACTTCTGATTTAGACATCTATTTTCAACACGATCGTTCAAGTCGGGATGAACGAGAGAGAGCCTGGTCTTGAGACCTCCCTTCATCAATAGTTCAGCAGGGGAGACCCCGGTAAGCATGTGGGGTCTTGTCCTGTAACTAAGCAATATGCGTGACAAGCGAGTTTGCAGTGAACTTTGAGCTACATGTTCCATACTCTGCTTGATTGTTTGGACAGCACGCTCTGCTTGACCATTAGAGGTGGGTTTGAATGGTGCTGACCTCACATGTTTAATACCATTGAGTTTCATGAACTCTTGAAACTCCAGACTTGTGAAGCAAGATCCGTTGTCGCTCACAACGATGTCAGGCAGACCATGAGTAGCAAACATGACACGAAGGCTCTCAATGGTAGCAGTGGATGTACTGGATGACATGATTATACACTCTATCCACTTGGAATACGCGTCCACCACAACAAAAAACACCTTACCCAGGAAAGGACCCGCAAAGTCGATGTGGATCCTCGACCATGGTTTGGATGGCCACGACCACAGGCTCAGCGGAGATTCCGCTGGTACTTTGCTTAGCTGCATGCCCTGTTCAAACAGCGAGGGAAACTTGCTCAGCACTTGAGCACACGAAGTATCATCCACCGATGACAATGCTTTGATATCGTTCCAATTCCTTTGATTTTTTTCAAACGAATTAATGCCGAACAGATTTGGACCATTTCCTGGAACGATCCATAATGGTAGATCATGAACCACAACATCATACGACACCTTGACTACTGCACTGCCAATCACCGGTATGAGTTTTTTGGTGTAAGTACGCAACTTGGCATTGACTGGACACAGCTTGGGCTTCACAGCCTTAGCGTCCCACAACTTGTCGAATGTCCTTTGGCTCATTATCGACTGACTCGCACCCATGTCCAATTCCATCGATACCGGCACGCCATTTAGTTTCACATTAACCATTATCGGTTGGCTCTTTGTCAGGAATGAATACAGTCCATACACTTCCTCCTCGGGTATCTTGGGTTGCATATCCAGGTCCGCACTGGACTGGTCGTCATCATCCATGTGGTGAGCCGCAGCCCGCTTGCTCAGTTGTGGACACATTCGCTGAAGAAGTCCCACTTCCGAACAGCCTTTACAGATGTACTGTTTAGACCGACACGGATGATGCCGATGATTGCCCCCACAATGTCAACAGGGTGAAGTTGGATTCGTACCCGTTGGCGGACTTTGAGCAGCTTCAGGTTTCACATTCGCAGTCGGGTAGGCCCTGCCATAAGCAGCTCTGCCATATGACGACACAATCTTGTTTGCAGTACTTGCCGTGGTGCTCAGACTCTTCGATGATATCTGCCTTAAATTATCATTCGTCATCATGCATGCCTGGGCAATCGTGATGGCCTTGCTCAAATCCAGCGTCTCCACAACCAATAACTTCCAGAGTATTACCTCGTGGTTAATTCCTATTACAAAGAATCTCGCAGCATGTCTCCCAATGCGAACTTACATGGCCCAGCAAGATGTCTTAGGTTGGCGACGAATTCTGACACATCCTGGCCCTCAGAACGAACATACTTGTAGAATCGGCCTTCTTTTGGTTGAGATGGTCACGTACCAGAGCACACAATTCCTCATAGTCTTTGTCCGTTGGACATGCAGGCGAGAGGAGATTCTTTATGAAGCCATAGATTTTCGGACTGCAAACAGTGAGGAAAACCGCCCTGCGCCTAACTGTATCAGTAGCTTCCTCCATTTTGTTGGCCATGAAGTACTGGTCCAGGCGATCGATAAAATCCGACCAGTCCGCTCCCTCCACGAATCTCTCCAGAATTCCAATGGTGCTCATTTTGCATGCGAAGGTTCTTGAGTTAGCTCGTCGCCAAATTTTATGTATGTAATAACTCGGTAGACTGAATACTGTAAACTCACTCAGGTGCAAACCTGGCTCAACGTTATTCGGCCCAAAGTGCCCACATTACATGGTGGCTTGCTTTATATACCTGGCCCGCACACACGTGCATACAGCCCAATGACCTCCAACAGTGGCGCCCCCTGGTAGCTAGTAACCCCAGGCATATATACATGACAGTCACCTCTCATTCTTCTAAACTCTAGAGAATATAGTCCTCGTCTATTCAATCTCTCCTCACAGGACAATGCCCTTATCCCAGAAATGATTCTATCTGAAGAGGAGCAAGGAGTTTTCTCAGTGTCTAGACCAACAGTCCACCCATAACCAACACCACCAAAAAATACCCAGCCTGGCCATGCTGTGCACTAAATGACAACCAAATTTGCCTGTACAAGAAGAGTAACTCTATTTCATAAGTAAATCATTGGTTGTGAAATGCTTTGGGGCATCCTGTGCAAATAATAAGCTGCAAGTTATTTCCTGCAGTAAAAGCCATGTTGCAACAGTTTGCACTGGAGCCGATGCATTTAAAGTCTGCACTTCCTGACTGTGCCAAAACCTGCTTAAAAACACCCTTAACAAATATACACGCCATTTCCTTTACCCTATAGAAAGCACAACCACATTCTAACTATGGAAAGAAATGATACAAATTCATTTTAAATGGCGCGAAAACATTTGAAAACAATCCCGCAAGCAAAACAGGTCTCAAAGAGCCCTGCACATTGTTAGATGACGGATGCATAATTTGTCGTGCTTACCTTGTTTTGAGGATATTCAGAAATTGTAAAATTTCTGAGAATTGTATCAGCCTGAGGGCCCTTAAAAATCGCAAGCCTGTAAAAAACAAACAACATCTGTTATCCACCAATTGACATTGCTCACAGCACTGAACAACCGGTAACATTCAGAACCAGTGCAACCACAGGCTCAGGCTGAGAGCTGCAGTTTAAATAGACAATAAAGGGCTAACTTTCTGCTAGGGGGAGTCTCATCCGCTGGGGAGCAGATTGCAATTTAAGGCGCGCTGTGCCTTTAAATGCAACGCGGCCCACAATTCAATAGATACGCTGTGCTTCTGTCAGAAAGGTCTCCCTTGGGTCTTAATTAATATAAGGATGCGGTCTGTCACAGCAACATTCTCAACATCTGGCCTTGTGAGCATCAGCTTATGCACCGAAAACACATTATAACAGAAACATGCAAAGAAAGGGGTCTTCGGAAGCCCATTGAAACGGAATGCTGTTTGACTCCCTGCTCTCACAGTGCGATCAGACAAAAATTTGACACCGAACCGTATAAGTAAAAATTAGCACAGGTTGGTCAAAGAGGTAGGTTTTAAGGAGCGTCTTGATGGAAAAGAGAGGGGTAGAGAGGAGGGGAGGTTTAGGCAGGGAGTTCCAGAGCTTGGAGACTAGGCAACAGAAGGCACGGCCACCAATGGTGGAGCGATTATAATCAGGGATGCTCAAGAGGGAAGAATTAGAGGAGCGCAAACATCTCGGGGGGGGTTGTGGGGCTGGAGGAGATTACAGAGATAGGGAGGGGCGAGGCCATGGAGGGATTTGAAAATAAGGATGAGAATTTTGAAATCGAGGCGTTGCTTAATCGGGAGCCAATGTAGGTCAGCGAGCACAGGGGTGATGGGTGAGCGGGACTTGGTGTAAGTTAGGACACGGGCAGCCGAGTTTTGGATCATCTCTAGTTTACGTAGGGTAGAACGTGCGAGGCCAGCCAGGAGTGCGTTGGAATAGTCAAGTTTAGAGGTAACAAAGGCATGGATGAGGGCTTCAGCAGCAGATGAGCTGAGATACAGGCGGAGACGTGCGATGTTAGGGAGGAGGAAATAGGCGGTCTGAGTTATGCTACGGATATGTGGTGGAAAGCTCATTTAGGTCGAGGTAGCTCGTGACTAACATGACATGGCTGGCAAACCTCTGCAACATCGGAAGGAAGAATATAAAAATATCAATTAGTACAAAACTGATAAAGTAGGGCAAGACATTACTAGAAATCATTTTAGTTTGGAAAGCATCTTATGAAATGGTTTTAAATGACACAAAAATCCAATTTGGATATTTTTCTTTTGAAATAAAACCAAGAATCATCAACAAATGCTGGATTTTTTTTTTTTTTTTTATAAATTCGTAGCCAATCGTTTCCAATTCTTTGTCAAGTCACAAACGCCAGAGGTCACCCTGCACCAGTCAAGGATCACTCTGCGCCAATGCTCTTAGCCAAAAGGCCTAGAGCCACTGCACCGTTCCTGGAAGTACTGCAATACCAGGTTCGTGCCATGGAGGTGGATGGGTCAGGTCCCCCACACACCTTGTGCAGTGCTGGGCTAACACCAGAAACTAATCAAGAAAGAATTAGTACAATTCATGAAGCAAGCTTACTCAAACAAAACTTGCGCTCTAAATTGCTAGTCGTTTACACGGTCAGCTACTTTCTTACTTAGGGCTGGGCAATGCAAACCTGGGGAAATAGAAAAAGCTTTTCAGAAAGCTTCTGTATTCTTGTGCTGATTTAACATGGTCTTCAGTAGCTGCTTCAAGCCTAATCGCAACTAAAAACTTTCAAATGTATCTTCTTCAGTGAGATCTGTGTATTCATTCGCATTAGTTTGCAGTGTTAGCCGTGGGTAGCATCGCGCCCTGAGTCAGAAGGTTGTGGGTCCTACTGCAAGGACTTGAGCACAAAATCCAGGCTGACACTCCCAGTGCAGTGCTGAGGGAGCGACGCACTGTCGGAGGTGCCGTCTTTCGGATGAGACGTTAAACCGAGCCCCCCGTCTGCCCTCCCGGGTGGGCGTAAACGATCCTATGGCACTATTTCGAAGAAGAGCAGGGGAATTATCCTCGGTGTCCTGGCCAATATTTATTCCTCAATCGACATTAACAAAAGCAGATTATCTGTGCACCAGTTGGCTGCTGCGTTTCCTACATTACAACAGTGACTACACTCCAAAAGTGCTTCATTGGCTGTAAAGCACTTTGAGGCGTCCGATGGTTGTGAAAGGCGCTATATAAATGCAAGGGTTGGTTATTCCGCTCTCTGTTTTCACCCCCAAGGGGTGGCGGTGAGCTCTTCCGGGCGGACGGCCAGCTACCAGTGCCCCGTGGGGGGTTCTGCATTACCGCCCGGAAGAGGCAAACCTGTGTGCAACATCCCTGGTTGTGACACTCGATCAATTTTTATCTCCCACCCGACCGGTAGCGCTGCCTAGAGCGCCCCCTGCTGGAACAGCCTGTGAAAGCGGGCGGGCTGAGCTGTAGCGGACTCAGTGAGGTAAGTAATGTTGACTTCAGGTAAGTGCGATTGATTTTATTTTTTTGTGATTTATGTTGTGGTGGCGTGGGCTATTTATTAGGAATGTTTTTGATATTTATTTTTCAGGTTTTCTTTCTCCCCAAGCCTCTCGCAGAGCGCTCCGAGGCCGGCTGTGTAGCTCGGGGATTTTCGCTTGCTCAGCTGGCCTAGCGCCCCGAGAGAGGTGTACAACGCCCTCCCTTAGCGCTCCGCCCCACACTCAGGGCCCAGCTGCCCAATTTTGCTGACTGTCGCGCAAACTCTTCCCAGGCGCAATCATTACTGCCCCGACACCATTACTGCCCCGAAATCCCAAAGCCCAAAATCCAGTCACAGGTCTTTCTTTTTTAATCAGGAAAAGGACCATCTTTAAAGGTGAGTTCTACACAATAGATATTCAAAGGAAATTAATCCAAGCTCGCTTACACTAAGAGAGTTGGATCAAGTCAGAGGTTAACTGGGGTTGTTAGCAAGTGAACTCTGCAATCTAATTAGGAAAGCTATTAACTAAATAAACGGGGTAGGAGCAAGTTCATTCAGGGAGTTCCTCCAGGGACAATTCAAAGGGTTTGTGTTGATTATGTTAAGACAGAGATGCAGGTTGAGAATGCCAATTGTGTGTATCTGCTGTTTCTATGGTCTTTGAAAGGATTACATACCTACACACGTGGTGCTCACAGACACAGTAATATAATGAATTTTGCCCTAATCTCAAATTCTCCCTCTCGCTCTCTGAAGGCGGCTGGTAGATGTCATAATAAGCCATTAATTCATGTTTTGCAAGAAGTCAGTTATTTCATTGTTTTGTTTCAAGTACACGAAGAATGGCACAATCTGGAACTGACCAATCACACACTGCGGAATTAATGTGTTCAGCCTTGACTCAATGCCAGCCTGGAGCAACAGGAACCATAACCTCTAAATAATGGCTTGTGACAAAATAGAAAGCTCTCTCTATAGTAAGGGAGTTCTCTACAAACAGTAACAGGGAAATAGGAAGGGATCTTCAATCTCTCCTCAAACACCCCCAACACTTTTTGGTGTAGAAGCAAGTCATCCTTGCTTCAAGGGACTGCCTATGATGATGATGATCTAGAGGCTGTGTATGTTTTCAGCAGAAGCTTTTTCAAATAGAAGAATTAATCAGCGATCCTTTATTGTGATTAGAATCAGTCCAGAATACTTTAGATCGGAAGATACAGAGGACTCAAGCAGCACAACTTAGATGCCAGCTGTTGCCAGTCCAATTATTTACATCAAGAATTTGCAACTCGATGTTAAATTGAAATTGATTTTAAGGAAAATTATTTTTAACCCAATGAGGAAAACGAGAGGGTTTACCACAACATGCTTAAAAACTAGACCGGTTCCGTTTACCATTTTAAAATGAAAAGAGCAACCTCTGGTAGTGTGACAGGAACATAGGAACAGGAGCAGGCCATTCAGTCCCTAGGATCTATTCCGCCATTCAATTAGACCATGGAAGATCTGTATTTTAACTCCATGCAGCCACCTTACTTCCGTAACCCTCCCCTAACAAAAATCTCAGTTTTGATGTATTCAATTGACTCCCTGTAATGTATTTGCTTCATGGGTTCTTTGCTTAAGAATTCATAGCAACACATTGCTATTAAGAACTAGTTGATTTATTAGCAAAGGTTTAAAAATCACACTACACATTACCAGTTCATCCACCAGGCTCACAACCACCTGCCTCATTGTGGATCCCCTGAACCCAACTGGCTGGGGTTTTATTGAGTCTTGTGAACATCACGTGACTGGCTAAACCACTCCCAACTCAACAGCTCTACAACTCTTTTAGTTGGAAACAAAATCAACAGGTAAATCAAGTGCCCCCCGATCTGGGGGACACTTCAAACATTTTCCAAGGCCCTTTTTTGTTTTTTCCTTTTTTTTGTTTTTTTTGTGGGTTTTTTGTGGGGTTTTTTGGGCGCTAAAACCTTAATTTACAAGTGCCCCCTATAAAAGGGGAGGGGGACACTAAAACCGGCAATTAAAACAAATTAAACTTTAAAACATATAAAATCAAATTAAAATTTGGTTGCCGGGGTTAACGATGCACTCCAGTCCCTCTGGCGCCCACCTCTCGCGGAAGGCCGCGAGTGTACCGGTGGACACGCGTGCTCCATCTCTAAGGACACCCTGGCCCAGATGTAGGCGCGGAAGAGAGGCAGGCAGTCAGGCTGAACGACCCCCTCGACCGCCCGCTGCCTGGACCGGCTGATGGCATCTTGGCCGTGTCCAGGAGCAGTCCTACGAGGAGGCCCTCAGACCTACCCGCTCCCCTCCGCACAGGGTGCCCAAAGATCAGGAGTGTGGGACTGAAGTGCAACCAGAAATTGAGGAGCAGCCCCTTTAAATAATGGAACAGGGGCTGCAACCTCGTACATTCGATAAAAACGTGGAACACGGACTCTTCCAGACCGCAGAAATTGCAGGCGGCCTGGGAGCCCGTGAACCGGCTTAAAAATTTATTGCACGGGACTGCTCCATGCACCACCCTCCAGGCCAAGTCCCCGATGAATAGTGGGAGGACTCCCGCGTAGAGTGCACTCCATCGGGGACCCCCGCCTCCTCCGGACGGCAAGATGGTACGCCATGGCGTGTCCGGACGGCCGGCGAGGATGGCAAGGTTGAGAGTGTGCAGGAGCAGCCCGTACAGGAAACCCCTCCGCGCGGAACTGAAAGGCACGGAGGGGATTTCCCCGATGCTGCTCAAGTTGTGAGGCGCCGGCTCCCAAGGGAGGTTCCGGGGTTTGGCGCCGATGAGGAACTCCATCCGGACGGGGGTCAGTTCGCACGGGATCTCCCCACGTGCTTGAGCCTCCTCAACACACAACAGCTCTACAACTCTTTTGGGGGGAACAAAATAAACATTAGATCAAGTGCCCCCCGATCTGGGTGACACTCCAGTCACTTAACTGCCCCTTTTTCTAATAAATGTTTTTAGGGGTTTTTTTTTTGTTTTTCCAACAACTCTACAACTCTTTTGGGAGGAAAAAGTAAACATTAAATCGTGCCCCCCGATCTGGGGGACACTCCAAACATTTTTCAAGGCCTTTTTTTGTGTTTTTTTTTGGGCATTAAAATCATATTTATTTCAAATGTCCCCTTTAAAAGGGGAGGGGGACACGAAAACCGGCATTTAAAATAAATTAGACTTTAAAATATATAAAATCAAATTAAAATTTGGTTGCCGGGGGTGATGATGCACTCCAGTCTCTCCGGCGCCCACCTCTCGCGGAAGGCCGCGAGTGTACCGGTGGACACCGCGTGCTCCATCTCTAGGGACACCCTGGCCCAGATGTAGGCGCGGAAGAGAGGCAGGCAGTCGGGCTGAACGACCCCCTCGACCGCCCACTGCCTGGACCGGCTGATGGCCCCCTTGGCCGTGCCCAGGAGCAGTCCTACGAGGAGGACCTCGGACCTACCCGCTCCCCTCCGCACAGGGTGCCCAAAGATCAGGAGTGTGGGACTGAAGTGCAACCAGAAATTGAGGAGCAGCCCCTTTAAATAATGGAACAGGGGCTGCAACCTCGTACATTCGATAAAAACGTGGAACACGGACTCTTCCAGACCGCAGAAATTGCAGGCGGCCTGGGAGCCCGTGAACCGGCTTAAAAATTTATTGCACGGGACTGCTCCGTGCACCACCCTCCAGGCCAAGTCCCCGATAAAGAATGGGAGGACTCCCGCGTAGAGTGCACTCCATCGGGGACCCCAGCCTCCTCCGGACGGCAAGATGGTACGCCATGGCGTGTCCGGACAGCAGACGAGGATGGCAAGTTTGAGAGTGTGCAGGAGCAGCCCGTACAGGAAACCCCTCCGCGCGGAACTGAAAGGCACGGAGGGGATTTCCCCGAGGTGGCTCAAGTTGTGAGGCGCCGGCTCCTGAGGGAGGTTTCGGGGCTTGGCGCCGATGGGGAATTCCGTCCGGACGGGGGTCAGTTCGGACGGGATCTCCCCACGTGCTTGAGCCTCCTCGACACACAACAGCTCTACAAACCTGTGAGCATCCTCACAGGTGCGTACATCACACCCCAAGCCTCAACAGTTTTTTGGAAGAGAGTTCTGGATTTGCAATACCCTTTGTGTAAGAAGCGCGTTCTGATTTCACCCTTGCACGGCCTGGCTCTGATTTGTAGGTTACGCTCCTGGTTCAGCACTCTCCCGCCAAAGGAAATAGCTTCTCTCTCTCTATCCTATTAAATCCTTTAGTCATCTTAAACACCTCAATTAAATCACCCTTCAATCTTCCATATTCAAGGGAATACAAGCCTATAACATGCGGAATTCCAATTAGTGATCAGCGGTATGTTCTGATAGAAATCTGACCTTTCCCAATACCAGGTTTAGCCCAATTCAAATATCTTAAAGCAAATATATCAACCATAGACATGAAAGAGTCGGCCTGGCAGCAGGTATTTACATACCTCAAAAATCTGGGAGACAATGGTCAACTGATCCGCTTATTGTTGGGTTATACCCCAAATTCCCCTTTGTTTGGAAAGGAATGGGAAGTACAATGACATTTAATGACAGTAATAACATCGCCCGTCTCCGCTCTTACCTGAGCTCATCTGCTGCTGAAGCCCTCATCCCCGCCTTTGTTACTTCTAGACTTGATTATTCCAATGCACACCTGGCTGGCCTCCCACATTCTACCCTACCTAAACTAGAGGTGATCCAAAACTGCCCGTGTCCTAACTCGCACCAAGTCCCGCTCACCCATCATCCCCAGTGCTCGCTGACCTACATTGGCTCCCGGTTAAGCAACGCCTCGATTTCAAAATTCTCATCCTTATTTTCAAATCCCTCCATAGCCTCGCCCCTCCCTACCTCTGTAATATCCTCCAGCCCCACAACCTCCGCCCCCCCCCCCCCCGAAATGTCTGCACTCCTCTAATTCTGCCCTCTTGAGCATCCCTGATTATAATCGCTCAACAATTGGTGGCCATGCCTTCTGTTGCCTGGGCCCCAAGCTCTGGAACTTCCTCCCTAAACCTCTCCGCCTCTCTACCTCTCTTTCCTCCTTCAAGACACTCCTTAAAACCTACCTCTTTCACCTGCGCTAATTTCTACTTATGGGACTCGATGTCAAATTGTTAATCGCATAATACTCCTGTGCAGCGCCTTGGGACGTTTCACTACATTAAAGGCGCTATATAAATACAAGTTGTTGTAACCATGAGAATGATTACAGTCATCAGATCCTCTTGGGATCAAACACTGTATTAAGTGGCACCAGTTCACAAATGCACAATAAGATGTAATGGCGAGAGGTTGGAGATCGATTCATTGAGAGGGAGGATCACCTAATCATAGTATTACATAGAATTACATCAAATCCCACCAGACCACAAGCTTTATTGGCTTTATAACCAGTCCAGAAGTGTAGGAGATCAGTTTCCCCATGTCTGGTTGTCTACAACAACAACAAAAACTATTTATATAGCGCCTTTAACATAGTGAAATGTCCCAGGGCACTTCACATGATAATGATGAGATAAAACAATTGGATAAAATAACAGCATCTACACTCAGTGTGGCTTGGAACGGGAGAACTGGGTTGATCACAATCTCAGCCTAAATTGATCCTAAATCACACTGGGGCTTCCCCCCCAGTTAGTCGTTTCCCAATGGGCATCTTTGCCCGTTTCCTAACACAATGAGTCGATTCACAATGTTGAAACCTTGCTCTCAGACGGCCACATCTTCCAACTTGTGGCTTTAGGCAATGGATGCCAATGAATCCAACGGGATGACGCAATCTTTGGACAAGACTTGCGAACCATTCTAAAAGTAACATGCACTATTTATCAGGCATTCTGGGACATATTGGTGGCAGAATTGTCTTCCTCACCATGCTCACCAGTTGAGGTCGAAGATCAGCCATGATCTCATTGAATGGCAGAGCAGGCTCGAGGGGTTGAATGCCCTACTGCTGCTCCTAATTCCTATCTTATGTTCTTACTGCGTGTGCATGTGTTTTCCATCAGGTGAACTACTGTTTTCACATACAAGGACAACACTAAATTCATCAGGTAGTTTGCATACCATCACAACTTGAAATCCACCCCTTCCCTCCTCTACACACAAAAATTCACTTCTGCTCGGTTCCCTCCCCCAGAAATGATTGCCCATTCATGGCCTGTCCCAGCAGAAACACAAGTGCGTTTATCCCGCTAATTTTGCCCACTTTCTACACCGCAGTCGAATAAGTTTGCTCCAATACCATTTCTAAAAGTGCAACTGTTTCAAACTGGAATAGACAGGTGTTACTTGGTATTCACAGCAGAGAAATAGGCACTTTGGCCCAACAGGTCCATGCAAGTGTTTATGCTCCACACGAGCCTCTGCCCACCCTTCTTCATCTAACCCCATTACCATATCCTTCGAATCCTTTCTCCCTCATGTGTTTATCTAGCTTCCCCTTAAATGCATCTACGCTGGTCACCACAACCACTCCCTGTGTTAGCGAGTTCCACATTCTCACCACCCTCTGGGTGTTCCCCCACCTCAAGTCATTCAGCACGTGACTCCCAGCCGATGCATTTCACTATCAAATCAATAATATTCTGTGGCTGAGGGGTAAAACCACAGGATGAGTATGAGTTACATATTTGCTGACACTTGGTGCTGTATAATTCAATCGAATGTGGATAGTTTTTGAGTATCATAGGATAGGACATCATATGGTGATGAGGGAGTGCAGCGAAGGTTCACCAGACTGATTCCCAGGATGGCAGGACTGACATATGAGGAGAGACTGGATCGACTGGGTCTGTATTCACTGGAGTTTAGAAGGATGAGAGGGGATCTCATGGAAACATATAAAATTCTGACGGGATTGGACAGGTTAGAGGCAGGAAGAATGTTCCCGATGCTGGGGAAGTCCAGAACCAGGGGTCACAGTCTAAGGATAAGGGGTAAGCCATTTAGGACCGAGATGAGGAGAAACTTCTTCACTCAGAGAATTGTTAACCTGTGGAATTCTCTACCGCAGAAAATTGAGGCCAGTTCGTTAAGATATATTCAAGAGGGAGTTAGATATGGCTCTTACAGCTAAACGGATCAAGGGATATGGAGAAAAAGCAGGAAAAGGTACTGAGGTGAATGATCAGCCATGATCTTATTGATTGGTGGTGCAGGCTCGAAGGGCTGAACGGCCTGCTCCTGCATCTATTCTCTATGTTTCAACGTTTCTCCTGTTTCAGTGGTGGGACTTGGCAGGGGATGAGGGGGGAGAAAAAGTACTGAGAGAATCCAACTCTGTGTTCAAAATGCCTGTTCTGTTTGGTAATCGGGCAGTAATATCGATAGTGGGAGTCTGTAACCCATACTATCCAACTCGGTCAACCGAAGAAGATAGCAGAGCACAAAGAGAGACTAAATAAATAAAACACACATCAAAGTAACACAATTCATCTAATCTCCATCATCTTAAAAGAGACACAATGCAAATGTTTTTTCGGACTTAAAAACACGTCAATGCAAGAAACACAATGAGTTGTTATTTATGCAAGAAACAGTTGTTCATATGTCCATTCAACTCACTCCTTCTCCAGTCGTTGTTTCAGTAATGTTGACTGGCATCATCCCGTGTCCATAGGGTCATACAGCACGGAAGGCCGCCATTCGGCCCATCATGCCACTGCCGGCTCTTTGAGAGAGCGATCCAATTAGTCCCACTCCCCGGCTCTTTCCCCCAATAACCCCGCAAAGTTTTTCCTTGTCAACTTTTCATCCAATTCCCTTTTGAAAGTTACAACTGAATCTGCTTCCACCGCCCTTTCAGGCAGCGCGTTCCAGATCAGAATAACTCGCTGTGTAAACAAAATTCTCCCATTTGGTTCTTTTGACAAATACGTTAAATCTATGTCTTCTGGTTACCGACTGTCCTGCCCCTGGAAAAGGTTTCTCCCTCTGTACTCTTATCAAAACCTGACATCATTTTGAACACATAGACCAAAAGCTGTGACTAAAATTCCTTCTGGTGCATTAGGAATGAGAGAAATAGTACATTTTGAATCAGTATTATTTGTGAATAAAGCCACCTTTCAGTGCTGGGAGATTTGGCAGGAGTTTGCTAATGTTGGCTTTTTTAACCACATGTTTGGAGAGTTCCAAACAGAAACACAGCGGCCACATCTGGTACCAACTCAGCACGAGGGGCAGCACCTGTAGCTCCACAGTTGTTACAGAATGGGGATATCCAGAGTAATGAATCTTAAATGTAGATATACATCAAGGGATCCCTGGAGCCATTTTGTTCAACTGTAGGTACAGATTGCTAGTGAGAAAAGATAGACTTTCAAAACAACACATGTGGGTGAAAGGTCGCAGAGCGAAGGACCAAAATCAAATGCAAAAAAGGCCTGCATTTATATAGCGCCTTTCATGACCACCAGACGTCTCTAAACGCTTTACAGCCAATGAAGTACTTTTGCAATGAAAAACTCGGCAGTCAACTTGCGCACATTAAGCTCCCACAAACAGAAATGTGATAGTGACTAGATAATCTGTTTTTGTTATGTTGATTGAGGGATAAATATTGGCCAGGGACACTGGGGATAACTCCCCTGCTCTTCTTCAAAATAGTGCCACGGGATCTTTTATATCCACCTGAGAGAGCAGACGGGGCCTCGGTTTAACGTCTCATCTGAAAGACGGCACCTCCGACAGTGCGCTACTCCCTCAGCACTGCACTGGAGTGTCAGCCTGGATTTATGTGCTCAGGTCCTTGGAGTGGACAATAATTGCAATAGAAGACAATATTCACTTAAGCGATGCGGGTTGCCAAGATTTCTGTTAAACCCATCATTCACAATTCGCAAATCTCCTGTTCACTGTTTGATAAATTGGCCTTAAAAAATGCAGTGGCCTACATATTTTGGAAGTATTTTTGGACTTGCAAACTTAAGGGGGCGATTGGAGACAGATGTGTATAAATAGCCAATGCAGAAGCAGGACAGCCAGCAGTGTGACAACAGGCAGGATGTTAGCCGTTGGAACACCAATCGGATTTCTGCCCTGGGACAGGTCACTCAGGGTAAATGTAACCTGCATATTACAAAATGTCCTGTGCACGTGACCGTGTCTCTCCAATTCTGCTCGAGACGGTTCAATGTTTTGAATTGTAAGTGTCATGTATGCACCTGTGAGAATGCTCACAGGTTTGTGGAGCTGTAGAGTTGGTAGTGGCTTAGCCAGTCACGTGATGTTCACAAGACTCAATAACCAGCCAGTTGGGTTCGGGGGATGAGGCAGGTGGTTGTGAGCCTGGTGGATGAACTGGTACTGTGTGGTGTGATTGTTAAACCTTTGCTAATAAACCAACTGGTTCTTAAGAGCAATGTGTTGCTATGAATTCTTAAGCAGAGAACCCATGAAGCAAATACATTACAGTGCGCAATTCATTGTTGCAGACACCGCGAGATAGCGATTATATACCGTGCATTCGGAAAGTGAGATGGAGAACAACAGCTTGTTGTTAACAATTAATTGTTGCTGTCTGTACTTGCAACCTTTAATCCAACGGATGACGCACAGCACCCGAAAACCATTAGATGTACAGGTCGGACCTCCCTTCTCCGGGACTCCCTTATCAGGTACCACCCCTCGTCCGGCATGGTTCCGGCGGCCAGGGGCGCATGTGCAGAACGCGGATGACCTCCACCCCATCTTTGGGGCCGCGCCGACACTCGGCCCGCCAATCTCCTCTCCCGCCCCCCCCCTCCCCCGTCACACGATCTGCTGGGCCTGCTTGCTGGACTGGGGCAAACGCAAGTCCTTAGAAATCAAATAAAACCAGAAACGGCTCAATCGCACTGACACCAGCTTAGCGAAGGGAAGAGAGAGGTCTGGCAGAGATAGGCGCAGGATGTCCTTTGGGAGCAGCGGCCCCAGTACCCTGGACACAGAGGGATCTTACCCCAGTAATACACCACTCGGTAGCAGGAGGCCAGAGAGTGGCGGAAGCTGTCCTGCTCCTCCTTGTCCGTGTTATGGCTGTGAGTGGATCTGACACGGTACCCATTATGGAAGAGCTCTCCCACGGATCGCTTGCGCCTTCTGGTGCTCCGGAAGGTCTCCGTCCGCGTAGCTCCATTCGGGGCGCGGTAGACTAAGATCTTACTTGGAATCATGACTCACAATCTGTCGCCGGTTGATCTCCAGGAGCTGCCGTGTGTCTCGTCACTGCCCCTCTCACAGGTCCCACAATGTTGCAGAGTAAGCACACCGTTTCTGAAGTTTAATGGTGACAATTCACTTCCTTTGTGCCCTCAACTCTGTTTCCTCCAATACTGATTGCTACAGTGCGTCCACTTCCATTGACCCTGGTCAACCAAACAGTGCTCAGAAAGAAGGAGGAACTTGCATTAATATAGCACCTGTCACGACTGTAGGACGCCCCAACGCGCTTTACAGCCAACGAAGTACTCTTGAAGTGCAGTTACTGTTGTAATGTTAGGATCAACATAACTCCATCGTCGCTGGGACTTTATGATGCTTTCTATCCCGAGGCGACAAAAAAAAAAAGCCTAATCCTTGCCCTCTGTGCCCACAGCACTGAGCATTTGGGTAACCCACTTGTCCGTCCAGAGCGCGCCTCAGATGTAGACAGCGGTGCCCAGCGAGGAACAAACCAAAACACACACAGGACAATGAGATGCAGGGACCTCCCACAGCTCCAGCGCTGATCCCTGCTGGAGCAAAGCTTCAAAAGCCATTTTCCATCAGGATATTACAACATAAGCTCCTTTCGGTCCAGCCGGGGGGAATCTCCCCTTGACTGCCAAGAAAAACCGTGCTGCTTCCACAGCACGCGATTCCCATCTACAGCCGGAGCCCCACACAGAACTTGCACCTTGTGACTCTACACTATTCACACCAAGCCCCTGGCAGATGCCGCTGGCCTTGGTTCTGCTTGCGTACCCACGGAGATGTAAGCGCTGCCGGTCCTTATTTGCTTTGAACAGAGTAAAGAAGGGAGAGCTCTTGCAATCATCCAACTCTTCAGGGATTTAGAACTGCCTAAATGAAAAAAAAATAATAATCCTAACTTAATCACAAGTCCACAGACCTGATGTTGTGCTCTGCTTATTTGGGCAGCTGCCCTAAAGGCACGTAGCCGAATCCAGATAATGAAAGACTATTTTAAGTAGCCTCTTGCAAACAGCTGTCGGATTTAATTTGCAGAGTGACACATTTCTGGTGTAATTACAAATCATTTTAAAAATTAATGAACCCAATGCAGTCTGTAAATGCTTTCGATCAGTGTAACTAAAAAGCTACAAGCAATGAACTCAGTCTCGAAAATCACTGGCTTTTCCAATCACTGCTTTGCACAATTTTAATGCGCACAGCTCCTCCATAAAACAAATAGAAAGAAATACTTGCATTTATATAGCACCTTTCACGACCACTGGACATCCCAAAGCACTTTACAGCCAATGAAATACTTTTTGAAGTGTAGTCACTGGTGCAATGTAGCCAATTTGTGCACAGCAAGCTCCCACAAACAGCAATGTGATGAAGGCCAGATGATCTGTTTCAGTGCTGTTGATTGAGGGATAAATATTGGCCAGGGCACCGGGGATAACTCGGCTGCTCTTCTTCGAATCAGTGCCATGGGATCTTTTACATCCACCTGAGAGAGCAGACGGGGCCTCAGTTTAAAGTCGCATCCAAAAGACAGTGCAGCACTCCCTCAGCACTCAGAGTATCAGCCTAGATTTATGTGCTCAATTCCCTGGAGTGGGACTTGAACCAACAACCTTTTGACCCACAAACGAGGGTGCTACCCACTGAACCACTGGCTGACAATCTTATAATACTTGAGTATGAATGGAAACACTCTCACTGAACAAAAGGAAAAAGGGGAGGAGAGTGAGCGATGGGCAAAAGTTGCCAAAGCTCTGCAGACAACACTTGGACTGAACGGCATCAAATGCCGTCATCAGAGGAGAAAGATCATTTGTACTGTGAGTAAAAAGAAATCGGCCATTTATTGAATGGGATTTTGTTTTCATTTATTTGTGAACTAACAGGCCTAAAAATGTGCTCCTTCGCGCCTCCTATTAACGTCCCCTGGGGGGCTATAACGGGACACCAACCACTTACTGAACATAAAATCTAAATACTGCGCATGCTGGAATCTGGAATAAAAACAGAAAATGCTGGAAATCTCAGCGGGTCAAGCAGCGCCTGTGGGGAGGAAGCAGAGTTAACGTTTCGGGTCGATGACCCTTCGCTAACGACTGACTGACCGGGCGCGGCGAGATGAACGACTCCCGTTAACTTTGCCGGCGGGTTTGCGGTCGGGGTGAGACGTAGCGGCCCGATCTCCTTCGCCCGGAGATCATGACGTCATCACCATGCGCAGCGCCCCGGATCCCAAACTTCGGTTCTGCCCACCGCGGCAACGGCGGGCGGAAACACCGGCAGCTGCAGGAGGCGGTGATCGGGAGCACGGGCGCTTCAGTTAAAAAGGGAAGTGGCCCAGGAAAGTGCAATATTTCAAAAATGGTGCAGTTCAACTTTTTTGCTTCATCGTCCGCCGCGATCGATCAGCCCGGCACTCTGCTGGCACGCACGGGGCTCACCGAGCCGGATCGCGGGAGTGCGTGGGGCTCACCGAGCCGGATCGCGGGAGTGCGTGGGGCTCACCGAGCCGGATCGCGGGAGTGCGTGGGGCTCACCGAGCCGGATCGCGGGAGTGCGTGGGGCTCACCGAGCCGGATCGCGGGAGTGCGTGGGGCTCACCGAGCCGGATCGCGGGAGTGCGTGGGGCTCACCGAGCCGGATCGCGGGAGTGCGTGGGGCTCACCGAGCCGGATGGTGGGAGTGTGTGGGGCTCACCGAGCCGGATCGTGGGAGTGCGTGGGGCTCACCGAGCCGGATCGCAGATACAGTGCGTGGGGCTGATTGAGCCGGATCGTGGGAGTGCGTGGGGCTCACCGAGCCGGATCGCGGGAGTGCGTGGGGCTCACCGAGCCGGATCGCGGGAGTGCGTGGGGCTCACCGAGCCGGATCGTGGGAGTGCGTGGGGCTCACCGAGCCGGATCGCGGGAGTGCGTGGGCCTCACCGAGCCGGATCGCGGGAGTGCGTGGGGCTCACCGAGCCGGATCGCGGGAGTGCGTGGGGCTCACCGAGCCGGATCGTGGGAGTGCGTGGGGCTGATTGAGCCGGATCGCAGATACTGTGCGTGGGGCTGATTGAGCCGGATCGCAGATACAGTGCGTGGGGCTGATTGAGCCGGATCACAGATACAGTGCGTGGGGCTGATTGAGCCGGATCACAGATACAGTGCGTGGGGCTGATTGAGCCGGATCTCAGATACAGTGCGTGGGGCTGATTGAGCCGGATCTCAGATACAGTGCGTGGGGCTGATTGAGCCGGATCGCAGATACAGTGCGTGGGGCTGATTGAGCCGGATCGCAGATACAGTGCGTGGGGCTGATTGAGCCGGATCGCAGATACAGTGCGTGGGGCTGATTGAGCCGGATCGCAGATACAGTGCGTGGGGCTGATTGAGCCGGATCACAGATACAGTGCGTGGGGCTGATCGAGCCGGATCACAGATACAGTGCGTGGGGCTTATTGAGCCGGATCGCAGATACAGTGCGTGGGGCTGATTGAGCCGGATCAAGGCTGCCATCGGGGACCAGCTCGGTCCCAATGCAGAGGCTGCAGCGATGGCCCTTCCCTTTAAGGGATGGAAGAGGCCTCGGAATGTGCAGCTTTGCACAAGTACCGCCCCGCCTGCAGTGAAGCGCTTGATTTAGCATTCACTCCCTTCCAGGAGCGCAAACACTGAGTTTTTTGAAAGCTGAAAAGCATTGGCGACCTCACATTTTCAACTTTCAAACATTAGCGCCCTGAACGGGGCGGTCCCAAATTTCTCCCCCAGTGTGTTAGTGAAAGAGGACAGAGCGTTCCCCACCTGTGGAAACATGTACAATTTGGAAAATCGCTTTCTGAACCTCCCTCCCGGAAAATGCCGCTCGTGGCTGATAGTGTGAGAGGGCAATCAGCCAATACTGCGCACGTCTTCAACTCTTCTGCAGGGAGACACTCTCGCTGAAGGATATCCAAAACGTTTTCCAAAATATAACAATGCCTGCTCCAAGGTCTTATTGTTTTCAATCAACATACTGAATGTGCAACAAACCAGTCCAATCACAAGTATGGTCACGTTGACTAACAAAATACTTTGTAATTTAGCAGCCCGGCGGTTTAGCAGTTATGGAAAGATGGGGCTTCAGATCTTCGGGCTGCCAATCAATGTTCCCTCGAATTTTCTTTGGCGATGTGCAGCCCCTTTAAGGGGCTGGGCGGGCCATTCACAACACCATGCATGCGGGGTTTTTGCATCGAAAGGCCGGCTACGCAGGTTTCCTGGACGATGTGCGGCTACACAACTCACACGGAACATTGTTGGCAATCCTACCTGCCTGGCCTGGAGTCTTCGGGGATCAAAGATCAATCCCCCAGACACTGCTGCAAGCAACCCGGACAGAAACCGTAGGGGCATTCAAAAAAATGTGTTTTTTTTTGTCATTTTATTAGTTATTTGAGTATTGGCGATGGGAAAGTAAGCAGTTTGGCTGGGCGGGGCAGTAGGTCATGTGACGAAACCTCCAGGAATACGTCCCACCAGAGTTGGCAACCCCATCAAGCCTATGATTCCACATCTAACACATCTCGGGAGGAGGTGCAGTGGAGGAAGTGTGGGGTCTTTATTACAGATCAAGTCAACCATCTGTCCGCCTGTTGAGATGAAGCTTTCTTCCGTAGAAGTTGGGATTGAGAAGATTTCCGATGTGACGTTCACAATTGAAAATCAATGGTTTGTGTCAGTGCTTTCCTGCTGCAATAATGCACCTTAAGATTTACTTTAGAAATGGTCACGGTAGGGCCTCCCGGTGACGCATGTGGGGAAGGCAGCGAGTAGGTATAAACAGGCCAGGAAATTCCAAGGTTTGATCCACAGGAGGGAATTTTAACCCCAGAACATGGGTGGGCTTGGGTCGGGTGGGATGTTAAAAATTTCAAACCCGAACGCAGCTCGCCTTGAACACGCCCACTTCCGGTTTTAACGGCAACCAATATGCTTCCAGGAGGCCGGGGGGGGGGCTCATTTAAATATTTTAATGAAACTGCATGCCTCAAGTTTTTTTCCCCCGCCATTTTAGGTTTAAACCCGGCTGTTGGGTTTTCCAGGCCTCGGGAAACCCGGCAGCTAAAGGGAGGCAAGGACTGCTAAATTACAGCAGGTAAGTGCCTTTCCAGTACTGCTTGTGGGCCAAGAGGAGCACCGGCCCACCGAGGTTACCTGCGTTCCACTCCCATAGTCAGCCATTCTCTGCCGCCATCCCTCCCCTACCCGCCCCCCCCACAATCGGAGACCCCCCCCCTCAACCCTTGAGCCACTATGTCCCACTGACCCGGCCTTTCAGATCTACCCCTCCTCCCCCCGGTCTTTCTAATCCCTCCCTCCTCTACACTTGCTAGCTGTGGCCTTTGCGATCTCTCCCGCCCCCACAGCCCCCCCCCCCCTCCCCGACAATCCCCAGACCTCCAATCTCCCCCTTTCTCCGGTCTCCAATCCCCTGCGTCTTCCCCCGCCCCGCCCAACCTCTCAATCTGGCTGTCTGCGGCCGTTAAATTCGACAGGAACCCAAGGCGAACCCGTTCTTCCGGGTCTCCCGATCGCTAAACATCCCCCTGCCCAGTAACAGCTCGGCCACAGCCTGCGATGGGTTTGCTCACCTTGGCCAGCGTTGGAAATGACCTCTGCACTTTTGCTTACTGTCCAGCGAACCTCGCTGGAAAATGCGAATCTGTAGACACCAGATGAGAAGAGGATTAGGAAGAAATGCTGAGGGGTCTCGGGAGGGGTTATTTTCCATGTCTGTTCTTCGTGCCTGTTCAAACTAATGAGACACTATGATACGACATGGTGAGAATTTTAATCAAGTTTGCATAATAAAATTCTTATTGTGCAAGGAGGAAATGGGTGAGTCATTTAAACTGACATGTTGCTTCTGAAGACCTCATCGCTGTCCACACAGCACTGAAAGAGGGGACTCCACATGGCATCTGGGCTTCATACACCAAGCACCACGGCATAAGGATTCCAATCCGGACTGAATCTGATGACAGGAATGTAGCGAGTGAAACCTGAATTTGATTAAAATCTATAGCCTGCTTTCTTCTGCATAATGTTCGAGAACCGCCTCCCCTATTGGGAGTACTTGATGGATTTCCTGTCTAAATAAATGTTTGATTTAGCAAAATGGGTCTAAAATCCACAGCTCTGAAATCCCAGATTTGAAGTTATGTAAACCTGGACAAGATAATGTGATTCACATCAGCTCTGCGGCTTATGTTCAGACAGCTGTGACATTCCAAACATTGACACACAAGGGCTGTGCTGTGAAATGGCCCACGAGTACAGCCTTTGAAAGCAGCTCAAAGCCAGAATGAGGCTAAATGAGCACAAAAATAATTTTAAAAATACTTTGGGGGGGAGAAATTGGCCTGGGTTTGCGCCTCCTGTTAGTGCCTGCGGGGGGCGCTAAGGGGTTACCGAGCGGGCGCGCCGATTTCACCCACGCCCGTGAACTTCCCTGGCGGTTTTTGCGCTGGCGCTAACACTTACCGCCTCGCTCTCTTGCGTCCTGTAGACCGTGAGGTCATCTGGTGCGCAGTGCCCCGGATGCGATATTCGTTACCGCCCCCCTCTGCAGCATCGCCGGGCGTCAGCAACGGAAGCTGCAGGAGGCGCTTTCACCTCGGCTGGCCACTTGGGGGCGATATTTAAAGGCATGGTGGTCAGGAAGGGCCAAAACATGACTTCTCTCCCCGGTCTAGAGTCTTCTGATTGATTTTGACCCTGCAATTCCTTGGCCCTGCACTCTCTGAGGGAACTTGGGGCTGCTGTGCACGTAGCGCAAGACCCGTGGTCTCACAGACCGCGCATGCTGAGTGGTTGAACACATCTTTGGCCCTTCCCTTTAAGCAAGGGAAGGATCCCGTATAGACGGCAGCGCTGCACCGCACAATGCTCAGCGCTCTGCCGCTGCTACCCCTCTCGCTCCCTTTAGCGCTCTAAGGAAAGTGATAGCGCTTGATTCAGTGCTCCAATTCCCTCTTGGAGTGCGAGAGCTGAAGATCAGGGGAGCAGCAAATCGCTTTCGCCTGGCGATACTTTCAAAAATTTCTTGCCCTTGAGTTGCAACTCAGCGGTGTATGGCAGATGGGAAAAGCGCTCTTGCAGCAGCGGGGGCGAAAAATTAGTCAAATAATACTAAACCCTGGGGCAGGCTGGGTAATAGATACCGCCATTAAACCGTCACAAACACTCAGCGCCAATGTTCATGGTCATTATTTTTGGCCCTACATGGCCCTTTTAAGGAGCTGCGCGGGCCATTCACAATACCGCGCATGCGCGTTTTGTACATTGAAAAGCCAGCTGCGCGGGGTCCCTGGAGCGCTACGCGGCCTAACAGCGAACATTGCTCCCTGCCGTGGCCTCCTGGGCATGAAGTCCAGATTATTTTAACTGCTGAGCCTCATTTAAATAGTTCAACGTATAAGATTAGGAGGGGGCTTCACAAGGTGGATGCAGAGAGGATGTTTCCACTGATGGGGATGACTAGAACTAGAGGGCATAATCTTAGAATAAGAGGCCACCCATTTAAAACAGAGATGAGGAGAAATTTCTTCTCTCAGAGGGTTGTAACTCTGTGAAATTCGCTGCCTCAGAGAGCTGTGGAAGCTGGGACATTGAATCAATTTAACACAGAAATAGATAGATTTTTGAGCGATAAGGGATTAAGGGGTTATGGGGAGTGGGCAGGGAAATGGACCCAAGTCCATGATCGGATCAGCCATGATCGTATTAAATGGCGGAGCAGGCTCGAGGGGCCGTATGGCCGACTCCTGCTCCTATTTCCTATGTTCTTATGTTCTAACTCCGCCCGAAACCAGAGCGAGTGAGGTCAGGGCCGGCGGGTGGGAGCGAGGCCTGGAGCGGGACACCGCCGTGGGAACCAAGGGAATACAACACAGCGGACACTTGCGACCCGATTCCCCGGGCCGAGGCCTGGAGAGTCTGCGCAGCGTTGCAGAGCGATGGGGGTCTGAATAACATCATCGCAGCCCGGGATTTTAATATTCACCAGCCGGGAACCATTTTAACCCCTCCCCTTCCCCTCGCCCCTCCCTGCGCTGCCCGCACTATTTCCATCGGGCAAGCAACAACAACTTGCATTTATATAGAGCCTTTAACGTAGTAAAACATCCCAAGGCGCTTCACAAGAGTGTTGTAAGACAAAACAAATACATTTGACACAAGCCACATCAGAAGAAATTAGGGCAGGTGACCAAAAGCTGAGTCAAAGAGGTAGGTTTTAAGGAGCTGCTTAAAGGAGGAAAGAGAGGTAGAGAGGCGGAGAGGTTTAGGCAGGGAGTTCCAGAGCTTAGGGCCCAGGCAACAGAAGGCACGGCCACCGATGGTTGAGCGATTATAATCAGGGATGGTCAGGAGGGCAGAATTAGAGGAGCGTAGACATCTCACGGGGGGTTGTGAGGCTGGAGGAGATTGCAGAGATAGGGAGGGGCGAGGCCATGGAGGGATTTGAAAACAGGGATGAGAATTTTGAAATCGAGGCGTTGCTTAACCGGGAGCCAATGTAGGTCAGCGAGGAGGATGTTTTGTATAATCACATGTATCTAATTTGCTTTATGTTTTAGTAAAGCAGGCGTTACAACATGAAAGCTCCTTTTAGCATTTTGGGAAAGCTCGTTTTTTTTTACCTGTTACGAGCCTCGTGCACATTGTGCTATTCAGCATTGGTGGCATCACTGAAGGCCGAATCAGGAAGGACACAGTGCTCATTAATCTGGACAAGTAGACGATGCAATCGCTACCAGTGCCGCACTAAATAGAAGCAAAAGGCCTGGCCCACGGAGGGAGAGAAAGGCCGGTGAGATTCCAGCTGGCCTGAGTGTCTGGTTACAGTGTCAGGCACCCGGGAGCAGTTCATCTGATAGCCCTAATCTGGCTGATTATGAATTGGACGGTTCAGATATTTTATCACGGAGATTGGACAAAAGGGGGGTGGATTTGAGAGCATGGAAAGGAGAGTGGAATGGACACTGCGGTTCACACACTCCGACATCAGTGATTCAGTCCAACATGAAACGTAGCGAGCTGTGGTGTGTGCAATGCTTGTATTGGAGCTCAGGACTTTGTGGGAGGTGGGTGGGGGGCACATTCGGCTGGGTTTTCACAGTTCGGCAAAAAAGATTTTATTCTGTTGGGAATTTTATGCTCATCAAAGTGAGAGAGGATAGTTTTCGGGAAGGGAACATTCTTTTATGTTTTTACCCATTATCAGCAACGAGTCACATAAATACCGTGGCAACAAGAGCAGGTCAGAGGCTAGGTATTCTGGCGAGAGTCTCACCTCCTGACTCCCCAAAGCCTTTCCAACATCGACAAGGCACAAGTCAGGAGTGTGATGGAATATTCTCCATTTGCCTGGGTGAGTGCAGCTCCAACGACACCACTCAGGACAAAGCAGCCCGCTTGACTGGCACCCCATCCACCACCTTAAACATTCACTCCCTCCACCACCGGCGCACCGTGGCTGCAGTGTGTATCATCTACAAGATGCACTGCAGCAACTCGCCAAGGCTTCTTCAGCAGCACCTCCCAAACCCGCGACCTCCACCACCTAGAAGGACAAGGGCAGCAGGTGCATGGGAACACCATCATCTGCAAGTTCCCCTCCAAGTCACACACCATCCTGACTTGGAAATATAATCGCCATTCCTTCATCGTCGCTGGGTCAAAATCCTGGAACTCCCTCCCTAACAGCACTGTGGGAGCACCTTCACCACACGGACTGCAGCGGTTCAAGAAGGCGGCTCACCACCACCTTCTCAAGGGGCAATTAGGGATGGGCAATAAATGCTGGCCTTGCCAGCAATGCCCACATCTTATGAATGAATTTTTTTTTAAATGAGCTACCCCAGGTCAGTTCCAGCCTGGGTTGGATATCAAGTCCTGCTCCCTCTGCCCTTTTCCAACCCTCAGTGTCAGCCGTGGCTCAGTGGGTAGCACACTCGCCTCCGAGACAGAAGGTTGTGGGTTCAAAGTCCACTGCAGGGACCTGAGCACATAAATCTAGGCTGATACTCCAGTGCAGTGCTGAGGGAGTGCCGCAGTGTCAGAGGTGCCATCTTTCGGTTAAACTGAGGCCCTGTTTGCCCTCTCAGTGGATGTAAAAGATCCCATGGCACTATTTTGAAAAAGAGCAGGGGAGTTATCCCTGGTGCCCTGGCCAATATTTATCCCTCAATCAACATAACAAAAACAGATTATCTGGTCATTATCACATTGCTGTTTGTGGGAGCTTGCTGTGCACAAATTGGCTGCTGCGTTTCCTACATTGCAACAGTGACTATACGCCAAAAGTACTTCATTGGCTGCAAAACGCTTTTAGAAATCTGGTGGTCGTGAACGGCACTATATAAATGCAAGTTTTGTCTTTTTTCTTTCTTAACCAGAACCTCTGAAGAGCATCTACTGTTGCAGTGTGACATTTCCATTTCTGCTCCTCACACAAAGCATCCTTGTGGCCCCATTATTAAGATTGTCAATAAGTGGGGATGTTGTGTGTGTGTGAGTCATGATAGATCTTCTTTGGTTTCAGTGAGCGAGAGGGGAGTTTCTAAGGGTTCTAAGGCATGTCTCACTACCCAAGGGCAGACTTGGCGTGGAAATGGGATGACAAACATTTATAAGCAGCTTTAAAATCAATCTTTCGATCAAAAATATGTCACACAATAGAGAGGATTTTAAGTTGAACAGTGAGCACGCAAAGAAAAGCCCATGTTTAGCCTGTGTCTTTGTGCTTTTAAATTCATTTATAGAATGCCGCACTGGAGAATTAGGCTTTGATTTTTCAGTTGGGTACTTAATTCCAATCACATAACGAATGTGAAAGAGATGCTAATTGACTAACTTCTCAGACAACCTCTGTAAAGGACAACACATCGCATCGCTTTTGCACTCTGGAGACTGAGTTAATCGTTCTCATTCAAAATAAATAATTAACAGAAAGAGACAATTTCTCATCCATTGCGAGAATGCGGAGTGTCACTAAGTGTTCTGCGATCCCATTCATTTCCCGCAGGTAAACTCCCGACATTTACAGAGTACGAGCTGATATTTTGGGGTACTGGAAGGGGTGCAACAGCATAAGAAGAATTAAAGGGCGAGGGAGGACATCGAGAGAAATCTCAGATTTGGACCAGGTGGGAACAGCAAGATATAATTCAGGTTAAAGGCAAGGTCTGGCCTGGACATGTCCCATAGGCAATAAAGTGCTGTTCCGCTCCCAGAGCACTTTAAGTTGCACTAATTCCACTGCCCTCAATCCAAAATAGACATAATGAAGCACAAAATGAATTAAAAAGGACAAATACAATCAATTATAAGGCAGCGAGTCAAAATAACTTAAATAATGCATTATATTCTGATATTTCACATTTTTACCCCATCAGATGTATGAGTTAGAACATATGAAATAGGAGCAGGAGTAGGCCATTCGGCCCTCGAGCCTGCTCCGCCATTCAATAAGATCATGGCTGATCTTCTACCTTAATCCACTTTCCTGCCTGTTCCCCATAATCCCTTGATTGCCTTAATATCCAAAAATCTATCGATTTGTGTCTTGAATATACTCAACGACTGAGCATCCACAGCCCTCTGGGGTAGAGAATTCCAAAGATTCACCACCCTCTGAGTGAAGGAGTTTCTCCTCATCTCAGTCCTAAATGGCTGACCCCTTATTTTGAGACTGTGAGCCCTGGTTCTAGACTCCCCAGCTAGAGGAAACATCCTCCCTGCATCTACCCTGTCAAGCCCTGTAAGAATTTGTATGTCAAAGAGATCACCTCTCACTCTTCTAAACTCTAGAGAATATCGGCCTAATCTACTCAATCTCTCCTCATAGGACAATCCCCCATCTCAGGAATCAGTCTGGTGAACCTTCGTTGCATTCCCTCTATGGCAAGTATATCCTTCCTTAGGTAAGGAGACCAAAACTGTACACAATACTCCAGGTGTGGTCTCACCAGGGCCCGATATAATTGCAGTAAATGTCTTTACTCTTATACTCAAATCCCCTTGTAATAAAGGCCGACATACCATTTGCTCTCTTAATTGCTAGCTATACCTGCATGTTAACTTTCAGTGATTCGTATACATAAGAACATAAGAACATAAGAATTAGGAACGGGAGTAGGCCATCTAGCCCCTTGAGCCTGCTCCGCCATTCAATAAGATCATGGCTGATCTGGCCGTGGACTCAGCTCCACTTATCCGCCCTCTCTCCGTAACCCTTAATTCCCTTATTTACAAGGACACCCAGGTCCCTCTGAACACCAACATTTCCCAATCTCTCACCATTTAAAAAATACTCTGCTTTTCTATTTTTCCTATCAAAGTAGAAAACTTCACGTTTATCCACATTATATTCCATCTGCCATGTTCTTGCCCATTCACTCTTGCCTGTCGATATCCCAGTGAAGCCTCTTTGCATCCTCCTCACAACTTACATTCTCAGCTAGCTTTGTATCATCAGCAAACTTGGATATATTACATTTGGGCCCCTCAGTTGCAGTTGGACCAAGTTTTCTTTCTTTATTTTTTGTTCTCACAATTGTGTAGTGCTGACAGACCACATTTATTACCCATTCTAGTCAACCTGCAATTGTTTTTAGCACTGACTGCCACTTCAGAGGGAGTCACATGTAGGCCAGGCCAGACCAGGCAGGAATAAAAACAAAGACTTGCATTTCTATAGCATCTTGTCAGCCGTGGCTCAGTGGGTAGCACCCCTGCCTCTGAGTCCGAATGTTGTGGGTTCAAATCCCACTCCAGGGACTTGAGCTCTTTGAGGTATCCGATGGTCGTGAAAAACGCTATATAAATGCAAGTCTTTCTTTCAGGACGTCCCAACGTGCTTTACAGCCAATGAAGTACATTTGGAGTGTAGTCACTGTAGTAATGTAGAAAACACAACAGCCAATTTGCGCACAGCAAGCTCCCACAAACAGCAATGTGAAAATGACCAGTTAATGTGTTGGTTGAGCGATAAATATTGGTCGGGACACTGGTGATAACTCCTCTGCTCTTCTTAAAAATAGGATCTTTTACGTTCACCTGAGAGGGCTGACCAGGCCTCGATTTAACGTCTCATCTGAAAGACGGCACCTCCCTCAGCACTGCACGGAAACATGAGCCTACATTTTGTACTGGAGTCTTTGGAAGGAGGATTAGAAGAAGCAGTTTCCTTTCCTCAAGGTGTCGGTGAACCAGTTGGGTTTGATGATAATCTGGTGGCTTCATGCTCACAATGACCAGATTTATTAAATTCACAACTTGCTCCGGGGAAGTGACCTCATGACCTCAATGGGTAGGTGGGTCAGTGCCACAACCACTGCATTACCTTACCCTCTTTTGTTACTGCCGACAAACTTAGATCAATATATTTATTATTGCTTTGATATACTCGACAGAATTTCCAATATAAAATGAGCGCTTGCAACATCCCGATGCATTAGAATAGAAAAGTAAAGATGTTTTCCTTCAGTGTCAGCTGTGGCTCAGTGGATTCTTACCTCTGATGGATAGGGTGTAGGTTCAACTTGCACTCCAGAAACTTGAGCACATAATCCAGGCAGATACCTCGGTGCAGCACCGTAGGAGATGTCATCTTTCAGATGCGACATTAAGCTGAGGTAACGTCTTTCATCGCCAGTGTAAAAGATCCCATGGCCCCTTTCGATCACTCATGTTGAATCCAACAATACACAACTTTGCTTCTGGAACCAAGCTGAACTTCAAACCCCACATCCAGACCGTCACTGAACAGCCTATTTTCAGCTTGGAAATGATCACTTTTCTATGCCTCTGCCTCTCTCTCCCACTGCCACGCAGACACTGTCATGCAAACCTTCTCCATCTCCCAGCACAGCACGCCCTACTTGTTCAAAACGAGTTGAGGTCAATGTAGTTCCGCCCTACGTAAACTTCAACTGGTCGAGAACTCCCGCACTTGCATCCTCTCCCGTACCATGTCCCACTCGCCTATCACCCAGTTTGAAGGATTTGTAACACAAGGACAAGAATTTTGAAATAAATATGGCTGACCCATTCCCAATGAATTGATTTCAAAATTCTTGTTTTACAAATCCTTCAAACGCCTCATGCTACCCTCTCAACCACCTCCTCCAGGCCGAAATCCCATTTTGCAGCCGCCATTTTTCCTACTCTAGACTGCTGCATGTCCCCCATCTCTCCAACGATCCTTTGGTGACACAGATTTCAGACATCACAGCCCTGCGTTCTTGAATTCCCTTCCCAAATCCCGCTGCTTTGCTTCATCTCCCCACATCTTCAACAGCCTTTTCCAACCTATATCTTCCGCCACCTCGTTGGTTGTTCCTTCTCTCCACTTCCTGCTTTATGTCCAAATTCACCCCCTTCCCCGTCTCCTCACCTTGGGATGTTTTATGATGAAGCTGGTATCAGATGAAGGGTCATCGACCTAAAACGTTAACTCGGTTTCTCTCTCCACAGATGCTGCCTGACCCGCTGAGCGTTTCCAGCGTTTTCTGTTTTTATTTCAGGTTGCCAACATCTGCAGTATTTTGCTTTTATATACAGTTTCACGAACACACACAGTTCAATAATGTTATGCATGTAATAACTCAATAGACTGAAGACAGTAAACTAACACAGGTACAAACCTGGCTCTGCTTTATTAGGGCCCAAAGTGAACACATTACATGATGGCTTGTCTTTTAAACCTGGGCCGCACACACGTGCGTACAGCCCAATGACCTCCGACAGGGGGCGCCACCTGGTGGCTAGTAACTCCAAGCATACACACATGACAAGTAAAACATGTATTTCTAAGTGAAGTCTATTGTCCAACTTTTCCGGCTACTGAAAAAACATTAAATCTGCGTAAGTTAAGTGCCTGATACCTGCTCAATTGGAGATAAATTGTCACTGTTTCAACAATAACAACTTGCATTTATATAGCGCCTTTAACCTAATAAAATGTCCCATGGTGCTTGACAGGAGCGTTATAAAACAAAATTTTACACCGAGTCACATAAGGAGATATATGGGAAGATGACCAGGAGGTAGGTTTTAAGGAGCGTCTAAAAGAAGGAAAGAGATGTACAGGGGCGGAGAGGTTTCGGGAGGGAATTTCAGAGCTCAAGACCTCAGCAGCTGAAGGCATGGCCACCAATGGCGCAGCATTGAAATCGGGAATGCTCACGAAGCCAGAATTAGAGGAGCAGGGATATCTCGGAGGGTTGGAGGGCTGGATATATGAACATATGAAATAGGAACAGGAGTAGGCTATACGGCCCCTCGAGCCTGCTCCGCCATTCAATAAGATCATGGCTGATCTGATCATGGACTCAGCTCCACTTCCCTGCCTGCTCCCCATAACGTTTAAGAAACTGTCTATTTCTGTCTTAAATTTATTCAATGTCCCAGCTTCCACAGCTCTCCGAGGCAGCGAATTCCACAGATTTACAACCCTCAGAGAAGAAATGCCTCCTCGTCTCTGTTTTTAAATGGGTGGCCCCTTATTCTAAGATTATGCCCTCTAGTTCTAGTCTCTCCCATCAGTGGAAACATTTCTCTGTATCCACCTTGTCAAGCCCCCTCATAATTTTATACGTTTCGATGAGATCACCTCTCATTCTTCTGAATTCCAATGAGTAGAGGCCCAACCTACTCAACCTTTCCTCATAAGTCAACCCCCTCATCCCCGGAATCAGCCTAGTGAACCTTCTCTGAACTGCCTCCAAAGCAAGTATATCCTTTCGTAAATATGGAAACCAAAACTGCACGCAGTATTCCAGGTGTGGCCTCACCAATACCCTGTATAAATGTAGCAAGACTTCCCTGCTTTTATACTCCATCTCCTTTGTAATAAAGACCAAGATTCCATTGGCCTTCCTGATCACTTGCTGTACCTGCATACTAACCTTTTGTGTTTCATGCACAAGTACCCCCAGGTCCCGCTGTACTGCAGCACTTTGCAATCTTTCTCTATTTAAATAACAACTTGCTCTTTGATTTTTTTTCTGCCAAAGTGCATGACCTCACACTTTGCAACATTATACTCCATCTGCCAAATTTTTGCCCACTCACTTAGCCTGTCTATGTCCTTTTGCAGATTTTTTGTGTCCTCCTCACACATTGCTTTTCCTCCCATCTTTGTATCGTCAGCAAACTTAGCTACGTTACACTCAGTCCCTTCTTCCACATCGTTAATATGGATTGTAAATAGTTGGGGTCCCAGCACTGATCCCTGCGGCACCCCACTAGTTACTGATTGCCAACCAGAGAATGAACCATTTATCCCGACTCTCTGTTTTCTGTTCATTAGCTAATCCTCTATCCATGCTAATATATTACCCCCAACCCCGTGAACTTTTATCTTGTACAGTAACCTTTTCTGTGGCACCTCGGCAAGTGCCTTCTGGAAGTCCAAATACACCACACCCACTGGTTCCCCTTTTTCCATGCTGTTCGTTACATCCTCAAAGAATTCCAGCAAATTTGTCAAATATGATTTCCCCTTCAAAAATCCATGCTGACTCTGCCTGACCGAATTTTGCTTTTCCAAATGTAAAGAAGAATCATTTCCATTAGTTGTTCCATTAACACAACACAACACAACATTACAGAACAGGTCCAAACAGTAAACATGGTCCATTTGGAATAGTTGCCGCTGAGCCTTCAGGCAGCAAAGCGTTCACAGATGGGCTGCTGGCGCAAGGCTCAAGCAATCGTTAAAGGGGCATGACGGCCCGCCCGCCTCCGCCATCATGCTCCGGGTTCAGGTAGTTGCATGGCTTCTTCGTCCTCCCTACATTCTCTTACAATTTACATCAAAAGAAAGACTTGAAAAGACTTGGATTTATATAGCGCCTTTCACAACCACCGGCGAATCAAGGGATATAGGGATAGTGCAGGTAAGTGGAGTTGAGGTAGAATATCAGCCATGATCTTATTGAATAGCAGAGCAGGCTTGAGATGCCGATTGGCCCTCTCCTACTCCTAATTATTATGGAGAAGATTACAGAGCTAAGGAGAGGCGAGGCCATGGAGTATCCAATTCAATGTATTAACTTTATGCTGACATAAATTGCAACCTTTGCAGAAGAATATTAGGTGTAAATGACTCTCTATTTAGGGTGTGTTGATACTGCTGTGTTAAGGAATTCCACTTGCTAGCCATGCTCAAGTTGCAGTATATTGCTGCTGATCTGATATTGGAGTAAGGTACCGTGATACCCCCTTAAGGAATCAGTCTCGCATTGCTTGAGTTTGATAGCATGCAATGTGACATAACTCCAGCGTGGTGCCTGTTGGATCTCCTTAAGCACTTTAAAAAACTTACTCAGTGTCAGCTGTGGCTCAGCGGGAGCCTCTGAGTCGGTAGGTTGTGGGTTCAGGTCCCACTCCAGGGACTTGAGCACATAAATCTAGGCTGACACTCCCAGTGCAGTGCTGAGGGAGTGCTGCACAATCGGAGGTGCCGTCTTTTGGATGAGATGTTAAACCGAGGTCCTGTCTGCTCTCAAGTGGACGTAAAAGATCCCATGGCACTATTTCGAAGAAGAGCAGAGGGAGTTATCCCCGGTGTCCCGGCCAATATTTATCCCTCAATCAACACAATAAAAACAGGTCATCTGACCATTATCACATTGCTGTTTGTGGGAGCTTGCTGTGCACAAATTGGCTGCCGCATTATAACAGTGACTACACTCAAAAAGTACTTCATTGGCTGTAAAGCGATTTGAGACGTCCAGTGGTTGTGAAAGGCGCTATATAAATCCAAGTCTTTTCAAGTCTTTCTTTTGATGTAAATTTTAAGAGAATGTAGCCCTCCTGTTCCCACTCTTCAAATTTAACAGCAGAAAGGGGAGCAGTGCGCACGCCTTTAGCACAAAGCTCTCTCCTGGACGTGACGAGGTGAATCAATACCGAGCAATATTGCTGGTTGGGTGGGTCTCACACCAGCACCTGCAATATAAATATGCCTGTTTATTGCCAGAAAAACTCTCAAATGCTTTTCAGTCTGAAAGTCTCTAACCACAGCTTGCAGGGAAATCTCCACAGCCTTCTCTGCTGTGATCTCCTGTCTGTTAGCTGTGCTTTATTGTTTATACAATACATCTGGCCTTTAGAACAGTGCTTTACGACTCCAACAAATGACAAACAGAAAAATTGTTTTGTGATGCATTAGCATCGAGGAACTGCCAAATGCATCAATCACCTAGTCAGCAACTCGTGCTGCGAATGTAATGTGTTCCGTGAACGTACTGTGGGAGAGATAGTAGGCATCATCGGGTGACTGTCGTTCTGTGTGGAGCCGAGCAGACTGTCACGCTAATCGCTGGAACATTAGGTTCTGAGCGCCACGCCATGCACGATCACTGAGCAATGTTTAGGCCCAGTGTCTGCGCTTTAACCACATCGAACAGTCGAGACCGACACTGCACTCGGGGAAAGCCCTGCGAATGAGTGCTCGAGCTTTCAGCTTGGCTCTCTCAAGTAGAACACTGTGGGAAGAGGATTCGAATCGTTGGAAAAGCCAAATGGATCACTGGGCATCGGAATCGAGGACGTGACTGAAATTCGACCAGCCCAAAGCTGAATTCAATGGGGCAGGCGCAGAACTGAGGCCATATTCCACAGACTTACCCAGAATGCACGGCACAGACACAGGCCATTCAGCCCAACTGGTCAATACCAGTGTTTATGCTCCACACGAGCTTCCTCCCACCCCTCTTCAACTAACCCGCTCAGCATAACCTTCTATTCCTTTCTCTCTCATGTGTTTATCCAGCTTCCGTTTAAATGCATCCATACTATTTGTCTCAACCACTCCCTGTGGTAGCGAGTGCCACATTCTCACCACTCTCTGGGTGAAGAAGTTTCTCCTGAATTCCCCATTGGATTTATCAGTGACTATCTTGTATTGGTGGCCTCTAGTTCTGGTCTCCCCTACCCCCTTCCCCCCCCCCCCCCCCGCACAACTGGAAACATCTTCTCTACGTCTGCCCTATCAAACCCTTTCATAATCAGGTCACCCCTTGCTCTCCTCTTTTCTTGAGAAAGGAGTCCCAGCCTGTTTAGTCTGTCCCGATAGGGTTCAATTCTTTCTGACATTCCAAATGCTCATGATAATCTTTAAACAACTAGTCAGCCTGAATTAGAAGAAATGCTCAAGACTTATCTGGGAAAAGAGTTCCTCCATCAGTGGGCTAATGTTGTCAGACACGAGGGGTCAGCAGGAAGGAACCCAGAAATAACTCCATCCAATTAGAGTCCAACTTGATGGCAAGCACATTTCTCTCCATGTGATAGTTTACCACGCGCTTTAAAGGGGCACGACCTTCATGAATAAATGACTGACAAATCTTTTTTCCCCATTTTGCTTGATGAACACATAAAATGTTGGCCTGTAAATTAAGCCAGATGCATCGTGTTGGTTGCCAGTTGTAATGTATGCAGCTGTGAGTATGCGCACAAGTTTGTGGAGCTATCCAAGCTCTACAGACCTCTAGGGTGCATTGTGAGTGGCTTAGCCAGTCATGTGATGTCCACAAGACTCAATAAAACCCCAGTCAGTTGGGTCCAGGTCATCCACGATGAGGTATGCAGTTGTGAGCCTGGTGGATGAACTGGTGATGTGTAGTGTGATTGTTAAACCTTTGCTAATAAACCAACTAGTTCTTAATAGCAATGTGTTGTTATGAATTCTTACGCAAAGAACCCATGAAGCAAATACATTACACCAGTGCTGCCACTGTGAAATAAATCCTTACCAAATGACTAAAAATTGCCATCCGTCTTTTATCAGGACAGTGGCACTTTAAGTCTTAATCTCGATTTCCCTCGACATACTGGGGCATGCAGAGTGCTGCTGGAAAGAGAGCTGAGTGACAGGCGTGGATTTTTTCAGCCAGCAGGAAATGAGAGATGCCAGGACGTTGAGGGCTCATACAGGGAGGTCATCGGCTGATATGAGCTGTTCCTTTGTTTAAATTCTCACCCAGATCCCAGCGATTCTCCCAGGTCGTGACCTGCGGCCGGGGGTCGGGGGGGGGGGGGGGGGCAACGAGGTTCCTGCCAGGCCTCGGCTGACGTCACTCCAAGCCAGCAGCTGCAAGAGGCCTGATCCACTCTTCTGATCTTCCCTCCCACCCCCTCCGTGCAGACAGGGCCATTTGCCTCACCAAGGCCGAATTCAGAGGGACCCGTGAGCGGCTCACCCTCCCTCAAGGCTGGCGCAATGGCGGGGAGACTCGGACACGCGAAGAAGCGGAGACGATGGAGAAATCAGCTTCACGAGAAAAATAAATCGGGGCGAACCTTTAAACAAGTATCCGAGCTGGATTAGAATTAATGATTGAGTGTTATCCGGGAGAACAGTTCCTCCATCAGTGAGCGAACGTTGTCAGACACGAGGCGTCAGCATGAGGAGCACTGTCTCGGATGCCAGACAATAAAAGCAGTTATTTTTAACGCATAGACTTTGATCTTGGCCCAATGTCAAACTACAATTAGAGAAACTGCATCGAAACAAACAGCAGTAAACCCACACAACCTTCGATTGAAGCCCTCTCCTAGTGTCAGTTAAGAATCTCCCAAACAGTACCATATGTACCAATCTCCCAAACAGTACCATGTGTACCAATCTCACAAACAGTACCATGTGTACCAATCTCCCAAACAGTACCATGTGTACCAATCTCCCAAACAGTACCATGTGTACCAATCTCACAAACAGTACCATGTGTACCAATCTCCAAAATAGTACCATGTGTACCAATCTCCCAAACAATGCCAGTATACCAATTTCCCAAACAATACCAGTGTACCAATCTCCCAAACAGTGCCAAGCCTGCGATTCTTTATCTGGCTTGTAGTGGAGGAGTGCTGAGTAACACTAAGGGGGGAAAGATGGAAGAGAGAGAGAGGGCGGGGGGTGGGGGGAAAGAGGAGAAAGAGAGAGGGGGAAAAGAGAGAGATGGGGGAAAGGAAGGGGGGAAGAGAGAGAGGGAGTGGGGAAAGAGAGGGTGGAAGAAAGAGGGGGGAAAGAGAGAGGGGGTAGAGCGAGAGGGGGGAGAGAAAGAGAGGGGGAAAGATGGAAGAGAGAGGGGGGAAGAGAGATGGGGAAAGAGAGAGGGGGTAGAGCGAGAGAGGGTAGAGTGAGAGGGGGTAGAGACAGAGGGGGTAGAGACAGAGGGGGTAGAGACAGAGGGAGAGAGAGAGAGGGGGAGAGAGGGGGGGAGGGAGTGGGAGAGAGAGAGAGGGGGAGAGAGAGGGGGAGAGAGAGAGAGGGGGAGGGAGTGGGAGAGAGAGAGAGAGAGAGGGGGAGAGAGAGAGAGGGGGAGAGAGAGAGGGGGGGAGAGAGAGGGGGGGAGAGAGAGAGAGAGAGGGGGGAGAGAGAGAGGGGGAGGGGGAGAGAGAGAGGGGGAGAGAGAGGGGGGGAGAGAGAGGGGGGGAGAGAGGAGGGGGGAAAGAGAGAGGGGGAGAGAGAGGGGGAGAGAGAGAGAGGGGGAGGGGGAGAGAGAGAGAGAGGGGGAGAGAGAAGTGGGAAAAGAGAGAGAGAGGGGGAAGAGAGCGGGGGGAAAGAAAGGGGGGGAAAGATGGAAGAGAGAGGGGGGAAAGAGAGAGGGGGGAACGAAAGAGAGGGGGGAAAGATGGAAGAGAGAGAGAGGGTGTGGGGAAAGAGAGGGGGGAAGAGTGAGAGGGGAAAGAGAGAGGGAGAGCGAGAGGGGGAGAGAGAGTGAGGGGAGAGAGTGAGGGGAGAGAGAGGGGGGAGAGAGAGAGGGGGAGAGAGAGGGGGAGAGAGAGGGGGGGAGAGAGAGGGGGGAAGAGAGGGGGGGAGAGGGGGGGGGAGAGGGGGGGGAGAGGGGTGAGAGAGAGAGGGGGTAGAGAGAGGGGGTTACAGAGAGGGAGGGAGACAGAAGAAGAGACATGCTAACACAAGGAGATAAAATGAACGAGAGTCAGATACTGAGAGCTGTAAAGACCAAATAAAAGTTTGCGATAGGGATACAGAGAAAGATTAAAGACAAAGAGAGGAGGCAGTAGGAATTCAAGAGTGACAACCCGACAGACAGTGACGTGAACAGAGAAACCGGATATTTCTATAACATTCTGTCCATGAACCGTGCTGTGGAATGTCAGCTAGTAAGTGAAAGAATCTTTAGGTTGTCGAATTAAATGTTTTAGTTACAAAATAAAGTGCATTTTGATTTGCTACCTGGATCCCAATCGATATGAATGGCCATTACAGATAGCGTTGACATTCGGAGCAGGCTGTCATGCTGCAGTCGCTGATAGCAGCGACCTTGACTTAAGGTGCTTTGTCTAGAGTACATTCAGTTGCGCAGTGACAAATTTGTTGCCAGCCTCTTTGGCAACTATTTGGGATATTTGAAAACGTGCTGGATCATTTGGGCATGATTGCAGTGAGCTATTAAGTCTATTTTCCACAAGCAGGATCAGGGAATTTTAGGAGCGACACGTCAGTAAGTTTCAAAACGACTTGATCTCGTCACTGTTCAGCGTCTGGCGGGGAAGAAAATGGCTGCTCACGCGTCAACAACAGCGTAGGCGGGATTGGTCGGCTGAGAAGGAAATGTAGGCCCGCGGCAAAGGAAGATTGAAATAAGAGGAGCAAAAAGGTTAATAAAAATAGGGGCGTGGTGAGAAAAGATAGCAGGATGGGATGATGCAGTCTGCACCTTCCGGGAAAAAAACCTGAAAAGCCCAGGGGGTTTCAAATGTTAAAAAGTGATACAAATTAATAATGTAGCCGTGATGGAATAAACCAGAGGGATTCCGTATTTAGAGATTGCATCACCAGTGGCCACGGAACAGAAATTAAAAAGGAAAAGGGCCGAGAAAAACAGGTGTAGAACAGCCAGGAAACGTAATTCCAGCACCAGGCTTATGAGGAATTAATAGCCCTGTGAGAGAAAACACGACAAAAGATTACTACATAGGCAAATTTAATCATGTTATTGTGAAATATGAACCTTTTTTTCTGTTCCATAGAACAATTACATAGTGTTCACGGCACAGAAACAGGCCATTCGGCCCATCGGGTCCGTGCCGGGGTTTCTGCTCTACACCAGTCTCGTCCCACCCCTCTTCGTCAGCCCATCACCGCAGCCTTCTATTCCTTTTTGGGGAGTGAGTCGGAGAGTGGGATTAGACTGGGTTTGTAAATGAAAAACTGTATTGTGAACCCTGGGTATTTCAGGTTTTGGGAGCAGAAAAATATTGAAAACAATGCAGTGGGCGAGGAGCTGACTTGTGACATTCATTGAGGGCCCGGGGTTCAAATCTCCCGCAACCCCCCCCAACCCCCGCCCGACCAACCCGACATAGATTTCCGCATGGGAAAGCCTTTCGCTCCCGCCAGCTTCTCGTCAGGCATGACGGTCGGCCTCTTTGAGTCAGTTCCCGAGATAACTCGAGGGAATTTCCAATCTTGCAGGTAGGAATAGCAAAAAAATACACTGCCTAACGAACAGAATTGGACTAAAGAAAAGAGAGACTTGCATTTATATAGCGCCTTTCACAACCACCGGATGTCCCAAAGTGCTTTACAGCCAATGAAGTACTTTGGGAGTGTCGTCACTGTTGTAATGTAGGAAACGCGGCAGCCAAACTGCGCACAGCAAGCTCCCGCAAACAGCAATGAGATAAATGATCAGATAATCTATTTTAGTGATGTTGGTTAAGGGATAAATATTGGCCGGGACACCCTGTTCCTCTTTGAAATAGTGGCAAGCATGCAATCTTTTACGGCCACCTGAGAGGGCAGACATGGCATATGAAAGACGGCACTTCTGACAGTGCAGCACTCCCTCACTACTGCACTGAAGTGTCAGCCTGGATTATGTGATCAAGTCTCTGCAGCGGGGTTTGAACCCACAACCTTCACCTGAAAGCATTAGATTGAGACATTTAATTGTTTTCTTTTCAAAGAGGTAGATAGGAGCATTTCTACTATGTGCATACGTGTATTGTACTAGTGACAGTTTTTTGCTTCATCTTTTCAAACTGTAAATATGTTTAATAATTAAACCTAAAACGAGGTGTGAGGCTCCATCGAATGTCGGAGACGGGAGAGAAATCTTATGGAGGCAAAGAATTGTTCCAATAACTAAAAATAATGAACAGGAGGGTTGTTCTGTCTGCTATCCTGGGGCATGTTACCGAGAAATCAAGATATTGGGATTTAAGACCCGTTTAGGAGAGCGAGCTAAAATATGGAGCCTGGCAAATTTAAATAAAGAGCACAAAATACCCCAAAATATAACAAGGGGCTTTTAATACAGAAAATGCTGAAAAACACAATAGGTTAACTGGCACCTGAATAAAGGATGAGTCAACAGGCCCCAATTTTAACTCCAGCGGGGGAGGGGGGTCCCTGCTCAGGCCCAAGTTAAAATCACAGTCAAGCCTCGATGATGTCATCGGGCCACGACATGCACATGTAAAGAAGGACCAGGTTGACTCCGGATGGGTGTCCTTGCTGCCTGCTCAGGAAAGCAGGTTAAAATGGCAGAGGCTGGGATCATGGCGGCTTTCATACAAGTAAGAGCCAGGGTCGATTTTAACTGCCCATCTTGCCTGGATTCTGCTGAGCGAGTAGAGTTAAAATCCGCCTCCCCCCCACCCCACCGTAGGATGGTTCAAAGAAACATTTTTTGACTCTGAATAGTTTGTGAAATTAGAAAGACTAATTTTATTTTACAGTTTTACATCGTCTTTATCTGCTTACACACGAAAGCACCACTAGAGGGCACTGATAGATTGCTTCACTGCGACACTGCACACTGGCTAACGATGGAGGCAGTGCTGATGAACAGTCTATTGAAGTCCGGCCTTCCTGCCAACATTTTCATTGAGCTGCACACCATCTGTTCCAATAGACTGGCCTTCTGACACAGTGGTAAAAGTAGACTTTTGCCATCTCCACTCACGGTAAATGAACCTGACTGGCCAAACAATTTTTTGGGGAATTCAGTCACGCAGAGAGTGTTGGAGTGGCATCGCTTTCAACACATTGATCAGCTGCAGCAACATCTCAATTTTCAGTCACGCTGGTGAGGTAATTCAAACGTCTTCAGATTCAATTATAAATCTGTCAAAACGGCATCCTTCGTTTCATTCTCCGTCCTTTTTCGCAAGAATGCAGTGCTGAAAACGATGAAATACTGAATTTCCTCACGGGAGTTCGGTCATTACACAGATTAGAATCCTGCGATCCTCCACGGGATTTATTCTTACCGATTTCACTTCTCCCCTTTTGTCACGGGAAACTAAACGGTCGTAAATATGTCTGTCACATTTATTGCAAAACATGCTAATGTATCACAAAATTATTTTTCTGTTGGTCATTTGTTGGAGTTGTAAAACACTGTTCTAAAGGCCAGATGGATTGGATAAACAGGCAAAATTGAAACCACACTATTTCGTCGTTAGGTTTGATCGCATGAAAATGTAGGCACTGGAGAAGTCTCCCACTCTACAGTAAGCCAATGAACTGGCTTCCCTTTGGCAGCCCAGCAAGTCAGCCAATGTCCCAACCAACACTGCAATACAAGTGACTGAGCGAACACTGCACTATGATATTACGCTTCAAACACTCGTGGCCAGCACCTGCTTAGAAGGGCATCAAGTGAGGGATCTATTTTCGGAGTGGCACCATAGAGAGGGGCCCAATATTCACGACGTTGTCACTGGCGTTAACAGCAACTTTGCTGCCATTCCGCTCCTTCATCCGATTTAACTAACTTTTGTTGACATTTCAGAGAATGATGTATGTGGGACCGATGTGGGAGATTACTTCATGGTGCAGGCTATGCTGGACAGTCCGCATTTTATCTGTGGAACAGACCAAGGGCCAACTGATATTCCTCTTAGAAATATCCCATACTTGAGTTTCTAACAACATAGGATTACATTATATCAGATATACAGCACAGAAACAGGCCATTCGGCCCAACCAGTCCAGGCCGGCCTTTATGCTCCACTCGAGCATCTTCCTTTCTTTCCTCATCTAAATCTATCAGCATTGTAATGTCTTTACTCAATGGCACAAAACCCACATGAGGCACATTCTATGGACAAGGTCACTCTATGACCTGACCCTTTATTCACAGGACCAAGAAGTGATGACCCTGCGTGGGACCTCCCTTTATATACCTGGATGATCAGGTAAGGAGTGTCTCCCACAAGTTCACCCCCTGTGGTCAAGGTGTGCATTGCTTAAGTATATACAGTATTGCAGTGGTGTTACATAGAGGTTACATATATGACAAGCATAACCCTCTATTCTCTTCTCCCTCAGATGCTTGTCTAACCTCCCCTTAAATGCATCTATACTATTCGCTTCAACCACTCCCTGTGGTAGTGAGTTCCACATTCTCACCAATCTCTGGGTAAAGAAGTTTCTTCTGAATTCTTTATTTGATTTCCCTATTTTATATTGATGGCCTCTAGTTATGCTCTTCCCCACAAGTGGAAACACTCTCTCTGTATCCACTCCATCAAAACCTTTCATCATTTTAAAGACCTCTATTAGGTCATCCCTCAGCCTTCTTTTTCCAGGAGAAAAGAGACCCAACCTGTTCATCCTTTCCTGATATGTATACCCTCGCAAAGGAATCTCATCCCTCAAGTGATCTTCAAAAATGGTTTTGGAGGGAAGGAAAGCAATGCAAGAAATGTATTTTCTCTCTCACGTCAACACACACGAACGCACATACAAACACACTGGCAGATGTACTGAGGCATTGCTCTTGGTGGTCCAATGTTCCAATAACAAGGTTGGTCTGCCATGTAACACACAATGCATTATTGGGGCCACTGGTTTATGGTGATAGAATAAGACAAATTCTATCCCGCCCAATCCACTATATGTGATGGGGACTGCGTTACAGGGAGTAAGTGACATTTACAGAAAGTGTGCATCAGTGTCATTCAGACTGGTAGAGGGGTGCCTCCACATCAATGTTATCACAGCAACTATGCTTTTATTCCCTTTCCTGATTCTATAGGCTGCACAACACCTGCGACTACAACATGTATTTATATAGCGCTTTTAACGCAATAAAATGTCCCAAGGCGCTTCACGGGGATGTCACAAGACAACAGTTCACAACAATGAAAGCACAGTGTAATCGGCTTCTTATTACACGTACCAACCGGGGCAAAGAGATTGCGTAGTGAGGCTGGGTGAGGGGAGAGGAGGAGTCCTGAGCAAGGCGGGCAGGGGAAGAGTTGGGCAACGGATGGGGAGGGGGAAGAGCCAGATACAACATGCGGGGGCGTCAGGGGGAAGAGCTGGAAAAGGGCACGGGAATGGGAGAATGAGGAGCCACACAGGGGACGTGCCAACAGCAGTACCGGAGAAGGAAGAGGGAAGAGTGTCAGGCCAACTTGTATTGAGGAGGGAAAGGTAGAAAGGAACACGCATGGACTTCAAGGGAGGGCTTGAAGAGGAGATAGTGCATTTGTGAACTGGATGGGGATTGGAGGGATCGAAGATCTCTGATCTGGGGAGATTTGGAGAGGGAGCATTTCCCAGTGTGGAGCAGAGGGGGGGAGTAATTGCTAATGTAGCTTGAGAGGAAGTGAGCATTCATTCAAAAATCCAGATATCAATTGCTTTTCATACTTTGAAAAATTGTAAATCCATCAGTTATGGTGAAGTAAAATTAATTTTAAACAGAAAGACTTTTCATGACCCACTGGACATCTCAAAGCATTTTACAGCCAATGAAATACTTTTGAAATGTAGTCACTGTTGTAATGTGGGAAACGCGGCAGCCAATTTGCGCACAGCAAGCTCCCACAAACAGCAATGTGATGATGACCAGATAATCTGTTTTTTTGATTGAGGGATAAATATTAGCCAGGACACTGCGGATAACTCCACTGCTCTTCTTCGAAATAGTGCTTTGGGATCTTTTACGGCCAGCTGAGAGAGCAGACGGGCCTCAGTTTAACGTCTCATCCAAAAGACGGCACCTTGACAGTCCGGCACTCCCTCAGCACTGCACTGGGAGTGTCAGCCTAGATTTATGTGCTCAAGTTCTTGGAGTGGACCTTGAACCCAACAACCTTCTGACTCAGATGAATGAATTAATGAAGTAAAATTAATTAAGGATGAAGTAAAATAGAGGGGTTTATAATTAATCGGGACGTGCCACTTATAATATAAAACTACAAAACCTTACGTGGTTCAGGCTCCAAGCTCCACTTCAGAATGTTGGGGGCAGGAGAGGGCAGCAGCAGGATTGCAGTGTGGACAGTTCTCAATGAGCTGCCTGCAGCCCTGACTGGAATGGCCCACTGGACAACGGGAGCTGGTTTGAATCCCCTCACTGCCAGCAGCATTTAAAAAAAAATTTTAAAAAAGAGAAACTTAATTGAAACTTTTTTCTCACAGTAATAAACTATCTGCTGCTAGTCAGAGAAAAGAGTTTTAAAAATATAGAGAAAAATAATGCATTCCAAATGGCAAACTAAGAGTACTCTTCAGTAGAACGGAGCAATTGTCCCGCTTTAGATTGGACAATTCAATTCCCATCTTCACTGTAGATTTCAAAATCTCCAAAATTGATCAAAAATCTAAATCTGGGGACAGGTGTGAAGGAGGGGTATTCCCGCCAAACCCCCTGGACTATAAATCTTGAACATTCATGTACTTATGGTTTATTTCCTCCGATAGAAGTGAAGGAATATTGCGTATACTTACAGCTTGGGTCACAAGCCTGTGTCCCACTGCATGCTCAGTGTAGCAGCTTATTTTCTTTCCCGTGTCCTCAGCGTACATGTAACTATTTTGGGGACTGCATTATCTTTTCTGAAGCTGATTATTTTTTGTTGTGTGTCTCTGTGTGTGCACGTGTGTGCGTGTGTATATGAGTCTGTATGTGCCTGTGCATTTGTGTGTACCCTGTTTGTGTGCATGTGCACGTACCCTGGGTGCGTGTGCGTGTGTCACCGTGTGCCTGCATGTGTGTGTGTACCCTGTCTGTGTGTACCCTGTGTGTGTGCGAGTGTGCGCGCATGTGTATCTGAGTGTGTGCACCTGTGCATGTGTGCATATGCGTGCCTGTGTGTGTGCGTGTGACTGCTGATGGGCCTGGCTGCTTGCTGTATAATATCAGTGAATCTTCTTAACTCCCTCCAACAACAGGAATGCTAAATATAAAATTTATTGTGAAAATATAAATGCCTCAGTTATCCATGTGTAAGAGCTGATCCTCAATTTTATGATGGATTACTCAAATCCCTTTCACATTGCACAGAATGATATTCAGACCTTTAACTCCTCAAACATCTGTTCATACATTTGAGCCCATAGTTCTTTCAAATGCAAAGTATTCATTCAGTGGGTCACGAAGAGGTCAATCACAACAGCTGTGACTTTGTATTTTGCCCCACAGTACTGTACAATGATCCACTTCCCTCAGCCAGAATCCCCAAATCAGGTACCGTGTGAAAACACAGGAACAGGGGGAGGCCATTCAGCTCCTGGAGCCTGTTCCGCCATTCAGTGAGATCATGGCTGATCTGTGACCTAACTCCATATCCCTGCCTTTGCCCCATATCCCTTAATACCTTTGGTTAACAAAAATCTATCAATCTCCGATTTAAAATTAACAATTAACCCAGCATCAATTGCCATTTGCCGAAGAGAGTTCCAAACGTCTACCACCCTTTGTGTGTAGAAGTATTTCCTAATTTCATTCCTGAAAGGTCTGGCTCTAATTTTTAGGCTATGCCTCCTAGTCCTAGACTCTTCAACTAGCAGGAATAGTTTCTCTCTATCTGTTCCCCTTAATATCTTTAAAAATGTGATCAGATCACCCCTTAACCTGATAAATTCTAGGGAATACAATCCTAATTTGTGTAATCTTGCCTCGTAACTTAACCCTTGGAGACCGGGTATCAGTCGGATAAACCTACGCTGCAGTCCTTCCCAGGCCAATATATCCATCATAAGGTGTGGTGCCCAGAACTGCTCACAGTGCTCCAGGTGTGATCTAAACGGGGCTTTGTATAGCTGCAGTGTGTCCCATCTACAATATGCACTGCAGCAATTAGCCAAGGCTTCTTCAGCAGCACCACCCAAACACATGACCTCTATCACCTAGAAGGACAAGGGCAGCAGGCGCATGGGAACACCACCACCTCCATGTTCCCTTCCAAGTCGCACACCATCTTGACTTGGAAATATATCGCCGCTGGGTCAAAATCCTGAAACTCCCTCTCTAACAGCACTGTGGGAGCACCTTCACCACACGGACTGCTGCGGTTCAAGAAGGCAGCTCACCACCACCTTCTCAAGGGGCAATTAGGGATGGGCAATAAATGCCGGCCTTGCCAGCGACGCCCACATCCCAGAACAAATCGAAAAAAGGATAACTGGTTTAGTTAATTTTCGAAAAGGCCAAAGGCATTATATTAGGCTGAGGTTATTTTAGGTCAAAGTCAGCAGCAGCGTTCGAGGGGTTAAGTTGGAAACTCCCAACAGCAGAACCACTCCAAGGAACTAGGCCACAAATGTTTTTCTGCCTTGCTCCATCGTTAAGTGCCGCTGTCAATTACAGCCGTAATGAGCGGAAAGTGCTACAACTCAAACTGGAACATAATTGTTTGCTAATTAATGCTGGTTGAGTAATGGAAGGGCTGCACTGACTAACTGTACCCTGCTTTGCTGAATAATTGCACAAATTCACTTCCAATCGTACTTTACATTTGTCAAATGCGTTCTGTTTAATACAGTAATCCTGCTAACACAGGCTGACGTTTATTGTAACCGTATCCTTTCCTGAGACATACAGTGAAGTTTTGGCATTCACTCGCATTTCAGGCAAAGGACCTGAACTGAAAATATTCGAAGAGCCTGTCGGGCCGTTTCTACTCAGAACCACATCACCCGGAAATTGATGTTCATCTTTTTATCTGTTTGCCTTTTCATCTCTCTGCTGTTCTCCATTTTTATGCAAAGAGTTTCTTACTAAAAACTCCAATCTCTCGGACTCGCTGTCTCAATTGTTCTGATTTAATGCTTAGATTAATAGATGTGAAGCACTTTCTCCACAGAAAGGGAAGTGGAATCTGGAACTCGCTTCCCCAAAAAGCTGCGGAATTTTGGGCCAAGTGAAATGTTCAAGACTGAGCTCGATATACCTTCCAGCATCCGCATTATTTTGCTTTTGTTTCGATAGATTGTTGGGTAAGGACATCTAGGGATATGAAACAAAGATGGATCAATAGAGTTCAGGTACAGATCTGCCATGATCTAAGTGAATGACAGAACAGGCTGGAGGGATTGGATGGCCTTCTCCTGTTCCTAAAATGGTGAGAGTCAAGTGGTTCGGCATCATCGAACAGGGAAAGATTAAACATTTGGGTGAAACCCTTCTTTAGAACAGCAACAACAACTTGCATTTATTTAGAAACATAGAAAATAGTTGCAGGAGCAGGCCATTCGGCCCTTCGAGCCTGCACCACCATTCAATATGATCATGGCTGATCATGCAACTTCAGTACCCCATTCCTGCTTTCTCTCCACACCCCTTGATCTCTTTAGCCTTAAGGGCCACATCTAACTCCCTTTTGAATATATCTAACGAACTGGACTCAACAACTTTCTGTGGTAGAGAATTCCACAGGTTCACAACTCTCTGAGTGAAGAAGTTTCTCCTCATCTCGGTCCTAAATGGCTTACCCCTTATCCTTAGACTGTGACCCCTGGTTCTGGACTTCTCCAATATTGGGAACATTCTTCCTGCATCTAACCTGTCTAAACCCATCAGAATTTTATATGTTTCTATGAGATCCCCTCTCATTCTTTTAAATTCCAGTGAATATAAGCCTAGTCGATCCAGTCTTTCTTCATATATCAGTCCTGCCATCCTGGGAATCAGTCTGGTGAACCTTCGCTGCGCTCCCTCAATAGCAAGAATGTCCTTCCTCAGATTAGGAGACCAAAACTGTACACAATACTCCAGGCGTGGCCTCACCAAGGCCCTGTACAACTGTAGTAACACCTGCCTGCTCCTATACTCAAATCCTCTCGCTATGAAGGCCAACATACCATTTGCCTTCTTCACCGCCTGCTGTACCTGTATGCCAATTTTCAATGACTGATGTACCATGACACCCAGGTCTCGTTGCACCTCCCCTTTTCCCAATCTGTCACCATTCAGATAATATTCTGCCTTCCTGTTTTTGCCACCAAAGTGGATAACCTCACACTATAGTGCCTTTGATGTAGTAAAACATCTCAAGGCGCTTCACAGGAGCATAATAGAGGGACCAAAATCAAAAGGGGAGGGCAGGCCAGTTGGAGGTCGTAGAAAATAAAAAATAAGGACTTGCCTTTATACAACGCTTTTCACGACCACCAGATGTCCCAAAGCGCTTAACTTTTGAAGTGTAGTCACTGTTGTACTGTGGGAAACGTGGCAACCTATCTGCACACAGCAAGCTCCCACAAACAGCAATGTGTTAATGACCAAGTAATCTGTTTTTTAGTGATGTTGATTGGGGAACAAATATTGGCCAGGACACCGGGGATAACGCCCCTGCTCTTCTTCAAAATAGTGCCGTGGGATCTTTTACGTCCACATGAAAGGGCAGACGGGGCCTCGGTTTAACATCTCATCCAAAAGAAAGTCGGGTAAATTGTGATGCTGCCACATCACAAAGCAAGCATAGATCAGAGATGGGGGCAGAATCTTCCCCGCCCTGCTAGTGCCGGTTTGGAGGCGGGCTCATTGTCATAATGGCTTTGATTGACAGGAAATGCTGAATGAATCATCACAGATATAGATACATGAATTACAAAAGTTTACTAGCTTGTAAACCTAGTCCAGAGGGCTGCAGTCTATACAGGTGTCATCTCACGTTGCTTTTACACTGGAGGAGTACAGTTGATCGCAGACACACAGTTCCCTTGCCACCACCTACACTTGAAAACACTGCCAGCTAAACATGCAGAGTTGATCCTTGACCTCTGGTGCCAATGTTGTGATGTGAAATAGCATCAATTCCCATGCCAGTTGCTGTTGTGCTGAAGAAAAAATGTGTTTGAGAATGGCCTGCCTGAGGTACTGCACACCCTACGAGGAGTGGGCCAGAGGGCTCACGAGCAGGGTCTCTCCTCTTGCTGCGGGATATGGTGGGATTTGGGGAGACACGGAGCCAGCAGCAGCTTGGTGATTTCCATCGCACCCCTGGGAATCACCCGACAGCCACACACATCCACCAGCGCCCTCAGTCAGTGTCAGCCGTGGCTCAGTGGGCAGTACCCTCTCCCTCAGAGTCAGCAGGTTGTGGGTTCAGGTCCCACTCCAGCAACTTGAGCACAAAAGTCTAACGATAACGCCCCTGCTCTTCTTCGAAATAGTGCCGTGGGATCTTTTACATCCACATGACGGGGCAGCGCTGGGGGAGTGCTGCACAGTCGGAAGTGTCGTCTTTTGGGTGAGACGTTAAATTGAGGCCCCGTCTACTACAAGAACATAAGAAATAGGACCAGGAGTAGGCCATTTTGCCCATTGAGCCTGCTCCGCCATTCAGTAAGATCATGGCTGATCAGATCTTAGCCTCAGCTCCATTCGCCGCCCGCTCCCCATAACCCTTCCTCCCTCTCAGGAGGATGTAAACGATCGCCCCAACCTTTGATATATTTTCCATTTCTTATACCAGCCATCCTGTGGCCTCTGTGACACAGACCCCGAACACAAACCATCCCCAATTCTTTTATTTTTATTCCCCTCCCCTCAAATCACTTCCATTAGCCACGGACTCCTCGATGAACTGTACGGCTGATGTCATCTTTAAACTTTGTTCAGCCGACAAGCGTCGACTTGCACTGACGTTTATATATAACCAGTGTATTGATTTAACCTTTTCATATTCTGCTCAATATTCATAGTTATACCTTCAAAGAAAGGTCTGTGAGGTGTAATAGTGTTTACCTCAGAATCGGCAAATCGCCTTTTCATTCTGAGTATACCTCCTTGTCGTGATCAACTGCTGCCAGATGTGAGGTGCGAATCACTCTTCAGCTGTAGGATTTCCCACTGATGCCGGGCATTCACAACCTCAATAATCAAATCCTTTTAACTGGGAACTATTCCGAGTAATGTCATTTGCTGTATATTCCACTACGTTCTGCCCAAAAGGTGCAAGGACCGACGGAACGGACTCAATATGCAGAGCTCTCGGTAAACGGAATGCTATAACTGTAATGTATTTGCTTCATGGGTTCTTGCTCGAGAATTTATAGCAACACATTACGATTAAGAACTAGTTGGTTTATTACTTAACAATCGCACCACACATTACCCGTTCATCCACTAGGCTCACAACTGCATATCTCATCGTAGATGACCTAGACCCAACTGGCTGGGTTTTATTGAGTCTTGTGAACTGAGAAGTAGTAATCTCTGGAATGCTACCAGTGCCATGTGCTAGTCAGAGTAGGAATCGCAGGATAGCTCAGATGGATACGTGGCTTGAGGAGTGGTGCAGAAGGGAAGGGTTCAAATTCCTGGGACATTGGAACCGGTTCTGGGAGAGGTGGGACCAGTACAAACCGGACAGTCTGCACCTGGGCAGGACCGGAACCAATGTCCTAGGGGGGAGTGTTTGCTAGTGCTGTTGCGGAGGAGTTAAACTAATATGGCAGGGGGATGGGAACCTATGCAGGGAGACAGAGGGAAGTAGAATGGGGGCAGAAACAAAAGATAGAAAGAAGAAAAGTAGAAGTGGAGGGCAGAGAAACCTATGGTAAAAAGCAAAAAGGGCCACATTACAACAAAATTCTAAAGGGGCAAAGTGTGTTAGAAAGACAAGCCTGAAGGCTCTGTGCCTCAATGCGAGGAGTATTCGGAATAAGATAGACGAATTAACTGCGCAGATAGCAGTTAACGGTTATGATTAATTGGCATCACGGAGACATGGCTCCAGGGTGACCAAGGCTGGGAATTATAGACTGGTTAGCCTGACATCAGTAGTGGGAAAATGTTGGAATCAATTATTAAGGATGAAATAGCAGCACATTTGGAAAGCAGTGACAGGATCGGTCCAAGTCAGTATGGATTTATGAAGGGGAAATCATGCTTGACGAATCTTCTGGAATTTTTTTGAGGATGTAACTAGTAGAGTGGACAAGGGAGAACCAGTGGATGTGGTGTATTTGGACTTTCAAAAGGCTTTTGACAAGGTCCCACACAAGAGATTGGTGTGCAAAATCAAAGCACATGGTATTGGGAGTAATATACTGACGTGAATAGAGAACTGGTTGGCAGACAGGAAGCAGAGAGTCAGGATAAATGGGTCCTTTTCAGAATGGCAGGCAGTGACTAGTGGGGCTTAGTGCTGGGACCCCAGCTCTTTACAATATACATCAATGATTTAGATGAAGGAATTGAGCGTAATATCTCCAAGTTTGCAGATGACACTAAACTGGGTGGTGGTGTGAGCTGTGAGGAGGACGCTAAGAGGCTGCAGAGTGACTTAGACAGGTTAGATGAGTGGGCAAATGCATGGCAGATGCAGTATAATGTGGATAAATGTGAGGTTATCCACTTTGGGGGCAAAAACGCGAAGACAGATTATCTGAATGGCGGCAGACTAGAAAAAGGGGAGGTGCAACGAGTCTTGGTGTCATGGTTCATCAGTCATTGAAAGTTGGCATGCAGGTACAGCAGGCGGTGAAGAAGGCAAATGGTATGTTGGCCTTCATAGCTAGGGGATTTGAGTATAGGAGCAGGGAGGTCTTACTGCAGTTGTACAGGGCCTTGGTGAGGCCTCACCTGGAATATTGTGTTCAGTTTTGGTCTCCTAATCTGAGGAAGGACGTTCTTGCTATTGAGGGAATGCAGCGAAGGTTCATCAGACTAATTCCCGGGATGGCTGGGCTGACATATGAGGAGAGGCTGGATCAACTGGGCCTTTATACATTGGAGTTTAGAAGGATGAGAGGAGATCTCATAGAAACATATATGATTCTGACAGGATGGGACAGATTAGATGCGGGTAAAATGTTCCCGATGTTGGGAAGTCCAGAACCAGGGGACATAGTCTTAGGATCAGGGGTAGGCAATTTAGGACTGAGATGAGGAGAAACTTCTACACTCAGAGAGTTGTTAACCTGTTGAATTCCCTGCCGCAGAGAGTTGTTGATGCCAGTTCATTGGATATATTCAAGAGGGAGTTAGATATGGCCCTTACGGCTAAGGGAATCAAGGAGTATGGAGAGAAAGCAGGAAAGTGGTACTGAGGGAATGATCAGCCATGATCTTATTGAATGGCGGTGCAGGCTCGAAGGGCCGAATGGCCTACACCTGCACCTATTTTCTATCACGTGACTGGCTAAGCCACTCACAGCTCAACAGCTTTACAAACCTGTGAGCATACTCACATGTGCATACATTGCACTAACCAAACCAATCTTAAGGTCAAGAGTAGTATGATGGGTCACTGACAGTCACAGGCAGCTGCTCCAGTCATTCTCAAAGTCCTTACAGTTCAAAGAAACATCAGACGGGAGGACAGTGGCAGCTCATCCATCTCTGCCAACGTTGGAACTTATTCAGTTCAGTTATTACTACAACTTCAGTCACTGACTGGCTGCCGAAATGGGTTGAGGTACAAATCCAGTGGGTTTGTTTTTAGGCAGGCTTTAGAATCATTTCATGATCCAAGCTTAATCCTTGTCTAATCAGGGCACCTCCTGGAAACCTTGCCGTATGGTTACTTTTGTTCGGCAAGGGTATTAAGGGTTACACAACCAAAGCAGGTGAATGGAATTCAGATACAGATCAGGCACAATTTAACTGAATGCTCGAGGGGCCGATGTGCTGACTCCTGTTCCTGTATTTATAAGATTCAACTGTGATGATTCTCCTTTGGTAAAACTAGGCACGGAAATTTGACCCTAACGTATTGATCACTGAGAGTTGAAGTGCACGGTAATAAAACTCCCGATCGTTCTTAGGGGTCGAAATGCGGTATTGGTCCGTTTCGGCATGACCCCATTGCGGCACGGACCCCGCGAAATAGACAACGGAAGGCCGGCCCAGTAATTCGGCTGGGAGAAAACCAATGGCGCCGCGCACCTTCCCTTTAATGTTCGCCCCGGGGGCGGGGTGCGGCCCGGTTCACGACCCGCGAGGCTGGCGCTGACATCGCCCACGGCGGCCGCATGGGGCGCTGACCAACCTCCGGGGCGGGGCGAAAGCGGGCTCGGTGCACACGCCGATTACATCATCACCACCGACGCAGCGGCCCGGGGAGCTGCCGGCTTGTGCTTCCGCTAAACATAGAAACATCGAAAATAGGTGCAGGAGCAGGCCATTCGGCCCTTCGAGCCTGCACCGCCATTCAATAAGATCATGGCTGATCATTCCCTCAGTACCCCTTTCCTGCTTACTCTCTTGCAATTCCGCGGGAGGTGGTAGCAAGCCCTCCCATCCCCCGGCCGAGAAATCGTTTGCCCCGGGGGACGCTAACGATGCAAATCTCTCCCCCTTAATGTCTTTGGAAAAAAAAAATTTTTTTATACAGTATTTGGCCCTGACCATTGATTTAGGTTTTTTACTCTTCTGGTTTCTATATTGTTGTTGGAATGTGAAATACTTTGCCACACGACACTGGGGGCTGAACCTATTGCATCTTTTGAAGGGAGGGCTGGTTAAAAGCACAGCACTGCAGTACTGGAAATCTGAAACACAGAGAGAATTGCTGGAATCACACAGCAGGTCAGTCAGCACCTGTAGAGCGCAAAGGCAGTCAGTTCACGTTTAGATTCTTCTTCCACATCGAGCTTTCAAGAAGGATCTGTACCCAAAGATTCTCGAGGGCAATTAGCGATGGGCAATAAATGCTGGCCTTACCAGCGATGCCCACAAAAAGGTTGCAGAGCTATGGGGAGAGAGGAGAGTTGGTTTAGCTTCAGATTGTACCAGCAGAGAGCAGGCATGAATGATGGGCTGAATGGCCTCCTTCAGTACAGTTAACTCCATGGTTAAATGTTCCCCAGTTACCGCGGCTCATTTCCTGAAAATACTGACTCATTTCAGGGCATCCCTCTTGAGCATCCCTGATTATCATCGCTCAACCATTGGTGGCTGTGCCTTCTTCTGAGGCCCCAAGCTCTGGAATACCCTCCTAAACCTCTCCGTCTCTCTATCTCTCATTCCTCCTTCAAGATGCTCCTTAAAACATACCTCTTTGACCAAGCCTTTGGTCTAATTTCTACTTAGGCGGCTCAGTGTCAATTTAAAAAAAATCTCATAATACTCCTGCGAAGCGCCGTGGGACGTTCCACAACATTAAAGGTGCTATATAAACACAAGTTGTTGTTGTTATGGTCCCATGGGTGCCACATGCCCTCTTGTGAGCCCAGAGAGTCAACATTTGGAAATTCTTCTACTGTGCGTGTTTAAGCATACGTGGGTTGTGTGAGTGTGTATGTGTGCTTCAATCACAGCCAAACCCCATGTTTCCCTCCCCAGTATACACACAGGTGCACGTTCCTACAGGAATCGTTGGATGCTAATCAAGATTAATGTCTCCCTTCCCCAACCCAAGGGGCGCTGACAATCTCGAACACTGTCCCCTGCTGAGATCAGCTTCAGCGCGGACTGGGGATTGAAGCCGAGGTCCTCTTGGTCCGAGTGCCTCAGTCCCACACTGACCAGTGCATTCACCAGCTGAGCCATCACAGGGATGCTCTGGTCTGTGGTACAAGGCAGCTACAAGAAGGGAAACAGGAGCAGGATTCGACCCGTGTGGATCCCAGGAATAATGGCGAGAGATGCTGACACTGGCTGGGTTCGGTTCTACACTCACTGGTTCCTCTCCCTCCGTTGAAGGTGCTGACTCTGGCTGTATTCAGTTCTACCGGTCGTTAGGTTTTCCACTAGAAGAGATAAGACCATGATTATGGATCCTTATGATTGTCGGGACGATACTGGCCACGACTGAAGCCGAGGCAAGATGGAGAAGCGGGAGCTGCAGCATGACTTACAGACATCATCAATGTGCTTTGAGAAGCGACGGTGCACTGAAAATACGGGAAGGGGAGAGCTGAAGATGTTATTGCTCAGGGGCAGCCCACACTGCGGTCTATGGACAGTAAGAGTATGTGTGCGCACTAGGCCCATGCAGCAGAGCTTGGTCTCCAGTTGTCTTGGTTAAGCCTTGCCACTGGACCAAGACCTAACTCTGTCAAGCCCGTGTGGTGGCTGGTGTGCAACGGCCACCCCACGTTAAAAGAATCTACGCACAGGCATCTTCCACCCCTCAATAGGTAGTTCAGGACCTGGAATATTAGGTCCTTTATTGAAACACCCGTGAACTCATCCCTTTTTGGTGTGGAAGCAAGTCATTCTTGATATGAGGGACCGCCAAATACTAAGACATTCATTAGAGCCCCACGTCTTGGTCCAGAATCCTTTCTGCTTGTCCAACACAGAGGATATCCTGGTAATCATTCAGGATAAATGCTCCAGATAGTGCACAGAAATAACCACATAATTAATGGGTGACAATTTAAGGTGCTGACCCTAAGCTACAGTGTTACTTTTCCAAAATGAGAACATCTGTCATACAATTTTCCTTCCCAGTAGCTTTTAGAAAAAAAAGATGAAATGGACTGTACTATTTATACTAAAATATTACCAGCGGAGCCTCTGAATGAACCAGTTTACGTGAAGATTTCCTACAATATAACGGTGACTACACTTCCAATGTTCGTCACAAGATGTCCCAAAGAGTTACTCAGTAAAGCACATTAATTGCACGATATAAATGCAGCTTATTTCTTGGTTTATTTTGCTCGGACTCCGAGGTTATGAGACAGCACTTTAGATTTTAACTCCATCAAATATAAAATAGTTCATTGGCGCACTTCACAAAGCTAAAATGATAGTGGCCATTTTGCAAAGCTCCACATGAAGCCTCGCGAGATGGGAGAACTCCGTGTGTCGCGGAACTGATCCCGTCTCCAACCCGTGCCCTCGTCTCCCAAGGCTTTACTGCCCAAAGTGAATCCTCGCAGAATTTCCCCTTCCATCGGCTTTAAACTGAAATATATTTTTTAAAGACTTGCATTTATACAGCGCCTTTCACCACCACCAAACGGCTCGAAGCGCTTTACAGCCAAATAATTACTTTTGGAGTGTCGTCACTGTTGTAATGTAGCAAACGCGGCAGCAAATTTGCACACAGCAAGCTCCCACAAACAGCAATGTGATACTGAGCAATGAATATGTTTTTGTTATGTTGATTGAGGAATAAATATTGGCCAGGACACTAAGAGGTAACTATCAGAAATTGTCAAAGTTGTATATATGTATGTAGCCATGCCCATGTTCTGAGCTTTCCTACAATACTTTGAGGGCTGGTACTAGAAGTTCAGAATTGTGCGTGTTTAAGGAAATTACACTACAGTGATTGCACCCTAGTGCTAATTTATTTTAATGCTGCCACCAGGCATCAGGCAAAGAGAAATCAAATAGGTACAGGTTATGTCTGCCAGCTCCAGCACATGCCAAAAGGGTAAGGCCACAGGAGCATTGTCAGACCAGAGGCCATTGCCTTCTGAACTGGTTTCAAACACAGGGTGAATGTTGTCCCTTGCTGAATATTTTGCTAATTTAAGGAAAGTGCACCCTAATTATTCGAGTTATGGTTTCATTTGATTGGAGATGCGAAATGTTTCCAAGTAAACCCCCCCCCCCCGCCACCCGTAACTGGTTACAACTGGTCACATGACTCCCAAAACTAGCGCTCTGCTCGGAACTCCGACACGGCAAGCGAGCCCCGGGTGGGCAGAGGAAACATTACAAGGACACACTCAAAGCCTCCCTGATAAAGGGTAACATCCCCACCGGCACCTGGGAAACCCTGGCCAAAGACTGCCCGAAGTGGAGGAAGAGCATCCGGGAGGGCGCTGAGCACTTCGAGTCTCGTTGCCGAGAGCATGCAGAAAGCAGCGGAAGGAGCGTGCGGCAAACCAGACTCTCCACCCACCCTTTCCTCCACCCACTGTCTGTCCCACCTGTGACAGAGACTGTAATTCCCGTATTGGACTGCACAGCCACCTGAGAACTCACTTTTAGAGTGGAAGCAAGTCTTTCTCGATTTCGAGGGACTGCCTATGATGATGATGATGACGACGACGACAAGTAGCAATATTGACTGAAGGGAGTGTGAACCTGAGCCAGTTCCAGCCAGCCCCGCGTCTCCCGTGGGATTATTGCGTTGCTCATCCAGAAGTTCCATTAAGGAGCAGTCACGATTACAAATACCCATTTGTGTGTCGGGGCTGAGCTAAAAGCTCATTAAAGTGTCACCGCAACGAGATAACATGGAGACCATTAAAGGTAATGTAGAACATTTCGTCCTTTGTGATTAACATGTAATAGACGCTTGATGAAATTGGGAAGGGTTGTAATGTAAGGTGAAGCAATGAATTGCCAAGCTGTTTACAGGATAATTATTGCACGGACAGTATTAACAAAAAAAATCAACCTTGCTGGAGATCAAGGTCCTTCCATGTTCTAATTCCACTTCAGAAGAACAAGTAGAGAATGTATGAAAAGACTCCATTCGATACTTTTGTTACCTCGAGACCTGACTACACCAACGCACTCCTGGCTGACCTCCCACATTCTACCCTACATAAACTTGAGGTCATCCGAAACTCGGCTGCCCGTGTCCTAACTCGCACCGAGTCTCGCTCACCCATCACCCCTGTGCTCGCTGACCTACATTGGCTCCTGGTTAAGCAACGCCTCGATTTCAAAATTTTCATCCTTATTTATAAATCCCTCCATGGCCTCGTCACTCCCTATCTCTAATCTCCTCCAGCCCCACAACCCACCAGCACCAGAGATGTCTGCGCTCCTCTAATTCTGCCCTCCTGAGCATCCCTGATTATAATCGTTCAACCATCGGTGGCAGTGCCTTCTATTGCCTAGGAACTCCCTCCCTAAACCTCTCCGCCTCTCTTTCCTCCTTTAAGATACTCCTTAAAACCTACCTCTTTGACCAAGCTTTTGGTCACCTGCGCTAATTTCTCCTTATGTGGCAGGGTGTCAAATTCTGTGTCTCAAAATACTCCTGTGACATTTTACTACGTTAAAGGCGCTATATAAATACAAGTTGTTGTTGTTGATGGTGCAGAGCAATTAAGAAAATGAAATCTTGTGACTAACAAATCGGACAGCAACCTTCAGAGGCTCAGTAATGGCGTTAAGATTCACGGAAAGAGAAGCAGTACTTCATTTTGGCGGCTCTGTGTTTTCATGCATGACCGAAATGACACGCCTTGACCAATGATTGCGCTAATATTTTTGAGTGTGCGGCCCCTTTAATGGGCTGCGCGGACCATTCAATTTCACGCGTGCGTAGCTATTTCCATAGTAAAGCAGTTAAGCATCCTGCGCGGGACCTTCAGACCACTGCAAGGCCGTGCAACTTAACGGGAATACTGACCCTGACGCAAATCAGTAGATTAATAGGGAGGAAAAGGAAATATAGCCCTCCTCGTGACCTCGCGACTTCCCAAAGCACTTAACATCCAATGAAGAACTTTTGAAGTGCAGTCGCTGTTGTGATACAGGGAAGGGGACGAGCACGCTGCTGATATATTGGCCTTGGAAGGAGTGCCAAGGCAGATTTGCCAGAATGTTACCAATGGCTAGATTATGAGGAGCGATTATATAAACTGGGCTTGTATTCCCTGGAAGATAAAGTGGTGTTTTGACTCTATTCACCTGCCTTGACTCCATACCCTTTTATGCCCTTGTCTGGCAAAAATGTATGGGTCTCAGCAATCTATTCGATTCAGTTGCGTCTCACTCTGCCACAGCTGAAGGGATTTTATCACCAGTTCACGTTGCAACAGGAATGATCGTCTGCACGCTCATTTCTCAAGGTTAATTCTCTTTTGCAAGACTGGCTTCAAGACGCGAAGATGCAAGTGGGCTTCATATCCCAAATGTCAACGGGATCGCCACCCCCAAGTACCGAGAGCTGTCCCAGCACAGAGACCCTAAGAGACACGACAAGAGCCGGGGTTGATTGCTCTTTATAACTAGAAGTTTTGCTGTAGCTATACAAAGCCCTGGTTAGACCACAGCTGGAGAAGTGTGTACAGTTCTGTGCTCTGCGTCGCCGAAAGGAATTATTGTCCTTGGAAGAAGTGCAGTGCAGATTCACCAGAATGTTAGCAAGAGTTAGATTATGCGGAGTAATTACATAAACTGGGCTTGTGTTCCCTGGAAGATAAAGTGGTGAGTTGGTTGAAGTCTTTAGGATTTTGAAGGCATTGATAGGGTAGATAGAGAGATACTTTTTCTGCTGGTGGGGGAGTCCAGGATAAGGGGACATAACCTTAAAATCAGAGCCAGGCCACTCCGGAGAGAAGTTAGGAAACACTTCCTCACGCAAAGAGTGGTACAAGTGTGGAACTTTCACTCACAAAAAGCAATAGATGTTAGCTCAATTACTAATTTTAAATCTGAGACCCATACATTATTGCTAGACAAGGGCATAAAAGGGTATGGAGTCAAGGCAGGTGAACGGAGATAAGATACAGATCAGCCATGATCTAATTGAATGGTCGAACAGGCTTGAGGGGCTGAAGAACATAAGAAATAGGAACAGGAGTAGGCCATACGGCCCCTCGAGCCTGCTCCGCCATTCAATAAGATCATGGCTGATCCGATCATGGATTCAGCTCCACTTCCCTGCCAGCTCACCATAACCCTTTATCCCCTTATCGTTTAAGAAACTATCTATTTCTGTCTTAAATTTATTCAATGTCCCAGCTTCCACAGCTCTCTGAGGCAGCGAATTCCACAGATTTACAACCCTCAGAGAGAAGAAATTTCTCCTCATCTCTGTTTTAAATGAGCGGCCCCTTATTCTAAGATCATGCCCTCTAGTTCTAGTCTCCCCCATCAGTGGAAACATCCTCTCTGCATCCACCTTGTCAAGCCCCCTCATAACCTTATACGTTTCGATAAGATCACCTCTCATTCTTCTGAATTCCAATGAGTAGAGGCCCAACCTCACTCAACCTTTTCTCATATGAAAATAAACAAATATAACAAAGAATTAACCATGTTGGTATTGGAGGACAAGTATAGAGCAAAGGGCTCTTTTCTTTAAGATTGAACCACAGGCCCCTATTTTAATTCCGGGCAGGTTTCGAGCATGTTGGGTGAGGTGAGTTAGAACTTCACCCTGCTGCTCCAGAAAAGAGGCCCGGCCTATTTGAACCCTCGGGCCTGATTTAAATCCCGTTGGGCGGGAAGGTGGTGGGGAGCAGCGGAAGACTGCGCGACACACAGGCTGTCCGTTGACGCGTGGTCGGTGGCGGGATTGGCTTTCGGGGGGGCTATCTTGCGGGGTCTCGCGTTCGGGCAGGGGGATAAAATCCGTGGCAGGGCAGCCCGAAGCTTGCCCGCTGGCCCCCACAAGGAAGGAAAGAGAATAGAGCCTGTTGAGGCTTCTTCTGGTCCTTGGCTCCCCTTCCCACGGTCTCTACCTGGAGGGAAGAGCCCCAGCAGTTTGCCCTGGCTCAGGCCAGCACTGAGAATTGCAGTCGGCTCCCAATGGTGTCATCAGATCTGACATGCTTATGTAAAGAAGGCCCTCTCCTTGCTGTCCGCTCAGTACAGTGGGTTAAAGTTTGGAACAGCGAGTTCCTGCCCGCTTTGCAGCGGGCAAGCAACCCGGGCGATTTCAACTGGCCTCCCTCTCGGTTTCTGCCAGGGGATCAGGTTAAAGTGGCTCCCGCCCACCCGAGTTTCAGAATGCAGACCAGCAAAAGGATTTTATGTCGAAGCCAATCCAACACGTTAAGAGAATTGCTAGTTTAAGCATCAAAATGCATTCAGATGATAATGTACTTTGGGACTGTTCATTTTATCGAGACTCCTGAAGGGGTGAGTGATGGCGAATTACCGAGCTCACAGTGGCGGGACCTGAACCACCGGCCCAAAAAAGACCTTGCATATACAGCAGCTTTTGAATTCACTTGAATTTTGCTTTTGTTTATATTGTCCCAATTCTTCATTTAATGGTTCGCTAAGGTGAATGCTCTTAATTCAATTCTCCGCCGAGTTATTTCTGCCTCTCGCTGACATTATTAATAGATATTAAATACAGATATTAAAGCTGCCAAAGTGCATTTTGCAAACGGAAGCGATTTTAATCTTTGCTGGCGGGCAGCTGTGACTCTTCACTGCCACATTGTCTGAGTTTTCTCACAGCCTCTGATCGCACTGGAGGGCCATCTGCGTCGGTGAGCCCTCGCTAAACCACATAATGTGTCGCTGCAGCTCATCTTACCCGTGGAGAAGTTGAACACGTCCACCAACCTGCCCCAAATGCAAGGTACTTTAGCACAGAAAAGAAAGACACAAGGCGGCATTGAAGCCACTTGAATTCTGAATGCTCATTGCTACCTAAAGCATGCGAGAGTTTCCCATTGATGTATCCTGCAATCGCCTCGACTCACAAGACCAGGAAACAGATGAAAGGAACTATAACCTACCGCCACTGTGCAGTGTTACTCTTCTCCAACTGTAGCTCTCCATCTAAAGTCACTTCTTAGGTAGTCCCCCCCGAGTCGAGGATGACTTGCTTCCACACTGAAACGAGCTCTCAGGCGACTGATGAGACCAATGCAGGACCTACAGTCTCCGTCACAGGTGGGGCAGACGGTGGTTGAAGGGACGGGTGGGTGGGGTGCTTGATTTGTCGTGCGCTCCTTCCGCGGTTTGCGTTTGGCTTCCGCGTGCTCCCGGCGAAGAGACTCAAAGTGCTTGGCACCCTCTCGGATGCTGCTCCCCCACTTTGAGCGGTCTTGGGCCAGGGATTCCCAGGAAAAGTAATGCCGCACTAAAATAGTTAGCACTCTCTGACACTGATAAGGCTCCGGCAATGTGGGGCTTCTTCTCTCAATGTGTGTGAAGGCAGCTCCAGCATTTTAAATCAATCTTCTAAAGAAGATTACTGTCCTGGGATTTCCAAAGATAATTATTTCCTCTTGTTGTCATTGCATCTATAGATATGAAAGAATTGTGTGTCACCATCCAGGCTGGAGCAGGAAACAATGACAGGCTTTCAAACCAATCTACCTGCTGCTAAACCTGAAAGCTCGACAACTAAATCCCAAAGCTGGACAGGTCACAGAAGCACCAGAGCAGCAAGCTCACAGTAACCTTTCAACACAGGACTCCTGCAAAATAATCCAGGCCGACACTTCCAGCGCTGTTCTGAGGGAGTGCCGCATTGTCGGAAGTCTGTTGGCTGAGACATTAACAGAGGCCCCCAGCACCTGCCTCTTCAGGTGGATGGAAACGATCCCATGGTACTAGTTGAGGAAGATCAGCCAATATTTCATCCTTCAAATGCCACCACCAGAAACAGATTAATTGGCCTTCATCTCACTACTGTTTGTGGGAACTTGCTCTACACAAATTGGCTGCTGCGTTTACTGACATAACAAGAGTGATTGCATGTCAAGAAAAAGCAATTCATAGCCTGCAAAGCACTTTAAGACTTCCTGAAGATGTGAAAGATGTGATATAAATGAAAATTCTTTTTTTCCCCCCATTCTCGTTCGCCTACGGAGCTTTGTGATAGACAGTCACGCTTCTGAGTAGCGAGTCCGATACTTTCCGAGGTTAAAACTGAACAGAAAGGGTCGAATGTTAAACTAGACATCCACGTTTCCAATATACTTCTGGGGCTCATAGCATGGAGGCTTTCGTTATTCAGGTGGCTAAGAATTCCAATGGATTTTCATCAGCACTGAACACAGGCCATGATCTCACCCCTTGTCCAGTTTCTATTCTGTCCCCTAGCTGGTTAGAGTCTTGGCAAAAAATGCCAACCCAATTAAGCAAAGGCCCAGCAGACATGGATGAAAACATGTGACTCAACTTCCAATTGCACAAGGTAGTCATTTTACACTAATGTCCTCAGAGAGTCCTACTGTAGCAATCCTGTTCTAATAAAGACCTAAAATGAGAGAGTGGCAGTAAGTTTGGGCTATCAGGTACCGACTGCGTTAACCCTACAAGTCAAACTGGAGTTTCAATATTTTGTAATGTGCAAGGGCGCTGATAGTTCATCACCGTGTGTGTGAGAGAGTTGCTTTATCTGAGCAATGCTAAATTAATGATACAGACTAGACCACAATGGTCTGCGGAAAACGCAAACTATATGAGCTACCAAGCACTTCGTTAAATGAGTAATAAAATTCCTCAATGATTGTTTAGTATGCCTTTTCCCCAGAAGGTACAATGCAACTTGAGTTAATCGTAGATCTATTTGTACAGAAATGCCGTGGCAAAATGTTGGATAGTCCACGTAGCCCAAACACTCTCACTTGGTGGAGTCAGTTTTAAGGGATCTATGACTTTGGTTTGGTGGAGCTTTGCTCGAAACTTCATCTGTGGAAACCTAAGCTATCTCCTGGGAGATACCTCCTTAGGAATGGAGCAGTTTGGTAAATGGGTAGACTGGGAGGGTGGGAGTAAAGGTTATTTATCAATGCACGGTAGATCCTTACTCTCTGCACAAAGGTCATGTCCGCAGAGTGAGCTCTCATTCTCTCAACTCTCACAGCCACTACTTTAATGAAGGAGGGTGTGAGCCACCTAGACACTCAATGAAACTTAAGTTAACACATAAAGGGATGGATGTGAGAGAGACTGCCCGATTATCTGATGAGGGCTCCGCGATGTGAATGTTTAAAGGAGCGGGCAAGGCTCTCAGCCACTGGGCTTTGCCTGTGTAAAATCTAGACAGAAGGTCACATTAAATTTCTGTCACATCTTATGTGCCTGATCTTATATACTCTTTCTCATACGTGCTCCATAATCATGATTCAAAACTTGGGAGAAGGGAAAAATATCTGTGGAATGATTGCTATCATAAGAATAAGAACATAAGAAATAAGAGGACTAGGCCATACGGCCCCTCGAGCATGCTCCGCCATTCAATAAGATCATGGCTGATATGATCTTGGGCTCCACTTCCCTGCCGGCTCCCCATAACCCTTCACTCCCTTATCGTTCAAAAATCTGTCTACCTTCACCAGTGGCACTGTGGTTGTGACTGTATTGTCAGAAGGCCCAGTCTGTGCATCTCTTTCCATGTGGGGTCTACGACATTCCTTCTGCCACCATTGCTTCACACAGTCTCACTGATCCTGCTTCACTTTTTTGACATTAATGATCCCAGATCTTCCTTTTAAAAGTGTCCATGCATAAAGTATCATTCCCCACCCAATAAAGGACAATGCTTTAACCACAATTGCAACCTTTCAAAAAAGCTAAACGCAAATGAACCAATGAAAGCAAAGTAAAAGAAACCTCAACAATAGCGATTTTAATTCCATTTAACATTCCTGTAAGTCCTGTTTTGGATATTGATTAATAATCCAACTTGCATGAAGTTAATTTATCCATTGGGGTTATGTCTTCAGGTATCTCCTTCCACCAGCCATCAGACCTTTTTAATTTTATTAACCCCTTGGACATACATTCCAAGCTAATGCTCTTTGCTTATTAGGTGACATTACAGTGGATGAAGGTAACTGTACTGAGGACAGAAGTCTCACCACTTAAGACTCGCTGGGAGATAAATTTTTGCAGAAACTGACAACTACACACTTGTAAAGAACTAACTGGTTATCAAACTAAACCTCATCTCACACACCCAATATTTCCCATAGTCTAATCTATATCTCAGCAACCCTGAGCCAGGAAATGGTGGTGAGCTTAGGCACCCAGTGTCAGCATCAAAGTGAAAAGGAGAAAGAACTTGCATTTATATAGCGCCTTTCACCACCTCAGTGCTTTACAGCTAAGGAAATATTTCTTGTTTTTGAAGAATGGTCACTGTTGTAATGTACTAAACACGGCAGCCAGTTGCACACAGCAAGCTCCGACGAACAGCAATGTGATAATGACCAGAAAGTGCAGAGTAAGGATCTTGATAGTGTGCTCTGGCAGTGTGCCTGTAATCTCACTGCATCATCACCCCCCCCTACCTGCAGTGTATTTGCTTCATGGATTCGTTGCTTAAGAATTCACAGCTACACACTTGTAAAGAACTAACTGGTTATCAAACTAAACCTCACCAGTTCATCCACCAGGTTCATTAGCTGGGGTTTTATTGAGTCTTGTGAACATCACGTGACTGGCTAAGCCACTCACAATGCAACGGCTCCACAACTATTTTAAATATAATTTTAAATCAAGTGTCCCCTTTTGTAAGGGTCAACAGCTCTATAACTATTTCAGTTGAAACAATAGTGATAATCAAGTGTTCCCTTATTAAAGGGGTACTAAAACTGACAATTTAAACTTTAAACAGTCCAATTAAAATTTGGTTGCCAGGGGTGATGATGCACTCCAGTCCCTCTGGCGCCCACCTCTTGCGGAAGGCCACGAGCACCCTGGCTCAGATGTAACCACGGAAGAGAGACAGGCAGTTGGGTTAAACGACCCCCTCGACCGCCCGCTGCCTGGACCGGTTAATGGCCACCTTGGTCGTGCCCAGGAGCATGAACATGCTCACAGGTGCATACATTACACTACCCCATTTCCACACTGCCAGTGCCAATTAATACCAAACCAGAGGCTATTTTGTGCAGTGAGGCTCGCTCCAGTAGGAAATGGGTTAAGACCAACCAAACTCATTTTGTACAGAATCACTATAATCAGCGGAGAAAGGAGACTTTCATCTTTGCACTCTGGGCTGGGTTCCAACCAAAGTCCCAGAGGCAAAAAGAACAGTCTGGTATCGTGGCCCCTGATACAATATACTTATAAAATTTTATAGGGTTTTATCTCATACATAATTGTGATATTTTTACTCAATTTCCAACCCACTGACTGCACTTCATCCAAAACATAATTAGATGAACATTTCAAATGGACACAGGCAACTTGTATGTGACACAAGGAGGGAGACTGATGGACGGAGGAGAACTCTGGGACACTTGTGACAGTGAGCTGCACTCAAATGTAGCCGGTCAAAATTTTGAGTACCATGCGTGCAAATGCATGAAGAGCTGAGATGTACATCCATATTATACTTTGTAACACCCAATAGCCACTGGGCCCCATCACTTGTGATCTTGCTATGCTGCACAGTTGGCTTAACTTTAACAATGGCCAGCTGTGGCCATGCTGCCCACTGTCATCGCTGGGTAATGGGGCAAGGTGGAGCTCCACAATTACACAGACCAAGGCATGGATGGAGCACTACTTCTTGGCTTCCAAATGCTGGCGTTGTATCGCCCATGGGGCTGGGACCCCTCTGGTCAGAGTGATTGTGCAGCCATTCTGACGGAAGGTCATCGACCTGAAACGTTAACACTGTTCCTCTCTCCACAGATGCTGCCTGACCTGCTGAGTATTTGCAGCATTTTCGGTTTTTATCTCCTGTTTCCAGCATCCGCGCTATCTTGCTTTTGTGCAGCTTGTGTGTTGGGAGAGGTGTGAGATTGCACTACCTTGAGGCTAAGTACGCGGTAAAACCGGGGCAGGAGAAGCTGGAATCTCACCGTTGCACCATCCACAGCGCACACAGTTACTCACCGGGCCACCTTGTCGGTCTGTAATAAAGTTAACCCACTGGCTTCTTATAAATGTATTCCCTCCAGGTTATGTTTTTGCTTCCTGAGTTCTTTGCTTAATAATTCGAACTAGTTGGTTTATTAGCAAAGATTTTACAATCACACTACACATTACCAGTTCATCCACCAGGCTCACAACCACCTGCCTCATTGTGGATCGCCCGAACCCATCTAGCTGGGGTTTTATTGAGTCTTGTGAACATCATGTGACTGGCTAAGTTACTTCCAGCTCAACAGCTCTACAACTTTTTTGGGTTGAAGACAATTAAACATTAATCAAGTGCCCCCTGAATAAAGGGGGGGGGGAACACTCAAAAGACTTTTCAAGTGCCTTTTTTTTTTTGTGGGGGTTTTTGTGTTTTTTTGGTCACTAAAACCACAAATTATACAAGTGCCCCCTGGCTAAAAGGGGAAGGGGACATTAAAACCCGGCAATAAAACAAATTAAACTTTAAAACATATAAAATCAAATTAAAATTTGGTTGCCAGGGGTGATGATGCACTCCAGTCCCTCCGGCGCCCACCTCTCGCGGAAGGCCGCGAGCGTACCGGTGGACACCGCGTGCTCCATCTCCAGGGTCACCCTGGCCCGGATGTAACCGCGGAAGAGAGGCAGGCAGTCGGGCTGAATGACCCCCTTGACCGCCCGCTGACCGACTGATGGCAACCTTGGCCGTGCCCAGGAACAGTCCTACGAGGAGGCCCTTCCGACCTGCCCGCTCCCCTCCGCACAGGGTGCCCAAAGATCAGGAGTGTGGGACTGAAGTGCAACCAGAATTTTAGGAGCAGTCCCTTTAAATAGTGGAACAGGGCTGCAACCTCGCACATTCCGTAAAAACATGGAACACGGACTCCTCCAGACCGCAGAAATTGCAGGCGGCCTGGGAGCCCTTGAACCGACTTAAAGATTTATTGCACGGGACTGCTCCGTGCACCACCGTCCAGGCCAAGTCCCTGATAAATAGTGGGAGGACTCCCGCGTAGAGTGCACTCCATCGGGGACCCCAGCCTCCTCCGGACGGCAAGATGGTGCACCATGGCGTGTCCGGACGGCAGACGAGGATGGCAAGGTTGAGAGTGTGCAGGAGCAGCCCGTACAGGAAACCCCTCCGCGCGGAACTGAAAGGCACGGAGGGGTTTTTCCCGAAGTGGCTCAAGTTGAGAGGCGCCAGCTCCCGAGGGAGGTTTCAGGGCTTGGCGCAGATGAGGAATTCCGTCCGAATGGGGGTCAGTTCGGACGGAATCTCCCCACATGCTTGAGCCTCCTCGACACATCTAACAGAGTCAGGGTCCAGTGCTGTTTTTAGTGACTCGATGGCATTGGCCGCGCGGCAGACATCGGCCCAGTTTTGGCGTCGTGCCAGCACATCTGGCGCCATCCAGCCTGCTCCTCCGCCATCGAGCAGGTCCCTGACCCTGGTCTCGTCCGCCTGCCACCTAAAACTGCGTCAACGGCTCTACAAACCTGAGAGCATACTCACAGATGCATATGTTACAATCCACTTCCAGTTCTCCCCTTCTTAACCCATTGGGTCGTAGACTTACGAACTGAGCTAATGGGAGAGCAAACACGAGAGCCATCTTAAGTCTATCAGTGCCAGCTGGGGTTCAGTGGGTAGCCAAGAGAGCCTGGTTGTTCGGGGGTGCTGAGGGAAGAGAGCCTGATTAGGGGGGTAGGAGGAGGGAGGGGGGGGGAAAGAGACATGGGGGGAGGGAGACAGGTTGGGGGGGGGGGGGAAGAGAGGGAACTCAGGGAAGACAGACCACCTTACACCCACACGCCATTTCTCAGAAAGGTAAGTGTGTCAGGGACATTGTTGGAGTGGATGAAATCCAGAAGTCCACTGTCACTATTCACTTCATACCCAAAAAACATGTCAACAATTCGCACACAATGCCCCATCTATGGCAGGGCAGTGGGGGGGGCGAGGGTAAGGCCATGTACTAGCACTGGATTAAGGGACTTCGGCTGGGGGAGAGATGTGTCCTCTCTGACTTCTGAAGTCAAAATGGATCATGTTACAATGTGCAAAGTTTGGCTGGGCGGTTCCAGTTACACATTCCAGAAGAAATTCAGGGTGTGGCTAATTCTCCAAGGGGACCAATCAGCAATAGGTCATGAATAAGGAAATGGCAGACCAATTGAACAAATACTTTGGTTCTGTCTTCACTAAGGAAGATATAAATAACCTCCCAAAAATACTAGGGGACCAAGGGTCTAGCGAGAAGGAGTACTGAGGGAAATCCTTATTAGTCAAGAAATGATGTTAGGGAAATTGAAGGGACTGAAGTCCGATAAATCCCCAGGGCCTGATAGTCTCCATCCCAGAGTACTTAAGGAAGTGGCCCTAGAAATAGTGGATGCATTGGTGGTCATTTTCCAACATTCCATGGACTCTGGATCAGTTCCTATCGATTGGAGGGTAGCTAATGTAACCCCACTTTTTAAAAAAGGAGGGAGAGAGAAAACAGGGAATTATAGACCGGTTAGTCTGACATCGGTGGTGGGGAAAATGCTGGAATCAATTATTAAAGATGTAATAGCAGCGCATTTGGAAAGCAGTGACAGGATCGGTCCAAGTCAGCATGGATTTATAAAAGAGAAATCATGTGTGACAAATCTAGAGTTTTTTGAGGATGTAACTAGTAGAGTGGATAAGGGAGAACCAGTGGATGTGGTGTATTTGGACTTTCAAAAGGCTTTTGACAAGGTCCCACACAAGAGATTAGTGTGCAAAATTAAGGCACATGGTATTGGGGGTAATGTATTGACGTGGATAGAGAACTGGTTGGCAGACAGGAAGCAAAGAGTAGGAATAAACGGGTCCTTTTCAGAATGGCAGGCAGTGACTAGTGGGATGCCACAGGGTTCAGTGCTGGGAACCCAGCAATTTACAATATGCATTAATGATTTAGACGAAGGAATTGAATGTAATATCTCCAAGTTTGCAGATGACACTAAGCTGGGTGGCAGTGCGAGCTGCGAGGAGGATGCTAGGAGGCTGCAGGGGGACTTGGACAGGTTAGGTGAATGGGCAAATGCATGGCAGATGCAGTATAATGTGGATAAGTGTGAGGTTATCCACTTTGGTGGCAAAAACAGGAAGGCAGATTATTATCTGAATGGTGACAGATTAGTAAAAGGGGCAGTGCAACAAGACCTGGGTGTCATGGTACATCAGCCATTGAAGGCAGGCATGCAGGTACAGCAGGCAGTAAAGAAAGCAAATGGCATGGCTGGCCTTCATAGCGAGGGGATTTGAGTATTGGAGTAGGGAGGTCTTGCTGCAGTTGTATAGGGCCTTGGTGAGGCCACACCTTGAGTACTGTGTGCAGTTTTGGTCTCCTAATCTGAGGAAGGACATTCTTGTTATTGAGGGAGTGCAGCGAAGGTTCACCAGACTGATTCCCAGGATGGCAGGACTGACATATGAAGAAAGACTAGATCGACTAGGCTTATATTCACTGGAATTTAGAAGAATAAGAGGGGATCTCATAGAAACACATAAAATTCTAACGGGATTGGACAGGTTAGATGCAGGAAGAATGTTCCCGATGTTGGGGAAGTCCAGAAACAGGGTCACAGTCGAAGGATAAGGGGTAAGCCATATAGGACTGAGCTGAGGAGAAACTTCTTCACTCAGAGAATTGTGAACCTGTCGAATTCTCTATTCAGAAAGTTATTGAGGCCAGTTCGTTAGATATATTCAAAAGGGAGTTAGATGTGGCCCTTACGGCTAAAGGGATCAAGGGGTATGGAGAGAAAGCAGGGATGGGGTACTGAAGTTGCATGATCAGCCATGATCATATTGAATGGCGGTGCAGGCTCGAAGGGCCGAATGGCCTACTCCTGCACCTATTTTCTATGTTTCTATGTGATAATGGACAGCCAATCAGGTAAACAGCTGCCATTCAGTTCGTATAAATAAACACATCCATGTAAATGCAAGTCTTCCTGTTGTTTTGCAATCGTGTTCTCATTAATTCAGGGAAGAGTGACTCACTGGGGACAGTTCCCATGGTTTGGTTTATAAAACCCAAAACAATTTACATGAAGATCAGTTTTGCATGCAGCATTTAAAGTTCAGTGCTGAAAGGGTTATTATGACAACATTTTTTTTTCAAAAAATATACTTTATTCAGATAAAATTTTCACAATATATTGGAAAATAGTTCAGAACCTTGCGGTCAGCAATTCCATACAATTCGTTTGGATGCTGACAGCAGTTCCACACAATGCACTAGCGTACATTTCATTTCTAGGCATAGTTTAGTACAATCCGTAAATCACGTTACATGTAGTACTGTGCAGATGAGGGTATTACATGGAGCAGATAAGAACAGGTTTGCATTAGATTCCAGGATACATTTCAATACCGATCACCAATCATGTTACATGCAGCACTATGCAGATGAATGCAGTACATGGACTGAATGGGGGTATATTTACATTTCTTTACAAGTTATTAAACAGTGCAGAGACTTTCATTATACATGGCACAACACAGGTGTTTTTCAGTACATGGTGCTCTATGTATACAAGCAGATTAACAAGTACAGCCCGAGGGGGGTCTGATTCCATCCCCTGGGTTTACCGTGGAGGAAGGGCCTTAAACTGTGGCCCTTCCCCACCGTGCCTTTGCGGCGACTGCACCAATCTTTAGTGCGTCCCTCAGCACGTACTCCTGGATCTTGGATTGCGCCAGTCTGCAACACTCAGCCGTGGACATCTCCTTGCTCTGGAAGACCAGCAAGTTTCGGGAAGACCAAAGAGCGTCTTTCACCAAGTTGATGGCCCTCCAGCAACAGATGATGTCTGTCTCGGCGTGTGTCCCTGGGAACAGCCCGCAGAGCACAGAGTCCTGTGTTACGGAGCTGCTTGGGATGAACCTCGACAGCAACCATTGCATCTTCTTCCAGACCTGCCTTGCAAAGGGGAAGTCCCAAAGGAGATGGATGACAGTTTCGTTCGCACCGCAGTAAACTCGGGGGCAGAGTGCCGTGTCTCTGAAACCCCGGCTGTGCATGAAGGATCTGACGGGTAGGGTCCTTCTCACCGCCAACCAAGCTACGTCTTGGTGCTTGTGTGAAAGTTCTGGCGATGAGACATTCTGCCAAACGAATTTGACAGTCTGCTCGGGGAACCGTCCAACAGGATCCATCATCACCTTCTTTTGTAGGGCGTCCAGGACCTTACGTGCCGACCACTGCTTTATGGCCTTGTGGTCAAAGGTGTTTTTCTTGAAAAACTTTTCCACGAAGGACAGGTGCTGAGGCATGGTCCAACTGCTCGGAGCGTTCCGCGGCAGCCTGGCCAGACCCATCCTTCGCAACACTGGGGACAGATAGAATCTCAGCACGTACTGACACTTGGTGTTTGCGTACGAAGGGTCTATGCACAGCTTGATGCAGCCGCACACAAAGGTGGCCATCAAGATGAGGGTCACGTTCGGAACGTCCTTTCCCCCCTTGTCCAGAGATTTGTACATCGTGTCTCTGCGGACACGGTCCATTTTCGATCTCCAGACGAAGTGGAAGACGGCCCGGATGACTGCCGCAGCACAGGAGCTGGGTATGGGCCAGACCTGCACCATGTACAACAACACCGAGAGCACCTCACTCCTGATGACCAGGTTTTTTCCTGCAATGGAGAGTGAGAGCAGCTTTCACCATCCCAGTTTATGTTTGGCTTTAGTGATACGCTCCTTCCAGTTTTTGACGCACGCCCCGTCCGCTCCGAACCATATTCTCAAAACCTTCAGGTAATCTGACTTCATGGTGAAGTGAATAAAGAATCGGTCGGACCAGCTTCCAAAGAACATGGCCTCATTTTTGCTGCGATTTACCTTCGCTCCCGAGGCAAGTTCAAACTGGTCACAGATTGTGAGCAATCCGCGGACCGACTGCAGATCCGAGCTAAAGACGGTGACGTCGTCCATGTACAGCAAGGTCTTGACCTGAGCGCCTCTGCTGCCTGGGATTGTCACCCACCTAATGCCCACATCTTTCCTGATGGACTCGGCAAAGGGCTCGATACAGCACACAAACAAGACGGAGGAGAGGGGACAGCCTTGCCTGACTCCAGACCTGATCAGAAAGCTTTCAGTTTCCCACCCGTTGATTAGAACTGTGCTACTGATGTCTGTGAAGAGCAGTTGGATCCAATTGCGGATACCCTCCCCAAACCCCATCTTGGAGAGCACGTCCATCAGGTACGTGTGCGATATCCTGTCAAAGGCCTTCTTCTGGTCCAAGATGATTAAACAGGTGTCCACCCTCCTGTTCTGCACGTAGGCGATCGTATCTCTGAGTAGCGCGAGGGTATCAGAGATCTTCCTGCCGGGGACAGCGCAGGTCTGGTCCGGGTAGATCACCAGCTCCAGAGCAGACTTGACCCTGTTTGCGATGATCTTTGACAGGATCTTGTAGTCCACATTGAGCAGCGAAATGGGCCGCCAGTTTTTGATTTCCCCCCTCTCCCCGTTCTGCTTGTCGATGAGGGTGATGGTGCCTTTCCTCATTGATTCTGTCATGTTGCCAGCCAGAAGCTTACCCCCCGTACACTTCCAACAGGTCTGGGCCCATCCAGTCCCACAAAGCCGAATACAACTCGACCGGTAAGCTGTCGCTTCTGGGAGTTTTATTCGTCGCGAGGGACCGGACGGCCTTTGTCATCTCGTCCAGAGTTAGCGGGTGGTCCAGACTCTCCCACTTGCTGTCGTCTAAGACCTCTGAGAAAGACGACAGGAAAGACTGGGAGGCCGCGCGATCTGTGGGCTTGACGTCGTACAGCCCAGCATAGAAGGATTTGCTGATCCTCAGCATGTCGGGCTGCGCAGACGTCACAGAACCATCTTCTTCCTTTAGGCTAGTGATCACAGAGCTCCCCCTGTGTACCTTTTGGAAGAAGAAACGCGAACACGTCTCATCCTGCTCGACGGAGCGGACTCTGGAGCAGAAGATGATTTTGGAGGACTCTGAGGCAAATATGAGGCTTGCTGGCCCTTCACCTCTTCGAGTTCCTCCGCGACATCGACCCCCATCGACTGCAGCAGGAGCAGGTTTTGCATACTCTTCTGGAGTTAGGACAATTCCCTCTGTGACTCCCTCTCGCCTCCTGAACACCTTTGAGGATGAAGAACCTCTAGATGTTTGTCTTGAATGTTTCCCACCAGTGCATCGGGGAATCACAGAGGGATTTTACGGTTCTCCAACCTTTGTAATCCCTCTCGAGTTCCTCCACGTTTTCCGGAGTCAACAGTTTCACGTCGAGCTTCCATATCCCCCCTGCCAACTTTCTGGTCTTCCTATGGGAGGCAGTCGGCCAGTAGGAGGCAGTGGTCAGAGAAGAACACCGGCGTGACGTCGGTGGATCTGACCTTGAGCGTGTGGGACACAAACAGGAAGTCTATTCTGGAACGGACGGACCCGTCTGGTCTCGACCAGGTGTATCTGCGCGGTGCTCCATCTGCAGGGTTGCTGAAGACATCGCACAGCTTGGCATCTTTTACCGCGTCCATCGGGAGTTTGGATGTGGTGTCCAGTTTGCTGACGGCTCTGCTGGATCGTACAGCCGCATCGATGATGCAGTTGAAATGACCGCCTAGAACGACCACTCTGGATGTCGCCAGCAGCAGTGGGAGCTGCTGGAAGAGGGCCAGCCGCTCGCTTCTGAGAGGCAAGGCATAAACGTTAATTAGCCTTAGAGGAACATTCTTATACAATACATCTGCTACGAGGAGGCGGCCGCCCACCACCTCCTTAACTTCGGTGATGGTGAAGTGGCCTCCCCGCAACAGAATGCCCAGGCCGGAGGAACGGCAATCGTTGCCTCGTGACCAGATGGATGGTCCGTGGGACCACCATTGCGACCACTGCCGGTAACTGCTGAAGCCGCACTCCTGCAAGAATAGCAGGTCTGCCTTGACCTTGGCGAGGTACCCCAAGATGGAAACACATCGCGTAGTCGACTTAATGCTACGCACGTTAATGGATGCAATCTTTAAACCCAGTTTTAAATTGGTGATTACAATCCAAACGTTACATTTCGAACACGCAGTCCTTTGGCCCTGTGGCCTGTTCCCGTATACATTGGTTAGCTTTAAACTTTTCTACTGCACCTTGGCTGAGATATGGGTTGTCCTCTGCCTTGGGGATGGTTTGACCAGGGGACGCCAGCAGTGTGGATGGGGGGTTCTCCATTAAACTGGGCTGCCCTCGCCTGGTGTTGGTTGTTCCTTGTGTACATCCCCTGTGGTGTCGTCGCTCACAGTGTTCTGGAGCTGGGGTGCATCTGTCACTTCGTCGCTCCCGGAGATCCGGAGCGGGGGTGCATCTGTCGCTTCGTCGCTCCCGGAGATCCGGAGCGGGAGTGCATCTGTCACTTCGTCGCTCCCGGAGATCCGGAGCGGGGGTGCATCTGTCGCTTCGTTGCTCCCGGAGATCCGGAGCGGGGGTGCATCTGTCACTTCGTCGCTCCCGGAGATCCGGAGCGGGGGTGCATCTGTCACTTCGTCGCTCCCGGAGATCCGGAGCAGGGGTGCATCTGTCACTTCCTCGCTTCCGGAGATCCGGAGCAGGGGTGCATCGGTGACATCACTGCTCCCGGGGTCCCGGAGCTGGACTGCGCTGGTTGCTTTGGCGTTTTGCCTCTTCTTCTGCTGGTGGTAGTGGGGGCTTTTGCCTCGCCCTTCATCACCGGATGAGCTGCAGCCACTGCTGTCCATCGTGGACGGTAGCCGTCTTTTGCCTCTCGTTTCTGCAGGAGGCCTCTTTTCCTTTGACTTGCGGGCCGCCGCCTTCTTCTTCTTGGTGACACGCTGCCAATCCTGTTTCCCTTCTGCTTCTGCTCCCTCCACTTCCATGGACTCGGTGTCTCGGGGGGGGGGGGCGGGGGGGAGTTTCACTGCTGGGTGTTAGTGTCTGGTGGCTTGCCATGGCAGACTTCCCTTCCTCCTCTCGGTCAGCGTCGACTAGGGCGGTGGTTTGTTCGCATGGTGTCTTGGAGGAGAGGGAGGTATAGGTCTCCTCTGCGCTTCCTCTGCGACGGGAGGGTGAACAGTGGTTCCCAAGTCAGCATTGACCGGAGTGGGTCACTCACCTCCTTCAATCCCTTCAGGAATTTCAGGCATTGGGTGACGTTTCTGAAGGTTACATCAAAGTAACCTCTCTTCGGGATGTCCTGCAAGGCGAAGACATCCGCAATTTTCATGCCACAGGTTTCAAGCAGGAATTTCTTCATGAAGCGGTCCCGGTTGATCGTTGTCTGTCCTTCCACTTTCTTTACAGTCACTCGGATGGTGTTTCGGACGCCCTGGTTCGCCGCTCGGTTGGCCGCCATCCGGGTTGCAGATTCCTCCTTTCGGCTAGTGTTTTGGCCGAAGCCTTCAATCTTTTGTGGTGCCAGTTCGGTACCTTGGTGGACCTCCTGGTCCGCCCATAGGTCGGTCGACATGCAGAATTCTTCTTCTCCCCAATTGGTGCTTGGCCTGAGCCAAAAGGCCAGACCCAGCCAAACTGGAAAGACGATTTTCTGAAATTAGTCAATTAGCATATGTGTTGTGTTCCTAACACAGATGAGGCTGCACACAGGGAGGTTAAAGTAACAGTGACCTCAGTCTTTATTAAGACACTCCAGAGTGAGGAACATGCCTTAGCGGCCGGCTTATATACAGTGCTCCCAAGGGATGCTGGGATCCCTTGGGACTTCAGGGGATGTGCTCCCTGGTGGCAGAACATGGGAGTGCATGCTTTACAGATACACAACATCACTCCCCCACAAAGTCAAAGTGAAAACTATTTACAAGGTGAGGAGATCGAGAGCCTTTCTTTCCCTGGTGGACCTCCTCTGTACAAATGTCTGTTCTAGTGTGTTGGCTGTGCCCTCGCTGGGCTGACGTGTTATTGGCCTTGCAAGGCTGCTGGGTGAGCCTGGCCTTGCTGGGCTGTTGGGCGTGATGGGTTCGATTTCCTGGTCCGGGGTGGTGTCGTTGATCCTTTGGGTGTGTGTTGTGGGCTCGACAAAGGTGGTGTCTGCTGTGGGTTGTTCAGGACTGTCTGTGAACCGCAGCCTCGTTTGGTCCAGGTGCTTTCTGCAAATTTGTCCATTGTCTAGTTTGACTAAAAAAAACCTACTCCCTTCTTTAGCTATCATCATGCCCGCGATCCACTTGGGACCATGTCCATAGTTTAGCACATACACAGGGTCATTCAGATCAATTTCCCGTGACACAGTGGCGCGATCATCGTTTACATTTTGTTGCTGCCGCCTGCTCTCTACCTGATCATGCAGGTTGGGGTGAACCAGCAAGAGTCTGGTTTTAAGTGTCCTTTTCATGAGTAGCTCAGCCGGGGGCACCCCTGTGAGCGAGTGGGGTCTCGTGCGGTAGCTGAGCAGTACTCGGGACAGGCGGGTTTGCAGTGAGCCTTCTGTGACTCGTTTGAGGCTCTGTTTGATTGTTTGTACTGCCCGCTCTGCCTGCCCATTGGAGGCTGGTTTAAACGGGGCCGATGTGACATGTTTGATCCCATTGCGGGTCATGAATTCTTTAAATTCGGCACTGGTGATACATGGCCCGTTGTCACTGACCAGTATGTCAGGCAGGCTGTGGGTGGCAAACATGGCCCTCGGGTTTTCAATGGTGGCGGTGACGGTGCTTCCCGATATTATTTCACATTCTATCCATTTTGAAAAAGCATCCACCACCACCAGGAACATTTTACCGAGAAACGGGCCCACATAGTCGACATGGATCCTCGACCATGGTCTGGAGGGCCAGGACCACAAACTTAGTGGTGCCTCTCTGGGCATGTTGCTCAACTGAGCACACATGCTGCATTGCCGTACACAGGACTCTAAGTCAGAGTCGATACTGGGCCTCCACATGTGGGATCTGGCTATCGCTTTCATCATTACTATACCCGGGTGTGTGCTGTGGAGATCCGAGATGAACGTCTCCCTGCCCTTTTTGGGTAGCACTACGCGGTTACCCCACAACAGGCAGTCTGCCTGATTGGACAGCTCGTCCTTTCGCCGCTGGAACGGTTTGATTAGCTCTTGCATTCAACGGGGATGCTGGCCCAGCTCCCATGCAGTACACAGTTTTTTTTACTAGGGACAGCAGAGGATCTTGGCTGGACCAAGTCCTAATCTGGCGGGCCGTGATAGGTGATTTATCATTTTCAAACGCTTCCATGACCATCAACAAGTCTGCGGGCTGCATTACCATCAACAAGTTTGCAGGCTGTGCCATTTCCAGCCCCGTGGTGGGCAATGGTAGCCAACTGAGAGCCTCTGTACAGTTCTCGGTGCCTGGCCTGTGGCGGATGGTATAGTTATACGCTGATAGCGTGAGTGCCCACCTTTGTATGCAGGCTGAGGCATTAGTATTTATCCCCTTGTTTTCAGCGAACAGGGATACGAGGGGCTTGTGATCGGTTTCCAGCTCAAATTTGAGGCCAAACAGGTACTGATGTATTTTCCTTACCCCGAACACACGCGCTAATGCCTCTTTCTCAATCATGCTGTACGCCCTCTCGGCCTTAGACAAGCTCCTGGAGGCATAGGCGACAGGTTGCAACTTCCCCGCAACGTTAGCTTGTTGTAATACACACCCGACTCCGTACGACGACGCATTTCATGCTAGAACAAGTCATTTACACGGGTTATACAATACAAGAAGCTTGTTGGAGCATAAAATGTTTCTGGCTTTCTCAAAAGCAATTACTTGGTTTTTTTCCCCATACCCAGTTCTCACCTTTACGCAATAACACATGTAGGGGCTCTAAGACAGTGCTCAACCCCTGTAGGAACTAACGAAAATAGTTGAGGAGTCCCAGGAACGACCGCAGCTCCGTGACGTTCTGTGGCCTGGGTGCGTTCCTGATAGCCTCTGTCTTGGCGTCTGTGGGCCGAATGCCGTCCGCCGCGATCTTTCTCCCCAAAAACTCCACTGCTGTTGCCATGAAGATGCATTTTGGCCTCTTCAGCTGCAGCCCTACGCGATCCAGTCGCTGGAAGACCTCCTCCAGGTTTTGTAGGTGCTCAACGATGTCCCGACCCGTGACCAATATGTCGTCCTGAAAAACCACCGTGCATGGTACCAACTTGAGTAGGCTCTCCATGTTTCTCTGGAAGATCACTGCAGCCAACCAAATTCCAAACGGGCATCTGTTGTAGATGAACAGTCCCTTGTGCGTGTTGATGCAGGTGAGGCCCTTCAAAGACTCCTCCAGCTCCTGCGTCATGTAGGTGGAAGTCAGGTCGAGCCTGGTGAACGTCTTGCCTCCTGCCAACGTCGCAAATAGGTCGTCTGCCTTAGGTAGTGGGTATTGGTCCTGTAGCGAGAAACGATTAATAGTTACTTTATAATCGCCGCAAATCCTGACCGTGCCATCACTTTTGAGTGCTGGAACAATCGGGCTGGCCCACTCGCTGAATTCCACTGGGGAGATGATGCCCTCGCGTTGCGCCTGTCCAGCTCGATTTCCACTCTCTCCCTCATCATGTGAGGTACCGCTCGCACCTTGTGGTGAATGGGTCATGCCTCTGGGACCAAGTGGATCCGCACCTTCACCCCCGAAAAGTTTCCAATGCCTGGCTCAAAAAAGGAAGGAAATTTGTTCAGAACTTAGGCACATGAGGCCTCATCGACATGTGATAGCGCTCGGATGTCATCCCAGTTCCAGTGGATTTTGTCCAGCCAGCTCCTTCCAAGCAGTGTGGGGCCCATCGCCCGGGACAATCCAGAGTGGCAGTTCGTGCACCGTGCCCTCATAGGTGACCTTGACCATGGAGCTGCCCAGGACAGTGATAAGCTCTTTGGTGTACGTTCTCAGTTTCGTGTGGATGGGGCTCAGGGCTGGTCTGAGTGCCTTGTTGCACCACAGTCTCTCAAACATCTTTTTACTCATGATGGATTGGCTAGCACCAGTGTCCAGTTCCATGGCTACGGGTAAGTCATTCAATTTTACATTTAGCATTATAGGTGGACATTTCATCGAAAATGAGTGCACCCCGTGTACTTCAGCATCTGCCTCTTCTCTCTGAGGCTCGAAATTGCTTTGATCCACCATGGACCGATCTTCCTCTGCCACATGGTAGTTAGCAGGTTTTGCAGAGCTTGCAGCTCATCTGCAAGCTCCTTGGAGGTTCCCCATTGTTCCACAGCTCTTGCAAACATACTCTTTGAAGCGGCATGAATAGGCTGAATGGAAGCCTCCACAACGCCAACAACGTGTGAATTGCCTTGCATTCATTCTTTGTTGCGGACTCTGACTCATCTGGGTCACCTGAGGCCTGCTGGCAGTTGCAGACTCGTGGGTTCTGCCCTGTACATTTCTACTCGCAAACACAGTTCCAGTTAATTTATGAACATTGCTAGCACTTGTGTGCTGAGAGATTTGTCTAGTGTTATCACTGGTGGACATAAACGCCTGTGCTATCGCAATGGCCTTACTGAGGGTCGGTGTCTCTACAGTCAAAAGTTTTCGTAGGATGGTCTCGTGGCCAATGCCCAGTACAAAAAGATCTCTGAGCATTTGCTCCAGGTAGCCATCAAACTCACATTGTCCTGCAAGTCGCCTTAGCTCGGCGACATAGCTTGCCACTTCCCGGCCTTCACATGTAGAACCGATACCTCACCATCAGCACGCTCTCCCTCGGGTTAAGATACTCCCGAACCAGTGTACACAGCTCCTCATACGACTTATCTGTGGGTTTCACCGGAGCCAGAAGATTCTTCATGAGGCTGTAGGTCGGTGCCCTGCAGACCGTGAGGAGGACCGCTCTCCTTTTTGCAGCGCTTCCTTCTCCGTCCAGCTCGTTGGCTATAAAGTACTGGTCTAGCCGTTCGACATAAGCTTTCCAGTCCTCACCCTCTGAGAACTTCTCCACAATGCCCACAGTTTGCTGCATCTTTGCGTTGGATTCGTATACTCGTCGCCAGTTGTTGTGTTCCTAACACAGATGAGACTGCACACAGGAAGGTTAAAAGTAACAGTGACCTCAGTCTTCATTAAGACACTCCTGAGTGAAGAAGAGGCCGGCTTATATACAGTGCTCCCAAGGGATGCTGGGATCCCTTGGAACTTCAGGGGATGCGCTCCCTGGTGGCGGAACATGGGAGTGCATGCTTTACAGATACACAACAATATGAATGCCCAATCAACACTTGACCAAGGAGCTGTCCACAACTCACCAGCAGAGAGTGCCATTGAGCAGCAACACTTCAAAGCACTCAGCACTCCCTGTTAGGAGGAAATCAACTGCTTGCCAGCCACCACGACAGTTTTTCACAAACCATTATTACAATATGAGCCATCCACATTTAGCAGCATGAGGTACATCAGTACACAGAGTAAACCGAGAATTCCTCCACAGAGGCACTGAATGATAACACTTCTTTACGATGCTTAGAAAGACCCACAATGCAAAGACGCGAGTGAATTATGTGTGCAAAAGCAAAGACACGCAGCACCAGTGGTAGGATCCTGCGTCTACCTCATGACGCCTGGCTACCAGTAAGACGTTAAGCATGTCATTCTCTGCTTTCTGGGACCGGTTATATTCATGTCCATTGTTACTTCATGATTACGAGTTATCATGTTAGATTTTTACATCAGTGAAAATATCTCCCTGCCATGGGCAACGAGCTGACCATTTCATTCCATTCGGATTGAAGCAAGGTTCATCAGTTAGGAAGCCAGGCAGATAAGCACCATTACCTTTCCATTATTTGAAATGGATTTTTTTTAATGCTCCAGAGATAGCGGCCTCGATATTTGATGGTTTAATCAACCCCGCTGAGATTTCCAGCATTTCCTGTTTTTATATACTGTGGTTTCACACAGATGTTTTCCTGTGTCGACTGCTGCTCTCAATCCTAACTCGGTCAAACCGAACTCCCCCGTAATGCAATACAAACAGAAAATGCTGCAAATACGCAGCAGGTCAGGCAGCATCTGTGGAGCGAGATACAGAGTTAACGTTTCGGGTCGATGACCTTTCACCAGAACTGGAGTTAGAGATGTAACAGATTACAAGCAAATGTAGGGGCAGGGGAAAGGGGGGAGGGGGGGGGGGGAGGAAAGAACAAAAGGGAAGTCTGTGATAGGGTGGAAGGCAGGAGTGATTGAATGACAAAATCATGTAACTAGGGTGGATTCCACAGCACCAGGAGTAGAGACTATTATAGAACGGCTTCTACCTGAAGTCGCTCAGTTATATAAGTACAACATTTGAGGAATCCATTGTTGTGTAGGCATGCCTGTTCACTGTGTGATGTCTGTAACACTGTCATGCAATATTGAGTGTACCCTTGTACGGTACACTAGAGGGTGCTGTTGCTGGAGACCCAGGGGTTGCCTGCACACGGCAGGTAACCCAAGATAAAAAGGAACTCACAGCTTGTTGTCAGCATTCAGGAGCTGCTAATAAAGGACTACAGGTCTACACAGTTTAAGTACCATCCCCTGCCTCGTGGAGTCATTACTAAAGGTACCTACCTACACTACAACTGGCGACGGGAATACGAGGTCACGAACTACACGCTCAACATGTCTAACCTCAGCAACTTTCAGCATTTTACAGAGGGGGAAGATTGGGATGCTTTTGTAGAAAGATTGGAACACTTCTTTATAGCCAACAACCTGGACAGGCACACACTGGCCACACTACCGAACAAACGCAGGGCCATCCTGCTTAGCAGTTGTGGGCCCACCATCTACAGTCTCGTCAGGGACTTACTAGCCCCGGAGAAGACAACCACCAAGAGCTATGAGCAACTTGTAACAATCATACAGGAACAACTAAAGCCGAAAGAAAGCATCCTCACAGCCAGGCACCGGTTCTACACTTACTGGCGACCTGAGGGCCAAGAAATTGCCAAGTATGCTGCACACTTAAGGAGACTAGCTGCACTGTGTGATTTTGGCGACCATCTTAATGAAGCACTAAGGGAAATATTTGTCATTGGAATCGGCCACGAGGGCCTCCTACATAAATTGTTCTCGGCTGACATCACAGTCACCCTGCAGAAAGCAATTCAAGTGAGCCAGGCCTACATGGTTTCGGCCAGCGACTCCAGGCAAATACTGACCCAGGACTCTAAACTGGCGAGCACAGTGCACCACATGGACACTTCTAAAGGCAGAAATGCTGCCCCGAGTCCCGCAACCCTGAGTCTGCCACATGGGGCAAACCGGATGGCCCCGTGCTGGCGCTGTGGAGGAAACCACAAGGCCCACCAGTGCTGCTACAAAGACTATGCATGCAAAGGCTGCAAAGAAAAAGGGCACCTTCAGAGAATGTGCAGAAAAGGCTGTACTCACTGTGTCTCTGATGAGTTGGCTGATCACCGGGGCTCCGACACAGATGAAGATGAAGCTGTTCTAACCCTGGGAGAAGAGTATGGAATCTTTACCTGCTCCACCGGAAGTTCTTCGTGGATGATGGAAGTGGACATCGATGGGGTCCCAGTCTCCATGGAGATCGACACAGGGACGAGCCAGTCTGTGATGAGCCAAATGACCTTTGAAAAAATTTGGAGGAATCCTGCCACTCGACCAAAACTGTTTCTTGTCCAGGCAAAGCTGCTCACCTATACCAAAGGTAAAATCCAAATCGTTGGCAGTGTAGACGTCCAGGTCTCCCAGGGCGGTGTGTTGCACAAACTCCCCCTGTGGATTGTAGCCGGCGAAGGTCCCACGCTGTTGGGCAGGAATTGGATGAACCGGGTCCACATCAGGCGAAGTGGTGCTGTGGAAGAAAAGAGCACCACAGCCTGCCTGCAGCAAGACCACAGAATGACTGCAGCACCACAAGAACGTGGAAGAAAAGAGCACCACAAAATGGCTGCAGCACACCAAGCAGCAGACCTACATTGTAATGGCCTCCTCCATGCCACGAGTCAACATGGAGGAGCATCATGTGACATCGAGCGGCCAATCAGATTTGAAAACTCCCTTAAAGGAGACCGGGAACCAAAAAAATTTAAAGGGGAAGTTCCAACGATTTGAGTACACGGACTTTAAAGCTAAAGATGCAATTAAAGGGTGCAAGTATGAAAATGTATGCAATGTAACCATGAATTGTGATGCTGGTTTTACTAATGTGACTAATGAGATGAATGCAGGTGTCAGTAAGGTTAAGAACAAGTCTATTAGGCTTAACAATAATGATAGAGTTTGTGAAATGCCTAATGTAACCATGTCTGTTGAAACCAGGACACCCAAAAGTGATGCAAGTGCTAGAATGTATAATGCAGACTCGACTATGTGTGATCAGAGCCAAGGTGTCATGTATACCGGAAGGACACTGCCAAAGGACATTGGGTCCGACAGGGACCATGCTGATGCCAATGGAATCCCCCTTGTGGGAGACCCCCAGGTCCAGCAGGCTACCTGACCATGTAGCCTGGAATTTTGGAACGAATGTGATGCCCCTTGCAGGATACACACACAGGCAGTGGGAGCAGACCCACTACAGGAACAGTGGTCAATGGGCAGCCCAGCCATCACCAATGGCAACCTGCACCAGACCAGCTCTACAATCCCTGGCCACCAGGGCCAACACCAGGAGCATGAGGCCAATACCCTCCAGCTTCCCTGGCAAACCCTGGGATGACCTGACCCTCATCCCCATTGGTGGACAAGCAGCCCACCCAGTCTTGTGGCCATGCCCACCACTCCACAACTACCCACATCACAGTGTATACACACCACCCACTGCTGCCGTCGCTACCTCCCCGAGGGATCCCACAACAGTGACACCCACAGGGTCGGTGTGTGAGGGAGGGGAAACGTACGAGGCCAGCCTCAAGCACAGGGGTCACACCTGGCAACCACACAACCCTCACCACCACCTCCCATAGCCCACCACTGATCACCTCCCCTGGTCATGACAACTAGGATATGAAAAATGCTCAGGGGGGAGTATTGTTGTGTAGGCATGCCTGTTCACTGCGTGATGTCTGTAACACTATGTCATGCAATATTGAATGTACCCTTGTACTGTACACACCTAGAGGGTGCTGTTGCTGGAGACCCAGGGGTTGCCTGCACATGGCAGGCAACCCAAGATAAAAAGGAACACACAGCTTGTTGTCAGCACTGAGGAGCTGCTAATAAAGGACTGCAGGTCTGCAGAGTTTAAGTACCATACCCTGCCTCGTGGAGTCATTACTAAAGGTGCGTCCATACACTACACTCATCTTCCGAGCCTCTATCTTTGCTTGTGGGGTAGTCCATAGACGTTAGTCGGTCTACTTTGCATTTTTACCTGGTATACATTACGACTCCACTACACTGACCACATTTGACCAGCTCTGCTGGGCAGGCCACATTGTTCGCATGCCTGACACAAGACTCCCAAAGCAAGCGCTCTACTCGGAACTGCTTCACGGCAAACGAGCCAAAGGTAGGCAGAGGAAATGTTTCAAGGACACCGTCAAAGCCTCCCTGATAAAGTGCCACATCCCCACCGACACCTGGGAGGCCCTGGCCAAAGTCCGCCCTAAGTGGAGGAAGTGCATCTGGGAGGGTGCTGAGCACCTAGAGTCTCTTCGCCGAGAGCATGCAGGAAATAAGCACAGGCAGCGGAAAGAGCGTGCGGCAAACCTGTCCCACCCACCCTTTCCCTCAACGTCTGTCTGTCCCACCTGTAATTCCCACATTGGACTGTTCAGTCACCTAAAAACGCATTTTTAGAGTGGAAGCAGGTCTTCCTCGATTTCGAGGGACTGCCTATGATGATGATATATGTGCACAGCCCCAGTCTGTTATACAGGGTGAGATTGGCTATTTGGAGCAGAATCAATGCAATCCTAGCAGCAGATTCAAGGCTGTGCTGGAACTGTGCATTGGTGCAATGAGCTGAGCAAGTGGTGGATCATGGCTGGCCTGCCAAGGGAGATGCTGAGGCAGTTTGAGATAACCAGCGGTATCTCACACCCCAGCTCAGCAGCATTACTTGGCCTGTGGATGGGCCACCTGCACACCTCCTCAACAGCAGGGCCACCCAAAGGTACGAGAGAGATTCCAAACAACGCAACTCATAAAAAGGAACTGGTGGGTCTTCAAACAGTTGAGTTGTGAAGAATGATATACATCCGAGGCATTAATCTGTCTTTTCTCTTTATAGATACTGATGGACCTGCTGCGTATTTTCTATTTTTATTAGTCTTCCCATAACAGCTCAGTACCTGAGTGCATTGCTTAATATAGCAAGAACGAATTTGTATTGATATAGCACCATTAAGGATGTCCCAAAGCATTTCACAGCCAATGATTTACGTTGGAAGTGCAGGCGCACAGCATGGTTGGGAAATAAATGACTTGAGTTGAAGGGAAATTATTGGCCAGGACACCTTTCCTGTTCCTCTTCAAATAATGCCTTGTGATCCTTTACGTCCACCTGAACTGGCAGATAGGGTGCACTGTCTCATCTGGCCTCTGACAATGTAGCACACCCACATCACGGCACTGAGGGGAGCAGTGATATTATATGCTCAGGCCCTGGGGGTGAGGCTTGAACGCACAAGCTCCTGACAGGAGATGGGAGCTACCAATGGACCAGGCTGGTACTGTGCTCTGTAGACCAGAAAGGTTCCAGGTGCCAAGCTTGGCCGGAACTGACCTAGCTGCTCTTAGCCAGGAAAGTGGCAACGTTGCTAGAACCAACCTCAAAAGACCCTGGGAAAGGGAGGCAAAATAGCGGTAGGATTTGGACCTCTGCCTGAATAGCATCTGAGTGCAACACCAGCTTGTATTTATATAGCGCCTTTAGTGAAACATCCCAAGGCACTTCACAGGAGTAATATGAGTTTAAAAAAAATGACACCAAGCCGCATAAATAGAAATTAGCGCAGGTGACCAAAAGCTTGGTCAAAGAGGTCGGTTTTAAGGAGCGCCTTGAAGGAGGAAAGAGAGGTAGTGAGGCGGAGAGATTTAGGCAGGGAGTTCCAGAGCTTGGGGCCCAGGCAACAGACGACACAGCCACCAATGGTTGAGCGATTATAATCAGGGATGCTCAAGAGGGCAGAATTAAAGGAGCACAGTCAAGGGGGGCTGTGGAGCTGGAGGAGATTACAGAGATAGGGAGGACAGGATTGGGTGAACATAGGTTCAGGCTCGACTGCAAGGTCTGGTATCATCATCATCAGCAGTCCCTCGAAATCGAGGAAGACTTGCTTCCACTCTAAAAGTGAGTTCTCAGGTGGCTGTACAGTCCAATACGGGAATTACAGTCTCTGTCACAAGTGGGGCAGACTGTGGTTGAGGGAAAGGGAGGGTGGGGAGCCTGATTTGCCGCACGCTCCTTCCGCTGTCTGCGCTTGATTTCTGCATGCTCTCGGCGACGAGACGCGAGGTGCTCAGCGCCCTCCCGGAAGCTCTTCCTTCACATTGGGTGGTCTTTGGCCAGGGACTCCCAGGTGTCAGTGGGATGTTGCACTTTATCAAGGAGGCTTTGAGGGTGTCCTTGAAATGTTTCCTCTGCCCACCTGGGGCTCGCTTGCCATGTAGGAGTTCGAGTAGAGTGCTTGCTTAGCGAGTCTCATGTTGGGCATGTACTCCTTGTACATGGCCGCCTTTGACCTCACAAAGTCCTTTGACACTGTCAACCATGAGGGATTATGGAGCGTCCTCCTCCCTTTCGGCTGCCCCCAAAATTTAGTCACCATCCTCAGCCTGCTCCACGATGACATGCAGACCGTGATCTTTACCAACGGATCCATTACAGACCCAATCCACGTCCAGACCGGGGTCAAGCAGGTCTGCATCATCGAACCAATGCTCTTCTCGGTCTTCCTTGCTGTGATGCTCCATCTCACTATCAACAAGGTCTGGTAAATGCCCTGTCGTCACTTGCCATCTATGCTCACATGTGTACACAGGCCAGGTAAGCAAGGTACTAGAGTGTTTCTGGGATCTATACAATTATAGCCCAGCATCATCTGCCACCTTCAGAAAAAGGGCAGTGTTGAACATCACAGAGATACATTGATCAGACCTTACAATTATGGATATTATGGCTCGAAGCATCCTCACACATCCCATACCCATACCACTTCATAACCGCCTTTTTAAGTTTCTCTGTCAAAATGGCTCACTACCAATAAGAACATAAGAATTAGGAACAGGAGTAGGCCATTTGGCCCCTCGAGCCTGCTCCGCCATTCAATGAGATCATGGCTGATCTTCTACCTCATCTCCACTTTCCTGCACTGTCCCCATATCCCTTGAGTCCCTTAATATCCAAAAACCTATCGATCTCGGTCTTGAATATGCTCAACGATTGAGCCTCCACAGCCCTCTGGGATAGAGAATTCCAAAAATTCACCACCCTCTGAGTGAAGAAGTTTCTCCTCATCTCAGTCCTAAATGGCCAACCCATTATTCTGAGACTGTGACCCCTGGTTCTAGACTCCCCAGCCAGGGGAAACATCCTCCCTGCATCTACCCTGTCAAGCCCTGTAAGAATTTTGTATGTTTCCATGAGATCACCTCCTATTCTTCTAAACTCTAGAGAATATAGGCCTAGTCTACTCAATCCCTCCAGCCCAGGAATCAGTCTGTTGAACCTTCATTGCACTCCCTCAATGGCAAGTATATCCTTCCTTAGGCAAGGAGACCAAAACTGTCTCATCCTATAATTTAAATCATTTTGCGAATGTTTAAACAAGCTTGGCTAAGGTTTGGCCAAATGCTGAAAATGAATGTGCCAAGAGTGTGAGATACTAAACCATGGAAAGCTACCTCTTAAAATAAGGACTTATTGAGATAAATCTTGTGGGGGGGGGCATTTTGCCAGGGCAGTTACTGCTGTATACTTGAAGATGAATTCCCTTCCTGAGTGCATCAGAAAAACACTATAAATTCAGTCATTTTATGCTTTGAACCTGCTTGCACACTGACAGGCTCCCTACTACTTTACTGTTTCGTCTGGAGACTAACACAAATCACAAAATCTAGATTAAACTCACACACATAGTGTTCACTCTCTGTGCAGTATTCAGTGATAACCTACGATGGTCCAGTCAGGTCACAGCCTCCAGCTGTCAGTCAGTCCTGCCTGTTTTACTTCACTAAATGACTGGCATCACTCACTGTCACATCCCTGTGTGAATAAGCTCCCACAACAGAGCCAATTCATAAGACCATTAATCACCCTTTACCTTTTGAATTCTTTAAGGCAGTCACAACCCAAGTTCACATTGGTGAACCCTGTGTACTTCAATTTCCAAAAGGCATTTAATAAATTTCCATTTCAAGGAACACTAATTGAGCGTAAAGCTGTGGGAATTGAAGGCAAAACGTGAGTATAGATAAAAAAACTGTCTACATGGCAGAAAGCAATGATTACTGGTTAAAGGAGTTAAGTCACTCCAGAGACTTGAGCACATAAATCTAGGCTGACACTCCAGTGCAGTGCTGAGGGAGTGCTACACTGTCGGAGGTGCTGTCTTTCAGATGAGACGTTAAACCGAGGCCCTCTCAGGTGGCTGTAAAAGATCCCATGGCACTATTTGGAAAACAGCAAGGGAGTTATCACCGGTGTCCTAGAGCCAATATTTATCCCTCAATCAACATCACTAAAAACAGATGATCTAGTCATTATCACATTGCTGTTTGTGGGAGCTTGCTGTGCGCAAATTGGCTGCTGCGTTTCCGACATTACAATAGTGACTACACTCCAAAAGTACTTCATTGGCTCTAAAGCGCTTTGGGACTCCTGAGGTTGTGAAAGGCGCTATATAAATGCAAGTCTTTCTTTCTAGGGTGGGGGCAACCAGCACTCTGTGTTGGACCCACTACTGTTTCTAATTTACATCAATAATTGGGTTCTGAAACTCAATGCAGACTGGTTAAAATTTGCAACGGAGGCAGTAAAATCAAAGGAGACAGCTCAGAAACTACAGAATGAACTAATCAAAATATGGTAGTGGTCCGAATAATAGCAGATGAAATTTAACGCAGACAAGTGTCGTATTGCACATAGGAAGCTGAAAGAAAGAATGGGCAACATGCATACTTCGTGAATGGTAATGGAACATCCCATAAAGAGCTGCAATCAACTAAGCCAACTGAAGGTTGGCCAACATAGCCATGATTGTAGAAGACAAGTCAGAGGAAGTCTTGATCAGACTGCTCAGTGCTCTGGTCTGACTGCACCTTGGATATTGTGTCCAGCTCTGGTCAGCGACGAAGAAGAAAGGAGACCCGAGCTTTGCAGCCTGGCAAGGAGGAGTCCCAGAGGTGATCTTAGAGGTGTAGAACTTAATAATTGGTTTGGAAAAAGGTTAATCCAGAGTACTACTGTAAATTAACCAGGAATAGGAAAAGGTGACACAGGTCCAAACTGCTAAAAGTTAACTTTAGAACAACTACCATGAGATTCTTTTTCACGCAGACAACATCAACATCAACAGGCAGGAGAGTGGAGGCAAACATGCTGCAATCATTTAACAAACATTCAGCTGGAAATTCATCAAAAACCGCCACTAGCGGTTTGCCGCTCCAAAACCGCGAACACTCCAGTATGAATTCTTGGCGGAAAATTCATGAAAAAATTGGAAAAAAATTCGCCCAGCGGGAAAAATTGCACGAGGATTCGCGGAAACCTTTAGTCCGCGGCCGATTCCCGCTGCGAGTTGGGCCGAGGGAGGGGGGGAATCACAAAAAATATTATCACAAAAAATACAAAATCGCAAAACATTCACAAGGCCCCTTTCTAGTGAATCACTGCAAAAGAATTTTAAAGTAAACTTGAAGCTACCTTTTTTGCAGGGTTTCATATCTACCGCCGACCCACAGGTTTTTCCTCGGTGGGATTTTTTTCATCTACGGGTCACTGTTTTGACCAAACTAGGGCGGAAGCGCTTGTCTCGGTGTTGCACGCTGGTGGTCGGCTCCCGAGCCGTATTTCAAAACTGGCGGTGGAAGACTTCAATGAATTTCCCGCCGCACCGTTTTCCGCCCAAAATGGCGAAAAATGCGGCGTAAGGCTGACGAATTTCCAGCCCAATAGATGGAGCAAAGGGGGATTGTGGGAAAGTGTGGAGTTGTCCGAGATGGATGAATTAAGATGAGCCCAATGATCTTCTTCATCTGTTAAGCACATTCTGATCTTGTAAGAAGCACCAATCATGCTGGTTGGTTTGATCCTTAGTTACAGGTCTATCAAAAATGGCCGTGCATGCTGGATTTAATGCTCTTTTCCCGAGTATTTCTGTGTTGTTGTGAACATGTACCATCTACCCCCTTCTACCTGCCCAATCCAATTTTTGATTCTGACTGCTCCCGACTGCTGACTCTGAATCATTTTACTCCCGAGGTCCTGTTTATGAAAGGTCACGAGTCATTGGACATCTCAGCGACTGGTTGCCAATCCAGCAGAATTCGGAGTGTGTCACTTGTATGGCGAATACATGGGTTTTCACTGGTTCCTAAAATAACGCCGCACGACACTGCATCTCAATTCTTACAATCCAGTCAGAAAATAATTTCTGGAGAGCGAAGACAAGAAAAGGCCAACTGGAAATTAATCGATAAACACTGTGAAGTTCTGGAAAGGCCATCTTAGAATCATAGAATGGTTACAGCAAAGGAGGCCATTCGGCCCGTCGAGCCCATGCTGGCTCTCTGCAAGAGCACTTCACCCAGTCCCACTCCCCCGTCCTTTCCTCGTAGCCCTGCTAATTTTTTTTACTTCAGGTACTTATCCAATTCTCTTTAGAAAGCCGTGATCGAGTCTGCCTCCACCTTGTCTTTGTTCTCAGTGATCATTTTTCATTCATTATGTGTCAGAACAGAAAAGGTTAGTTGCAGAACAGGCTACAAAGAGAGGCTGAAATTATAGGCCAAGGGCTGAGGGACTGATCAGAGGTCAATGCCGTCTGAAGATCAAAGGCTACTAGAATCAAACGGTTGCAGACTGAAAGACTGCAAGCCTGATAGTTTCACTCCTTCTGCACCGCTCTTCCAAGCCTGTGCTGGACATGAGCTTTTCTACATTCCAGAATCTTCTATTTTGGTTGCTATTCCTTTTCCTGCGCTTCTCTCATTTTATTTTTCCCTTGCTCTCAGTTGTAGCCTCGTGACAATCGTGATGGGGGCATGAGCGAATGGGAGTGGGAAAGTGTGAACATTCTGTAATGTATTTGCTTCATGGGTTCTTTGCTTAAGAATTCACAGCAACATATTGTTATTAAGAACTAGTTGGTTTATTAGCAAAGGTTTAACAATTGCACTACACATTACCAGTTCATCCGCCAGGCTCACAACCATCTGCCTCATCGTGGATCCCCCGAAACCAACTGACTGGGGTTTTATTGAGTCTTGTGAACATCACGTGAGTGGCGCCCAACTCAACAGCTCCACAACTCTTTTAGAGTAAACAAATGAACATTAGATCGAGTGTCCCCGATCGGGGACACTCCAGACACTTATAACAGCCCTCTTTTTTTGGTTTTTTTTGTTGTTTTTTTTTGTATTTTTGTAGGGGTTTTTTTTGTGTTTTTTTTAGGGCATTAAAATTCAATATTTTACAAGTGCCCCCTATAAAAGTTGAGGGGGACACTAAAACCCCGGCAATTAAAACAAATTAAACTTTAAAACATAAAATCAAATTAACATTTGGTTGCCGGGGGTGATGATGCACTCCAGTCCCTCCGGCGTTCACCTCTCGCGGAAGGCCGCGAGCGTACCGGTGGACACCGCGTGCTCCATCTCTAAGGACACCCTGGCGCGGATGTAGGCGCGGAAGAGAGGCAGGCAGTCGGGCTGAACGACCCCCTCGACCGCCCGCTGCCTGGACCGGCTGATGGCTGATGGAGTGTTTGCTAGTGCTGTTGGGGAGGATTTAAACTAATATGGCAGGGGGATGGGAACCAATGCAGGGAGACAGAGGGAGACAAAAAGGAGGCAAAAGCAAAAGACAGAAAGGAGATGAGGAAAAGTGGAGGGCGGAGAAACCCAAGGCAAAGAACAAAAAGGGCCACTGTACAGCAAAATTCTAAAAGGACAAAGGGTGTTAAAAAAACAAGCTTGAAGGCTTTGTGTCTTAATGCAAGGAGTATCCGCAATAAGGTGGATGAATTAATTGTGCAAATAGATGTTAATAAATATGATGTGATTGGGATTACGGAGACGTGGCTCCAGGATGATCAGGGCTGGGAACTCAACATTCAGGGGTATTCAACATTCAGGAAGGATAGAATAAAAGGAAAAGGAGGTGGGGTAGCATTGTTGGTTAAAGAGGAGATTAATGCAATAGTTAGGAAAGACATTAGCTTGGATGATGTGGAATCTATATGGGTAGAGCTGCAGAACACCAAAGGGCAAAAAACGTTAGTAGGAGTTGTGTACAGACCTCCAAACAGTAATAGGGATGTTGGGGAGGGCATCAAACAGGAAATTAGGGGTGCATGCAATAAAGGTGTAGCAGTTATAATGGGTGACTTTAATATGCACATAGATTGGGCTAGCCAAACTGGAAGCAATACGGTGGAGGAGGATTTCCTGGAGTGCATAAGGGATGGTTTTCTAGACCAATATGTTGAGGAACCAACTAGGGGGGAGGCCATCTTAGAAAGGGTGTTGTGTAATGAGAGAGGATTAATTAGCAATCTCATTGTGCGAGGCCCCTTGGGGAAGAGTGACCATAATATGGTGGATTTCTGCATTAGGATGGAGAATGAAACAGTAAATTCAGAGACCATGGTCCAGAACTTAAAGAAGGGTAACTTTGAAGGTATGAGGCGTGAATTGGCTAGGATAGATTGGCGAATGATACTTAGGGGGTTGACTGTGGATGGGCAATGGCAGACATTTAGAGACCGCATGGATGAATTACAACAATTGTACATTCCTGTCTGGCGTAAAAATAAAAAAGGGAAGGTGGCTCAACCGTGGCTATCTAGGGAAATCAGGGATAGTATTAAAGCCAAGGAAATGGCATACAAATTGGCCAGAAATAGCAGCGAACCTGGGGACTGGGAGAAATTTAGAACTCAGCAGAGGAGGACGAAGGGTTTGATTAGGGCAGGGAAAAGAGAGTACGAGAAGAAGCTTGCAGGGAACATTAAGGTGGATTGCAAAAGTTTCTATAGGTATGTAAAGAGAAAAAGGTTAGTAAAGACAAACGTAGGTCCCCTGCAGTCAGAATCAGGGGAAGTCATAACGGGGAACAAAGAAATGGCAGACCAATTGAACAAGTACTTTGGTTCGGTATTCACTAAGGAGGATACAAACAACCTTCCGGATATAAAAGGGGTCAGAGGGTCTAGTAAGGAGGAGGAACTGAGGGAAATCCTTATTAGTCGGGAAATTGTGTTGGGGAAATTGATGGGATTGAAGGCCGATAAATCCCCAGGGCCTGATGGACTGCATCCCAGAGTACTTAAGGAGGTGGCCTTGGAAATAGCGGATGCATTGACAGTCATTTTCCAACATTCCATTGACTCTGGATCAGTTCCTATGGAATGGAGGGTATCCAATGTACCCCCACTTTTTAAAAAAGGAGGGAGAGAGAAAACAGGGAATTATAGACCGGTCAGTCTGACCTCAGTCGTGGGTAAAATGATGGAATCAATTATTAAGGATGTCATAGCAGTGCATCTGGAAAATGGTGACATGATAGGTCCAAGTCAGCATGGATTTGTGAAAGGGAAATCATGCTTGACAAATCTTCTAGAATTTTTTGAGGATGTTTCCAGTAAAGTGGACAAAGGAGAACCAGTTGATGTGGTATATTTGGACTTTCAGAAGGCTTTCGACAAGGTCCCACACAAGAGATTAATGTGCAAAGTTAAAGCACATGGGATTGGGGGTAGTGTGCTGACGTGGATTGAGAACTGGTTGTCAGACAGGAAGCAAAGAGTAGGAGTAAACGGGTACTTTTCAGAATGGCAGGCAGTGACTAGTGGGGTGCCGCAAGGTTCTGTGCTGGGGCCCCAGCTGTTTACATTGTACATTAATGATTTAGACGAGGGGATTAAATGCAGTATCTCCAAATTTGCGGATGACACTAAGTTGGGTGGCAGTGTGAGCTGCGAGGAGGATGCTATTAGGCTGCAGAGTGACTTGGATAGGTTAGGTGAGTGGGCAAATGCATGGCAGATGAAGTATAATGTGGATAAATGTGAGGTTATCCACTTTGGTGGTAAAAACAGAGAGACAGACTATTATCTGAATGGTGACAGATTAGGAAAAGGGAAGGTGCAACGAGACCTGGGTGTCATGGTACATCAGTCATTGAAGGTTAGCATGCAGGTACAGCAGGCGGTTAAGAAAGCAAATGGCATGTTGGCCTTCATAGCGAGGGGATTTGAATACAGGGGCAGGGAGGTGTTGCTACAGTTGTACAGGGCCTTGGTGAGGCCACACCTGGAGTATTGTGTACAGTTTTGGTCTCCTAACTTGAGGAAGGACATTCTTGCCAATGAGGGAGTGCAGCGAAGATTCACCAGACTGATTCCCGGGATGGCGGGACTGACCTATCAAGAAAAACTGGATCAACTGGGCTTGTATTCACTGGAGTTCAGAAGAATGAGAGGGGACCTCATAGAAACGTTTAAAATTCTGACGGGTTTAGACAGGTTAGATGCAGGAAGAATGTTCCCAATGTTGGGGAAGTCCAGAACCAGGGGTCACAGTCTGAGGATAAGGGGTAAGCCATTTAGGACCGAGATGAGGAGAAACTTCTTCACCCAGAGAGTGGTGAACCTGTGGAATTCTCTACCACAGAAAGTAGTTGAGGCCAATTCACTAAATATATTCAAAAGGGAGTTAGATGAAGTCCGTACTATTCGGGGGATCAAGGGTTATGGCGAGAAAGCAGGAAGGGGGTACTGAAGTTTCATGTTCAGCCATGAACTCATTGAATGGCGGTGCAGGCTAGAAGGGCTGAATGGCCTGCTCCTGCACCTATTTTCTATGTTTCTATGTTTCTATGGCACCCTTGGCCGTGCCCAGGAGCAGTCCTACCAGGAGGCCCTTGGACCTACCCGCTCCCCTCCACACAGGGTGCCCAAAGATCAGGAGTGTGGGACTGAAGTGCAGCCAGAATTTCAGGAGCAGCCACTTTAAATATTGGAACAGGGGCTGCAACCTCGTACATTCGATAAAAACGTGGAACACAGACTCTTCCAGACCGCAGAAATTGCAGGCGGCCTGGGAGCCCGTGAACCGGCTTAAAAATTTGTTGCATGGGACTGCTCCTCAACAGCTCCACAAACCTGTCAACATACTCACAAGTGCATACATTACAGCATCCTTCCCATAAACAATAAACATCACTTGCACCCATCACCAACAATAAACGACCCGATCAGTGCTTAGAAAATGAACGACCAATGTAAAAGACTTTACCATCAAAATTAATCCGCTTGACTCGATAACTAGGTGAGGCACCGGTTAATTATTTGTTCCCTAATTCTCCTTGCCCATTAACAGCCTCTCTCAATTGAGACTCCCAGCACGGACTGCTGTGAGTACGTGCGAAAACGATCAGTCCATTGCTGCCTCAGTGCAGGGTGTATCAGGCTGTGAATGTATGTGGGAATGATCTGCTCGCTATACACTTCATCTGGCTGGTTCAGGATTATTCCTTTGTAAAGTCTCCCGTAATCAGCAATTAAAATTTTCTCAAACCAGAATGAATAATAATAAATACCGTTTCAATAGCAGTATCTGCTCGTTTGTTTTGTTGTACCTGTGTGTATATTCAGGTACAAATATTTCAATTCATAAAATCGCCTTTGAACAGCTCAAACCGCCTTGGAAAGTGTTACAAATACACTGATGACATGTGAGAATGTTAATCAATCTTTCATCTCTTCCTTATTTGCACTTGAGTTTTGACCTACTTTGCCTCACGCTGCCAATTATTTCTCGCGTTAACCTAATCTAATTTTAAAGGCCACCGCCTACCGAGTAACAAAGGACCAATTTCCATGAAAAAGGAGCTCGTCAAACTTCTTGTTTACTTACAAACATTGCAATGGTGGAAAGCACGTCACAAACACACTTCTGTGTCACTGTGACAAGCGCAGGCCATGTCTATCCGACAACAAACAAGTTTCTTGTAGGCATTTACATTATATATTTTAACTCTTAGTTCTATTCACTTCAGTTCCATGCAGTATAGAATCATAGAATGGTTACAACACAAAAGGAGGCCATTAGGGCCCGTCGAGCCCGTGCCGACTCGCAGCTAGTCCCACTCCCCCCGCCCTTTCCCCCGTAGCCCTGAATTTTTTTCCTTCAGATACCTGTCCAACTCCCTTTCGAAAGATAACATTGAGTCTGCCTCCACCACCCTTTCAGGCCATGCATTCCAGATCTTAACAACTCGCTGCGTAAAAATGTTTTTTTCTTTCTTCGACTTTGGTTCTTCTGCCAAACACCTTAAGTCTGTGTCCTCTGGTTCTCGACCCTTCCACCAATGGGAACAGTTTCTCTCTATCTACTCTGTCCAGACCCCTCATGATTTTGAACACCTCGATCAAATCTCCTCCTCAACCTTCTCTGCTCCAAGGAGAACAACCCCAGCTTCTCCAGTCTATCCACATAACTGAAGTCCCTCATCCCTGGAATCATTCTCGTAAATCTTTTCTGCACCCTCTCGAAGGCCTTCACATCCTTCCTAAAGTGCGGTGCCCAGAATTGGACACAATACTCCAGTTGGGCCCGAACCAGTGATTTATACAGGTTCATCATTATTTCCATACTTTTGCACACTATACCTCCATTTATGAAGCCCAGGATCCTGTAAGCCTTTTTAATGCTTTCTCAACCTGCCCTGCCACCTTCAACGATTTATGCACACATATCCCCAGTTCCTAGACATCATTCCTCCCTTAACCACTGCCAAGATTAACTGATGATTCATCTCATGTCTATCTTGCTGTGTGCATTAGCGGCTGCCATACTTGCCAATATAGCAGTCACACTAATCTAGCGCACGTGAAGAGCTCCGAGATCTTTCAAAGAGATATGATGAGGAGCTTTATAAATGCAAGTCCTTTTTTACACCTGCTCATCGGGCAAGATAGTCAGGCCTTTGCGATCATTGTAAGCTTCAGGATGTCATTGGCAGAGCCAATGTACCAGCCAGGCACGCTGCTTCTTCTGATTCAAGAGCAATGCAAGCATCACTCATCCACATCGGTGCAAACATTGGTACCAACAGACACAAAGAGGAGGGCAGACTGCCTAATGGGACACTCACAATAATATCTCCTCATAGGCAGGTGGTGTTATTTGTACAGAACACAGTTTCAATATGCACAGGCCTCGCTGGGCGTACGGTTTATAATCTAATTATATCCCCAGGCTATTTATAAATAACACGATAAACTTCGGCTTCAGGCTCAGTCAGTGTTCAAAGTGAACAGCACTATTTTATATTTACGGTAAAGTACCAGAAATGGGAACTGTACATAAGGCACAAATAGCTGGATTGAGCAAATAACTGCCCCAAAAGTGCAGCCTAACCATTAGGAGTGGATTTCATACCAAAGACAGTTCCACCATTTTGACTTGTCAAGAGGCAATTTACTAATTCCCAGTAAAGCAATGAAAATAAAGTTTTTTTTATGAAAAACAACTGATGTGAAAAACAAATAGGGGATGCAATGGGGCACTGAGAAGAGAGAGAGGCTGCAACAAGTTCCCAAAACAGTCTTTGTTATAAAAAGCAAGTACAAAGGGCTGGATTTTCTCCGCCCAGTTTCTCAGTCGGTTTGGGCGGGGAACCACCTGGCGGAAACTTCCGGAAAGAGTTCCGCCAGCGGTTTCGAAACACAGCTGGGGAGCGGACTGCCGGCATTTTGACTCAGCAGTGACCCGTAGATAAGTAGAAAAAAAACACCCACGAGAAGCAGCGATAGGTAAGTAGCCCGGCAAAAAAAAGGCAAGTTAAAGGGTTTTTAACAATTATTTTAAAATTCTCTCACAGCGCTTAAGTTGAAAAGGGTCCTGAGAATGTTTTCCGATTTTTTTATTTTGTGGTTTTTGGAAAACATTTTTTTTGCATTTTCCTCCCTCCTAGGCCCAACCCGCAGCCTCGGTCTAAATTTTAGTAATTACCGCCCATTTTGTTTAAGAACCACCCAATCGGCCCAGGATTACGTTTTCCGCCAAGAATCAGGGTGTAAGGCCCATTTTTTTTGGCGGGTGGAATTTTTTCCTTTTTTGGTGGAATTTTTCGCCCGCGGTAATTTTAAAATCTTGGGCGGCAATCCAGCGTTGGTGGATTTTGGGGAAATTCTGGCCCATAGATTCCTAAAACAAGCCGAGTGGATTGGGGCAGGGGAAGGTGGGACTGATTCACTGTTATCTCGAAGCAGAGGGAGACCATTCGAGTTAATCGGGGTGAAATTGATCCTCGGCAGTGGCGTAGAACGGGCGTTAATGAATCGACAGCCCGTTTCACACCTCGCCCGATTTTCTTCTCTATTTCTATTCTATTTTCCCCCTCCCCCTTTGTCCTCCTCTGCTGAATTCTAAATTTTTCCCAGTCCTCGGGTTTGCTGTTTTTCTGGCCAATTTATATGCCTCTTCCTTGGATTTAACACTATCCTTAATTTCCCTTGTTAGCCACGGTTGAGCCACCTTCCCCATTTTATTTTTACTCCAGACAGGAATGTACAATTGTTGAAGTTCATCCATGTGATCTTTAAATGTCTGCCATTGCCTATCCACCGTCAACCCTTTAAGTATCATTCACCAGTCTATTCTAGCCAATTCATGTCTCATACCATCGAAGTTACCTTTCCTTAAGTTCAGGACCCTAGTCTCTGAATTAACTGTGTCACTCTCCATCTTAATAATTGATTATGGTCACTCTTCCCCATGGGGCCTCGCACAACAAGATTGCCAATTAGTCCTTTCTCATTACACATCACCCAATCTAGGATGGCCAGCCCTCTAATTGGTTCCTCGACATATTGATCCTGAAAACCATCCTGAATACACTCCAGGAAATCCTCCTCCACCGTATTGCCACCAGTTTGGTTAGTCCAATCTACATGTAGATTAAAGTCACCCATGATAACTGCTGTACCTTTATTGCACGCATCCCTAATTTCTTGTTTGATGCTGTCCCCAACCTCACTACTACTGTTTGGTGGTCTGTACACAACTTCCACTAATGTTTTTTGCCCTTTGGTGTTCCGCAGCTCTACCCACACAGATTCCACATCACCCAAGCTAATGTCCTTCCTTACTATTGTGGGCTCCTCCAATGCCTCACTTATATTACAGAGCTGCCTTTGGAAGAAGCCTTGTAATATAAACAAGGTAATACTTTTGCCTCTGGAGACATGGAAGACCCATCATCAGGAGCTCATTGGCCCAAGGAACTCTGAAGGCACTTTGTCTCTGGAGAGCAGCCACAAATGACTGCTATTTTTTGTAAGTGTGCGTGGCTGAACTGTCAGTGAGCAGTGCGATTTTTATAATGTAAACCCGCATAGAAGGTTCCTGGACATCAGGGAAAGCCCGTACCGCCAACCTTTAATCACAAACACGAAACTTGAACAACAACTTGTATTTATATAGCGCCTTTAACATAGTGAAATGTCCCAAGGCGCTTCACAGGAGTATTATGAGATTAAAAATTTGATACCTCATCGCATAAGTCGAAATTAGGACAGGTGACCAAAAGCTTGGCCAAAGAGGTCTGTTATAAGGAGCATCTTGAAGGAGGAACGAGAGGTAGAGAGGCGGAGAGGTTTCGGCAGGGAGTTCCAGAGCTTAGGGTCTAGGTCACATAAGGCACGGCCACCAATGGTCGAGTGATTATAATCAGGGGTGCTCAAGAGGGCTTTTGATCACCTGTCTTAATTTCTCCTTATGTGGGTCGTTGTCAATTTTATTTTTCTTGTAATACTCCTGTGTAGCGCACTGGGACGTTCTACCACGTTAAACGTTGTTGTTGTAAGAATGACCCCAAACATTTCCGAATGTATACAGCCATTCCACTCGGCCCTGCAGCAACTGGTAGGGCACAGGCCTCCACAAGTACGGGTGCTTTAAAAATGAAGAAGGGAAACAGACCACGGGTCCAGTAATGGAAATGACAGTAGTTGATGCAGAGTTACCCACTTCTTTGAAAACTGCGCGACCATGACTGCTCGAAGATATATTGCTTCCCATTGAGTCGCCTGCTAACAGGTTATTTCTCAATGAAGCTGCAGTAATGATGTCGCAGTGACTAATGCTCTTGTGTGAAAGTCATAGCACAGCAAGGGCAGAGAGTGCCCTGACACTCAGCATTCACGGTGACAGCTGTTGTCAACACAAAGGCTGATCGAAATTTAAAAAAGCAGTATCTACTAAAAATAAATGGAGGGTAGTATCTCGGAAGAGTTGATTTGTCTCTGATTTCCTCTCTTCCTTTCTTCAAATGTCCACAGATCCCTGAAGGTAGCAGAACAGGTAGATAAACTGGTTAAGAATGTGTATGGAATACTTGCTTTTAGAAACATAGAAACATAGAAAATAGGTGCAGGAGTAGGCCATTCGGCCCTTCTAGCCTGCACCGCCATTCAATGAGTTCATGGCTGAACATTCAACTTCAGTACCCCATTCCTGCTTTCTCGCCATACCCCTTGATCCCCCTAGCAGTAAGGACCTCATCTAACTCCTTTTTGAATATATTTAGTGAATTGGCCTCAACAACTTTCTGTGGTAGAGAATTCCACAGGTTCACCACTCTCTGGGTGAAGAAGTTCCTCCGCATCTCGGTCCTAAATGGCTTACCCCTTATCCTTAGACTGTGACCCCTGGTTCTGGACTTCCCCAACATTGGGAACATTCTTCCTGCATCTAACCTGTCTAACCCCGTCAGAATTTTATATGTTTCTATGAGGTCCCCTCTCATTCTTCTGAACTCCAGTGAATACAAGCCCAGTTGATCCAGTCTTTCTTGATAGGTCAGTCCCGCCATCCCGGGAATCAGTCTGGTGAACCTTCGCTGCACTCCCTCAATAGCAAGAATGTCCTTCCTCAGGTTAGGAGAAGCATAGAATATAAGAGCAGGTTATAGAAAATAGGTGCAGGAGTAGGCCATTCAGCCCTTCGAGCCTGCACCCATTCAATAAGATCATGGCTGATTATTCACCTCAGTACCCCTTTCCATCTTTCTCTCCATACCCCTTGATCCCTTTAGCCGTAAGGGCCATATCTAACTCCCTCTTGAATATATCCAATGAACTGGCATCAACAACTCTCTGCGGTAGGGAAACCAACAGGTTAACAACTCTCTGAGTGAAGAAGTTTCTCCTCATCTCAGTCATAAATTACCCCTTATACTTAGACTATGTCCCCTGGCTCTGAACTTCCCCAACATTGAGAACATTCTTCCCGCATCTAACCTGTCCAATCCTGTCAGAATTTAATATGTAGCCATGAGATCCCCTCTCATCCTCCTAAACTCCAGTGAATACAGGCTCACTCGATCCAGTCTCTCCACATATGTCAGTCCTGCAATCCCGGGAATCAGTCTGGTGAACCTTTGCTGCACTCCCTCAATAGCAAGAACATCCTTCCTCAGATTAGGAGACCAAAACTGAACACAATATTCCAGGTGAGGCCTCACTAAGGCCCTGTACAACTGCAGTAAGACCTCCCTGCTCCTATACTCAAATCCCCTAGCTATGAAGGCCAACATACCATTTGCCTTCTATACCTGCATGCCAACTTCAATGACTGATGTACCATGTCACCCAGGTCTCGTTGCACCTCCCCTTTTCCTAGTCTGCCGCCATTCAGATAATATTCTGCCTTCGTGTTTTTGCCACCAAAGTAGATAACCTCACATTTATCCACATTATACTGCATCTGCCACTCGTTTGCCCACTCACCTAACCTGTCCAAGTCACCCTGCAGCCTTTTAGCATCCTCCTCACAGCTCACACCGCCACCCAGCTTAGGGTCATCTGCAAACTTGGAGATATTACACTCAATTCCCTCATCCAAATCATTAATGTATATTGTAAATAGTTGGGGTCCTAGCACTGAGCCCTGCGGCACTCAACTAGTCACTGCCTGCCATTCTGAAAAGGACCCGTTTATCCCGACTCTGTTTCCTGTCTGCCAGCCAGTTCTCTATCCACGTTAGTACATTACTCCCAATACCACTGCACACCAATCTCTTGTGTGGGACCTTGTCAAAAGCCTTTTGAAAGTCCAAATACACCACATCCATCGGTTCTCCCTTGTCCACTACCAGTTACATCCTCAAAAAATTCTAGAAGATTTGTCAAGTAGGACTTCCCTTTCATAAATTCATGCTGACTTGGACCGATCCAGTCACTGCTTTCCAAATGTGCTGCTATTTCATCTTTAATAATTGATTCCAACATTTTCCACACTACTGATATCAGGCTAACCAGCCTATAATTAACAGTTTTCTCTCTCCCTCCCTTCTTAAAAAGTGGTGTTACATTAGCTACCCTCCAGTCCATAGGAACCGATCCAGAGTCAATAGACTGTTGGAAAATAATCATCAATGCATCCACTATTTCTAGGACTACTTCCTTAAGTACTCTGGGATGCAGACTATCAGGCCCCGGGGTATTTATCGCCCTTCAATCCCATCAATTTCCCCAACACAATTTCCCTCCTAATAAGGATTTCCTTCAATTCCTCCTTCTCACTAGACCCTCGGTCCCTTAGTATTTCCAGAAGGTTATTTGTGTCTTCCTTTGGGAGGACAGAACCAAAGTATTTATTTAACTGGTCCGCCATTTCTTTGGTCCCCATTATAAATTCACCTGAATCTGACTGCAAGGGACCTATATTTGTCTTCACTAATCTTTTTCTCTTCACATATCTATAGAAGCTTTTGCTAGAACTATATAAAACACTAGTTAGGCCACATCTAGAGTACTGCGTGCACCACATTACAGGAAAGATGTGATTGCACTAGAGAGGGCACAGAGGAGGTTTATGATGATTGGACTAGAGTATTTTGGCTGTGCGGCAAGATTGGATAGGCTGGACTTGTTTTCTTTGGAACAGAGGAGGCCGAGGGGAGACCTAATTGAGGTGTATAACATTATGAGGTGCCCAGATAGAGTGGATAAGAAGGATCTATTTCCCTTAGCAGAGAGGCCAATAACCAAGTCAGCATGGACTTATGAAAGGGAAGTCATGCTTGACAAATCTTCTAGAATTTTTTGAGGATGTAACTAGTAGAGTAGACAAGGGAGAACCAGTGGATGTGGTGTATTTGGACTTTCAAAAGGCTTTTGACAAGGTGCCACACAAGAGATTGGTGTGCAAAATTAAAGCTCATGGTATTGGGGGTAATGTACTGATGTGGAGAACTGGTTGGCAGACAGGAAGTAGAGAGCCGGGATAAACGGGTTCTTTTCAGAATGGCAGGCAGTGACTAGTGGGGTGCCGCAGGGCTCAGTGCTAGGACCTCAGCTCTTTACAATATACATCAATGATTTATATGAAGGAATTGAGTGTAATATCTCCAAGTTTGCAGATGACACTAAGCTGGGTGGCGGTGAGCTGTGAGGAGGATGCTCAGAGGCTGCAGGGTGACTTGGACAGATTAGGTGAGTGGGCAAATGCATGTTAGATGTAGTATAATGTGGATAAATGTGAGGTTATCCACTTTGGTGGCAAAAACATGAAGGCAGAATATTATCTGAATGGCGGCAGATTAGGAAAAGGGGAGGTACAAGGAGACCCGGATGTCATGGTACATCAGTCATTGAAAATTGGCATGCAGGTACAGCAGGCGGTGAAGAAGGCAAATGGCATGTTGGCCTTCATAGCTAGGGGATTTGAGTATAGGAGCAGGGAGGTCTTACTGTAGTTGTACAGGGCCTTGGCAAGGCCTCACCTGGAATATTGTGTTCAGTTTCGATCTCCTAATCTGAGGAAGGATGTTCTTGCTATTGAGGGAGTGCAGCGAAGGTTCACGAGACTGATTCCCGGGATGGCAGGACTGACATATGAGGAGAGATTGGATTGACTGGGCCTGTATTTAGAAGAATGAGCGGGGATCTCATAGAAACATATAAAATTCTGACGGGACTGGACAGGTTAGATGCAGGAAGAATGTCCCCAATGTTGGGGAAGTCCAGAACCAGGGGTCATAGTGTAAGGATAAGGGGCAAGCCATTTAGGACCGAGATGAGGAGAAACTTCTTCATTCAGAGAGTTGTTATCTTGTGGAATTCTCTACCGCAGAGAGTTGTTGATGACAGTTTGTTAGATATATTCAAGTAGGAGTTAGATATGGCCCTTACAGCTAAAAGGGATGAAGGGGTATGGAGAGAAAGATGGAAAGGGGTATTGAGGTGAATGATCAGCCATGATCTTATTGAATGGTGGTGCAGGCTCGAATGGCCTACTCCTGCACCTATTTTCTACGTTTCTATGTTTCTATAACCTGGGGGCATACATTTAAAGTCATTTTTAGGTTTAGAGGGGATTTGAGGAGAACTTTTAGGGGTCTGGAACTCACTGCCTGAAAGAGTGGTAGAGGCAGAAACCCTCATTGCATTTATAAAGTACTTGGATGTGCACTCGAAGTGCCGTAACCTACAGGGCTACGGACCAAGAGCTGGAAAGTGGGATTAGGCTGGATAGTTCTTTGTTGGCTGGCACGTACACAAAGGGCTGAATGGTCTCCTTCTGTGCTGTAAACTTCTATGATTCTATGATTCCAATGTGGAACTTGCTATGACATGGGGAGTTGAGGCGAGTTGCATTGATGCCTTTAAGTGCAAGCTAGATAAGTACAGGAGGGAGACAGGAATAGAAGGATATGCTAATAAGATGAGATAAAGTAGGGTGGGAGGAGGCTCACGTGGATCATAAACACTGGTATGGACCAGTTGGGCTGAGTGGTCTGTTTCTGTGCTGTAAATTTGATGTCATTCTAAGTAGGTCTGGAGTCATGCTGGGGTCTGGTTCCATGTGTATTGATCAACCTCTGGTACCCAACACACATGGGCAGATACAAGCATGGGCAAAGAGTGTTAACGGGCTGCTTGACCATAGGATGGGCAGCACAACCTGATCCTGCCTGCACCTGATCTACATGCACACACAATCTGGAAAAGGAGTCACTGAATACCAATTCGGAACAAGGTCCCTCTTCTTTGCTGAGGGACACGGAGGCTAATTGTAGTGGCCCAACTGCCACCCTGCTTAAGATTAACTCGTTCAGAACAGACCAGGGATCGAGCCTGGGAGTCTGTTGGTCTGTACAGCTCAGAGCCACACCAGGCCCTGTATGGGCTTTGGGTTCCTAAGCTCTGGAATTCCATCCTTAAACCTCTCCACCTCTCTCCTCTTTTAAGATGCTCCTTAAAGCCTACCTCTTTGACCTGTCCTAATAGCTCCTTATGTGACTCAGTGTCAAATTTTGTTTGATAACGCTCCTGTGAAGCGTCTTAAGATGTCTTACTGCGTTAAAGGCGCTATATAAGTGCAACTTGTTGTTGTTCTTTAGTTTTATGTAACCTCACTGTGTAGTTCAGCTAATGAAATCTTGTAGCATATGATGTCTTCAGTTGGGTTTAGGCTCCCAAGGGGACGTTCGCAGGCTGATTAACAGGACACAGCCTCGATGAGAGTTGGGATTCTACTTTCATTGACAGCATTCTCACCTTGGAGTCAACAGGTCAGGGGTTCAGGCCTCACTGCAGGACCCTGCACATAATCTCGGCTGATGGCTCAGTGCAGCACCGAGGGAGTGCTGCATTCTTCAAGATGCATTTAGGGTTAGGGACATTAAACCGAGGCCCTGTATGCCTGTTCAAGTGGACATAAAAGATCGCAAGAAAAGCAGGGATCTTCTCCCGGTGTCCTGCCCAACAATTATTCCCCAACCAATACGTCTAAAACAGGTAACGGGCCACTTCCCTCACTGTTCTGTGTGTCAATTGGCTGTTATAAGAAGACTACATTTCAAAAGTCATTCATTGGCTGTGAAGCACTTTGGGACATTCTGAGGGTATGAAAGGTGCTCTATAAATGGGAGTTCTTTCCTTTATTCCATTTTGTGGTGTTTATAGAAGGTTTTATGTGGGTTGGGCCTGTAACACCAGTGAGTAATTGCTTGAAGTAGTCTTGGTTACGTTGTCTGATCACGGCAGCACACTGGGCGATTTATTGTGAAGTTGCCATTGACACGGTGGGAAAGTAGTCCTGGTCAAGGAGTTATCCCATCTATCATCTAGGTAGCATTCCACCTCGCTGGGTGAGTGCCATATATTGTATAAAGGCCCATGGCAGCGAGTGACCACAAGGCCGGATAGGGAAGGAAGAAAGACTTGCATTTATATAGAACCTTTCACAACCACCGGACGTCTCAAAGCGCTTTACAGCCAATAAAGTACTTTTGGAGTGTTTTTGCTATTGTAATGTGGGAAACGCAGCAGTTAATTTGCACACAGCAAACTCCCACAAACAGCAATGTGATAATGACCAGATAATCTCTTTTTGTTATGTTGATTGAGGGATAAATATTGGCCAGGACACTGGGAATAATTCCCCTGCTCCTCTTCGAAATAGTGCCATGGGATCTATTTATGTGCTCAAGTTCCTGGACTTGAACCCACAACCTTCTGACCCAGAGGCGAGGGTGCTACCCACTGAGCCACAAATGAGGTAATAAATGTCTTCAATACTTCCTTGCAAAGCCCATTATCTACATCATTGCCAGTGATGCAAAAAAGGTCTCTAAACGACTCTCCTTCGCTTAAATAGGGAAACCACCGCACATGTGAATTAGAGAAGTCTGAAGAATAATACGCCTGTCCCAGGGCAGCTACAAGAAAAGAATCGCTTGTCCCAATTAGGTTGTACCTGCCCCATTTGCAAGGGAAACTGTGCCAGACCCACAGGCACAGAGCACCGTCACGACCAGCCAAATAAGTGCCTTAAGGAACCACGGCTGAGTGAATTCCTACTAATTTGGTGCATTATCACTACAACAATGCACGTCAGGTGCATTTGCGCAGTAAGTAGCAAACAGTAAGTAAGTACAGTGGTACAGCGTGTCACATCTAACTGATGGTACTGGGCAAGTCATCTAAATAAATGAGAAGGGATCTCATAGAAATATATCAAATTCTGACGGGACTGGACAGGTTAGATGCAGAAAGAATGTTCCCTACGTTGGGGAAGTCCAGAACCAGGGGACATAGTCTAAGGACCATTTAGGACCGAGATGAGGAGAAACTTCTTCACCCAGAGAGTTGTGAACCTGTGGAATTCCCTGCCGCAGAGAGTTGTTGATGCCAGTTCATTGGATATATTCAAGAGGGAGTTAAATATGGCCCTTACGGCTAAAGGGATCAAGGGGTATGGAGAGAAAGTAGGAAAGGGGTACTGAGGTGAATGATCAGCCATGATCTTATTGAATGGTGGTGCAGGCTCGAAGGGCCGAAATACTCCTGCACCTATTTTCTATGTTTCTATGTTTCTATAACAAATCCAAGTGAAGAAATGCTACTGCAATCCCCAAAGGGTTAATCACTATGGGCTACGAACAGAAGATCTCTGACCCACTGATTTGGAGTCTCTCCCTGCAGATACTTCTAAAGGCCTTTACTTCACCAACAAAGTCTGACAGTAGAGTGTAAGCACAGCATATTTAAGCAATTGAGTTTGAGTCGGAAAGGAAATGGTAATTGACAATCAGCAATGTGATGAAACTAAAAACAGGAAAACGCCAGTTCCCAAACAACCACCAATTCAACATCAGACATTTACTGGCATTCCTCCAAACGCTTCACAATCAGAACCGTGGTGCCTTGTTGGGATTGCACGATGGATTACAGAGTGTGACTGTGGGGTCAGGACTCTAACTGCAGCCTAGAAGCCCATAGCCTTGAGCGCAAAAAAAATCTCGGCTGGCACTCCAGTGCAGTGCTGAGGGAGTGCTGCACTGTCGGAGGTGCCATCTTTCAGATTAGACATTGAACCGAGGCCCCCGTCTGCTCCCTCAGTTGGACGTAAAAGATCCCATGGCACTATTTCGAAGAGGAGCAGGGGAGTTATCCCCAGTGTCCTGGCCAATATTTATCCTTCAATTAACATAACAAAACATAGAAACATAGAAATTAGGTGCAGGAGCAGGCCATTCGGCCCTTTGAGCCTGCGCCGCCATTCAATAAGATCATGGCTGATCATTCAACCTCAGTACCCCTTGATCCCTTTGGCCGTAAGGGCCATATCTAACTCCCTTTTGAATATATCTAACGAACTGACCTCAACAACTTTCTGCAGTAGAGAATTCCACAGGTTAACAACTCTCTGAGTGAAGAAGTTTCTCCTCATCTCGGTCCTAAATGGCTTACCCCTTATTCTTAGACTGTGACCCCTGGTTCTGGAACTCCCTAGCAATAGAAACATTCTTCCTGCCTCTAACCTGTCCAATCCCGTCAGAATTTTATATGTTTCTATGAGATCCCCTTTCATTCTTCTAAACTCCAGTGGATACAGGCCCAGTTGATCCAGTCTCTCCTCATATGTCAGTCCTGCCATCCCGGGAATCAGTCTGGTGAACCTTCGCTGTACTCCCTCAATAGCAAGAACGTCCTTCCTCAGATTAGGAGACCAAAACTGATGATCTGGTTGTTATCTGGTTGTGGAGCTTGCTGTGCCCAAATTGGCTGCTGCGTTTCCCACATTATAACAGTGACTACACTTCAAAAAAATTACTTCATTGGCTGTAAAACGCTTTGGGACGTCCGATGGTCGTGAAAGGCGCAATATAAATGCAAGTCTTTCTTTCTTTAAAAGTGAGATTTGCAAATACAAATGTAAATTCCAGAAGAAAATATGCTGTTAAATTTAGACGAAAGAATTCAAGCCTGAAGAAGTGTGTTGGAGCAGTGCTCACTCACTCCTACAGCTTTGGTTTCATATGCAGTTGTGTCTGAAGTGAGATTAATTTTGAGAATTTAAATCCAGTTCCCAGACACACGATCTCCTAGAACAAAAGTACCCTCCAAAGCGATACTAAATTGCACAGTCTCAACATAATAATGAAAACTTAAATAAACATTGTTAATGAGACACTGTCTTCATGAAAAGTTATTCAGCAAAGCTTTTTTCAATCATTTGATACACTTAATGGAAATGATGTCAAAGTCTGCCACCTGCTTAAACCATTATGGCAAAGTACATCGGGCTCGAAATTCCGGTTGGTTCCTGCCTCTTACAGGAAATGGAGCGCAGTGTTGTACGCATCACTTCCTTTTGGGGTGGGGGCGCTACGCGGGCACGTCGTGGAGTGCTAAGCAGGAGGGGGTGTGGAGCAAATGGCACAATCGGAGAATAGCCAATGGAGGTCAAGACTGAGAGAATGCAAAAATCAGTACATACCAACGAAGTACCTAGCTCAGTACTGTGCACAAGGGACTCCTGTGGCGTGAGGCGGTGATACCAATGCAGTACAACACGTGTGACAAAGGACAGGTTCATAGCCACCAATCTTCGCCAGGAATATACTCCCAAATCCGACACGGTCTCCAGAGGGGAAATTATGTGAATGATCGGGAAACTCAATGGTGTCCTTTTCATCAAGGACAGAAGGCTGGTGGGAAGGGATCGGTTGCTCGGTTTATACCCGCCTGATTTGACTTACCATTGACCCCATTAACTGGCGCCTCACAGTTGGTGGGTACAGAGTAGCCACATCGGAGACTCTGGGAGCAGGTTGCTTGCCGGTGCTGTGAGGCAGGAAATGACGCAGGGGATTGAAGGGGAATAAAATCAACAAAAAGGACATAGAACAATCACAGTGCGTCAATGGTGTGTTGGTGATCATTTGCGTGGAGGGGAGCCATGGTATAGGTTTGAATGATGGACACAGGGGACGGCTTTGCCTCCAACAAAAGCTGAGAGAAATGTTTTGACTGTCCAAACTCCAGATCCATCACCTCTCACCACGGAAACCCCCAGTGCTAGATTGGAATGTGAATGAGGGGCTGAATGGCCTGCTCCTGTTCCTGTAAATCCTGCCACGAGCGTCCACATCATTCCTTTTGTGTTCGTGTTTGTTATCCCAAAAAATGGACGAGTTTGGGGAACGGTGAGCAGGACTTGGGCTGGTGTCCCAGCGAAGAACTAATACAGCTTTGGCTTTGCTCTATTACTGGGGCTTCTCACCACACAGTGCAGCAACAAACATAGAATCGTACAGCACAGAAGGAGGCCATTCGGCCCATCGAGTCTGCACCGGCTCGTTCGAAGGGCAATCCAGTTAGTCCCATTCCCCCACTCTTTCCCCATATCCCTGCATTTTTTTTGTCCTTCAAGTATTTATCCAATTCCCTTCTGAAGGCTACTATTGAATCTGTGTCCACCACCCTATCAGACAGTGCATTCCAAATCCTAACCCCTCGCTGCGTAAAATAGTTTTGCCTCTTGTCGCCTCTGGTTCTTCTGCCGACCACCTTAAATCTGTGCCCTCTGGTTATCGACCTTCAGCCACTGGAAACTGTTTCACTTCATTAACTCTATCTAAACCCTTTGTGATTTGAAATCATAGCCCCGTTCTCGCACCACTTCTATTGCAAAGCTGCTGGCCTGTCACTTCTCCCACCGTCATTCTGTGTTACGGATATTCACAGAGGCAAAGGGCTTGTCTCTTTTACAATGAGGGCGGGAGCAGCTGAATAAACACAGGCAAAATAAAATCCAGCGCTTTATTAGCTCTTTGCGCAGTGACTTTTTCCTGAAGCTTTCATAAAAACCTTGCGTGCAAAGATTCATATCTATTTTTATTGCTGAATGTTACACAGTCTGTTGACCCAAACTTGTCTTCAATGACTGCAGTTTAATCAGTCACAGGTCTCCAATTTCTTCATATTCTTTTTAATGTAGCCTCGACACTGGCCAACTCGGCCCTTGTATCTCCTGGGAGATCTCACTCACAGCTAATACGATGGAAACCCTTCTGTGGTCATAATGGCTTTGGAGAAACAAAACGTTCCACGCTCAGCAATAACTGCAGGCGCAGCAGGACAATTAGCATAAAGTGGTCACACGGACAGAAGTGGTCGGGGAGGGCGGTGCAGTGTGACTCGGTGTGACTGCACAAGCCCGCTGCAAGACGCACGCTCCTCTCGGCAATTCTGCGCACTGATGTGCCGGCCAGCACCACTCCGGCACGGTGAGGTACCGAGCGATGAGCCGGGAGCGGAGTTGTCTCCCGTTGCTCCGACAGCACTCGCCAATGGCCAGTGGTGCGGAGAAGAAACCTGGATGCTGCTCAGCCACTTGACCTCTCAGTCGGCAAACGGTCCATGGACCAGGTGGGGTCCAGCCAAAAAGAAAGACTTGGATTTATATAGCGCCTTTCACGTCCACCCGGATGTCTCAAAGCGCCAATGAATCACTTTTTAGAGTGTAGTCACTGTTGTAATGTGGGAAAGGTCAGGTAAAAAATGCAAAAAATGAAGAATTATTCACAAATCCAGTTTAAACAACACAGCTCAATACACATTTTGGACCTGTTAAAATTGCCTCCCCTTACCTCTTAGAGGAAAAAATAGCAACACTTCAAGCATCATCGTTATGTTTTGAATTCTCTACCTCAGAGTGCCGTGGATGCTCAGTTGTTGAGTATATGCAAGACTGAGAGCGAGAGATTTTTGGACACAAAGGGAATCAAAGGATGTGGGGACAGTTGGGGAAGGTGGAGTTAGAATCAGAGGAATTTACAGCACGGAAGGAGGCCATTTCGGCCCATCGTGTCCGTGCCGGCCTAATCCCACTTTCCAGCTCTTGGTCCGTAGCCCTGCAGGTTACGACACTTCAAGTGCACATCCAAGCACTTTTTAAATGTGGTGAGGGTTTCTGCCTCTACCACCCTTTCAGGCAGTGAGTTCCAGACCCCCACCACCCTCTGAGTGAAGAAATTTCCCCTCAAATCCCCTCTAAACCTCCTACCAATTGCTTTAAATCTACGCTCCCTGGTTGTTGACCTCTCTCCTAAGGGAAGTAGGTCCTTCCTAACCACTCTATCTAGGCCCCTCATAATGACATACACTTCAGTAAGATCTCCCCTCAGCCTCCTATGTTCCAAAGAAAACAACCCCAGCCTATCCAATCTTTCCTCACAGCTAAAATTCTCCAGTCCTGGCAACATCCTCGTAAATCTCCTCTGATCCCTGAGTTGAGGTAGAAGATCAGCCAGGATCTTACTGAATGGCGGAGCAGGCACGAGGGGTCGTACAGCCTGCGCCTGCTCCTAATTCTAATCTGATCACGCATTTTGTTCCAAGCTGTTTCACTCGAGGGGACCACTAGATGGGGCCATCATCGCAAAAAAAGCCATTCCCAGCAGTCACGTGACTTGTGATGCTCGAGTACAGCATCACGGCCGGGAAAGTCCCAGATTTACATCACGACTGTTTCAATTAGCAGAGAAAATTGCTCGATTCCTACATTCACGATAAAAAGAAATAATCATCACACCAACTGCTGAAAAAGACAGCCTTGATCTGAAGCTGAATTTAAATGCACCAGAGCACTCTCCACACACTGCAGTGTGCCCTGAAGGCCAGATTGGTTTTGCATTTACATGTTCTTGTAAATTACATTTCTTGTTAATATTTTTGTAATCGGAATATGCTTCATGTTAGTATATATAAGGGTTACTTTCGCAATGAATAACAAAATAGCTCTGAGCTGCAGACATTGAATTTTAAATTGATAACTTTGTATGAAATATTGACCCAAGCAGAACCCTGATCCAATCCTACAACATCTTGGCAAAAAGATTTAGATTCGATTGTGTGCCCAGAATGAAGTCAAATCTGATGTACGTAGTTAGCCTAACGACACTTTTGTTGTAAATGAATGTCCCTGATGCACAAATCCATACAATAGCCCCCAACATATAGTCATCATTTGTATTCTGTACCGTGACCTTGCTTATGCCCTCTGTACAGTCCTCCTGCTCTACATATGTAAAAAAAAGTCTTGCATTTATATAGCGCTTTTCATCTCAAGGCGCTTTACAGCCAATGAAGTACTTTTTGAAATGTAGTTACTGTTGTACTGTGGGAAATTTGCACACAGCAAGCTCCCACAAATAGCAATGTGATAATGACCCAGATAATCTGGTTTTTTTGTTATGTTGATTGAGGACTAGATATTGGCCAGGACACCGGGGATAACTCCCCTGCTCTTCTTCGAAATAGTGCCATGGGATCTTCTACATGCACCTGAGAGAGCAGACGGGGCCTCGGTTTAACGTCTCATCTGAAAGACGGCACCTCAGACAATGCGGCGCTCCCTCAGCACTGCCCTGGAGTGTCAGCCTGGATTTTGTTGTGCTCAAGTCTCTGGAGTGGGAGGGATATTATTATTACTGGAGAATGGAATACTTCGATGCTGACATCGGGTTGCCTAAAATGCAACAGGATGCCAAGCCTGTCAATCAGGCTGGCTTCTGGGCGGGGGACCTGTTAAAATATAAAACATGCACGCTATGGTGTGAAAGCTCCACGGATTTCCCAACCAGAACTCCTCCCCTCCCGCTTGAAAATCCCCCCCCCAGTAAATATCGGTACGTTGATCGCATATTACAGACTAACATTTCAGTGCAGTACTGAGGGAGCATTGCACTGTCGAAAGGTGCCATCATTAGGATGGATCGTTAAATTGAGGTCCCGTCTGCCCTCCTGGGTAAATGTAAAAGGTCAGCGGGACCTTTTGGAAGAAGAGTAGGAGTTATTCCTCAAACAACATCACCAAAACAGATTATCTGTTCATTTATCTCGGTGCTGTTTGTGGGAGCTTGCTGTGCACCAATTGGCTGCTGTATTTCCTGCATTACAACAGTGACTACACTCCAATCTTACCTCATTGGCTGTGAAGGACTTGAGAACTTCATGAGGTTGTGAAAGACGCTATATAAATGCAAGTTCTTTCTCTTGTGTATAATGCAGCTTTGAGGACCCATATCATCATCATAGGCGGTCGCTCGAAACGAGGATGACTTGCTTCCATGCCAAAAAGGGATGAGTTCACAGATGTTTCAATGAAGGACCTAATATTCCAGGTCCTGAACTACATGTTGAAGGGTGGCAGATGCCTGGGCGTGGATTTTTTTAACTTGGGGTGGCCGTTGCACACCAGCCACCACACGGGCTTGACAGAGCTAGGTCTTGGTCCAGTGGCAAGGGTTAACCAAGACGACTGGAGACCAGCTCTGCTGCACGGACCCAGTGCGCGCACATATCGCACGCAGTGTGGGCTTGCCTCATCTGGGCTCCGAACTCTCGCCTCTCTCGGGCCCCGATCACGTTGCTCCACGATCATGATCGTGGATGACCCATAGCGACCCTCAGCATTGTAACATCCCATAGATATCAAGATGGGAGAATGCTGCAATGGAGCTTTCAGAAGCAGAGATATGGCCAGTTTACCATTTTGCAAAGCGTGCAGATGTACCTCAACCACAATGCTCCTTCCCTCTCCCTCTCCCTCTCCAGGCCTATCAGTTTGTACCAGTGCTGTTTAACAAGGGCTCTAGGTTCCCTCCTCACTTCATTACTAGGGACCCTGGTATCGCCACCAAAAGCCACCCACACGCTCCTCACCATCACAGCACCGGGGATACAAACAACAAGAATTCTTTATTCCCGAACTCATACTTGGCAAGAGCTACAAGCTCTGGGCTTCCCACTGAGCTGCAAGGCATCACACAGGAAAGAAGCTATTTAAAAAACACTCCAAATTCATTGTTAATGTGTGAGTCGCAGACTCACTCTGCTCACCCACTGTGGCAATCAGATGGGGAAATGCCAACATTTTTGTTGTTGCTTAAAGCAGCAGGCCGACTGAAATCAAAAGGCCTACAAGTTGGGGTGTCGGGTGGTGGGGGGAGGGGTGGAGTAGATACGCAGGGATCAGTCTCTGTGTCTGAATGGTAAGGCCTGAGGAACGCGTGTGAATGATGATCGGGCCACTGCTGGCATTGCGGGCTGTTGGGAGTGTCGATTGGGTGGGTGTGGGGGGGGGGGGGGGCCGGTTTGGAGAAGTAGGCTGTTGTGATGTATGCACATGTGAGCATGCTCACAGGTTTGTAGAGCTGTTGCCTTGTGAGTGGCTTAGCCAGTCACCTGATGTTCACAAGACGCAATAAAACCCCAGCCACTTGGGTCTAGGTCATCCACGATGAGGTATGCAGTTGTGAGCCTGGTGGATGAACTGGTACTGTGTGGTGTGATTGTTAAACCTTTGTTAATAAACCAACTGGTTCTTAATAGCAATGTGTTGCTATGAATTCTTAAGCAAAGAACCTATCAAGCAAATACATTACACGAGTACTGAGGGAGTGCAGCACTGACATGGGTGTCGTGGGATCATCATCTGCAAGTTCCCCTCCAAATCACACACCACCCGACGTGGAAATATGTCGGCCGTTATTTCATCGTCGCTGGGTCAAAATCCTGGAACTCCCTCCCTAACAGCACTGTGGGAGCACCTTCACCACACGGACTGCAGCGGTTCAAGAAGGCAGCTCACCACCTTCTCGAGGGCAATTAGGGATGGGCAATAAATGCCGGCCTTGCCAGCGACACCCACATCCCCAGGAACTAATAAAAAAATACCTTCTACTCTCTACATTCTCTCTTGTTCGTCAAAGTGGCGAATGTTACTGCTGCCCAATGGAACACTTGCCCACTTCAGGTATCCAGTATCAATATCAAACGCTCCCGAGTCTAGTACAGCATAGCCAGCTCATTCTACACTGCCCCAGAAATGTGTCTTTGCCCCAAAACTCAGAAGAGCACGCTTGGTGTACCAGTGTGACCTTTTCATTTCACCATCGATCAGCATCTGCATGGCTACTCAGAGGTTGACAAATTAGCAGCAGCTCTGTGATGTTTTCTTTTTAAATTTGTTTCGGGACGTGAGCATCACTGGCAAGGCCAGCATTTATTGCCCACCCCTAATTGCCCTCGAGAAGGTGGTGGTGAGCCGCTGCATGGAACCGCTGCAGTCCGTGTGGTGAAGGTGCTCCCACACTCACTCAGAGATGTGCATAGGATTGCTGTAACCAACAGGGGAAGGGGATTTTCATCCTGACTGTCTACTGGGCAGATTCATGCCCTGCCCCCGAGCTTAAAAAGATTACTGACCCAGGGTCTCACCCAGTCCCCACTTTGTAGGTTCTAAGGAGAAAAAGAATAGAAAATGTGATTGTAGGTGAGAGAACCATAAGTGGTACATAGCGAGCATCAAGCACTCTCAGGAGTGAGCATCACAAAACAGACAGAAGTCTCCGTTTGTGATTTGAGTTGCAGCAACCAGAGCAGGGTGCAGTGGTTTATCTGAACCAGGTCCTTCGGCGACTTACCACAAACACAGGGCGGTGGACAAGTTATCTCTCACTGTAAAATAAAACCCTGTTTGAGTCTATCTGCTCATCACATGGTGTTCAATGTAGACCATTAACCACCGTTGGAGGGGCCCGATCGCCTGGTCGGAGGCTCACCTGGTTCACCGGGCGTCGCCGATAATCGGGGATCGGGTGGGGCAGCTGAGTCGACGTCGAAGGAGCAGATCGCCAGAGAAGGTCGCCGAAGGAGGGACGAGGCCCGAGAGACACTGACGCCTGGGAACTGGGAGTCCCTGGCCGAAGACCACTCGAGGTGGAGAAAGTGCATCCGGGAGGGCGTTGAGCTCTTCGAATCTCAACGCTGCGAGTGTGAAGAGGTTAGGCGCAGTCAGCGGAAGGAGCGTGCGGCAAATCAGTTCCACCCCCGCCCCCTTCCCCCGACGACTGTCTGTCCCACCTGTGACAGGGTCTGTGGCTCTCGTGTTGGACTGTTCAGCCACCAAAGAACTCATTTTAGGAGTGGAAGCAAGTCTTCCTCGATTCCGAGGGACTGCCTATGATGATGATGCCCATTAATCTGAGTGATTGACAGTAGTCCCCGTTTCCACAACTCCAGGGCCTGTTAATAGCTTCGCAAAGTGACAGATCACTTGCAGTTGCGAGACAACAGCCGGAACGTTGTGCATGCATCAAAAGGAAAAATAGGCAGGAGGGAGTTAAAAGGCAGCTAAAGAATCTCAAGATCCAGTTGAGCTCCACAAGCCCAAACTTTTTGCGTGTCTTCTGAACGCTCAACACTGTCACGATAGCTCTTGAGTCAGATTGACTGACACGTGATACATTGTTGATGCACAGTATGGATCAGCCCTTCATAACCTGCACTGGTCCCTGGTGCGCTGCTCGCTCCTGTCCCCGCTGATATTTCACAGGGCTACCAAACATCCCGAAACTCCCTCCCACCAATCATTCATAAAGGGCTGAGGAGTGGGACATCAGGAGTAATTCCAGGACCTGCAAGTGAGGGAAGAGGGAGATGTAACCCATTCCACAGAGCTTTGGCAGGGGGCTGGGGTGGGGGGGGGCGCAGGCTCCCTTCACGCCACTTCACCAGGTAGTTGTGAAAGCAAAAAAAAAGACTTGCATTTATATAGCGCCTTTCACGGCCACTGGACGTCTCAAAGTGCTTTACAGCCAATGAAGTACTTTTGGAGTGCGGTCACTGTTGTAATGTGGGAAACGCGGCAGCCAATTTGCGCACAGCAAGCTCCCACAAACAGCAATGTGATAATGACCAGTTCATCTGTTTTTGTTATGTTGATTGAGGGATAAATGGGACTGAGGAAGAAGGGACTGAGTGTAACGTAGCCAAGTTTGCTGACGATACAAAGATGGGAGGAAAAGCAATGTGCAAGGAGGACGTACAAAATCTGCAAAAGGACATAGACAGGCTAAGTGAGTGGGCAAAAATTTGGCAGATGGAGTATAATGTTGAAAAGTGTGAGGTCATGCACTTTAGCATAAAAAAAATCAAAGAGCAAGTTATTATTTAAATGGAGAAAGATTACAAAGTGCCGCAGTACAGTGGGACCTGGGGGTACTTGTGCATGAAACGCAAAAGGATAGTATGCAGGATCTTGGTATCTTGGCCTTTATTGCAAAGGGGATGGAGCATAAAAGCAGGGAAGTCTTGCCACAGCTATATAAGGTATTGGTGAGGTCACACCTGGAATACTGCATGCAGTTTTGGTTAAAAGGATATATTTGCTTTGGAGGCAGTTCAGAGAAGGTTCACTTGGTTGATTCCGGGGATGAGGGGGTTGACTTATGAGGAAAGGTTGAGTAGATTGGGCCTCTACTCACTGGAATTCAGAAGAATGAGAGTTGATCTTATTGAAACGTATAAGATTATGAGGGGGCTTAACAAGGTGGATGCAGAGAGGATGTTTCCACTGATGGGGGAGACTAGAACTAGAGGGCATGATCTTAGAATAAGGGGCCGCCCATTTAAAACAGAGATGAGGAGAAACTTCTTCTCTGAGGGTTGTAAATCTGTGGAATTCACTGCCTCAGAGAGCTGTGGAAGCTGGGACATTGAATAAATTTAAGACAGAAATAGACAGTTTCTTCAATGATAAGGGGATAAGGGGTTATGGGGAGCGGGCAGGGAAGTGGAGCTGAGTCCATGATCAGATCAGCCATGATCTTATTGAATGGTGGAGCAGGCTCGAGGGGCTGTATGGCCTACTCCTGTTCCTATTTCTTATGTTCTTATGTTCTTATTAAATATTGACCAGGACACCGGGGATAACTCCCCTGCTTTTCTTCAAAATAGTGCCATGGAATCTTTTACATCCACCAAGAGCGAACGGGGCCTCGGTTTAACGTCTCATCCGAAAGACGGCATCTCCGACAGTGCGGCACTCCCTCAGCACTGCACTGGAGTGTCAGCCTAGGTGCCCATGCTTCTACCTATCAATTATCGCAGAGACAGCCAGCTGCTTTGCTAAAGATCAGATGGTGTGAACCAGCGAAGGAGCATCACGCAGTAAGCAGCATCTGTTTAAACAGTACAACTTCAAAGGGAGTTACCAAGGTCAACGAAGGCTGATTAGTAGCCCAGCATTAAAGCAAATCATTCACATCTCATCAAGCTCTTTCATTAAAGTCATAATTATACAAACCTGCAAAGAAGGACTAGAAGAGATTCATTTTAAGTGACTATTTTTTGCTGCGATTATTTTAGCAAAGGGTCCGGCTTGAAGTATTTTCATGCTCTGTTGGTGGTGACAAAAGCTGTAATGTTTGAACCCTTTCTGCTTGAATGCAATTTCTGTTATCGCAGTTTTTCAGTCATTGCTTGATGCTTACAAGGTCGGGCTCGACTTCTCAAGTCCTGCACTACGTACAAATCATATCTGCCCAATATTTAAACATTGTAACAAGGCAAATCCTCACGGCCTTCCCGGAGGAATGCAAATGATAGCTGTACCACGATTATTGAGACCTTGGGTGGATTCACACTTCCGCGGTACAGAAAAGGGTTTTCGGGTTCACTCGGAAGCTGCAATTATGACGGAAATTCTCCCTGAATCAGGAGTCGGAGCCCAATCTGATACCTCAGCCAAGGTGAGTAAGACCGCCAGGCACTGACCATCTCCAACGAGCGAGAGTCTAACCACCGCCCCTCGACATTCAACGGCATTCCCATCGCCGAATCCCCACCGTCATCATCATAGGCAGTCCCTCGAACGAGGATGACTTATTTCACAGATGTTTCAATGAAGGACCCGATGTTCCAGTCTTGAACTGCAATTGAGGGTGTGGAAGATGCCTGTGCAAGGATTTGTTTTATTGTGTGGTGAACGTTGCACACCAGCCACCACACGGGCTCAACAGAGCTAAGTCTTTATCCAGTGGCAAGGGTTAACCAAGATGACTGGAGACCTGCTCTGCTGCACGGACCTAGTGCGCACACATATCGCAGTGTGGGCTGGCCCGTGCTGCCCCTGGGCCCTCGGCTCTTCTGGGCTCAGTTATCTCATTCGCTGCACTTTTGCCCACGTTGTTCCAGGGCCCTGCCCTCCAGCTCTATTTATAGCCCTGACCTGCGGTGATGTTCTCGCACAGGTCGGGGCAGCGCGCGATGTTCCAGGGCCCTGCCCTCCAGCTCTGTTTATAGCCCTGACCTGCGGTGATGTTCTCGCACAGGTCGGGGCAGCCCGCGATGTTCCAGGACCCTGCCCTCCAGCTCTGTTTCATGGTGAATGGTCAATGGTGACCCACCGTCAACATCCTGGGGGTCACCATTGACCAGAAACTTAACTGGACCAGCCACATAAACACTGTGGCAACAAGAGCGGGTCAGCGGTGGGGTATTCTGCGGCGAGTGTCTCACTTTCTGACTCGGTCTAGGTTTTGGGACCCAATTTACACTCCGCGGTTAGCGTTGGTATGAGTGCACGCTGAGTGCTAACGTCTGAAAAGATCATTCAAAAGCAGAACCCACCAGCACAAATATGAACATTCTCTGACGCAGGTCATCTCATAATAAATTAGCATTTGTGAGTTGACGTGGATGAAGAATGTGTAACTTACCCAGCCAGCTTCTGCTCAAGTACACGGACACAAAAACAGGAGGGACGGTGAAGAAATCCACCACAGAATTCACTTCCAGCCAGAACCACAGCTTATCGTTTGCTGCAATAAACTGGAAGAGAAATGAGGGCATCGTCAGTTCAACATCCCCTCTCGTGACGGGGCTCGTTCAAAACATGGATAGAAACTTTACATACAGTGAGACATTTGAATAATATTCCGATCAATACAATGACGCGACGAGGTGCGGATTGCTGGACTTTTGGCAACAGTATTGTAAGATGTGGAAATCCTTCAAAGTCTTAACTGCCCAAACACAAGAGCAGGGAACTTGTCAACACCAGACCTCGAGAACAGAATTCACACACAACCGGAACACCTCCTCCAGCTGCCTGTGGGAAGGGTGGACCCTCCTTAGTTTTAGCTCCATGCCATCAGATACACACTTTTCTTTCACTCATTTTACATCGAGCGTTTTGGGCAAAATCAGCAACTGCCCATCAAGCAATTGGTGCAACATTCAGCCCATGCTGTGAGTTGAACCTGGACTTCCCAGTCAATGGGCAGTGCATGGTGGTACTGGGCTACTGCCAGGGTACGGGAATATAGCAGTTATGTTACTGGACCAGTAATCCAGAGGCCCGGACTAATAATCTGGAGACATGAGTTCAAATCCCACCATGGCAGCTGGGGAATATAAATTCAGTTAATTAAATAAATCTGGAATAAGTGACCAGTAATGTTGACCGTGAATTGTCGTAAAAACCCATCTGGTTCACTAATGCCCTTTCGGGAAGGAATTCTGCCATCCTTACCCAGTGTGGCCTATATGTGACTCCAGACCCACAGCAACGTGGTTGACTCTTAACTGCCCTCTGAAATGGCCCAGCGAGACACTCCGTTGTACAACAAAGTCAGCGCCGTGGGAGCACCTTCACCACACGGACTGCAGCGGTTCAAGACAGCGGCTCACCACCACCTTCTCAAGGGCAATTCAGAATGGGCAATAAATGCTGACCTTGCCAGCGACGCCCGCATCTCATGAACGAATAAAAAAGAAAAGAATGAGTTAAATCCACCGAACAGCCCGGCTCACAACCAATCAAATGCAGCCACACTGAGCTGACTCAAACGTCAAGTAGGCCTCTCAACTCCAGCCTGTCCAGGGACTGGGAAAGAAGTATCCAACCCCCGCACTACTTGGAATAAAGCATAAGCCCTGCTTACTATTTGATTGTATTGTTGTTGAGTGGAAAACAAAAGAGGGACATCAGAATAACCCTGTGCCTGCCCTGCAGATAGCAAATGTTAACATGCAAATTCAGCTCGGATCAAAACTGTGTGCAGGATCCGTAACAAGATTCACCACACAGGCAGATGATGCACAAGGTCGTTCTTAATTTGTGAACTCGACCATGTTAAAACTCTGATCAGGATATGAAGAAAGGTCGGGTTCGATGTCATTCTGCGGACATTACGCAGTTCATTTAGAAAATAAATATGAGACAAGGCATAATTTTGAATTTTAAATTGGAATTTTTTTTTAATCCGTTTTCTAAAATAAAAATCCCAAGTAATTATGAATTTGCAATTGAAAGACGGAACCTCAGATGACCTGTGTTGTGTCTGTAATGCACTTATGAATGACTCCACAAGGCAATGTGTTGTACTCAAACTGTAGTGACCTTGGTCCTTTATTTGTAACTGCAGGGTGAGGCACAAGACATGGTGGGCAGCCTTTCATACTGGGTCCTGCACACCTATGCAGGTGACCCTCAGGTCTCCCACTGCAGTGCCCTCTCGTGGACAGTCTCTGCCACAGGGGCAGGAAACCCTGGTCTTCACCAGTTGCACTCTCTAGTGGTGCCGGCATAGTATGTACACAGTGTAAATCTTACTGATCGTACATCAGGTAACAAGTCTCCATCTTATGCAACTATACAGTGACTACACAGAGAGTATATCTATAGTCTGCATATGTAACAACCTGATTCCATTAATGTCACAGAGGGCAGTTCTACAGGGATCACATTGTAGAATGGTTTGAAGATTCTAATGCATTGCAGCATATTGGGAGACAAATCCTCCAATGCCCAAACCGGCTTGTAGAGGATTCAACTCCCGGGCAGAATTATTGACTTTGAACTTGATTGCCCTCATTGGGGTGCATAGGGGCCATCCAACCCCCTAAATTAGGCCATACTGGAGTCACAGAATGGTCCATCTCCATGGGCTGGGAAAACCATCCCAACACACAGCTTCCACCATCCAAACAGCGACTGCCACTGACAGTGGCTGTGTTGGAGAGTGCAGCCGAAAAAATCCCATCCCACCAGGCTGGTCGGAAAGGAACGGGGATTCTCCTGCAGGAAAGTGCTGGCAAATCCCGCAGGTTTAGTCAAACTGAGTCGTACAATCGTACAGCGCCTGAAGGAAGCCATTTGGCCCGTCGTGGCTGTGCTTTTTGAAAAGAGCTACCCCGACTAGTCCCACTCCCTCTGCTCTTTTCCCCATAGCCATGCAATTTTCCCCCCTTCCGACTATTCATCAATTCGGAAAAGCAAGCAGGCATAAAACAACCAGCGTGTCATTCCCAACAATGGGAGACAAGATTGGAAAGTGATTTGGGCGGGGGGGAGGATTGGTGTGGAGATTCAGGCATTGCTGCAGTAACAAACAAAAAGGCTGTAATGGATAGACTGTAGATTAGTTAAAATATTACATAGATCTGAAAATCGGGATTAGATGGATAGCTCTTTTTCGGCCGGCGTGGACACAACGGGCTGAATGGCCTCCTTCTTGCCATAAATTTTTTTGATTCTATCTGTCTGAGATGATCTGGGTTTTATCCACCTCTGACACCTTGGTTCTTCATACCCACCCTGAGTGCCTGGTTTAGGCAGCAGGACAGTCACCATTAGCCCCACTTCCTGCTCATAGCCATGTGTAAGTAAGGACCTCTGAGCCAGATTTCCTCCACACCCCCACAGAGCCAGTTGGAAACACGACACCTTCTCGGGAAATACGGGCTACCGATTATCAGGATTACAACTGGAGTCTTGCCAGTCAGTAATACAATGCCACGATCCTGGAGCAACTGGATCAACGAGCATTAGTTGTCTTGGAATGTATCCCTCCCTGATTATTCCTTGGGTAAAAGAGCTTGGCTCTCACACGGAAACTGTGATGTCCTAAGAAACTTAATACTGAACCACAAGCAGACCTCCTGTGGCATTGCTCACACCAGGTAAGAGGACCGGCTCTTAATTCGCGAACATTATATCCATGTTAGACACAATGTAGTCGCCGTTAAGGGGAATCTGTGGGTAAACTGGCCACAGCAGCCTAATGCTGAGCATAATCACAACCCAAGACCACTTGGAGGATAATTGCTCTGAGATACTGCCTGAGATGAATTAGAAGGTATTTCCTGTTACCTCAGAAGTGTTGCTGAAACAAAGAGGACATGGCTCTTTTTAAGGGATGATACCGAAATTTGCACAGACGTATAATATAATGGCTAATTTCCTGCGGCCCTGTGCACTCCTTGTTACTTGGAGGAACTAATCTGTATTTTAGCTGTCTTTTTTGCATTGGGTCAAAAAGGTGGGCAAATCGGGGCCAATCGAACCCACAGCACTCCCAGTGCTTGGAGGGCTGAATAACAGGTGCTGCAGCATTACTTATTAGACTAATAGAAGCATGCGTTACTGTTATACTTCAGGTGATAACTCAGTGTCACAAAATCATGTCAACAGGAAATAGGCGTGACAAACCGGAAGTCTCAATAATCTTACAGCAGAATATATATTTACATTATATACATAAATATTCAACTATACACTTCATCGTGTAGAAAGACTGGATGAAGCTGACTTCCTTTGGCAATAAGTTGGAAACAAAATATTCCCTAAATTGGTCTGTTTAAAACTAAGAACCTGCCGAGCAATGTTCCCGGTAAGCTGCGATTTGATCTGCGTGGCCTGTTTTTTTTAATGCGCGGTGTAATGTATTCGCTTCATGGGTTCTTTGCTTAAGCATTCATAGTAACACATTGCTATTAAGAATGAGTTGGTTTATTAACACGGGTTTAACAACCGCAACACACATTGCCAGTTCATCCACTAGGCTCACAACTGCAAACCTCATCGTGGATCCCCTAAACTCAACTGGCTGGGGTTTTATTGAGACTTGTGAACATCACGTGACTGGCTAAGCCACTCACAATTCAACAGCTCTACAATCCTGTCAGCATACTCTCAGATGCATACATTACACACGGTCCCTTTAAATGTCTGCGCATGTGCGGTATTTTCAATGTAAAAGCCAGTGAGCGGCCTGCACAGGATCCTTCAGGCTACTGTGCGGCCCCGCGCGCGCGCACCTTAACGAGAATATTGCTGCCCAATCTTCATGCATACGGTTCCATTCCAAATACAACTCAAGTCGATTAAATTAGTTCTCACCCGCAGTCCGAAGTACAGTAGGAAGAATACGTTGAATGCCATGTCAATCTGCAACGTGAAATCATCGTAGAAATTCTGACAGGATTCTATTGGGCTGGCAAAACACAGGAAAGGAAGGTTTATTACAAATCGGAACAAAACGACACACAGAAAATATAAGCCACAATGAAACATTTTCAGTCCTCATTTACATTCCTAAATAGCAACAGGCTTTATCCCTGTCATTTTTCCACGTAAACTGTTTTAATATTACACATATATGAGGAGAGAGCATCCGATATCAGGGAATACCAAAAATGCATCAGGAATATATGGGATTTGCTGTAAAAGAAGGAACATGCAAAAACAAAGAGAGTACAAAGCAGATATCAATCCAGAATGTTGTTGGTCCTTGATTAACCCTTAAAGGACTGAAAATTTAAAACTCATTTTAAAAATGACCAAAATGCACTGTTTCGATTCTGCAAACATGGAAAACCTATCAGTTCACCATAGTGCACACTTAATGTGGAGTGCTGCAAAACACCAATATACTAAATCGTTGCAGAAATAGTATGTGCAATAGCAGTGCTTTAAGGGTTACTTCATGCAGGATTGTTTTTTCTCAATATGAGAAGCAGCCATAGCAAATGCTAAGATATAGAATCTCTTCATGTGTATCAGGCACCAGGTATTGACAAAATGTGTATCTTAACACATGCAATTTGTACAAAACAAATTATAATTACAACACTCCCAAACTTGACTCTCCAGAAACATTTATATCCCCCCACCAGTACACAGGTTGCAGGCCAGTCAATGATATTCGAGGGCTCTTCAAACTAATGCAACGGTTGAAAAGTATTCAACCCAAAACTGCACGTGCAAACTGGCACGCTCACCGAAACGCACTTCCAAGTTGACGTAATGGTTTAACTGAAGACCATTCTAAAAATGTTTTGTAATCAAATTCTGAAAAGGTGTAATATTTTCAGTCTTTTAGTTCCTTTCTGCAATGACTCTCGAGTTATGCCTGTTTTAGGTCTACATAGCAGCTTTATATGGGAAGACATGAATTAAATACCAATGTTGGGCATGCAGAAATAGAAAATGGTAGAAATACCCAGCGATGCATAGCTCTGATGAAGAATTCAAGTCAAACTATTGACTGACCCTTTCTCCTTCCCCCAGTGCTGGTCAACCCGCTTTATATTTCCAACATTTTACATTTTTAGGTCAGATTTTCAAAATTAGCATTTTTGTTTCCGTCTGTCCCCTGGACCCATCTCACTTCCTGCTCACAAGGGAGTTTTATATGCACTGCTGGATGTCCCATGGCATTGCTCGTGCTAATCATGGACTGCCTTACGGTGGGAGTATTATACAGGTCGAGCGTCCGAAATCCTGAAACCTCGGGACTGAGGCCGTTCCGCATTTCGGGTATTTCGGATTTCGGATCGTCTTTGCGGAAACCTGGGCCGAGGCAGGGGAGGGGATGGGGGGCCGTGGACCTGAGGGGGGGGGCCCAAGGTGGGGGGCTGAGGCGGTGGGAGGTAGGGGGACCCACGGGGGGGGGGGGGGGCCGAGGCGGGGGCAAGTGGGGGTAGGTCGGGGGCCAAGGGAGGTGCTGAGGTAGGGGGAGGTCTGTGGGGGGCAAGGCTGGGGAGGGGGGGTCGGGGGGCTGAGGGGGTCTGGGGCTAAGGTGGGGGGCTGAGGCGGTGGGAGGTAGGGGGGCCCATGGGGGGAGAGGCCGAGGTGGGGGGGGGCAGAGTCGGGGGAGGGGTCGGGGGCCGAGTGGGCGGGCCGAGGCGGGTGGCCGAGAGAGGGGCTGAGGTAGGGGGAGGTCTGGGGGGGGGGGCGAGGCTGGGCAGGGGGGTCGGGGGGCTGAGGGGGTCTGGGGCTAAGGTGGGGGGCTGAGGCGGTGGGAGGTAGGGGGGCCCATGGGGGGAGAGGCCGAGGTGGGGGGGGGGCAGAGTCGGGGGAGGGGTCGGGGGCCGAGTGGGCGGGCCGAGGCGGGTGGCCGAGAGAGGGGCTGAGGTAGGGGGAGGTCTGGGGGGGGGGGGCGAGGCTGGGCAGGGGGGTCGGGGGGCTGAGGGGGTCTGGGGCTAAGGTGGGGGGCTGAGGCGGTGGGAGGTAGGGGGGCCCATGGGGGGAATGGCCGAGGTGGGGGGGGGGGGGGGGAGAGTCGGGGGAGGGGTCGGGGGCCGAGTGGGCGGGCTGAGGCGGGTGGCCGAGGGAGGGGCTGAGGTAGGGGGGGTCGGGTGGGTCCGAGGCTGGGGGCCGAGGAGGGGGTCCAAGGCGGTGAGTCCAGATTTCGGAACATCTTCCGGTTTCCAGACGACCCCGCCATGGATTGGCCCGGTGTCCGGATTCTGGAGCGTTCCGAATTTCCAAACTCCGGACTTCAGACACTGAACCTGTACCAATACACAATGTACATTAATCTGCTGCTCAGGTGGATCTGTGCTAAACCTGGTCTATACCTGAAGGCCAATAATTACTGCAAGTAAATACAGCTCGAGGCCACTCAGAATTCAGTTGTGTTTTGGTTCGGGAACTTGGCACGTGGGAATACGTCAGTCAATTACCGGTGGAGTAATCTGCCATCGTGTAAGCTGAGATTTGTGTTGTATGCGCTTGTACAACGACTGTTGCAATGTATTATCTGTAAGCGCTGAGGTACTTTTAAACATTTTACTCGCGGCTCTCCCATGCTATTGCTCACAGCAAGTCAGCTGACAATGCAAACATCAGAATTATTCCTGATAATTGTCAAACTCGGTGGAGCAATATCCCTTTAAGCTCACAACATATAATTGTTGGCCAATCAAAAGTTTAGTTATTGTTTGGCCATGGAACTTTGCAGGATACAATGTGCCTGTTGGCTTCAGGCTGCAGTTCAGAAGCACAAAGCTTGTCTTGCATCCATTACCAAGAGTGAGGACAGGAGAGCGACTCCACTGAAGAGCCATTTTGGTATATGTAATGTATGCACCTGTGAGTATGCTCACAGGTTTGTAGAGCAGTCGGTTCCATTATTTAACTAAATTTTAATTTGACTTTATATGTTTTAAGGTTTAATTTGTTTTAATTGCTGGGTTTTTAGTGTCCCCCTCCCCTTTTATAGGGGGGGGCACTTGTAAAATTTATGATTTTATTGCCCCCAAAAAATCACAAAAAAAACAAAAAAAGTCACATAAAAAAACAAAAAAAAACAAAAAAAGGGCAGTTGAAAAATGTTTGGCGTGTCCTCCAGATTGGTTGGCACTTGACTTAACTGGTTAATTTTGTCTCCAATCAAAAGAGTTGTAGAGCAGTCGGTTCCATTATTTAAAGGGGCTGCTCCTCAATTTCTGGTTGCACTTCAGTCCCACACTCCTGATCTTTGGGCACCCTGTGCGGAGGGGAGCGGGTAGGTCCGAGGGCCTCCTCGTAGGACTGCTCCTGGGCACGGCCAAGGGTGCCATCAGCCAGTCCAGGCAGCGGGCGGTCGAGGGGGTCGTTCAGCCCGACTGCCTGCCTCTCTTCCGTGCTTACATCCGGGCCAGAGTGTCCTTGGAGATGGAGCACGTGGTGTCCACCGGTACGTTCGCGGCCTTCAGTGAGAGGTGGGCACCGGAGTGACTGGAGTGCATCATCACCCCCGGCAACCAAATGTTAATTTGATTTTATATGTTTTAAAGTTTAATTTGTTTTAGTTGCCGGGTTTTAGTGTCCCCCTCCCCTTTTATAGGGAGCACTTGTATATATATCTCTTGTTTTACTGCCCAAAAGAAAAAACAAAAAAAACCCACAAAAATCACAAAGAAAAACAAAAAAAAAGGGCATGTGAAAAGTGTTTAGAGTGTCCCCCAGATCGGGGGGGCACTTGATTTAATGTTTATTTTGTGTCCCCAAAAAGAGTTGTAGAGCAGTCGCTCCACCGGTACGCTCGCGGCCTTTCGCGAGAGGTGGGCACCGGAAGGACTGGAGTGCATCATCACCCCGGCAACCAAATTTGAATTTGATCCATTTACCGTTAAAAGTTTGATTTGTTTATTTTGTCGGTTTAAGGGGCACTTGATTATTGTTTCAACAATAAAATAATTGTAGAGCTGTTGCATTGTGAGTGGCTTAGCCAGTCACGTGATGTTTACAAGACTCAATAAAACCCCAGCCAGTTGGGTCCAGGTCATCCACGATGAGGTATGCAGTTGTGAGCCTAGTGGATGAACTGGTAATGTGTAGTATGATTGTTAAACCTTTGTTAATAAACCAACTGATTCTTAATAGCAATGTGTTGCTATGAATTCTTAAGCAAAGAACCCATGAAGCAAATACATTACAGTATACAACAGCCGATATATGTTTTCTGCTCACTGCACACGATGTGAAGTGGCAGTGGGTGGAGCGGAGCTTGGTAATTCTGCTGAATAACATTCGGTTCATAAACATAAGAACATAAGAATTAGGAACAGGAGTAGGCCATCTAGCCCCTCGAGCCTGCTCCGCCATTCAACATGAGATCATGGCTGATCTGGCCGTGGACTCAGCTCCACTTACCCGCCCGCTCCCCGTAACCCTTAATTCCCTTATTGGTTAAAAATCTATCTATCTGTGATTTGAATACAGTCAATGAGCTAGCCTCAACTGCTTCCTTGGGCAGAGAATTCCACAGATTCACAACCCTCTGGGAGAAGAAATTCCTTCTCAACTCGGTTTTAAATTGGCTCCCCCCGTATTTTGAGGCTGTGCCTCCGAGGTCTAGTCTCCCCGACCAGTGGAAACAACCTCTCTGCCTCTATCTTGTCTATCCCTTTCATTATTTTAAATGTTTCTATAAGATCACCCCTCATCCTTCTGAACTCCAACGAGTAAAGACCCAGTCTACTCAATCTATCATCATAAGGTAACCCCCTCATCTCCGGAATCAGCCTAGTGAATCGTCTCTGTACCCCCTCCAAAGCTAGTATATCCTTCCTTAAGTAAGGTGACCAAAACTGCATGCAGTACTCCAGGTGCGGCCTCACCAATACCCTATACAGTTGCAGCAGGACCTCCCTGCTTTTGTACTCCATCCCTCTCGCAATGAAGGCCAACATTCCATTCGCCTTCCTGATTACCTGCTGCACCTGCAAACTAACTTTTTGGGATTCATGCACAAGGACCCCCAGGTCCCTCTGCACCGCAGCATGTTGTAATTTCTCCCCATTCAAATAATATTCCCTTTTACTGTTTTTTTTCCCAAGGTGGATGACCTTACATTTTCCGACATTGTAGTCCATCTGCCAACCTTAGCCCATTCACTTAACCTATCTAAATCTCCTTGCAGCCTCTCTGTGTCCTCTACACAACCCGCTTTCCCACTAATCTTTGTGTCATCTGCAAATTTTGTTACACTACACTCTGTCCTCTCTTCCAGGTCATCTATGTATATTGTAAACAATTGTGGTCCCAGCACCGATCCCTGTGGCACACCACTAACCACCGATTTCCAACCTGAAAAGGACCCATGTATCCCGACTCTCTGCTTTCTGTTAGCTAGCTAATTCTCTATCCATGCTAATACATTTCCTCTGACTCCGCGTACCTTTATCTTCTGCAGTAATCTTTTGTGTGGCACCTTATCGAATGCCTTTTGGAAATCTAAATACACCACATCCATCGGTACACCTCTATCCACCATGCTCGTTATATCCTCAAAGAAGCTGCTTTAGTCTAGGGAAAGTTATTGAGAAAGGAAGGCTAAAATTGGGGGGGAGGGGGGAGCTGTTATATAGGAACCAGAACGGGAAAGTCACTGAAGTTGTGATGGTTGCATGGGAAGGAAGATAATAACAAGATGGAGAGAAAGAAACAATGTTGTGGGCAAGAAGAGGACCTGGTCTTAACAACTGTCGAAAATATACATTCTATTCAGCTACTTCCAGTTATTGTTGACATTCCAGTGATGTCATGGAATCACAGAATGGTTAGCACAGAAGGAGGCCATTCAGCCCGTCGAGCCCATGCCGGCTCTCTGCAAGAGCACTTCAGCTAGTCCCACTCCCCCGCCCTTTCCCCATAGCCCTGAAAATGTGTTTCCTTCAGGTACTTATCCAATTCCCTTTTGAAAGTCGCGATTGAATCTGCCTCCACCACCCTTTCTGGCAGCGCATTCCAGATCCTAACCACTCGCTGCGCAATGAAGTCTTTTCCCATGTGGCCTTTTGTTCTTCTGCCAATCACCTTAAATCTGTGTCCTAAGGTTCTCCGCCCTTCTGCCAATGGGAACAGGTTCTCTCTATCGGCTGTGTCCGGACCCCCACGATTTTGAAATCAGTCCATCGGTTGAGAGCCTACTGCGTGAGGAGGAAAGGGGAGAGAGAGGAAGAGGAGAGACCCTCTACACAATCCTTGGAGGGAGTGTTTGCTTGTGGAGCTGTGAATTCTGCGTACAACAGTTCAGTCACTGACTTGCACAAATCCTGTGAGCCTCGAACAATGTGTAAGTCCTGCCATGAAAATAATAACATGCACAGGCCCGAGTAGCAATATGGAATTGAAGAACCTATCCTCACAGTGCACAGAGGCTGGCACAGAGCGGGGCATTGATCCGAGTGCGCGCACTAATATTGATTGACCGATTTAGACAAGCGAATACGTAAAGCTGCGATGTTTCACAAGTTGGATTATGTGGCTTTGAGGTGCAAAATGCAATTAATTAAAATCACTAAAACGATTTTGACATTTTCAAAGCATGTTCATTTGCAATAGGATATTGAGATTATAGAAATACATATTCATTATCAATGCTGCAATATTCCTCCCTGCTCATAATATAGCCAGGAACTCGATCCTTACAAGCTGCCCATTGCAATCTGTAAATAGCACATTCTCTTATGACCTCGATCTAAACTAGGCAGAACTAGCTTTTTAATAAAAGAAAAAAAAAACAATCAGCTTCTCTCAGCCCTCCAATTGTATCAATAACACATCTGCACTGGACGAATAACTGCGCTCCTCAAATTCTGCCCTCTTGAGCATCCCTGATATAATCGCTCAGCCATCGGTGGCCATGCCTTCAGCTGCCTGGGCCCTAAGCTCTGGAACTCCCTCCCTAAACCTCTCTGCCTCTCTTTCCTCCTTTAAGATGCTCCTTAAAACCTACCTCCTTGACCAAGCCTTTGGTAATCCGCTGTAATTTCTTCTTATGCAGCTCGGTGTCAAATTTATTTTGTCTTATAACACTGCTGTGAAGCGCCTCGGGACATTTTATTACGTTAAAGGCGCTATATAAATACAAGTTGTTGTTGAATAGCTCCCTTAAAATAACGGTGTTAAAAATATGCTGTCAGTCATGCATTTTTAATTCTTAAAAAGTGGGTGTGTTCACTGATGGAGCTCCCAAGGTTCAATGGCACTCCTGAGAACGATAGCAAGAGAGACTGTTCATTTGCTCACAGGAGTCTCAGGATTATTACTGCAACCTCAAGACTATACACTGAGGAGGTTGAAACAGAGCGCTGGTACATTTAGAAAGAGCACAGAAGCTAACTACAATCAAATCAGTAACTTGGTATCACGATTCATCAGGAAATCATTTCCTGCATTGTGAAGATAATTCGGAATGGTCCAAGGTATTGAATGCGATTTCCCCTGCGGCCTGTTGCTCAGATGTAATAGGGCAATCTAGAATTCATTTGTTCCCCTACAATAATTTATATTGATATAAGCACACAAGACATGACCTTAAAGTATTTACTGAAGGCTTTTATTGCTTCGGTTACAGGATAGATAAGGCTGGGAATACCAAAGTTAAACAAAGATTTATGTTTCTGTGATTTTAGATAAAAGCTCAGGAGGAACACAGAAAGGGAGAAAGTCGGACATCAACAGAGTAAAAACAACTTAACTCAGAGGGATGTTAATGTAACCATTGTTGAACTTGAAGTAGTTTCTGAGCAAGTTGATGAACTCCATTTTAGTCTGCGCATGGCTATCTGAGTTCTCCCAAATAAATAGAGTTAATCTGAACTAAGAGTCATCAACTGGAGCTACAAGCGCCTTGGGATGTTTTACTACCATAAAGGCGCTATATAAATACAAGTTGTTGTTGTTGTTGTGAAGGAGGAAGAGCGCCAGCTGAGAGCTGAAGTTAGGGGCTGATAGAGTTGCATTTTCTTGGAAGTAAAAGATGAAATAGGCACCAAATGATAAGGGTGTTCCGGTAAACTGAGCAACCAGCAGAAGTACGGCCACGGAGGCTTCACAAAACCGATTCTGAGAGGCTTACTCCAGTGTGTCCCAGCTTGCGAGGTAAGAAGTGATGCTTAAACGTAGCAGCCTCTCGTAGTTTACTTGTTGCGTACGAGTGCCTGCCCCATATGTGGAGCATAGCAACAGAGAAACATGAGTAGGCCAGTCAGCCCCTCGAGCCTGTTCTGCCATTCAATTAGATCATGACGAACCTGTACCTCAACCCCAATTGCCCACACTTGCTCCACATCCCTTATTGCCCTTCAATAACAATCTGTCAATCTCAGTCAATTGACCCAGCATCCACAGCCTTTTTGGAGAAAGAGTTGTAGATTTCTGCTACCCTTTGTGTGAAGAAATGCTTGCTAATATCACTCCATAAATTTTAAGATGACGTCCCCATATTCTGGCTTCTGCCACTGGAGGAAATCATTTATTTGTATCTACCCTATCAAATCTCTTTATCATTTTAAACACCTCAAGTCGGTTGCCCTTGCATCTTATATACTCAAGGGACTGCAAACTACCTTCATGCAACCTGTCTTCATAATTTAACCCATTTAGCTTCAGTATCTTTCTGGTGAATCTGTGCTGCGCCCAAAGGGCCTCAGAAGCAGATTTTCAGAGTGCGCACTCAAAAATGATGAAGGATAATGGGACAATGTTGCGCACTAATTCACTCTCCCCCACTCCCCTCACAGTCAAACCGAGTCAACCACTGACCTGAAATAAAAAATGACTAAAAATATACATCCTTCCATCAGGCCGCCCTTGAGACATGCCAGTATGAGCTTCTTCTAACTTGCTGGTTAATGTTCTCCTCTGCCTGGGGCTGACCTACTAAAAGCTGGCACAGCAGACCACACCCAAGCCTGAATCAGAATAAATGACACAAGGTCACAAACATAGGGAGGTGTATCTCTCCCCGCTATGGTTGCCACAAGTTTATCCAGTGAGTACTTGAACCATGTGCCAGGAGAGATTTCCTCCCTATGCTGAGGGCCTTGAGAGAGGGCTCATTTTCAGAATTCTCATCCTTATTTTCAAATCCCTCCATGACCTCGCCCCTCCCTATTTCTGTCATCTCCTCCAGCCCCACAAACCCCCCCGAGATGTCTGCGCTCCTCTAATTCTGCCCCCTTGAGCCTCCCTGATTATAATCGCTCAACTATTGGTGTCTTCTGTTTGAATGCCCACCAATGTTTGAATGATTATAATCTCTACCTCTCTTTCCTCCTTCAAGATGCTCCTTAAAACTTACCTCTTTGACCAAGCTTTTGGTCACCTGCCCTAATTTCTACTTATGCGGCTTGGAGTCAAATTTTTATCTTAGAATACTGCTGTGAAGTGCCTTGGACGTTTCGCCATGTTAAAGGCGCTATATAAACACAAGTTGTTGCTGTTACCATTGGCTTCATTGATGCAGGTTTAAGGCGGGGAAGAAAATTGGAAAATAACTTCTGACTGTTATCCAGAGAACCTGCTGGAAGCACAATGTGTGGCCACTGGACAAGGCCAGTACTTGGTATGCCAGAGCTAACCACACTCCTTAGATTGTCCACTGACCGCCAATGGAAGGTGAGAACAAGTGCTATCAAATAAAAATGCTTCCTCAAGGTTCAAGTAAATAGCATAGATGCCTCTAAGGGGAAGCTACATAAGTACATGAGGGAGAAATGAATAGGATATGTAGATAGCGGTAGATGACTAGGGGTGGGAGGAGGCTCGTGTGGAGTATAAACTGTTGTGTATGTAAACATTACCAATGTGCAAGACTTGCCACCAGGGGGCGCACCTGTGGGAGACCCAAGGGTCACCTGCACACCTTGGGCAAGCGGGTATAAAAGTCAGTCTACCATGCTGCCTCCGCACTCTGGAGTTACAATAAAGAGGCCAAAGTCACAACAGTTTGAGCTTAAGATACACAGTTTGTGGAGTAATTCTAAACATAACATAAACAATGGCATGGACCAGTTGGGCCAACGGCCTGTTTCTGTGCTAAAATTTCCCCAGTTTGCTCAATTGTAGGAAAGGATTCAGGTCATCACATATTAGGGATTGCAACAATGAAGCTAATATTAACAACCACAACTTGTATTGGCAGAATAGGTGCACCAACGTCAGTGTTCTCGCTTAGGCCAATATCCCCAGCATCGAAGCACTGATCGCATTCGACCTGCTCCGATGTAGGGGCCTCATTGTTCACATGCCTGACATGAGGCTCCCAAAACAAGCGCTCTACTCGGAACTCCGACACAGCAAGCGAGCCCCAGGTGGGCAGAGGAAATGCTTCAAGGACACCCTCAAAGCCTCCTTGAAAAAATGTAACATCCCCACCGACATCTGGGAATCCCTGGCCCAAGACCGCCCAATGTGGAGGAAAAGCAGCCGGGAAGGCGTTGAACACTTCGAGCCTCTTCGCCGAGAGCAAGCTGAAGCCAAGCGTCGACAGCGGAAAGAGCGCAAGACAACCCAGCCACCCCACCCACCCGTTCCTTCAACCACCATCTGTCCCACCTGTGACGGAGACTGTAGGTCCCGCATCGGACTCCTCAGTCACATGAGAACTCATTTCTAGTGTGGAAGCAAGTCATCCTCGACTCCGAGGGACTGCCTATGATGACTAGGGATGCAGCAATGCTGTTTGCAGGTCAGAGAGATAGGAGTTGAACTTTACATAAGAAACATAAGGAATAGGAGCACAAGTAGGCAATGCGGCCACTCGAGCCTGCTCCGCCATTCAATAAGATCGCGGCTGATCTGACCTTGGCCTCAACTCCACTTCCCTGCCCGCTCCCCATAACCTTAACTCCCATAACATTATTTTGCTTCTTCTCTTTCCCTTGATCTCGAGAAGGCCACAAGGGCGAGACGAGAACTTGCTCGCAGGCTGCTGTCAGAGTCACTCATGAAATGCTCGGGATGATTTTCCCTCACTCGGTGCCTGGGGGAATGCAGTTGGTCTGTGTGTGGATCCATGTGGTACCGCAACACAGCACGCATGAGTGCCGTTGACCTGTGATACTCCGGAGAGGCAATATTTAAATCAGCAGCCCCCTTCAGCCCGAGAGACGGAGAGTGAAGGTGTGACAAAAACGCATAAAGGGAGAAGCACCAGCCAGGCTAACTATAAAGGCAAGAGAATTCTTGCAAAATGGGGACGACACAGCCAAAAGGTGAGCCCGAGGATACTCAAAGCTCTGGGACCTGCCACAAGTGGATGAATTTAGACTTAGACCCCAGTCGCTGTTTTTAGAGATTTGCCAACCATGCAATTTGGATTGCGGACAGCTTCAGACCACAATCACCGTGAGCTCTCAGTGCCCAATGCAGAGCCACCATCAAGAAGATCAAAAGTTGAAAATGCATCCAATCGACTGAATGGAAGAAAGAAGGAAGAGGGCCTAGCCGGCCCAAACCATGTTCAGAGATGACACTTACAGCCTCGGCTTTAGAAACTAGAAAAGCACAGTCTCACTGAGGAAAATTAAAGGCGCTCAGATAGTAAGGCATTAACTGCAGACCAAGAGCCTGAGTTGATTCTCTGTGTGGGTGAAAGTTGCTGGGATGCAAACTAAAGACGGCTCCCTATGGGACAAATGTGGCTGTTGGATATTTTCACAGACCAACACTTTCTGGTATATGAATGCAATCAGCTGGCTATGCAATGTGTGATTCCCTAGCATCAAACCATCGTAACCCATTGCCTGTTTCACCTCATTACATGCATACGAACAAGTCTTGTAAATCTCGTTCGCCGATCACCCCTGTGCTCGCTGACCTACATTGGCTCTTGATTCTCATCCTCATTTTTAAATCCCTCAGTGGCCTCGCCCCTCCCTATTTCTGTAATCTCCTCCATCCCCACAACCTCCTGAGATGTCTGCTCTAATTCTGCCCCCTTGAGCACCTCCGATTATAATCGCTCAACCATTGGTGGCCGTGCCTTCTGTTCAATAGGCCCTAAGCTCTGGAACTCCCCACTTAAACCTCTCAGTCTCACTACCTCTCTTTCCTCCTTTAAGACGCTGCTTAAAACCTACCTCTTTGACCAAGCTTTTGGTCATCTGCCCAAATTTCTCATGTGGCTTGGTGGCTAATTTTTGGTCTTATAATACTCATTACTTAAGTGGAAACATAAAGGCGCTATATAAATACAAGTTGCTGTTGTTGTTTGGAAGGTATCTATAGCCGTACCATTAATGAGTAACAGGTAACAAGCAATGAGAAGGTTATTCAAGAATTTAAAGTAGTACCTAACAGAGTAATACTTAATGTAGAATGGATGCTTGGTAGTATCTATAATCAAAGGTAAACACTTCTCAAAATATTGGATTCTGCAGAGAAAGGGGAATCATTCAGCAAGCCATTTAAACTCTCAATATGATCGCAGAGGTCGCCTAACCCATAGTGTGATTAAACCTCCTCCCCTTGAATCATAGAATCAGAGAATGGTTACAACACAGAAGGAGGCCATTCGGCCCGTTGAGCCCATGTCGGCTCTCTGCAAGAGCACTTCAGCCAGTCCCACACCCCCCGCCCGTTCCCCCAGCCCTGCAAATGTGTTTCCTTCGGATACTTATCCAACTCCCTTTTGAGTCTGCTTCCACCACTCTCTCAGGCAGCGCATTCCAGATCCTAACCAATCGCTGCGTAAAAAGGTTTTCTCTTATGTCGCTTTTGGTTCTTTTGCCAATCACCTGAATATGCGTCCTCCGGTTCTCGACCCTTCCACCAATGGGAACAGTTTCTCCCTATCTACTCTGTCCAGCCCCCTCATGATTTTGAACACAAGAGCTGGAAAGTGGGATTAGGCTTGAGCACAGTTGGTCGGCCGGCGCGCACACGATGGGCCGAAATGGCCTCCTTCTGTGCTGTAAATTTCTAAGATCTAAGATAAAGTAGTGAAATCAGCAGTAAACTGACTGTCCACATAACACAAGAACATTGTGCAGGTAAAACTACAGCAGAGAGCAAGGCAAAGTGAACGCTGAGCATCTTCAGTCACTGCCTTGCTGTGTTGTAGGGAGATGAGCAGTGTGGTTGTGACAAGAGCTATCAGAACACGCTGCCTCAAGGTTAATCACAGTCCCACAGGAGAGCGGAGCTGCACAGCAGTACTCGCTTGCTGCTTCAGTAAAACCCTGAGCAGATAACATTCCTTGAAAATATAAAAGTGCTAAACACCCACTGCGTTACAAGCCTGCCCTTCTCAACCCAGTTTTAACATTATTAGGCCAAAGCCTATTTATCTATTTATTCACCTGCAACAAAACATTTAGAATTTCAATAAATTAATGACTGCATATTCAAATTTTAAAATGAAATACAATGAGATTACCCTCAGAGGTTATTGGGCTGGATTTTCGATTATCTAACGCCTCAGTTAGCACCCAGTGAGGGGGTGTTATTGTGCGCTTAGAGCTTAGCGACTGGGCGCACAGCTTTTAGCGCCCCGATGGAAAATTCATTAGAGGCTCACGGGGGCACAAACCATTAGCGCCCGGCTGCTGACGGTCGCTCCGATCGTGACGTATTCCTGGTGCAATGCCCACACTTGCGCCCTGGTTGGTAAATTCGGTGTGGCCGCCTCATTTACTGCCCGCCAACAACGTCTGGAAAAACAATTGGTACAAGCTTGCAGAGTCTATGGGGCCAAGTTTTGGCCTGAGTTGTTCCTGTTTTTTTGGAGCAACTGGTTTAGAATGGAGTATCTTAGAAATTTGAATTCTCGGCATTTAGTTTGCTCCAGTTCTAGTCAGTTAGAACAGTTTCACTTTGGAACAGAATTTTTTTTTCAAAAGGGGGCGTGTCCGGCCACTTACGCCTGTTTTCAAAGTTTAGGCAGTGAAAACTTACTCCAAACTAGCTTAGAATGGAGTAAGTGAAGATTTTCGTACATTCGAAAAAACCTTGTCTACACTTTAGAAAACCAGATGTAGGTTACAAATTAGGCGTAGGGAATGGGGGGGGTGGTTTAAAGGAAAGTTTACAAACATTAAACAATTCAGTTTTACAAATAAAGAGCCATCATCAATAATAAATGATAAATACATCCATAAATCAACCAATAAATCAATCAAAAAAATTAATAAAAAATTTAAAAAAATTTAAAAATCAATAAATAAAACATTTTCTACTTACTGACTTCAGCACCGGGAGTCCTCCAACAGCGTGCTGGGACGGCCCCCCCAGTGTGTCTCTGTCAGTGTCTCTATCTCTCTGTCTGTCTGTGTGTGTGTCTCTCACTCTCTGTCTGTCAGTGTCTGTTTTTCTGACAGCGAGGGGAGGGGAAGAAGTGGGGTGGGAGGGGGAGAAGGGGGGGAGGGGGAGGAAGGAGGAGGAGGAGGAGGAGGAGAGGAGAGGAGGAGGAGGAGGAGGAGGGGGGTAGGGGGTGGGGGGGAGGAGGAGGGGGGAGTGCGGGAGGAGGAGGGGGGAGTGCGGGAGGAGGAGGGGGGAGTGCGGGAGGAGGAGGAGGAGGGGGGGGAGGGGGTGGGGGGGAGGAGGTGGGGGTTGGGAGGAGGCGAGGAGGGGCGAGGAGAAGGGGGGAGGAGAAGGGGGGGAGAAGGGGGGTAGGAGAAGGGGGGTAGGAGAAGGGGGGGAGGAGAAGGGGGGGGAGGAGGAGAGGGGGGAGAGGGGGAGAAGGGGGAGAAGGGGGGAAGAGAGGGAGAAGGGAGAGAGGATGGCGGGAGGGAAGGATAGAGGAGAGAGGGAAGGAGAGAAGAGGGAGGGAAGGAGAGAGGAGGGAGGGAGGAGAGAAGGGAGGGAGGGGAAGAGAGAGGAGAGAGGGAGGGAAGGAGAGAGGAGGGAGGGGAGGAGAGAGGAGCGAAGGAGAGAGGAGGGAAGGAGAGAAGGGAAGAGGAGGGAGGGAGGGAAGGAGAGAGGAGGGAGGGAGGGAAAGAGAGAGGAGGGGGGAAGGCCCAAGACTTCGGGCTGGATTTACCGGTAGGTGGCGTCGGGTCTCAGGGGGGGTCGCGGAGGTCCGGAGTGGGGGGAGGGGGAGGGGGGGGAGCGGAGGTCTGGTCGCGGACGTCCGGGGGGGGGAAGAGTCGCGGAGGTCCGGAGGGGGGTGAGTGGAGGTCGGGTCACCGGGGCGGGGGGGTGGGCAGAGATAAGCAGAGGTCGAATCGCGGAGGTCCGGGGGGGGGGAAGAGAGAGCGTGGGTCGGGTCGGGTGGGAGGAGCCTTATTGACGCAGCCCCAGTGAGGCCATTCGGCCAGGGCTAGGGGCTGTGTGCTTCGGGCCCCTCCCACAGTTTTGGGCGCCTGGAGATACTGCACATGCGCACCCACTGTAGCACGCATGTGCAGAGGTCCCGGCACTGTTTTCAGCGCAGGGACCTGGCTCCGCCCCCTACAGCTCGTGCTGCGCAGCGCCCGGCTCCAGAAGACCTGCAGGGAGCCGGAGATTAGGTAAGTTTTTTTTAGGCGCACTTTCTGGCGCAAAAAACGGGTGTCCAGGTCTGGGCTGCGCCGTTTTAGGCGCGGCCCGAAACTTGGGCCAATTAACTGGTGGTGACTTAAAGGGATGAGGAAGAGTTTCCCTCGGAGGTCATAGTCGGTGCAACGTTTACACACAGCTCGGTGCGTGAGCCTCCCAGTTTGCAGCGGCAGACAGACATAACAGCGCAGCTTGAAAACAAGTGATTTTGGAAACTTCAATGGGGCCATTATTATGCCGCGACTTTAAGACTCAACTTTTCCCGGGATCTGATTCGGAGTTCAGCGCATGGGCAACGGGTCTGCAAAATGTACCGGCTAAACTTTTGTTAGTGCCCCCTCCCCAGCCCTGGTGTGTAACGGCTGATTTAGCGCCCCTGACAGCTCTTTGACCGATTCTGACGAATTTCAGGGCGGAAGGCGCAAACTTTTTCAAGGCGCTAAAATTACCGCTCCGCCTAGATTAAAGCCGCAACAGAGGGACGACCGAATTAAGCACCCCGTAATCTTTTAAACTCAGAAAATTGTTCAAGAAACAGATATTGAGGATTTTCAAATGTACAAAGTTGTAACATAATCGCATCAATAGGGTCCAGGGTCATTCATAAAAGGCCAGGAACATCTGCACCCCTGCCCAGTGACTACCCTCGGTTGCGGGTGAAAGGACCCAGTGGAAGCACTGTCACAGGATGAAGTGGATTCTTGATTATTGGGCCAACGAGGAACGGACGGAGGTGTCTGTGCCATCAATTGGCCCCATTCCCCATTCCATGGGATAAACTGAACTCAAAACAGTCTTAAATTTGTCCCAGCTTTTCTCTGAATTTAGCAAATATACTTCCTGTGCAGGTTGGAGGAACAATTACTTAAAGAAAGAAACTCTCACCAGGAAGGAAAGCACTGGGTTAATTGGTGATTAATGTTCACCGCTTTAATTGGAGTGCATGCGCACAGTTCAACCAATTGAAAACTTCATTTCAAAATATTTTGCCAAGAAGATATTTCAGTTAAGAGGTTTCATAACTTTAAGGTTTAGCCTAATCTTCAGTTGGTATCATTGGCATAGCCCCCGGAAGTTTCATGGGGAAGGAAACATGTTGCAGACTTCAATGATGTAATGCAAGGAATGCCACAACAAAGGATCCTGAATAGACAACATAAAGGGAAATGACTGAGTAAACTAGGCCGATATTCTCTAGAGTTTAAAAGAATGAGAGGTGATGTTATTGAAACATACAAAATTCTTACAGGGCTTGACAGGGTCGAGATAGAAGATCAGCCATGATCATATTGAATGGCGGTGCAGGCTTGAGGGGCCGAATGGCCTACTCCTGCTCCGATTTCTTATATTCTGCTGTTATGACTCGGAGACAAGATTGTTCAAACAGTTTGGGGTCAATCTTTATGTTATGATGTCAGTTCTAGGTCAGTAAGATCCTGTACGATTCTCACCAGAATGGTCGTACGCTGACTGCACTCAATTTTTGTGGGTCAACTGTTTATGTAATTATTCACAGCCGCAGGTGCAGATTCGGTGTGTGCAGGGAGAAAACAAGTGGCTGGAGCGGTAACATTGCATGTAGGTAAAATGTAAAGGGATGTTAATAATCAATAATTAAAGCTTGCATGGGGGTTGGGGGGGAGGAAATTGATTTTCTCTGGGATGAGAGGGTTGTCCTATGAGGGGGGATTGAGTAAAATGGGTCTTCATTCTCTAGAGTTTAGAAGAATGAGAGATGATCGCATTGAAACATACAAGATTCTGAGGGGGATTGACAGGGTAGATGCTGAGAGGTTGTTTCCCCCGACTGGAGAGTCTAGAACTAGGAGGCATAATGTCAGGATAAGTCTTTTAAGACTGAGATGAGGAGGAATTTCTTCACTCAGAGGGTTGTGAATCTTTGGAATTCTCTACGCCAAAGGGCTGTGGATGCTCAGTTGTCGAGCATATTCAAGGCTGAGATCGATAGATTTTTGGAGTGTAGGGGAATCAAGCGATATGGTGATCGGGCGGGAAAGTGAAGCTGAGATTGAAGATCAACTGTGACCTTATTGAATGGCGGAGCAGGCTCAAGGGGCCGAATGGCTGACTCCTGCTCGGATTTCTTACATTCTTAAAATTCTGACCGCCTTTGCAAAGGTTCAAAAGGCATTTCACTGTATTGGTAGCCTTTGGCAAGGTTGGGAGGGAGATGGGGCTCAGAAGCAAGAGGCAAAAATGAAGGGAGAGGAAAGTCCAACAATTCTGCAGGCAAGTGACAGAGCAGCTCATCATCCCCCCCCCCCCCGCCCTGCTCGATGGCTGCAGCAGAGGATGGCCCTGTGTCACTACACAGCATTACACAGCACTATGCCTACAGATCAGCACTGCCACAGACTTGGAAGGAGGCGGGGGAAAGTTGGAGAGACCCAGCTGCTCATTACTGTCACTGGGCCATGCCAGCTCTTCGCTGTCCATTAGCTGCAGGCGTCCTTATAGCTGGCACGCATCTGGGTCTCTGCTAGCCCTCGGGCCTGTGAAAACACTCCCTCAAGATCATTTACAGGTTGGCATGACGTGCTCTGCAGATATGGCTGCTGACATCTTGGCCGATGCAGTCAGTCAGGCTCTGCTGGCTGAGATCAACCTGACATGCCTTCTTTCGTACAGCACCAGTGAAACTAAGGCCCATGGATTTTGGGCTGCTTTTGCAGAACTATCCAGCATTATTGGTTGTCAGGCTTTCATGAGAACGTAAGAAATAGGAGCAGGAGTCGGCCATACAGCCCCTCGAGCCTGCTCCGTCATTCAATAAGATCATGGCTGATCATCGACCTCAACTCCACTTTCCCGCCCGATCGCCATATTCCTTGATTACCCTAGACTCCAAAAATCTATCGATCTCAGCCTTGAATATATTCAGAGACTAAGCATCCACAGCCATCTGGGGCAGAGAATTCCAAAGATTCACAACCCTCTGAGTGAAGAAATTCCTCCTCATCTCTGTCTTAAATGGCCGACCCCTTATCCTGAGATTGTGCCCCCGAGTTCGAGACACTCCAGCCCAGGGGAAAACAACCTCTCAGCCAAATGTTGCTGTGCCATTTGGCCTGCTGTCGCAACCATGCTCAGACTAATTGGATAGCTCTTTCAAAGGGCCAGAACAGGCACAATAGGCCGAATGGCTGCATCATTCTGATGATTCTATGAGAATTGGAGCATCTTCGTGCACTAATCCTTTGCCAAAGCATGCTATGCACCTCTATCCAAAGCTGCAAGTATGAGAGTACTGGTGGTAGATATCCATGTGGTGTAGTCTGATCTGTCTGGCCTTCCCACCTAAACCCCACTCACCCCAATCTTTTTCTCCTCCTACAAAAAATGCATTTAGTTTGCAGAGCAATTAACATAAAGGTTCATGAAAGCTGAAATAAAATCATAGAATGGTTACAGCACGGAAGGAGGCCATTCGGCCCGTCGAGCCCGTGTCAGCTCTCTGCAGGAGCACTTCAGCTAGTCCCACTCTCCCGTCCTTTCCCCATAGCCCCGCACATCTTTATCCTTCAGGTACTTATCCAACTCCCTTTTGAAAGCCGTGATTGAGTCTGCCTCCACCACCCTCTCAGGCCGTGCATTCCAGATCCTAACCACTCGCTGCGTAAAAAAGTTTTTCCTCATGTCGCCTTTGGTTCTTTTGCCAATCACCTTAAATCTGTGCCCTCTGGTTCTCAACCCTTCTGGCAGCAGAGAACGTACCCGCCCCTTTCCTACTCCATTGCACCCTTTGCGCCCGCTCGGTAACCCCTCAGCGCCCCCTGCAGGTGCTAACGGGAGGCGCAAACCAGGTCAATTTCTCCCCTAGGGCTTTTTTAAATTTAGGGTATACCTGTTACTTCATGTTTGTTTATAAGGGAGGGGGTACACAGAATACTGAGGAATTAAGGGACTCAGGGGGTTGAGTTATGGAAGATCGGCAGTATTCAAATTCAAAGTTATGGGAAAAGATGGGTGGAATGAGATTAGACATTTCAGATTATGATGGATAAATGAAAGGCAGAATTGGTAAGATTTGAAGACCTTGGGTGTCCAAATTTTCAAAGTACAACAATGAGTATATACCCCTTAGAATGAAAAACTGCAGAAACATTTAACAATCCACAGTATGAGATTCCCAAGTAGATGGGGATGAGGAGACAGATCGCTAAATGACAACGACTGAAATATCAACAGAAGGGAGTATAAAAACAGAAAATTCTGGAAATACTCAGAGGTCAGGCAGCATCTGTGGAGAGAGAAACAGAGTTAATGTTTCAGGTTGTTGACCCTTCGTCAGAACTGGAAAAAGTTAGAGATGAAACAGGTAGGCAGAATATTATCTGAATGGTGACAGATTAGGAAAAGGGGAGGTGCAACGAGATCTGGGTGTCATGGTACATCAGTCATTGAAAGTTGGCATGCAGGTACAGCAGGCAGCGAAGAAGGCAAATGGTATGTTGGCTTTCAAAGTGAGAGGATTTGAGTATAGGAGCAGGGAGGTCTTACTACAGTTGTACAAGGCATTGGTGAGACCACACCTTGAATATTGTGTACAGTTTTGGTCTCCTAATCTGAAGAAGGACATTCTTGCTATTGAGGAGTGCAGCGAAGGTTCACCAGACTGATTCCTGGGATGGCGGGACTGACATATGAAGAAAGACTCGATCGACTGGGCTTATAGTCACTGGAATTTAGAAGAATGAGAGGGGATCTCATAGAAACATATAAAATTCTGACGGGATTGGGCAGGTTAGATGCAGGAAGAATGTTCCCCATGTTGGGGAAGTCCAGAACCAGGGGTCACAGTCTAAGAGTAAGGAGTAAGCCATTTAGGACCAAGATGAGGAGAAACTTCTTCACTCAGAGAATTGTGAACCTGTGGAATTCTCTACCACAGAAAGTTGTTGAGGCCAGTTCTTTAGATATATTCAAAAGGGAGTTAGATGTGGCCATAATGGCTAAAGGGATCAAGGGGTATGGAGATAAAGCAGGAATGGGGTACTAAAGTTGCAAAAATGATCAGCCATGATCATATTGAATGGTGGTGCAGGCTCAAAGGGCCGAATGGCCTACTCCTGCATCCCATTTTCTATGTTTCTATGTTTTTGAACAAGGTAACAGAGACAAACGGAAATCCCGTCAGAGAGAAGAGCAGAAGGGAGCAGTTTGCGTAGAAAAATAGTACAGTAATGACAACAATGAAAAAAAAAAGGGCATCGAATACTGATCACCAGCTCAAGGTGAATAGGTTGAAGTCTTCTTCAGGCAGGTGAGAAGGACTACAATGTGGTGCATCTCTCCACAGATGCTGCCTGACCTGCTGAGCATTTCTACCATTTTCTGGATTTCATTTCAGATTCCCAGCATCCGCAGTGTTTTGCTTTTGGACTGCAATGTATTGTAATTGATTATCGTGGTAGATTTCAATATCTCAAAAGATCAGGGCCAAGTAAAATATCGCAGTGAAAGTGGGAAGAACTTTACAAGATAATAAATTACTCAACACAACTCGTGAACAGAGGACAAGCCAGATGCTGGGTTCAATTTAGTATTTAGCAATGAATTTCGCACAAGAAATGATTAATATCCTGGAAATGGATGAACAGGATATTGAGTATTCATTGAATTTTCAGAAAACATTTGACATTTGCGGAGCTTTTAAAGAAGATTAAGGCTGATGGAATTAATGGCAATTTAGCACAGACGGAATGAAAGCTGGTTTGGCAAATAGCAGAAAGTGGTGAGAAATGAAAAAGTTTGATCTGAAGGTCAGTGACAAGTGAAGCTTCACAGTAACATCGAGCTGCATGACCAAGGGACCAGTATGAGGGGGAATGACAGCGTTCAAAGGGTCTGAAATAAAGGAGGATGCACTGAGGAACAGCATAGATTTTCAAGTGGAAAATTTAAGGTAATACACATTCAAACAGGAAGCAGGTGAATGAACCTTACTTTACAAGAAAGGACTTTACAAGGAAGGAAGGAAGGTAGGAAGGTAGGAAGGAAGGAAAGATTTGGATTTATGTAGTGCCTTTCACGACCACCGGACGTCTCAAAGTGCTTTACAGCCAACGAAGTACTTTTGGAGTGTAGTTGCTGTTGTAATGTGGGAAATGCGGCAGCCAATTTGCACACAGCAAGCTCCCACAAACAGCAATGACCAGGTCATCTGTGTTATTGATGTTGTTTGAGGGATAAATATTGGCCCAGGACACCAGGGAGAACTTCCCTGCTCTTCTTCGAAATAGTGCCCTGGGATCTTTTACGTCCACCTGAGAGCGCAGACAGGGCCTCAGTTTAACGTCTCATCTGAAAGACGGCACCTCCGACAGTGCAGCACTCCCTCAGCACCGCACTGGAGTGTCAGCCTAGATTTTTTTGAATACTTAATTGATGTGAAGCTATATTCACCAGCCGAGCAGTGGGGAGTACAAAAGGAGGAGGCCTGGAGCTGTACTAACTGACCTGGGAGGGTAAGAAGTAAAAGGATTGAAAGTGTGATGTCACAGGCAAGCAGGGAAGTGATTTGTTGTTCAGTATTTCTCTCTTTTCTTAGGAATTGGTGTAATTAAGAGCCAGGTTAAAAAACTAAACGTTAAAACCTTGAGAACTTAATTAATTAAATACATTCGAGATGGCAGGGCAGGCGATGTGTTTCTGTTGTTGCATGCGGGAGCTGGTGGACCCCATTGAGGTCCACAGTGACCTGACACATTTGCAGCAAGTGTCTGCAGTTCGAGGAACTTCGGTCCGTGTTGATGAGCTGGAGTCCGAGCTTCAGACACTACGACACATCAGGGAGGGGGAGAGTTATCTGGACGCTGTGTTCCAGGATGCAGTCACACTCCTTAGGTTAAATAATTCAAATTTGGTCCGTGGTCAGGGACAGGAGGGTGTGACTATGAGCGAGGCAGGTATGGGGACTCAGGAGGTAATGATGGAGGAGCCTCAGCCCTTGCTCTTGTCCAACAGGTATGAGATTCTTGCTCCCTGTGTGGACGAGAGCAGGGATTGCAGAGGATGAACAAACTGACCACAGCACCTTGGTACAGGGGACCATTCAAGTGGGGGGAGTAAGAAACGTTGTAGTGGTAGAGCACAGTATAATAAGGGGGATAGATACTGTTCTCTGCAGCCAAGAGCGCGAGTCCCAAAGGCTGTGTTGCCTGCCGGTGCCAAGGTTAAGGACATCCCCTCTTGGCTGGAGAGGAACTTGGAGTGGGTGGGGGAAGATCCAGTTGTCATGGTCCAGGTGGGTACCAATGACATAGGTAGAACAAAGAAGGAGGTTCTGCTGAGGGATTATGAGCAGCTAGGGGCTAAATTAAAAAGCAGAACCACAAAGGTAATACTCTCTGGATTACTACCTGAGCCACGAGCAACTTTTCACAGGGTAAATAAGATCAGACATATGAATATGTGGCTCAAAGACTGGTGTGAGAGAAATGGGTTTTCGATTCGTGGGGCACTGGCACCAGTACTGGGGTAAGAGGGAGCTGTTCCGTTGGGACGGGCTTCACTTGAACCATGCTGGGACTAGGATCCTGGCGAATCCTAGGACTGTAGAGAGGGCTTTAAACTAAATAGTAGGGGCGGGGGGGAGGTGAGTTCAGGTGAGCGGAAATTTAAAAATCAAAGAGCAAGGAGAAGGCAAGAGAGCAGGATAGCGGTGGGGGAAATGATAACCCTAGTGTAACAGGAAAGGACAGAATGTATAAAAATGAGTGCATCAGAAAGTGGGGTCAAAGCAGGGAAAATGGTAAAAAGACAAAATGAAAAGCTCTTTATCTGAATGCATGCAGCATTCATAACAAGATAGATGAGTTGACGACACAAATAGATAAAAATGGGTATGATCTGATAGCCATTACAGAGATGTAGTTGCAAGATGATCAAGGCTGGGAACTAAATATTCAGGGATATCTGACAATTTGGAAGGACAGACAGAAAGGAAAAGGAGGTGGGGTAGCCCTGTTAATAAAGGATGAGAGCAGTGCAGTAGTGGGAAATGATATTGGCTCAGAAGATCAAGATGTAGAATCAGTTTGTGTGGAGATAAAAAAATAATAAGCAGAAGAAGTCACTGGTAGGTGTAGTCTATAGGCCCCCTAACAGTAGCTACACTGTTGGATGAAGTATAAATCAATAAATAATGGAGGCTTGTAAGAAAGCTACGGCAATAATCATGAGCGATTTTAATCTTCATATTGATTGGACAAATCAAATTGGCCAGGGTAGCCTTGAGGATGAGTTCATAGAGTCTATCCGGGATGGTTCCTTGAACAGTACGTTGCGGAACCAACCAAGGAGCAGGTTATTTTAGATCTGGTACTGTGTAATGAAACAGAATTAATAAATGATCTCATAGTAAAGGATCCTGTAGGAAAGAGTGATCACAACATGGTTGAATTTTAAATTCAGTTGGAGGGTGAGAAAGTTGGATCTCAAACTAGTGTCCTGATCTTAAATAAAGGTGAAGGTTATATGGAAAGAATGGGTATAGAACATCAAACATTCAATGAGGTGCAATGGTTTCAGAGCTCCCACAGGCTTGGAAATGTCACCTCTGTAACAGAACAGGTCGAACAATGTTGATTATAATGTTGGATTGCTTTCCTAGAATTTCACTTGCGAGGTCATAAAGATTTACTGCTTTGAAAATGTACCCGTGGTTAAGTACTTCATTCAAGAGATTAACAATGTTAGGTTGAGCTCACAGACAAATTATATACGGTCTGTACAAGGAACAGACTTGATGGGCCAAATTATTTTTTTTGCTCTAAACAGTTCTAACTTAGAATAAATGAGAGTTAATGAACTACCATATCTGTATACTTGATTCAGGGCAAAGCAGTTGCCAGCTAGAGCTATATTCACCAAAACAAATCAAGAACTGGAAGGCACCTTCAAATAGATTTGTATCAAAACAGCTCATTTTAAAATTTAGACTAACTCATCAGCGAGGACACATTGGGAACTGTGAGGAGGTAATTGTGTTGAAGAAGGAAAAATAACAGCAGAAGTCAGCAAAACAGCAACACTGAACGGATGTGGGGTCACTCGTAGCTGAAGTTCACTTTTTTTCACTGACTTCCTTTGTGGACCCAGGATAGGCACACTCACTGGAGGCAAGAGTTGGATCGGGCTATGAGTGAGACATCTTAGAGACCTCGAAGCCTTCTGCTTGCAAGCTTTCTCCCTGGAACAGTCTGCAGGTGCCAACATTTGAGCAGACTTGTTTTTCTAATAAATAAATAAATAAATATGTGACACATATTTGTGCACGGTGATCGATCACTTGGATTGATCAGTGTACTGCATTGTGCTCCTCTAAACTCCAAACTTAGAACTCTGGTGTAAAATACCACCAGCCTCTATAAACCCAACTTAAGAGGTTGTCGTCACCATCACCAGATGCCATCCTCCTGCCCACAATGACGCCCACGTTCTGACAACCCCATGACGAAGAACCAAAGTGAGCCTCGGTAAATAAAAGAAAGCCAGGACACAGGCACCCTCTAGTAAGTATAGGCTGCAGCTCATCAGCCAGTAACATATCTGCCCAAATGGAGAGCCAGGCGAGAGTGGGGGAAAGTCAATATGGAATTACCAGGGGAAGTGGTAACTGTTACGTATGTAAACATTGTAACTGTGTAAGACTTGCCACCAGAGGGCGCAACTGTTGGAGGCCCAGGAGTCACCTTCACACCACGTACAGGGGGGTATATATGGTCTGCCATGCTGCTTAGGCACTCTGGAGGTGTATGAAAGAGACTAAGGTCACATCAGTTTTAGCTCACAGTACTCAGTCTTGTTGGGTTCTTCCATACCTAACAATTGGTGACGAGTAACAGATTATGAACTTTCATGCGGTTATGGCTGCCATTGGTACTTTAGAGAGATATGTAGAGGGTGATGATTGGGAAGCCTTCATTGAGTGCCTCGACCAGTATTTTGTGGCCAACGAGCTGGACGGGGACGATAAAGCGATCAAATGCAGGGCGATTCTCCTCACCATGTGTGGCTCCACAATATACGGCCTCATCAAGAATCTCCTAGCACCGGAGAAACCAATGGAGAAGACATATACAGAGTTGTGTACGCTGGTTTGGGAACAACTCAAGCCGAAGGAGAGCATCTTAATTGGCAGGTATCGCTTCTATATGCACCACCGCTCCGAGGGCCAAGACATGGCGAGTTATGTCGCCGACCTGAGACGCCTTGCGGGAACTTGCGAATTTGCTGGATTTTTGGGGGGAATGCTGCGGGACTTTTTTGTGCTTGGCATCGGCCACAAAGTCATTCTTCGCAAGCTGCTGTCCGCCGAATCCCTAGACCTGAGCAAGGCCATCACGATAGCCCAGGCATTCATATCCACGAGCGATAATACCAGACAGATATCTTCCCAGCATCGAACCTCACTGGCAAGTATTGTGCATAAAATAATGTCACTAATGTCATGTATTCAACTATCATTGTAACCCATGTATAAGCTGACCTAAGTTGTACACCTTGAGAACATTGACCACAAGGGGCGAATTTATGGGAGACACTCCTAACTTGGACTTTCAGGTATAAAAGGGGAAGCTCCACCCACCTTCATCACTTGAAGTCTTGGTAATAAAGGCAACTGGGCACAGAGTGACCTTCTCACAAGTATGGGCCTCTTGTGCATTTATACTGTATTGTAAGGACATATCATTGGCGACGAGAAACTCGGATTTAAACCACGCGAGCATGGCCACTAGCAGCACAGAAGAGAGGTACTGTGTTAGTGATGATTGGGACGACTTTATTGCGAGACTACAGCCAAGTTTTGTCACTAAGGAATGGTTGGGACAGGATTCGGCCGACAAACGCAGGGCTCATCTCCTGACGGTTTGTGGATCCAGAACGTACTCCCTGATGAAGGATCTTCTAGCGCCAGAGAAGCCGACGGACAAGACGTTTGAAGAGCTCAGTAAGTTGATCGGGGAACACCTTAAACCGGTTTTACATGCACCGGCGGTGAGAAGGGCAAAGTGTTCCAGACTTCGTGGCAGATCTCCGGCGACTGGCGAGCCTATGTAAATTCCCAGATGCATGCAGAGCGGAGATGCTGCGAGACTTTTTTATTGAGGGCATCAGGTACGCTGGGGTTTTCAGGAAACAGATTGAGACCAAAGACTTGACCTTGGAAGCGGCGCCTCTGATAGCCCAGGCATTTATCTGAGGGGAGGAAGAGACCAGAATGATGTATGACAAAAATCTTGGCTCAAATGCGGCAAACGACCAGGGAGTCAACATTGTTAACGCGGCACACAGTTCTCTAGGCAGACAAGGGCAATCGGACATGCCCCAGCATGTAGTCGAACCCAAAGGGGGAATTCAACAGAGACAATGGCTAGCTGAATGGCAATTCGTGCCATCGCAATGAACAATGCGGCCAGTAATGGGGCCATCAACACCTGTTAATGGTGCGCTTAAGGACAGTTACAGAGACAGTCAGAGACGATCGACTGGTAATGGACCTTTTGTTTCCAACAACGGGCCTCCAGCTCATGCTGGAGATGTGGAGGCAAACACCCACCAGAACTTGCAGGTATCAGCAATATACCTGCAGAAACTGCAACATCAGCGGTCACTTGGCGTGTATGTGCAGGAAGCCTGCAGCCAGGTTGATGTACGAGGAGGACGGGCCCGATGTAAGCCCTACGAGGCCAAATGAATACTGGGGGAAATCGCTAGAAGCTGAAGTTCAGCGAGTTCATGTGGAGCACATATACAGTTCACATACCAGGGCACCATCGATAATGATGGAAGTGCTCCTCCATGGCATTCCAGTATTAATGGAGCTAGACACGGGGGCCAGCCAGTCCCTGATGAGTATCAAACAGTTCGAAAGGTTGTGGGTGTCCATGGCCAGGAGGCCAAAATTATCGCCGATTGACTCCCAGCTACGGACATATACAAAGAAGATCATTCCGGTGCTAGGCAACGCCACGGTAGTCGTGACCCACAAAGATTCGGAGAACAGGTTGCCACTCTGGATTGTCCCGGGGGATGGTCCCGCACTACTGGGGAGGAGTTGGCTTGTTGTCATGAACTGGAAATGGGGCGATGTCAATGCAATTTCTTCTGTGGAGCGAGTATCATGCTCACAGGTCCTGGACAAATTTGACTCATTATTTCAACCCGGCATCGGCACTTTCATGGGGGCCAAGGTAGTGATTCACATAAACCCGGACGCCAGTCCAGTACACCACAAGGCCAGAGCGGTGCTGTATATGATGCAGGAAAAGATAGAATTCGAATTGGACTGCTGAGGGAAGGCTTCATCTCGTCAGTCGAATTCAGTGACTGGGCGAGGCCGATCGTTCCGGTGCTCAAGGCGGATGGGTCGGTCAGGATATGTGGCGATTACCAGGCCACCATCAATCGGGTGTCACTCCAAGACCAGTACCCGCTACCGAGAGCGGAGGACCTCTTTGCGACGCTATCCGGTGACAAACTTTTTTCAAAATTGGATCTGACCTCAGCTTGCATGACCTAGGAGCTGGCGAGTGAGTCGAAAAAGCTGACCACCATCACGACACACAAGGGGTTGTTTGAGTATAACAGATGTCCATTCGGGATTCGTTCGGCCGCCGCGATCTTTCAGCGACATATGGAAAGCCTCCTCAAGTCGATTCCAAGGACGGTGGTTTTTCAAGACGACATCCTCATCACGGGTCGCGATACTGAAGAACACCTCCACGACCGGGTAGGGCTGCGACTGAAAAAAGCAAAAGGCGTCTTCTTAGCTCCAGAGGTAGAATTCCTGGGGAGGAGGGTAGCAGCAGACGGGATCAGACCTACTGCGTCCAAAACGGAAGCGATCCAGAGAGCACCCAGACCCCGTAACACAACGGAGCTGCGTTCGTTCCTGGGGCTCCTGAACTATTTTGGTGACTTTCTTCCCAAATTGAGCACACTGTTAGAGCCGCTACACGTGCTCCTACGCAAAGGTCGCGATTGGATCTGGGGGGACAGCCAGGGAAGGGCTTTTGATAGAGCACGCAATTTGTTATGCTCCAACAAACTGTTAACGTTATATGACCCGTGTAAGAAACTTGTTGTAATGTGCGATGCGTCGTCCTATGGGGTCGGGTGTGTGTTGCAGCATGTGAATGCCAATGGTCAGTTACAGCCGGTAGCTTATCTGTCCCAGGCAGAAAGGGGTTACGGGCTGGTAGAAAAGGAAGCGCTAGTATGTGTATATGCAGTAAAAGAAAATGCACGTGTGCAAAGGCTGCGAAACAGTGGGGCACTTCCAATGAATGTGCAAGAGTGCTGCAACTCACCATGTGGCAGAATCAGCAGAGGATGATCGAACCAGCGTGGATCACGCAGAACAAATGAGAGGCAATTCAACCCGAGGAAGAAGTGTATGGGGTACACACCTTCACCACCGAGCGCCCTCCTATTATGCTGAAAGTCAAATTAAATGGTATTCCGGTATCAATAGAGTTGGACACGGGGGTGAGTCAGTCAATTATGAGCCAGAAGGCTTTTGAGAAACTGTGGGGCAACAAGGCACAAAGGCCCAAACTGAGCCCGATTCAGACCTACACCAAAGAGCCCATACCAGTCATTGGCAGTGCAGCAGTTAAGGTATTGTACGATGGAGCTGTGCATGATTTATCACTGTGGATTGTACCAGGCGATGGCCCAATGCTATTCGGCAGAAGCTGGCTGGGAAAGATTCGATGGAACTAGGACGACATCAAAGCACTATCTTCAGTGGATGATGCCTCGTGCGCCCAAGTGCTGAGCAAGTTTCCGTCACTATTTGAACCCAGGCATCGACAACTTCACAAGCGCCAAGGTGCAGATCCATCTAGTCACCGATGAAAGATCCGTTCATCACAAGGCTCGAGTGGTTCCATATATGATGAGGGAGAAAGTCGAGATCGAACTGGACAGACTTCAACAAGAGAGAATCATATCGCCAGTCGAGTTCAATGAGTGGGCCATTCCAATTGTTCTGGTGTTGAAAAGCAATGGCACGGTCAGAATCTGCGGAGACTACAAGGTAACGATCAACAGAGTCTTGTTACAGGACCAGTATCCGCTACCCAAGGCGGATGACCTGTTCGCAACGTTAGCGGAGGTGGGGTGGGGGGGGGGCGGCGGGGAAGTCGTTCACCATGTTGGACCTAGCCTCTGCCTACATGACACAGGAGCTGGCTAAATCTTCAAAAAGATTGACGTGCATCAACACGCACGAAAGACTGTTTATATACTACAGTGCCCTTTTGGGATTCGCTTGGCTACTGCCATCTTCCAGAGGAACATGGAGAGTCTGCTGAAATCGGTTCCGCGCACCGTTGTGTTTCAAGACGATATCCTGATCACTGGTTGTGACACCACCGAACACCTGCACAACCTGGAAGAGGTTCTAAGTCGACTAGACAGAGTGGGACTCAGGTTGAAACGCTGCAAGTATGTTTTCCTGGTGCCAGAAGTCGAATGTTTAAGGAGAAATATTATGGCAGATGGCATCAGACCCACGGACTCAAAGGCAGAGGCCATCAAGAATGCACCCAGACCACAGAATGTGACGGAGCTGCGTTCGTTCCTGGGACTCTTCAACTATTTTGGTAACTTTCTACCCGGGTTAAGCACTTTGCTGGAACCGTTGCACATGTTGCTATGTAAGGGTGACGACTGGGTTTGGGGTAAATCTCAAGAGACAGCCTTTGAGAAGGCCAGAAACCTACTTTGTTCTAATAAGTTACTGGTACTGTATGACCCATGTAAACGATTAATGCTAGCTTGTGATGCATCTTCGTACGTGATCGGCTGTATGTTACAGCAAACCAATGTATCGGGCAAACTTCAACCGGTTGCATACGCGTCTAGAAGTCTGTCTAAGGCTGAAAGAGCCAACAGTATGGTCGAGAAAGAGGCGTTAGCATGTGTATTTGGGGTTAAGAAAATGCACCAATACCTATTTGGACTTCGGTTTAAGCTTGAAACTGACCACAAACCGCTCATTTCACTGTTTTCAGAAAGCAAAGATATAAACACCAATGCTTTGTCCCGCATCCAAAGATGAGCACTAACATTGTCCGCCTATGACTATGTTATCCTCCACAGACCAGGCATGGAGAACTGTGCTGATGCCCTCAGTCGGCTACCATTGCCCACTACTGGGGTGGAAATGGCGCTGCCCGCAGACTTGCTTCTGGCCATTGATGCTTTTGAGAGCGAGGGGTCACCCATCACTGCAGCCTCAATGGGAGCAGGTTGGCCGTTCCTGGGGAAATGCAAGATGAAATTAAACCGTTTCACCAACGCAAAGATGAAATGTCCATCCAGTCGGATTGTCTCTTATGGAGTAATCGCATGGTTTTGCCAAAAAAAGGCAGGAAAACGTTTATACGCGACCTACTCAATACCCACCCAGGCATAGTCATGATGAAGGCTATAGCCAGGTCGCATGTTTTGTGGCTCGGCATTGACTCGGACGTACATCAGTGCAACACGTGCTCACAATTGAGCAATGCACCAAGGGAGGCTCCATTGAGTCTGTGGTCATGGCTCTCCAAACCGTGGTCCAGGATCCACATAGATTTTGCTGCCCGTTTCTTGGAAAGATGTTTTTTGATGTAGTGGATGCTTACTCTAAATGGATTGAATGCGTAATCATGTCATCCAGCACATCCACTGCCTCATTGAAAGCCTCCGGGCTATGTTCCCCACCCACGGCTTGCCCGACGTCCTTGTCAGTGACAATAGACCGTGTTTCACCAGCTCGGAATTCAACGAGTTTATGACCCGCAATGGCATCAAGCATGTCAGGTCTGCCCCATTTAAGCCCGCATCCAATGGTCAAGCAGAACGGGCAGTCCAAACTATCAAACAGAGCTTGAAACGCATGATGGAAGGCTCCTTGCAGACTCGCTTATCTCGCGTTCTGCTCAGCTACCAGACGCGACCCCACTCGCTCACTGGGGTTCTCGCTGCAGAACTGTTAATGAAGAGAGCACTCAAAACCAGGCTCTCCCTAGTCCACCCAGATCTAAATGATCATGTGGAAAGCCAGCGTCACCAGAAAAAAATTTACCACAATTGCACGGCTGTATTGCGTGACATTGATGTTAACGACCCTGTGTTTGTCCTGAATTACGGTCATGGTCCTAACTGGATTGATGGCACAGTTTTGGCCAAGGAGGGGAATAGAGTGTTTATACTCAAACTATTGAATGGACAAACGTGCAGATAGCATTTGGATCAGACCAAACTGCGATTCACCGACAACCAGGAACAATCGGAAGAGGACATCACCATCATCGATCCACCAACACACACCCAACCAGCAATCGACCTCGCTGTCAATCACGAGGATGAACCCACCATTCCCAACAGTCCTGTCAGGCCAGCCGCACTGCAGAGCAGCAATGGTCCAACCAACTCACCCATGCCAGAGTTTGAACTCAGACGATCAACCAGGGAGCGTAGGGCCCCGGAGCATCTCAACTTGTAAATAATTTGTGTTAAAGACTTCGGGGCGGGGGAGTGATGTTATGTATGTAAACATTGTACCTATGTAAGACTTGCCACCAGAGGGCACAACTGTTGGAGGCCCAAGGGTCACCTGCACACCTCGTGCAAGGGAGTATAAAAGGTTGTCTGCCATGCTGCTTAGGCACTCTTGAGTTGTATTAAAGAGACTAAGGTCACATCAGTTTTAGCTCACAGTACTCAGTCTTGTGGAGTTCTTCCCTACCTAACAGTAGCTCTCCCAAGTCAGTACCTACGCCCGAGCTGAAACTAGAACGGGATGAATGACAAGTTGCCACATCATGAGCTTCACCACAGCCTGAAAGAAAGGGTACGTTTGGTCGAGAAAAGATTTTCAACACATACTGGAGCTAGAGATTTAAAAGTCTCTATCAATGAATTGGGCACCTTGTGGCTTTGTATATGGAAATAATCATCTTTCAGGTCTCTGACTCCCAAGCAGTTTTCAACTATAAGCACACGATTATCGATTATCCACACACAGATCCAACGGGAAACCATTGTAACGGGATTTAAAATTTCGGTCCGGGAAGACATCGGGTTTTAACTTTATAATGTCAGTTGTTTTAACGGAGAAATCATTTACCTGGCATAGCCCAATTCCCTAGGGACTCGGATAATCGAGAGTTGCCTGTAATTCACCTATTAGAAGTTAAGTCCGTTCCTGAGAATTTTTTCCAATGCACTTACAGTGTGCAACTCACCACACATGGTATGTATGGCAAGCCTGGAGAGTGCCAATTATTTTTGTACAGAAGGTGCTACTAAATCGACTATTTAAGTTTAGGTGCCCTTACTTTTTAATGGAGTTCTATTTTTGAGGATCGGTCTTGTTTCTGGGATACCTAGCCAAGTGACCATTATTCATGCTTGTCCGTTCAAACTCTCAACAGACTGTTCTACCATGGCAGGACATCACAGCTCCGCCCAATCCTGCTTACAGCATAAGAAACATAGAAAATAGGTGCAGGAGTAGGCCATTCGGCCCTTCGAGCCTGCACCGCCATTCAATGAGTTCATGGCTGAACATGCAACTTCAGTACCCCTTTCCTGCTTTCCCGCCATACCCCTTGATCCCCCTAGTAGTAAGGACTACATCTAACTCCTTTTTGAATATATTTAGTGAATTGGCCTCAACAACTTTCTGTGGTAGAGAATTCCACAGGTTCACCACTCTCTGGGTGAAGAAGTTTCTCCTCATCTCGGTCCTAAATGGCTTACCCCTTATCCTTAGACTGTGACCCCTGGTTCTGGACTTCCCCAACATTGGGACCATTCTTCCTGCATCTAACCTGTCTAAACCCGTCAGAATTTTAAATGTTTCTATGAGATCCCCTCTCATTCGTCTGAACTCCAGTGAATACAAGCCCAGTTGATCCAGTCTTTCTTGATATGTCAGTCCCGCCATCCCGGGAATAAGTCTGGTGAACCTTTGCTACACTCCCTCAATAGCAAGAATGTCCTTCCTCAAGTTAGGAGACCAAAACTGTACACAATACTCCAGGTGTGGCCTCACCAAGGCCCTGTACAACTGTAGTAACACCTCCCTGCCCCTGTACTCAAATCTCTTCGCTATGAAGGCCAACATGCCATTTGCTTTCTTAACCGCCTGCTGTACCCGCACTCCAACCTTCAATGACTGATGTACTATGACACCCAGGTCTCATTGCACCTCTCCTTTTCCTAATCTGTCACCATTCAGATAATAGTCTGTCTCTTTGTTTTTACCACTAAAGTGGATAACCTCACATTTATCCACATTATACTTCATCTGCCATGCATTTGCCCACTCACCTAACCTATCCAAGTCACTCTGCAGCCTCATAGCACCCTCCTCGCAGCTCACACTGCCACCCAACTTAGTGTCATCCGCAAATTTGGAGATACTACATTTAATCCCCTCGTCTAAATCATTAATGTACAATGTAAACAGCTGGGGCCCCAGCACAGAACCTTGCAGTACCCCACTAGTCACTGCCTGCCATTCTGAAAAGTAACCATTTACTCCTACTCTTTGCTTCCTGTCTGCCAACCAGTTCTCAATCCACGTCAGCACACTACCCCCAATCCCATGTGCTTTAACTTTGCACATTAATCTCTTGTTTGGGACCTTGTCGAAAGCCTTCTGAAAGTCCAAATAAACCACATCAACTGGTTCTCCCTAGTCCATTCTACTGGAAACATCCTCAAACAATTCCAGAAGATTTGTCAAGCATGATTTCCCTTTCACAAATCCATGCTGACTTGGACCTATCATGTCACCTCTTTCCAAATGCTTTGCTATGACATCCTTAATAATTGATTCCACCATTTTACCCACTATCGATGTCAGGCTGACCGGTCTATAATTCCCTGCTTTCTCTTTCCCTCCTTTTTTAAAAAGTGGCGGTACATTGGATACCCTCCACTCCATAGGAACTGATCCAGAGTCTATGGAATGTTGGAAAATGGCTGTCAATGCATTCGCTATTTCCAAGGCCACCTCCTTAAGTACTCTGGGATGCAGACCATCAGGTCCTGGGGATTTATCGTCCTTCAATCCCATAAATTTCCCCAACACAATTTCCCAACTAATAAGGATTTCCCTCAGTTCCTCCTTCTTACGAGACCCTCTGACCCCTTTTATATCCGGAAGGTTGTTTGTGTCCTCCTTAGTGAATACCGAACCAAAGTACTTGTTCAATTGGTCTGCCAGTTCTTTGTTCCCCGTTATGACATCCCCTGATTCTGACTGCAGGGGACCTACGTTTGTCTTTACTAACCTTTTTCTCTTTACATATCTATAGAAGCTTTTGCAGTCCGTTTTAATGTTCCCTGCAAGCTTCCTCTCGTACTCTCTTTTCCCTGCCCTAATCAAACCTTTTGTCCTCCTCTGCTGAGTTTTAAATATCTCCCAGTCCCCAGGTTCGCTGCTATTTCTGGCCAATTTGTTTGCCACTTCCTTGGTTTTAATACTATCCCTGATTTCCCTTGATAGCCACGGTTGAGCCACCTTCCCTTTTTTATTTTTACGCCAGACAGGGATGTACAATTGTTGTAGTTCATCCATGCAGTCTCTAAATGTCTGCCATTGCCCATCCACTGTCAACCCCTTAAGTATCATTTGCCAATCTATTCTAGCCAATTCACGCCTCATACCTTCAAAGTTACCCTTCTTTAAATTCTGGTCTCTGAATTAACTTTTTCAGTCTAAATCCTAATGTAGAATTCCACCATATTATGGTCACTCTTCCCCAAGGGGCCTCGCACAACGAGATTGCTAATTAATCCTCTCTCATTACACAACACCCAGTCTAAGATGGCCTCCCCCCTAGTTGGTTCCTCGACATATTGGTCGAGAAAACCATCCCTTATGCACTCCGGGAAATCCTCCTCCTCACTTCCTGAAGGCTCCAAGACAATCCAGTGATTTTTTTTTTTAAAACACAAAATTAATCAAAGGCTTCCGGGCCCAGACCTAGGGTGAAAAATTCGGTACCTTCGTGACAGCTAAGCATTATCACCAGGGTGAGGCGAATCCAGTGGCCCACACCAAATCCCGCCCCCACCTGCAGCGCTGGCAAGTTATCGCCAGGAGCAGCGAGCACGAATTTTGCGTGCAGTCTAAAGTATTAGCGCCTGCCGCTAATTCTCTAACTTTTCCTATTATACTGCCTATTCCTGGGCTGTAATGAATTGCTAGCCCGTTATGACGTTTGATATTTTCTCAATGACTGATGCAATGCTCCACTCCGATGAGCTTGAAGCCAAATTCTCAGAGAATCTTTATGTGCCTGCAGTGAATAAAGGAGCAGAACTAACTTCACTACAGCCAGCAGAAGTGCCTGTTATTACTCTCGTGGTAAGATAGCCTTAGTGAGTCACCATACAAGATCTTTACCTTCGGCATAAAGCCAAGACGCTGAAGAATTGCTTTATGCTTATATATTTGCTATTTGTTGCTACAATGTTTTCTGTCATCATTGGTTAAACTTGGCAAATATTTCAAAACCTACTCCCTGCACAGCGTATGTTTGTACTGAGAAATCTTGGTTCATAGCAATGAAGTTGCCACCATTTTCCCCAGCAAATGAAAAGGGCTGTGTTTTCCCTTGTAGCAGGGCAGTGTTTAGCACCAAATAAAAAAAAACAGAACAGTCTAGTGAGAATCCAACCCAAACCCAATTGGTACCAAGATCTAATGCAGAAGGATCATGGTGAACGCACAAAAACATATGAAATAGGAGCAGGAGTCGGCCATTCGGTCCCTCAAGCCTATTCTGCCATTCAATAAGATCATGGCTGATCTTCTACTCCACTTTCCTGCACTGTCCCCATAATCCCTCGATTCCCTTAATGTGCAAAAATCTATCGATCTCAGCCTTGAATATACTCAATGACTCAGCCTCCACAGCCCTCTGGGGTGGAGAATTCCAAAGATTCACCACCCTCTGAGTGAAGAAATTTCTCTTTATCTCAGTCCTAAATGGCCGACTCCTCATTCTGAGACTGTGACCTCTGGTTCTAGACTCACCAGCCAGGGGAAACATCCTCCCTGCATCTACGCCGTCAAGCCCTGTAAGAAAAGGGTGAGCAAAGAAGGAGGAGTGCTTTGGTCACGGTGAAAACCTTAGTGCACCAAAATCTGAGGGTGAGAGTTAATTCCAATTATTCGCTGGTCCAGTAACCTCTGGTGCTATACCAGATGGCTGGCTGAATAACTTGGCTCAGATTAAGGGACAGATGCATCAGGGATTCAGGAGTGCAGGGATTTAGCCAATGTTGCTTTCAATACCTGTATTGGCAAGCCTGGGCGAAGACCTCAGTGAGGTGTGCATCAAAAGCAAAGTCTTACATTCCTGATGTTTCTGAAACTGTTTACTTCATGACAGTGGCCTTCATGCTGAAGTAGAAAGGAAAAAGCCACTTAAGACTGTATGTTGGACGAGAATTGTTTTCTTGAACTGCTCTTGCAAACATATCCGTGGTTTGAGGGCAGGCTGAAATAGAAGGCACCAAACATGACCTTTACGTCGTTGATGCAGTGCTTAAAGCCCAGAACTAAATATTTAGAAACTTCATCACGTTAAACTTGAAAACTGTTCCCTAAAATTAATAACTCATGCCTAAAAAAGGACAAAGTGTTTGTCTGAAAGAAATGCTTTCTTCTCTTAATATTCCTTATAAATATAACAGAAGAAAATGAGATGAGGATCATTTGCATGTTGTTCTACATCAATGTTACAAAGGGAGGCCCCATGGTAGGAAATTCTTAAAAGGCCAGGCATCCCTTTGTATGATTTTTTTTAAAATCGCACTTGATTGAACCTATAGTATAGAACTGCTTATATTTATGCAAGAGAAATCTCGTGAGGCCAGAGCATGCATATAATTACAAGACAGTAGTATTTACGGAGAGATGAGTTTCATGGGTTGGGCCAAGTGAAAATATATAAACAGTTCCACAAGGAATAGAAGAGATAAAGAAAAGCAAGACCATTCGACTGAAACAGTTCAGGAATTTGTGCTTTTTGATTTCATTTTATGCTCATCCAAGTGGAGCACGTCAGTTCTGGAGAATGGATCATTTCTAGGGCTGATAGAGCGTGATGCTCTATAGAGCAAGGCTCCTTCTCTACTGCCTCAAGAATCCTTCCCTCGTTTTCTCTCTCTCGTATCCATCTTTCTCCTGAATTGTGCGTGTTTTACGTGCTGTGGTTGCAACTGCTTCGCTCATTTCAAATCGGATCCTTAGATCCAGGAAAACAGAGAGACTTTCATGCCATCATTTTGAGCGAGCTTTGTACTAGGATTCAAGAGTATGAAAAGACAGCGTGTTCGAGCCCATCATTTCGCGCAGTCTCCTGCCTGCACCTCTGGTCTACTTAAGTATTTATATCGTATAAAATGTTATTTAACAGTAAGTTTCGCTGGAACAAAAAGCTGGATAATATTTTTCCAGTTCAAAATAATAGTACAACTTCACATCATTTATTTTGCCAGTTCCCAACAATGTGTAAAATCAAATTAAATTATTATTTTTGTTTAAATCCTTCATTTAGTGCTCTCATATAAGAACATATGAAATAGGAGCAGGAGTTGGCCATTCTTCCCCTCGAGCCTGCTCTGCCATTCAATGAGACCATGGCTGATTTACCTCAACTCCACTTGCCTGCAGTACCTCCTTATCCCTTAATTCCATTAATATCCAATAATCTAGCCACCTATGTCTTGAATATACTCAAAGACTGAGCCTCCACAGCCTCTCCATCTATTAAGTACAAAGCTGAGGTTTATGATCATTTCATTTCTGTTAAAATCACTATTTAATGTCCATATTTCTTATCAATGGTTTTTAAATCAATTTGATTACAGTGTTGATCAGAGAATAGGAGCTACGTTTTACATTGAGGTTCACTGGAGTGATGCAAACTGCTTCACAGTCAGTGTTTCACACAAGGTGAACATAAGCCAGGCTTTCAAACAGTTTGACAGGCTTTTTAGGGTCTGAATTCTCATTTATCCATTTTGCTTTTTATCTTTATACAGGTACAGTTCAATAAGGTATGATAATCAACTGTTCAATGGGAATTCCTAGATCGTGGTGAAAATGCTGTGAAACTGAAGTGAGCTCCCTAAACACTGTAAAGTATGCACCTGTGAGTACGCCCACAGGTTTGTAGAGCTGTTGCATCCACTGGTACGCTCGCGGCCTTCCGCGAGAGGTGGGCACCAGAGGGACTGGAGTGCATCATCACCCCCGGGAACAGAATTTTAATTTAATTTGATAAAGTTCCCAAGTTAATTTGGATTCATGGGTTCTAGTGCCCTTACAAAAAGGGGACATTTGATTCAAAAGTTCTATCTAAAATAGTTGTAGAGCTGTTGCATTGCAAGTGGCTTAGCCAGTCACGTGATGTTCACAAGACTCAATAAAACTCCAGTCAGTTGGGTCTAGGTCATCCACGATGAGGGATGCAGTTGTGAGCCTAGTGGATGAACTGGTAATGTGTAGTGTGATTGTTAAATGTTTGTTAATAAACCAACTAGTTCTTAAAAGCTATGTGTTGCTATGCATTCTTAAGCAAAGAACCCATGAAGCAAATACATTACAAGCACAACTTATACTTGAAGTTGTATCCTACATAACGTCATTACCCGCAGCATATCACACCTTAATATACAAGATCATCCATGCACATCTACTCCGAGACTAGCCAACAAAATAATAGATGTTAACCAAACTAAAGAAGAAGCATCACTTCAACATTGTTAAAATGATTATTCAACAGCACAGCTCAGAAACATTTTGATGACATCGGAATTAACAAAATGCTTCAGCAACTGTAACATTAGTTTAAAGCCCATACAGTCCTTCGCTGCTGTGAGTTTCCAATCCTACTCTGCATTCTGTCACAGCTGGGGAACCAACGATTGAATGATACCCCTATCACAGCTCCTGGGCCATCACTGAAATACATGTTTCTATTATGTAATCTAACATATTATTTATGTTTCTATTGTTCTATTGGCTTGGCTCGGAGTCTTATACCTTTAACCATGAGGAGTAACGGTTAAGTTTCAAAATTGCCCGGCAATTGCTCAATACAACGTCTTGACACATTCAGAAAGGAACATGGTGTGTATAATTCGAACAATGCTGTACATTCAGTTAACAAGTCACCAGGCTGAATATGTTGCATGCACAGGCAGCATAGGCTTTAGCTATGGTTGGTCAGGGAAGCAATGGTGAGTACCATCATGCAGTTTGTGCATGGCTTGATTGCCATGCAATAAACCTACATCAATGAGCCTGGAGTGCGTCTCCTGGGTAAGACATGATATGAAACAGGGCTTGGTTAGTACAGCAGTGATAGATCTAGGGCAAAATGCTGTTGCTATAAAAAAATGATTTAGCAGCTCTATATTAATTTCTATAAATATTTCCACATTAGACCGACGACAAATATTTTGTTCTCTTTGAGAACAAACTGGACCAATGTTATTCTAGAAAGGTGCTTGCAATTTTAAGCTGCACTCATAATTATTTGCACTATCAGCAAGTTGTTGATCCACTTCACAACCAAAAGCATAATGTGGTGTCGTCCGTGGAATCTATTCCCGTTACATACTCACCATGCACAGCCTAAAGTCTTTAATCTCAATGTCAAGTGTTTCCCAACCAGACTTGTGCAGCTGCCTCCAAAATGGCTAGCTGTGCTGCGGTTCCGCAATGTGCCTAGATTTATTTTTAAATGACGCCCAGGTAGCTTTTCCCCCCTCTCAATAAGTATTTTTCATCTTCCTCTTCTTTGCCGAAACAACTGATTGCGGTTGGTTCCTATCTATAGGCCTCTTTTTAGGGTATAATTGTTAGTTAAAGCAGTCATCCTTTTGTTGGCCCACAAAGTCAATGATTAACAGTGACTAAAATGACTGAACAGTGCAATGTGTGCCATCTTGCATTTGAGACATTAAAAAGTCTGTATAGACCAACAGAAGGTAGATAAAAGTAATTAGGAATGAGAATGGGTGTTTAGTGCAGGTTTTAGTGCATATCGGTGACAGCTTTTGGCATTAGATGAAGCGATGTCCATGTAGCAACTATACAACATCCCATCATAGAAAAACAAACTCACTTTAAAATCAGCACTGCCATTAGATTAAAGTATTACCACTTTTGGCTTTCATAGTTCATTTGTTCGATGTATGGAAAACACTGGTTTTAAAATGTTACACGATTAAGCCAGTTTTCAACCAATAGAATTTTCCATTCTGAAGAGCCATAATATAATGCCTCTCTAAAGCATGAGTTATCCAATGAAAAAGTATTTCATTAGGGCAAATGCAGTGAGTTTCTCTCTTCTTGAGCCAGTGTGTATGGATATGTTTGATTGAATCCTTTGCTTATGTTCACTGGAAGCTCCAGCACAAGAATAACTATTTATATTTATTGTTCAAATGTAGAATTTGTAGATTAAAACATGCATTCAGGTACTATTAATCTGACATTATTTAGTTTTGTCCCAAAGTGATCCTTACTGAAGGCTCAAGAACGCAGGAATTAATTTGCATTGGCCTTAATGATGCAAAATAATTAGCATATTAGCAATATTGGAAAAATACCAAATCATTCAATTACAGGGCATCTCATTTTTTTTCATGCAACCATATTATTCCCGAACATAAATGTGACCAGGATGGCATTATCTGGTAACGCATCAGCACACTCCAGAGCAGGTCACATAGATTTATATTAATGTTAACTATATTAAACTAGTTTTTCCACAAGTACAATGTACAATCTGAGCCCCTAGATCAGAATAATCTCGGAACTACACTGACTCTGTACTGCCACCATTTTGTGGATAGAAATCAGCCATTTTCCACTGGAGTAAATCAACACGTATTCCTGCAATTCTCTGTCCAAGGAGGAATGAATAATGAAGTGAATGCCCAGTTATTTGCTCAGTTCTTCACCATCCGCCACCCCCACAAAAAAGTGTGTAGAAAGTGCTAAAATAAAATAAATAAATAAACAGAGTTAACGTTTCAGGTCTGTGACCTTTCAGCAGTTCACCTGGTCCTGACGAAGGGTCCTCGAGCTGAAACGTTAACAGTTTCTCTCTCTCCACAGCCTGACCTGCTGAGTGTTTCCAGCACGTTCGGTTTTTATTTTATCCAGTATGAAAAGATTGGGGAAAATCCCGAAATCGGGTCTGGATTGCGTGATTCCAGAACGATAAGTTAAATTTTGGATCGTGGACATACGGCAGCAGGCAGTGGCCATGATTCTGTTTGGCCTTTCAAAAAGACTGCCGTCATCTAGCAATAAACGACCTCCACGAAAAACATCGGGATTATGCACAGCACAGAGCCAGATCTTGTTAATTAGCCTTATAACAGATCTCTGAAGAGGTTTGTAAATACTGCACCAATTATAACAGTCTTTATTAATTATCAATATGTGGCAGAGGCCCAATAGCGAATGCATTATGTAGATTAGTATTTCTCAGAGAAAGTTTATTTTCACCCTGGCACCTTTCAGACATGAAGAAAGCCAGCAGAATAATCAATAGTATCTTACTAAGTGTTTTGAACATAATGGTAATCACCTCTTCATTAAGCTAGCCACTTTTGTCACTCACTCGCTCACATTGGTTTTGTATCACACAGAATGTGTCATTATTCCAGTCTGCAATCTTTGCGAGGTGCATTCCAATTAATCGTACTTATCCCATATTCGAATTGTGTATTCCTACAAATTAGCGATGGGCGCAATCACTCTATATCACTTATCCACATGTGACAGGAACATTGTTTATGTATTCAACGTTCTGTCACGCACAGAGGCAATTACTGCAATCACATTTGCAATTAACACAGACAGATTAAGTGAGCGGGTAATACAGTGGCGGGTGAAGATCAATGGGGAAGTGTGAGCCAAGGAAGACAAAGTGGAAGAGACTGTGGAGAAGCAAAGAGATTGCGGTGTGCAGGTATGAATTCACTAAAAGACAGCGCACTGGTACCAAACATACAAAGGCTAATGGAAGGTTGGCCTTTATTGTAAGAGGGTTGGAATACAAAGGGGAGGAAGAACATAAGAACTAGGAGCGGGAGTCGGCCATACGGCCCCTCGAGCCTGCTCCACCATTCAATAAGATCGGCTGATCTGATCTTGGCCTCAACTCCACTTTCCTGCCCGCTCCCCACAACCTTCGATTTCCTTATGCTTCAGTTATACGGTGCCTTAGTCCAACCCCCATCAGGGATACTGCGTTCAGTTCTGGGCACCGGACCTCAAGAGCGGGCACAGAGCAGATTTACCAAAATTAGACCAGGGCTTAAAGGGTTAAATTAGAAGACCAGTTTGCATAAACTTGTGTTGTATTCCCTTGAACTTAGAACTTTAAGGCGTGATCTAATCAAGGTGTTTAAAATGAAAGGATTCAAAATACAGGGACTGTTCTTGGTGCTCGACAACAAGTACGGCGGGAATGTTCTACAAGTGAGCAGGTTGGGGACGGGACGCGGGCGGGAAACCCGGGAGGCAGGGCCTGAAATGCATGTGAGGCCTCAGATTCCCGCCCACAGCCAGCCAGATGGAGAAACTGGCTGGCTGACCGTGAGCAGGTAGGCCTGCACTTGCGGAGGGGAAACGAGCGGTCTGTCCCGGGGGGGGGGGGGAGGAAATCGTAGGAGAGGGGTGGGTGGGGGGGGGGGTGCTAATTGGCTGGTTCAGTTGGGTATGATGGGTGGGTGGGAGGTCGGGGATTGACAGGGGAGGATTGATTATGTATGTAATAAAAGGTACAAACTGAGTACTGTTTAACTGAAGTACAACCTTGGCTCTGCTTTATTGCAGCCCAAAGTGCCTGACTCACAAAATGGCTGGCCTTTTATACCAGAGCAGCACCATGTGCGTGCTGCTCAGTGGCCTCCAACAATGACACCATCTAGTGGCTACAAACAGCATGTACATACATGACAATTGGGGATCAGGAGAGTCAGGTAGGCCGGGGATCGGAGGTATCGGCGGGGGGGGGGGGGGGGGACGGACATGGTCGGGGATCGGCAGGTTAGCTGGGGATCGGTGAGGGGTGGGGGGTGGGGGGGTGGATCGGGGCTGGGGCCAGCCTCAGCATCATCAGTGGGGTGGAGAATGGGGGCAGGAAGGGGGGCGGGGAGACCTCATGGTGCGATCACCAATCGTAGGAGGTGGGTTAGATAGGCACCCTGGGACCAGGAGATATCTACTGGATTCAGCAATCCCCATCTCGGTTTAACTGCCTGGCTTCCAGACTCATTATAATATTTAAATTGGCATACCGCTCCCTGGAAGCGGGTTGGTGGCCTGCCTTCCCCACCCCCCCCCCCACTCTCACCCCTCCCCATCCCCGTCCCACCTCTGCTAAAACCGGAAGTGGACATGTTTGGAGGCGGGATCAGTCCGGGAATCCCATTTTTACAATTTAACAGCCCCCACGCTACAAACCTACCCACTTTTTCTTCGGGGAAAATTCCGGCCAAAATTTTAAACCGCCTCCAATTTAACAGTACATGCCAAAAACTATTGCTCGGAAACAATACCATGGGATACTAACTAACAAATGCTTGGCATGCTTGTTTGAAACTGTTCATCTGCTATTTTAATTGAGGCATTGAGACCTCCAGTAAAGTGGCAGAGAGAGATGAGCACGGTAAGAATTCTTCGACTAGTACCCCGGGGAATAATTTTAGGGCCGATTACTTTGACCGAGGAAAAGATACTCTCAGGAGGAATAAAATACACATTCAATGAAGAGATGGAACAAATGGGTTATTGGAGCAAGAGAGACATTCGATCGGAATGAACATTTTATAATGAATATTCATACATTAAGATGCAAAATCCAACGGGTGGTTTATACTGAAGTGTTTCCACTTTAATGTGTGTCGCACTAGCACTTCAATAATTATAAGGGGGAATTTTTCCTGACTTTTCATTTCCACTTCTGAGTTCCCAGCAAAATTGCTACACACTGGCATCCGTGTTAATATATACATCGAGGTCACACGTACACTGCATTTCTATTACAATATTCGCCCCACATAATTGATTTGGATTTACTCTATTTTCAGTCAATTCTTCCGAGCGCAATTCAGTTTGAACTTTCAAAGCAGTTCAACCTTGCACAGAAAGCTAGCGGAGTTTAAAGTAACCATGGCAACTGTCAACGCCTGCTTCTGGCAGTCGGAGATGGCAGTGTAAGTGGATAGGAATAAAAATACTGTTGCAGCAAATGTTTTCCACATTAGTTGTGCTCTTCAACCAGCGTACCATTTACAGAAAGGAATTGCAGACACATACCATTTTTGTACCGCCAGTGACACTGCCAAGAATCAGGATCACACAAGCTTCTCTTCTGCAAATTTACTTAGTGCCTGGGTAATAAACTGCTCATCTTTCAGCTTCGCTTCCTTAATGTCCAAATACTGCACGACTCTTGCTCAGTTTCTGGGTTCAGTTTCAACACCGCTGAAGGCAGAAGAAAGACAAACGATGTATGCACACAGCACTAACTGGCCCTGGTATTTACGGGGAGGTGGGGAAGACGTACGGGAGGAAAGGCCCGGCAAGGCCAGGGGTGCGGCCAAATTTAACGACGTTATCATTTTTTTTTCCTTCCGGTTCCCGCGGCTCGCCTGTCCATTTGGATAACCGGCAGCAGAAGGCCTCAGCCGGATCATCCCTGGCAATCGAAAGGGGGGGAATGGAGCGAGAGATCGGTGCTTGGGTGGGGGGGGGGGGCGGGAGAGGGAGGAGAGAGGGCACCGCGATCGTGGCATGCCGAGACAGCCATCGGGGCTTGTTGAGGGAGGGGAGGTCAGAGGTCTGCGACTGCAGTGAAGGGAGAGAGAGGCCGTGATCGGCAGAGATCAGAAGAATGAGAGGTGATCTTATCGAAACGTATAAGATTATGAGGGGGCTTGACAAGGTGGATGCAGAGAGGATGTTTCCACTGATGGGGGAGACTAGAACGAAAGGGCATAATCTTAGAATAAGGGGGCCGCCCATTTAAAACTGAGATGAGGAGGAATTTCATCTCTCAGAGGGTTGTAAATCTGTGGAATTCACTGCCTCAGAGAGCTGTGGAAGCTGGGACATTGAATAAATTTAAGACAGAAATAGACAGTTTTTTAAATGTTATGGGGATAAGGGGTTATGGGGAGCGGGCGGGGAAGTGGAGCTGAGTCCATAATCGGATCAGCCATGATCGTATTAAATGGCAGAGCAGGCTCGAGGGGCCGTATGGCCTACTCCTGCTCCTATTTCTTATGTTCTTATGAGGGGAGACCAAAGGTTTCCTCGAGGGGTTCGGAGGGGGGGGAAACACTTCTGCTCCTCCTGGTCTACAAGGAGTGTGGAAAGAGGCACTATTTTTTTGGGAGTTGTAACTGAATAACAAGCTTTATTTCTTGAGTAAAGACAAAAATCAATGATTTGTGACATTCCAGACAAGAGAAGGGCGGTCAGGTGGAGAGGACCAGACAAGCGGGGAGGGCTGACAGGCGAGATTATCTGCTGAGTGACCAAGCCCACCCAGGCAGCCTGAGGAATGGACGTGGGCAGGAGTCAGCATGTCCAACCCGATCCCAATCCCAGCTCCGACCCCGCAGGATCACACTGCTGAGCGCGAGGGTCCCTTACACTCTTTGACCGACAGCTCCCACCTCTCTTGAACTTTTCCCCCGAGCCCATAGAAACCCACGCAGCAACGATTACATTTATATCAGGTTCCCAACTGCACTGTGAAATTCCAGCAGACTTGCTAACAGTAAATACCCAGGGTACCAACTATTATATGCAAAATAGATCTGTTTCTCCGAGAACTCAGCCGTAGGCATCAAGCTACTGTTAAGAAAAAAAGTCCAAAAAGATCTGCACTATTTTGTAACATCTAGAAACGTAGAAACAGGAGGAGGCCATTCAGCCCCTCGAGCCTGTGCCACAATTCATAGAGATCATGGCTGATTGGAGAGCTAACTCCATACACCCGCCTTTGCTCCATATCCCTTAATACCTTTGGTTAACAACAATCTATCAATCTAAGGTTTAAAATTAACAATTGAACTAGCAATTGCCGTTTGCGGAAGAGAGTTCCAACCTTCTACCACCCTTTGCGTATAGAAGTGTTTCATAACTTCACTCCTGTAAGGCCTGGCTCTAAATGTTAGACTATGCCCCTTTGTCCAGCCAACCATTCCTCTTCCTTCAAAAGAGAAACCACATTCTTCTGCTGTTTAAGTAGCCTTCTCTTGCCAAGATCCAACAGAGTCAGCAATAATCTCCAAAGCTTTCAGTGGGCCCAAGTTTCTCCAGGAGTTGCTCCGTTTTTTTTGGAGCAACTAGATTTTTTTGGAGTATCTTAAAAATCGCAATTCTGCCCATTTAATTTTCTCCAGTGTAAGTGAGTTAGTTAGGTTTTTTTTTTAAAGTTTAGTTTTTTTTTCCAAAAGGGGGCGTTACCAGCCACTTACGCCTATTTTGGCCATTTAAGCAAATTTAGACAGCTAAAAGTTACTCCAAACTAACTTAGGCCAGCGTATGTGGCCACTTGTGTCTGCATTACGGTGAGTTAAGAAATCAGCGCAGGTAGCCAGAGATAGCGGGGGGAGGGAAGTGAGAGGACCATGCAAAGCACTAAACACCTTCACAACAACATTAAAGAAGCATAATTACATTTAAAGCACCAAGCACTAAACAAAAATAAGCATTCAGTAACAGCTAAAGAATACAAGGAAGCTGACAGGACCTGCACCTAGTACCAAGACTTACAAAGCACTAAACAACTAGATTAATGTATTTGGTAAACTAGCAAATACATTAAAACAAGTCCTGTAAATAAGACTTTCAGTCAAACTATTTTACAGAATTCCTTTTGAAAGCAGATGAAGAGTAAAGTTGAATGTAAATCAAAGAAGAATTTAGAACCACATAATTAATCAATAAATAAATAAATAAACAAATAAAAAATAGAAGTCCTACCTTCAGCAAAGCTATACTGCAGAAAAACACTAGCATCTGGCCGCCGATGAGGGAGCCCATTCAGCCAGGGCTAGGGGCGGTAAGATGCACACCGGGAGGCTAGGCTCAACGCAGCATCGGTAAAGGGGGGGGAGGGGGGGGAAGGCTGAACACGACATAGGGAAATGATGCCAAAGGCCCAGCTCATGTGGGCTGGTCACCTGGTCCCAATGCCAGGTACGAGACAACCCAAGCAGGTATTCTACAATGATTCGAAGCTCGGTAACTGCTCTCATTGTGGTCAGTCCAAAAGATATATGGTTTGCCAAAAGACCGATCTTAAAAATGTGGCATCCCAGCTGACACATGGGAGTAGGCTGCTTATGACCGGAACATTGATAAAAGATGATTCACAAAGGCACAACAAAGTTTTAAGCAAGTCATATCCAGCTAGCTGAAGAAAAGAGAAATCAAATCAAGAGAGTAAGATTAGCCGCCAGGTGAGGGGGTCGGGGGGGGAGGCTGAACACGGCAGGGAAAGCCGATGAGGGAGCCCATTCGGTCAGGGCTAGGGGCAGCGTGCTTCGGGCCCCTCCCATACAGCCTGCAGAGATTGTGGGGGCGAGGAGCTACTGCACATGCGCGCACACTTTAGCGGGCATGTGCAGAGGTCCCGGCACTGTTTTCAGCGCCGGGACCTGGCTCCGCGCCCCCCCCACTGCTTGTGTTGCACGACACCAAGGGCCTGTGACGTTCCAGCAGCAGGGAGAATACCAAGGCAAGTTTCGGTGCGTTTTTTCTTCTACAAAGTTGCCGCACCTCCGTTTTAAGCAGGTGGGGGGGGGGGGGGGCAAACTTGGGCCCAATATTTCTGGGAGTGGATGAATCCCAACTATTATCTCACAGACCGCCAAAGTCACACTAAACTCTTAAAAAAAACAGGCAAATGACTGCTTTGAAGCTTCTGCCAGGACTACTCTGAGCCAACCATCCGGAGACCCACAGCAGTTAAGGAAGGCATTCCCTCTGATTCCCCCTCCCTCCTGTGGAAGATACCTGGCTTTTGCTAAGCACCTTCCACAGCTAAGATCAGTAACGTAACCTTCCGAGAGATTGAGCCTCTGGACTGCACACCAATCAAGTCTCCAGAATCCCTCTTCAAGTCCCACTCCAGAGACCTGAGCACAAAAATCTAGGCCGACACTCCAGTGCTGTGCAGAGGGAGCGCTGCACTGTCGGAGGTGCCGTCTTTTGGATGAGAAGTTAAACCGAGGCCTCGTTTGCTCTCTCAGGTGGATGTAAAAGATCCCATGGCACTATTTCGAACAAGAGCAGGACCCTCGCAAACATTTGCCCCTCAATCAACATCTAAAACAGATTATCTGGTCATTATCACATTGTGTGTGCAAATTAGCCATCGAATTTCCTATATTACAACAGCGACTACACTTCAAAAAATACTTCCTTGGCTGTAAAGCGCTTTGGGGCATCCAATGGTCGTGAAAGGCGCTATACAAATGTAAGTTTTTTTTCCAAAACCAATGAAAAACAAAATAGGAATACAATATATCAACAAAAGTACTTGCTTCTGTTTTGCCTTGGCTACATTTGTCTGGGATTCATATTTGTCTCTGTTTAAAGTTCAATACATTTATTAAATTAAATGTGGTCAAATTTGCCGTCCAGCATTTCTGACTCTTCTTCCATATGCATCTCTATTGTATTAAAAGAGCACTCAATATCATGTTTTGTGAAATTCCCAGAGGCCAGAAGAGTAAAACGAGTTAGAAACGGGCTTATATGAAGTGGATGTGAATCTGATTTATCCCACAACCCTCTCCTTAAACTCACCAAGTTAATTGTTGATCAGGGGAGTCAAAGTAGGTTCAAATATTGTTTGAATTGCACTTCACAACCAGGTATAGCTGTAAAACTCACCTTTCCCCCTTTGATTGAGCAAAAGTATCAAATGAAAATCAAGCAACCAGCTCTATTCTCAGAATCATGACCTGAAATGGCTCCTCTTGACTTACATTTATGGAGCAGGGTTCTCAGAAACATCACAAAGTTCATAAGTTATTCTAAAGGGCAGTCTTTGTATTCTAAAGGCCTCAGTGTATTGCAACAGTAATTTTCTGTGCAACTAGATCCTCTGAGCAGCAATGAGGTGAACACCCAGTTAATCTGGGATTGTTTTGTGATGTTATTGAGGAAAGAGTCTCATCCAAAGGACAACACCTTAGTCTTGTACTGGTGAGTCAACCACGATTATCTGCTCACGTTCTGGAGTGGGGCTTGAACCCACAACCTTCCAAGTGGGAGGGGAGTGTGCTACAAAGTGAGCCACGCTGACCATACTTTGACTCAATTGGTTGATTAGGATTGTTCAGGTGAGGAAAGTCCTTGAAGGTGAATTAAATCACATTTGAGCATGCATTGAAGATTTTACCATCCCAGTATTGGGACAGATGATCAATAAACATAAATGAAAATAATTATGTAAAGAATTTGCACACAAACACATAAGAAATAGGAGCAGGCTATTCGGCCCCTCGAGCCTGCTCCGCCATTCAATAAGACCCTGGCTGATCTTCTACCTCAACTCCACTTTCCTGCACTATCCCCATATCCCTCAATTCTCTTAACATCCAAAAATCAGTCTTAAATATATTCAACGACTGAGCCTCCACAGCCTTCCGGGGTAGAGAATTCCCAAGATTCACCACCCTCTGAGTAAAGAAATTTCTCCTCAGCGCAGTCCTAAATGGCCGACCCCTTATTCTGAGACTGTGACCCCTGGATCTAGACTCCCCAGTCAGGGGAAACATCCTCCCTGCATCTACCCTGTCAAGCCCTGTAAGAATTTTGTGTGTTTCAATGAGATCACCTCTCATTCTTCTAAACTCGAGACAATATAGGCCTCATCTACTCAATCTCTCCTCATTGGACAATCCCCCATCCCAGGAATCAGTCTGGAATCCTTGTTGCACTCCCTCTATGGCAAGTATATCCTTCCTTAGGTAAGGAGACCAAAACTATACCCAATACTCTAGGTGTGGTCTCACCAGGGCCCTATATAATTGCAGTAAGACGTCTTTACTCTTATACTCAAATCCCCTTGTAATAAAGACTAACATACCAGTTTCTTTCTTAATTGCTTGCTGTACCTGCAGGTTAACTTTCAGTGATTCGTGTACAAGCACACACAGGTCCCTCTGAACACCAACATTTCCCAATCTCTCACCATTTAAAAAATACTCTGCTTTTCTATTTTTCCTACCAAAGCAGATAACTTCACATTTCTCCACATTATATTCCATCTGCCATGTTCTTGCCCACTCACCAACAATGTCTGTTGCAATGGTGCAGTGAGTCAATAATTACAATACATTAAATTTCCACCACTTAAATTATTTGTTTCACTACTTTTTTTTGTCTTATTCATTTCCAATTAGGGGAAAAATAATATTTGGCGATGAACAGACTCTTTGATATCATAGATGTAGGATGGTCACAAATGGGTCCAATGGGGAATTCAGGCGAAACTTCTTCACTGAGTGGTCAGAATGTGGAACTCGGTATCACGGGTGTAGTTGAGCAAATGGCGTCGATGCATTTGGGTGGAGACTGGATAAGCGGGTGTGGGAGTGAGAATGGAGGGATATGCTGATGGGGTTGGATGGAGAAGGGAGGGAGGAGCCTCATGTGGAGCACAAACACAGGCATGACCCGGTTGGACCGTATGGCCTGTTTTTATGCTTGTACTCTCGATGACCTCTCGTTAATTTTGGCCGCAATCAGCTACAATTATCTTTACTCTGGTAGGGAGTGGTTGAGCATCGATCAAGGATTAAAGGGACAGGCTAGATTAGCATCTAAGCACCATGGGCAGCAGTCCCTCTAAGCTGCGCAAAATTGTGAATGGGCCGAGCAGTGGCACGATGGATTTACCCTCTTGCTGTGGGAAGTGCAGCTGAAAAATTTGTTGAAAATATACAAGACTGTTTTCTGACTCAACATGTTAATGAAGTAACTCGGGATAATCATATATTAGATCTAGTGTTTAGTAGTAAGTCTAACCTTGGTATCGGGCCTCGTGGGGAATATCTGGGCAACAGTGACCAATGTTTGGGGGGGGGGGGGGGGGTGCGGAGGCTGGCGGCCCATTCAATTTTCTGTGCATGCGCGTTTTTTTTTTCATTATAAAGCCAGCCAGCAAGCAGCCTGCACAGGATTTCCAAAGATGTTACTGAGGAACATAGCTAGGGGATTTGAGTATAGGAGCAGGGAGGTCTTGCTGCAGCTGTACAGGGCCTTAGTGAGGCCTCACCTGGAATATTGTGTTCAGTTTTGGTCTCCTAATCTGAGGAAGGACGTTCTTGCTATTGAGGGAGTGCAGCAAAGGTTCACCAGACTGATTCCCGGGATGGCAAGACTAACATATGGATCGACTGGGCCTGTATTCACTGGAGTTTAGAAGAATGAGAGGGGATCTCATAGAAACATATAAAATTCTGACGGACTGGGCAGGTTAGATGCAGGAAAAATGTTCCCGATGTTGGGGAAGTCCAGAACCAGAGGTCACAGTCTAAGAATAAAGGGTAAGCCATTTAGGACCTAGATGAGGAGAAACTTCTTCACTCAGAGAGTTGTTAACCTGTGGAATTCTCTACCGCAGAGAGTTGTTGATGCCAGTTCGTTAGATATATTCAAGAGGGAGTTGGATATGGCCCTTACGGTTAAAGGGATCAAAGGGTATGGAGCGAAAGCAGTAAAGTGGTACTGAGGTGAATGATCAGCCATGATCTTATTGAATGGTGGTGCAGGCTCAAAGGGCCGAATGGCCTACTCTTGCACCTAATTTTATGTTTCTATGTTTCTATATACGAGGGGAGCTGCATTCCATGGTTTGGTTGCAATGGAAGTACTCGTGACGCAGAGGAAAAGGTAACAGAGCATTGTTTAAGAGTGAACAAAAGACAAGACACAAGAGATCAGAATATAAACTGTACGCTGGAAGCAGGGGAAGGTTCTCTTCCTATCCTGTGTTGGAGCTGAAGATAGTAGGAACACCTCACAAAAACAAACAGAAAACCCACGGCAGCTGCTAACCATAGATACAGAAGGACATTCGACGACCCTAGTTTTCTCTCTCAGAGATAAAGTTCCTGTGTGTAAATCCTCCCCAATCTGTGGTGAGGTTTCGAAGACCAGTTGGTACTATGCTGAAGAGGGCTCATCTAGCTGGACCTGGTTGTCCTTGTACACCAGTCATTGAAAGCAAACATGCAGGTGCAGCAAGCAGTTAGGAAGGCAAATGGTATGTTGGCCTTCATTGCAAGAGGATTTGAGTACAGGAGCAAGGATGTCTTACTACAGTTATACAGGGCCTTGGTGAGACCGCACCTGTAGTATTGTGTGCAGTTTTGGTCTCCTTACCTAAGAAAGGATATACTTGCCATAGAGGGAGTGCAGCGAAGGTTCACCAGACTGATTCCTGCAGATGGCAGGACTGTCGTATGAGGAGAGATTGGGCCGACTAGGCCTGTATTCACTAGAGTTTTGACGAATAAGAGGGGATCTCATTGAAAGGTATAAATTTCTGACTGGGTTGGATAGAATGGATGAGGGGAGGATGTTTCCCCTGGCTGGGAAGTCTAGAACAAGGGGTCGCAGTCTCAGAATACAGGGTAGGAAATTTAGGACCGAGATGAGGAGAAATATTTTCACTCAGAGGGTGGTGAACCTGTGGAACTCTCTACCACAGAAGGCTGTGGAGCCCAAGTCACAATATATTAAGAGGGAGATAGATAGATTTCTAGAAACAAAAGGCATCAAGGGGTATGGGGAAAAAGCAGGAATATGGTGTTGAGATAGAGGATCAGCCATGATCATATTGAATGGCGGTGCAGGCTCGAAGGGCCATGTGGCCTACTACTGCTCCTATTTTCTATGTTTCCATATTTCTATGGAAATATGCTGCTCGAATTTGGACCCAACAGTCAAGGCACCTGGACTGTGGCTGCAAGAGTGGAGGATCTGACCATTCCCAGTCTAAGTATGTAACCAACAATGATTGGGAGGATACAAAAACAGAAAATTCTGGAAATACTCAGCGGGTTGGGCAGCAACTGTGGAAAGAGAAACAGAGTTAACGTTTCGGGTCTGTGACCCTTCGTCAGAACGGGAAAAGTGGAAGGGGGAGGGGAGGAGAGAACAAAAGAGAAGGTCTGTGAGACGGTCGAAGGCAGGAGAGATTTAAGAGACAAACATGAGATGGTAATGGCACAAGTTAGGAAACAAAAGGTGAGTTTAGATAGGGTGTGAATGGCGGAATGATCACTTGCCGCCACGGGAAAGAGGAAAAAAGTGCAATAACTGGGAGGATCCGGGGGGTATCAGGGGGACTTTCAGTTAGGGTTTGCTTTCCCAGCATTCAAGAATGAACTGAGACTAATGCAGAAAGAATTTGGAGAGGTTTAAGTTATTGGTTTCTAAGCATTATTGCATTTGATAATGATGAGGCTAAGAAGACTGGTATGAAGCTGTTTATTTTGGAAATAACTGGCCGAACCCAGTGGCACATCCGATTTGATGACAATGATAGAACAAAGTTGCTGCAACCTTCTTCTCAAGAGCTAAACAGAGCACTGAAGTACCATGTGAGGATGACGTGGGTGAGGAGCAGTCTCTCAGTGTAAGGTCCCTGGTCTGCCAGGCTTTAAACAGATTGATCACCCTTCCCAAATCCAGCGATATTGGCCGGGATTCCAGTACAGAAATAGTCAGTCGAAAAGTTCTGACAAAAGTGCAAACCAGTCACGTCCCCAGTACTGCTGCTGCCAGTTGCAAAATAATTGCAGCGTTAGCTGCCTCGGGCACTATTCAGAATCGTCAAAATTAGATGAACATTTCTATGAGTAATGTGGGCTGTTAAATACCCAGACAGTAAGTGATGAATTTTAGTTTATTGGCCATTTATTCATGGAAACAGAAAGCATACTTTTGTACACTGGCATGGACACACTTGTTATCCGAAGTCTATGGTCCAAACGGCTCAGCCCCCTCTAGCTAAAGGAAGTGTGGAAGTAGTAAGTGCCAATCGTGGGATCTGAAGGAGAACATTTGGGGAGGGCTAACAAGGAAAGGGAATACTTATAAATGGTAGGACACTGAGCAGTGTAGAAGAACAAAAGGACCTCGGAGGGCATGTCCACAGATCCCTGAAGGTAGCAGGCCAGGTAGATAAGGTGTTTAAGAAAGCATACGGAATACTTGCCTTTATTAACCAAGGCATAGAATACAAGAGCAGGGAGGTTATGCTTGAACTGTATAAAACATTAGTTAGGCCACAGCTAGAGTACTGCGTGCAGTTCTGGTCACCGCCTTACAGGAAGGATGTGATTGCACTAGAGAGGGTTCAGAGGAGATTTACGAGGATGTTGCCTGAACTGGAGAATTTTAACTATGAGGAAAGATTGGATAGACTGGGGTTATTTTTCTTTGGAACAGAGAAGGCTGAGGGGAGACCTTATTGAGGTGTATAAAATGATGAGGGGCCTAGACAGAGTAGATAGGACAGACCTATTTCCCTTAGCAGAGGGGTCAAGAACCAGGGGGCATAAATTTAAAGTAATTGGTAGGAGGTTTAGAGGGGATTTGAGGGAAAATTTCTTCACCCACAGGATGGTGGGGGTCTGGAACTCACTGCATGAAAGGGTGATAGAGGCAGAAACCCTCACCACATTTAAAAAGTACTTGGATGTGCACTTGAAGTGCCATAACTTACAGGGTTATGGACCAAGTGACAGAAAGTGGGATTAGGCTGGATAGCCCTTTGTTGGCCGGCGCGGACATGATGGGCCGAATGGCCTCCTTTCGTGCTGTAAATGTTTATGATTTTATGATAACATTGAAAAATGACGAACACCCTGGACTAGATTTGTTTGGATGGACTCTGCTTCCTTTGAAAATACTGGTTTGCAATTTATTGTTTCCCTATTTTTCCAATTTTAATATCTCGAACCAAACTTGAAGTAGGTCAGTGTAGAGCAGACAATGGGTTGTTATAATTGGATGTATGGCGTCTAGTGACTAAGCAATGTCTGCTTCCTGCAGGTTGCTGGACTGAGATTCGGCTATCCTCGTTAGCTCCGAAAATCGTTCATGGACCCGGCAGCAATTGACTGCTTCCAAAGCCAAGGCTACCGAGAACTGTCAAACCTCATCATGTACATTGGTCAGGAAGTCACAAAGAGCTAGTGTCATCATTAATACCACTGTGGGGAAAAAACTCACAAAGACCGAAAAGCAATCAATCATTAGCTTTAAAGTATTTTTGGTGACTTTTGTCTTTCGGTTGGCATTAGTCAAGGTATTAAATTGGATGAGTCTCCGGACCTCATGAGAGAGGACGATTATCAAAAAAGACAACACTTAACCATGTATCTCTTCAGCCGTCTCACACCATTGGGCTCAATACCTCCTTCAGTGTTGTCACTGGGATTTTAGTAAAGCACCACAGAGGGTGTGTAAAACTTTCACAACCACATTAAATGCTCTTCTTGCTGGACTTCCAATACAGGAGAGTACACTCGTACACTCGTGGGGGCTCCGCAAGTTCCAGGTTTAGGTACGCGAAGCACATGCGCCTAATCCCGGAACTTGCGATCTGTCAAGAATTCTCTTACACATTGGAGTTCAGAAGAATGAGAGGTGATCTTATCGAAATATATAAGATAATGAGGGGGCTCGACAAGGTGGATGTAGAGAGGATATTTCCATTCATAGGGGAAACTAAAACTAGGGGGCAGAGTCTCAGATAAGGGGCTGCCCATTTAAAACTGGGATGAGGAGGAATTTCTTCTCTCAGTGGGTTATAAATCTGTGGCATTCTCTGCCCCAGAGAGCTGTGGAGGCTGGGTCTTTGAATATATTTAAGGTGGAGATAGACAGATTTTTGAGCGATAAGGGAGTAAAGGGTTATGGGGAGCGGGCAGGGAAGTGGAGCCGAGTCCATGATCAGATCAGCCATGATCTTATTGAATGGCGGAGCAGGCTCGAGGGGTCAAATGGCCTACTCCTGCTCCTATTTCTTATGTTCTTATTGCACGCATCCGAAAGTAAGGGGCCTGCGCTGGCGGAGAGCCAGGCTATTTGCCCAACTCCCGCCCAGCAAATGCCCTTGAAATTCTTACCACTGATAAAAGCAGACACAAAGCTTGCTTTTGTCAGCACAAGACTTTCAAAGGATAGAAAAACATTTTTTAAATCAATAATTTAAACATTTCAAAAGCTATGAAATAATTTAAGTTTATTTTTAGACCCTTTAAAATATGTACATTTATTTTTCAAAAACTTACATTTTTGTTTTAAATAATTAATTACATTCCATTTTAATTCATTTTAAATTTGTTTTTTTGCCATTTATTTTAAGTGTTTGTGTGTTTTGGTGGTATTCTCATTCATACTTATGGTGATTCTGTTCATACGGAACTCACCACAAGAATGAATGGGAATACCTGTACTCTGATAGGTCGGGCCGGCCCACATGATCCAAGGGACATGTACGAAATGCCTAAGTCCGTGGGATACGTGGGCCTCGACCCAGGCCTTGCGTAGAGGCCCAGGGCCACAAGTGTCCGAACCTCCTGGACCACCAGGTAGCTTCGTAGAAATTGTTCAGGTCGGATGCATCCGCCCGCGGGAAGCCTCCGACCACAATTTCTAGGCCATTATACGTTCACTTGGAATGTGAAGAAACTGGACAAATGGAGAGTTTGTCCTTTGAAACTTAGCTCATGCTGGTGTTTTAAACTGTTAACCAGAGTGAAGTACCAATGGTGGCAGGTCTGTCATCGGTTGTGTTAATGCAAGGAACAATTGGAGATGACAAAGCTCCATACAAAAAGCATTTTAATACATTAAAAGGTTTATGTGGGGCTTGTCATGCCGTGTGAAAAACAGCTCTTGACTGTTATTTCTCATTTTGAAAGCATCATTATTAGAATATTTTTTATTCACTGTGCAGTACAGTTATAAATGGTGTGCTGGAATGTATAAACAGCGAGAATGCTAATGAATGTTTTTTTAGTGTCTGTTTTTTGGTCTCAAATGTGCCAATATCGTATCATCACCTTTATCTTCATCACCACCACATCAGTTGGCACTGCCGCGATCTGCAGTCTCTCTCTAAACAATGGCCCATCCATTATTACTGCTCAGTCAACAGTCTTATATCACCATGGACTTTCATTTCGTAAGCTATACTTTGAGAACAAATAAGCTTGCAGCAATTTGTCTTCAAGTCTGTCCCACTTTAATGGAAAAAATCCCAAGGATTTGCAGAGCCACAAATGGACCGTCAACAGTATATTAAGTCGCCTGATGTACAGTTTGAAATACTGCAGCACACTTCTCCCTTCCCCCTTCTGTAAATCCACGTATCTGCTCATTAATAATTGTTTTCTACAGATCGATTGTCTGATTCAGTGCACGTGCTGCAAATTACCCGACTCTTCAATTATTGGCGACAGACATTGAGTGAGGAAAAGAAACTCAAGTAATCGCAAGACATTTTGCGTACAATGAGTTCAGCAGGTCAGAAAGCAAAATTGCATGATTACGAAAACAGAGACTTGTAACAGGAACAATTTTACCTTTTTCAATAACTAGACTTCAATGCTGCGTTTCCTGTCAGTGTAAAAGCAACCCATCTTTTGGTAATGCCTTTGTGAATATATAATTAACAGTATCAAAGCTATATCACGGGAAAAGATAAAGCAGAAATGCACCCGGCCTGGCCTCCAGTTAAAAAAAAGGATCAATTGTAAATAAAAAGGAGTTTTCTCGCATGACAGAAACTCAATGCTTCCTGTGTCTGTAAACCCTGCTTTTTGCATTATGCAGATAAAACCACTTTATCTACAAAATCTGATTTGGGGTTTATCCAAGTGATTTGCTGCTATTCCAAGGCCCTGTTCAGAGACAGCCACATGGGGAATATGTTCGTTAGCCAAAGGTAGGCAGAGGAAACGTTTCAAGGACACCCTCAAAGCCTCCCTGAGAAAGTGCAACATCCCCACTGACACCTGGGAGTCCCTGGCCAAAGACCGCCCCAAGTGGAGGAATTGCATCTGGGAGGGCGCTGAGCACCTCGAGTCTCGTCGCCGAGAGCATGCAGAAAACAAGCGCAGGCAGCGGAAGGAGCGTGCGGCAAAACAGTCCCACCCTCCCTTTCCCTCAACCACTGTCTGTCCCACCTGTGACAAAGACTGTCGTTCCCGTATTGGGCTGTTCAGTCACCTGAGAACTCACTTTTGGAGTGGAAGCAAGTCTTCCTCGATTCCTCGAGGGACTGCCTATGATGATGATATTCGTGAGGCAAATGGACGAGCAGCACACAAACTGGGGCTTTATAAATCAAAAACAATTTCTCAATGATTAAGAGGGTAGATACAGAAAGCAAAAAAAACATCCTCTGAGTCATTCATTTTAATATCAGCCTGACACATGTTAACACGAAAATACTAACCCTGGATTTTCAAATGCCATGAGTATTTCACAATGCATGATTAATAATAAAATACATCTCATCCCAAGGTGAAATACTGAATTTGGCTGCAGCAATACTGGGAGTGCGCTCGCTCTAGTTGTTAGTCTTGTCTCATTCTGCTCCCTTGGACGCTGGCGATGCGCGGGGCCAAGGCTGGAAGCTGCCGGGATTGCCTGAGGCAACGTCCGGGAAAATCTATGAGCCCGAGGCTAAAGCTTTTGGGAATTCTAGCCCTGAGCAACCCAGAGCAACACAGGCTGCGACGAGTGACGACAGGAAGCTGCCGAATCATGGGCCGAAGCAAACGGTTCCGAGCTGAGGTGCAGAGCCGGAAAGTCGTATTCACCACCACCAGACTTAGACACAGTAATTGTGAAGAAATCAGACCTGCTGAATCAGAGGCCTGAAGGGCACCAGCTCCGACACCGGAGGTCGAAAGCTAGAAGCTGTAGAATTGCACCTTACTTTCCTTTTCAAATCCCTCCATGGCCTCGCCCCTCCCTATCACTCTAATCTCCGCCAGCCCCACAACCTCCCGAGGAGTCTGCGCTCCTCGAATTCTGCCCTCTTGAGCATCCCTGATTATAATCGCTCAACCAGCGGTGGCCGTGCCTTCTGTTCCCTCGGCCCTAAGCTCTGGAGTTCTGTGCCTAAACCTCTCTGCCTCTCTTTCCTCCTTCAAGACACTCCCAAAAACATACCTCTTTGACCAAGCTTTTGGTCACCTGCTCTAATTTCAACTTATGTGGCTCGGTGTTAAAATTTTTATCTCATAATACTCCTGTGAAGCGCCTTGGGACGTTTCACTACGTTAAAAGTGCTATATAAATACAAGTTGTTGTTGTTGCACATCAATGGATGAAAAGTGTGTACCATAACTGAGACTTTAGGCATTTAAAACTCTTAGGGGGCGAAATTGCCCCTTTTATAGAGGCTCATTGCACCAATCCGGGGGGGCGTTAACGGGGCAGACGAGACTTTTCACCCGACCGGGTGTGGAGTGGGGGGGGGGAAAGAGTGCTTCCGGCTCCCGGGAAATTGCCCGGGAGTTTGCAGAGGCGGTTAGCGCCCAAGGCTGCTGCGCGACTGGCGATGACATCATCGGTGAGCGCAGCAACACATCACCCACGGGGGAACTTGCCCCGTGGCCCGCGAGGTTGGCGCGAGCGGATGTCAACGCCAGCGACACGGGTCGCGAAGGTGGCCGACATCCGCTCTCATGGCGGGACTTACAGGGGAGAGCGCCAGCGCCCTGTTTGCCGACTCTCGGGCTGGCTCCAGATCAGCCCGAGCGAGGTGCGGAACGCCATCGAGTAGCCTGGCACTCCGTTTTGGGTGCTGGGCTCCAGGCCCAGTCCCACACTTCCCCGGTGGCCCAGTGGAGGTCATCAGAAGCCTTGCAGAGTGCACAGCGGCCCTCCCCATTAAGCAAAGGCGTTGAATCGCGTCAGCGCTACGTGAAGCATCCCGCCGAACACTTCAGTGCTCACCCCAGTTGCACCCCGGGAACCGCCATTAAAGGAAGTGGAACGCACGAGGTTGTGCTCCATTTCCTTTGAGGGGCGGTGAGCCCAATTTAGCGGTGGGCATGTGACATCTGCATTGGGTGCGGAAGCTGGTTAGCACCCCCAATCAGGGCGCAGGGCAACTTTGCCCCTTTAGTGTTAGATTTTAACTTTACCCAACTTCTGGCCTAGCCGTGGACCCCCAGTTTGACATAGCTTCAATAATCGTTATCTGATTTTGAAGTGTTGCCCCCTTATTTTGCCGAGTTACCTTCCATGCTGGTATCGAAAGCCCTCGCAGTCTCTAAAGACAGAAATAGATCTGGGGCATTAATCTCACGGAAATCAATTTGAAAGAAAGTTTGGGATCTCCAGGTAGTCTGTTTAGCCTCTTATAGTTCTGCATTTATTGTTCTCCTGATGATACCCTTGGGAGATTCAACAGATACTGAAAATAAGCTGTTCATTCTTTCTCCCAATAATTTGTCTACATTTTTTTTTAAATTCTCATGTTCCATTTCTCTTCAGCATGTGGGCAGACAACCTGTGACTGATGCTCTGGAGGTACGTAATACTAAACCTGACCTTCCTCTCAATTGGCCACCTACCTTTGATGGTAGGGGGACAACTAAGAGGAATTAAGTTTAATTAAATTTAATTAATTAAATCAGCCTCTACCCTGCCAGATCACAAAGTCATTATTTGGGAATCGCGAGGATGGGGAACCAGGTCGATTAATGGAGCAGTACACTGGTACATTTGGAGAGATTTATTTGCTGCAAACAAAAGTTAAAATTAGCTTTAACTATCCAAAGAAAAGCGATCCAGGTTGAAGGGGTGGCCGTGAAGATCAGCAGGAGACGTCAAGGGCGGACAGGAGGGCACTGATCTCAAAGGAGCGAGGGGAAGGTGAGCTGAGATGGAGGTTGGAATCACCGAGGACGAGAGGATGAGTGAGGAAAAGAGTGAGGGTATCTCAGTGAGAAACTTGTGGCAGGGCTTGGGTGAGAACCAGGATCTTAAAAGAGAGGCAAGAGGGTTAGATCGAGGCGAGGTGCTCAAAGGAGAGGAGTAGGTGGACAGACCAAGGTGAGATTTGGTGATGAGTGCCACCTGCCACCAAGGCAGTTTGGGTGCAGTGGGTGGTGACAGGTATGGCCTGGCAGGGAGGCTTCAGTAAGAGCAAAGTCTGGGTCAATGCAATCATGCACAATAAGTCATGGATGACAAGAGCCTTGCTCACGGGTAAATGGGCAATCTGAAGGAAGATGTGGAAAGGACAGGTATAGTTGATCCGCTGATTAAAATCCTTGCAGTCAACAGTTGTAAGGTGAGTGGCACGGGTCCCATGCTAGATTAGCTGGGTGGGAATGTCGGCAAGAGAGGGTGATGGGGCAGTTGAGGTTGCTGATTGTATCAGCGGCAGCGACGACTGACTCGATGGTTCCTGCGGAGAGAGGCACAGAGGGAAGCTGAGGGCTTATCAAGCTTGGAACGGCAGTAGGAAGATAGCGGAATAGTGAAAGGTTGGGGTGGGGATTTGGTGAGGCAAAGTATCCAAGAGGAGAGAAATGTAAAGACGATTGGGCAACAGAAAGGAAGGAGACAGGGGAGAAAATCGCAAGAGCGGGAAAGAGAAGAGAAAGATAATGGGGGTAGAAATAACGGGCTCGGGTCTGGAATGACAGCCAAAATACACATGCGAATGGACACACAGAAAATTCAGGTTACACAGATATGGCAAGGACTAGGACAGATTTGTCCTCGTTACGAAAGGGAGAATAGAGGAGACAATAAGTGAGAGTCCAAAGTTAAAATCAGAGGTTCTCTGGTGAAAGACTTACATTTATATAGCGTCTGCATTGAAGGGGCTGACCAGATGGAAGGAGTGGTCTATGTTCCTAAGTACCGACTACATACAGTCTAAATATTTGGAGAGACCGAACGCCAAGCGAAAATTTAATGCAACAGAGGCTGAACTACGGAAACACAAAGCTGTAACCCAGAACAACAATGAAACCACTCAGAATGCGTTTCCTTCCTCTACAACTCAGGGGAAATGTACGAGGCCAACCTCAAGCACAGGGGTCACACCTGGCAACCGCACAACCCTCACCACAACCTACCACTGATTACCTCCCCGGTCAGGACAATAAGGATATGAAAAATGCTTAAGGGGAGTGCATGCATGTTGTGTATGCATGCCTGTTCACTGTGTGATGTCTGAAACACTGTTACACAACACTGAATGTACCCTTACACTGTACAAAGGTGACTTGTGGATAGGATGGAGTCAGCTTGGAGTACTGATGAATGAGGCACAGGTTCGGAGACAGGTGTGGAGGGTGAGTGAGACCAGGCGCAGAATATCTGTGGCCTCACTGCCAGTGGCAGTTTCATGGAACAAGGAGGTGTGGAGAATCGACCATGAGCCAGCAGAGGTTGATCCAGGAGTCTAACGGAGGAGAGTGGTGGCCTTGGTGATTGGTGGTGCACCACCAGCAGATCCAGTGTACCATCGGAGGGTTAAATGTAGTCAGCGACAATAAGAAGCAGGCAGGAAGTGGCAGAGTAAAAGTCATTGGGCAGCAGTGTGTGCAAAGGAGACCCTTGTATTTTCCCGGAATGTACAAGAGCACCTATCCAATTTAACTATGTAAATTTAATGTCAGCGTCTTCAATGAGGACATGGCAAATCGAAGCCATTAGCTTCTTCAAGACCGAGAGAAACATTCTCCATCCTTTGACAGAGTGACTCAGCAACACTCCCATTTGAAATCGCTCTGTTCCATGACCGGAATCCTGATTTAAGAAACTTCTGATTAACTGAAGCAACAAACTGAAAGCTGTAAGCTGCAGGTGCAATGTTGGCACCTGGGAGTATGCTCGCAGGTTTGTGGAGCTGGTAATCGCATTTTGATTTGATTTGTAAGGTTTTCGCAAACATTTTTGGTTAGTTTGTAGTTTCGAGTTGTTGTGCCCCTTTAAAAGGGGGCACTTGGTTTAATTGTATAATTTAACAAAGAGTTGCAGAGCTGTTGCATTGTGAGTGGCTTAGCCAGTCACGTGATGTTCACAAGACTCAATAAAACCCCCAGTCAGTTGTGTTAAGTATCGAATAACTCCACCAGGCTAAGTACGGTGAGCTAGTTCAGGCATGACCGTACTCCAGTTTATTTATTCTCAAAATGAGGATTCAACATGGCTGCCAACATTATATACATGGCTTGCACGTATCTGCCAGTGACCATTAGGACTCCGACAGTCATGCCCTCCGGTGGCAGGTAAAACCCAGTTAACATACATAATAAGTTGGGTCTATGTCATCCACGATGATGGAACTATATAAATTTAATGGCAGCGTCTTCAATGAGGACATGGCAAATTAGAGCCATTAACTTCTGTTAGCCTGGTGGATGAACTGGTAATGTGTAGTGTGATTGTTAAACCTTTGTTAATAAACCAACTAATTCTTAAGAATCCATAGCAACACATTGCTATTACGCAAAGAACCCATGAAGCAAATACATTGCACCAGAAACAAAGGGTGCGGCAATGGCAGGCATTCTACAAATGGTCTCAAGTGTGCAAGGATTGCCCAAAGTTTCCCATTCCTGATCCCGCCCTTGTGGACATCAGACAATGCTCGCCGATTTCAGAGAGCTTGTAGAAAGCAGGAAGAGAAAAAAGAAAGACTTGGATTTATATAGCACCTTTCACGACCACCGGACGTCTCAAAGCACTTTACAGCCAATGAAGTACTTTTGGAGTGGCATCACTATTGTAATGTAGGAAACGCGGCAGCCAATTTGCGCACAGCAAGCTCCCACAAACAGCAATGATCAGATAATCTGTTTTTGTTATGTTGATTGAGGGATCAACATTGGCCAGGTCCCCGGGGATAACTCCCCTTGCTCTTCTTCAAAATTGTGCCATGGGTTCTTTTACGTCCACCTGAGAGCAGACAGGGCCTTGGTTTAACATTTCATCCGAAAGACGTTACCTCTGACGGTGCAGCGTTCCCTCAGCACTGCACTGGAGTGCCAGCCTAGATTGTTTTTAAGCTGAAGTCCCTGGAGTGGGACTTGGACCCACAACCTTCTGAATCAGAGGCGAGAGCACTACCCACTGAGCCACGTCTGACCTCCTTTGGGGCAAGAAGAGTAAGATAGGAAACAGTGCTACCATCCAAGATGGATTTCACCTCTTCTACCTTTGCAATAACTAGATGCTATTTTTAACCAGTGAGAAGTACTCAGATATGAAGCAATGTGTAACAAAATAGTTCCGGCAGTGAAGGAGGAGAACTCGGTGGAAATTCACCCTCCCGTCAAACTTGGGATCTAAGATCACCTTTCCACACAACTAAATTCCTTGTGCTTCAAAAATATCGTTCTCAAAGGATGTGTCGCTGACTGCTGTTTATGGAAGTTGTGAGAAATAACTTTTGTTAAAAATTGCCGAGCCTTTTCTTGACTTCAGGCACAGAATATTCTAGTTAATTATATTCCAGGCTTTTATTCAATATGACCTGCTAAATGACTCATGTATATAATTGCTTATGACAGAGCATTCCCCTCCCAACACTTAAGTGACTCACAGAATTAATTGTTTGTGAGATGGAAAGAATTTTCCCTTGTGAATTGTTAAGTAACCCTTGTCAGTATGATTGTTTATGGCTGCAAGTGATACTCAATTGTAACTAAATACTGGAAGGTTCCTTCTGCAGATTACATACAACCTGGGGGTAATCAGCCCAGTATCCTCGGCCCAGTAGGGAAACAGAGAAAGTTGGCAGGAGGTTTGAGGCTATAATTAATGCCACGGAACCAAGAATTGAAAACTCCACCATAAAGGCAGACAGTTTGTTAAGCCCTAAAGTCCCAGTGTAGGTTTATATATGTCTTTGTTTACCTCTAAAATTAATGCTGCAATGCTCTTAATAGTTTAATATTCAAAGGCATACTGTGTTAAACTGACAGCCCTTTTATTGTGCACCTTTTGTAGGCTTATTTCACTTTGCAGAGCATCAGAAACATTTCCGGATACATAATGACATGAAAACCTATCACGGCAACCATTTATATAATTCATCATTTGAGGGAATAAAGTGTAGCCGCAGCCTATTTTCAGATCGAGTTAACACACTCCGTCTTCCTGAAGAGGTGTGGGCTGAGTGAATATCTGAACCAGGTGCAATGCACAAGAACATACCTCTCAGGAGAGATCGTCCCTGGCTCTGTGTCCAGCTGCACCGGGCCATCTGGGTGCAGTGGCTATTGCAACATCGGGCAGGTCGGAGCAACATGCCTTGAACGAACGACTTCAATTCATCCTCTGCAGACCCACAACCATCTCCCCTGTAGTCTCACTAGCACATGTCACGCAGCACTGAAAATACACAGCCCTTCTGTCCATTCGCCCTCAAACAAGCAAATGCTAAAAAGGTCAGTGAAACATGGCTCAGGAAGAATGAGCCCCTTTTAATGGGCACATATTCTTTTCTGTTGTCTCCTCCAACATTCAGTCTGTATTTCGCCCAAAGCAAGCGCTCTACTCGGAACTCCTACATGGCAAGCGAGCCCAAGGTGGGCAGGGGAAATGTTTCAAGGACACCCTCAAAGCCTCCTTGATAAAATGCAACATCCCTACCGACACCTGGGAGTCCCTGGCCAAAGATCGCCCTAAGTGGAGGAAGTGCATCTGGGAGGGCGCTCGAGTCTCATCGCTGAGAGCGTGCAGAAATCAAGTGCAGGCAGAGGAAGGAGCGTGCGGCAAACCAGACTCCCCACCCATCCTTTCCTTCAACGATTGTTTGGCCCACCTGTGACAGAGACTGTAATTCCCATACTGGACTGTTCAGTCACCTGAGAACTCATTTTTAGAGTGGAAGCAAGTCTTCCTCGATTTCGAGGGTCTGCCTATGATGATGATTTCGCCTATATAACAAGAACCTTCATTTTTATTTTAATATGTGCAGTGGAGCCCTCCCCTAAATATGAACTGATTTTCCAGGGCACCACCTCTGCTGGCGATGAGGCGCATTGTCTGACTCCACCCTGATTCTGGTGTGTTAATATTTAATTGTCTAAACTGCTTCTTGGTTCTAGGTGGATTGGAGCCGATGCATACTGGCTTTGTTTGACGTTATCGGGGCAGGGGGGAGGTCTAATGGCCTCAAAGTGTGGTTGGTAGCCGAACCGCTCCTTAACGCCGATGGCGCGGGCTTAGCGCCGGGTGTCCATAGCACCTGTCTGTTTCAGGCAGTAAGCCCCTTTTAGTAAGCAAGTCGGGGTCCTATGACAAACCGTGCCCCAATTGTCATCGTAGGTTGGAACTGATTGGAGCATGTGTGTGTGGTGCAGGCTCTGGTCAGTGCCTTGGGCGATGGAGCGGACGAGGCCCAGCAAAGCCAAGTTTGGAATTATTTTTGTGGGGCCCAGAGAAGGAATGCTCCTCTGGGCCCTTCGAAAATAACGTGGGCCCTTGACGCCCCCGAACCGACCTTGGTGGTGACCAGGGAGGCCCAATATTGGTAGGCCTCAATCCAGCGAGCTGCATCGGGACACTCGCTTAGCGCCCCGCAGCTTGCTGGCTGACGCAAATGGGGCCAGAGCCTCAAAATGGCAGCCGTCTCTTCACTTCAAGTGCCCGTGAGCTCGGTCGGTCGGTCGGCCAAAATGCAAAATCAACCCCAAGGTTTATTAAATGTGCATTTTCTTTACCGACAGATCCTGCCAGACATTCACCGCTGCTAAAGTTCAATGTTCACCCGAGTATGCTCTGTAAAGGCTCTATATAAATATAGTACATTTAATATAGTGCCTTTAATAAATAAAGAATCCTCCTCAATCACCTTCTCCTGTGGCTGAAGAGCTCCTCCCAGAGTCACAATGCGGATTCCGCCCACTGAGGGGCACAATGGATATGATCTTCACCGCGCGGCAAACCCAAGAGAAATGCAGGGAGCAGCTCCAACCCCTGTACATGGCCTTCTTTGACCTCACAAACTCGGCAGGCCTCAAAAGTTTGTCACCATCCTTCGCCTGCTTCACGATGACATGCAAGCCGTGATCCTGACCAGTGGATCCACCACAGACCCAATTCACGTTCAGACTGGGGTCAAGCAAGGCTGTGTCATCGCACCATCGCTCTTTTTGATCTTCCTTGCTCCAATATTCCATCTCACCCTCAGTAAGCGCCCCGCGGGAGTGGAGCTAATGTACAGGAGAAACGGAAACTGTTCAACCTCCACCGCCTCCAGGCTAGATCCAAGGTCGTCCCATCCTCCATCATTGGATTACAGTACGCAGACAACATTTGCGACTGCGCACACTCGGATGCTGAACTCAACCATCGCCAACACCTTCACTGAAGCGTACGAGAGCACGGGCCTTACACTCAACATCCAGAAGACAAAGATCCTCTACCAACCAGCCCCTGCCACACAGCACTTCCCTCCGATTATCAAAATCCACGACGTGGCCTTGGACAACATGGATCATTCTCCAAACCTCGGGAACCTACTGTCGACAAGGGCAGACGTCGACGACAAGGTTCAATACCGCCTTCAGTGTGTCAGTGCAGCCTTCGGCCGCCTGAGGAAGAGAGTGTTTGAAAACCAGGACCTCAAACCCGGCACCAAGATCATGGTCTACAGAGCAGTAGTGATACCCGCCTTCCTATATGGTTCAGAGACATGGACTATGTACAGCAGGCACCTCAAAACACTGGAGAAGTACCACCAACGCTGCCTCTGCAAGATCCTGCAAATCCATTGGCAGGATAGGTGCATCAACATCAGAGTTCTCGCTCAGGCCAACATCCCCAGCATTGAAGCTTTGACCATGCTCGATCAGCTCCGATGAATGGGCTACATTGTCCACATGCCCGATACGAGACTCCCAAAGCAAGCACTCTACTCAGAGCTTTGACATGGCAAGTGAGCCACAGGTGGGCAGAGGAAACGCTTCGAGGACACTCAATCCCTCCTTGAAAAAGTGCAACATTCCCACCGAAGTCCTGCACTTTGGCAGAAAAAAGTCAAGAGCAAGTTATTATTTAAATGAAGAAAGATTGCAAAGTGCTGCAGTGCAGCAGGACCCGGGGGTACTTGTGCAGGAAGCACAAAAGAATAGTATGCAGGTACAGCAAGTGATCAGGAAGGCCAATGGAATCTTCACCTTTATTGCAAAGGGGGATGGAGTATAAAAACAGGGAGGTCTTGCTACAGTTATACAGGGTATTGGTGAGGCCACACCTGGAATACTGCGTGTAGTTTTGGTTTCCATATTTACGAAAGGATATACTTGCTTTGGAGGCACTTCAGAGAAGGTTCACTAGGTTGATTCTGGAGATGAGGGGGTTTGACTTATGAGGAAAGTTGAGTAGGTTGGGCCTCTACTCATTGGAATTCAGAAGAATGAGAGGTGATCTTATCGAAACGTACAAGAGGAGGCTTGACAAGGTGGATGCAGAGAGGATGTTTCCACTGATGGGGGAGACTAGAACTAGGGGGCATGATCTTAGAATAAGGAGCCGCCCATTTAAAACTGAACGAGGAGAAATTTCTTCTCTCCGAGGGTTGTAAATCTGTGGAATTCGCTGTCTGAGAGAGCTGTGGAAGCTGGGACATTGAATAAATTTAAGTCAGAAATAGTTTTTTAAATAAGGAGATAAGGGGTTATGGGGAGTGGGCGGGGAAGTGGAGCTGAGTCCATGATCAGATCAGCCATGATTTTATTGAATGGTGGAGCAGGCTCGAGGGGGCTGTATGGCCTACTCCTGTTCCTATTTCTTATGTTCTTATGTTCTAATCACTGGGCCAAAACCGTTCAAAGTGGAGGAGAAGCATCCGGGAGGGCGCTGAACATCTTGAGTCTCTTCGCCGGGAGCGAGCGGAGGCCAAGCGCAGACAGCGGGAGGAGCGTGCGGCAATCCAGGCTCCCCGCCCACCCTTTCCCTCAACCACTGTCTGCCCCACCTGTGACAGAGACTGTAGGTCCGCAACAGACTCTTCAGTCACCTGAGAACTCATTTTTTTAGTGCGGAAGCAAGTCATCCTCGACTCCGGGGGACTGCATAAAAAGATATAAATACAAGTTGTTGTTGTAGTAAAGGGTAATAAGTGTAAGATTTTAAAAGGTCCTCTGTTCCCAGTCTTGCAACTCCATGAAAGTGGCAATTTAAATTTGAAGGTCATCTGTGGAGACGTTAAAAGCTATTTGCACATTCTTTCCTTCTAATGCCTTTTCATTGCCTCACTGAGATGATCATTTATATTCTTTAAGGGGATCCTGTATCTCCACTGAGTGGATCAACCGACCTATTAACCTCCTCTCAGTGATTGCAATCTGTATTAGCTCGAGACTTGACTATTCCAATACGCTCCTGGCTGGCCTCCCACATTCTTCCCTACGTAAACTAGAGGTGATCCAAAACTCGGCTGCCCGTGTCCTAGCTTGTACCAAGTCCCGCTCACCCATCACCCCTGTGCTCGCTGACCTACACTGGCTTCCGGTTAAGCAATACCTCGATTTCAAAATTCCCATCCTTGTTTAAAAATCCCTCCATGGCCTCACCCCCTCCCTATCTCTGTAATCTCCTCCAGCCCCACAACCCCCCCACCCCCGAGATGTCTGTGCCCGTCTAATTCTGCCCTCTTGACCATCCCCAATTATAATCGCACAACCATCGGTGGCCGTGCCTTCTGGTGCCTCGGCCCCAAGATCTGGAACTCCCTGCCTAAATCTCTCCGCCTCTCTATCTCTCTTTCCTCCTTCAAGATGCTTCTTAAAACCTACCTCTATTTGGTCATCTGCCGTAATTTCTTCTTATGTGACTCGGTGTCCAATTTATTTGTTTTGTCTTATAACACTGCTGTGAAGTGCCTTCGACGTTTCATTACATTAAAGGCAGTATATAAATCCAAACTGTTGTTGTTGTAAAGGGTAATAAGGGTCAGATTTTTAAAGGTCCTCTGTTCTCAGTCTTGCAACTTCATGAAGATGGCAATTTAAATTTGAAGGTCATCTGTGGAGACGTTAAAAGCTATTTGCACATTCTTTGCTTCTAATGCCTTTCCATTGCCTCACTGAGATGATCGTTTGTTTCCTTTAACAGGATCCTGCATCTCCTCTGAGTGGATCAATCAGACCATTAACCTCCTATCTGTGATTAGAATCTGTGTCGGCTTATTTTCTGACTCTTTCCTCCCCTTCTTTCTCTTCCACCCTATAAAAGGGCTTGCTTAGCTTTCAGTTTCCCGTTCTGGTTACGCCTGGCATTGCTCAATGACCGGCACATCGCTGCGTGACCTGCTGTGCATCGCCATGCAATTTCTCTTTTTATTGGAGCGAGGCTAATATTTGCTTCTTCGTTACTGTACTGAGATTCCCCCAGAATGGATGAGATAACTTTGATAATGAACAGATTGCAGTGATGCTTTCATATTAAACTACATAAAGCTGGATGTTCTTGCAAGCATACTGAAGTTACTATTTGCCGATCTGAGTTGTCGGCAGTAAGCGAAAGCTTTAATAACTGGACAGTAAGCAAACAGTATAACATAATACAACACGAGGCCTCTTCACCTTGCACGTGAATAAAGCAAACCATGATTTGCCAACAAGTCTACTTTGATCTTTGACACAATATGTATCTTAATGCATCACTCCACTTTAAAGAGGTGATGGTTTAGCATTAACTTATAAGAACACAAGAAATAGGTGCAGGAATAGGCCTTACGGTCCCGGCTCCGCCATTCAATAAGATCATGGCTGATCACAACTCCACTTTCCCGCCCGATCCCCATATCCCTTGATTCCCCGAGAGTCCAAAAATCTATCGATCTCAGCCTTAAATAAATTCAGTCACTCAGCATCCACAGCCCTCTGGGGCAGAGATTCACAACCCTCTGAGTGAAGAAATTCCCCCTCATCTCAGTCTTAAGTGGCCAACCCCTTATCCTGAGACTATGCCCCCTAGATCTAGACACTTCAGCCAGGGGAAACAACCTCTCAGCATCTACTCTGTCAAACCCCTTCAAAATCTTGTATGTTTCAATGACATCATCGGACTCATACAGATTTTACAGTGAACTATGCCTGTGACAAAAATTCAGTATTGTTATCTAAGAGCTAGCATTTCTTTAATTGTCATAAAGGGGTTAAAAACCAGCTTCACTCACAGAAATCCTATTCCGCAATGATTATAGATTTGAGTCAGTTTATCTATGCCACATGTCTAAAGGAAAGCCCAAGCTATTCAATTCAAATACAAACATCTTCTGGAATTTGTTCAAATATGTGTTGGACGAGGAGTTTTTGAAAATTTCTCACTGCCTGATCTTGGTCAGTTTTCTTATTCAAATCAGAGAATGCATCTAAAACCTTCTGTAGAGTCAGCTTCTGTAGATGGTGAGCAAAAGAATATTACTTGCACCACAGCAGCTGCAAGCAATATTATTGTCTATTACGAAGCGCTAGCTAAGGTCAACAACTACTTTAAAACTATATCTTGTGCTACTGCTATTTGCTTGTTCTTCTGCTGTTTAATACATTTGTTTGACAGTTAAAGACTAAATCGTAGTAAATTGTAGTGTTATTATGCCACCTCCTGAAGACAAGGAGGATCATGTGATTAAAAACAGAGGAAATAAACTGAAGGTCTCTGTTCATTCCCTGAGAATATTGCAAATTCACCGAGAAATATGGGCAAGTATGTTTACTTATCACTTTGTAATATGGGTCAAAAACAACACACTGAAGTCCAGTCTGTACAAGTATCGTCAGCACTGACATGTGCTAAAGTTCAATCAGAGGCAAAATATGTATTCCAAATTTCCAAAAACGATCGTAAGACACATATATTTGATGAATAAGGTTTTAAGAAGCAGTTCACAGCATTACGTCTGGTGGAGGCTGGATATGGTATTACCAGATATACCATATGCTTGTCAGTTCAGTCAATTTAGTCTTCAAAGTACAGCACTGGCCCTCCTCTACTGGAAGCTCATCAGAGGGAAGAAGTCACCACCTACTGAGCCTTAACATCCAACGGCTCAGCTAACTTAGGACCAATACAGGACCAATCGTCACTGATAAGCAAGAGGTGGAAGGAAGGAATTCTAAAGCTAAGGGTACAGTTTCCAAGGATCTGAGCAGCCACAGCTCTCTCTCAATTCTGAAGGTGGAATGTACATAGCAATGTACAGGGGTAGACTTCTGTACAGGGCTGGGGAAAAAAACCCAGTGTGATCCTCCTGGCTGTGTGTAGGAAATAACATACCCCTCTCCAAATGCTATCTCAAATTTATCTCCAGGTTCTTATCCAGCTCTCTCTTGGATTTGCTCCTACAAACAGCCCCATTGGTGGTCCATTCCACACATTCACGGCCCTCTGTGTAAAGCCGTTATACCCAAACTGTCCCTCGGGCAAAGTTTGACGAGGTACCTTATGTTGTAGAAGTCAGCTAATTATCAAGGGTCAATGATCACCTGCTATTCATCCCTTAGCAAAATCCAAGAAGGGAATCCATACAAGGAACCTGATCTCATTTGTCCATTATGCAACGCATTCTATGATGGAACCATATCCTGGCAATTTTGCTTCGGCGTTGACGATGTTGGCAGAAACTCCGTGTGATTGTAGTGTATTGCACACACCACCATGTGTCCCATGATTGGAATATGTCTCCACACAGCATACTAAGAGTCAATTGATTGGGTCAAGATTTGGAAAAATCTCTAGAGAATCCCAAAGGTAATGGAGAGGTTTGTTTAGTTGGCTATCTTGATCATGACCTTGACCTACTTCAATATCAGAGCCCAACCTGTGGAGAAGTCCAAATCATCATAAACATGTTGATGCACGCTCACATCAAACTCATCACACTGCAGATGTGCAAACGTTCTCACTCTGGAGCTATGCAAGAGCAGCATGTCGTGAGCACGACCTTCAGTCAGCTGTTCCTTACTCAATAGCTGATCAAAACGTTATGTACAAATCGGCATGTTCGCTCCCATTCCTTGTCTGAACTAGGAGCATCTAAAGGCAGTCAAGGGTTATGGGGAGTGGGCAGGGAAGTGGAGTTGAGGCCAAGATCAGATCAGCCATAATCTTATTGAATGGCGGAGCAGGCTTGAGGGGCCAAACGACCTGCTATTTCTTATGTTCTTATGTTATTTGGCCCAAACCTCTCCAGCATTAGCTGGTGCTCCCCAATTTCATTAAAAAGAAAGCTGGCACGAACAAAAAAATCCATTTGCTTTCGAATACAAATGAAGCAAAAACAGACTGTGGTCAGGCCAATAAGACTACCTGGAATACTGCGTGCAGTTTTGGTTTCCATATTTATGAAAGGATAAAGGATATACTTGCTTTGGAGGCAGTTCAGAGAAGGTTCACTAGGTTGATTCCGGGGATGAGGGGGTTGACTTATGAGAAAAGGTTGAGTAGGTTGGGCCTCTACTGATTGGAATTCAGAAGAATGAAAGGTGATCTTATCGAAACGTATAAGATAGGAGGGGGCTTGACAAGGTGGATGCAGAGAGGATGTTTCCACTGATGGGGGAGACTAGAACTAGAGGGCATGATCTTAGAATAAGGGGCCGCCCATTTAAAACTGAGATGAGGAGACATTTTTTCCCTCAGAGGGTTGTGAATCTGTGGAAAATTTGCTGCCTCAGAGAGCTGTGGAAGCTGGGACATTGAATAAATTTAAGATAGAAATAGACAGTGTCTTAAACGATAAGGGGATAAGGGGTTATGTGGAGCGGGCGGGGAAGTGGAGTTGAGTCCTTGATCAGATCAACCATGATCTTATTGAATGGCGGAGCAGGCTCGAGAAGCCATATGCCCTACTCCTGCTCCTATTTCTTATGTTCTTACTAATCTTTCCGAAGGTCGCTGGGATGTTCAAAAAGTGACATATCTGCAGATACTAATAAAAATAACCATCTATATATTGAAGTGGATCGTAAAAGTTTTTGAAGCATCTTGTCCATCATTTCCAAGAAACACAATTCTCTTGTCATGCCATTGATTGAATTCTATTTCCTTAATTTGGGCGTGGTTGGGGGGGTGAATATAGATTATACTAGGAAAGAAAAACTGGTAGACAGACTTGAAAAGATGTGGAAGCAGTAATAAATATCTCTCATTGTCTGGATCACTATACCCATTATATCGTTCTAGAGATAACAGTTCAACGACGTATAGTTTGCGAATTACAATATTTCTGATCCAATCCCAGGCAAAGATGATGCAATTATCGAGGCAGAGAATATGCACTTCAAAATATAGAGCAAGCCATTCAGGAAAGTTATCCCTTAAATTCTCGAATTCTTCAAAGTGAATCAATGACTTCTGAAGGTTTCAGAAAATTCACTTATCTGCGAGTGTGCAAATGTGGCAACACGTATATAGCATCTATAATGTAATAACCATCCAATAGCACTTCACAGAGAGGAAACAGAGGCAGAGCAGTTGTGGAAGAGTTGGAGAAGTGACCAAAAGCATGGTCAAAAAGGATAAGTTCTGAAGGTAGGGAGAGAGGTAGTCGGATGCCTGGGTTTAGCGAGGGTGGTTCAGAGAGTCAGGCCGAGAGGGGTGGGGCAGACAAAGGCCACAAGTCACAGGAAGCCAGAGTCGGAGGACCAGAGGGTTTGGGATGTGAGGCGGGAGAAGAGTGCAGAGGTAGCTCTGGGCGAGGCCGGGGAGAGGTTTGTAAATAAGGTTACGATTTTGAATTTGGAGATAATAAACCCGTGGAGTTCAGCGAGAATGTGGATGATACGCGAATGGGAACTCCTACACAGCAAGCGAACCCCAGGTGGGCAGAGGAAAGGTTTCAAGGACACCCTCAAAGCCTCCCTGATAAAGTGCAACATCCCCACTGGCACCTGGGAATCCCTGGCCAAAGACCGCCCTAAGTAGAGGAAGAGCATGTGAGGGGGTGCTGAGCACCTCGAGTCTCGTCGCCGAGAGCATTCAGAAAACAAGTGCAGACAGTATAAAGAGCGTGCAGCAAACCAGGCTCCCCACCCACCCTTTCCTTCAACGACTGTCTGCCTCATCTGTGACAGAGACTGTAATTCCCGTATTGGACTGTACAGCCACCTGATAACTCACTTTTAAAGTGGAAGCAAGTCTTCCTCGATTTCGAGGTACTGCCTATGATGATGATGAGTGCAGAATCAGATGAGGACACTGGAGTTTTGGTCGAGTTAGAGATAATGAATGATGGCGCATGGAGCTCAGGAGACTGACGAGGAGAGAGGTGAAGGCAAGATGGATAATGTTATGGAGGTGGAAGCATGAGGCCTTGGTGATGAACAAGATATGGGGCTTCTGGTTCAGTTCTGGAGTGAACACAATGCTCAGGATTTGCACCATCTATTTCAGCCTGATCAAGCAGTCGGGAGAGAGATACACTCATTGACATGGGCGGAGCCAAAAGGCTGATTTTAGTCTTTGCAATGTTCAAGTGGAGGAAATTATGGCTTATCCATGACTTAGTCCAAAATAGGCAGCTTAACAGCATGGAGTTAGGAGAGCTGGTCCAGAGGAGACTGGAGTGTTTCAGCATACCTCATAACCGTTGGAAAAATCTGAGGGGGCAACATATAAAAGCAGAAAAATGCGTGGGGCAGGGATGAATTCTTGGAGAGTTCCAGAGGTGACCATCTATGGGCAGGAGAAGAAACCATTGTTGACTGGTTGGGCGAGTGCAGTCCACGGAGGGCACTTGGTGGAGGCGGGTGGAGTTGCTGGTGCCATTGCCAGGGTGGCAGCCAGTCCAAAGGAATGCAACAATAACAAAGCTTTCAGTACGTTCACAAAATACAAGGCGAGATCTTCATTTTTGTTTTGATCCTGTTGGATAAAGAGCCATGACCTGTGAACCACGTTACCCTTGATTGCGTGTGGTGCTGGACAGTATGTGCTGTTATACACGTTCTGGAGGCTCGGAGGCACCTGGACTCTATATTTAAATCTTAATTGATCTATTTATAAGGCGAAGGAAACCCTAACGCTCGGTAAAGGGAGAAATTCTGCTGTTGCTCATTTTATGACAATGAGCAATGCTGCTTAACAAAAGCCATCAAAAATCAATGTTTTGGAAAAGTAAACTATTTTGTTAACAATATTTATAGTGTTGCAGTATCAACTTAGTTCCTAGTATCTATCAATCTTTTTCTCTGGTAAACATTCTTAGATTTATAAGATAACAGAAGGTTAAGCGGAAAATAAATGTGAAGTTAATTCCCGAGTAAGAACATACATGCTGAATCTCATTACTTTTCATCAGCGAGTTATAAAAGTTTTGCATTTGTAAGCTCCATATTGATCAGACTATTAATGACTCATTACCAGTGTAACCGAAACATTGCACACTAGAATGGACTAATATCTGCTTCAGCATCTTAAGCAGTTACATTTCAGCAACTAATCACTGGTTATGTAGAAAATCTCCGAATAAATTGGTGAAGAGGGGAGGGGACCTCCTGTCAGGAGGGCTTAACTCGTCTTCCGCTGGAAATGGGGCGCATCTAGCGTTTTTGTTGTGTTCTGGCCGCCGCGATGGAGGCAGTGGCCTATCCGCCAAAATTCAGCTCATCATTTTTTTTCCCCCAAGTGGGGCGGAAGTCGGTCATCATGGGGGCAGAGGTGGGGGCGGGACAGAGTGTCTGCCGCAGTCAGTCATCAGCGCTGGGCCGGTGACATCACCGCGCTGGCATGTCACCGCGTCTCTCCCCTTCAGTTAAAGGGGAGGGCCGCTGAGAACTCTGCGTTTATTTTAGTTCGGTCCACTGGGCCACCAGGGAGGATTTCGGCCGGGCCAGTGGCCTAGCACACCCAAGAGGGGGCGCCAGGCTGCCTGTTGGCAGCCCGGCCGATCCCAGGGGCATAATTGTCGGGGCTGACCTAGCATTCGGCAGACTATAAAAAATAAAATGGCGTTGCCACCTCCCCTTTAAGGACGGCCGCACCGCCAACCAACAAGGAGCGGACCGACACAAAAAGCTGTCGGGGGCACCGAGTGACGGCCGGAAGACTTCTGGAGGTGAATTTCACTTCCGGGGCGGGACATCGGTGGTGCACGCTCTGATGACGCACTTGGGCATCGGCAGCCGTGGGGCGGAAGTGGGGGGAGTGGAGCGGATATGATCACCGCCAGAAAAACGCTCGGGGTCAATTGCGCAAACGACGGACATTCCACGAAAAATCGCCGGCCATCCCGCACCGTGCCCAGGCTGCCAGAGGCCTTAACGAAAGGGCCAATTTTGGCTCCAGGGTGTTTCCCAGAAGAGATTGCCCACAACTGTATAAGAAAATCAGAGCAAACTGCTGAAATACCCAACACTTACATTTGCTGTGATCGTTTGCCCTACAAAATAATCCTGTACAAAACCATACCGTACCGCAGCTGCTCAAAGTAGTGTCAGGTACAAATATCATCAAAAACATTGCAATATAAATCCTTACAAAAAAAAAATTAAACCATTCTACTAAAATAAATGTGATCAATGGCGGCCATTTCTAGATCATGCATTGCTCTTTGCTATCTACGGAAAGCATTGCCACATCAGCAAATCTCTACAGCTACTGTCGTTATACAACGGAAAGGACTAACTGAAGAGAAAGCTAGTGCTGATGAAATCTGTCGGACTGTCCCAAAGTAAGTGGGTGAGGGACTGCATGCTTCTGGACTCAACAGCAGTTCTACTCAACGCTACGGGTTCTAACGTGTCTACATTTCTCAGCAATGCAAACGTGTCTACTACAATTAAGAGAGTGAAACAAGAGCATGCACATCTTACCTTGACGAACTAATAATTTGATTTTTTTTTAAGAGGAAATGAATGGGAGAAAGAGCTAGTATTAGATCAAGTTATTTTCGATGGCAGGTTCCATTAGCAAAATGTTAGCTTTTCTTGATGGAAAAAAAAACCCTCATTATTATCGCTCCAGCTTCCCAGCCAGTGAGCACCAGATAGCTTTTGACTGACTCCGTGCCCCCCACCACCACCAAAGCTGCCAATGAGAAAGTGCTCCAGGTGTTTTGTCCTTTGCAGACGGTGATGGATGATATATCAGGTTTTTGTGGTGCGAGACAACAAAAAGTTAAATGAAACAGCACGTTTGTGCATTCTCCTCTTCCCGCTCATGAGCAGCTCGGCCTGAAGACCATTTCAGTTGAGTGGAAGAAGCCCAAAGGTTACTTTCCGTTTCCAAGAGGATAGCTTTTAAGATTCAACTAAAGGTCAACACTGATTCCCTTTTCCCCTGTTCTATGCACTCTACCAATAAAGGACTGAAACATTCCATCTCCAACACGGTGTAAATGCTCACCAAGCCCCATCGGTTCCCATCCCAGCTGTGGCAATAAGGATCCTTTGCCATCCATTTCACTTGAAGTTAGGAAAAGGGCTCACCACAAAAAAAAATCCGTTGCAACAATTGCGTTCACGTTGAGGTTTCAGTGCATTAATGTGAAACCACTTGATACTTTCAATTTCACCGGAATCTTCGTGAGCGGATTAGGAGCGGGGCGACGGATGTGTGAGGAAATGTCCATCGCTTTCCTCAACGATCCGAATTGCTGCAGCAGGTGATAAAGGGCACGGATTCTCGCTATTGAATTCCCAATGTTGTACGCGGGTTTAAAAATAAACTATCGAAAGTCATCGGACAATCAATGAGTTCCTTTACTTATTGCGGCATTTTCTAACAGAGTTTACAGTCAGCACCAATGGCAGCTGAGCATCTGTTAAGACCGTCAGTTATATTGCACCGTCCAACTTGAAGTCTTATTAAAATACCGGTTATTTGATCAATGTTGCAATGTGTTGATAACATTGTACAGGTTTTTTATCCCCGTATTATACAAGAGAATGTTTTCTCAGGCAGCATGGATTGGGTTAAGGTCTGCCGTTTCCATTTGCATCCCCTCTGGACCCATCTTTTGTTTCTTTACTTGTCCCGTTACCATCTCCTTTTGCCTCACACCATCATCCCTTTTGTCTCTCTAATCTCTCCTGTCTTCCACCCTATCACAGACCTTCCCTTTTGCGCTTTCAATCGCAGCCCGCCTCCCCCACACCCTTTTCCCTGGCTCTGTGCTTGCTTATAAGCTGCTAATCTGGCACTTCTTCGAGCCCTGACGCAGGGTCATCGAGCTGAACGGTTAACTCTGTTTCTCTCTGCACAGATACTGCCTGACCCACGGAGTGTCTCCAGCATTTTCCGTCAAGTAATTGGCAGCCCTGCTCACAGGATCATACCGCACAGAAAGAGGCCGTTCAGCCCATCGTGCTGACTCTTTGAAAGAACGATCCAATTAGTTTCACTCCGCTGCATTTCGCCGATAGCCTTCCAACTTTTTTTCCGTTTCATGCATATATCCAATTCCCTTCTGACAGTTACTATTGAATCTGCTTCCAGTGCCCCTTTCAAGGCAATCAATGCCAGATCATAGCAACCTCTGCGTAAAATAAATTCTCCTCTCCCCTCTGGTGCTTTTGCCAATTATCTTAAATTGGAGTGCTCTAATTATCGACCACGTATCGATGTTCAAAAAATACCCCAATCTGTGTGCAATGTTAATGTAAGAAGCATATACTTGTTATCAATAAAAGTAATCTTCCCATTGACAAACTGTGAGAGAAAACAGTTTATTTTCTCTAGACTGCAATCCCAACGTATCCTGAAAAAAGGAGGTGGTGATTGTTAAGAGACCAGGTAAGGAGAACACGTTAAAATGCTCCCAACATTGTGGATTACATAGAACAAAATATAGAACAGCAGCATTTATATGTTGGAAAAATGAGTACATTCATTAACATGAGTATTAGGTTAACCTGTAAACTATCAAAAGCAAATGTGTACAAAACTATGAATAGAAATGATTTGCATTTTTTTGCCTATAATCTACAGGAACAGCAAAATTAAAAAGTATAACGGTACTTACTCTGAAGAATCGATGAAGTATATTACAAGTGCACCAATGCTGAGAGCAAAAACCAAGACCACCTAAAAATGAGATAAAGAAACAGTTCTTAAAATACTGGACTAAAGAGATTTTAACAAAAGAGAAGTCAATTATAAATGCATTCAGGAAGAAAAGTTGCCATGTTAGTACATAAGAATTAGGAGCAGGGGAAGGCCATTCGGCCCCTCGAACCTGCTCCGCCACTCAATAAGATCATGGCCGATCTTCTCCCTTAACTCCACTTTCTTGCAATATCCCCATATTCCTTGATTCCCTTAATACCTCAAAATCTGTGTCTTGAATATAGTCAACGACTGAGCATCCACAGCCCTCTGGGGTAGAGCATTCCAGAGATTCACCACCCTCTGAGTGAAGAAATTTCTCCTTATCTCAGTCCCAAATGGCCGACCCCTTATTCTGAGACTGTGGCCCCTGGTTCTATATTCCCCAGCCAAAGGAAACATCCTCCCTGCATCTACCCTGTCAAGCCTTGTAAGATTGTTGTATATTTCAATGGCAAGTATATCCCTCTATGGCAAGTATATCCTTTCTTGGGTAAGGAGACCAAAACTGTACACAATACTCCAGGTGCAGTCTCACCAGGGCCTATATAATTGCAGTAAGACATCTTTACGCTTATACTCAAATCCTCTGTTGACTGATTTAGTTGACGAGTCTGTTGAATTTGATCTATAATTAATTATGTAGCAACAATAAAACCTTTCATTAGATTTGTTACTTTACTTAATTTGAGAATAGCACACACCTAGATAATCCATGTCATAACTTAGGGGCAGTATGACCAATGGAAGGTCGCTGATGGTCAGGCCCAATGGTAGGTGAGCATCAGTCTCATGGGGACTAATACATTCCATTCAATTGAACAGTTCTAACGAAGGGTCTATATTTGCACTGACCACATTTGATCAGCTCCACTGAGCAGGCCACATAGTTCGCATGCCAGACAGACACGAAACTCCCAAAGCAAGCGCTCTACTCGGAACTCGTCCACGGCAAACGAGCCAAAGGAAACATTACAAGGACACCCTCAAAGCCGCCCTAAGTGGAGGAAGTGCATCCGGGAGGGCGCTAAGCTCCTCAAGTATCGTCGTCGAGAGCATGCAGAAATCAAGCGCAGACAGCGGAAGGAGCGTGCGGCAAACCAGTCCCACCCTCCCTTTCCTTCAACCACTGTCTGTCCCACCTGTGACAGAGACTGTGGTTCTCATATTGGACTGTTCAGCCACCTAAGAACTCATGCGAAGAGTGGAAGCAAGTCTTCCTCGATCCCGAGGGACTGCCTACGATGATGATATTTGAAAAGTAAACCTAACTTTGCTTTTCAGATACGACTGTGTATTTTTGGACCTGTTTTTGTTTTAAATCATAGAATCATACAGCACAAAAGGAGGCTATTGTGTCTGTGCAGGTCTTTGAAAGAGCTTTCCAATTGTCCCATTTGTCCCATCGCTCTGCAAATATGTTCTGTTCAAGTATATATCCAATTCCCTTTTGAAGGTTACTACTGAATCTGCTTCCACCGCCCTTTCAGGCAGTGCATTCCAGAACATAACCTGCTGCGTAAAAATAATTCCATTCCCCCCTGGACCTTTTGCCAATTATCTTAAACCTGTGTCTTCTGGTGAACAATCCTCTTGCCAATGGAAACAGTTTCTCCCGGTCCACCTTTTCAAAACACCTTATCATTTTGAACACTTCTATTTTTACCCGCATGGGTGGCCCCTCGAATAAAACAGAAGATGGATACCGCCAGCAGATAGTTGCCGACACTCTTGGACCAATGGCCACTCGACGCCCAGGGAAAAGCAGGCATGCGATGCGTAGCTAGCAGCGGACAGAAAAATCAACTGTTGTGACTCGACCTCAAACGCTTCACAAAATTAACAAATGGAAGCAGAATCATTGACCAGCAATCATTCGATTTCGGCTGTGGACACCAGGAGCCTGTGAAAAAAATTGTGTACTGCTTTTGCTGCGCTAACAAAATGGTGGACAGCACAAGCAGCAATGAGACACTTTGATGTGCTCATCCTGCACCATTTTCTCAAAAGGAGTTTGAATCCCGAGGGAATAAAGCTGGATTTCATAACTTAAATTAGTCCAATTTAAATCACTTCAGGCACTGAATTTAGTTCAGAGCTTATCCCTTATGTCTGCACCATTAAAAAAATCTCATTTATCTTGACGAAAACAGAAAACTGATGAGCTGTCCGTTTTTAGAATGGCCATTGTCTCCCATTCTTTCACCGCAACAGTCAAAGAATAATTCCTTGCCCAATCCAATTAATATTTAAATCGCTCTTCATTATTTATTATCCTGCTTTTGAATTCATTTTTCTTTTCCTGTTCCCCGGACTAGAAGATGGCCAGCTGGCTGGCTAATAGGCCTTAGCAACGACGGTCCGGAGGTAGTCATGGTGACCGCACAGGTGAGAGCAAGATTGGGAGCAAACTGTCAACCTACTGGGAGATTAAAGCCATCAACCCTCATAACATATCTTGAGGCTTTGTTTGTCCAACCGAACCTAAATTTGGATCTATGATTGTACCATAGTCGCTCATGAGGCCACTTATAACATCTGTAAATTCTGATGGAACACACTCTCTCCTTAGCAAACAAAACACTTCAAAATGGCTCAAGATTGACAATACTACAGGGAGCGAATGGGACTTGTGTCAGAGAAAATGAGGACTCCATCCATGGATAAGGTTATATGATATGGAACTGCCACAGGCCTGGATTCCCAAGATACTGGCATGGCCATCTATTATCGAGTTGTCAGGAGGTTTGAGCACAACTATGAAAAGGAGCAGTAAAGAGGTCATCAGCATTGCTGCTCTCCTTTATAGCAAGTAACTAGCATGCGCTACAGGCTCGTGGACTTACTTTCAAAACACTAAGCTACAGCATGAGTTTACATTTAATGTTCATTTAAAGACGGTCTTCTAATACAATAGAGGTTTCAAACACCAGCATATTTTTATTGCACCAAGCCATTGCTTTAGAGCACGTGTTAAATCATGGTGGGACTCAAATTATTTTTACACACTTGCATTATATTTGGTAAATATTCAAATGATGTAATTATTGCTCGTATAATGGCAACTAACACCGAATCATGCGCAGAGACATACGCTGAAATCTGAAATATCAACACTTTGCAACACATGGATTAATCGATCAAACTTTCAAAAATATCAGATGTAAAGATGACGGCCCAGACTTTGCAGTGGGTAATAACAGTAAACTGTCAACGTTTGCCGTCATTACCCCGCTGGAACTGACCGCGACTTCAGGATTTAGTGGACGTGCATTTAAACGTGGAAATCCTGGAGTTGCGGTCTGTCATTCATTTCTCCAATACTGGCTGCGCTGTGGCCCCCCTCCCCCTCCCCCTTCCCCACCCACCCGCATAGCCGGTAATCAGTGAAATCAGTGGAACTGATGAAAACCTGGGACTTTTCCATGCTAATATCGCTGTTAAATACCATATTAAAAGTTAGACCTTGTTGGAATAGGTGTAACTGGAGTTTTAACAGTGTATTGAGTTCTAAACAAACATTCTGGCCCTGAAAAACTAATTTTTATATTTGTCAAATGTTTCCATTATGATAAAAATTTTAATTTTTTTAAGACTGTAAATATTTTTCAAAAGTTTATTCATGATATTTTAGCTTCAACCTTATCACCATGAGAAAATCCCAATGTTTATTTCGTTCTCTAATTTGTTTTTTAAAATACAGGTAAAAGCAGCTTTTTATTTCCTGGTTTGCTGCCTGAGAATTTTTCAATGTGATTGGCTGCTTAGACAGCTTGTTGATGTCACTGCAGCTCTTCACTGAGAAATTCCATTACAGAGCGCTGCAATCAATTACACGCCGAGAAAGGCAAACATCTCGCCTCACGGATCGTGAGATCTCTGTGGGCAATTTTCTTCGAGGCCAGCGGTGAGCGCCTTTGCTTCGCTGCTGACCGCAAATTACAGACCTACATTTTGAGCAAAATAACATTTCTGCCTTTGCCCGATCGCCAACACTGGGAATTTCTTAAGTAAAGAGTGGATTGCTGCTCTTCTAAAGGATGAGTAACCACCTGGATGACTTTATCTGACACATTCATAGACTTGTCATAGGTAAGGTATACCGAGTGTTATACCTTACCTATGACAAGTCTATGAATGTGTCAGATAAAGTCATCCAGGTGGTTACTCATCCTTTAGAAGAGCAGCAATTTGCACCCAGCAGAAAAATATAGGTTCCGATTCAACATGGAATGAGAAAAGCTATGCGTGCAAGTGGAACTATAAATAGATAATAGCACAAGGCAAAAGTCAAAGCGTGATATTGTGTACACAAGGGTACACTCAAGACGATATGTTATCATTTGCAGATCCAATTTGCAGTATCTAAAGGCTAGTGTGAGATGCTCGCTGGTACAATTGCAAAATATTTCCTGTGTAACTGACCAATCAACAACTTGCATTTAAATAGCACTGTTCGCAAGAAAGAACAGTCTGGAGCTTCCCAGGGCACTGATTGGAGAGGCAAATGCTACAGAATATATTCTTAAGAATTCAGTTACAAGTGAACCTGCTGGAAGAAGAGCATTCAGTAGATTGACTCCTCTCTGAACCCTGCCCAGTCTCAAGAGATAGTTTTGGTAACGGTTTGTATAGTTATTTGACAGGATTGAACCTGCCTGGAAATGTTGCTATAAAATGAAACTGGATTTCATTCAAAGAATAAAAAGACTTGCATTTATATAGCGTCTTTCACGTCCCCAGGATGTCCCAAAGTGCTTTACAGCCAATGAAGTACTTTTTGAAGTGGAGTCACTGTTGTAATGTGGGAAACGCGGCAGCCAATTTGCGCACAGCAAGCTCTCACAACCACCATTGTGATAATGACCAGATAATCTGTTTTTGTTATGTTGATTGAGGGAAAATATTGGCCCCAGGTCACCAGGGATAACTCCCCTGCTCTCTTTGAAATAGTGCCATGGGATCTTTTACATCCACCTGAGAGAGCAGACGGGGCCTCGGTTTAACGTCTCATCCAAAAGCCGGCACCTCCGACAGTGCAGCACTCCCTCAGCACTGCACTGGAGTGTCAGCCTAGATTTTTGGGCTCAAGTCTCAAGTTTCATAACGAACATTCAGGACATTTGACAAGCTGACTAAACGTATTTTGCATGCATTAAAAACACCAGCACGACAATGCAGCTGATATCTATTTTTAAGCTGTTTATGCAGTGAAGTGACTGTACTCCAGTGTCATTTAACACCAATACATCTCTTGATTTAATTTCAAAAAGAATAACTGGATGACACTCGCAATCAGATCAGCAAATTTTATGGCCTCAATTTGGACATAATTAGGTCATGGCTAAGTGCTCACTAGTGGTGATTTGTTCAAGGAGCTGGTTTCATTGCAAAGCAGGTTAAAGTTTTCTGAACTATCTTTCCAAAGTTTAACAGCTGCAAAATTTCAACTAGATATGTAGCAGTTTTTTAGTCAAGGTTATGCACTGCCGGAATACATTTAAAAATCTCCCCCATTGTGGTAACCTAGCAAGCCGTTTTCCAAATTATAGACACATTAACATTTACAAGCGCTCCATAATTAGTTTCCATGGAAATATGCATACAATAACATTTGCACCATAACATTAAATCCATGTGCTTCTGGTGATCAACATCAGAAAGTAAGAAAGAAAAGAAAGATTTGCATTTATATAGCGCCTTTCACGACCTCCAGTTGTCCAAAAGTGCATTACAGCCAATGAAGTACTTTTGGAGTGTAGTCACTGTTGTAATGTGGGAAACTCAGCAAGCAATTTGCACACAACAAGCTCCCACAAACAACAATATAATAATGACCAGATAATCTGTTTTTGTTATTTTTATTTGAGGGATAAATATTGGTCCAGGACACTGGGGTTAACTCCTCTGCTCTTCTTCGAAATAGTGCCACGGGGCCGGGGCCCCGGTTTAACGTCTAATCCCAAAGACGGTACCTCTGACAGTGCAGCATTTCCCCAGCACTATGTGTCAGTCTAGATTTATGTGCTCAAGTTCCCACAACCCACAACCATCTAATTCAGCACTTGAGCATGACCACATCATCCCAAATCATGGGAGCACTCGGAACAGGAGGACGGGAAGATGGTAATGCAGACCTACGAGTGGAAGCTGACAGATTTGAATAAGAAATGTCAAGGCCACACTCAGGGTCACAAACAGCAACAACAACGTGCACTTATCCATCACCTTTGCAGTAAGAAAATGTCCCAAGGACCTTGACAAAAAGCAAGAGGGACAGACACTGAGCAGGAGTTAAGAGAAGAGTTAGGGGAGGGGTCAAAGCCACAGGTTTGGAGAAGGCTTGTGAATGTGGGGAGAGATGTGGTAAGGTGAAGGGGTGTAGAGAGAGGATTCCAAAGTGCATCATCATCATCATAGGCAGTCCCTCGGAATCGAGGAAGACTTGCTTCCACTCCTGAAGTGAGTTCTTTGGTGGCTGTACAGTCCAATATGAGAGCCACAGACTCTGTCACAGGTGGGACAGATCGTCGTCGAGGGAAAGGGTGGGTGGGGCAGGTTTGCCGCACGCTCTCTCCGCTGTCTGCGCTTGATTTCTGCATGCTCTCGGCATTGAGACTCGAGGTGCTCAGCGCCCTCTCGGATGCACTTCCTCCACTTAGGGCAGTCTTGCGCCAGAGACTCCCAGGTGTCAGTGGGGATGTTGCACTTTATCAGGGAGGCTTTGAGGGTGTCCTTGTAGCGTTCCGCTGCCCACCTTTGGCTCGTTTGCCATGAAGGAGCTCCGAGTAGAGCACTTGCTTTGGGAGTCTCGTGTCTGGCATGCGGACTATGTGGCCTGCCCAGCGGAGCTGATTGAGTGTGGTCAGTACTTCAATGCTGGGGATGTTAGCCTGAACGAGGACACTGATGTTGGTGCGCCTGTCCTCCCAGGGGATTTGTAGGATCTTGCAGAGACATCGTTGGTGATATTTCTCCAGCAACTTGAGGTGTCTACTGTACATGTTCCATGTCTCTGATCCATACAGGAGGGAAGGTATTACTACAGCCCTGTAGACCATGAGCTTGGTGGCAGTTTTGAGAGCCTGGTCTTCAAACACTCTTTTCCTCAGGTGGCCAAAGGTTGCACTAGCGCACTGGAGGCGGGTTTGGATCTCGTCATCGATGCCTGCTTTTGTTGATAGGAGGCTCCCGAGATATGGGAAGTGGTCCATGGTGTCCAGGGCCACGCCGTCGATCTTGATGACTGGGGGGGTAGTGCTGTGCAGTGAGGACAGTCTGGTGGAGGACCTTTGTCTTACGGATGTTTAGCATAATGGCCATGCTTTCGTACGCCTCGGTAAATACGTCGACTATGTCCTGGAGTGCAGCCTCTGTATATGCGCAGACGCAGGCATCATCCGCATACTGTAGCTCGACCATGACTCTCCAGAGTGCAGGCCCATGATGGAACGAGGGGGTGAGGGGACATACAGAGCAGATCAGAGTCGGAAGAGAAGATGAGAACTGGGGGCACAATGGTGGGGCATATTGCACAGGTATGGTGGTGTAATGTATGCACCCGTGAGGATGCTCACAGGTTTGTAGAGCTGTTGAGTTGGGAGTGGCTTAGCCAGTCACATGATGATTATAAGACTCGATAAAACCCCAGCCAGTTGGGTTCAGGGAATCCACGATGAGCCTCGGTAAATACGTTGACTATGTCCTGGAGTGCAGCCTCTGTATATGCGCAGACGCAGGCATCATCCGCATACTGTAGCTCGACCATGACTCTCCAGAGTGCAGACCCATGGTGGAACGAGGGGGTGAGGGGGTGAGCCTGGTGGATGAACTGGTAATGTGTAGTGTGATTATTAAACTTTTGCTAATAAACCAACTAATTCTTGATAGCAATGTGTTGCTAAGCAAAGAACCCTTGAAGCAAATACATTAGAGGTGGGGTGTGTGCTCCTGTGAGTCACTAGTCGACACCTGGCCTTCGTGACGAAAGACCACAGCAAAAATCGCAAAAAAAAGTTTGTTCTGAATTCAGAAAGAGCTGGCCTGGGTAAATATGGAAACACTGAAGTGTTGGCCCACCTGCAGTTGTTGAGTTGTTAGAACAGTAATGGGGCTCTGACAAAATGCTCTTGCGTGTCAAGCCTTGGACTTAAACACCACTCCATTCGTTGAAGAGGCTTTTATGGGCTTTCATCTTGGTTTCTCCTTAAAAAAAACAAAATCTCGTAGGAAAATAAACCTCTTACCCCAGTGCATATTGTACATGTGTGTCTGTTCAGGTAGCCAGCAATGAGAGAGGAGTTTCAGTGCCAAAGAATGAGGTTTAATCAGATGCAGTTAGTAAGAATGTTTAAATCATCGGTGCTGGATCATTCGTCATTGAAGCAGACTCAGGGCCAGGTATTTTGTGAGGATTAATCTTCTATTCCATCGTGCTGTAAATTTTGCAATAATCTAAAAATTGATACCAAGCTTTCCTCAATGTGTTACTATAGTCAAACCTCAAGGATATATTTAAAGAGCTAAAACTTATTAGCTGTTTATTAAACTTGCTTTTGTGTGTAAAAGGAATTAACGCTTCCTGAACAACTCTTGGGTATTACCGGAATGATCAGCATCAGCCCATTTGTTATTCAGGAAGAACAATGTATTGTATTTAAAATAAAACACTGGGGTGTTCAGTCCTGTAGATGCCGCTTCCCTTTGACAGATTTATGTGAAAACAAATTCAATTTGCGACAAATGCAGATACCCATTTATATATATAAGGTAAGGGGAGATTGAAAAGAGGTGTTCAAAATTATGGAGGGTTTTTGATAGAGTAGATAAGGAGAAACTGGTTCCACTCGCAGTGTTGGGTAACCAAAGGAGACAGGTTTGAGATCATTGTCAAAAAGTCCGGAGCAGGGGTGGGGGGGGGGCGAATAGAATATATATATATATTTTTTTAAACACAGCGAGTTGTTACGATCTGGATTGCACTGCCTGAAAAAATATGATGGAAGCGGTTTTAATAGTAACTTTCAAAAGGGAATTAGATAAATCCTTAAAAAGGAGAATTTTGCAGGGCTACGGAGAAAGAACGGGATAGTGGGATTAATGGAATAGCTCTTTCAAAGTGCCAGCACAGACGTGATGGGTTGAAGGGCCTCCCTCTCTACTGTATGATTCAGTATATATGCACCCTTTATGCAGTTTAGAAACCGAGGCCAGTTATGTAGGGAAAGACAATCCTGTAGTGATGGCTTGCGGTGTGGCAGCCAATCAGAACCAGCGATAAAATACAGTCACACTTGTGCAAGGTGTAGAGGCTCTCGCAACATATTGGCTGTTTATTGAAATTTCAGTGATCCAGACTTTTCTACGGGTACAAATTCATCCAAACTTTGGTAACCTAGAGCAAACACAGCCGTCTTCATTTCTTCTGGACAACATAACTTGTAGAGCACACACAGCCGTGTTTGTTGTTGAACAGGATCAGCTTTGCTCAGTCGGTAGCACTCTTCATCAGAAGGTTATGGATTTAAACCTCACTCCAGCACTTGAGCATATAGTCTCGGCTGTCACTCCAGTGTAGTACTGAGGGAGTGCTGCATTGTCAGAGGTGCTTGAAGTGAGAAATTAATGCAAGGCCACATCTATTATTCAGGTGGCAGCTAAGATCCCATGACACTATTTGAAGAGCAAATAGTTTTCTTGCTTTCCTAGCCAACATTTCTCCAATGGTAAGTAAGTCCTTCAAATAATCAATTACAATCATCACCCATTATGATCTACATCATAATCATGAATCCTTTAATGTAGATGTCAATACACATCAATTACCAGGACTGCCTTGGCTATTAATGTCTTTGTGACTCCCTGGCGTACTGGAGGCGGTGTTGGACCTCGTCATCAATGTCTGCCCTTGCTGATAAGTAGGCTCCCAAGGTATGGAAAGTGGTCCACGTTGTCCACCATGGATTTTGATGACTGGGGGACAGTGCTGTGTGGCGGGGTCAGGTTGGTGAAGGACCTTTGCCTTACGGACGTTTAGTGTAAGGCCCATGCTTTCATACACCTCGGTGATGGTGTTGACGATGGCTTGGAGTTCGACTTTGGTGTGTAGCCGAGTTCTACTCAGAGCTCCGACATGGCAAGCAAGCCCCAGGTGGGCAGAGGAAACGTTGCAGGGACACCCTCAAAGCCTCCTTGATAAAGTGCAACATCCCCACCGGCACCTGGGAATCCCTGGCCCAAGACCGCCCTAAGAGAAGGAAGATCATCCGGGAGGGTGCTGAGCATCTCAAGTCTCATCACCAAGAGCATACAGAAACCAAGCGCAGACAGCGGAAGGAGCGTGCGACAAACCAGACTCCCCACCCACTCTTTCCTTCAACCACTGTCTGTCCCACCTGTGACAGAAACTGTAATTCCCACATTGGACTGTACAGTCACCCAAGAACTCACTTTCAGAGTGGAAGCAAGTCTTCCTCGATTTCGAGGGACTGCCTATGATGATGATGATGTGACTCCCACTGTCAGTCCAAAGATAAAAGCAAAGATTGGAGATAGAATGCTTGTGCAGATAGCATCAAAGAATGGATAGATGCAAATGTTTTTTGGACTGTAATATCATCCTGAGATTGAAATGGCAGCTTATAAACTGCGTAAACTTTAACCATTTACAATTACATCTGAACACCTTGATGAGGTTACTACCTTGCAGTCACCAGAGTTAGCAGTTCTCTTTTGAAAACATATGGCAGGAATAAGCTAATCCTTTGTTACAAGATAAATGGTTGAACCTTAATTGAAGTCGAAAAGAACGAAGATTTGGGGGTGGGTTTTGAAAATGTGTGAGCAGCGTGAAATCGAGCAGAATGATAAGGTGTGCTGCCAGAAGAATAGAGGTCAAGGCAGTGGGGATAACTCTGTACAGCCGTATACATGAACAGTTCTGGTCTCCATTATGCCTCCAAAAAGACAGTGATTTATTAGAATGAATATAGAGAGCAACAAAGATACCCTCAGTTAGGTTACCATGACATACGGGAACGGTAGCAAAGTCGGAATTTCACTGAACTAGTAATCCAAAGGCCTGGACTATAAATCTGGAGACGCGAGTTCAAATTTCCATAAATTCAGTTAATTAACTAAATCTGCAATAAAAAGCTAGTATCAGTAATACTGGATTGTTGTAAAGACCCACCGATTCCCTGATGCTCTGGAACTCCCTGCCTAAACCTCTCCGTCTCTCCTTCCTCCATTAAGATGCTCTTTAAAACCTACTTCTAACCAGTCTGCTGTAATTTCTTCTTTTGTGGCTCGGTGTCAAATTTATCTGTTTGTCTTGTAACAGTGCTATGAAGTGCCTTGGGACGTTTTACTATATTAAAGGCGCTATATAAATAAAAGTTATTATTTATTATTAATAATAATAATGTCCTTTTAGGGAAGGAAATCTGCCGCCCTTACCCGGTCTGGGCCTATATGTGACTCCAGACCCACAGCAATGTCGTTGCCTCTTAACTGCCCTCTGAAATGGCCTAGCGAGCCACTCAGTTGTCAAGAAGGTGGCTCATCACCTCCTTCTCATGGGCAATTTAGGACAGGCAATAAATGTTGGGTTTCCCAGCTGCGCCCACAACCAGTGAATGAATAAAAACAACACAGCAATGAATGGATGAAGAATTGTGAGTGGATCCTGAGCAAGTGTGTGAGGTGTGATTAATCAAGTGACCAGATACAGAAGTGTGGAATCCAAGTGCAAAAAAGTGTCACTCTCTAAATGCAAAATCACAATCACCCATGTTTTTAAATGAATGATTGGATAAGTAGAAGCTGGTTCTTTGTGAAATGCACTTGGTCCATCTTCATCCAGCTTCCAGCCCCTGCTAGCCTTTAGCATGAAGCTGGCTGTAAGTCTGCATCAACTGGCAATAAATTGGCAGTTTTACTAAAAGATGCCGTAGGGATAGGTAATGGGGGAAACTGGAGCTGTCGCTTAGCAATATCATCCCAGAATTGAGGTTGTAGTTTATAAACTGTAGAAACTTTACACTAGCCATTCATAATGACATCAGGACCCTTTGGTGATATTACTGCCTTGTAGTCGCTCTCTGGTGTTGGATGCTCTCTATTATGGCGACATAGGAACGAGCAACTTAGGAACAGGAGTCGGCCATTCAGCCCCTCGAGCTTGTTCCGCCATTCAATGAGATCATGGCTGATCTGCGAATAACTCCATGTACCTGCCTTTGCCCCATAATCCCTTAATACCTTTGGTGAACAAAAATCTATCAATGAGAGATTTAAAATTAACAATTGATCTAGCATCGATTGCCGTTTGCGGGAGAGAGTTCCAAACTTCTGCCACCGTTTGCATGTCGAAGTGTTTCCTAATTTCACTCCTGAAGGTCTGGCTCTAATTTTTAGACTGTGCCCCTAGTCCTGGACTCCCCAACCGGCAGAAATAGTTTCTCTCTATCTACCCAATCAGTTCCCCTTCATATCTTGAAAACTTCGATCAAATCACCCCTTAACCTTCTAAATTCCAGGAATACAACCTTAGTTTGTGTATTTAAAACATACAGCATGAATAAGATTGTTGCAAGATAAATGGTTGAACCTTAATTAAAGTAGAAAAGTGTCATGTATGAACTTTTGGGATCACTAGCCACTAGATGGCATCACTGTTGGAGGCCATTGGGCTGCATGCACGTGTGTGCAGCCCAAGTATAAAAGGCCAGCCATTTTGTATACTGGGCCTTAATAAAGCAGAGCCAAGGTCATACCTCTTGGAGTTAAACAGTACTCAGTCGAACAGTTATTGCATACACAACAAAAAGGATGAGGATTTTGGGGGTGGTGACTTTTGACAATTCATGTGCGGTGTGGGTTGTAGAGCGAGCAGAATTTTAAGGAGTGGTTGTTTCTGCTAAATCTTAATTTTGCTATTTGCGTTTTTATTGTGAAAAAAGAAGGTTCCTCTAATGAGGTTGGAGCCTGTAATGTATGTACCTGTGAGTACGCTCACAGGTTTGTGGAGCTGTTGAGCTCAGCCCGGCTACCTGCGTCTCTTCCGCAGTTACACCCGAGCCAGGGAGTCCCTGGAGATGGAGCACGCGGTGTCCACCGGTACGCTCACGGCCTTCCGCGAGAGGTAGGCGCCGGAGGGACTGGAGTGCATCATCACCCCCGGCAACCAAATTTTAATTTGATTTAAGTTGACTGTCTAAAGTTTAATTTGTTTAAGTTTGTCGGTTTTAGTGCCCCCCTTTAATCAGGGGCACTTGTATTAATGTTCAACAACAAAATAGTTGTAGAGCTGTTGCATTGTGAGTAGGTTAGCCAGTCACGTGATGTTCACAAGACTCAATAAAACCCCAGTCAGTTGGGTCTAGGTCATCCACGATGAGATATGCAGTTGAGCTGGTAATGTGTAGTTTGATTATTAAACCTGTATTAATAAACCAACTAGTTCTTAATAGCAATGTGTTGCTATGAATTCTTAAGCAAGAACCCATGAAGCAAATACATTAGAATGCCTATCACTGGGGCAGAATAGAGGTATCTTTACAAACGTGCTTGATCAGACCCCGAATGTAAAAATAGAAAGACATGCATTTCTGAGCACTAATATCAGTGATAGGGACAAAATATATTTCTCTCCCCTTTAAGTAGAAACCAGAATATGAGTTGATTTGAATTGAATTGTCCGGATGGGAATAACCTTCAGCTGGAACAACACAGTGAGATTGAAAAAGGGATCGACATTTCGGAGGATATTCGATGGGTTCAGTTAATCAACAGAAATTTAACAGAGGAAAAAAAGAGGTTAAAATGTCAAAATGGATCAGAACCCGTCACCTGACTTTCTCTCTACTTTAGTTGCTATATTTTAAATATTTTGGGAAAAGAACAGTAGTGGCACTCATGTTTGCTTCTGCTAGATTTTAATTTTGAAAGTTACATTTTTGGTATAAAATATATTCACTGTTTGTTTTGGAAAAAAGCAAATGAAAGATTATTGATAACCAATAATATTGTATAGCGTCCCAAGGATTTAAATTTGTCCTTAACACCATAATGCCAGCAATTCATCTCCACCTTCCTCTCCAAGTTACACACCATCCTGACTTGGAAATATATCGACCGTTCCTTCATCGTCACTGGGTCAAAATCCTGGAACTCCCTCCCTAACAGCACTGTGGGAGCACCTTCACCACACGGACTGCAGCGGTTCAAGAAGGCGGCTCACCACCACTTTCTTAAGGGCAATTAGGGATGGGCAATAAATGCCAGCAATGCCCACATCCTGTGAATAAATAAAATAAATGAAGAATTGTGCTATGACCAGTAATCATTCTCCGTGTCCTTTAAGAGCTGAAGAGAAGTCACATCCAAAAGGAGTCTGAATACTTTCATAATTTGCATCTAAGAAAATAATGTGTTCGAAAGAAGTTCAGAGTTCAGTTGGAATGGCAAATAGACGCAGTGCTGCAGACTCAGAGATAAAGGGCCAGTGATGCAACAATTTGGGGAAAGTATTTTGCATCAGGAAATGGCTGAACCATCTTACCAGAGGATACTCTACTATCAAGTTTAGCTTCCGTGTGTTTTTTTTCAAAATATTGAATGATGGACACCTAGAAATAATGACAAGCACTACGCTGCAGAGTATGTAAGGGTGCACTCATGGTGGGAACTTAGTGTCAGTGCAAAGTGGTGCAGCTTCACCCCGACTCCAATTATAGTGTAAATGTGATCTCAATCTGGAGTCAGGGCCTGACTTTACACCAGAGAGGAGTGAGACTCTCCGCTTCACCTTCGAGCCAATTCGAGCCTTGACATTAGATTTACACTTCACAGGTTTAGCGTTGGTGTGAACCTGATACAGCCTTGCCTTAGTATTAGGCTGTATCAAGGATGACCCACTTCCACATAAAAAAGGATGAGTTCACAGGTGTTTCAACGAGGGACCGGACATTCCAGGTCCCGAGCTACATATTGAAGGGTGGAAGATGCCTGTGTGTGGATTCTTTTAACGTGGGGTGGCCGTTGCACACCAGCCACCACACAGCCTTGCCTTGATGCTGAACTTGTAGCGTGAATGCTCCAAACGTGAGTTCAGCTGTATCGCTAACCACAAGAATGGAGCTTCACCACATTAGAACCATCATTTGAACCCTGAGGATAGGTTCTTCGGAACCTAGGAGCAGGAGGAGGCCATTCAACCCCTCGAGCCTGATCTGCCATTCAATGAGATCATGGCAGATTTGCGACCTAACTCCATATCCCTGCCATTGCCCCATATCCCTTAACACATTTGGTAAACAAAAATCTAACAATCTCCGATTTAAACTTAACAATTGATCGAGTATCAGTTGCCTTTTGGAGGAGAGAATTCTGAACTTCTACCACCCAGTGTGTGTAAAAGTATTTCCTAATTTCACTCCAGAAAGGTCTGGGTCTAATTTGTAGACTATGTCTCACAGTACAATGTCCCATAACCTTCAAAATTCCAGGAAATACAACTCTAGTTTGTGGAGTCTCTCCTCGTAATTTAACCCTTGGTGTCCGGGTATCATTCTGGTAAACCTACTCTGCACAACCTCCAAAGCCAATATATCCTTCCTAAGGTGTCGTGCCCAGAGCTGCTCACAATGCTCCAGGTGTGGTCTAACCAGGGTTTGTATAGCTGCAGCATAAATGCTACCCCCTTGTACTCTTGGATTACAATCACCGATGGGCGCCTGTTAATTGAATGCACTGGTTTTAGTTAGTTGTGGATTCATTTTTATGCCACGAGGCGAGGGCCCAGGGACAGCACAGGCCAGCCCACACTGCGATATGTGTGCGCACTAGGTCCATGCAACAGAGCAGGTCTCCAGTCATCTTGGGATAAATCTCGCCACTGGACCAAGACCTAGCTCTGTCGAGCCCGTGTGGTGGCTGTTGTGCAATGGCCACCACACGTTAAAAAAAATCCACGCACAGGCATCTTCTGGCCTTCAGCATACAGTTCGGGACTTGGAATGTTGGGTCGTTCATTGAAACATCTGTGAACTTTGTGGCATGGAAGCAAGTCATCCTCGACTCGAGGGACTGCCTATGATAGTGGTACAACAACCAGTGTGCCCCTAACTGTGAGGTACATCAGTGGTCAATAGGAAGACTAAGGATTGTACCATTATTACCACAAGTTTCTCAAATGTTTATTTGCAATTTATCATATAATCCATCACATAATTAGTCTTGCTCTTCGAAAACCAACCCTATCTACTAGACTGATCCCTGGGATGAGAGATTGGGCCTTTAGTCTCTGGAGTTTAGAAGAATGAGAGGTATAACCTCATTGAAACATATAAGATTCTGAGGGGAATTGACAGGATAGATGCTGAGAGGTTGTTTCCCCTGGCTGGAGAGTCTAGAACTAGACGGCACAATCTCAGGATAAGGGGTCGGTCATTAAAGACAGCAATGAGAAGGAATTTCTTCACTCAGTGAGTTGTGAATCTTTGGAATTCTCTACCCCAAAAGGCTGTGGATGCTGAATCATTAAGTACATTCAAGATTGAGATAGATACATTTTTGGAATCTAGGAGAATCAAGGGATATGGGGATCAAGTGGGAAGGTGGAGTTGAGGGAGAAGATCAGCCATGATCTTATTAAATGGCGGAGCAGGCTGGAGGGGCTGTACGGCCTACTCCTGCTCCTATTTCTTATGTTATGTTCTTATGATTAACATACAAGGTCTACTTAGATCATCTCATAAATCAGAGTTTGAGGCAAACAAAAGTGAGAAAGTTCAATTTATTTGGGAAAGTAAAAAGAAATAAAACATGAACACAAATAATTGATCGTGCTTTAGCGTGGCAGAGCGAGTAAACACAGCCCTCGGGTTTTTACATTACCTTCTGGAGCTGCTACACCTACCTTGTTCGACATTTTTAAATATTTGCCGTCAGTGCACTCAAGTCTGACAGCTTCTGTTATCTCAGAACTAACATTCCTGTCCTAATAATTCCTCGGTAATTTGTAAAAGCCAATTCCTTGATCACACACCATTCAGCACTCGGATAACCCAAGCTCCGGAACAGCAATCACAGCACGTTTAATCGTATGGACTTCATTTCACAGCGACACACTCCACCACGGCTGTCAACTTGAGATGCTTGCTTGTGTCTTTCTATACTCCAGAAGAGACTGGACTGTAGCCATCACGTGAACACTGGCCTTAACGTATAACATATCGTGAGCAATCTAGCCAATGACTGCAGAAAGCAACACCCATCTTGACACTTCTGTAAATCATTCCGTGCAGTACATCCACCCTTGGTGGTTGGGAATACCCTTCAACACATCTGCACGATTCTCATTATCTGTCGCAGTCACCCAGTGAGACTTGCAGAGTGTTGAAATCAGTTCCACATGCACACACTTCTGTGCAGCTATACTAATTGCCAAATGGACATTTATAGCACACAAGGAGGTAATTCAGCTCTTTGTCTGTGCTCCCTCTTAACTAGTCCAATCTAAAACCAACTGCACTCCCCACACCCCCCACCCCCATAGCCTTATGTCTTTCTCTCTTCAAACATCTATTCAACTTTCCTTTAATAGAAACAATGCTTTCTGTTTCAAGCACTTCCTGTGACAAGGCATTCCATGCTCTAACATCCTGTGTGAAGAAATATCTTCAAACATCTCTCCTTACTTTGTGCCAATTTTAAACTGGCAATCCTTCGTCATTGACTCCCCAGCCAAAGGAAATAGTTGTTTATCATTTTTATCGAATCTCCCCTTAGCCCCTCTCTACTCCAGTAGACACAGTTTCAGATCAAGTCTTTCCTCACATCTCTGCAGTATCTCAATCCTGGCATCATCTTAGTGACTCTACTCTGTACACTTGCTATGACTTTAGTGTGCTTTGGTGCTGGCTCACCATTTCTGTTGGAGAGAGACAGTGCACTGGCTACACTTGTGCTAAGTATTCAAGTTCTGGAACTGACAAATTTCATTTGGAGTCAAACCTTGTGAAGCAAGCAACAGTTTTGCCAGGAAGTGTTATACTTCAGTCAGGATTATGCTTGGGTCAGAATTCCTGGGCACATCTTTGTACCAGGGCCCACATCAATCAGGTCACAATTCAATTCAATCAAAAGTAGGAAACATCCCATAAAATATCCATGTCCTCCAAACAAGTGATCAGATTGTTAAAAATGTTGCTGAAATTGCACTGCAGACCGATTCAGTCTCTAATGCTGAGGACAAGGAAAATATCAATAATTGGGGAACTGCACAGACCATGACTTTGTGATCAAATGTTGTGCTCGGCTTAAGAATTCCATACACCGGAGTCGCTGGGAGCTGAGCTGCACAATGGGAGTCCCAGCTTGTTTGGGGGTGACTGTCCTAAAAGAAAAAAACACTTGCATTTCTATAGCGCCTTGCACAACCTCCAGAAGTCCCAAAGCATTTTACATCCAATGAAGTATAAATGTAGTCACTGTGGGAAACGCAGCAGCCAATTTGCGCACAGCAAGCTCCCACAAACAGCAATGTGATAATGACCGGATGATCTGTTTTTAGTGATGCTGATTGAGGGATAGATATTGGCCAGGATATCGGGGATAACTCCTCTTCGAAATAGTGCCATTGGATCTTTTACATCCACCTGAGAGAGCAGACGGGGCCTCAGTTTAACATCTCATCTGAAAGACGGCCACTCCGACAGTGCAGCGCTCCCTCAGCGCTGCACTGGAGTGTCAGCCTAGATTTATGTGCTCAAGTTCCTGGAGTGGGACTTGAACCCACAACCTTCTGACTCAGAGGCAAGTGTGCTGCCCACTTAGCCACAGCTGACACCAACATAAAAAGGTTTCTTCATTCAAAATTTGCAATTCCGTTAATCCTTTACTAAGGCTTCAAGGTTCTTACCACAGACATATGTATATTCTCAGATAGACGTATACAACATGACCATCAATATTAGTTCTGATCGTTCCGGGAGTGGGGGAAAATGCGATTTAAAAACAGCACTGGCATATACCTGTAGTGAACAACAGATGGCAGTATGGTGGTCAAGTGACAAGCAACATGTTTTTTTGCATTGAAGGGAAAGGTTTGTTCCAAGGACCATTTTTACTGTAATGGAAAAAGTAGATTTAAACGGCATTAGCTCTAAAGAGGAATTCCTAATTAAAAACAGAACAGTATTATGTAAATCAGGGCGCTTTCACGGTCAAATAACTGCTGTATACTCTTGTATTTAAATTTACTACGAATTTCAAAGCACTGGAATTACATTTACCTCAAATCTTTCTGAACAACATTAACTTGGAGTGCAAGCACTGTTGCTGCTTCCCAATTGACAGTATATGGGACACAGGGTTGTGCATAGATCATCACTGTTACAAGACAGTGACAGATTGCATGGCTCAAAGGCATCATAAATCATGGCCATCAAGCTTCAGTGGATTACTAAGGTTTGCAGAACTCGGAGATGTGCTGTGCCCTTGCAACACAATCCAACCCATGTCACTCTGTTTAATGGCCACAGACTTCGTGGTGCTAATCTCTTTCACTTTCCAGGACAAAGTTGTGTGACTTGAATTGGCGAAATCTACTTTTAATTTACAGAGATATAGTCTAGGTAACGTACTTAAATAAATATAGACTTCGCCTGCCCAGACACCTAAAGCCTCATACTTGACAAACACCAATCAGAAATTTAAGTAGAACAGCAATCAAGAAAAGGTCAGTGATGACCAAAAGCAAGTAGCAGTCGAGAAAATCAATAAAAGTATCCAATTACTGTTTCAGAAATAATTTTGGACAATATTCTTTTTTCACAAAGCTGAGAAACTTAGGGGGATAAATTGGACTACTTTGCGCCTCCTGATGGCGCCCACGGGAGGTTCAAATGTGTTTGCGACCTGGCGTGGTGCTGTTAACGACTCCCGCTAAATTTGGCGGGAGTTTAGCGGCGGTGCTATGGCGTTGCGCCCCGATCCCCTGTGCCCGGAGATCGTGACATCATCTCCGTGCGCAACGCCCTGGCCCCGAGATTGGGTTTCGCCCCCTGAAGCCGCGCGGGGCAATAACAGCGACAGCTTCAGGTGGGGGCTATTGCGGTGAACATTAAAGGGGAGGTGGCCGGCTGCGGAGAAAAGACCTCACCTTCCTGTTGCCGCTCCGGAATGCAGTCTGTTCACTGGGTGCTACGGGCACGTTCGGATCTGCCCAGTCGCTGTGGTCGATTTTCAAAATGATGCCCTCACGCTCTGTCCCACTGATACCTTTTCCTTTAGAGCGGCGAGTACTGCTCTGGTCTTTACAAAATCAGCTTTGCCCCCTCCTCCTCAAAAATAAAAATGAACGGGGAGAAATTCATTGTCGCCCCATTTTGGGGCGGTAACTTTTGAAAGGTGGGAAACTTAGCGGCAGGCGTTAATGTTTCACCGCTCTCAAAAAAAATTGCTTTCAGCGCTGCAGGAAGGAAGTGCAGTGCAAACGGGTCGTTATGCACGGTGATCTCGTCACCATCGCCAGTGGAGCGGCCTGGGGCGCTACTGGTTACTGCTGCCATGAAACTCCCGTGGAATCTCGCAGAAGTTGGTAGCGGCAGCGCGCCCAGGCCAGAAGTCGTTTGCGCCCCGTTTAGCGTGCTAACGTGAGGCACAAATAACTCAGATTTCTCCCCCAAAGGGTTCGCCAGTTTGAACCAGGGTTTATTTTTCCTGCTAATTTCCAGACCCGTGGACATCAACCAGATGCCCAGTGATTGATTAGCTTCCAGAGCAGCTAGACAGTAATGTTATCATTCTTGTGAAAAAAAAATTGGCTGAAACTTGTAGAGTGACATAACCTCACGGTACGTAAACATCCATCTGTGTACTGAGAGACTTAAACAAATCTAAAATGTTACTGAAAATAAAAGTTTAGGTCCCCTCGCGACCCAGATGACCTGTGGTTAATGTTCCTGGGGTGTCATAAGATCATGAAATAGGAGCAGGAGTCGGCCATTCGGCCCCTCGAGCCTGCTCCGCCATTTAATGAGATCATGGCTAATCTTCTACCTCAACACCACTTTCCTGCAATATCCCTATATCCCGTGATTCCCTTAATATCCAATAATCTATTGATTTTCAGTCTTCAATGACTCAAAGACTGAGCCTCTGGGGCAGAGAATTCCAAAGATTCACCACCCTCTGAGTGAAGAAGTTTCTCCTCATCTCAGTCCTAAATGGCCGCCCCCTTATTCTGATACACAGATTGCACTGATAGAACCCATCCCTGTGGGACGTTACGTGGGAAGATCTGAACTGTGAAGTGTTCTGTTTTCCCATGTCTCGTATACCCGACTGTAAGACTGTCGGATTGTCAATGCTGTTTCTCAGTCTGGCACTCGGTGCTGCTTGAAGGAGGTGTGCGTTGGCCTATCCTCTTCGAACTCTGTCCTGTACGCGAGAGCCTTTGCTGAAAGCCTGGCCAAGATCAGGAACTCACTCATGGGGAAGAGGCTTAATATATGTGACCTCCAGTTGCATATGCCCAGACACCTGTTCTAACATAACTGAGGTTTTTGGATTGTCAAGAACAGTTCAATTTTAAGAAAAGTTTTTAAAAAAGTAGTCATGGCAGAATGTATAAATAAAAACATAGAAACATAGAAATCCACCGACAAAGAGCCACATGGCCCTTGGTCAGCAGCCCTGAAGGTTACATATAAACCTATAAACAATGAACAATGGCGGAAAGGTAAAGAGCACCCAGCCCAACCAGTCCGCCTCACACAACTGCGACACCCCTTACACTGAAACATTCTACACTCCACCCCAACCGGAGCCATGTGATCTCCTGGGAGAGGCAAAAACCAGATAAAAACCCAGGCCAATTGGGGAAAAAAAAATCTGGGAAAATTCCTCTCCGACCCATCCAGGTGATCAAAACTAGTCCAGGAGATCACCCTGGCCGTATTCATATGAAATAGGAACAGGAGTAGGCCATACGGCCCCTCGAGCCTGCTCCACCATTCAATAAGATCATGGCTGATCCGATCATGGACTCGGCTCCACTTCCCTGCCCGCTCCCCATAACCCCTTATCCCCTGATCATTTAAGAAACGGTCTATTTCTGTCTTAAATTTATTCAATGTCCCAGCTTTCACAGCGATTTCCACAGATTTACAACCTTCTGAGAGAAGAAATCTCAGTTTTAAATGGGCGGCCCCTTATTCTAAGATCATGACCTCTAGTTCTAGTCTCCCCCATCAGTGGAAACATCCTCTCTGCATCCACCTTGTCAAGCCCCCTCATAATCTTATACATTACGATAAGATCACCTCCCATTCTTCTGAATTCCAATGAGTAGAGGCCCAACCTACTCAACCTTTCCTCATAAGTCAACCCCCTCATCTCCGGAATCAATCTAGTGAACCTTCTCTGAACTGCCTCCAAAGCAAGTATATTCTTTCGTAAATATGGAAACCAAAACTGCACGCAGTATTCCAGGTGTGACCTCACCAATACCTTGTATAGCTGTAGCAAGACTTCCCTGCTTTTATACTCCAGCCCCTTTGAAATAAAGGCCAAGATACTATTGGCCTTCCTGATCACTTGCTGTACCTGCATATTATCCTTTTGCATTTCATGCACAAGTACCGCCAGGTCCCGCTGTACTGCAGCACTTTGCAATCTTTCTCCAGTTAAATAATAACTTGCTCTTTGATTTTTTTCTGCCAAAGTGCATGACCTCACACTTTCCAACATTATACTCCATCTGCCAAATTTTTGCCCACTCACTTAGCCTGTCTATGTCCTTTTGCAGATTTTTTGTGTCCTCCTCACACATTGCTTTTCCTCCCATCTTTGTATAGTCAGCAAACTTGGCTACGTTACACTCAGTCCTTTCTTCCAAGTCGCTCATATAGATTGTAAATAGTTGGGTTCCCAGCACTGATCCCTGCGGCAACCCACTAGTTACTGGTTGCCAACCAGAGAATGATACCATTGTATCTGCGCCAGCTAACAAGAGGTTATCCAGTCTAATCCCACTTACTAGCTCTAGGTCCGTAACCCTGCTCGCATAAATGGAGGACGACTTTGAACGGGCGGGGAAGTGGAGCTGAGTCCATGATCAGATCAGCCATGATCTTATTGAATGGCGGAGCAGGCTCGAGGGGCCGTATGGCCTACTCCTGCTACTATTTCTTTTGTAACTTATACGTTTTGATAAGATCACCTCTCATTGTTCTGAATTCCAATGAGTAGAGGCCCAACCTACTCAACCTTTCCTCATAAGTCAAACCCCTCATCCCCGGAATCAGCCTAGTGTAATTATTTTTCTGCCGGCAACCTTGACCATTTTGATTGTTGCCCCATTACTTCAGGGATTTGCTCGTCACACTCACTCACACACACACATATACACATATACACACACATATACACACACATACACATTCACTTTTGTGAAGAATGTGATTTTAAGGAGCTGAGCAAAGTTACGGTGGCTTTACCAGCATCTGGTGGAGACGAGATTGTGGCTGTCACGCTCAGACATCTCTTGCGCTATATAACTAGATTACAGCGCTGGGGGAAGGTGTTCACTTGGAAGCTGCAACACATTCAAGGGGTCTGATGGTATCATAAATGAAAAGAAAAGAAAGACTTGCATTTATATAGCGCCTTTCACAACCACCGGGCGTCTCAAAGCGCTTTACAACCAATGAAGTACTTTTGGAGTGTAGTCACTGTTGTAATGTGGGAAACGCAGCAGCCAATTTGTGCACAGCAAGCTCCCACAAACAGCAATGTGATAATGACCAGAAAATCTGTTTTTGTTATGTTGATTGAGGGATAAATATTGGCCAGGACACTGGGGATAATTCCCCTGCTCGTCTTCAAAATAGTGCCATGGGATCTTTTGTGTCCACCTGACAGAGGAGATGGGACCTCGGTTCAATGTCTCATTAAAAATACAGCACCTCCGACAGTGCAGCACCTCCTCAGCACTCCCCTGGAGTGTCAGCCTAGGTTTGTGTGATCAAGTCTCTGGAGTGGAACTTGAACCCACAACCTTCTGATGCAGAGGCGAGAATGCTCGCCACTGAGCCACAGCTGACACCACTGATCATAATTGTGAAGTTTATCAATACCCAGATGCTACAGTGCAGCCTCCAACATACTTAATACATAACTTCCTTATCCCACTCCCACCATCGTTATCCATTCAGATTCAAATATGTTCCACATTCCGCCATTCACACTGAAATCTTCCCTGGCTGGCACAGACTTTTCACTCAGACTAATTTATCTCCCTCTCTGGCTGTCTGGCTTCCGAAAAGGCTCGAGGCTGACGCATGGATTGTGACAAAGATAAATAGCGTACCAGCAAGTTACTTTTTATTGTGCTTCATCTTATTTGTCATTATGCTGTAGATATTCTAACTTTACTTACTTCCAACTTGTGTTGATCAGCACAGGCCAGACTGCACTAAGGTACTGCACAGTTTGAATCTCTCTAATCTGGGACTCTCTTATCCGGCACAGGCCAGGTCTCGAGGCTGCCGGATAAAGAAGGTCCAACCTGTATTAAGCCGTCTGAAGAGTTTAACAGCATTGGCATCCTACAAGCAACAAGTCACAGATTGCTACTGTAAAGTATCATAGAATAGGATCACAGCATCGTACAGCACAGAAGGAGGCCATTCAGCCCCTCATGCCTGTGCCGGCTCTTTTGATTTTAGGCCCGGGAGAGCTGGGGATGATTGGAGGGCCTGATAGCTCAGAGGACCGGTTGGCATTGTTGACGTATATTTTTGGGTTGGTTTGGTGAGGTTTAAGTAAGTATAGGCTATCATGTCTGATATGATTGTTTGAGGGGCTGGGGGTTTGGGAAGGGGTGGGTTAAGTGTGGCGTGAGAAAAACAGACTTGCATTTAAGTGGAGTCTTAATGCTTCTGTCAGATATTTCACAAAGCATTACATATCCAATGAATCACGTTTGTAATGTATTTGCTTCATTTGTTCTTTGCTTAAGAATTCATAGCAACACATTGCTGTTAAGAAATAGTTGGTTTATTAACAAATGTTTACACATTACCAGTTCATCCACCAGACTCACAACCACCTGCCTCATCATGGATCCCCTAAACCCAATTGGCTGGGGTTTTATTGAGCCTTGTGAACATTGCATGACTGACCAAGCCACTCCCAACTCAGCAGCTCTACAACTATTTTCATTAAACGATAAATCCAAGTGCCTCCTTATTAGAGGGACACTAGAACCGACAACAAATAAACTTTGTGAACCTTAAACGGTGAATCAACAGCTCTACAAACCTGTGAACATACTGACAGGTGCATATATTACAACAATGAAGTGCCGTGACTGTTATTACGTAAGCAAATGTGGCAGCCATTTTGTGCAAAGAAAGATCCCACAAGCAGTCAACAGATGATTGGCAAGTTAACCTATTTTTTTTTTAAATGGTGATTGCGGGTGAAATGTTGGCCAGGACATCAGAAGAACTTCCTGCCTTTCTTCGAATGTTGCCATAAGCTCCTGAACCACCAGAACATGCCGACAGGATCTTAGTTTAATGCATCGTGTGCAGGACAGCACCACAGGCAATGCAACATTCCATCAGTTAAGCACTGAAGTGTAACTGTAGTTTAGGAGCTCAGAGACTTGCAGTGGGTCTTGAACTAATAACCTTCGGACTCCAAGGCAGGAGTGATGCCAATGGAGCCAAGCTGACACAAGTTATCATGGTTTTCTGACACTGGGACTATAGAAATATATACATCAAGTAAAATATTACACCATAGCCTCACAAAACCAATACCTAGATTAAACAAAGTGTATGCATTGCCTGCAGCATTCTGAATATGCAACAAGCATTGTGCCATTGATTCTATCTCAAACAGCACTTGCTCCTGAAGTTGTGGGCACACACATGTATACATTCCTAGAGAGGTGAACTGTATAAGCCTTTTGGTTAATGGTCCGTGGACTATCCCAGTTTATCTCCAGGGATTACGTGGACAACGTTATTAAGCTGAGTGACCTTTGCCATTAAGAGATCTGGAAACAGCGACATCTTATGTCGGTTTGAGATCCTCAAATTGATAGGAGTAGTAAAAGAAATGAGAAGGAAACAGAGACAGGACAGCTACAGATCATGGAAAGATATGGGAGATCACACAATGGGACTGACCTCTCCCAGCCTCGCTGCAATCTGTCTACGGGTGACAATCCTGTGTCAGCCGTGTTCAGTGGTAGCACCGAGTCAGAAAGTTAGGGATTCAAATCCTGCGACTTGAGCACATAATCTTCCGTGGAGTGCCGCACTGTCGGAGGTGCCGTCTTTCACATGAGACGTTACACCGAGGCCCTGTCTGCTCTCTCAGGTGAACGTAAAAGATCCCATGGCACTATTTTGAAGAAGAGCAGGGGAGTTCTTCCTGGTGTCCTGGTCAATATTTATCCCTCAACCAAAATCGCTAACAGATGATCTGGTCATTATCTCATTAATGTTAGTGGGAGCTTGCTGTGTGCAAATTGACGGCCACATTTCCTACAAAAGTGACGACACTTCAAAATTATTTCATAGGCTGTAAAGCACACTAGGATGCCTTGGGGATGCGAAAGGCACTATATAAATGCAAGTTCTTTCTTCCCTTTCTTTTACTGTTGAATAAGTGATAAGCAATGAGCCACAGTAATTGGGTTTTGTAAGCAATGTATTTTCCAGTTAGTTAATCATTTATGTGTGTATGAAAATAATCCAGTTACTTTACTGGAGTCAAGGAGAAAAAAAAACTGTCAGGATAAATGGGGGGTCGGGGTGGTTACTAAGATGATAATGTTGTTTTTTTTTATATCGATAAGATGGATTTAGTGGCCAAGTTGACAGACAATTAACTGGAATAGCCAATTATGGGATGTGGGCATCGCTGGCAACGCCAGCATTTATTGCCCATCGATAATTACCCCTTGAGAAGGTGGCGGTGAGCAGCCTTCTTGAACCGCTGCAGTCCGTGTGGTGAAGGTGCTCCCACAGTGCTGTTGGGGAGGGAGTTCCAGGATTTTGGCCCAACAGCGATGAAGGAACAGCCGATACATTTCCAAGTCAGGATGGAGCGTGACTTGGAGGTGGTGGTGTTCCCATGCGCCTGCTGCCCTTATCCCTCTAGGTGGTAGAGATCATGGGTTTGGGGAGAGCTGCTGAAGTGAATGAAATAACCCAACTGACCAAGATCAAACTGGAATTGGGTCCGGGAGAAGGGTAATCTTTTGTTTTTACAAGATTCATTTTAATGAGAGGGAGCCCTTTAATTAGAATATGACTTTTTACCTCTTGCAGGCCAACTACTTTCTTGAAAATACCACGTGAAACCATCAAATTAAAATGCCAGATGTAAAATTTGGAACCCAAAATGTAACTTCTCCCCCCTCTACCATATCCGACCTGCCTCACATCCACCATTATTTCCATTCTCTCGTGGTCAGAGATTAGCAGAAGAAAGCAATACTTGGCTTTTCCCCATGCAGCGTGACTGAATGTCGTTCAGTTGGCAGGAAATGGGGGGGGGTTGAGGCAGTGCTCCTCTATGCTCAGGCACTGCTCACTGGGGCCCCACTGCACCGTGTCACTGAGCTGACTCTGAACAGACCTCCCTCCCTCTGCATTACACAGCCCAGCTGGACAGGTCTGCCTGCACACCTCACCAACTCGGTAAAGATTGATCAGTGCTTCTGCATCTTACATTTCACACCGAGCAGAGATATAAAACAGGAGCAGTGCATGCCAACAATAAGACTGCAATCCAACAGTGGCCCACCCAGTTCAATCCATAAGAGATCCTACATTTTATATGCCCCAGGCATGACCATGTTTAAAGGGGAAGGCATGGTCACTGTGACTGTTAAGACTTGCCGTGGCACATTATTTAATAAATTTCACACTTACAGTTAAAGGGATCAAGGGGTATGGAGAGAAAGCAGGAATGGGGTACTGAAGTTGCATGATCATATTGAATGGTGGTGCAGGCTCGAAGGGCCGAATGGCCTACTCCTGCACCTATTTTCTATGTTTCTATGTTTTCTATGTTAATGCGCCGTTTTTGGTTCACAGAATATACTGCCTTGCCTATAGGAACTGCCTTCCGTGGTGTGACTGAATAAAAGACATTCAGAAGTACCCGAACTGTAATACTAAGAGCTTGGCAATTAGTAACTGTTGCAACTGACCAATACGATTGTAGGCATAAAGCCTGCAAATAATTGTAACTACTGTAAACAGGTTACACACGGTACGTGGCAGGAGATACCCAGGACCCAGTTAGAGCTTCCTAAACCTCTTCAGAAGGGTTAAGCTGGATCCTTCGAGTCATTGATTAATTGAGCCCAAAATTATGATCTTTTGTTCACTCAAACGTATTGAAATAATTAACATCTATCAGACTATTTCCAAGATGAATTTCTTATATTTTCTGATGAATTGCTCACCTAATGGCCCAGAATTTGCGGTCGGAGGCTTCCGCAAAAATTTCTTCTGGTCCTGAGCCTTCATGCGAAGGCCTGCATAGAGGCCCACGTATCCCAGCAGTGTTTGCTGTGTACACATCACTGGGATCACATGGGCCGGCCCAACCTATCAGAGTACGGGGATCCCCATTTATACTTACGCTAATACCCCCACAAACACACAAACATTTAAGGTAATTTTTTTCTCTCTAAAACATCACATATTTAAAATTAATGAAAATGGAATTTAATTAATTATTTCAAAGAAAAATTTAATTTTTTTGAAAAATAAATGTACATATTTTAAAGGGTCTAAAAATAAACTTACCTTATTTAATAGGATTTTAAATCTTTAAATTATTGAAAAAATTTATTATTCTGCCCTTTAAAAGTCTTATGCTGATAAAAGCAGGACATACGCCTGCTTTTATCAGTCGTAAGAATTTCACGGATATACGCTGGGCAGCAGTTGGGCAAATGTCCGAGCTCTCCGCCCGCGGAGGCCCTCTACTTCTGGAAGCGGTGGATCTCAACAGATCGCAAGTTCTAGGTTTAGGCGCGTGCGTTTCGCATACCTAAATCCAGAACTTGCGGGGACCCCGGATATAAAAGGGGTCAGAGGGTCTAGTAAGGAAGAGGAACTGAGGGAAATCTTTATTAGTCGGGAAATTGTGTTGGGGAAATTGATGGGATTGAAGGCCGATAAATCCCCAGGGCCTGATGGACTGCATCCTAGAGTACTTAAGGAGGTGGCCTTGGAAATAGCGGATGCATTGACAGTCATTTTCCAACATTCCATTGACTCTGGATCAGTTCCTATGGAGTGGAGGGTAGCCAATGTAACCCCACTTTTTAAAAAAGGAGGGAGAGAGAAAACAGGGAATTATAGACCGGTCAGCCTGACCTCAGTAGTGGGTAAAGTGATGGAATCAATTATTAAGGATGTCATAGCAGTGCATCTGGAAAATGGTGACATGATAGGTCCAAGTCAGCATGGATTTGTGAAAGGGAAATCATGCTTGACAAATCTTCTGGAATTTTTTGAGGATGTTTCCAGTAAAGTGGACAAGGGAGAACCAGTTGATGTGGTATATTTGGACTTTCAGAAGGCTTTCGACAAGGTCCCACACAAGAGATTAATGTGCAAAGTTAAAGCACATGGGATTGGGGGTAGTGTGCTAACGTGGATTGAGAACTGGTTGTCGGACAGGAAGCAAAGAGTAGGAGTAAACGGGTACTTTTCAGAATGGCAGGCAGTGACCAGTGGAGTGCCGCAAGGTTCTGTGCTGGGGCCCCAGCTGTTTACATTGTACATTAATGATTTAGACGAGGGGATTAAATGCAGTATCTCCAAATTTGCGGATGATACTAAGTTGGGTGGCAGTGTGAGCTGCGAGGAGGATGCTATTAGGCTGCAGAGTGACTTGGATAGGTTAGGTGAGTGGGCAAATGCATGGCAGATGAAGTATAATGTGGATAAATGTGAGGTTATCCACTTTGGTGGTAAAAACAGAGAGACAGACTATTATCTGAATGGTGACAGATTAGGAAAAGGGAAGGTGCAACGAGACCTGGGTGTCATGGTACATCAGTCATTGAAGGTTGGCATGCAGGTACAGCAGGCGGTTAAGAAAGCAAATGGCATGTTGGCCTTCATAGCGAGGGGATTTGACTACAGGGGTAGGGAGGTGTTGCTACAGTTGTACAGGGCCTTGGTGAGGCCACACCTGGAGTATTGTGTACAGTTTTGGTCTCCTAACTTGAGGAAGGACATTCTTGCTATTGAGGGAGTGCAGCGAAGGTTCACCAGACTGATTCCCGGGATGGCGGGACTGACCTATCAAGAAAGATTGGATCAATTGGGATTGTATTCACTGGAGTTCAGAAGAATGAGAGGGGACCTCATAGAAACGTTTAAAATTCTGACGGGTTTAGACAGGTTAGATGCAGAAAGAATGTTCCCAATGTTGGGGAAGTCCAGAACCAGGGGTCACAGTCTGAGGATAAGGGGTAAGCCATTTAGGACCGAGATGAGGAGAAACTTCTTCACCCAGAGAGTGGTGAACCTGTGGAATTCTCTACCACAGAAAGTAGTTGAGGCCAATTCACTAAATATATTCAAAAGGGAGTTAGATGAAGTCCTTACTACTCGGGGGATCAAGGGTTATGGCGAGAAAGCAGGAAGGGGGTACTGAAGTTTCATGTTCAGCCATGAACTCATTGAATGGCGGTGCAGGCTAGAAGGGCTGAATGGCCTGCTCCTGCACCTATTTTCTATGTTTCTATGTTTCTATGTTTCCCACGGGAGCACGCGCACCTCGTACGCGCCCATGGGTCGTGCAAATTCAGGCCCCATATTAACAGTGGTCCATAATTGTTATTGCGCTGATGGGATCCCCCCTCCCCCCCGCAACCCCCCCCCCCCCCCCCGCCCCCCCAGCACCATAGATGAATGTCTGGCAACAAACAAATGTCAGTGGGGACAGGAGGGAATTATTTTGCACATGGCTATCAAAGCTTGCACAGCACAGTATCTGTCCATGGTACTGAAACGGGAGTGAGGAATTTCTGGCTTCAGCATGCACGGAATCCCTTTTCTGCCACTGGTAATCTCGCAGCTTTTAAGTAGCCGTGGATGTCCCACAGCGTTGTTTGTGGGTAGTCTGGAATCTGAAGCAAGGTCTAACCACTTGAAGCGACTGCTCAAATAATACCTGTGCGAATCCAGGTAATTGTATTTGCTTTTATGTTCCACGGGTCAATCACAGGGCGGTAAATTACGTGCTAATTTCAGGCTTCAGGATATCATACCTGGCCATGATTCTCTCTTTTTATGTTATTTGGCATCTGTAATAAAGTGCGATGTCTGGACTGTGACAAATGTGCACTTGAAGCAATTTTAATACAAAATACCATTCAGATTCTTGGCTGTAATACATTAAAAAAATAAACTCACAACAAAGGTCTTTAAGATCATGACGAAGTTTGATAGCGTGGGCGTAGGGAAAATGTTGCCACTTGTAGGGGATTCCAAAACTAGAGGCCATGTATACAAGATGGTCATTAATAAATCCAATCAGGAATTCGGGAGAAACTGCTTTGGAAAGAGTGGTGAGAATGTGCAACTTGCTACCACAGGAAGTGCTTGAGGCCAGTAGCATAGATTAATTTCAAGGGAAACTAGATGAGGGAGTAAAGAATAGAAGGATATGTTGGTAGGGTGAGATAAAGAGTGGTGGGGAGGAGGCTTGTGTGGAGCATAAACACCAGCATGGACCAGTTGGGCCAAATGGCCTGTTTCTGTGTTGTAAACTCAATGTAACTTTTATGCAAAACTAATATGAATCAGCATGGAAACAAAAACGTATTTAGCTTAAGCAGATCTACTATTTACATAAGTATTACAGCACAATGGACGCCTCTTGTATGCATTAAACAAAAATATAACTAGCAATTCCTGATGTATGCATTCCTTGCCCGTGTCAGGAATGCCTGCCTAGTGTTAAGAACATAGCAAATAGGAGTGGGAGGAGGCCATAGGGCCCCTCAAGCCTGCTCCGTCATTCAATAAGATCATGGCTGAGCTTCTACCTCTACTCCACTTTCCTGCACTGTTCCCATATCCCTCGATTCCCTTAATATCCAAAGTGTCACCAACAAAAATGGAACTCTTCCATTGGAGCTCGTCTAGATCGGTTTATTAAAATGATTTTTACAGATGCCTGCGACATTCCAGAACATCATTCTGGCTTGTAACAACAGTGAAGATTGCCTGCAGCAAGGTATCAGCAAGAGGTGCTTTGTGGCGGTTGGTAACAGAGTGAAGTATAGCAAAACATCCATCCTGATATCATTTCAACTGATGCCTGGTCACGTGATGTAGTGCTAACCACACTCACACTTATAACAACAACTGTCATTTATATAGCACCTTTAACATAATAAAATATCCCAAGGTGCTTCACAGGAGCGTTGTCAAACATAATTTGACACCAAACCATATGAGGAGATATTAGGACCGATGACAAAGAGGTAGGTTTTAAGGAGCATTTTAATGGAGGAGAGATGGAGAGGTTTATGGAGGGAATTCCAGAGCTTAGACCCAAGGCAACAGAAGGCACAGCCACCGATGGTTGTGCGATTACAATCAGGGATGCTCAAGAGGCCAGAATTGGAGGAGCGCAGAGATATTAGGGTTGTTGGGGAAGGTTACAGAGATAGGGAGCGGCAAGGCCGTGGAGGGCTTTGAAAACAAGGATGAGATTTTTTTTTAGATCAAGGTGTTGCTGGACCGGGAGCGAACATAAAAGACTGTAAAACTGTTAGCAATAACTTGCTACAGCATGGTCCACAGACCATCTAAAACACAAAGGAGGTAATTGGGTCTGACAACAGCCAGAGGCGGAAAAGGTTTTAAAAAATATTAGTGTGTGGTAATGGGCCAAATATTTAATTCGGAATGAAGATGATTTCACAAGTGTGTACTGAATGTCAAACTGGTATGACATTACTTGTGGTCCACACAGATAGAAACAGCTTCATCGTACAGCTCACTGCAGCACTGAGTCCTCACAATCCGTCCTTATAACTAGATCAATGGCACTGTCCACCTTTAACGCACATCACATGGGCAACAATGTATTCCCAATTTTCATTCCAGATTACAGAAGCTCTTTTTAATTCGTTCATGGGATGTAGGCGTTGATGGCAAGGCCGGCATTTATTGCCAATCTCTAATTGCTCTCGAGAAGGTGGTGGGGAGCCACCTTCTTGAACTGCTTTGTCCTGGATGGTGTCGCGATTCTTGAGTGTTGTTGGATCATTGAAGGATACAGCACAGTAGGCCATTCGGCCCAACGTGCCTGTGCTGGCTTATGAAAGACACAAAGCACTGAGGTGAGCCGACCTGCCATGGTCTTCCTTTAGCGAGTCATTGTCCGATCAGAGAGCTGGCTGCGTCCGACACGTGAGGTGATGGAGCAGTCAGCTGTTGCAGCAGGAAGTGAAGGAGGATGCCTCCCTCTCCCAGCAACTCCGCTCCAAAGTCTGCCACAAAGGTTTGGAGAGGCAGGCAGCGGAGACCAGGCTTTTCCTCACGTGGTGTGCTAGGTCGGTTGGGGTGGCGGGGAAAGGGGGGGGGTTGGTGAAGAAACCTTCAAACAAGCCATTTCCTCCACTCTCCTGACTGCTCTGACCGGGTTAGAGCACGAAAAGGATGGGTAATAAGTGACTCAATTACCCTGACAATTATCTGTAGCCCAGACGTGAGATGGTACAGCGAGCATGACCATACACTTACACCCAAACCCAGACGGGTTTTAAAGCTCGGCTCTCTGTTTTAGGCAGTGTAATGTATTTGCTTCATGGGTTCTATGCTCAAGACTTCATGGCAACACATTACCATTAAGAACTAGCTGGTTGATTAGCAAAGGTTTAACAATCACACTACACATTACCAGTTCATCCACCAGGCTCATAACCACCTGCCTCATCGTGGATCCCCCGACCCCAACTGGCTGGGGTTTTATTGAGACTCGTGAACATCACGTGACTGGCTAAGCCACTCCCAACTCAACAGCTCTACAACTATTTTAGTTGTATCAGTAATCACGTGTCCCCCTGATTAAAGGGGGGGGGGGTGGGGCACACTCCAAAAACTTTTCAAGTGCCCCCTTGTTTTTTGGGGGGATTTTTTTGTTTTTTTTTGAGGGCACTTCCTCAAATGTTTCCACTCAGTTTCGAACCGGAGCTTTTTTCCGCGTGTTAAGCGAACGTGACAACCACTACACTACGGAAACACTGCAAACCTGTGAGCATACGCGCAGGTGCGTACATTACAGGTACTGAGCGGGCCAAGGTGGCGTGAACCCAGTAACATCGTTGAGCGAGCACATGAAGATAAAAGGTGCAGGAATAACTTCACATTCGTGCAGGAAGAGGCATACTTTGAAGTTGGGATTCCGGCAGTTTGTCAGGGTCATGGGACGAGAGCTGTGATATTGAAGCTGAGCCATCTTACCCCGACTTCGCATTGATTAACCTCAGTGCATGCAAAGCAAAAATAATGTTCAACTGGCTGGCACAGTGTCATTACCAAGCTTAATGTGCACAACGACACACACATAGACATAATAAATTACAGTGAAATACATCCAAGAATATTGTGTGCTGCAAAGACCGTTACATTATAATTCAGAGTAAGTACTAAACAAGACCTGCTCAAAATCCCTTCACCATAAAACACTCGAATGGTCTCCATGTGTACCTACCTTCTAGTAAGCACTTAATATCTTATTGTTGCACTGCTAGACCAATGTCGCAGACTGCATTTGTATTAGCAAAGGGTACCAGATCTACAAAGGCCAGGCTCCAACTAACAGCTCAAGGAGAGCTGAAGGCAGCTGTGGTACCAAGAAAGAAAAGAAAGTCATGGATTTATATAGTGCCTTTTACAATCTCAGAACGTCCCACAGCACTTTACAGCCAATGGAGTACTTTTTGGAGTGTAGTCACTGTTGTAATATGGGAAACGCGGCAGCCTATTTGTACACAGCAAGCTCCCACAAACAGCAATGTGATAATGACCAGATAATCTTTTGTTGTTATTTTGATTAAGGGATAAATATTGGCCCGCAACTCCAGGGATAACTCCCCTGCTCTTCTTCAAAATAGTACTATGGGATCTTTTACGTCCATCTGAGAGAGCAGATGGGGCCTCGGTTTAACGTCTCATCTGAAAGACAGCGCCTCTGACAGTGCAGCGTTCCCTCAGCACTGCACTGGGAGTGTCAGCCTGGATTTTTGTGCTCAAATCTCTGGTGTGGGACTTGAACCCACAACCTTCTGACTCAGAGGCGAGATGCTGCCCACTGAGCCAAGCTGACACAAGGCTAGCCCTATCTTGGCAGATAGGATGCAACCTCCAGCTGCCCTTCTTGTGTAATTACTTGTCATTTCCCAGTTCAGCCACATTGCTCTGTAAGGTAAATTAAATCCTCTCGCACTAGGCTGTTATGAGATAATAAAAGATACTATAAAAGGAATCCAGTCCTGCACCATTCTAATCACCCAGCCCATCGAGTATGAGTCTGCACACATGAAGAAATGTAATCACCCCTCAGTAGATGACAAGAATCAAGCTACCTGTTCCAAAACTCATAAGTGAGTCACGCAGGCTTGTCTCAATCCTGCAATAAACTGTACCATCCATTCCCATTGCATAGTGGATCTGCTTCAATGGTTAAGTTCTAGTTGTTGTTGTATTCCTGTTTCTGAGAGGATTATTTTGTGGTTTTGTGCACAGAAACATGAAGATTTAGCATTGCCGAGTGTGACTGTACAGCTTCAATCCTGTCCCTCATTCAGTTCCCAATCTGAGCCACGTCAATCTACCAGTTGGAATCTGTGGCATCTCGAAGGCTGTCCTGCCTGCCAACCGCATGCTCTGCCCAATGGCAATGTGCGGCTGGCATGGGAATACCGCCATGTTCTTCAACAAGTGCTGAACATTACTTGACTTCGCTCCAATTTAGAGTCTCTGCGAACCCTAGAACACATTGGGCCTGAGTTCGCAGCACCTTCGGGCGGGTACGAGGTGCCACAAGTTCCGGGTTTACACATGCCGTACGTATCTAACAGAAAAGGGCCTCTGTGGGCCGAGTGTTGGGCTATTTGCCCAGCGAATGCCCTTGAAATTCTTACGCTGGTAAAAGCAGGCCTGTTTTTACCAGAGTTTAAAAAAAATAGAAAAATAAAATGTTATCCCTTATTTATACATTAAAATCCCTGTCCAATAAGGTAAGTGTATATTTAGCCCCATTAAAACATATTTTAAAAATTCCCAAAATTAATTTTTTGTTTAAAATATTTAATTAAATGGCATTTTAATAAATTTTAATTATGTAATTTTTTCCCCATTTATTTCATGTGCCCGTGTATTATTTAAGTGATTTCCATTCATACTTCGTGGGTTTCCGTACAAATGGAATCACTATCATTATGAACGGGGATCTCTCTTCTTTGATTGGTTGGGCCGGCCCATGTGATCCCACATGCGCTTGCGAAGCGCCTGCTCCCCTGGGATACGTGGGCCTTTACCCGCGGGTACCCAGAGAGGCCTCCAACTGCAATGTCTACCCCCTTGTTCATAAATTCAACAAAGCGCTTTTACTTAAAAAAATATATGTACGGTGGGAATGTTTGTTGGTGATAATAGAGGCTTAATTGATTAGTACGGCATATGTGTTTTTATATTAACAGAGCCGCTAACCCGTTAACAATCAATGGGGCCAACAATTCTATTAAAACAGCAGACAGGAGAATGTCACACAAAGTACGAAATGTTTTCCCACTCATCTCATCAACTGTCACGCCGAACCTTACACAGTGCAAAATGTCTATTGACACCACCATGTTAGCCAAGGAGTTGCCCTGGGAAGGACTTGCAGCCAGTCAGCGAACGGGAGGAAGGAGCTACCTGAATCTTTAGGTGTTGTGAAGATTCTCTTCATTTTAAAAAAAAGGTCAAATAGAGTTTGAATTGTGATAGAAAAGCAGAAAATGCGGAAAACACTCAGCAGGCCTGGCAGCATTAGCGAAGAGAGCAACGGTTAACGTTCCAGGTCTGAGACCCTTCATCAGAACAGAGCTGTGATAGTCGCAGACTGCCTGGATTTCAAATCATGCTGGGGTGTTATGACCCTGGTTTACCCAACTACCATGTTGTCCAAGGCCGCACTGTGGATTTTGATGACCGGGGGGGGCAGTGCTGCGTGGGGAAGTCAGGTTGGTAGAGGACCATTGTCTTACAGATGTTTAGTGTAAGGCCCATGCTTTCGTACGCCTCGGTGAAGGTGTTGACGATGGCTTGGCGTTCGGCCTCTGAGTGTGCGCAGAGTAAGCGTCGTCCGCCTACTGTAGTTCGATGACCGAGGATGGGACAATCTTTGATCTAGCCTGGAGGCGACAAAGAGCTCAACAGGTTCCCACTGGTTCTATAGTTTAGTTTCACTCCAGCTGAACTCCTACATGACACGCAATCCCCAGGTGGCAAGAGGAAGCGTTTCAACGACTGTCTCTCCCACCTGTGACAGAGACTGTAATTCCCATATTGGACTGTTCAGTCACCTGAGAACTCACTTTTAGAGTGGAAGCAAGTCTTCCTCGATTCCGAGGGACTGCCTATGATGATTACCCAACTACAAAGTCAAGTCCACGCCAGCAAAACATTTTTTCTGAAATAATCTTTCAGAAACACTCTGCATCATAAATAACAAATACAAGAGAGAAAATCTAGAACTCAGTGTCAGGATCTAGGTTACAAGAATTACCAGAACATTGCTCTCGCACTACATGTGTCTGATCTTGACCAGTTTACTGACATGCAGCACACTGACTTTAATCTGGAACTAAATACAGCGCAGTCGGCTTCACGTTATGCCATCAGAGTAAAACAATGCTCATCATACATCAATGTTGATGCACGGTAGCCGTTCCTTCAGCTGTCTCAGCCCCGCGCTCTACAAATCCCTCCCGACATCCCTCCATTTCTCCACCTCCAAGACCATCCTTGAAACCACCTCTGTGACGAAGCATTTAGTCACTGCTCCTAATCTCTCCTTTGGCTCACCATCTATTTCTCCCTTATGCCTCTAGGAAACACTTTGAGATGTTTTTCTATATTAGAGACACTGCCTAAATGCAAGTATCTATTGTTGATGGTTAGTCTTTTACGCAAAAGCAATATAACTTATCATATTTAAAAAAAGAGCCCAGTGCCAATAATCCAGTTGACTGGATTTACACAGAGGCAGCTAAACGATCCACACAACCTTCCTTTTCATTCTTTACCCAGTCTGGGGCTGGGAGTAAATCCGACAGGGTTTTGTATTCTTGAGATATGCTAACTATTACATAGTATTGACAGCACAGAAACAGGCCATTCAGCCCAACCGGTCTATGCCAGTGTTTATGCTCCACACGAGCTTCATCCCACCCCTCTTCATCTCATCCCATCAACATATCCTTCTATTCCTTTCACCCTCATGTGTTGATCCAGCCTCCCCTTAAATGCATCGATGCTATTCGCCACAACTATTCCTTGTGGTAGCGAGTTCCACATTCCAACCACAACGACAAATGAGATAAGCACAACCTCCCCCTCCCTATTAGTATGATGTAGAATCTAAAATAATCTTAGGACAGAGTGAAAGCCCTATATATAAATGATGGAGATGTAAAATTAAGATAACGGACTTGAATTCGCGCTCCCCATGGGCGTGTATGAGGCGTGTACAAGGCGCATGGGGTCCCCACAAGTTCCGGGTTTAGGTATGTGAAGTGCAGGCGTCTAAACCCGGAACTTGCGATCGGTGAAGAATCGCCTTGACCGATCCACCGAGTCCAAAACTAAAGGGTCTCTGCGGGCGGAGAGATTTGTCCAACTCCTGCCCAGCGACCATCTTTCAAATTCTTACAACTGAAAAAAACAGGCACAAGGTAAAAATTTTAAAGTACAGAAAAATACATTTAATAAAATTATTTAAACATTTAAAATCCTGTTAAATAAGGTAAATTTATTTTCAGACCCTTTGAAATACCTAAAAAAAAATTAAATTACATGTTTGTTTTAAATAATAATAATAATTTTTTTTAATTTGACATGCATGTTTTTTTTAATACAGTTATTTTCAGTGTTTGTGTGTATTGGGGGGTATTCCCATTCATACTTACGGTGGTTCCTGCAATATATTCCTTACAACATCACAAAAACACACTTTTTACTTTTAACCTGCAGACGATTCACCTCAGTTGTCTGACGAATGGAAATGGTACGAATTTCTCGGGAGTATTGGTCGGCCATATCCATCGACATGGCTGTCTGACAAGCTAAACCAAAAGTCAAGTTAGGAGTTGTCGCTCCATTTTTCATCCCACAAACAAAGCGATCACGCAATGCTCGCTCCTGAAAGTTTCCGAAATGACAGTGAATAGATAACTTCTTTAATGCCACAATGCGCTCACTGCTACCTTCGTCAATTAACTGATCTCGTGTTCCAAAACGATAACTTTCAGCAATTTTCAGGGGCTCAGGACTGTGGTGTTGTTCTAACTTCCTTAGAATCTCCATAAGTGATATATCTTTTGGCTTGACGGGAACAAGCACATTTTTCAAGGTTTCATACACCTCGGGACCTACTTCAGTCAGGAAAATAGCTTGTTTTCTTTCCAACACTACCCGGTTTAGGTTTTCATCATCAGGGACTTTGATGATACTATTCGCAGTGAAAAACATTTCTAGTCACTCCATATGCGCTCCAAAAGTCTCTCGGTCACGATGGAATTCACCCAAGCACCCCATTATTCCCATAGATGCAGACATCTGGACTCTTCAGTTCAGCCAAGTGTGCTTGTAATTTACCTTGGATTTTTAGCTGTTCTGCAAAACATAGAAGCTCTCCAGTCTCTCTGTTATTTGGCTGGAATCATCCACCAGCAAAAATTTCAGCTAGGGAATCCAGAAATCCGATCCTTCATCGCCAATGTGCTATATTGCTACGACATCACAAGCGCATACTTTTACAAGATGGCTTCAGCTCAGGAACTTGTCAGTTGACCTGTGCATGAAACAGGTACTTCTGCATGAAACACAAAAGGATAGTATGCAGGTACAGCAAGTGATAGAAACATAGAAAATAGGTGCAGGAGTAGGTCATTCGGCCCTTCGAGTCTGCAGCACCATTCAATAAGATCGTGCCTGATCATTCACCTCAGTAACACTTTCCTGCTTTCTCTCCATACCCCTTGAACCCTTTAGCCATAAGGGCCATATCTAACTCCCTCTTGAATATATCCAACGAACTGGTCTCAACAACTTTCTGGGGCAGAGAATTCCAAAGATTCACCACCCTCTGAGTGAAGAAGTTTCTCCTCATATCAGTCCTAAATGGCCTACCCCTTATCCTTAGACTGTGTCCCCTGGTTCTGGACTTCCCCAACATCGGGAAGGCCAATGGTATTTTGGCCTTTATTGCAAAGGGGATGGAGTATAAAAGCAAGCAAGTCTTGCTACAGCTATATAAGGTATTGGTGAGGCCATACCTGGAATACTGCGTGCAGTTTTCGTTTCCATATTTACAAAAGGATATACTTGCTCTGGAGGCAGTTCAGAGAAGGTTCACTAGGTTGATTCTGGGGATAAGGGGGTTGTCTTATGAGAAAAGGTTGAGTAGACTGGGCCTCTACTCATTGGAATTCAGAAGCATGAGAGGTGATCTTATCGAAACGTATAAGATTATGAGGGAGCTTGAGAAGATGGATGCAGAGAGGATGTTTCCACTGATGGGGGAGATTAGAACTTAGAATAAGGGGCCGCCCATTTAAAACAAAGATGAGGAGAAATTTCTTCTCTCAGAGGGTTGTCAATCTGTGAAATTTGCTGTCTCAGAGAGCTGTGGAAGCTGGGACATTGAATAAATTTAAGACAGAAATTGACAGTTTCTTAAACGATAAGGGGATAAGGGGTTATAGGGAGCGGATGGGGAAGTGGAGTTGAGTCCATGATCAGATCTGCCATGATCTTATTGAATGGTGGAGCAGGCTCGAGGTGCCTGCTCCTGCTCCTATTTCTTATGTTCTTATGTCCTGCCACCTGATGCCTTTATTGTGAAAACAGCAATGGCAGCATTACCACAGTCGTCCACTAGGTGGAGCAGTAGTCCACTCGGTGGAACTATGTTATAGTTCCTTATATACAGAGCTCACATAAGTATGAATGGGCTTCCCCCTACTCTGATAGGTTGGACCGGCCCACATGATCCCAGTGATGTGTACGAAACCCATACGCTCCTGGGATACGTGGGCCCGTCCGCTGGCCTTCGCGTAGAGCCCCAGGACCACAAGTCTCCGGACCTCCGGGACCATCGGGTACTTTCGTAGAAATGTTTGGGGTCGGAGACATCGGCCCATGAGAAGCCTCCGACCACAAATTCTGGATCATTACTATCTCCGAGAGATGGAGATGGCTCGCTTTCCAGAATGATTCAGTGGAATACTGATGTAAGAATGACTAACTGGTGACAATGGAGGTTACAGCATACAAACTGGAACCACTTCATGCATCATGAATGGTCACAAGTGCGATTACTTTTTCCACAATCTCTTTAGTATTGTTGAGTGTCATATGTCAACTATGTTGTGTTAAATCTTTCATGGTATTGAATATTTTTGCAGCACTATTTCAATGGCTCTCATTCACTGCAACATCCCCTGAGCAAATGTGACAGTATATTTATGTCAAGAGGAGAGGAATGCATTCGGTTGTTCCATTTCCAGAATATTCCACCTGCTGTTCAGTGAGGTCTCTGTGTGTTTTGGGGATGTATGCTAAGTGGCAGAGTATTATTGGATATACTGGTTGGGGAGGGAGGATGGTTTGACAGGAGCTCTTTGCTTCATAAGCGAAGCTGTACCTATTTTCTAATTTCAGTGTCTCTGGGGGTAACAGTAAATACCTAGAAAACAACACACTACACTTCAGTACTCAGATGGAACAAAAGTACGTTTGCAAACTAAGCGTTCAGTGAAGCCCCATGCATCAGAGTTACAGCAATTCTAAGAACGTAAGAACCTAAGAAATAGGAGCAGGAGTAGGCCATACGACCCCTCGAGCCTGCTCCGCCATTCAATAAAATCATGGCTGGTCTTCAACCTCAACACTTTCCCACCGGATCCCCATATCCCATGATTCCCTGCTCAAAGGAGTGCAGCCAGATTAAGGCTGATCTCATTGAAACACAAGATTCTAAGGGGGATTGACAGGGTAGATGCTGAGATGTTGTTTTCCCCGGGCTGGAGTGTCTAGAACCAGGGGGCACAGTCTCAGGATAAGGGGTTGGCCATTTAAGATGGAGATGAGGAGGAATTTCTTCACTCAGTGGGTTGTGAATCTTTGGATTTCTCTACCCCAAAAGGCTATGGATTCTCAGTTGAGCATATTCAAGGCTAATACAGATAGATTTTTGGACTCTAGCTAATCCAAGGGATATGGGGATCGGGTGAGAAATGGGGATCGGGTAAGAAAGTGGAGTGGAGCTAGATCATTCATGATCTTATTGAATGGGGGAGCAGGCTCGAGGGGCCACGTGGCCTGCTTCTAATTCTTATGTTCTTATTAAAGGAAGTTCCTGATCTAAGTTTGAAAGAATATTCGCTTCAAAACTTTAGTTTGTGTGCTTCAGTCAACATTATTCCTCGGAGAAAATCTAGCAGTTGATGAATTACATTTACATCGAAAGGTGATGTAAATCTTTCATGCGGAGAAACAGTTATGGTCAAAAGATCATTTAGAAACAGTAGAATTTGAGTGTATCTGGGTGATGTGTGAAACAGTGCACTTTTTAAAAGCTGCATTTATAACACCAACATTGAAGTGAACTTTGTTGAAGTTGTACAGACAGTTTGATACTGTCAATGTGCAGCAGTTGGTCACAAGCATGATAGTTATGTAACTAGTACCAAAGCCTTTGGGAATGAACTGCAAGATATCTCCCACTGCTCAATGTCACCCTCAAAGCCTCCCTGATAAAGTGCGACATCCCCACTGACACCTGGGAGTCCCTGGCCCAAGACCGCCCTCAGTGGAGGAAGTGCATCCGAGAGGGCGCTGAGCACCTCGAGTCTCAATGCCGAGAGCATGCAGAAATTAAACGTAGACAGAGGAAAGAGCGTGCAGCAAACCAGTCCCACCCACCCCTTCTCTCAACGACTATCTGTCCCACCTGTGACAGAGTCTGTGGCTCTCGTATTGGACTGTTCAGCCACCAAAGAACTCACTTCAGGAGTGGAAGCAAGTCTTCCTCGATTCTGAGGGACAGCCTATGATGATGATGATGACTGACCCTGGTAAAGCAGAGAAGCGGGAAGGTCATGGCGTACGTGTATCGACTGATCGAGGCGGAGGAGCGTTGAGGGATCGTGGCTGAGATTCGGTGGGTGATTGTGGCGGAGGTTCAGCGAATATTTGGTGTGGAGGTGTGACGAGTGTTTTGTGGCGGAGGTGCAGTGAGAGATGGTGGCGGAGGTGTGGCAAATGAGGGTATGGGCCCAGAAGAGACGAGGGCCCAGGGGCAGCATAGGCCAGCCCACACTGCGCTATGTGTGCGCACTAGGTCCGTGCAGCAGAGCAGGTCTCCAGTTGTCCTCGTTTACCCTTGCCACTGGATAAAGGCCTAGCTCTGTAAAGCCCGTGTAGTGGCTGATGTGCAACGGTCACCATACGCAAAAAAAATCCACGCACAGGCATCTTCCACCCCCTCAATTGGAGTTCAGGACTGGAACATCGGGTCCTTCATTGAAACATCTGTGAACTCTTGGAAGCAAGTCATCTTTGTTCGAGGGATCGCCTATGATGATGACTTCAATAAACTTGTTCGGACCGATTTCTTTAATTGTTTCTTCCAATTTCCTCCCCTCGCCTCCTAAAGGCGATGACTCCTTGTTGGAGTGGATTCCACTGGGCGTCCTTCACCCAAGCTGCCCAGACAATGACTATGAACAATGATTGGATCAATATTTGATGGAGAAAAAATTGCAGGGAAATGGGGTAAAGTGCGGAAGTGGGACTAACTGGATCGCTCTTCGAAAGAGCCAGCGCTGACTTGATGGGCCGAATGGCCTCCTTCGACTGTGCAATTCTAAGATGGCATCACAGCTGGGGCCCAGTCAATCCTCGTAACATGCATATGTGTACACTGCTCACAGGGGCTGCTGAGTAATGATGAGGATTGGGAAGTCCTGGCTAGATTTCCCTCTTTAACTCAAGGGCATGGAAGTCTCCATCCCAACTTAAATCAAATAACTCAATACAGATGGGATCAAATCTGGGACCTTTGTGATCTCTCTGATTCAGTTAAAGAAAGAACTTGCATTTATATAGTGCCCTTCACAACCTTAGGATGTCCCTAAAATTATTTACAGTCAATACTCTTTGAAGTGCAGTCGCTGTTGTAATATAGGAAACACAGCAGCCAATTTACGCACAGCAAGCTCCCATAAACAGCAATGATATAAATAAGAAAAACATCCGTGTTGGTTGAGGGATAAATATTGGCCAGAACATCTGGAGAACTGTCCGGTATTTCTTCAAATAGTGCTTTGGGATCTTTTACATCCACCTGAGTGGGTAGATGAAACCTCAGTTTACTGTCTCATCTGAAAGACGGCATCTCCGACAGTTCAGCACTCCCTCAGTACTGCCCCTCTGACAGTGCGGCACTCCTTCAGTACTGCCCCTCCAACAGTGTGGCACTCCCTCAGTACTGCCCCTCCGACAGTGCGGCACTCCATCAGCACTGCCCCTCCGACACTGCGGCACTCCTTCAGTACTGCCCCTCCAACACTGCGGCGCTCCCTCAGTAATGCCCCTCCGACAGTGCGGCACTCCCTCAGCACCGCCCCTCCGACAGCACTGCCTCAGCACTCCCCTCCCGACAGAGAAGCGCTCCCTCAGCACTGTCCCTCCGACAGTGCAGCATTCCCTCAGCACTGCACTCGAGTGTCGCTTCTGATTTGAGAGTTGAGATCTACTGAGCCACAACTGACACATCCCACTGGGAAAACTCACTGAACCATCAGGAGCCCCCACACACCCTCCTTCAGCTGACTGATTCTATACATTCTGTATTTTTGGAGAAAAAGGTTCCTGGAATAGAGCAGCTTTCAATTATTTATGTTGTAATAAAAACAGATGTAAAATCCGTGGAAGTTTGATAGCCCAGTGTTACTTGCAATGGCCAGGCTGTAAACTCCTGGCATTTTTATTAGCAAGGATTTTTTGATATGCATTGATCATAAAAAGAATAGTAGCAGGATAATTTGTTTTGCTGTTAACAACATACAATGGCCAAATTGATTTACTAGAACAGTAGTGCCCGTCATCTTCAGGAAGACCTCTGAGAGCGCTCCAGGGACTTGCCACAAAAATCCAGGCTGACACTCCAGTGCCGTGCTGAGGCAGTGCTGTTGGAGGTGTAGTACTGAGGGAGCACTGCACTGTCGGAGGGGCAGTACTGAGGGAGCACTACACTGTCGGAGGGGCAGTACTGAGGGAGCACTACACTGTCGGAGGGGCAGTACTGAGGGAGCACTGCACTGTCGGAGGGGCATTACTGAGGGAGCGCCGCACTGTCGGAGGGGCAGTACTGAGGGAGCGCCGCACTGTCGGAGGGGCAGTACTGAGGGAGCGCCACACTGTCGGAGGGGCAGTACTGAGGGAGCACCACACTGTCGGAGCGGCAGTAATGAGGGAGCGACACACTGTCGGAGGGGCACTACTGAGGGAGCGCCGCACTGTCGGAGGGGCAGTACTGAGGGAGCGCCGCACTGTCGGAGGGGCAGTACTGAGGGAGCGCCGCACTGTCGGAGGGGCAATTCTGAGGGAGCGCCGCACTATCGGAGGGGCAGTACTGAGGGAGCGACACACTGTCGGAGGGGCATTACTGAGGGAGCGCCGCACTGTCAGAGGGGCAGTACCGAGGTAGCGCCGCACTGTCGGAGGGGCCGTCTTTTGGATAAGACGTTAAACCGAGGCCCTGTCTTCCCACTCAGGTGGACGTAAAAGATCCCACGGCACTATTTCAAAGAAGAGCAGGAGAGTTATCCCCGGTGTCCTGGCCAATATTTATCACTCAACCAACATTTCTAAAACAGATGATCTGGTCATGATCACGTTGCTGTTTGTGGGAGCTTGCTGTGCGCAAATATTTGCCGCGTTTCCCATGTTACAACAGTGACTACACGCCAAATGTACGACATTGACTGTAAATCGCTTTGGGTCATCCTGAGGTGGTGGAAGGCGCTATATAAATGCAAGTCTTTCTTTCTGTCTTATAATAAGCCGGAATGAGAGCAGCACCAAGCGTGGGGAGAGATGAGGGCAGTGGAGAGACTCGAATGGTGAACCCGAGGCCTGGTGACAGGGTGAGTTTGGCAAAGGTTTTCTGAAGACATGGAGAGAGATAGGACGGTGGAGAGAACGGGATAGAGAATTCCAGAGGGCAGGAATTAGCGTCTCAAAGGAGTAGCCAGCAATGGTGGAGAGGAGGGGTCGAGGGTCGAGACACCCAGCGGTAGAGAAGTGGACATTGTTTTTAGGGACGTGAGGCAGGAGCGGATCACTGATGCAGGATGTGGCAGTGCCAGGGAAAGCAAGGGTAAGAATTTTGCAATTGCCGCACTTGGGCAGGGGGAGTTGGTGGAGCTTGGAGAAGCGATAGGATGTGTGATTCAGTATGTGTGCGGAATTTTGCATGCAATTTGGTACTGTACCTCGGAAAAGTATTCCTAGCCACAGGACCAGTGCACGTAAAGGAGCGTGCAGTCACTGAAGGAGAGAACAACCGAGGTGAACATATCTATGACCATCTTTGGTGTTGTTGAAACTGGCTCGGTGTATATCTGTAGCCACCAGAGGGGGCAATGAATCGATAAAACCTGTAAAGATGCTCTCCAGGCTCCCAGCAACGGCTATAAAACACAGAGCCCCCAACTCATAGAGAGTCCCTGGCACTTGTCTCCAATCATTCCAACTGCAGCAAGGAGGCATTTTCCATTAAGTTGACAGCAACCACTAACTGTTTTGAAGAGATGGTTAGGATCATTTTTGAGATCAGCTGCCACTGGCAGGAGGTAATGACAGAAAAAATACTCCTTCCTTGTTAAGAGAAATCCTTACAAGCAGATTTTTTTATTTGGCTAGTTTAAAGTTCGAGATGACGAGGCCCCAACTCTTCCTTATGTTTAGTGCACTAAGTGTTGGAGCACTCCAGTACAACTCCCCCACTTGTTCCCACCTGCTCTTCTCCACCCGTCAGCCTCAACAACAACCTGTATTTGTATAGCACCTTTTAAATTAGTGAAACGTCCCAGGGCGCTTCACAGGAGATTTATGAGACAAAAAAATTTGATACCGAGCCGCACAAGGAGAAATTAGGGCAAGTGACCAAAAGCTCGATCAAAAAGGAGCATCTTGAAGGAGGATCGCGAGGTAGAGAGGCGGAGAGGTTTAGTCAGAGAGTTCCAGAGCTTGGGGCCGAGGCAACAGAAGGCACGGTCACCAATGGTTGAGCGATTATAATCAGGGATACTCAAGAGGGCAGAATTAGAGGAGCGCAGACATCTCGGGGGGTTGTGGGGCTGGAGGAGATTACAGAGATAGCCTCGACCATAAGTATCAGTGGGCTATTTGACTGAGAGGGGCAGCTCGACTAAGACCGTGCGATCCTCACCTCGTATCCTCATGGAAATCCTTACCTTACAACACTGACTACACGTCAAAAGTACTTCATTGGCTGTAAAGTGCTTTGGGACATTCTGAGGTCGTGAAAGGCGCTATATCAATGCAAGTCTTCCTTTCTGTCCGTACATGCACATTTTCCGGAAATGGGACGGAGTAGCTTGATCGGAATCATGAGTGGAACCCTGGCAGTGAATTACCTTCCCTGAACCCTAAAGTTGCTGAAGACACATGCTGAACCCCGGCTGCTGCCCTGGTAGAGACTGCCTACCTCAACACGGACTACAGACCAGACCGAGAACTTCCTGACTCCCATTCTGGCCCTTTGCACATCGCCCGATTTTCATCGCTCCACCACTGGCGGCCGTACCTTCAGCTGCCTGGGCCCTCGATTCTGTAACTCCCTCCATAAACCTCTCCACCTCTGTCTCCACCTTTAAAACGCTCCTTAAAACCTATGTGGCTCGGTGTCAATTTCTTGTTTGTTAACACTCCTGCGAGGCACTTTGGGACGCTGTACTGCATTAAAGGCGTTATGTAAATGAAGGTTATTGTTGTTGGGTGGAGTGGCACAGTACCCATAAAGCAACTGGGGGAGCAACTGCTAAAAATCTTCAATTGCTTGTTTAACCGTTGCTCAGAGGCTCCCCCCACCGCCCCCCCCCCCTCCACCCCCAGGGCGTGACTGTTATGGCAAGTTCCCCATGTTCGCTTAGCAGGCGGCAATTGACGGCAATAGGCAGCTTGGCGCTCGGCACCCGACACAGGTCATCAGTCACTGTGGGATCTCTGCTCTGAAGAAGCGGTTCTGTTCTGTAGTACAGCCTTGGCTCAGTGGGTAGCATTCTCGTCTCCCAGTCAGAAGGTTGTGGGTTTTTAGTCCCACTCCAGGGACTTGAGCACATAAATCTAGGCTGACACTCCCAGTGCAGTGCTGAGGGAGGTGCCGTCTTTCGGATGAGATATTAAACCGAGGCTCCGTCTGCTCTCTCAGGTGGACATAAAAGATCCCATGGCACTATTTCGAAGAAGAGCAGGGGAGTTATCCCCGGTGTCCTGGCCAATATTTATCCCTCAATGAACACAATAAAAACAGATTATCTGGTCATTATCATGTTGCTGTTAATGGGAGCTTGCTGTGCGCAAATTGGCTGCCGCATTTCCCACATTACAAGTGACTACACTCCAAGAGTATTTAATTGGCTGTAAAGTGCTTTGGTTGTTGTGAAAGGCGCTATATAAATCCAAGTCTTTCTTTCTTTGCTGTGTGGGTGAAATGAGTTTTGGAAAACAGTTCTACGAATGAGTGATTGGAGAAGCTGTCAGCTCCGTAAACCGACAGAGATACACGACAAGAGCTAGGAGGTTATAATACTGTCACCACTCAAAGGTTTGATAAGTAAGAAACAGCATAACCGCAAACGAGAATGAAAATAGATTTCAGATTTTAACCTGCTTATTAAACTCCGCGGGGGCAATGATCATAGTTAGTGTTCCCGATACGGAGCTTTGTGTGTCAAGGGCACCTATCACAAAGCTGGTGTGCACCTTCATATTCGATGTGCATCTTTCCCATCACACACAGCTCTGTACCAGGAACGCGAAGCAGAACAGCTCGGTGTGTGTGAGTGGGTATGTGGCTGTGTGTGCGGGAAATCTGGGAGATTAGTGTTAGACCAGCAATTTTGCAAAGAGCAGGAGTTAAAACCAAAGAAATCAAGTGGTGGTGGTTATGCAACACCAACTGCGAGATATTTAAAGCCTGCAGATCGTGGGAGGGAGGACAGATACGTGGGAGGAATCATAGTTTTGATCCTGATTGAGAGTCAGAACATCAAGACTTTCTTATATGTTTTCATAGGCACCACCTGGCAGCTGAGTAACAATAAAGAAAAGACTTGCATTTATATAGCGCCTTTCACGACCACCAGTCATCCCAAAGCGCTTTACAGCCAATGAAGTACTTTTTGGAGTGCAGTAGCTGTTCTAATGTGGAAATCGCCTCGGCAGCCAATTTGCACACAGCAAGCTCCCACAAACAGCAATGTGATAATGACCAGATAATCTGTCTTTGTTGTGTTGATTGAGGGATAAATATTGGCCAAGACACCAGGGATAACTCCCCTGCTCTTCTTCGAAATAGTGCCATCCGACTGAAAGAACAGACAGGGCCTTAGTTTAACGTCTTATCCGAAAGACGGCAACTCCAACAGTGGAGCACTCCCTCAGCACTGCAATGGAGTGTCAGCCTAGAATTTTTTGTGCTCAAGTCCCTGGCATGGGATTTGAACCCACAACCTTCTGACTCTGAGGCAAGGGTGCTACGCACTGAGCCACAGCTGACACCGATGGCAAAGATATTTCGATGAGTGATTCTCAAAAAAGTTTGTGGCCGTCACATTTACTCACAAGCAGAAAATGGAACTCTGCCCCAACACGGTTGTTAAGAATTTGTAGCTACTAACCATAAGCCACTACATTGTAAAAGTCAGGGAACATGTCAGAATATCCTCAAATCAGGTGTGCTGCCCCGCAGACAATAGTACTGACACCCAAAGACTATTCAAATCCCATCTTTGATCCTGTGTGGTGTTAGCCGAGTCCATCACTGGAGGTGATACGATTGATCTCATTGGCTCTGTTTTGGGAGGGTTGAACTCCTGAGTTACTGCTAGAAAATGCACCGGTGGACATCAGCAGAAGATAGGATCAGGCTCAGTGATGATGGCTCTCCAATGGCCATGTAGCCTGCTCATAGACTCTCGGTCTCCATGTGGGGAATGATCTCTTGAGTGAGATAACAGGGCAGCCATGGTCTGTACAACCACATCAAGTGTGAATCGCTTGCTTCAGGAGAGCAAACGATTGGGAGCATGGAAGAGCAGAATGGAATCTCTCGACATCCCTCTCTACATGTGCCAGAATCTTTAAAGCATTTGTAAGCCTGAACCTGACCACCATGCAATCTAGTCAGCTGTGGCTCAGTGGGTAGCACCCTCGCCTCTGGGTCAACAGGTTGTGGGTTCAAGACCCACTCCGGAGACTTGAGCACAAAACAAATCTAGGCTGACACTCCAGTGCACTGTCGGAGGTGCCGTCTTTCTAATGAGACATTAAACCGAGGCCCCGTCTGCTCTCTCAGATAGATGTAAACGATCCCATGGAACTATTTTGAAGAAGAACAGGAGAGTTATCCCTGGTGTCCTGGCCAATATTTATCCCTCAATCAACATCACTAAAACGGAATACCTGCTCATTTGTGGGAGCGTGCTGTGCACAAATTGGCTACTGCGTTTCCCACATTACAACAGTGACTACACTCCAAAAAGTACTTCATTGGTTGTAAAGCGCTTTGGGACATCCGGTGGTCAGGAAAGTTACTATATAAATGCAGGACTTCCTTTCTTTCTATTCAGCTCCTAGAATATCTTCTCAACTTACTTTTAAATACACCTTGGCCTAAATATCACAGGCCAAATAAACACATGTCTGTAAAAGTGTCGACTTTAATCCGACCTGCAGTTGCAAGCATTACCTGCAAGAGACGAGACTGGACAGCTAATCAAGAGTGTCTCTGAGGTGCAACTTACAGAGAATACTGATGCGATCACCTTTCACAGCTGTCAACCATCGAAGCAGGATGCTTGGTTTTGACAGCAGTTTGTCATCTTTTAAACTTATCAGCATGTTTGAGATGCAGGTTGCGTTGAATTAAATGTGGACCCATGCTGAAATCCACCCTGTGAAGACCGGCAATGATGAGGGATGGTTTTCTTCAAGGAGTACTACAGAACCATACTGAACCAAAAACATCAGGACAAACAACACAAACAAGTCCAGTGTCCCATGTCATAGTCACATACATCACTATGTCCCTAGTTTCCCCAAGTTGTTTCCCCTGTACAGTTTGGACCTCCCTGGTCCAGAACTCTATGGTCCGGAAACATCCTTGGTCCGGCATTAGTTGGGCCTGAGGGATAGGAGGGTTTATAAAAGAAAAAGAGCACCAAACCAGCACATTAACCACCGCTGGGAGCGGCTGTTAGTCAGCAAGTGTGTGCGGCAATTGGATGGAGCGGCCGTCAGTCAGTGAATGTGCGCGGCGATTGGCTGGAGCGGCTGTCAGTCAGTGAATGTGCGTGGCGATTGGCTGGAGCGGCTGTCAGTCAGTGAATGTGCATGGCGATTGGCTGGAGCGGCTGTCAGCCAGTGAATGTGCGCAGCGATTGGCTGGAGCGGCTGTCAGTCAGTGAATGCGCGTGGCGATTGGCTGGAGCTGCTGTCAGTCAGTGAGTGTGCACGGTGTTTGGCTGGAGCTGCTGTCAGTCAGTGAGTGTGCGCGGTGTTTGGCTGGAGCGACTGTCAGTCAGTGAGTGTGTACGCGGGTGCTGAGGGAGCCGCCCATAGGCTGCCAGCACGTGCACACACACGCGCACACAGGAGCCCGGGTGCTGTCGACAGGTAAATCTAGGGTAGGCGTCACCTCCCGTGGTTCGGAAAATTCTGTTTCGGCACCAGTCGGGTCCCGAGGGTGCCGGGCCACAGAGGTCCAACCTGTATTTTTGACTCTTTATCATGTGTTTATGGCTGCATCTTTTGGATGCAGTGCCAAACGGAGGCCCTGTTTGCCCTCTCAGATGGACATAAAAGGTCCCTTGGCATTATTCACGGCACGATGGGCTGAATGGCCTCCTTCTGTGCTGCAAGTTTCTATCATTCTATTCCCAATAAAAGAGCAGAGAGTTCTCTGGGTGTCCTAGCCAGCATTCTTGCCTCAACCAAACAGCACAAAGAGCAGGTTATCTGATCACTCCTTCATTTTCTGTGGGTGAGACCTTGCAGTGTATACTGTCGCTGCCGCATTTGCCCACAAAACAACACGACTACACCTCAAATGTCATCTGTTGGCTGTAAAATGCTTTGGGATATCCAGAACCTTTAACCAGGTGCCATATCAATCCAAGTTCTTTTTTTCTACATTACACACAGAAAAAAAAAAATCACATATGGCGTTATTGAAAAACTTTTTCCTATACAACAACAACTTGCATTTATATAACGCCTTTTGCATAGTAAAGCGTCCCAATCACAGGATTATTACAAGACAAAAAATTTGACACCGAACCACATTAGAAGCAATTACGGCAGATGACCAAAAGCTTGGTCAAAGAGGTAGGTTTTAAGAAGCGTCTTAAAGGAGGAAAGAGAGGTAGAGAGGCGGAGATGTTTAGGGAGGGAGGTCCAGAGCTTGGGGCTGAGGCAACAAAAGGCATGACCACCGATGGTGGAGCGATTATAATCAGGGATGCTCAAGAGGGCAGAATTAGAGGAGCGCAGATATCTTGGGGGTTGTGGGGCTGAAAGGGATTACAGAGATAGAGAGGGGCGAGGCCATGGAGGGATTTGTAAACAAGGATGGGAATTTTGAAATGGAGGCGTTGCTTAACCAGGAGCCAATGCAGGTCAGCGAGCACAGGGGTGATGGGTGAACGGGACTTGGTGAGAGTTAGGACACGGGCAGCCAAGTTTTCGATGACCTCAAGTTTACGTAGGGTAGAACGTGGAAGGCCAGCCAGGAGCCAGTACACATCGATAACAAATCACATTACATTTTCATATCAATAAAAAACCTAGGTTACTTTCAAATTGTATTTTTCCTCATTCTTTATGAAATTTTATGAAGGAACAGAATAACTTGTGGAGACAAGTCCAATATGTACAAAAGAGCTCTCCGCAGTCACCACAAGACCTCAGTACATGTAGATAATACAACATAATTTCATGAGACTCGATGCTTTTCCCAGTAGACAGGAGTACATTGGACTTCTGTACGTTCCTGAAAACCGGAGGGAAATAGCTGTCGTTCGGTTCCCAAATCAGATTCGTGTTCACGTTTGAACCCAGGGGGGATTTGAAGTGATCAGGCACACTGGTGAGACACTGCTGAACAAATCCCACCACCTCAAAAGATAGATTTCGCTTCGTAAAAGATCCTATGGCACTATATCGAAGAAGAGCAGTGAGGGTTATCCCCGGTGTCCTGGCAAATATTTATCCCTCCATCAACATCACTAAAACATTATCTGGTCATTATCACATTGCTGTTTGTTCGAGCTTGCTGTGTGCAAATGGGCTGCCGCGTTTCGTACATTACAACAGCGGCTACACTCCAAAATGTACTTCATCAGCTGTAAATCGTCCTGAGATCGTGAAAGGCACTATAGAAACACAAGACTTTCGTTTCTTTCTCAAGCATCAACAACATCTTGCATTTATATAGTGCCTTTAGTGAGTAAAACATCCCAAGGTACTTCACAGGAGCGTTATCAGATGAACTTTGACACCGAGCCACACAGAGACTTTAGGACAGGTGACCAAATGCTTGGTCAAAGAGTAGGAAGGTATGTAGGAAGGGAAGGGAAGGAATTCACGACCACCGGACGTCTCAAAGCGCTTTACAGCCAATGAAGTACTTTTGCAGAGTAGTCACTGCTGTAATGTGGAACACACGGCAGCCATTTGCGCACAGCAAGCTCCCACAATGTGATAATGACCAGATAATCTGTTTTTACTTACGTTGATTGAGGGATAAATATTGGCCAGGACACCAGGAATAACTCCCCTGCTCTTCTCCAAAATAATGCCATAGGATCGTTAACATCCACCTAAGAGCGCAGACGGGGCCTCGGTTTAACATCTCATCCGAAAGACGGCGCCTCCGACAGTGCAGCACTCCCTCAGCACCGCACTGGAGTGTTAGCCTAGATTTATGTGCTCAAGTCCCTGAAGTGGAGTTTGAACCCACAACCTTCAGGCTCAGAGGCAAGAGTGCTACCCACTGAGCCACAGTTGACACAACTTTTATTTATATAGCGCCTTTAACGTAGTACAACGTCCCAAGCCGCTCCACAGCAGTGTTGTAAGACAAAACAGATAAATTTGACACCGAGCCACATAAGAAGAAATAATGGCAGATGACCAAAAGCAAGAGGTATGTTTTAAGGAGCGTCTTAGAGGAAAGAGAGGCAGAGAGGCAGAGAGCTTTAGGGAGGCAGATTCAGAGCTTGGGGCCTCGGCAACAGAAGGCACGGCCACCAATGGTGGAACGAAGAAAATCGGGAAGGCCAGAATTAGAGGAGCACAGAGATCTCGAGGGCTTGTGGGGCTAGAAGAGATTAGAGAGATAGGGAGGGGCGAGGCCATGGAGGGATTTGAAAACAAGGATAAGAATTTTAAAATCGAGGCGTTGCTGGACCAGGAGCCAATGTAAGACAGCAAACAACAACAAAAAATATTTTTTCAATAACGTAGAGAAACGGTGATTCTGAACATATCAGGCAAGGAATTACTGTCAGCGATATGATCATATGAACACACAAGAGGCGGTATCAAATCCCTATGCAATTTCAAGATAGACAGGTGAATAGCTCTCTTAATATAGCATTGAAGAATTTGACTCGAACGCATTAATCACGCATACAATAACATCACAGACAGTAATTTCCAAGCTATTGTGCATCAGCAACTGGAATTACCGGAATTGTGGGAGAAAGCTGGACGAGCCAGCAGATGGAACAACTGTTTGAGTTGCAAAAAAAAACGTATTCCTTCTGATTTCCGTTCTTAACATACAGCCAAGGGCAACTACAACTGGCCACAGGACATCCTTCGCCTCGTACTTGCAACAAATTTGAAAAGTTGCCAAACAGAAACCAACAATCGCTCTGTGGTTCGGCCCAACCACAATCAAGCTAACTTTGTCTCCCACAGGCACTCCATATTATCAGTGCACCTCATGTGTGGCCATAGGATCTCTTCACCCTACAACACCTTGGACCACAATGTTCTAGCTGATCCATAGACCACCTTACAAAGTATTACAATGTATTTACTGGAGCACATAAATCCAGGCTGACACTCCAGTGCAATGCTGAGGGAGTGCCGCACTGCCGGAGGTGCCGTTTTTTGGATGTGACTTTAAACTGAGGCCCCGTCTGCTCTCTCAGGTGGACGTAAAAGATCCCATGGCACCAATTTGAAGAAAAGCAGGGGAGTTATCCCCGGTGTCCTGGCCAATATTTATCCCTCAATCAACATAACAAAAAAAAAGATTATCTGGTCATTATCACATTGCTGTTTGTGGGAGCTTGCTGTGTACAAATTGGCTGCCGCGTTTCCCATATTACAACAGTGACTACACGCCAAAAGTACTTCATTGGCTGTAAAACACTTTGAGATGTCCGGTGGTTGTGAAAGGCGCAGAAACAGGTCATTCAACCCATCAGGTCCATGTTTATGCTCCACACGAGCCTCCTCCCACACCTTTTCATCTCATCCCATCAACATATCCCTCTATTTCTTTTTCCCTCATATACTCATCTATCTTCCCCTTGAATGTATCGAAACTATTTGCCTCAACCACTCCTGGGGTTGTGAGTTCCACATTCTCACCACTCTCTGGGAACTCCCTGTTGGGAGTTATTAGCGACTATCTTATATTCATGGCCCCGGGTTCTGGTCTCGCCTGCAAGTAGAAACATTTTCTCTACGTCTGCCCTATCAAACCCTTCCATGACCTTGATGACTTCCATCAGGTCTCCCGTCAGCCTTCGCTATTCGAGAGAAAAGAGCTCCAGCCAGTTCAATCTTTCCTGACAGGCATTATTTCTGTATTGTGTTGTATTGTGTTCAATTCAGAAAATGACACAATGTGTGTAAATTGTGTACGGTACCTGTAAGCCAGCTGCTAACCAGCAAATGAAGCTCCCCGGATGACGTGTTTGGTAAAACTATTGTACGGCCGAGGCAAAGAGACCAGGAGGTGAGAACATAGAACATAAGAACATAAGAATTAGGAACAGGAGGAGGCCATCTAGCCCCTCGAGCCTGCTCCGCCATTCAACAAGATCATGGCTGATCTGGCCGTGGACTCAGCTCCACTTACCCGCCCGCTCCCCATAACCCTTAATTCCCTTATTGGTTAAAAATCCATCTATCTGTGATTTGAATACATTCAATGAGCTAGCCTCAACTGCTTCCCTGGGCAGAGAATTCCACAGGTGCTGGCTTCAAATTTCTTGTGCACAAGAAGCTGTGGTGGACTGGAATGTAGGGTTAATTTCCTTACATGATTTGGATAGTTGAATTGAACAACAGATCACACGCAGAGGCGAGCAGTCAGATCGGACAAAGGAAAGTTATTGGGCTGGATTTGCGGCCTTTCTCCGTTTTTGGGTGAAAATGTAAGCGACACGTGAAAATTACCGCCCAATTAGTGTCAGTAATTAATTGGCTAACCTTCGGCACTTGGGGTCTGCGCCGGGACACAGCGCAAAGGGAGGCGTTGCATTATTATTCAGGGCGCAAAAAACGGGATCCTTGCCAACTCTAATGCGGGGCTGGGAGCGCTCCGAGCGGCCTTGAGAGGGGAAAAAAAACTTTACAAAACATTGCCAACACCTTTACCTGACAAATCGCTACAAAATTATAAAAAAAATAAAAACTTTAACTTACCTTTTTTTCCAGTTTCACCAACTTGCCGCTGCCGGCAGGGTTGGACCGCAGTGTTTTCCCTGGCGGTCTTCGGGCGCATAGTACGGGTCGGGTGAGTCTCGAAACTCGGACGCTGTCACAATACGAGCCGTTACACGTTCAGCGCAGCTCTCCCTGGCGGCACTTCCGCAAAAACTGAGCCGAGGATTGCGACCGGGCGAGAAACAGCTGAGCGCCCGGTTTTTTGCCGCGGAGGGTCAAAACCCGGCAAAATAACGGTCGCAAACCCGACGAATATCCAGCCATTTGTCTTCTATAACACACTGTAAGCCTTGGCTCAAAGTCAAAGTGCATTCTCATCACTCTCCACCAATTCTGCCATACTTCCCTTGCTTTCTGCTCCGTCCTTTGGCAAACACTGCACCATCATTCTGCAACCATGCTAAGCCTGTTTATGATGATTGCTTTCCTAACTCTACTCTTTTTGACCATGTAGATTTAGTTAAAGAAAGAAAAAGACTTGTATTTATATAGCGTATTTCACGACCACTGGACAACTCAAAGCAGTTTACAGCCAATGAAGTACTTTTGGAGTGTAGTCACTTTTGTAATGTAGGAAACGCGGCAGCCAATTCGTGCACAGCAAGCTCCCACTCACAGCGACGTGACAATAAGCAGATAATCAGTTTTTGTTATGTCGATTGAGGGATAAATATTGTCCAGGACACCGGGGATAACTCCCCTGCTCTTCTTCAAATAATGCCATGGGATCTGGGTTTTTTTAAATAAAAAAGAGTTGCTAGTGTTAAACCTGTGTCCTCCTCAATACCCAAAAGCTAAAAGTTGAATCGCACTTTAACCAGTATTGCACGGCAGTCTTACTGATAGCAGAACAGTGGGTTAATCAAATCAGCTAATATAGAACAATTCAACGTGAGCTAAATTAGACATTATACATAAAACCTTCGACACCAATATAGATATAGATACAGGTTTATTTAATGGTAAATAATGGCAGAGGTCGGCTTAGCAGAGACAGTCCTGCCACATAGTGGGACTTTCAGTCTGCTTTTCAATCCATCAGGTTTCTCAGTTAGTGTGATGATGTGGCATTATAAATGGTTTTAGTTACCTTGGGTTGAGGGGGCAGGGATATCGTCCAATATTCCTCCTTCCGAGCATTGTCCGATGACCTCTGCAGGAACGTGCGCATGTGTGGGTGTTGGGCAAGGTCAGGACTGGCTCTACTCCTCACAATAACAGCAACCTGTATTTATATAGCGCCCTTAATGTAGTAAAACATCCCAAGGTGCTTCACAGGAGCATTATATGACAAAATTTGACACCAAGCACCATAAGGAGATATTAGATACAGATGACCAAAAGCTTAGTGAAAGAGGTAGGTTTAAAGGAGCATCTTAAAGGAGGAGAGATGATGGGAGCGCGGGGGAGAGGTTTAAAGAGGGAATTTCAGAACTTAGGGCCCAGGCAGCTGAAGGCACGGCCACCAATGGTGGAGCGATTAAAATCAGGGATGTGCTAGAGGCCAGAATGGGAGTTGCAAACCCGTCAATGCTTAGTATTGAGGCTTGTAGGTGATGAAACATCACTCCCACAAAATGTTTTAAAATTAATTCGTGGGATGTGGGCATCACTGGCAAGGCCAGCATTTATTGCCCATCCCTAATTGCCCTCAAGGTGATAGTGATGAAGGTACTCCCACAGTGCTGTAAGTAAGGGAGTTACTTTGTGGTAGCTGTTTGCTACAACTGAATGGCTTGGTGGGCCATTTCAGTTGAGAGTCACATACAGGTCAGACCTGGTAAGGACATTAGTGAACCAGATGGGTTAACAACAATCCAGGAGTTGCTAGCTTTGTATGCCAGATTTATTTAATTAACTGAATTTAAATTCCCCAGCTGCCATGGCAGGATTGGAACTCATGACTCCAAATCTTCTGGATTGCTAGTCAAGTAACATCACCACTATGTCACTCTGCTACACGTCGATCAACTAATGCATATGGAATAATAGCAGTGTGATAGAGCTTCCCCCAGTGGTCAACCAATGTACTGCAACTACTGATATAAATAATAATGGATCATGTGGCAAGGTCACATGGTGACAGTTTCTGGTATGGAGCCATCTTGTATGTAGTGTATTTGTCAGTGATGTCGTAAATAGCACCTACAGCAAGAGATGGCACATTTAAAGGAGGAGGAGAGGAGACTGGGGAGTAAGCTGACAACAAGTACACAAACACATCATTCTGGAATCCAGGACAATTAATTGGATCAAAAGCAAGTTAAGCCCAGAATGGTTGGGATTGCTGGCAACCGTCATGCTGCTCAATCAGTTTGATTCATCGACAGTCACTTCTTAGGCTGCATCGAGAGAATCGAATATTCCAGGTCGCTGCTGACAATGTTGTGAATGTTTTGACATTTGCCAATAGCCAGGTGAAGAGCCTTGGTGACCAAGTGGAATTGCACCACTTACAGAAAGAGCTAAAACTGTGCAGCAAGAACAGCGGCGGGAACACTGAAGAGCTAGTGTCATTTAATGCTTAAGTGCGGTTCTGGAGGCTGACAACCAATGAGGTACAGGGAGCTACACGAGTAAATGATTCTGTTTCTCGTCTAACAGAGAAATGTAAAACAGGGAATGTTGCATTTCTCCGACAGAGCAATGTGTCAGCTAACTGATAGAGCATGCTAAGAATATAAATAACACCAAGCACAACCTCCAAGGCTGCAATAAGAGACAGCAAGACTGGTACAAGCTGTTCATGCCGTTTGTGAAATACCTGCAATTGCAGTGCCGATGCGACTCAAGTGGCAACGCATTGGCCTTTCAACCTCGAGTAGCACAGGTCTGCTGTCAGGGGAGCCATCCAGCCCAGTAACAGATCCAGTCCCACCCCAGCAAACCCAACCCCACTGCATTGACCCTTGGCAAATCCGCCTGGGCAAAGAATCCTCCCATAGACTCCCATTTTTCACCCTGAGCTGAGAAATAAATTTTAGCACCTGTAAAATGTCCCAAAGGATTTTACACAATGAATGTCTTTTTGCCGTATAGGCAAATCCTACACCTAACCTTAACCCAGGCAGATTTGATTCTGAAGTAAAATCACAAAGGGCCGATTTACTTTGTGACACAGACCTTGCACTCTTACGTTACCCAGTGCCGGCCTGTAGTTTGTGAGTCCAGCGCTTGAATTAAATCTCAAGTGACACCAAACGGCATTATCTTTATGGCACGAGCTGTTTTGGGGGTCAATCTGTCAGAGAGACTCTCTCATAGTGATGGATCACTGCAGAGATTGAGCAATAAACTGACCCAATAGAAGCATCTCTGATGGATTGAGATACAGCAGCACTGACTGAATCCAATGTTGTTGTCGCCACACCCCACACAAGTGATGCAATTAGACATTAATAATGTGGAGATCCCGAATAGTGCCTTTCCACACACAGCTTGAAAGCAACCCAACAATGGTACGATGGTGACAATAATCGTTGGGAGAGAATCCTGTCCAGCTCATTTCTCAACTCTCTCATGCAACCAGTTCTATGGCAAGCGAAAGACCACACTTTCAAACCGGAGAAGGTTCACTCCCCAGCAAGCGTTACAAGATTTTGATACTAAACCAGGGTTATAGCAGGGTCACCTCAGACAGAAATGGTTTCAGTGAATAATACCATTTCAGTTTACACCAGTGGAATACTTCTGTATCTGTTACAACACGATCATTTCCATTCGTCTTGTAAAATGGCCCCACGTCCAGTCACGGCCAAAGCAAGTCCAAAGGTGAAAGGTTGCAGCCTTTGAACTGGCAGAGGGAGGCTCATCGTCACGTTGCTGTGAAATATATGTTCATGGTCAGCTGCACAGTGACTTGGCGGGACGGGGTTGAGCTGCAGGATATGAATGGGCTGTAGAATATGATTGGGCGGCAGGGTGTGATTGGGCTGCTGACCCCTGTAAGAGACGAGGAAAGAAGCAGATGGATTTCACACCCAGACAAAGTCGAATAAGACCAAGAAAAGGGTCACTTTACAAAATACAGCATCTGTTATGCTCATAGAGTTGTCACAACACAAACATAAATGTTAGCAAGGAAGTAGCAGAGACACGATGGGCCGTATGGCCTCCCGCTGTGCTTTAAACTTCTGCAGTCCTGTGAGGAAAGACATCTTTGTTTCAATTTGGAGATTGACCTGTTCAGTCGCTTAGAGCTTCTCACAGTGAGTGACTGGTCATACCTCCGGTCAGCCAGCAGATATACAAGAAGCTCGAGGTGCTGAACCAGTTCAACACGAGAAAATGCTCTCAACAGAGGCCTCAGCAAAGAGTTCCATACAGAAACTGCAGGCTAAAATTCAATGGATGCACACAGAAAGTTATTGCAATGATAAATCAGAAGAACCATTGTCACAGAGGCCTCAGGCAAAACACTGTACTTGAACAATTTCAATGTTATAACTCCTTCTGACAATTAGAGCGTTGATTAATTAATGCATTGGTGCATTTGTGATATGTAGTTTTAAATAGAAAAGAATGATCCAATTTCATTTAAAGTATTACTTTTTCAGTGCAATCAAACCGGATTCTAGGTGTCACACAGACTGGGACAAGACTTTTCCTCCTTCCATCTCATTATACTCTAACCCTTGGCAAAGTCAGGTTTTTAAACAGGTGAATAGCAGTATTTATGAGTTCCAACAGGTATATAATGAACACATCTACAAGCACTGAAGAAACAGGAGCAGGATAAGATATAGGACGAGGAAGATAAGATCAGAAAGGCAAAACAAGAGGATACCTCAGATTTTCAGCATTTAATTGCTAGTTTGAGTTTTGCTGGATCACACCTTGCCGATCATAGAATCATAGAAATTTACAGCACGGAAGGAGGCCATTTCGGCCCAGCGTGTCCATGCTGGCCGACCAAGAGCTATCCAGCCTAATCCCACTTTCCAGCTCTGGGTCCGAAGCCCTGTAGGTTACGGCACTTCAAGTGGACATCCATTTTTAAATGTGGGGAGGGTTTCTGCCTCTACCACCCTTTCAGGCAGTGAGTTCCAGACCCCACCACCCTCTGGGTGAAAACATTTCCCCCCAAATCCCCTCTCATCCTTCCACCAATTACTTTAAATCGATGCCCCCTGGTGTTGACCCCTTTGCTAAGGGAAATAGGTCCTTCCTGTCCACTCTATCAAAGCCCCTCATAATTTTATATACCTCAATAAGGTCTCCCTTCAGCCTCCTCTGTTCCAAAGAAAACAAACCCAACGGGCTAGAATTTCCTATGGCTTACTGCCCGGTTTCTGGGTGGTATTGGCCATTGTGGGCGCTAATCAGGTGAGTGGAAAATTCCTTACCCGAGTTACGCCGGTGGTTTCGAGGTACCGCTGGGGAGCGGACCGCCGGCATGCAACATCCTGAGATGCCCTGGCACGATATTTGGGTCACGTAGGCAAGTTTTTTTTAAAAAGGGGACATTTCTTCACCCACGAGGATCAGCGAACTGGGCAGTAGGTGAGTAGCTCTGCAAGAAAAAGGTTCGTGATTGTTTTTTTACTAATTATTTTTAAAATGTGTTGTGTTGATTTAGTTTTTTAAAAAGTGTGTTGGAATGTTTTTTTTGATTTTTTTAAGTTGATGTTTTTTGAAAAATTATTCTGATTATTTTTCTGGTATTAGGCCCAACCCGCAGCCTCGGGGTAAATTTTTATAGATTTTTTTATTTTTCACCCATTTTGTTTACGAACCGCCCAATGGACCCGAAATTGCACTTTTTCGCCCAGAATGGGGGTGCAAGGCCCATGTTTGTCGCTCGGCAGATTTTTTCTTTTGTGGGTTTAATAGAGAAAGGCTGTTCCTTCTGGTGAGTGGGTCAACAACCGGGGTTCATCGACTGAAAAACATTGGCAAATGATCTATCGGGGAGATGAGGAGAAATGTTTTCACTCAGAGAGTTGTCGGGGCCTGGAACACTTTACCTGAAAAGCTGGCGGGAGCTGATCCCATAAAGAATTTTATGCGGGAGTTGGACAGTATGTGAGGAAGAGGAAGTTACAGGATTGCAGATGAAAGGCGGCGAGGTGGGACTGAGCACAACTGCGCTTTCAAAGAGCTAGCACAGGCACGATGGGCCGAATGGCTTCCTCTGTCTTGTTAAGTTTCTAGAATTCAGCAAGCTTTCTCACCTCCAATGGCCCTGCACAGTGAGACAGCCTTTTTTTTCCCCCCTTTTGAAATATTTCTATAACTAATAACCAAAAAAGTGCTCAAAAGACATTGAAAGAAAAACACAATTTTTTTTTAAATGTCCCTGTGATTTTTTTTTCTCCTGAGTTGCTTTGGCAGTGTCCCGGAGATTAATCTTCAATCCCTGGAGATTCCAGGACAATCCTGGAGGGTTGGATATCCCGACCACTGGCCAAGTTATACTGAATACATCAGCCCTTCTCATCACTGATGTCAAATACCCCAGATCCCTAGGGCTCAACAGCATTGCTCAAACGTGGCATCTGTTACCTCATAGGCAGTCCCTCGAAATCGAGGAAGGCTTGCTTCCACTCAAAGTGAGTTCTCAGGTGACTGAACAGCCCAATATGGGAAGTACAGTCTCTGTCACAGGTGGGGCAGAGAGTGGTTGAAGGAAAGACAGAAACAGACAGTTTCTTAAACGATAAGGGAATAAAGGGTTATGGGGAGCGGGCAGGGAAGTGGAGCGGAGTCTATGATCAGATCAGCCATGATCTTATTAAATGGCGGAGCAGGCTCGAGGGGCCAAATGGCCTGTTCCTGCTCCTATTTCTTATGCTCTTATGAAAGGGTGGGCAGGAAGTCTGGTTTGCCGCATGTTCCTTCCACTGCCTGCTTGATTTCTGCATGCTCTCGGCGGCGAGACTCGAGGTGCTCAGCCTCCACTTAGGGCGGTCTTTGGCCAGGGACTCCCAGGTATCGGTGGGGATGTTGCACTTTATCAAGGAGGCCTGCCTCTCTGCCAGCCACATAAAGAGTTGCCATGGAGAGTTGCAGCAATAAACTTGGGGAAGTCGAAGAGAAAGTACAATTGGGAAAATGTTTCATTATATTTCAAAACTGCAGCTTTTCTGTGTTTTCCTGCGCAAAACACATCGGAGATTGATTCAGTCACTGACACCGCATCAATCTTAACATCTTAGGCTTTCAACAAGCTAGTAACACTGGGAGCTTTCCAAGGTTGGCCCATCGATTATTTTGCTTCACACAGACTCGAAGGTGCTTTCATCAGGCTTGGAATCTGTTGCTCAGCCGAAGCAGACCCTTTTCTTTAGAAAAAGTAGATCCCACCTTCAAAGTGGAAGCTCGGAGGCATAATGCAGAAGGAAAGAAGTCATTAGAAGGTTTAAAATGCAAATGAAATAAGCCAGACAAAAGTACAACTCAAGTAGAAAAAAAGATTATATTAAACAGAAGGCAATGGAAGGAAATTGTAACTGAATTAAAAGCATTTTTCTCCAGGAAAATTATGCTGATACTGTTTAATTTAGATTAGGACTGCTGAATTTTTGTTTTAAAAACCAGGGAGACAACAAAGAAAGACCTGCATTTATATAGTGCATTTTATGACCACTGGACGTGCCAAAGTGCTTTACAGCCAATAAAGTACTTTTGGCATGTAGTCACTGTTGTAATGTGGGAAATGCGGCAGCCAATTTGCGCCCAGCAAGCTCCCACAAACAGCAATGTGACAATGACCAGATAATCTGTTTTTTAGTGATATTGGAAGAGAGATAAATATCAGCCCAGGACACTGGGAATAACTTCGCTGCTCTTCTTCAAAATAATGTCATGGGATATTTTACATCCACCTGAGAAAGCAGACGGGGCCTCGGTTTAACATCTCATCCGAAAGATGGCACCTCTGACAGTACAGCGCTCCCTCAGCACTGCACTGGGAGTGTCAGCCGAGATTGAGGTGCTCGAGTCCCTGGAGTGGGACTTGAACCCACAACCATCTGACTCGGAGGTGAGGATGTTACCCACTGAGCCACAGCTGGCACTTCAGACCTGTCAGTTATGTAACGAGATAATGTACAGCGCCCTCTAGCTAGGAGGTATAGGGAGCTGTATTGAGAGAGAGAGGGTCTGTGAAGGAACGCCATCTTAAGCTGTCTGAGATCTCCCAAATAAATAGAGTTAAGTTGAATTAAGAATGTTCAAGAGACTATAAAATACATGGTGTCAGAAGTGGAGACTTCCGATCTTTGGTCGAACACATCTAGTTCAAGAGACAATAAAATACAAGTTCGAAGTTCTCTGGGCACAATATACACTCTCTTTAATGCATCTATTCATCATCATAGGCGGTCGTTCGTGTCAAGGATGACTTGCCAAAAAGGTGTTTCAATGAAGGACCTAATATTCCAGGTCCCGAACTGTATGTTGAAGGGTGGAAGATGCCTGTGCGTGGATTTTTTTAACGTGGAGTGGCCGTTGCACACCAGCCACCACACGGGCTTGACAGAGCTGGGTCTTGGTCCAGTGGCAAGGGTTACCCAAGACAACTGGAGACCAGCTCTGCTGCATCCATTATTCACCAATTATCTGCATCTCCCTTCCAATGTGTTATTTTGAAGCAGAAAGAATAATGGAATTATCTTCACTGCATGACTCCAATCTAATTTTCATGAAAAAGCACCGAGTGGGATTCCAGTTTAACGCCATGCATTATTTATCGATTCTGCTCCTTCGCAAATTGGTGCATATTCAACAACTTCAGAAGATCGGATAAAAGAAAAGCCGCGGCTGGAAACTAGCCCTTGTTTTCTGCTGCGTTGTAGACTAATTAGCTGCTCTCCATGCCGGCATACACGGCAGCTCCAACCTCATTATAGCCACCGGCAAATGGAAAGGTCATTCACTGTGATAATGAACGTCTGTACGCGGCTGTCTGTATAAAACTGCTGGAGTCCCTCACTGCAGGGAGCACAGCTGGGCATTTATGAGATGTTTATGTTCCCTGCTGGAGGCTGTTTCCTCAGGTTTAATAGGGTATTCTCGAGACTCCCTCTTGTGATCTGCAAATGTGAGTCTTCTATAAGCTGAGCAACAACAAGGGGAATAGAATTATAGAATCATAGAAAAGTTACAACACAGGAGGCCGCCATTTGGCCCATCGTGTCCGTGCCGGTCAAAAACGAGCTACCCAGCCTAATCCCACCTTCCAGCATTAGGTCCGTAGCCCTTTACAGCTCTTTAAGTGCACATCCAAGTACTATTTAAATGTGATGAGGGTTTCTGCCTCTACCACACTTCAGGTAGTGAGACAGGAATCTAATGTTGCCTTCGACATGGATACCTTCTGCAGAGCAGACCTCAACCAGCCACACTGAGTTATACTGACGGCTCTGCACTTAGGTCAAGCAGAGCTCTGGTCACGCACGTTTCACCACTACTAGAAAGAGTTCCATTCACAAATATTGGAACGACGGTGAAATGTGTGTTGGAGAAATGTCTGGCGGTCCTGTTGGCTTGCCATCAAGGTGAGAAATATAAAGGTCGGCCAAACAGCCAACAGGGAAGTTTTAGATTCAGAAGTAAGGCTGAAGAAGTTTTCTTTGCACCAGCTTCTGTGCCGTTCAGGTGGTGTGAGACCAAACCCTGGCACCGTGTGGCAAAATTCAAACTGTCCTCAGCTCGGCATCTCCAAACTGCAGTTATACTGCACTTTGTGTGTCAATGTAGTGCAAAACCTGGTGATACTGATGCAGTCACTTAAGTAAGTCTGACCTAAGTCAAGCATCCATTTTTTTTAAGCTTCAGCAGTCTATTAGATTGGGAGGGTGGGGGGCAGAGAGGGTGGGGGAGGGGATGGGGCAGAGAGGGTGGGGGAGGGGGTGGGGCAGAGAGGGTGGGGACAGAGAGGGTGGGGAGGGGGGGCAGAGAGGGTGGGGGAGGGGGGGCAGAGAGGGTGGGGGAGGGGGACAGAGAGGGTGGGGAAGAGGGGACAGAGAGGGTGGGGAAGAGGGGCATAGAGGGTGGGGGCAGAGAAGGAGGGGAGGGGGGCAATGGGTGGGGGTGGGGGGGCATAATGCATGTACCCTCGGTAAGAAGCAAAAGATTACAGCTATTGGAACTTTGAAACAAAAACAGACAAAATACAGAAAAGACAACAGGTCAGTTGGTATCTGTGAAGAAAATGAATAAGTTAACGTTTTGGATGAAGGCACCTCTTCAGAGCTTAAAAATTCAATTAATAACATTCTCAAGTTCAAGGAGCAGCACCCATATGATCATCAATGTATTGGAAGAGTAATATTCTTGGTGTGGTGTGTGTGTTTGATTGATATATATATATAAAATATATGAGAAAGAGGGAGATTAACATTGACGAACCGGAACTATTATTTGAGAAGCTAAGTGGAAAATATTCCAGTCTCTAAACATGTCCAAACATCCTCTTCTATTGCTAAACATCCAGAGCTCAGTGGGAGCAGTGAACTCCGCTTTTCATTAGACAGGGCGAGTTTCGAATGCACTCCCATTCTTTCAAGCGACTGTTTTACCTTTCAGACCGCACACTGCCCGATGTTTGACATTGACTATCTTACATTCACAAAGGAAAGGTCAAGCTCCGCACAATTAGAATGTGTTACAAAGTATTTTGGGAGCGTTCCGTGTGCCGCCCTATTTACACTCAGTCCCAAAGCACTAGACTGTGCAATGACCTACTCTTCCTCACATCCACTCCTTCAATGAGCAAAGAAATACATTTAAAACAAAAAGCGTGTCATTTTCGGCTTGTCTGTTGCAATCTATTTTACTGAGGCCTGCAGAAGGTCAATTGGGAAAATGCAGCTTTCATGTTAAAAGAATGAGATTCAGAATATTCTAAAAATTGCTGAAAATCACCTTGAAGGATGGAAGTTCCTCGGTTAGACAATGAGCTTGGAACTATGAAGACTGCAGCAATTTCCGGGTCAGAAAGTCACTGATATATATGCAGTGAAAACCTAATAAAAAGTTTACTTAAAGATAACATCCTGACTTGGACATATAGCGCCGTTCCTTCATCGTCGCTGGGTCAAAATCCTGGAACTCGCTCCCGACCAGCACTGTGGAAGCTCCTAAATCACAGTGTAACGTATCCAGTATGCTCACAGAAATAGTTGTAGAGCTGTTGAGTTCAGCCCGACTGCCTGCCTCTCTTCTGCGGTTACATCTGAGCCAGGGTGTCCCTGGAGATGGAGGACGCGGTGTCCACCGGTACGCTCGCGGCCTTCTGAGAGAGGTGGGCGCCGGAGGGACTGGAGTGCATCATCATCCCCGGCAACCAAATTTTAATTTGATGTTTTTTGTCTAAAGTTTGTTTATTGTGCCCGTTTTAGTGCCCCTCCCCCCTTTTAGCTAGGGGGCACTTGTATAATTTGTGTTTTAGTGCCCTAAAAAAAAACAAGGGGGCATTTGAAAAGGTTTTTTTTGGATTCTGTCCCCTCCCCCCTTTAATCAGGGGGCACTTGATTACTGATCACAACTTAAAATAGTTGTAGAGTTGTTGAGTTGGGAGTGGCTTAGCTAGTCACGTGATGTTCACAAGACTCAATAAAACCCCAGCCAGTTGGGTTCGGGGGATTCACGATGAGGCAGGTGGTTGTGAGCTCGGTGGATGAACTGTTAATCTGTAGTGTGATTGCTAAAACCTTTGCTAATAAACCAACTATGGGTGCTGCTCCTTGAACTTGAGAATGTTATTAATTGTATTTTTAAGCTCTGAATTCTTATGTAAAGAACCCATGAAGCAAATACATTACACACACGGACGGCAGCGGTTCAAGAAGGTGACTCGACACCACCTTCTCAAGGGCAATTAGGGATGGTCAATAAATGCAGGCCTTGCCGGCAGCGTCTACATCCCGTGAATGAATAGAAAAAAAATCTGTTTACATATTAACAACAATATAACAGTGAAAGTTATATCTTGAAGCCTTTTTGTCAAAAAAAACTAAAAGATTAAATAAAACATCCTGAATTCATGAAAAGGATAGAAGTTAATGTCAGCAAACATCAGTCAAATGCAGGACTGCGCTTAATACTGTGTCTCACACTTAAAAATGAGCTTTGTATTGGGGCCAAAATGGCCATCTAACTCATCCTTTCATAATAGACCCTGCAGTCTCCCCCAACACACCATTAACCAAATTGTTTGGGACATTTCATAACATTCAGGGGATTATACAAGTCCAAGTAGTTATTGTTTCTAATGTAGTATTGACTAGTAATGTTAACAAAATCATTGCTTTAGGTCATTGGAGAGAATTTCATGTCAGCTGTGGCTCAGTGGGCAGCACAATCACCCCTGAGTCAGAAGGTCGTGGGTTCAAGGCCCACTCCAGGAACTTGAGCATATAAATCTAGGCTGACACTCCAGTGCAGTGCTGAGGGAGTGCCGCACTGTTGGAGGTGCCGTCTTTCGGATGAGACGTTAAACCGAGGCCCCGTCTGTTCTCTCAGGTGGACGTAAAAGATCCCATGGCACTATTTCGAAGAAGAGCAGGGGAGTTATCCCCGGTGTCCTGGCCAATATTTATCCCTCAATCAACATCACTACAATAGAGTATCTGGTCATTATCACATTGCTGTTTGTGGGAGCTTGCTGTATGCAAGTTGGCTGCCGCATTTCCCACATTACAAGAGTACACTTCAAAAGTACTTCATTGGCTGTAAAGCGCTTTGAGATGTCTGGTGGTCGTGAAAGGCGTTATGCAAATGAAAGTCTTTTTCTTTTCTTTCACAGGAACAGGTCTATGCTGATGTTTATGCTCCACACAAGCCTCCTCCCACTCTGCTTCATCCAACACCATCATCATATCCTTCTATTCCTTTCTCCCTCAAGTGCTTATAGAAACATAGAAAATAGGTGCAGGAGTAGGCCATTCGGCCCTTCGAGCCTGCACCACCATTCAATATGATCATGGCTGATCATTCAACTTCAGTACCCCATTCCTGCTTTCGCTCCATACCCCTTGATCCCTTTGGCCGTAAGGGCCATAACTCCCTTTTGAATATATCTAACAAACTGGCCTCAACAACTTTCTGTGATAGAGAATTCCACATGCTCACAACTCTCTGAGTGAAGAAGTTTCTCGTCATATCGGTCCTAAATGGCTTACCCCTTATCCTTAGACTGTGACCCCTGGTTCCGGACTTCCCCAACATCGGGAACATTCTTCCTGCATCTAAGCTGTCCAATCCCATCAGAATTTTATATGTTTCTATGAGATCCCCTCTCACTCTTCTAAATTCCAGTGAATATAAGCCTAGTCGATCCAGTCTTTCTTCATATGTCAGTCCTGCCATCCCAGGAATCAGTCTGATGAACCTTCGCTGCACTCTCTCAACAGCAAGAATGTCCTTCCTCAGATTAGGAGACCAAAACTGTGCACAATATTCAAGGTGTGGCCTCACCAAGGCCATGCACAACTGCAGTAACACGTCCCTGCTCCTATACTCAAATCCTCTCGCTATGAAGGCCAACATGCTTTCCCTTAAATGCATCATGGGGATGAATTATTATTCGGGGAGGACATAGGACTGGCACATAACATCACTGAAGATAACTCGGGAAAGCTTTATAAGCACTTACAGAAAGAGTGTCCAAGATTCCAGCATCTTTATTTGCCAAATACGGTGTATAAAATGTGATCCTTTTCAGGCAATTTATTTAGAGCAGACATCGTGCCTGTCCATCGACCCTGGCTGCTGTCAATCACAGAGCCAGGCAGTCAGCAAGAGGTCTGTGCCATTTGTAAATACATTTAACCTGTAAAAACATCCACGGAACAATTGCATTTGAAAGGAGCTTTGTATGTTTTAATCTGAATGGTAAACTTTGCACCCTCAAAGCCTCCCTGATAAAAGTGCGGCATCCCCACCGACACCTGGGAGTCCCTGGCCAAAGACTGTCCTGAGTGGAGGAAGTGCATCCGGGAGGGCGCTGAGCACCTCGAGTCTCATCGCCGAGACCATGCAGAAATCAAGCGCAAACAGCGGAAGGAATGCACGACAAATCTGTCCCACCCTCCCTTACCCTCAACGACTATCTGTCCCACCTGTAGCAGGGACTGTGGCTCTCTTAGTGGACTGTTCAGCCACCTAAGGACTCATTCTAAGAGTGGAAGCAAGTCTTCCTCGATTCCGAGGGACTGCCGATGATGAAACTTGGCAAATAAGAGCATCTGTAGGAAGGCCCTACAGCTCATACATTTCAATTATTCAGTGACTCTTAACTATTGCATTCAGAGAACTACCAACAGCACAATAATTGGTTTTGTATCAGCAGAAAGTTACTTAGAAAGGAAACCATTCCAACTCGGGGCTTCGTGCCAGGGTTTTTCACAAGTGTATATAAAAATAAACAGTCTTTTCACAGGTTCCATGAATAATTTCTTTCGGAGCTGGCTGGTCTGCGCTGCCCGTCTGGAAGCAATATTCCCGGTGGAATTTTGCATTATTGCAAACATTTATTTTTGGATTGCATTCAGGGACTATTTTATTTTGGGAACTCGGTCTCCCTTTCAGGCTGCCAGTGTCCCTTGTTATATTACGGAGGCCCCCGAGTCATCCCCAGTTCTGTCAGCCATTTGGCGGCCAGTTGTGCCTGTGTAGTTCAGAAGGGCAATGTATTTGTGTTTTCGAAATGTAGGTCAATGCACACACATTCTATTAATAGAACAGTCCATTCTTTATTGGCAACTTAACTTCAAATTAGAACACCTCGCAGTGCTAACAATGCAGCAAACTTCTGCCCAATGTGGAGATTGGTTGACTGGGCACTGACTATGCTTTAGTATCTCATAAGGACAGAATCCAACTATATCCTCACTGATATCCATACATGCATGCACGCTATAAAACAGTTTTTAAAAAAAATATTCATTCAAGGGATGTGGATGTCACTGGCAAGGCCAGCATTTATTGCCCGTCCCTAATTGGTGCTGCTGAGCCGCCAATACAACGGAGTGTCTCGCTGGGCATTTCAGAGGGCAGTTAAGAGTCAACCATGTTGCTGTGGGTCTGGAGTCACACATAGACCCCAGGTGGCCAGAGGAAACGTTACAAGGACACTCTCAAAGCCTCCTTGATAAAATGCAACATCCCCATTGACACCTGGGAGACCTTGGCCAAAGACCGCCCGAAGTGGAAGAAGAGCATCCGGGAGGGCGCTGAGCGCCTCGAGTCTCGTCGCCGAGAGCATGCAGAAAACAAGCGTAGGAGTGTGCAGCAAATCAGACTCCCACCCTTTCGCTCAACGACTATCTGCCCCACCTGTGACAGAGACTGTAATTCCTGTATTGGATTGCTCAGTCACCTGAGAACTCACTTTTGGAGTGTCTTACCTCAATTCCGAGGGACTGCTTATGATGATGATGACAGGCCAGACCGGGTAAGGGCGGCAGATTTCCTTCCCTAAAGGACATTAGCGAACCAGATGGGTTTTTATGACAATCCGGTAGTTTCACGGTCACCATGACTGACACTAGCTTTTTATTCCAGATTTATTTAATTAATTGAATTGAAATTCTGAGCTGCCGTGGTGGGAGTTGAACTCACATTCGGGCTTCTAAATTACTAGTCCAGTAATATTCCAACTGTGCTACTGTTCCCCGATGTCATGGTAACCTAACTGGAGGGTTCTTTGTTGCTCTCTATAATCATTCTAATAAATTACTGTCTTTTTGGAGGCATTATGGAGAGCAGAACTATTGCTGTACAGAAACTCATGTCTCTGGATTACTAGTCCAGTAACATGACCACTATGCTAACGTACCCCTACCGTTACTAGGTAACAACCAGAAACAGAAATCCTGGCTGGCTCTTCTGCACAAGGTGCTGAGGGCAACTATCTATCTGACCGGCTAACAGTACAGAACAAGGCTTGAACAGATGGCCTGCCTTGGGTCTTTCGCATGCAGTTCTGCACTGTGCAGTGTTTCCACCAACGGAGGCTCCATGTGATGCAACAATGACGTCACAAGAGCTGCTGCCAGCTTATGACAATCACTGTTGTTGCGAACAGCCTCAGAAGGATTAGAAAAGTTTGTCCATCTGTTCCCCCAGCTCCTCCCCACTAGTGTCCAGCCTCATCTTGAACAATTACTCAGAAAACTATTTGTTAATGCACTTTTCCCGCCCCCTGCCCAATGCATCTAGTGTCAAACATCTACAATACACTGGCTGTATGCTGGTGCAACTCTTCATTCTCAGATAAAGATTGTTTTACAGTCGTCTTATTTGGCTGCAGAATTATTTTTTTTGTCGACTAATTCCTTTTATCACTTATGTCAGCCACATTTCATCACGATTCACATGTAGGTCAATTTTATAAGTTTCCAACAATTCACAATTTGCAGCAACTAGAAGACTCAAATTCTTGCTAATTGTTTGCAAGCAATCTAAAACAAGCAGCACTGACAAATGAGTACAATATTTCTGAAAACATAACCCTAGCGAACCAGCCCTAATGAACACAAATACTGCAGGAACTGATGCAATCAGGGACATCCCTGCTAGACTGCAGAGCCATCCATCCAGATAGTGAAGGCAGCAGTTTCTAGGACCAGAGAGAAGTTATTTGGCCCAACAAGCAGCCACCCTTTCCAGCTTCTCTTTCAATCAATAAGAAAAGCATTTAATTCTCTCTTGAACCCATTCATACTGTTATTCCGAAATAACTTATTTTGCAGATCGTTAAGCTTTAGCGGAAAAGTTCTATCTGATTTCTTGCTTCCAATTTTTTCGAACTTGTGTCTCCGGGTACTAAAACTTTTTGTCACGATGAACAATTAATCCTGATCAGTTTTGCCAATCACTTTCATAACCTTGAAAACTTCAATTAGTGTTGGCTCAGTTAGTGATGGTCTACTCTGGTCGCCGCTTTGGAGAGGGGGCAGGAACATCGGCAGGGCCCAGGTACAGAGGAGTGGGAAGGTTAGGGCGGATGAGCGGCGAGTGTTTGTAGCGTGAATGTTTATGGCAGAAGAGCGGTGAGAGATCGTGGCGGAGGTGCGACAGATAAGGATATGGGGCCCAGAAGAGCCGAGGGCCCAGGGGTAGCACGGGCCAGCCCACACTGCGATATGTGTGCGCGCTAGTTCCATGCAGCAGAGCAGATCTCCAGTCGTCCTGGTTAACCCTTGCCACTGGATAAAGGCCTAGCTTTGTCAAGCCCGTGTGGTGGCTGGTGTGCAAACGTCACCACACGTTAAAAAAATCCACGCACAGGCATCTTCCCCCCCCCTCAATTGGAGTTCAGGACTGGAACATCAGGTCCTTCATCGAAACATCTGTGAACTCGTGGAAGCAAGTCATCCTCATTCGAGGGACCACCTATGATGGTGACTCTGATAGACTTTAGGAAGGTTGGGACATCAATTAATCTCCGAGCCATACCACAAACCATAATCTGCCACACTGTATGAGCAAGCAATTCATGGACAAGTTATTTTATATAAACTTCTCTCTAGTTCTAACCATCCAGCATTCCAACTGCTGTTAATCCATAACCAGACTCTGCAAATCCATACAAGTACTCCTGCAATATTCTAGTGGTCCTGATTAATTTGTTAATCAATTGTTGAAGTTTTTCCTTGGGCTCTGTTTGCTGCTCACATTCTTGGGGATATAGTTTCAAAAAACATCTCAAATATCCATAGCTCTGTGGGTAGCACTCTCGAATCTGAGTCAGAAGGTTGTGGGTTCAAGTCCCATTCCATAGACTTGAGCACACAAATCTAAGCTGAGGCTCCAGTGCAGTGTTGAAGGAGAGCTGCACTGTCGGAGGTGCCGTCTTTCGGATGAGACGTTAAACCGAGGCCTCGTCTGCCCTCTCAGGTGGACGTAAAAGATCCCATGACACTATTTCGAAGAAGAGCAGGGGAGTTATCCCCGGCGTCCTGGCCAATATTTATCCTTCAATCAACATAACAAAAATAATGGATTATTTGGTCTGTAGCACATTGCAGTTTGTGGGAGCTTGCTGTGCTCAACTTGGCTGGCGCGTTTCTCGCATTACAACAGTGACTACACTCCAAAAGTACTTCATTGGCTGTAAAGCGCTTTGAGACATCCGGTGGTTGTGAAAGGTGCTATATAAATCCAAGTCTTTCTTAATATGTTACAAAGTGGCAGTAGCCCTTTAAGACATCCAGTGCGTATTTACATTCCATCACACAAGACTGTTGTCAGGGTTGAGGATCAGTCACTGGTTGCTAGAAATACAACGTGCACAGTAACTTTAATGGCATATTGTTTCTTTAAGTCTATTAATATCTGGCTGTCAACTGAGCTTAAGCAAAAGTGCAAAAAAAGATTTGTCTCTATGGTTTGATGGATGGTTAAGTCACTTTACAATAATACATCCAACCGAAAACAATCACACTTGCTGTTTGCCCCAGTCACTTCAAATGACGCACATTTATTTCTCTTGCTGGCCAGATCAATTTCCAACCTCAGCAAGGGGTGACTTAACAGGCTGGAGCATTGGCTTCAGCCTTCCCTGTGAAAATACCACAGACTCTTTTCATCGAAAGACTCCACTGATCGCTGGGAGTGCCGCATGCATCTCCAACCACATTTACATTGTGAAACACCACGAGCATTACTAAATAAACTGGTTCTGATTATTTAAACAGGTATGTCCTTTACTAATCTCAATTGTTGATGGTTTAATAGTGTTTTATTTAATAGAGTTTTAATAGATCCTACAAATCCCCTAGGAGGACAGACGCACCAACATTAGGTCCTCGACCAGGTCAACATCCCCAGCATTGAAGCACTGACCACACTCGATCAGCTCCGCTGGGCAGGCCACATTGTCCGCATGCCAGACACGAGACTCCCAAAGCAAGCGCTCTGCTCGGAAACTCCTTCACGGCAGAGGAAACGTTACAAGGACACCCTGAAAGCCTCCCTGATAAAGTGCAACATCCCCACCGACACCTGGGAGTCCCTGGCCAAAGACCGCCCTAAGTGGAGGAAGTGCATCCGGGAGGGCGCTGAGCACCTCGAGTCTCTTTGCCGAGAGCATGCAGAAAACAAGTGCAGGCAGCGGAAGGAGCGTGCAGCAAACTTGTCCCACCCACCCCTTCCCTCAACGACGATCTGTCCCACCTGTGACCGGAACTGTGGTTCTCGTATTGAACTGTACAGCCACCTAAGAACTCATTTTTAGAGTGAAAGCAAGTCTTCCTCGATTCCGAGGGACTGCCTATGATGATGTTTCTATATTGTTATGAAGTAAAAAAGCATGCATAAAATATTCACACGGAGAAATGCAGCTGGAAAGATAAGAAACACGAACAGGAGTCGGCCATTCGGCCCATCGAGCCTGCTGCCCCATTCAATAAGCTGATCTTCGAGCTCAACTCCACCTCCCATCCTATCCCCATATCCCTTGATTCCCTCAGTGTCCAAAAAATACCTTTGTAGAGTGGAGCTCTTCATAGTTTACAAATTAATAAACAGACATATTTTATGTCTCATCAACATCGGGGGGTGGGGTGGGGGTTATTTGCTGTAACACTTGCGTCTCCATTTTAAAGTTATAATTTTCCAGGTTCTTAGTGTGCTCCTAACTGTGTACCTTCTTTGCCACTCTGAAGAGTGAGCAAGAAAGTCACTGCCAGTCTTGTGTCAACAGCAACACAGGATCATGGTCCATCTAGTTTGTCTTCTACCATCCTGGTAAAAGAAAATAAAGACTTGCATTTCTATAGCGCCTTTCATGACCACCGGACGTCTCAAAGTGCTTTACAGCCAATGAAGTACTTTTGAAGTGTAGTCACTGTTGTAATGTGGGAATGTGGGAGTCGCATGATACAACGATAATGGAGTTGTTGGTGAACCATAGCAATCAATCGCTATCAAGTAATGTACAACAGACCCAGACATGACACGAGAAAAGCCCAGCGATGGAGAGGTCCAAAGTCACCTTTTCCTTCCCAAACATACTGCACTCACCACATGCCATGTCTCAAATTACTCATTGACTGCATCCCAAAATGTTATTTTCTGAAAGTAATCTATCTAACTTGAATGAATCAATACTAATGGCTTCCACTCTCTCCCTAGGGAACCTATTCCATAGATTGACCACTTGCTCACTGAAATATTGTTCCAAGGATTAGTTTTGATTGAAACCCCTTTGAGCCCAGGCTGTGTCCTCTGGTTCTGGATAAGGAAAATACCTTGCCATAGCCTACACTATCTTAAACCTTTTAGAACGCGAAAGAACAGCAATCATATAACCTCTCAACCTCCCCTTTCCTAGTGAGAACATGCCCAATTTACACACGGCTTATGCTGACCAACCACTCACAGCTAAGGAGAACTGCTCTTGAATGATTTCCCATCAAGAATCATTTCATCGCTGCTCAGTGACTCGATCCGATACCAAACTCAGATCAAGACTCACCATGACGTCAGAAACAACAGCTATCAATCCAAGTCTGGCCACTCTGTGCCACCCAGGTTTATTGAACACAAAAAGATGGACTGCTTTCTTGTTCTTTTTCATTTCGTTACTTGAAACATCAGATTACACGCGCACACTCGGTTGTAGTAATGCACGATCTGGTCTTTATTGAAGCCTTACACTATCCACAACCAGGATGTATGCACAAGTCTTTTCATACTACACAAAACCAGCATGAGAGCTATTGAGACACACACTATCCGTGATTCCAGTGTGATCTGCCAAAGAGTGATTCCTTATATTTCTTATACTAATCTGTTCCTTTGATCACTACATTCCATGCATACGAACAATAAATCATGGTACCTCAAAGATACACACAAATGACACAGAACAACAACATAAACGAAACATTCAGGAACTTAACAGCCCTAATTGTGTTATTGTTACAATAAAACCTTCCACCTCCTAAACAGAGTTATCAAGTTGACACAATCAGATATGGCTGAATGACCCCTTACACATTCTGCTATTATCTTTCCCCTGTAGATATCTGTAATATATGCGCCTGTGAGCATGCTCACAAGTTTGTAGAGCTGTTGCTACATCCGAGCCCGGGTGTCCCTGGAGATGGAGCATGCAGTATCCACCGGTACGCACGAGGCCTTCCGCAAGAGATGGGCGCCGGAGGGACTGGAGTGCATCATCACCCCTGGCGACCAAATTTTAATTTTATTTATTTTAATGTCCAAAGTATAATTTGTTTAATGTGTCAGTTTTGGTGCCCCCCTTAATAAAGGGGCAATTGTATTAATGTTTCTACTTAAAATAGTTGTGGAGCTGTTGCATTGTGAGTGGCTTAGCCAGTTACATGATGTTCACAAGACTCAATAAAACCCCAATCAGTTGGGTCTAAGTCATCCACGATGAGGTATGCAGTTGAGAGCCTAGTGGATGAACTGGTAATGTGTAGTGTGATTGTTAAACCTTTTGTTAATAAACCAACCAGTTCTTAATAGCAATGTGTTGCTATGTGTTCTTAAGCAAAGAAGCCAGGAAACAAATACATTATAATATCCTTTCTTTAAAATCCTCTTCGCCAATTTACAACCCATGCTCATGAGAAGACTGCTTTAAATTTTAACCCATCATGTGCTGGTCTCACAGATTGCGCAGAACGAATAGCGAGGTATTAAAGTCGTGTGAACCCTTGTTCCTACCGACTTTGCACAGGAAAACCTGTTCGACTCTGAGGTGGCATCAATTAGCGTGAACCAGGATAGTCAGTGCAAAAGTTCAACTCTGTTTCGATAAGGAGGAACTATTTGGTAATGGACTTGCAAACTGGAATGGATCAAGATAGAGAAGTATTGAAATGCTCAACAGGACCGAACATTTCTATAACCAGCTGAGAAAAGAAGTCATCAGTAGTAGATTATCAAAGCCCAATTCAGACTTTGATGAGTAAAAATGTAAATTAAACTCTTTCCCAACTGTTCACTGCTCTACTGTTGGTCCAATATATGCAAAATGGAGAAGGAATATATTTTGGTTCAACAATACATTTTAAAAATTGCTGTGAATTGTCTATTTAAATTGAATCTCTGTATTGTCAGCTGTTAATGAAAGACGACATTCTGATGAGCAAATTTAACAAGGGAGTAACGGTGCCAGGAGTTAATGAACTCATTCCATTGAAAAATAAATTAACAGTCCTCCTGATGCCTCTTGTGATACGTTCACCACCCACTGTGGAACTGAGCCATACAGGCCAGTAAGGTCCGAGATTGAATGCCCAGTCTGCACTGTCAGCTGGTCTCAACCAGCTGGTGGTGTCCAAGGGTGCTACAATTGGCCTCAGCATCCTTGGGCAAGGGAGCGGAAGAATAATCAGCCAGCATTTGCACTCCTGAACACTATCCAGTGACTCTTGCTAAAATAGGCATGTACAAACCTTGGGGTTGGCTGTGATATCACCCTGTGTGTCAGCTGTGGCTCAGTGGGCAGCATACTCGCCTCTGAGTCAGAAGTTGTGGGTATAAGTCCCACTCCAGGTACTTGAACACAAAAATCTAGGCTGCACGGTCGGAGGTGCCATCTTTTGGATGAAACGTTAAACCCAGGCCCCATCTGCCCTCTCAGGTGGATGTAAAAGATCCCACGGCACTATTTGGTGTCGTGGCCAATATTTTCCCATAACAAAAAAACAGATTATCTGGTCATTATCACATTGCTGTTTGTGGGAGCTTGCTGTGCGCAAGTTGGCTGCCGCGTTTCCCACATTACAACAGTGACTACACGTCAAAAAGTTGCAAAATGCTTTGAGACGTCCGATGGTCATGAAAGGCACTAAATAAATGCAAGTCTGTCTTTCTTTTACATTTTTCACAGAAACAAACATTTGGGGGCAAAATTGTCCTGCGCCCCGATTGGGGACGGTAACCAACTGGGCAGGGACTTTCTGTGCCCCTCACCTTCGCTTAAAGGGGAGGGCCGCTGCACACTCTGCACGGCCACTGATGGCCACCAGGGGCTGCGTGAGACCGGGCCAGCAGCCAGGCACCCAAGACGGAGCGCTGGGCTGCACGATGGTGGCCCGGACCACGCTAGGGCCGCCATTGTCGAGCCGACCCGAGAGTCAGCAACTAAATAAGTATGGAGGCCCGCGCACTCCCCTTTAAGGAGAGCCCGGAGAGCGGATGTCGGCCAGCGTCTCGCCCCGCGAAGCCAACGTTGACATCCGCTCGCAGCCCGCGGGGTGTTAAAGGGTCTGTGTGGGGCGGTGAGAGGTCGCAGTGCACGGTCAATCACTCATCAAATTGAGTCGGTGTGAGTACTTTAAGACTGGGGCGATAGTCGAAGGAGAACACAGGTTTGGCCCCAAGTGGAGTATTGTGTCCAATCTGGGCACCGCACTTTAGGAAGGATGTGAAGGCTTCGGAGCGGGTACAGAAGAGATTTACTCGAATGGTTCCAGGGATGAGGGATTACAGTTACGTCGATAGATGGGAGAAGCTGGGATTGTTCTCCTCGGAGCAGGGAAGGCTAAGAGGACATTTGATAGAGGTGTTTAAAATCATGAAGTGTTTAGATCGAGTAAATAAAGATAACCTGTTTCCAATGGCTGAAGGGTTGATAACCAGAGGGAACAGATTTAAGGTGATTGGCAGAAGAAGCAGAGGTGACATGAGGAAAAACTTTTTGTGAAACGAGTGGTTAGGATTTGGACTGCGCTGACTCATAGGGTGGTGGATACAGATTGAGTAGCAGCCGTCAATAGGAAATTGAATAAATACTTGGAGAAAAAATTGCAGTGATATGGGGAGAGAGCGGGGGAGGGGGACTAACTGGATCGCTCTTCGAAAGAGCCGGCGCAGATTCGATGGGCCGAATGGCCTCCTTCTGTGCTGTACTATTCTATGATTCTATGAAAAATCATGTGCATCAGCACAAGAGTTAAATGTAATAATAACGTTGCATTGGTGAGAGGCAGCAAAATGAATCACTGTACTTGCATCATTAAACTGTTAATATGGTGTTCACCCATCCACTGTGTGGTCGTCGACAGAAAGGCAATGGGACTGATGGAAGTCAGAGCCCAGCAATTACTCAGATGTCCGACACGTCTTATGATTATCAAACCGCCCAGCAGAATAATTCTTGAAATAATGGGGGGGAACTTGAGCTTGCGAGAGAGCTCCTACGGCCGAGATAAGAACATAAGAAATAGGAGCAGGAGTAGGCCATACGGCCCCTCGAGCCTGCTCCGCCATTTAATACTGTAATGTATGTAGCACTCAAATCACTGACTCCACACTGTCTGGTGTTGTAGTAACTGCTGCGACCTTGGTCCTTTATTGTGTAACTCCAGAGTGCCCTTCAGCTGTGGTGGGCAGCCTTTTATATTCTGTCTCGCAGGTACTTTCAAGTCTCCCACCACAGTGCCCCTTGTGGCGCACCTTTACATTAAATGTACATGGACAATACATAACAAATACGATGATGGCGGATCCGATGGACTCAGATCCATTTCCCCGCCTGCTCCCCATAACCCCTTATCGGTTAAGAAACTGTCTATCTCAGTCTTAAATTTATTCAATGACCCAGCCTCCACAGCTTTCTGAGGCAGCGAATTTCACAGATTTACAACCCTCTGAGAAGAAATTCCTCCTCATCTCAGTTTTAAATGATGTTTAAAGCATTGAAATGTAATTGCACTGTGTGCCAAGGGGATTCCTCAAGAGGCTCTTTCATTGAACGGAGATCAGAATCGATTGCCGTGTCATGGCACTGAGTGAAAACCATGTGCCTTTGCCATTAGTCTTGGTCACAAACAACCTCGGCCTCCCGAACCCCACCTCCACAGAACTAGACGGGTCTGAAACAGATTTTTCACTGAGCTATTTTTAAACACCATTAATCCCAGTGGAAAAGATGCAGATTTATCAATTAAGAGTGCCATTATGCTGCAAGTGAGTCTGCTAACTGCTTCATGCAGCGAGGAGCTGGGAGAGCAGAGTTATACGGTCCGCTCAGCGTTGCACTGAAGATGCCGGTTTAGTGTCGACGCATAGGAGTGGCCGGACCTCCCGACGTTAAACAACCTCTAGGTTGATTTAAGACATCCGGCATAGATGCAAAGTCACGGCTTCATGGCAGCACAATGACGCACGAGAGATTAGAGCAGAGATTTACTCCAAAATGCATCAGTATTCTTATCATGGGAGGACCTTTGCTGTAAAACAGCAGGTTCTTAACTCACGCTTTCCTTTGAGGCTTTACGCCTATTTAATAGTCCATAATTCAAGCAATAGGTTTCGGGCCTCCCTCTGCCAGTGACTGATGCCAGGCTCACTCACCTCTTCACCCGCATTGGAATCTTTACGTAGTTCAGGACTGTAGCTCATTCAAACCTTGTCGAAGACCCTTGTAGCTCTCTAGCACAAACCTTGGGGAATATGATAGGATAAATGGTGTAGCTTGATTATTAGGCCTGGGGAAAGTCAAAGTTCAATAGGGTGATTTGCTGTGAGATACAGGTTAATCCAGTCACTTGTCTGACCTGACCTGATCCATTGGCCTGCCTTATTTGAGATGCCTTGACATTCCAGGCACAGGTACTTCAATACATTTAAAGCTTGATTCAGACTAACTGTCCATTGTCACATAAATGTATTTTTACTCACAACCCATTATCCATTGCCAACCTATTTAAGGATCCAGGGCACATTCCACTGGGTCTGCAGAGCAGGAGGCAATGGTAATGATGCACACAAAGTACTTCGACAGCTGATGAAGCAAAAGGTCAGGAAGTCATTCACAGGAACATAGCATAAGCCCAGTACCGGAGACTGATTGAGTAATTATACTACTGGTATATGTTACACGTTGATAAATGAATAACTAGGAGCAAGTTACAACTATAATTCAATTGAGGGGTTTATGTTACATCAAACTGCAAGTAGTTCAAAGCTGCATTTAATATTAAAAGAAGTATAGGACTTACTTTTAAATCCAATTTTCTTGTACCTGCCAGCTCCAAGTGCTGTAACAGTATAAATGAGATTATTTTAAGAGTAGCAGTCCAGTGGTTCAATCAGTCTCACTCACAGCTGCACCCCTACACAGCAGTGCTCATTCTTTAACCCAACATCTGTCGGAAAAGCAGCTGGAGAAAACTGAAACTATATCCACGGGTCTGTGGCGGGCGACGTCGGTGGGAGGGGGTCCCGACCCCACTGCTGTCTCCATCCCGGCCTCGGAAATGAATTTCCCCTGTTTGGGCTTGTTAAGCCCGCCCAGCGCGTTTGCCGGCCAATTAGAGGAAGCCGGTCTGGTGATGTCATTTGATGACGCGTCATCAGCCGGTTTACTTAAAGGGGCCACGGCCAACTTTAGTGTGACAGTTGTGCTGTCAGTGTTCTGCAGCATTGAGGCGCTGCAAACACTGCACAAAGTCACAGGTCTGCACCCAGGCTCTCGCATAACTCCTCCCATATGCAGCCCTAATATATATACAGATTGTTTTTTAACTCGCATATGCGAGCACTACATCAGAGTGTACAAGCCCACTCAAATTCATTCTCATTTTAAAATTTGTTTCAGCTGGCCCCTTGCACTGCATCCAAGGTTACGCTGTGGAAAGCTTGCTGTACGGGGCTGTGAGAAGCAGGCGATAATATCGGAATCCAGAGCGCAAAGTGCAGGGCAAGTCAGTCCAATATCATTCTTACACCAGATGACCTCCCGTGGCGTTGCTCATGGTAAATCAGACGACACACTCCTCCGCGAGGTCAAGGGCACTATATGATGTAATGGACAACGTATTATTCTGCTGCTGATGTGCGTCACACAGTGTCTCCTTTTAAAGTCACAAGAGGTCACTGCCTTGCCTGCTTCAGCTCAATTTGAGGCTGACTGATGTTAGCAGAGCGTCAGGTCCATTCGAGATCGGTCTTGCCTTTATTTAATCAATATGGCTTAAACGTGCAAAAATGTTTATATGTACATACGCATATTTTCATTAGCTGATCACAGCGAGTTGGAGGATATGGTCTATAACCACAGGGGTGCTATGCCATTTAGTGCACAATGCAATATTAAGGCCACTGATTTACATTCAATTTTCCTTACATATAATTGCGAGATTTGTACATGTACTGGCGATTTGGGAATCTAATTTCGTAACTCCGACTATTTCGGGAAAATCGAATGGAGTGGCATTGATTAGTCTATGTTCCTTTACTGCTGTATTTAATTTTTATTTGTTACCTTATTGAAAGCCCAGAATTCACACAAAAATTACAGGCAAAATGTTCACGTTTGGAAATACAGAGCTGATGTTTCGCAGCAATGGAGATTGGGGATATCATTGGGGATTGCAGCACTAGGGTGTGAGGCCATAGCATGGGTGGTCTTGGGGTTACTAGCACTAGGCTAGGAGGCCATTGGATGGATAGCTTTGGGGTTACTAGTACTCGGGTAGGAGGCCATTGGATGGGTGGTCTTGGGGTTACTAGCACTCGGGTGGGAGGCCATAGGATGGGTGGTCTTGGGGTTACTAGTACTCGGGTGGGAGGCCATAGGATGGGTGGTCTTGGGGTTACTAGCACTCGGGTAGGAGGCCATTGGATGGATAGCTTTGGGGTTACTAGCACTAGGCTGGGAGGCCATTGGATGGGTGGTCTTGGGGTTACTAGCACTCGGGTGGGAGGCCATAGGATGGGTGGTCTTGGGGTTACTAGTACTCGGGTAGGAGGCCATTGGATGGGTGGTCTTGGGGTTACTAGCACTCGGGTGGGAGGCCATAGGATGGGTGGTCTTGGGGTTACTAGTACTCGGGTGGGAGGCCATAGGATGGGTGGTCTTGGGGTTACTAGCACTCGGGTGGGAGGCCATAGGATAAGTGGTCTTGGGGTTACTAGCACTGGAGCATGGCCCTGGAGATTGAGAGCTCTGGGGTTGGGATGTTAGTATTTAGTGTATATGTAGCATCCCATAGTTTGAAGCTGGGATTTGGTAAAGTTGGATGGGGCTCAGACTGCTGGATTTCTCTGCCGCTAACAGATTCAGAGCTAGGGGGGAAAGATATCAAGTGCAAGGCCAGGCTTTTTAAGAAAGCGTGAGACCTTCAAGTAAATTCATTAATAGACAAACTCAAAGGCAAAAAGGATAATTTTTCCATTAGATTATTGTAAAATATGTAATTTGTATCGTTCTTTTATGCTACATAAAGGGAGGATTGAACAGGTCGGGGCTCTTTTCTTTCAAAAAGAGAAGACTGAGGGGTGACCTGATTAAGGTCCTGAAGATTATGAAGAGGTTTGATAGGGGAGACGTAGAGAGGGTGTTTCCTCTTGCAGGGGAGACCAGAACTCGGGGCCATAAATATGTGATAGTCACTAATAAATCCAATAGGGAATTCGGGAGAAACACCTTTACTCAGGGAGCAGTTAGAATGTGGAACTCGCTACCACAGGGTGTGGTTGAGGCGAATAGTATAGATGCATTTAAGGGGAGGCTAGATAAGAGCATGAGGGAGAAGGGAATCGAGGGTTATGTTGATGGGGTGAGATGAAGAGGGGTGGAAGGAGGCTCGAGTGGAGCATAAACGCCGGCACAGACCTGATAGGCCGAATGGCCTGTTTCTGTGCTGTAAATACTTTGTAAAAAGCCTATTTTCAGTGTGTAGATGGGGGGAGGGGGCGTGGTGAGGACAGTCATTGAACAATATGATAAGTTTACTCTGTTTGTTTTCTGCTTTCTATCAAGTTTGCATATGCAATTAATAAATCTGCATACCAGCCATTCAGCTGGAAGAAGTTTGCAATTAGCTGGGAAAAAAAATAACTGGAAAAATTTGAATATCAGTCAGTTTGCACTTCATAAATTTGAATAATTCAAGTCTAAAAAAACTTGCATGCAAGCATGATGCCAAGGAAGTGTGACAAAACTGCAAGCTAGATTCACCGCTTTTATAATATTGATATAAAAACGTGGTTTTCTTTGCAGATTTGGAAGCAAGGTTGAAGGAATTATATCTGGCCCCAAAAATATTATTGCTTATAAACCGGTTCAGAGACTGCATTTGTTATTTATGTCACAAAGTGTTCCGTGTATAAACCTGTCTTACACTACGAAACTGCCAGGTGTTACTACTCACCACAACTACTATGCTCACCATCAATAAAACAAAATCTATACCCATGAAACAGTGCATGAACCAGGAGACTCTCTCAGACCCCAATTAATAGCCTACTTGTGAGCATGTGGAAGTAGAAGTGGAGTTAATACAAGGGAGCTCCAAGATCAGCCATGATCTTATTGAATGGCGGAGCAGGCTGGAGGGGCCTTATGGCCTACTCCTGCTCCTATTTCTTGTGTTCTTGTACAGATGTATAGCCTTACTTGTACTTTCTGTTAATAAAACCAACACGTTAATTTATATCTGGAACACCAAACCTATATAATTTGGATGAGTCTACTCAATCAACCTAATAAATTCCTTCCTTATTTTCTTCTTTGTTCATTTTCATTCACCTTTTATTTCTTTTCCTGCTTCATGTGTTTCAATAGTTAATACAACTACCTTGATAGAGAAACATAGAAACATAGAAAATAGGTGCAGGAGTAGGCCATTCGGCCCTTCTAGCCTGCACCGCCATTCAATTAGTTCATGGCTGAAAATGCAACTTCAGTACCCCATTCCTGCTTTCTCGCCATACCCCTTGATTCCCCCTAGTAGTAAGGACTTCATCTAACTCCTTTTTGAATATATTTAGTGAATTGGCCTCAACAACTTTCTGTGGTAGAGAATTCCACAGGTTCACCACTCTCTGGGTGAAGAAGTTTCTCCTCATCTCGGTCCTAAATGGCTTACCCCTTATCCTTAGACTGTGACCCCTGGTTCTGGACTTCCCCAACATTGGGAACATTCTTCCTGCATCTAACTTGTTCTGAACCCATCAGAATTTTAAATGTTTCTATGAGGTCCCCTCTCATTCTTCTGAACTCCAGTGAATACAAGCCCTTGATCCAGTCTTTCTTGATAGGTCAGTCCCACCATCCCGGGAATCAGTCTGGTGAACCTTCGCTGCACTCTCTCAATAGCAAGAATGTCCTTCCTCAAGTTAGGAGACCAAAACTGTACACAATACTCCAGGTGTGGCCTCACCAAGGCCCTGTACAACTGTAGCAACACCTCCATGCTCCTGTATTCAAATCCCCTCGCTATGAAGGCCAACATGCCATTTGCTTTCTTAACCGCCTGCTGTACCTGCATGCCAACCTTCAATCACTGATGTACCATGACACCCAGGTCTCGTTGCACCTCCCCTTTTCCTAATCTGTCACCATTTAGATAATAGTCTGTCTCTCTGTTTTTACCACCAAAGTGGATAACCTCACATTTATCCACATTATACTTCATCTGCCATGCATTTGCCCACTCACCTAACCTATCCAAGTCACTCTGCAGCCTCATAGCATCCTCCTCGCAGCTCACACTGCCACCCAACTTAGTGTCATCCGCAAATTTGGAGATACTACATTTAATCCCCTCGTCTAAATCATTAATGTATAATGTAAACAGCTGGGGCCCCAGCACAGAACCTTGCGGTACCCCACTAGTCACTGCCTGCCATTCTGAAAAGTACCCATTTACTCCTACACTTTGCTTCCTGTCTGACAACCAGTTCTCAATCTATGTCAGCACACTACCCCCAATCCCATGTGCTTTAACTTTGCACATTAATCTCTTGTGTGGGACCTTGTCGAAAGCCTTCTGAAAGTCCAAATACACCACATCAACTGGTTCTCCCTTGTCCACTCTACTGGAAACATCCTCAAAAAATTCCAGAAGATTTGTCAAGCATGATTTCCCTTTCACAAATCCATGCTGACTTGGACCTATCATGTCACCTCTTTCCAAATGCACTGCTATGACATCCTTAATAATTGATTCCATCATTTTACCCACTACTGAGGTCAGGCTGACCGGTCTATAATTCCCTGTTTTCTCTCTCCCTCCTTTTTTAAAAAGTGGGGTTACATTGGCTACCCTCCACTCCATAGGAACTGATCCAGAGTCAATGGAATGTTGGAAAATGACTGTCAATGCATCCGCTATTTCCAAGGCCACCTCCTTAAGTACTCTGGGATGCAGTTCATCAGGCCCTGGGGATTTATCGGCCTTCAATTCCATCAATTTCCCCAACACAATTTCCCGACTAATAAGGATTTCCCTCAGTTCCTCCTCCTTACTAGACCCTCTGACCCCTTTTATATCCGGAAGGTTGTTTGTGTCCTCCTTAGTGAATACCGAACCAAAGTACTTGTTCAATTGATCTGCCATTTCTTTGTTCCCCGTTATGACTTCCCCTGATTCTGACTGCAGGGGACCTACGTTTGTCTTTACTAACCTTTTTCTCTTTACATATCTATAGAAACTTTTGCAATCCGTCTTAATGTTCCCTGCAAGCTTCTTCTCATACTCCATTTTCCCTGCCCTAATCAAACCCTTTGTCCTCCTCTGCTGAGTTCTAAAATTTCTCCCAGTCCCCGGGTTCGCTGCTATTTCTGGCCAATTTGTATGCCACTTCCTTGGCTTTAATACTATCCCTGATTTCCCTTGATAGCCACGGTTGAGCCACCTTCCCTTTTTTATTTTTACGCCAGACAGGAATGTACAATTGTTGTAGTTCATCCATGCGGTCTCTAAATGTCTGCCATTGCCCATCCACAGTCAACCCCTTAAGTATCATTCGCCAATCTATCCTGGCCAATTCATGCCTCATACCTTCAAAGTTATCCTTCTTTAAGTTCTGGACCATGGTCTCTGAATTAACTGTTTCATTTTCCATCCTAATGCAGAATTCTACCATATTATGGTCACTCTTCCCCAAGGGGCCTCGCACAACGAGATTGCTAATTAATCCTCTCTTATTACACAACACCCAGTCTAAGATGGCCTCCCCCCTAGTTGGTTCCTTGACATATTGGTCTAGAAAACCATCCCTTATGCACTCCAGGAAATCCTCCTCCACTGTATATGTGTGCGCACTAAGTCCGTGCAGCACAGCTGGTCTCCAGTTGTCTTGGTTAACCCTTGCCACTGGACCAAGACCTAGCTCTGTCAAGCCCGTGTGGTGGCTGGTGTGCAACGGCCACCACACGTTAAAAAAATCCACGCACAGGCATCTTCCACCCTTCAGGGTGTAGTTCGGGATCTGGAATATTAGGTCCTTCATTGAAACACCTGTGAATTCATCCCTTTTTGGCGTGGAAGCAAATCATCCTCGTTTCGAGGGACTGCCTATGATGACCAACAACCTCAAATCCCAATGAAACGGTTGAATTTTCTTGTGAAACACTTACAAACTGATGCATGGGTTCAAATGCTGATGGGTAGCAAATATCTGGCTTATCTGCTTGCAACTCTTTAAATGTTTTCTAGCTCCCGTTGTCATGGCAAGATTCAAGAATTATGGCTGGGAGGTGGGTGCTATCCATAATGTGAATCTGGACTATGACCTAAAGTGAGAGCAAGTGGGCTTAAGAGCGGGAAAGACTGGAATAATGTTCTGTAATGTATTTGCTTCATGGGTTCTTGCTTCAAAATTTGTAGCAACACATTGCTATTAAGAACTAGTTTGTTTATTTATAAAGGATTTGTTTATTAACAAAGGTTTAACAATCTCATTACACATTACCAGTTCACCCAATAGGCTCACAACTGCATGCCTCGTTATGGATGACTTCGACCCAACTGGCTGGGGTTTTATTGAGCCTTGTGAACATCACGTGACTGGCTAAGCCACTCACAATTCAACGGCTCTCCAATCCTGTGAGCATACTCACAGGTACATACCTTACATGTGCCAATCCACCAATCACAGTCATCACTCTCCAATTGGCACAATGACTAGTGTGGAAGTGAGGCTGATTGATTGGGGGAAGAGACAATCTGGTAGATTCAAAGCCCCCTGGGGTAGATTTTTATGTGCCCCCCCACCCCCTTCCATCAGGCAGAGGGTGAGCAGAGAGAGCCCGCTGCCCGCCCAATGGAAGTGGTCCAACAATCGGACCATTTGCATGGTCGGGCTCCGTTAGTGTTCTGTCAGCGAGCTGCTTGTGCATTTTGGAGCAGTTTGCTTATCAAAGGAAGTGGGAAATCTTGAGGCTCTGCTGCAGAGCCCAGTCACTGCAGCTAAGCTAAGGGCCAGAGGAGAGGTAGTGCTGGGGGAGGGCAGGAAGAATCAAGCATTGGGGGCCTGCGGGTGGGAGGTCATCCATTTTCATAGAATGGTTACAGCACAGAAGGTCATTCAGCCCATCGAGCCCTTGCCGACTCTCAGCTAGTCCCACTCCCCCGCCCTTTCCTCATAGCCCTGCAATTTATTTTCCTTCAAATACTGAACCAACTCCCTTTTGAAAGATAAAATTGAGTCGGGGGGCATTTGGGAAGTGAAGGGAAAACAAAGAATGGTGTAGAAAGAGAGGGAGCAGAGAGGAAGACAGTTACAAAGGGAAGCTGTGAAGTGAGTCAGCACAGATAAATAAAGCTCAGCAGAAGAGGGACAGAGGAAGAGCACAAGAGGACGAAACAGGGGAAAAGAGCCAAAGGAAAGCATCCAGGCAAAGCAAAGGCCAAGGCAGAAGTATAACGCGAGGAACCTAAGCTTTCAATAAATAAAACCCGAGGGAAGTATAGAGAAGTAACATGAAGAAAGTTTCACCCACACAAAGTCTGATTGGGACATTGGAGCAGTGGATAGGCGAGAGACAGCTCACACTCACAGGGATCAGCAGTAGTTATAATGAGCCCCATTAAAATTAAAAGTAATTACTGGAAAAAGTATTTCAAAAAGCACCATTCTGTCACTTGTGAGTCACCTTATCCATGAAACTATTACACCGTCATTCTTTATCTTCTATTAACGTGATACTGCAAATGGAATTGAAGGAAGCTGTGTGTGATTTCTTAAACCATTGCCAATGGCTTGTTTTGTGTTCTTATTTATTGCTGTTTCGTCAAACCTCAGACTTTTTTGACCTGTATAAACAGGGGCGGAGCTCGGGTATGATAGAGGAAAGAGAGTGGAGAAATAAGTTTACCTCAGAAGGATGTCACATTTTTGTTTAAATCATCAGGACAACGCCAGAGTCGAGGCGGTATGTATTATCTTGTTGAAGGTGTGGGGTGGGGGGGGTTAGTTAGTCCTTCTGTTTCCCTTCCCTTTCCTTAGCTGAGTCAATACGTTTTGTAAGTAGGTCAGAGGCCATTTTGTGTTCACATTTCTGACATCAGAATTACCTATATCATCATCATCATAGGCAGTCACTTGGAGTCAAGGAAGACTTGCTTCCGCTCTAAAAATGAGTCCTTAGGTGGCTGTACAGTCCAATATGAGAACCACGGTCCCTGTCTCAGGTGGAACAGATAGTTGTTGAGGACAGGGTGGGTGGGACTGGTTTGCCGCATGCTCCTTCCTGCGCTTGATTTCTGCATGCTCTCGGCGACGTGACTCATGGTGCTCAGCGCCCTCCTGGATGCACTTCCTCCGCGTAGGGCGGTCTTTGGCCAGGGACTCCCAGGCGTCAGTGATGATGTCGCACTTTATCAGGGAGGCTTTGACGGTGTCCTTGTAACGTTTCCTCTGCCGACCTTTGGCTCGTTTGATGTGAAGGAGTTCCGAGTAGAGCACTTGCTCAGAATGACCTATATAACAGTGCATGAGTCACGGCCTTAGGTTATCGAATTTACACGGCGACACCATTTATGTTGGTGCTTCAGTTGCTCCCCAATAATTGCAAGACGTACAGACCGTGATTTATGGGTCAGCTTTGTACTGGAGTTGCCAATGGATGAGCTACATGGCTCATGTTGGGGGCATGCATGTTTCTCATTTTAAATCAGGCAGCAACTGTGGACCGAGAAACAGAGTTAAAGTTTCAGATTCATGACCTTCCATCAGTCCAGAATGAGTCACTCCAGCATCAGTTCTACAGCTGGGGCGAAAGTCAGGCAGCAAGAGAGGGAGCAGAGAGGAAGAGAGGTACAAAGGGAAACAGTGAAGTGAGTCAGCGCAGATAAATAAGGTTCAGCAGGGTACCACTGGTTTCGATGATGCAAACATTATGTTTGGCAATTGCTTTGATTTAGAAACCTAGGCGACATGCCAAGATTGAAAAAAGGTGGAGGGGGATAGAAGGTAAGGCAGAGCCCTTGCAGGGGTGCATTTAGAGCTTAACAAGAGAGCTACGCCCAGCGGCGCACTGAACGTGGTCGCATGGATCAAATATCCAAAGCTCAGATGGGTTGCCAAGGGCGGTGCTGAGCACAGACCACGCTATTCCCAGCAGGATCAGACTCTACACCCGGGGTTCAAGTCCCACTCCAGGAACTTGAGCACATAAATCTAGGCTGACACTCCAGTGCAGTGCTGAGGGAGTGCCGTAACCTACAGGACTATGGGCCAAGAGCTGGAAAGTGGGATTAGGCTGGATAGCTCTTTTTCGGCCGGAACGGACACGATGGGCCAAAATGGCCTCCGTCCGTGCTGTAAATTTCTACGATTCAGTGCTGATGGAGTGCCGCACTGTCAGAGGTGCTTTCTTTCAGATGAGACGTTAAACTGAGGGCCCGTCTGCCATCTCAGGTGGACTTAAAAGATCCCGTGGCACTATTTCGCAGAAGAGCAGGGGAGTTATCCCCGGTGTCCCAGCCAACATTTATCCCTCAATCATCATAACAAGAACAGATTATCTGGTCATTATCACATTGCTATTTGTGGGAGCTTGCTGTGCGCAAGTTGGTTGTCGCGTTTCCCACATTACAACAGTGACTACACTCCAAAAGTACTTCTTGGCTGTAAAGTGCTTTGAGACGTGCGGTGGTTGTGAAAGGCGCTCTATAAATGCAAGTCTTTCTTTCTTCTTCTTTCTTACACTGCTCTGGTGTATCCCCCAGGGTGCTAGTTGGCAAAGGGAGAAGAGCAGGTCCTCCCACCCTCTCAAATGAAGAACAATGAAAGACAGCAGAGAAAACGATTAAAAGTAAATGCGAACCTCCACAAAAATGTGCACGATGTTAGATTTTCATTTTCTATTCAATACCAGTCAAGAAAAACTCAGATGGAGTAGCAACGCACAATGACCAGGTGCACAAAGCATTAAGAGTGCATACCCACGCTCATACTGTTTAAATATTTAATGATCATGTTTTAGATTTGTCAGCAATATTAATCAAGTGAGTTATAAATAATGCACTGCACAAAATGCACATGTACATCTATTCACCTGTCACCGTGTGACAGAGTTGAACAGAAGAGTATGTTAATAAAGCTGGCACTTCTTTAGTGCAAGTTGCTTCAGTGTCTTATCAAGGAAGAAAGACTTAGGGGGGTGAAATTGCCCCTTTTTATAGCCCCGTTAGCACCTCCGGCAGTTTTTGCTCGGGGGAGGGGTGCGCGAGCCCCTGCCGGGAAATCCCGCGTCGCCGCACAAGTGCCGATAATGACATCGCTGTGCGCGGCAACGCCTCACTGCGCCGAAGTTTCTTGCAACTCACGGGCAGGTTGAGGGCTCACGGCAGAGCGCCGCAAATCGTCCAGCACGCGTGGCGATTCACAACGCACAGCAAAATTCTTCCTCGCCACAAACTGCTGGGTGTTTTAACGTGCCAATAATGCCGCGCTCTAAACTCGCTGTTATTTTTCAAGCAATTTCTGGACCATTATCTCAATACCAGACTTGCTTAAAACTTCTGAGGCATGGTTTAAGGCCTGCAAATGATTACAGAGTGTCCTGCAATTATCTAAAGCTAAATTATTGTTTCTGCTCGAGCATCTTTACAAAACTGGTTATGCACTTGTTAAATGCACTGTAATGTAGCAATGACAACTGCTGCCTTTGCGATTTAGACAGTCGGCATTCTGCTCCCAAACTTCTGACAATGTCGCCTCGGGCAGTAACCGAGAACAGCAGGTATCCCCGACATCCGGCCAGGCCATCCCACTTTCTCTGCTCCTCTGAGGAGGCATCACATTGCGCACCCAATGCTTGGTGCTGCCCAGATAGTGAGCTGAGTCAAACCTTTGTCCTTGCACTCCGTGGCACCGAGCGTTGGCATTGTCGCTCTGTACTTTGTTCACGGATGCCATGTGCGAGCCGTCACTGAACAACCTTAATTATAATCGCTCAACCATCAGTGGCCTAGGCCCCAAGCTCTGGAACTTCCTGCCTAAACCTCTCCGCCTCTCTACCTCTATTCCAACACACTCCTGGCTGGCCTCCCATATTCTACCTTACGTAAATTAGAGGTGATCCAAAAGTCGGCAGCTCTTGTCCTAACTCGCACCAAGTCACGCTCACCAATCATCTCCTGTGCTCGCTGACCTACATTGGCTTCCAGTCCGGCAACGCTTCGATTTCAAAATTCTCATTCTTGCTTTCAAATCCCTCCATGGCCTCGACCCTCCCCATCTCTGTAATCTCCTCCAGCCCCACAACTCCCCGAGATGTCTGTGTTCCTCTAATTCTGCCTTCTTGAGCATCCCTGATTATAATCGCTCAACCATTGGTGGCCGTGCCTTCTGTTGCCTGGGCCCCAAGCTCTGGAACTCCCTCCCTAAACCTCTCCGCCTCTCTACCTCTCTTTCTTCCTTCAAGAAGCTCCTTAAAACCTACCTCTTTGACCAAGCTTTTGGTCACCTGCGCCAATTTCTACTTATGGGGCCCGATGTCAAATACTTTGTCTCATAATATTCCTGTGAAGCACCTTGGGACGTTTCACTACGTTAAAGGCGCTATAGAAATTCAAGTTGTTTTTGTTGTTATCGTTGGTATGTCAATGTGGTGCTCCTCAGAGTGATAGGGCACAGGTTGCCCATATGAATTCCCCATCCAGTAAACTCCCAGTCTTAGTAAGTCACAGAACTGAAGAATGAGAGGAGATCTTAGCGAAACATATAAGATAATGAGGGGGCTCAACAAGGTGGATGTAGAAAGGATATTTCCACTCACAGGGGAAACTAAAACTAGGGGACATAGTCTCAGAATAAGCAGCCACCCATTTAAAACTGAGATGAGGAGGAATTTCTTCTCTCGGAGGGTTGTAAATCTGTGGAATTCTCTGCCCCAGAGAGCTGTGGAGGCTGGGAGATTGAATATATTTAAGGCGGAGATAAACAGATTCTTGAGCGATGAGTAAAGGGTTATGGGGAGCGGGCGGGGAAGTGGAGCTGAGTCCATGATCAGATCAGCCATGATCTTATTGAATGGCGGAGCAGGCTCATGGGGCCAAATGGCCTACTCCTGCTCCTATTTCTTATGTTCTTATAGAACCATAGGGACGGGCTTTCGCTGTTCATCGAGCGGGCAGTTGGGAGGAGGAATCTCACTACACGTCCAATGAGGCTCAGATCAGCCATGATCTTATTGAATGGCGGAGCAGGCTCATGGGGCCAAATGGCCTACTCCTGCTCCTATTTCTTATGTTCTTATAGAACCATAGGGACGGGCTTTCGCTGTTCATCGAGCGGGCAGTTGGGAGGAGGAATCTCACTACACGTCCAATGAGGCTCACTGGAGACCTGAACGATTTTCGTGGTCAGGTCCCGTTAGCACAACATCAGCAAGGTCCCAGCACTGAACTAGCGCTGAGGCTCTGATGGGTTGAGCCGAGCTGGGGGGAGGATGGGTGTGCAGGATATCCGGCAGATTCTCCATGGAGTCAAGCCGAGCTTTGCAGCCCCTCCCGGGGGCAACAAAGATTGTTGGAAATAGACGTTTGAGCTCCTTTAGAGCAACCTGCAGCAAGCCCTTCAGGGACTACTGGTTCGGCAGCTCAAGGCCTAGCTCCACTGGTAGAGCAAGATTGTACTAAGGTCCTAAATACAGTATAGGACCCTAATTTAAAGGTTTTTAATGAGGCTTTTGCCTTTTTGGTCAGAACGGACTGGCCGTCCATTTCAAGGCCCATTAGAAAATCGAGTTGAGCGGACCTCAATAAGTGTGGCCTAGTGTGCAGTGTTATTAAATGTCCATCTGCCTATCACCCATGCACATTGTAAACAATGGAACAGGCAAATGAAGATCGCCCACACAGTATCATACAATTTTACAGCACTGAGAAAGCCCATTCGGGCTGAAAGGGCTGTCCACTTAGTCCCGTTCCCTTACCCTCTGAATTCTTTCTTCAGGGAGAGGTATTTCTTACGAAAAGGACAGAGAACAGAAGATTGGATAGCATGCAGCATGGGAACAGCAGCAAAGTGGTTGTGTTTCAGGACGATGTAACCCAGACCAATGATCCGGAGATCCGTGTTCAAATCCCACCACGGCAGCTGGGGAATTTAAATTCATTTAAGTGAATAAAAAGCTAGTGGCAGTAATGGTAACCATGAAACTACCGGATTGTCGTAAAAACCCATCTGGTTCACTTGTATCCATTTTTTTTAAGTGCTTCTCTGGGGACTTGAGCACATCAATCTAAGCTGACATTCCCAGTGCAGTGCTGAGGGAGTGCTGCACTGTCAGAGGTGCCGTCTTTCAGTTGAGTCATTAAATCGAGGCCCCGTCTGCTCTCTGAAGTGGACGTAAAAGATCCCGTGGCACTATTTCGAAGAAGAGCAGGGGAGTTATCCCCGGTGTCCTGCCCAGTATTTATCCCTCAGTCAGCATAACAAAAACAGATTATCTGGTCATTATCACATTGCTGTTTGTGGGAGCTTGCTGTGCGCAAATTGGCTGCTGCGTTTCCCACATTACAACAGTGACTGCACTCCAAAAGTACTTCATTAAGACGTCCGGTGGTCGTGAAAGGTGCTATATAAATGCAAAGCTTTTTGTTTAAATCTTCACCACACGGACTGCAGCGGACTCACCACCACCTTCTCGAGGGGCAATTAGGGCTGGGCAATAAATGCCAGCCTTGCTAGCGTCGTCCACATTCCATAGATGAATTTTAAAAAAAATGTCGGCCCAGGACTGCTCGAGGGCACGTTCCAAATAGCTGCATTCACAGATGTTCGGCAAGGAGGTCACAGAATCATAGAAATTTACGGCACAGAAGGAGGCCATTCGGCCCATCGTGTCACCAATCCCTTTCCACCTTGCAATCAGAGAATGTTGCAAAGTGGCAACGAAGGATAAGGGAAAGAAGCAATTTAAAAAAAAATGATGGTGCTGAGAAGAAATTCCATAATAATTAAGCCATGTGTCATTCTCCAATCTAAAATGCAAATTACTGAGTTGAGCAGAGCAGTGTGTGGCATCTCATTAATAGATAGGATCCATGAATAAAACAAAGTCATGTACTTTCAGATCTTTGAACTTTAATAGAATTAGTTCTTTGTGCACAGTAATGGTTTTCATCATCAGCGCCATCAATAAATGCTCGGACATCAGACTTAAAAAAAAGGACTTCAATATAAACAGGAAATGCTGGAAATACTGAGCAGGTCGGGCAGCGTGTGTGGAGAGAGAAACAGAGTTAACGTTTCAGGTCGATGAACTTCCAGTTCTGACGAAAGGTCATCGATCTGAAACATTAACTCTCTCGACAGATGCTGCCTTACCGGCTGAGTATCTCCAGAATTTTCGGTTTATATTTCAGATTTCCAGCATCCGCAGTGTTTTGCCTTTGAATCAAAGAGTTTAGTATTGACTGCAGCCTTCTCCTCTTGGAGGTCTAACTGCATTCTGTACTTGATGGTGCCTGGATTGCAGATGGATAGATGGATAGGAACTTGGGTTAACAGTGTACGATTTAGATAAGCCAGTGAAGTCATTCCAAATGAATCCAGTAACTTGAAAATGAAACGATATTGCATTGATAGAGCGCCGTGGAACTTGAACCCACGACCTTCTGACTCAGAGGTCAGAGAGCTAACTGCTGAGGCATGGCTGACAATTACTGTTTTATTACAAGTTGATCCATTATCGTTGGCAGATTGGACAACGAATGGATTTCCTGGCATCAGCTGCAGTTGTGGAGAAGGGTCAGGTCTCCGGATCGCACGGGCACTTAAAGAGGTGCTGTTGACCAACAGCTCTATTGGGAAGGTTGGGGCGGGACAAGAGAAAGAAAAAGCATATTTCACCCCGCCCCCCACCCCACATCAGGTTATGGTGGAGTAAGTTCAGTAAAACAGCTCCAACCTCAATAAGAACACCCTCTGGCATGATAAGGTACTTCCGATAAATGAACCATGAATCATAGAATGGTTACAGCACGGAAGGAGGCCATTCGGCCCATCGAGCCCTTGCTGGCTCTCTGCAAGAGCACTTCAATCAACTAGTCCGACTCCCCCGCCCTTTCCCCGTAGCACCGCAAATTTCTCTCCTTCAGATACTTATCCAACTCCCTTTTGAAAGCAGTGATTGAGTCTGCCTTCACCATCCTTTCAGGCATTCATTCCAGATCCTAACCACTTGCTTCTCAAGTGCTATTATTTGCTTTAATAAGTTGTGTTTTACTAATTACAATGGGAGAGAAGCTGAGGATATACAAGGAAAGGAAGCCGGCTCAACTGAGAATCGTTATTACTTTTTCTATTTATTTTTCAAAATATATTGCTGCCGTATGTTTCATTAGGGAGAGTCGAAGAGTCATTGGCCCTGAATTTGCGGTGAAATGTCCCCGATTGGCAAATAAAATGCCTGCGTACCTGGGGGTCTGGGAGGAACAGACACTCGCGGTCCTGGGCCTCTCCGGGTATCCGCGGGTAAAGGCCCACGTATCCCAGGGGCGCAGGCGGTTCGCAAGCGACCTCAGGATCAGGTGGACCAGCCCAACCAATGAAAGGAGAGAATTCTTGACAGATCGCAAGTACCGGGTTTCAGCGGAAGCTTAAACCCGAAGCGTGCGTGGTCCCTACGGGCACAAGCGCATCTCGGATACTGGGACCGCAAATTGCAGCCAATTGTCAAAGGCGGTGGCAATAGGAAGCTTCGAATGAATTACAGGATGAATTTAATGAACAGATTCAGAGAAGCCAACGTGTGTTATTTTAAATTTCATTATCGCTCGGAGTAAGATTTCACTGTGTCCACTCTTCAGGCATGCTGAGAATACACACTGGGAAACTGCACATGAACTCGATGATTTTGCCTTCATTCATTTTCCCTGAGTATCCAAACTATAATCTAACGGCAGCAAACCATAAAGTCTCTGCAAAGAGAAACCGGTGGGCCAGTTAGTTTAACATCTGTAGTGGGGAAAATGCTTGACGCTATCATTAAGGAAGAAACAACAAGACATCTAGATAGAAATAGTGTAATCAAGCAGACGCAACATGGATTCATGAAGGGGAAATCATGTTTAACTAATTTACTGGAATTCTTTGTGAGGATATAACGAACATGGTGGATAGAGGTGTACCGATGGATGTGGTGTATTTGGATTTCCAAAAGGCATTCGATAAGGTGCCACACAAAAGGTTACTGCAGAAGATAAAGCTACGTGGAGTCAGAGGAAATGTATTAGCATGGATAGAGAATTGGCTGGCTAACAGAAAGCAGAGAGTCGGGATAAATGGGTTCTTTTCAGGTTGGAAATCGGTGGTTAGTGGTGTGCCACAAAGATCGGTGCTGGGACCACAACTGTTTACAATATACATAGATGACCTGGAAGAGGGGACAGAGTGTAGTGTAACAAAATTTGCAGATGACACAAAGATTAGTGGAAAAGCGGGTTGTGTAGAGGACACAGAGAGGCTGCAAAGAGATTTAGATAGGTTAAGCGAATGGGCTAAGGTTTGGTAGATGGAATACAATGTCGGAAAATGTGAGGTCATCCACCTTGGAAAAAAAAAACAGTAAAAGGGAATATTATTTGAATGGGGAGAAATTATATCATGCTGCGGTTCAAAGGGACCTGGGGATCCTTGTGCATGAATCCCAAAAAGTTAGTTTGCAGGTGCAGCAGGTAATCAGGAAGGCGAATGGAATGTTGGCCTTCATTGCGAGAGGGATGGAGTACAAAAGCAGGGAGGTCCTGCTGCAACTGTACAGGGTATTGGTGAGGCCGCACCTGGAGTACTGCGTGCAGTTTTAGTCACCTTACTTAAAGAAGGATATACTACCTTTGGAGGGGGTACAGAGACGATTCACTAGGCTGATTCCGGAGATGAGGGGGTTACCTTATGATGATAGATTGAGTAGACTGGGTCTTTACTCGTTGGAGTTCAGAAGGATGAGGGGTGATCTTATAGAAACATTTAAAATAATGAAAGGGATAGACAAGATAGAGGCAGAGAGATTGTTTCCACTGGTCGGGGAGACTAGAACTAGGGGGCACAGCCTCAAAATACGGGGGAGCCAATTTAAAACCGAGTTGAGAAGGAATTTCTTCTCCCAGAGGGTTGTGAATCTGTGGAATTCTCTGCCCAAGGAAGCAGTTGAGGCTAGCTCATTGAATGTATTCAAATCACAGATAGATTTTTAACCAATAAGGGAATTAAGGTTTATGGGGAGCGAGCAGAGCTAGGCCTTTATCCAGTGGCAAGGGTTGAACCAGGACGACTGGAGACCTGCTCTGCTGCACAGACCTAATGTGCACACACATCGCAGTGTGGGCTGGGCCCGTGCTGCCCCTGGACCCTCGGGTCTTCTGGGGCTGTACCCTCATTCGCCGCACCTTCGCCTACGATGTTCCAGGGCCCGGCGCTCCAGCTCTATTTATAGCCCCGACCCGCTGTGGTGTTCTCACACAAGTCGGGGCAGCCCACGAGGAACCCAAATAACAATATTTTTGACGCCAATTTGCCTTGGGTACATGCCGCTAAATGCTAACGCTGCCAGACTTAAAAGAAAAAAACATACATTTGCATCGCATCTTCTGTTCTCACAATGTCGCAAACTGCTTTATGACCAACTAATTGCTTTACAAGTGCAAATACTGTTCCTTTATCTTGCAATGTTGCTACAGCGTTTATATTGCGTTATGTGAGCAAATGTTTCAGCCAATTTGCATAGAGCAGCAAATGAGCGGAGTTAATGGTGGTGTTGGCCAGTATACGGAGAACTCCCAGCTCTTCTTTGAAAAGTTTCAGGGGATCTGCTACACGCTCAACAACATATGGGGCCTCAAGTTCCGACTATTTTCTGACTCAGAGGTGGGAATGCTACAGCTGAGTCAAACTGACACTTAAATGATGCAGTGTGAATGTGAAATATTTAAAAATACATCCTAGAATTGATGTTGCAAAAATGTATCAGCCCTCTCAGTCGAACGTGGGACTATAATAGATCCATGGAATAGAGGTGGAGCCCACTGAGCAATATCAACGCTGAAGCAACATTGCAAGCTCAAGGAACAATATTTGGCCCATTTCAATTCATCCATCTGTAAAAAGCCCGACACTCTCCCTATTGTACCATCCAACCATTTCTGAAATGATTCCCGGGATTCTTACCTCCACTACATCTGGAAATCAATTGCAAGTGTTGAACACTCTTTGGGCTCAAAATTAGCCAGGAGTTGCTCTATTTTTTTTTGGAGCAACTTGATTTTTCTGGAGTATCTTAAAAATCCCCATTTTGCACATTCAATTTGCGCCAGTGTAAGTGAGTTAGTTAGGATTTTTTTGGGTTTTTTTTCAAAAGGGGGCGTTACCAGCCACCTACACCCGTTTTGGCCATTTAGGCCACTTTGGCCAGCTAATAGTTACTCCAAACTAACTCAGGCCAGCGTATTTGGCCACTTGTGAAAACCCTTGCGGAGAGTTAAGAAATCAGCACAGGTAGGTACATCGGAGGCCAGCAGAACTTAATGACTTGACTAAAGAATGTGAATAGGATCAAACAGCTATGCAGGACATCATATGACAAACTTCGCATAGTTAATTTACTATTTAACAGAAACATTCATGGAAGCTTAAACTACAAAAATAAAAGAAGTAAAAGATAGTTGAATTAAATTGTCTTGATCTCACAACTAATTTAAACAACTATTTGTTTGCAATGATTATACTTGGCCAAAATTGAGCCCATATTATCTAAATAAAGTCTACTTCAATAAATAAGATATTCTCTCAGTGTTCCTCCGCCATTTATGTTTTTCTTTCACAATAGCACCAGGTAAATAGGCTTCACCAATGGTCACCATTATTCACAAGAGACAAAACATATGTACATAAATTTTTCAAAATATCCAAATAAAAAATAGAAGTAACTCCTACCCTACCTTCATCTTCAGTCTGGGAAGGCAGTGGGCTGGCCTGTGCCGTGGCCACTCGGCCCGGGATAGGGGCGGGACGCACCAGCAGCCGGTCTGATGATGATGATGATGATCGGGTCCCACGCTGCAGCACGCACACTGAGAGGCTGGGGGCAGGAGCTACTGTGCATGCGCGCACACTCCAACGCGCATGTGCAGACGTTCTGGCACTGTTTTCAGCGCAGGACGCTGGCTCCGCCCCGTCCCGACTCACCACGCTGCACAAAGACCCGGGAGAGGCCGGGCAGCAGCCAAAGCGAGGACAGATTTTTTTGGAGCACTTTTTCACGCAGAAAGGCGCCGCATCTCCGGTGAGTGCGCTGAAAAAAGGGGTGGGCCAATTCTGAGCCCTTTGTGTGAAGAATTCCCTGATGCCGGTCCTAAAAGTACATAAGAACGTAAGAAATAGGAGCAGGAGTAGGCCATACGGCCCCTTGAGCCTGCTCCGCCACTCAATAAGATCAGGGTTGATCTGATTTTGGCCTCAACTCCACTTTCCTGCCTGTTCCCCAGAACTATCCTTCTTTAGTTTCAACCTGAGTCCCCAAGTTCTACTTCACAGCTTAATTTTAAGTAATATTCTGGGTTAACTTTCTCTTTATCCCTAACAATCTTATTTATCTCTATAAGATCACTGCTAAGTAACCTCCTTCCCAGGCTAACACGCCCAAGCTTCTCCAGCCTTTCCTCATCCTGGAGACCTCAGAGTGGGGATCAGCCTTGTGGCTCTTGCCTGCATGGCCTCCAGCTCATCAATGATGCAAGATGCACTGCTGCAACTCGCCAAGGCTTGTTCGGCAGCATCTCCCAAACCCGCGACCTCTACCACCTAGAAGGACAAGGGCAGCAGGTGCACGGGAGCACCATCACCTCCAAGTCATACACCATCCTGACTTAGAAATATATGGCTGTGCCTTCATCGTCGCTGGGTCAAAATCCTGGAACTCCCTCCCTAACAGCACTGTGGGAGCACCTTCACCACACGGACTGCAGCGGTTCAAGGCGGCGGCTCACCACCACCTTCTCAAGGGTAATTAGGAATGGGCAATAAATGCTGGCAGGAACTAATTTTTTTTAAATGGGCGAGAAATTGGGTAGGTTAGCGCCTCCCGTTAGTGCCTGGGGGGGGGGGAGAGGTGGGGGCGCTAACAGGGCACTAAGGGGTTAACGACCGGGCGCGGCGAATGCAGCGATGCCTGCGAACCACTGTGCAAGTTTAGCATGGGTGCTAACACTTACCACCTGGGACTCGAGCACCTCGCAGGTCGTGATGTCACAAATGCGCAGCACTCCGTTACCGCCCCGGATGTGAAATTGACCTCTGCCCCTGCTGCATCGCCTCGTGTAGACAACGCCAGCAAAACGAGGCTTTGTGAACTCGGCTGGCCTTTAGCAGAGCAGTAATTAAAGGGAATGGTTTTCTGCTCGTGTCACCTTGGTTATTGGCACCAGTCTGGTGCCTGTTTTTCATGTATCACTGGTGCAAGATGTCCCAGGCCTCCACTGTGTGGGAGTATTTGGGGCATGACGGCAGGATCATTGCATTGGATCCTGGAACCCATTTCTAGGAAAGACTAACATTAATTGCTGACCACTGGTTCCAGTTGGAAAGGGCACTTACATGGACTTTAGATGAAGACAGGATTGGACACAACTCTGTTACAGGTCAAGATTGAACAGTCCACCAACTCCAAGGACTTGAGCACAAAAATCTAGGCTGACACTCCAGCGCAGCGCTGAGCGAGCGCTGCACTGTCGGAGGTGTCGTCTTTCGGATGAGATGTTAAACCGAGAACCCGCTTGCCCTCTCAGTTGGATGTAAAAGATCCCAGGACACTATTTCGAAGAAGATCCCCGGTGTCCTGGCCAATATTTATCCTTCAACCAACATAACTAAAAACAGATTATCTGGTCATGATCACACTGCTGTTTGTGGGAGCTTGCTGTGCGCAAATTGGCTGCCGCGTTTCCCACAATACAACAGTGACTACACTCCAAACGTACTTCTTTGGCTGTAAAGCGCTTTGAGACATCCGGTGGTCATGAAAGGCGCTATATAAATGCTAGTCTTTCTTTCTTTAACACTCTTTGGGGGAGGTGGAGATTTTCAGCCCGTCTGCCGGGGGACATCGAATGGTCGTGGCCCACAAAAGGGTGGGGCTCGACTTACCACCCCGTTCCACCAACTGTGAAAACGTTACCTTCTCAGGGGCCTATTGTTGGGTGGCTGGGGGGTCCTGCCTGAATCAGGCAGCAGGTCCTTTCAACATCCTATGAATCCTATGATGAACAGGACTTTGATTGTCATTTTAGGACTCCACTGGGTGCCATGTGCACTCTGCCCACTGGCACCCCAGCTGAGGAGGTGCGTAACCAGAAAGTTATAATGTGTCTGTGCTGGGCCCAGAGGAGCAAGGGTGCTCCTTGGGATTCCACAAGAAAATTCTCTCACCCCCCTCCCGAGAACGGACCTCCCCCCTCCTGCCCCCCACCCCACAGGCTGGTCTTTCTCCTGGCTTGGGCACCAGCTGTCCCGTCCAATATTGTGGTGGGCCTGGAGCCAGCGGGCGACCCTGGAAGGATTGGGGGGGGGGGGGGGTGGGGGGAACGGACTCACTTCACGTCCGCCTTCCGCCAGCCCCTCACAATAAACCGAGACCCCTGCCGCCCCCAGAAAACGCACAATGGGAAAATGCGCTCCATTGCCTCGGCTCACATACGAGGCACTGCCCACTTGGTGGGGTCAACCAGAGGGCCCCTGGCCTTCACAGAACCGCACCCTGGCACAGAAAAGAGGTGCCAATCAAGGCAAGGGGTTGGAGATGGGGACACGCCATGAGAAGCCAACTCCACACAGGCGAATCGCTGACCCAGACAATCGCCCTTCTCGTGTATACCTGCCGTTGTCAGTCCACGATCTTCAAGAACGAATCAACATGTCCTCCAACAGCATTCACACATCCGTCACAAACTAATTACATTTTTCCAGCAGCTGCTTTGGTTGCATTTCAAATTTTCAGGAGCTTTATGTTTAATCTCATGAGCCACACCAGTCTGAATGTCTCCACAGATCCTAATGCCTTTTGTGGCGCAGGTAACAGATTAGGGATTTATTTAACCCAGCTCCACCTGACACACGTTATATTAGAAGTAAATTTACCTTCCTTCGAGGGTCATAATTCAATAGAAAATTTGCTGGTTCCCATTATAATGTTCATTATAAATTTAATACGTGCTGGAAATGAATGAGAAATCTGAGCAGGAGCAAGGTCTCACCCATTCAGATCGAAAGCTTTAAACGATGAAAGATGATTTTGGGAGCTGCATCGATGTTATATTGCAAAATGCAGACACAGGTATGGTTAACAGTCCTCTATTCATCAAGCCTTTTCACATGAACTCATTCATCATTGGCACAAAATCAAATAACTTGTTGCGAGGCGAAGGGGTGAATTTGAACGGTCCCCGATCGAGGTCCTATGGTATAGATAAGACCTCGATGGCATTTTAACTAGCGACAAAACTACCGGGTAAATCTATCGGGAAGCCAGTAAGATCACCAGAAGTGAAAAACCTTTCCTTCAGAGGGCCACAATCACCAGAGGTGGTCCTCCAGGTCACACCAGGAAAGTCTGGGCCTCTGCTACCCCAGGTTCCCCCGCTCCCAATCTGCGAAAAATCCCCCTTCTTTAGGTGTTGGTAGGAAACTCCGGCCCACGCGATCACTCACCAAAAACAGCGGCATACAAAGGAGGCCCAGCGGTTAAAATCTCTTGGGCCTCCAACTCAACCTCCCGGGCAGGACTTGCAGTCCACTCCCACCGAGAGTTAAAACCGTTAGTATTCAGAAGAATATAAGCAGCAACAAGGCAGAAGATGCACCTTAGTGTCAGCTGTGGCTCACTGATAGCAAGGAGTCAATGCCTTCACCTCCAATGCCTGTTGCTAGATATAAAGGACGAAACCAGAAATGAGAGAATATACATATCAGGAAAGGATGAACAGGATGGGTCTCTTTTCTCTTGTCATTATCACTTTGCTGTTTGTGGGAGCTTGCTGTGCGCAAATTGGCTGCCGCGTTTCCTACATTTAGAACAGTGACTACACTCCAAAAGCACTTCATTGGCGGTAAAGCGATTTGGGACGTCTGGTGGTCGTGAAAGGCGCTATGTAAATGTAAATCTTTTCTTTTGCTAATGCTGAGTGTTAAGCAAGCAGGCTTGTCTCGGTAGATTTCATTGAAGTGGTCAGCAATTGAGTCTGTTGCCCTGAATTCCTGTATAGTCCCGTCATAAAAACGGTCTTAATAGCGATGAATATTATGCCATTCTCTGCCTCGTGTGTCATCAAAGCAGAGACTAACTGAACGAATGCTGGTGGCTGGGGTACTTAAAGGGGCACCGTCATGAAATGCGATATGATTTATATGAACCACACTACTTGCACGTGGCATTAATCCTGCCCAAAATGACACACAGCTCCTCCCGCTCAAACACAGTGAACTGGATTTTCAGTTTTGCTGCTTTCGGGGCGAAAAATTTACCGCCGGGTAACGTTCGCGCTGAATGGAGAAATTTTCGTGATCTGGGCCTTGCGCCAAATGGAGGCGTTGTACAACTTTCGCGGCTCAAAAATGGAAGCCTCACCAACTAAAGTGCGGGGCCGGGAGCGCTCCGAGAGAGGCCTTGGGATGGGGGGGGGAAAATCACAAAAAACATTCCAAAAACATTGCCCACACCAGCACAACACAAATCGCTACAAAAAAAAATAAAAGAATAAACCCTGGAACCTAACGTTTTTGCCGTTTATCTACCTCACCGCCGCCGGCAGGGCTGGAGCGCTGTGTTTTCCCAGACGGTCATCACGGGGCGCGTTTCGGGGCGGACGGGTCGGGTTCGAGTCCAAACTCCTGGCGGTGTCGCGACCAGAGGCTTTGTACACCCGGCACGGCTTTCCCCGGCGGTGCTTCGAAACCGCCGCCGCAAAACCCGGCCCAAGGATCGCGGCCGGACGCAAACGACCTCCCCGCCCCATTCCTCGCCCGGCGAGGGTCAAAACCCGGCGAATCCCGGAGCGCAAAGGACCCGAAAATCCAGCTGAAAAGGCTTTGCTGGATACTTTATTCACGAAGCTGGTGCCCCTTTAACAGCACAGCTATTTGTGTAAACTATACGAAGCTCCTCGTTTAATTATTGATCACTTTAATAGTTGCTGAGCAGCAGCACCAGTGTATTGAAGTAGAATACTGACCCTCTAGATTGCTGTGATCCAATGTATGTTGTAATCTTTAACTAACTTTCAGCTTTAAATAGCTTCATCACCGCTCTGTCCCTGAATAATTCAGTAATTGGTTACGAAGATGTAAACTTCCTTCTGTAACGATCCCGCTGTCTATGCCATGTCAACAGAAGTGGCTAACATGTGCTGGGCCACATTGGCAGAGACTGCTGGTAACTCTTCAGGTGGGCTCCAGTTTCAGAACAGCATTGCCCCTCAATGCATCTGAGTGAGCACTGTCTTCCCTTCTCTATCCATCGAGGATAGCACAGTTGGTAACACTTGCCCCGCTGAGTCACAAGGTTGCCGGTTCAAGTCCCACTCTGCAGATTCGAGCACAAAATCTAGGCTGATCCCATGACGCTATTCGAAGAAGAGCAGGGGAGTCCTCTGGCGGAGGTGCCGTCTTTTGGGTGAGACGTGAAACCGAGGCCCGGTCTGCTCTCTCAGGCGGACGTAAAAGATCCCATGGTACTATTTCGAAGAAGAGCAAGGGCAGTTCTGTCCGACGTCCTGGCCAATATTTATCCCTCAATCAACAGAACAAAAACACATGATCTGATCATTGGAGCTTGCTGTGCGCAAATTGGCTGCCGTGTTTCCTACATTACGACAGTGACTACACTTCAAAAAGTGCTTCATTGGCTTTAAAGCACTTTGGGACGTCCTGAGATCGTGAAAGGCGCTATATAAATGCAAGACTTTCTTTCTTTAATCTGCCACCGATCTATTGTTGACCGTCCATTGAGTGCTAATTGGCGTCAATCTTGTGTTGGGAACTTGCACTCACTCAGACTAGGAGCAAGAATGCACAAGGTCATTTCACTTTGAACTGTCAGTCAGCAACGAAAAAACTCTGATGTCATCAGTCTGCATTGGATTGGCTCCCCAGCCCGAGAGGTGAAAGGACAGAGTGCTAAACTGTTCTCCATTCTTTATCCATCGAGGATAAAACTCAGAACAGAAGATGCACAGTTCAGGTTGTGGCTAGAATTGAGATTCTTTTTTCAGAACTCAGCTGTGAATTTTCCGATCACATTATTTTCCTGATTTGCCAGATTTGCTTTGCCCAGTGCATGTTAATGAAACATTTATCAAATAGCACTGTCCTCGTCACCGAGTCTCTTGTTTGTATAACTTAATACATTTGCACCAAATTTTGATTTCATGTTTACATGATGATGCCTAAAATCTGCTTCTTAAGACTTTAATGCAAGGGAAAAGCTTGCCCAGTGAAAGGAATGTTTGGGAGGATATGCAGAACATGCAAGACAGTTTTGACAATTTTTCAAAGCCGTTATTAGCCAATACCAACCAATAGGTCTCGTCTTTTGGATGGGATGTTAAACCGAGGCCCCATCTGCCCTCTCGGATGGATGTAAATGATCTCATGGCACGGTTTCAAAGGAGAGCAGGGGAGTTATCCCCGGTGTCCTGGTTAGATGCTGTCAAAAGGAAACTAAACGCATACACGAGAGGAAAGGGAATAGAAAGATATGCTGAAAGGCTGAGATGAGGTAGATGGAATGGGATGTGACTCGTGTGGAGTACAAACACCAGCACAGACTAGTCTGGTCAAATGGCCCGTTTCTGTGCCATATATTCTGCTGCGTAATCCTATGTAATGTGTGCTCCGATTCAAAGCACATGGCTACTGTGCTTTTTCACCTTTTCACAACTGTAATGTATGCACCTGCGAGTATGCTCACAGGTGTGAAGAGCTTTTACCTGCCAATGCCATCGAGTCGCTAAAAACAGCACTGCGCCCTGACTCCGTTAGGTGTGTCGAGGAGGCTCAAGCATGTGGTGATCCCGTCTGAACTGACCCCCGTCTGAACGGAATTCCTCATCGGTGCCAAATCCCGAAACCTCCCTCGGGAGCTGGCGCCTCACAACTTGAGCCTCCTCCATGCCTTTCAGTCCTGCAGTGGAGTGGATTCCTGTACGGGCTGCTCTTGCACACTCTCCACTTTGCCATCCTCGTCTGCCGTCCGGACACGCCATGGCGCACCATCTTGCCGTCCGGAGGAGTCGGGGGTCCTCAATGGAGTCCTCCCTCTATTTATTGGGGACTTGGCCTGGAGGACGGTGCACGGAGCAGTGCCGTGCAATAAATTTTTAAGCCGGTTCACGGGCTCCCAGGCCGCCTGCAATTTCTGCGGCCTGGAAGAGTCCGTGTTCCGTGTGTGATGTTGCAGCCCGTCTTTCAATATTTGAAGAGGCTGCTCTTCAAATTCTGGTTGCAATTCAGTCCCAAACTCCTGATCTTTGGGCACCTTGTGCGGAGAGGAGCGGGCAGGTCAGAAGGCCTTGTCGTGGGCCTGCTCTTGGGCATGGCCAAGGTGACCATCAACTGGTCCAGGCAGCGGGCGGTCGAGGGGGTCGTTCAGCCCGACTGCCTGCCTCTCTTCCGTGGTTACATCTGAGCCAGGGTGTCCCTGGAGATGGAGCACACCGTGTCCACCAGTACACTCGCGGCCTTCCGCGAGAGGTGGCCACCGGAGAGACTGGAGTGCATCATCACCCCCGGCAACCAAATTTTAATTTGATCCGTTTAATGTCCAAAGTTTAATTTGTTTATTTGTGGGTTTTTAGTGTCTCTTTAATAAGGGGCTGTTGCATTCTGAGTAGTTTAGCCAGTCATGTGATGGTCACAAGACTCACCCCAGTCAGTTGGGTCTAGGTCATCCACGATGAGGTATGCAGTTGTGAGCCTGGTGGATGAACTGGTAATGTGTAGTGTGATTGTTAAACCTTTGTTAATAAACCAACTAGTTCTTAAAAGCAATGTGTTGCTACGAATTCTTAAGCAAAGAACACATAAAGCAAATACATTGCAACTACCTTCATGATAAATTGCTGCCAAATACATGGTGCAAGAGAATAGATGCAGTGGCTCACAATGCTCAAACAAATATTCCCCCAACAGAATCACATCCTCTCTAAGCAGCAGCATAATGGATAAAAATGCATCACACAAATACAGCTCTTTGATTCTGACAGAGTTCAATTGGGTCTAAATGGCCCCCACTGCATAAGAGAACTTTCAGCTCACTCTCAGTTGCAGATCTCCATGGCTTATGGAAGAAATTACAGTCCCGTTGCAAATCATTCATGTCTGCTCTTGAAATCAATCTACGTAGCCCCACCAAGTCGTTAATTCGTGCAAACATCACTTCTGAGTACATGTTTTTCTTTTCTTCCCTCGAACAACAGAGCATTCGTGGCTCGCAAGAGCGGGAGAGGAGTGTGTGAGGGGCCTTGAGGATTTATTGGACTTCAAAGTTTACAGACAAATACAAGAGGTGTGAACACATTAGAGAGCAAAACATAGAAACATGGGGGCCAAGTTTCGGCCTGAGGTGCTCCTGTTTTTTTGGAGCAACTGGTTTAGAATGGAGTATCTTAGAAATTTGAATTCTCAGCATTTAGTTTGCTCCAGTTCTAGTCAGTTAGAACAGTTTCACTTTGGAACAGAATTTTTTTTTCAAAAGGGGGCGTGTCCGGCCACTGACGCCTGTTTTCAAAGTTTAGGCAGTGAAAACTTATTCCAAACTAACTTAGAATGGAGTAAGTGAAGATTTTTGTACGTTCGAAAAAACCTTGTCTACACTTTAGAAAATCAGGCACAGATTACAAATTAGGCGTAGGGAATGGGGGGGGGGGGGGAAGGGGGGGGAAGGGAAGTCATTAAATTCTACAATCAATCCTTAATCATACTTATACAAATATTATACAAATAAATCCAACCTGAATAAAAAATTATAAGCAAAGAAAAGATTAAATAATCCATGTTCCTCCCTGTGTGAAACAGCAGCAGCCTTCGAGCTGCTGTGCTTCAGGCAGGCCTTTCATGTTGGAGACAGGCAGGGGTGTGGCGTCAGTGTCTCGACGGCAGCCCCAACAGCGGCAGCAAGCAGCCTTCGAGCTGAGCTGCGGTGCTTCAGGCAGGCTTTCATTCTGTTAGTGGCTGGCCGGCAGCCGAAGAATCAACTCCGATGCACGCAGCTTTCCAAGGGGGTTGAGGCCATTTGGACACGGGATAGGAGCGGCGTCAGTGGCTGGCCGGCAGCCGAGTGCCAATGTTTGTTTCACACTGCGCGTGCGCGCATGCTCTAACGCGCACGCGCAGGGTTGCCGGCACGACGTTGGCTCATTTGAATTAGACCCGCCTCCCCCCACTGCTTAGAGAATCGGTGCGAGTGTCTGGCTCCGCCCCCCCCGATGTGATGTGCGCGCCGCGCCAAGCTGAATTCGAGCTCCAAGGAGCCGGAGAATTAAACAGTATTTTTCCTGCGCACTTTCAGGCGCGAAGAACAGGTGTGCAGCTCGGGGCTGCACCGTTTTCGGCGTGGCCCAAAACTTGGGGCTATGGACACATAGAAAATAGGTGCAGGAGTAGGCCATTCGGCCCTTCGAGCCTGCACCACCATTCAATATGATCATGGCTGATCATGCAACTTCAGTACCCCATTCCTGCTTTCTCTCCATACCCCTTGATCCATTTAGCCATAAGGGCCACATCTAACTCACTTTTGAATATATCTAACAAACTGGCCTCAACAACTTTCTGTGATAGAGAATTCCACAGGTTCACAATTCTCTGACTGAAGAAGTTTCTCCTCATCTCGGTCCTAAATGGCTTACCCCTTATCCTTAGACTGTGACCCCTGGTTCTGGACTCCCCCAACATCGGGAACATTCTTCCTGCATCTAACCTGTCCAATCCCATCAGAATTTTATATGTTTCTATGCGATCCCCTCTCGGGTAGCGATATGGACCATAACCTCCACACAGAGATACCATCAGGATGAGAGTGGGCACACTGGGGTACCAAAAACAAATTTTCCTAGAGGCTCGTCCCAATTGGTTGTGCGGAAAATGGAACTCTATGAAAAATCTTTGCAAGCGGTCAAGATGTAGGCCCAGAAATTGCGGTCGGAGGCTTCCCGCAGGCGCACGCCTTCGACCTGAAACATTTCTACGAATCTACCTGGTGGTCCGGGAGGAGCGTGGGATTCCAGTGGGGAGGCCTTCTCTTCCCGCGCTGCGAAGCTGCTCCCATCCTCCAGGTTCCCACGCACAAGGTGCAGTCACGTGTGACTGCTCAGCCAATCAGGTACAGCTTTCTCATTAATAGCAACGGGAACTCCGTATCTACGAATTCTCATTGCTATTAATGAGAAAAAAAAAAGCACACTAAATACCACAATAAAAAATAAAAAACACACCTCACATAATTAAAATTAATTGAAATTAAAGTTAATAAATGCCTAAGAAAAAAAATATATTGTTTTGATTTTTAAAAAGGTTTTGTAATTAGGATTAAAAATAAACTTACCTTACTGGGCAGGGTTTTTAAAACAATAAAATGTGTTTTTTAAATTTAATTTAATTATATTTTTGTAGGTTTTGAAACTCTTACCTTTGTAAAAGTAGGCTATGCACCTGCTTTTATCAGGCGCAAGAGTTTTGGGGACATCTGCTGGGCAGGATATGGGTAAATCCCGCAAGCTTGCCGTTGCAAATGTTCTCGCTCCCGATATGCGTGAGATCCGTCAAGCTCCAGATCGACAGGTCGACAAAGTCGGTTTTTAGCGCATGTGCATGGTGCGCTGAAAACCGGCTTTTGCGATGCCTTCTCGGGTCCGTACACACTCCGTACGGACCTGGGGAGGCCGGGATTTCCAGGCCGTAACATTTCGCGACTGCTGTCAACGAACTGAAGCGGTCTGCACATGTGCGTTTTCGGTTCATTACGGGAGCGGGCTAATTTAAAAGAAAATCAGAAACATTATGTTTCCGGTTGTTGGGAGTGGCGCAGGACACTTCTGCACAGCTTCTGGTCGTTGGCAGCAGTCACTCCGAATTAGAAATAATGGTAGCTCCAGTTTGGAAATCACCAAGTGTTTGAGATCAAGCCTGAATAGAGGGGGCCTCGGGAAGAGTTAAACCTACAGCAGAATTACTTGGTCAACAGACAAAACTCAGCCAGTATAGAATGGACACGGAGTTCAGGGAATTTATGTTCCAGGGCTTCAAGAAACCCATTGCTGCATTTCTCCAAAATTGGTTTAAATTAGATTTCTAAATGCCGTAGAGAAAAAAAAAATGGAACACAATTATTTTTAGATGAAATTGGACTTAGAGTGACATTGTAAAATCTATTACTTTTGATCCAACAGTAATTTAAAATCCAAATTTACTGAAAATTAAAAAAAATATTTGACACTTAATAAAAATGTTTTGTGCTTTAATCAAAAAATGAAACCCTTATTTTAGAAGAGTACTACTGCAGGAACATCAAGCTAATGAAGCTGGGGGCAAGGAAGACCTTTAATTTAAAGTACACTGCCACTCGTGTTAATTTAAAAATCCTCCTACCAGGCTAGGAGTTTATTTCACATTTTACATGATTTTCAATCCGACTGTTGATTATTCTTTCCTCCACTGATTGACAAAGAGGAGGTGTCAGAATCGGCTAGTTACCCACTAACTGATCAACCCATGGAGTTGCTCAATGACAATCCCGAGAGTCGACACCATCTGAATGAGACAGTGAAGCCAAAATGGTGGTGTTCCATTGGGTAGGATGAAGCAGATTGACTTTTTTCACAATGCTTTCCAAACCTTTCCTGCAGCAGAAACTATTGTGCCTGCAATGTACCTATGAATGACTCCATGAGGCAATATGTTGTACTTAAACTGTAGTGACCGTGGTCCTTTATTCGTAACTCCAGAGTGAGGTAGCTCCCCTTTTATACAGCCCCTGCCACCACAGCAGGAAACCCCGGTCTTCACCAGTTACACCCTCGAGTGGTGCCAGCATACAGTGTAAACCTTAGTGATAGTACATCAGGTAAACAAGACTCCATCTTATGCAACTATACAGTGACTACACAAAGAGTATATCTATAGTCTGCATATATAACAGAAACCGTCCCTGTTCCCGCCTTAAGGAATAGAACCATTTCACATCACGGTGGAAGCTCCTAGAATGCTCGGTCATTAGCTAACACGGCAGAGCAAGGAACACCGAAATATAACATGCATCTGCAGAAGATGACCGAGACTCCGACACACAATGGGCAAGAACATAAGAACATAGGAGTAGGAGTCGGCCATTTGGCCCCTCGAGCCTGCTTCGTCATTCAGTAAGATCATAGCTGATCTATAAGATCATGGGTGGACTCTCACCTGTAGGTAAAAGGAATTAAAAAAAAACAATAGGCAAGTTCAGGCAGAAAAACAAAATTGGAGACAAAATGGCAGCAGCTATACTGGGACAGAAACGAGAAAGAAAGATTTGCATTTATATAGCGCCTTTCACGACCACCAGACGTCTCAAAGCGCTTTACAGCCAATGAAGTACTTTTAGAGTGTAGCCACTGTTGTAATGTTGGAAACGCGGCAGCCAATTTGTGCACAGCAAGCTCCCACAAACAGCAATGTGATGATGACCAGATAATCTGTTTTAGTGATGCTGATTGAAGGATAAATATTGGCCCAGGACACCGGGGAGAACTCCCCTGCTCTTCTTCGAAATAACGCCGTTGGATCTTTTATGTCCACCTGAGAGGGCAGACGGGACCTCGGTTTAACGTCTCCTCCAAAAGACAAGCACAGAAAGCACTTGCATTCAGATACAATGACAGACAGAAATGTTCACTATCTCAGAATGTTTTCGGTGTTTTGAAACAAATTATTGGATATTTGCAAATATATCAAACAGAAGCAGTATTATAAATAGTGAGGTCTTCCATTCATTTCATTTCCTTCTATCATACTTCTTTACTCATCATTTCTCCTCTGCTGACAAACATTCCTGGATGTTATCTGAAGTGTTGCTCTGAATCACCAAGTGATGGATTCAATGTCACGGGTTTCCTTGACGATTTCGCTGTGGGCCGTTTGTTCCATTTGCATTGTTATTGGAACATCATGCTGTTCCAGATTGCAAACGCAGGGGCTACAAGATGAGAACAGCGCTTTGGGTGGTATGATGGCACTCGTTAAACCACATCACAGTGGGCTATTTGTAAACTTTTAATCAGGAAGTAGCTGAAAGCAGGACGTAAACCTTTCAATAATTCCTGTCTTGTCTGCAAACATTGTCTGACAGTTCACTTGCTGTAGGACCTACTGAGCTAATGTGTCGAGGCTGCCAATATAATCGAGGCACAGTAAAAAATCTCAGAGATTTGGTGTTTAGCAATTCCTGCTTAAAAATATCGCAGGACTGAAGTTATACCGTTGAGTTGATTGGAACTTGTGCAAAAGTGGCACCATATATCCAGAATCGGTCCCCAATCTTAACTCTTTTTTTAATATGTTGAGTAACCAGACCACCCTCAGCCACACTCTCAAAACTTTTAAATGCACTGATTGGTGAACCAAGCTGTACTGGTGGGCAGAAAACACACAGGCCCAGCAAAGGCCGAGGCAGAAGGCCGAGGCAGTAGGGGAGGGGGTCATGACCCCTCACAATCATTTTGAGTTTGGCCAACGTGGCTCTGGGGGGGAACGGCCTCCGTGTTGCCCCCACCCCACCCCACCCCCCCAGGAACCTCAGTCACCCGCCTTTGGCCTCCAGATTCAACCCCGGCTCGATATTCCCGTTGGATATTTTGGCATTCCCAAGTTCCCAGGTGGGCCCCCAGCCATTGCCAACTCATCCAACACTTGAGTTTGACTCCCCCTCTCCCCTCCATCCCCTCTCCCAACCCCATCCCAACTCCCACCCAGTCAGCTGTGGCTCAGTGGGGAGCGCACTCGCGCCTCGGAGTCAGAAGACTGTGGGTTCAAGTCCCAGTTCAGGACCATGTAGCACAAAAAATCTAAGCTGACAGTCCAGTGCAATGCTGAGAGAGTGCCGCACTGTCGGAGGTACCGTCCTGTCGGAGATGACATTAAACCGAGGCCCCGTCTGCTCTCTCAAGTGGACGTAAAAGATCCCATGGCAATATTTCGAAGAAGAGCAGGGATGTTATTTATCCCTCAATCAACATAACAAAAAAAACAGATGATCAGGTCATTATCATATCGCTGTTTGTGGGAGCTTGCTGTGCGCAAATTGGCTGCCACATTTCCTACTTTACAACAGTGACTACACTCCAAAAGTACTTCATTGGTTGGAAAGCGCTTTGGGACATCCGGTGGTCGTGAAAGGCGCTATATAAATGCAAGTCTTTCTTTCTCTCAGTCAGCCAAACCTAGCCTCACCATTAGCACACAGAGCATTCCCCGGGCAGGCAGCCCATAATACAACGCGGTGCTGCTGGCTGTGTTGCACACTTTACAGAAACCAGTCTCAGACGAAGTTATGAAACATAATTGCAGCCCAAGTTACTGAATCATGCAGGGTTGCAGACTGTATCATTGTTCAGAGTGTATTATTTTCACACCCCATCATACACTGAGCAGCACAACACAAACAGGCAGCCTGCACCAGGACCTGAAATGCTTATCGCAGTAGGCTGTCAGTCAGAAGCAAATTAAGAGAGAGTTTCGTACTGGTCTCCCCACATGTGAATTGCAACAGCATTAGAAGTCCAATGTAGGCCTGTCAGCATCGAGAGACGAACTCACAAGGTCGCATATACTAACACTGCACATAGCAACACGCCAGAAACAAATGGATAGATCACAAATTATACAGAAGAGAATTAAAAGTGAGTAATAAGGAAATCTCATTTGTGCAGAAGAGGTCATCTTAAAGATTGGAGGTCAAAGTGCATGTAGGGTAGTGGAGCTTTGCTCAACTCTCTCAAGAGATTAAATAAGTGGGGTACCACCCATGGGTGGATTTATAGAATCAGAGAATGGTTACAGTACAGTAGGGGATCATTCGGCCCGTCGAGCACGTGTCATCTCTGCAAGAGCACCTCAGCGAGTCCCACTCCCCCGCCCTTTCCCCGTAGACCTGCAACTTCTTTTACCTTCAGGTACTTATCCAATTCCCTTTTGAAAGCCACGATTGAATTTGCCTCCACCCCCCCTTTTGGGCAGTGCGTTCCAGATCATACCATTCGCTGTGTAAAAATGTTTTTTCTCGTGTCTCCTTTGGTTCGTACATGGTCTGTGGGCGGGTTTGTACATAGATTGTACATGGTCTGTGGATGGGTTTGCACATGGATTGTACATGGTCTGTGGATGGGTTTGTACATGGATTGTACATGGTCTGTGGATAGGTTTGTACATGGCGTCTGTCATGTATCCAGATATGTTTACTGCTTGTACTATTACATATGATGTGCCACCAGAGGGCACTACTATGGGAAACTTGTACACCAGCTGTATGGTCACTAAGGTGTGCCACCAGAGGGCACTGCAGTGGGAGACTTGTAGGTTACCTGTACAGGTGTGCCAGGCCTATTACAAAAGGCAGGCCACCATGTATTATCATCACTCTGGAGTTATATTAAACGGACTAAGGTCACGACAGTTCAAGTGCAATACATTGTCTCGTGGAGTCATTATCAGAGCATCTAAAGACATAACAGAGACTGTGGAAGGGCTGAGATTAATGGTCGGACTAACGTTTCTCATTTCACGATCTGCCATTATGCAAACTGATCGCAAAGTTCAACCAACCCTTGAATTGTTTTTTATTCTATATCGGGAGAGTGTGCGTCAGGACGAATATAAATGGTGGATGCAGCCAAGTGGCAGTGAGACTAAAAATATTTGATTTGGTGGGTCACAGCAGAGATTAATGTGACCAAATTGTTATTTAGAGTGGTTAGCTCTATTTTGCTTAAATTTCTTTGGATTTTCAGGAACTGTTTTGATGAAGGTAAGGTACAAAAAGTTGGACTACTTTTTTCCCTCCTAGGGAAATGTTGCTAGATTCTGGTTCTAGTGTGATGTCTCAATTAACGGAAGCATATGTATAAAGAAAAAAATAAAAGACTTGCATTTATATAGTGCTTTTCACGACCATCGCACGCCCCGAAATGGTTTCCAGCCAATTAAGTACTTTTTGAAGTGTAGTCAGTGCTGTAATGTAGGAAACGTGGCAGCCAATTTACGCACAGCAAGCTTCCATAAACAGCAATGTGATAATGACCAGATAATCTGTTTTTTAGTGATGTTGATTGCGGATATTGGCCAGGGATAACTCCCCTGCTCTTCTTCGATGTAGTCACGTGGGATCTTTTACATCCATCTGAGATGGGGTCTCGGTTTAACGTCTCATTTGAAAGACGACTCTCTCCGTCAGCACTGCACTGGAGTGTCAGCTGAGATTTTTGTGCTCAAGTCTCTAGAGTGGGCCTTGAACCCACATCCTTCTGACTCATTGGTTATTGAGCATGATAGAGTTGATAATGCAGCCAGTGGACTCTTGCAAAATTGGTCCTTATACTACTGTACTGAACAGCTGACGAGTGAGGTTCAGAAATCAGGGTGTGATTCCCCAGCTTTATTGAGTTAGCCGATACCTCTAGACTTCACTATTCCAACACACTCGTGGCTGGCCTCCCACATTCTACCCTCCGTAAACTTGAGGTCGTCCAAAACTGGCTACCCATGTCCTAACTTGCACCAAGTCCCGCTCACCCATCACTCCTGTACTCACTGACCTACATTGGCTCCCGGATAAGCAACACCTCGCTTTCAAAATTCGCATCCTTGTTTACAAATACCTCCATGACCCCACCCCTCCCGAGCTCTCTAATCTCCTTCAGCCTCACAACAGCCCCTTGCCCCGCTCACCCCCCTAAGATATCTGCGCTGCTCAAATTCTGCACTCTTGAGCATCCCTGATTATAATCGTTCAAATCATCGGTGGCTGTGCCTTCAGCTGCCTAGGGTCTAAACTCTGAAACTCCCTCCCTAAACCTCTCTGTCCTTCTCTACCTCTCTTTCCTTCTTTAAAACGCTTCTTAAAACCTACATCTTTGACCAAGCTTTTGGTCACCTGCCCTAATTTCTCCTTATGTGGCTTGGTGTCAAATTTCTGTCTTATAATACTCCTGTGAAACGCCTAGGGGCGTTTTATTATGTTAAAGGCACTATATAAATACAAATAGTTGTTGTTGATAGATATTCTACAATTCTGCAGAGCCAGGGAAGGAATCACGTGAACCAGGAGTTCTTGTTGCTAGCTATCCCTCTGTGCTCGATGCTGAAATGTGTGCCAGCATGGGTATCAGATGAACAGAGAATCGTAGTCAGCTTTCAACCGCCCCCCCCTCCCACATGGTCAAGTCGCCTGCCAGCACTCACTGCCAAAGATCACACATGGTAAAACGCCACTTGGCTTGACCCCAGCAAGTCAACATCTTCAGGAGAGTGGAGGACAAACTTCACTATCTATGAGCACAAGTTGTGCCATTATTAACTCATTGAGCAGGCACTTGAATAATTCTTCCTTGGTCGCCAAACATGTAGCAAGTTTCCTGCAACAATACCGCAATAGTCCAAGAGAAGCGATGCATTATTGAGCAGATTCACATATAGAATTCAGTTGGGGCTAGTTGTATCAGTTGAAAATTACTGTTCCATTCATTCTTCCCTTAAAGCTTACACATCAACCAAACACGTTAAGCTCAATATTTATTCTATCCCCACAAATCATTCTGCAGCCCTATTATTCTCCAATTAGTGATACTTCATTGCCAAAACCTCCACAGACCATAGCCACACACAGTGCTATTCCACAAGTGTGATCATTACATACAATTAATATCACAGTTACACAACGTTTTCTGATGTCAGACCATCCTTGTCCAACATTAGCCCTCTGCACTTACCTCAGACTAAACGACTTTAAATGGCGAGATGTTTTTGGTGCTTAAAACAAGGCAGGACTGGTAAAATATTGCTCTGATGTTTAATTTAAATAAAGCTCACTCTTCACTCATGTAATTCATTTTGGACAATATATTGGGGCAGAAATTCCAGCCTCCCCGGGTCTGTACGAAGTGTGTACGGACCCGAGAAGCCAGCGCAAAAGTCGGTTTTCAGCGCACAATGCGCATGTGCGGAAAACCGGCTTTTCCGATCTGTCAATCTTCCGTATCTCGGGAGTGAGGACATTTGCAAGGGCAAGATTGCGGGATTTACCTATCTCTTGCCTAGCAAATGTCCCCAAAACTCTTGCGCCTGATAAAAGCAGGTGCATAGCCTACTTTTATAGGCGTAAGAGTTTTAAAATAGACAAAAACATTTTAAAATTAAATTATAGAAACACATTTTATTGTTTAAAAACCCTCCCCAGTACGATAATTTTATTTAAAACCATAATTATAAAGCTTTTATGAAAAATTGGAAATATATATACATTTTTAAATACATAAATAACTTTAATTTAAATTAATAAAAATATGTGGTGTATTTTTTCTATTTTCTTATTATTGGTTTTGTGTGTTTCGGGGGCTGCTTCTCAATCATGATAATGGGACCTCCCAACTTACGGAGTTCCCATAATTATGAATGAGAACATACTTTATCTGATTGGCTGCCCAGAGCCATGTGACTGCAGCTCCAGCCCTGCGCATGTGCCGATGTGCACGCGCTGCGACACGCAGTCAGAGGAGGCCTTAGGACCAGGAACTCGCGTGGCTGCAGCAGGAACAGGTAGATGCGCATTTTTTTTTTACGTTTTTTTACCCGATCGCCCGCGAGAAGCATCCAACCGGGATTTCTGGGCCAATATTACCTGGTATCTTACTGATGGCATCAGATTCAAAGCCGGCACACAAGGAGGAACATGACTCCAATTGATATTCAGCAACGGATTAGGTCACATTATGGCAAACATTCCATATTGAGTACATTTTCAATATTTGACCATAAACACCGAGACAACTGCTTGGCCGACCCTACCAAGAGAAATAATCAAAAAGAGCGAGGCAATGTTCTAATGAAAGATCACCGACCTGAAACGTTAACTCTGTTTCTCTCTCCACGGAGGCTGCCTGACTTGCTGGGTATTTCCAGCATTTTCTGTTTATATTTCAGATTTGCAGCACACGCAGTATTTTGGTTTAGAGATAATGGGGGAGCAAGCTGACAGCACATACAGCCACAGAGCTCGAAGCTCAAGGTTCAGTGATTGTGGTGCGTGTTTCTTCATTTAATTTATTTGTTCACGACGATGTGGGCGTCGCTGGCAAGGCTGGCATTTATTGCCCATCCCAAATTGCCCCTTGAGAAGGTGGAGATGAGCTGCCTTCTTGAACCGCTGCAGTCCGTGTAGTGAAGCTACCCCCACAGTGCTGACTCTGTCATAGCGGTTTGGTACATAAGAACATAAGAACATAAGAATTAGGAACAGGAGTAGGCCATCTAGCCCCTCGAGCCTGCTCCGCCATTCAACAAGATCATGGCTGATCTGGCCGTGGACTCAGCTCCACTTACCCGCCCGCTCCCCATAACCCTTAATTCCCTTATTGGTTAAAAATCTATCTATCTGTGACTTGAATACATTCAATGAGCTAGCCTCAACTGCTTCCTTGGGCAGAGAATTCCACAGATTCACAACCCTCTGGGAGAAGAAATTCCTTCTCAACTCGGTTTTAAATTGGCTCCCCCGTATTTTGAGGCTGTGCCCCCTAGTTCTAGTCTCCCCGACCAGTGGAAACAACCTCTCTGCCTCTATCTTGTCTATCCCTTTCATTATTTTAAATGTTTCTATAAGATCACCCCTCATCTTTCTGAACTCCAACGAGTAAAGACCCAGTCTACTCAATCTATCATCATAAGGTAACCCCCTCATCTCCGGAATCAGCCTAGTGAATCGTCTCTGTACCCCCTCCAAAGCTAGTATATCCTTCCTTAAGAAAAGTGACCAAAACTGCACGCAGTACTCCAGGTGCGGCCTCACCAATACCCTGTACAGTTGCAGCAGGACCTCCCTGCTTTTGTACTCCATCCCTCTCACAATGAAGGCCAACATTCCATTCGCCTTCCTGATTACCTGCTGCACCTGCAAACTTTTTGGGATTCATGCACAAGGACCCCCAGGTCCCTCTGCACCGCAGCATGTTGTAATTTCTCCCCATTCAAATAATATTCCCTTTTACTGTTTTTTTCCAAGGTGGATGACCTCACATTTTCCGACATTGTATTCCATCTGCCAAACCTTAGCCCATTCGCTTAACCTATCTAAATCTCTTTGCAGCCTCTCTGTGTCCTCTACACAACCCGCTTTTCCACTAATCTTTGTGTCATCTGCAAATTTTGTTACACTACACTCTGTCCCCTCTTCCAGGTCGTCTATGTATATTGTAAACAGTTGTGGTCCCAGCACCGATCCCTGTGGCACACCACTAACCACCGATTTCCAACCCGAAAAGGACCCATTTATCCCGACTCTCTGCTTTCTGTTAGCTAGCCAATTCTCTATCCATGCTAATACATTTCCTCTGACTCCGCGTACCTTTATCTTTTGCAGTAACGTTTTGTGTGGCACCTTATCGAATGCCTTTTGGAAATCTAAATACACCACATCCATCGGTTCACCTCTGTCCACCATGCTCGTTATATCCTCAAAGAATTCCAGTAAATTAGTTAAACATGATTTACCCTTCATGAATCCATGTTGCGTCCGCTTGTTTGCACTATTCCTATCTAGATGTCCCGCTATTTCTTCCTTAATGATACAACGGAGTGTCTCGTTGGGCCGTTTGAGAGGGCAGTTAAGAGTCAACCACATTGCTGTGGGTCTGGAGTCACATATAGGCCAGACCGGGTAAGGATGGCAGAGTTCCTTCTCTGGAAGGACATTGGTGAACCAGTTGGGTTTTTACAACAATCCGGTAGTTTCCTGGTCAACATTTTTCACTTAAAAAAAAAAAAAAATCCATATTTATTTAATTAACTGAATTTAAATTTCCCCAGCTGCCGTGGTGGGATTTGAATCCACGTCTTTGGATTATTAGTCCAGGCCCCTGGATTACTAATCCTGTCACATAACCACTATGCGACCATCTCATCGTCATACTGTCCTTCGGCGACATCAGCCGAAAATATAGCGTCAGTTAATCCTTGCCACTGGACCAAGACCTAGCTCTGTCAAGCCCGTGTGGTGACTGGTGTGCAACGGTCACCCCCATTAAAAAAATCAATGCACAGGCATCTTCCGCCCTTTAACATGTAGTTCGGGACCTGGAATATTAGGTCCTTCATTAAAACACCCGTGAACTCATCCCTTTTTGGAAGCAAGTATTCCTCGATATGAGGGACTGCCTATGATGATGATGTAGAATTTACACCCAGGATCTCATGCACTTGACAAACCTTGGACTGTATCAGTTGATGGTGTGTGTGTCGCACTCACTGAACCGACAGGTGCTTATTCCTGAATATTGCTCTAAAGCAATAGCGTGCATCTTTATTCCAAGCCAAGTCTTCAGGCTCCTAAAACAAATGCATACGGTGCGAGAAAAATGCAAAACCATCATTCTCACCCTGAGTCAGGGTCCCTGACTGATTTGGAAATAGTCCTTTAATGCAAAATCCGATACTGTTTTGGACTCCTGCCTAAGCTTTTCAACCATAAGACAGCATTAGATGTAACAGAATCAGCCGTGAACCAGTCAAGCCCATGTGTGGAACTCACTTCTTGTTGCATTCGTAGAATTCTATTAATACTACTGTAAACCTCCAGGGTATTAGCACACGGCACGGCAGTAAAGGCTATACCTTACAGTCATGTGTTGCAACCTGATGTCTACATTAAAATATGAGCTGCAGTCACAGTGAACGGAGTACTTTAACATATATTCCATGGGAGCTGGGAACCAGAACTCTCAGTGCTAATTATGACAGAAAGCGAGACTGCTTTATTATCGTCCTGGATGTTTTTTTTTCTTCCTTCATAGGTTGTGGACGTTGCTGCCAAGGCCGGCATTTATTGCCAATCCCTAATTGCCCTTGAGGAGGTGGTGGTGAACGCCTTCTTGAACCACTGTAGTCTGTTAGAAACTAAAGATATTAAAAATGTATATTGTGATAAAACTGTGATACGAAGAATGCTGTGTTTAACTGGTTATGTTCGCAGTGGAGAACATAAGAACATAAGAATTAGGAACAGGAGTAAGCCATCTAGCCCCTCAAGCCTGCTCCGCCATTCAACAAGATCATGGCTGATCTGGCCGTGGACTCAGCTCCACTTACCCGCCCGCTCCCCGTAACCCTTAATTCCCTTATTGGTTAAAAATCTATCTATCTGTGACTTGAATACATTCAATGAGCTAGCCTCAACTGCTTCCTTGGGCAGAGAATTCCACAGATTCACAACCCTCTGGGAGAAGAAATTCCTTCTCAACTCGGTTTTAAATTGGCTCCCCCGTATTTTGAGGCTGTGCCCCCTAGTTCTAGTCTCCCTGACCAGTGGAAACAACCTCTCTGCCTCGATCTTGTTTCATTATTTTAAATGTTTCTATAAGATCATCCCTCAACAAGTCTCCTCAGACTAGATAGATGCTTAGAAGTGCTAATGTTTTGGTTTCCTGTGGAGGGTATAGTATAATGTACTGTACGCAATCTCCCTGTTGCTAACCGATTATCTGTTTTTATGTTAAGACAGCTACATTCAGTAGTATCACTCTCACCTCTGAGCCCGACTGCATGGTTTTAGCATATGATGGCTGTGGATGTTCAGCCGTTAAGTATATTCAAGACCGAGATCGATAGATTTTTGGACACTATGGGAATCCAGGGATATGGCGATAAGGCGGGAAAGTGGAGTTGAGGCAGAAGATCAGCCATGATCTTACTGAATGGCGGAGCAGGCTCGAGGGGCCATGTGGCTTACTCCTGCTCCTATTTCTTATGTTCAATCAGCGTCACTCTTACATAACTTGCTAAATTTCAACTCCTACTTTTAAATGTAGCATTGTGATTGTTTGACATTTGACCGAGTTGGTCATACATTCCTCATTGTTTCTGTTATTCAGCTGATGGATGGCTTTTTCTACCTCGTGCAGGGCTGGGGCCTTGGTAAAGTGCAACTTCCCCACCGACACCTGGGAATCCCTGGCCCAAGACCGCCCAAAGTGGAGGAAGAGCATCCGGGAGGGCGCTGAGCACTTCGAGTCTCGTCGCCGGGAGCATGCAGAAATCAAGCACAGGCAGCGGACGGAGCGTGCGGCAAACCAGACTCCCCACCCACCCCTTTCCTCCAACCACTGTCTGTCCCACCTGTGGCAGAGGCTGTAATTCCCGCAGTGGGCTGTACAGTCACCTGAGGACTCACTTTTAGAGTGGAAGCAAGTCTTCCTCAATTCCGAGGAACTGCCGATGATGATGATTGTTTCTTGCTCACCATCAACTTTTTCTGACCACCAAAGTTACGCTCTGCACTGCAGTAAGGAAGACGTGCGCAGACCGTAACAGGACGGAAGATGGCCGCACAAGCCATTTCCTGGTCAGAAATCCACTTCGGGACTTGAGGCGGGGAGAGAAGAAACTGACTAGCTGGCAGCTGGAGTCCGGTCATAGATGTGAAGTGGTGCAGCAACTCCCTCCTTCCAGCGGCAGTAACTCCATCCGACGGCACAACTCGAACTGGTCAGACAGAGAGGCCGCAGGCTCCAGGTACAACCTTGGGAACAACTCAATCATTAAAAACTCTGAACACAGAAGGAGAAGGTTTTTTTAAAAATTCATTCACAGGATGTGGGCGTCGCTGGCAAGGCCAGTATTTATTGCCCGTCCCTAATTGCCCTTGAGAAGGTGGCGGTGAGCTAACTTCTTGACAACTGAGTGTCTTGCTATGGCATTTCAGAGGGCAGTTAAGAATCAACCATGTGGGTCTGGAGTCACATATAGGCCAGACCGGGTAAGGACGGCAGATTTCCTTCCCTAAAGGACATTAGTGAACCAGATGGGTTTTTACGACAATCAGATGGTTTCATGCTCACCATTAATGATACTAGCTTTTTATTCCAGATTTATTTAATTAACTGTATTTAAATTCCCCAGCTGCCGTGGTGGGATTTGAACGCGGGTCCCGAGATCACTGGTCCAGTTCTCTAGGATTACTCGTCCAGTAACATAACCACGATGGTGGCATGGTTAGTTGAAGAAAGACAGCTCTCTCATACCATTTAAGCATGGAGCTAAAGCCGGGACAACATTTCAATGGGCTGCTTGTTACCAGAATTAACCAGAATGATTTAAATTCTTCTGTGATTTGGAGAAAGTGTTTTAATAAGTGGTGGAGCACATTGGTGTGAAATCCCCCCGTGCGCTTTTAACACCTCGCATCAACAAATGGACCTCGGACCACACACAACGGTTTCACAGACAGTATGGAATGTCTGCCAGACAGCAGCCGATTACCGATACGGCATAAATAGTTCTTCACAGACATTCCACTGAGAAACAATGAAGCTGGACTGGATGATAAATAATTCATTTCAGAGATTTGGTTTCATGTCATTTCGCATCGTTTGTCATTTTTCTTTAAGCAATTCTGGCACGTACTAATCCAACACCTGGAGACTGCAGTCTGTCTCTTTCTTAAAGGTAGTCTCAAAAAGCTTTGTGGATATTGGTGGGGTGGGGAGACATGAGGTGCAGTAGAATTAATGTAAAGGACATGGAACGAAGAATGTCATGTGAAACTCGCAATTGCCCGTTCTGAGTTTGACCACAAATTTACACATTCGGTTCAGATCAGTGTACTTCAGACATGGAAATCTTGCAGACCGGTATTGAGTGCATTGGCCGGATTGCATGTGTTTGAGTAGCATTGTGTGAAGGTAGGCGAGAGGCTGGCAGTGCTGTGCAACATGGGTAGGCCGAGTTAGCATTTTTATCAAGTGCCACTGACAGATACAATGATCAGTATTTTCAGGGGCGCGATGAGAGGCGGGTCCGGTGGGAAAGTTGTTATTTTTGGGAGCAGGTCGGGGAACCCGCGTCATCCCACTTCCATGCGCCTTCCCCCCCAGGCGCAGCTTTCAGCGCAGAGCCGGCCCGACCGGCAGAGGTGGACAACCCAATGTAAATTATTAGTAGCTAGTTGTCAGATCCTGAAGAGTAGTTTTCGCCTTACCTTTTAAATTTAACTGCAAGGCCATGGGATTCACGCAGCTCAGGAATCACGTTTGTCAACCTGAGACGGGAGTTCAGTGGTCATTGCTCCAGCTGAGTGTCATGCTCACAGGTCCTGGACAAATTTGACTCATTATTTCAACCCAGCATCGGCACTTTCATGGGGACCAAGGTAGCGATTCACATAAACCCGGACGCCAGGCCAGCACACCACAAGGCCAGAGCGGTGCCGTATGTGATGCGGGAAAAGATAGAATGCGAATTGGACCGCCTGCTGAGGAAAGGCATCATCTCGCCAGTCGACTTCAGTGACTGGGCGAGCCCGATCGTGGCGGTGCTCAAGGCGGATGGGTCGGTTAGGATATGTGGTGATTACAAGGCCACCATCAATCGGGTGTCACTCCAAGACCAGTACCCGCCACCGAGAGCGGAGGACCTCTTTGCGACGCTGTCTGGTGACAAACTTTTTTCAAAATTGGACCTGACCTCAGCTTACATGACCCAGGAGCTGGCGACACACGGTACACAAGGGGTTGTTTGAGTACAACAGATGTCTGTTCGGGATTCGTTCGGCCGCCGCGATCTTTCAGCGAAATATGGAAAACCTCCTCAATTCGATTCCAAGTACGGTGGTTTTTCAAGAAGACATCCTCATCCCGGGTCGCGATCCTGAAGAACACCTCCACAACCTGGAGGAGGTGCTACGCAGCCTGGACTGGGTAGGGCTGCGACTGAAAAAGGCGAAGTGCGTCTTCTTAGCTCCAGAGGTAGAATTCCTGGGGAGGAGGGTAGCAGCAGACGGGATCAGACCTACTGCATCCAAAACGGAAGCGATCAAGAGAGCACCCAGACCCCGTAACACGACAGAGCTGTGTTCGTTCCTGGGGCTCCTGAACTATTTTGGCAACTTTCTTCCCAAATTGAGCACGCAGTTAGAGCCGCTACACGTGCTCCTACGCAAAGGTCGCGATTGGGTCTGGGGGGACAGCCAGGAAAGAGCTTTTGATAGAGCACGCAATTTGTTATGCTCCAACAAACTGTTAACGTTATATGACCCGTGTAAGAAACTAGTTTTAACATGTGATGCGTTGTCCTATGGGGTCGGGTGTGTGTTGCAGCATGTGAATGCCAATGGTCAGTTACAGCGGTAGCTTATGCCTCCAAGTGTCTGTCCCAGGCAGAAAGGGGCTACCGTATGGTAGAAAAGGAAGCGCTAGCATGTGTATATGCAGTAAAAAAAATGCACCAGCAACTGTTTGGCAGGAAATTTGAGCTGGAGACAGATCACAAACCCCCATCGTCCCTTTTGGCCGACAACAAGGCCATAAATGCGAATGCATCGGCCCACATAGAGAGGTGGGCACTTACGTTAGCCGCCTATGACTACACAATTCGGCACAGACCGGGCACTGAAAACTGCGCCAATGCACTCAGCAGGCTACCACTAGCCACCACTGAGGGGGCAGCTGAGCATGACGCTGAGATGGTCATGGTTGTTGAAGCTTTCGAAAGCGAAGGCTCACCTGTGACATCCCATCAGATTAAAGTCTGGACAAATAAAGACCCGCTACTGTCTTTAGATAAGAAATGTGTCCTGAATGGGGACTGGGCAGCCACGAACGAGGCATGCCCTGAGGAGTTTAAACCGTTTCATTGGCGCAAGGATGAACTCTCGATTCAGGATGATTGCCTACTGTGAGGAAACCGAGTAGCCATGCCCCAGAAGGGCCGAGAGATGTTTATCAGAGAACTTCACAATGAGCACTCGGGCATTGTCATAATGAAGGCAATTGCCAGGTCGCACGTTTGGTGGCCAGGGATAGATGCAGACCTGGAACTTTGTGTTCACAGGTGCAACACATGTGCTCAGCTGGGCAACGCACCCAGGGAAGCCCCCCTTAGCTCCTGGTCCTGGCCCGCCAAGCCATAGTCACGCATCCATGTGGACTACGTAGGTCCTTTCATGGGAAAAATGTTTTTGGTTGTAGTAGACACCTACTCCAAATGGATCGAGTGTGACATTTTAAATTCAAGCACATCCTCTGCCACGGTAGAAAGTCTACGGGCAATGTTCGCCGCCTATGGTCTACCGGACGTCTTGGTCAGCGACAATGGTCCGTGGTTCACAAGCACCAAATTCCAGGACTTCATGGCAGGCAATGGAATTAACCATGTCAGAACGGCACCGTTCAAGCCGGCCTCAAACGGCCAGGCGGAACGAGCAGAGCAGATAATTAAACAGGGGATGCTCAGAATTCAAGGGGATTCCCTACAAAGCCGCTTATCACGCCTCCTGTTGGCCAATAGATCCCAACCACACTCGCTCACAGGGGTTCCACCCACAGAGCTGCTAATGAAAAGGATGCTCAAAACCAGGTTATCCCTTATACACCCTACTATGAAAGAAATTGTTGAGAGCAGGCGTCAGTCACAATGTGACTACCATGACAGGAATGCGAGGGCGCGATGTATTGATGTCAATGATCCTGTTTTTGTCCTTAATTACGCTGCAGGGCCCAAATGGCTTGCAGGCACTGTGATTGCCAAAGAGGGGAATAGAGTTTTGGTAGTTAAACTTACCAATAGACAAATCTGCCGGAAACACGTGGATCAAACTAAAAGGAGGTTCAGCAACCCCATAGAAAAAGCAAAGGAAGAACACGATGTAGAGTTTACTCCACCACAGGTGACCGAACACCGGAACCAAGTGGAGGAGAGCCCAGTCACTGTGGGCAGTCCGGACAGGCCTGAGGACCGCAAACAGCAGACACTCAGGCCAGCGCCCAACAACCGGAGCCCCAACTCAGGCGCTCTACAAGGGAGCGTAAACCACCAGAGAGACTTAACCTGTGATCCCAATAAGACTTTGTGGGGGAAGGTGATGTCATGTATTCAACTGTCATTGTAACCCATGTATAAGCTGACCTAAGTTGTACACTGTGAGAACAATGACCACAAGGTGGTGAACTTGTGGGAGACACTCCTAACCTGGACTTTCCAGTATAAAAGGGGACGCTCCACCCACAGTCTGTCTCTTGAGGTCTTGGTAATAAAGGTAACTGGTCACAAAGTGATCTTCTCTCAAGTATGGGCCTCGTGTGCATTTATACTGTATAGTAAGGACATATTATGAACGATGATAGGATTGAGAAGAAGCCTGGGCTAAGCTGAATGATTATGACAGCAGGCACAATGCAGCGGCATTTCTTATGAAGGTTTAAGATTAGTTGAGGGTGTTCCCTGCTTTATGAGATTCGAGTCGCAAGGCCTGCAACAGCGAGGCTTCAACTGACGGTGTGCGAGGGCGTCAGGTGACTGCACTACCAATAAACACACAACTCCCTCAACAAATGTTAGCATTATTTTTATAGATTGAAATGGTGGTGAAAGGGCAGGTGGAAGCAGATTCAATAATAACTTTCATCACAGGAATTGAATGAATGGCTGACGGGCAAAAAATTTGCAGAGCTATGGGGAAAGAGCAGGGCAGTGAAAGAAAGACTTGCATTTATATAGCGCCTTTCATGACCACCGGACGTCTCAAAGCACTTTACAGCCAATGAAGTACTTTTTGGAGTGTAGTCGCTGTTGTAATGTGAGAAACGCGGCAGCCAATCTGTGCACAGCAAGCTCCCACAAACAGCAATGTGATAATGACCAGATAATCTGTTTTTTTGTTATGTTGATTGAGGGATAAATATTGGCCAGGGCACCGGGGATAACTCCGCTGCTCTTCTTCGAAATAGTGCCATGGGATCTTTTATGTCCATTTGAGAGAGCAGACAGGGCCTCGGTTTAATGTCTCATCTGAAAGATGGCACCTCCAACAGTGCAGCACTCCCTCAGCACTGCACTGCCTAGATTTATATGTTCAAGTCCCTGGAGTGGGACTTGAACCCACAACCTTCTGACTCAGAGGCGAGAATGTTACCCACTGAGCCACAGCTGGCACTAATTGGACAGGCACGATGGGCTGAATGGCCTCCCTCTGTGCTGTATCATTCCATGATTGCTGGTTCGTTTGCATTCCGTTCCTCCCCTCAGTTTAGCCAGATTCCAGTCTGGTCAGCCCAAGCATTCTCCTGGATTCAACGTCACTGTAAATTAAAAATAAAAATCTACCATTTCAAACCCAGTTGCTAAGTAACAGAAGGTGCATCCAGTGCCATGCATCTTGCAGTGTTTCTGCTAAATGTGTGTGAATCTGGATACAGCTTTCTGCAGTTCTGTATCTCTGTGTCTCACACTAACAATTAGCGCTCCCGACTGATCTAAGCGATGATGCACCTTTACGATCTATTAAAAAGTATTCAAACGCAACACCCTGGCCCTTTCAAAAGAGCCACATTATTTCCAAATAAATCACTTGTGCTATTTACAAGGACAGCAAATACAGCAGTGTTGATAGCGCTGTCACCTCAGAATCAGCAAGTGGTGGGTTCAAAGTCTTGAGATGTGAGCAGAGTAATCTAGCTCTGAGGGAGTGCTGCACTGTCGGAGGTGCCCTCTTTCTCAGGTGGACGTAAAGATCCCACGGCGCTATTTGGAGAAGAGCAGAGGAGTTACCCCAGTGTCCTGCCCAATATTTATCCCTCAAATCAACATCAATTAAAAAAAAAGCAGATTATTCGACCATTATCACATTGCTGTTTGTGGGAGCTTGCTGTGCGCAAACTGGCTGTTCCGTTTCCGACATTACAACGGTGAACGCACTTCAAAAGTACTTCATTGGCTGTAAAGCGCTTCGGGACGTCCAGTGGTCATGAAAAGGCGCTATATAAATGCAAGTCTTTCTTTTCTTTCTTTTAAAAAAAATTACAGTTGTGATTTTATCGTATATACATTGTCAATAATTCAGCATAATGGGTTCGGAGGCTTTGATCCCTGTTTAAAGCTAGCCCAGGCAGATGTGGTTAAACATTCACTTTCTCTCTCTGCTCTTCGCAATTGCCAATTGCCCCAGTGTCATCAATTAAAATAAAATTAATCTGACAAAGGTGCCCCCTTTTGTAAAGAGACACAAACAACATCACCCAAATCGTAAATAAAATAAGGGAGACTTATCAAAGTAAATCACAATATCGTTTCCGTACCACAATGCACTGCAGTCCCTCCCACGCTCACCGGTCGCGGAAGGCCTCAAGTGTACCGTTAGACACTGCGTGCTCTTTCTCCAGGGCCAAGCGGGCATGGACATGGCTACGGAAGAGGGGCAGGCAGCTAGAGTGACACACTCCCTCGTCTCGGGTCCAACCTGGGCCTGTGGATGGCCATGTTGGCCGGGCCCAGGAGCAGACCCATGAGGAGGCCCTCCGACTTGAGATTGTGAGTGCTGTGGAGCTGGGGAGGTGGGGAGGTGGGGCGGGGGTCACTCCTGCTTCTCCTGGCTCCACATAAATGTATTACTTACACAAATCTTTTGCACCTGGCCACTGCTCAGGCCACTTTAAAAGCTCATTAACAGGTGTAACTTGGTCCAATTTCCACCTCCTGGCTGCAGACCATTGTGACTATCCGTCCAATCAACGGCTCTCTGAAAACAGGCCCATTTCTGGCTGACTCGGGGCCCGAGCAGCAAAATCTCACCGGCGGTTGTCTCGTGTCAACTGATCATTCCCCTGTAACTGAGGCAAGCCCGAGGATGTGCTGAGTAATGGAATAGGTGAGGAGAGCTGGCAGGAAAGGACCAGGAATCACTCTTGAAAGATTGAACAGTTTGAGCTAATATCTCCAGCCCTACATCCTTGTCCAAGAGTCAGGTCCACAATGTGGAGGAGCACTTTCAATTAATGCCTTTCTGGCATTCCCAAAATAAAGTTATACAAATGTCGATAATCCTCACAAACAGACTATACTACTCCTGCCTTTATTACCACATTGTGAGCATTGGTGGGAAGATAAGCTTCACCACGCAATAGAATAAATGATGTTATTTGTATTGTAGAGTTCTATCAATTAAGTTTTTAAAAAATAATACAATTAAATATACAATATCAAATGACCAAAATTCACTGTTACAGAAAATCCTATTAAAAAATAAAACTAATCTTTGGGCAACAGCACAGCTAGAGATCTGCAGAACCATTGCCAAGACACAATGGTGGCACTAGGCTTAATCAGTTTCATCATCATCGGCAGTCCCTCGGAATCGAGGAAGACTTGCTTCCACTCCTAAAGTGAGTTCTTTGGTGGCTGAACATTCCAAAACGAGAGCCACAGACTCAGTCACAGGTGGGACAGACATTTGTCGGGGGAAGGGGGGGTGGGACTGGTTTGCCGCACGCTCCTTCCGCTGCCTGCGCCTGACCTCTTCATGCTCGCAGCGTTGAGATTCGAAGAGCTCAACGCCCTCCCGGATGCACTTTCTCCACCAAGGGCGGTCTTCGGCCAGGGACTCCCAGGTGTCAGTGGGGATGTCGCATTTCACCAGGAAGGCTTTGAGGGTGTTCTTGTAACGTTTCCGCTGCCCACCTTTGGCTCGTTTGCCATGAAGGAGCTCCGCATAAAGCATTTGCTTCGGGAGTCTCGTGTCTGGCATGCGGACTAAGTGGCCTGCCCAGCGAAGCTGATCAAGTGTGGTCAGTGCTACAATGCTGGGGATGTTGGCCTGGGCGAGGACACTGATGTTGGGGCGTCTGCCCTCCCAGGGGATTTGCATGATCTTGCAGAGACATCGTTGGTGATATATCTCCATATATATTCAGTTTACTGGTAACCACACAGTACGGGAAAAATCACATTTAAGCAGCTATGTTAAATGTTTTGCGCCGCAGTTTTTAATTCACCTTGAATCATTTCTACTGGTGACAGACCTGTAGCCACCAAAGTTTCACCGTGAGCTCCCCTCCTCAGTGAACAATAGAAATTGGCAGATAAGCGTGATTGGACAAGGTCCCACACGCACTGCACAGCAATGGGTTGGGATTGAAGGGCAGCACAAAACCAACGGAACTTCTTGGGCTGTGACTTCAGTCAGCCGGGAGGAAATTGCTGTTGCTAGTGGGAAATGATCCTCCGTAAATTCGGGTGGAAAATTGAGGATGGGGCTAGTAGGCGTGTGGAGAAAGAGGGTGTTTGTATAGCTCAAAATGCTCTCCCCACACGTGATCCAGGGACAAAATTATTAATTGCACTGCTGTGTGATTTGGACATTTTTCACAGTTTAATTGGGCATAACATAATAATGTCAGCATTATGCCCCAGAACAGCACAATAAACAGCAGCTGGCAATTAACTTGTTGGTTTCCACCGATGAATTCCTGCAGTGGGGGCACAACTTCCAGTCGCCATTTTAATTCCACCAGGACCCCTGACCCCAGTGGCCAGGTCGTGACCTTATTAGGGACAGAGGCCCATGTTGGTAGTATTAGTGTCAGCCGTGGCTCAGTGGGCAGCACTCTCGCCTCCGCGTCAGAAGATTGTGGGTTCAAGTCCCACTCCAGGGACTTGAGCACAAACATTTAGACTGACAGTTCAGTGCAGTACTGAGGGAGCAGAGTTGGATGTTAGGGGCAAATCTTTACCTGGTTTCCACCACGTTGAAGAAGGAGTTGCAGAAAGCATGCATTGGTGCCATTCCAGGCAGCACGAGGGCCCCAGTACTGAAGTAACAATCGATCTCAAGGGGATCATTTGATGTTGGGGCCTATCATGCTGGATTTGCCAGAGGATAATTGAACAGAGCCCCCAAACTTTCAATCTGACTGTGGCCTGTGGTTTTCCCTTGGAGCAGTGGGCTGCTGTTCCAAGATTCGGTCTGTGGCCATCCCTGGAACGTTACTAAAATGAAAGACCTCTATTTAAATAGCATCTTTCATGGCCACCAGATGTCGCAAAGCACTTTACAGCCAATGAAGTACTTTTGGAGTGTAGTCACTGTTGTAATGTGGGAAACGTGGCAGCCAATTTGCGCACAGCAAGCTCCCACAAACAACGATGTGATAATGACCCAGATAAGCTGTTTTTTTTGTTTTGTTGATTGAGGGATAAATATTGGCCAGGACACCGGGGATAACTCCCCTGCTCTTCTTCAAAATAGTGCCATGGAATCTTTTACGCCACTTGAGAGAGAAGACGGGGGGCTCGGTTTAACATCTCACTCCAAAGCGAAGCCGAGGTTTTAGGCCAAGATGTGTTCACAACCAGTTCATTTTCTGTCTTTTCCCCCTCAAATATGTTTTGCCCTTTTTTAATATAGCTGCCTTAAAGTGTTCCTAAGTTTGTTCCAGTTCATTTCCCTTCATAGTTTGAACCTTTTACCACTTTTGTGGACTTCTGTTCCTTTGCTCTCTTGCTTTTACTGTGCATTCTCTGTTTTATACACAGGATTACATCGGATATGCGGCACAGAAACAGGCCATTCGGCCCAACCAGTCCATGCCGGCGTTTATGCTCCACTCGAGCCTCCTCCCATCTTTCCTCATCTAAATCTATCAGCATAACCCTCTATTCCCTTCTCCCCCATATGCTTGTCCAGCCTCCCCTTAAATGCATTGATACTATTCGCTTCAACCACTCCCTGTGGTAGCGAGTTCCACATTCTCATCACTCTCTGGGGAAAGAAGTTTCTCCTGAAATCCCTATTTGATTTCTTGGTGACTACCTTATATTGATGGCCTCTAGTTATGCTCTTCCCCACAAGTGGAAACACTCTCTCTGCATCCACTCTATCACAACCTTTCATAATTTTAAAGACCTCTATTAGGTCACCCAGTCGGCCTTCTTTTTTCCAAGAGAAAAGAGACCCAGCCTGTCCATCCTTTGCTGATAGATGTAGCTTTCCCTTTCCAGATGGAACCAAGGAAAGGACATGCAGGTTAAATGAAGGGACGCTGAAGTAGGAACAGGAAAGAGTTAATCAAGGGAAATACCAGAAGGTTAAAATGAGATCCAAGAGCAAAGGAGAAACGGACAAAATTAAAGTGAGCAAGAGGAAGGAGGGAGCTAACCAACTGGGGCCGGCAGGATAATGAATCCACAAGACCTGAAAATGGATGGAGGTAGCAGAGAATGAGGACTGACAGAGATGGAGAGCAAATGGAAGATGAAGCAGCGGGGCTTGGGCTGGGAACAGAAGTGACGCAGGAAACATTTCTGGAAAACCTCACCTTCTTACTGTGCAACCAACTGTCAGTGTGAGTGAACACGAGGTGTCACTATCCCTCCTTTTAGATAGAATCCCAATTCACAATATGGATTACATTAAATACACAATACAATCAATGGATCTCACACTGAACAAAAGCGTAATCATGAAGGCGCGTCTTGATCAACACCAGATTCCTTTGCCTTTGGAAGCTGCCGACAGGTCCAGCCTCTGGGAGAAATGATGCATGTCGCCATGTATGTATCGCTGGGAGAGAGTGAACGCATTCAGGAAAAAAAGGGCTCAATTTTCCCCAGTGATTTGCGCCACTTGGCCCAAGTTGAAAAACCACAGTTCCCCCAGTCAATTTCCACCAGTGTAACTCAGTTACTTACGATTTTTTTAGGTCAATTTTTTTTTCAGCCAAAGTGGAAGAGAGAAAGAGAGAGAGAGAGACTGACTGTCTGTCTGTCTGGGACCGAGAATGGGACTGGACCGGCAGAATGGAGACCGAGAATAGGACCGGACCGGCAGAATGGGGACCGAGAATAGGACCGGACCGGCAGAATGGGGACCGAGAATAGGACCGGACCGGCAGAATGGGGACCGAGAATAGGACCGGACCGGCAGAATGGGGACCGAGAATAGGACCGGACCGGCAGAATGGGGACCGAGAATAGGACCGGACCGGCAGAATGGGGACCGAGAATAGGACCGGACCGGCAGAATGGGGACCGAGAATAGGACCGGACCAGCAAGCACTTCGGGCGGGGTTGGAGGTAAGTTGCTGCTATGTGTTTTTCAATTCTTTTAATGTGTTGGGAGCTGGCTGTATGCTTCACTTTGCAGCTTCAGCTCGCATTGTGCCCTGGTTACCAAGGCAACCCGATCTTTTTGGCGCAGGTCAAGGCTCCACCCCCAAATCTAAAAGTCGGGTTACGCCACACCAAAATTAAGAAATCCAACGGGGAAACGTATTTTTTTGGCGTACTTAGGCCCCCAAAAGATCGGGCGTAGCTCTTCAAATACGCCAAAAAAATGCTTTGGGGAAAATTGAGCCCAAGGCGAGGGCCAAAATGACGCGGTGGTCATTTTCAGTGTGAGGGAGCTCACTGCCATCATACTGCTTCCAAACACTCACGACAGAGTATCTTATGATTTGCACTGGGCTGTCAATGCATACCTCACTTCATCAAATCCATTGCGAGCACTCTTAAAAATATTCCGCATGTGCGACTATACAGCAATGCAACGATTGTCTGCGTCCTAGATTCATCGAGGAGGCTTGTGTAATTAAAGCACAACTCAAATCCACAAATATTTTGAATTAATTCTGTTGCTGTGATTGGAAACGATAATTAAAACTAAACACGTAGCTGTCATATTTGTAGTGTGTCCTTTGTGTCAACGCTATTAAGTTTCTCCAAATCCTGATATTAATCCATCACTCATATAGGTGTATTTATAGGGTAGATATAGTTCCCCAACTATAAACAGCTATATAACAGCAGTATTTGTCTGTGTGAGATAGACAGTACTGTGGATATTGTTATACAAGAGTTTGCTGAGGACTTCCTGCTCATATACCTATGGGACCTGTGATTTGTCTGATAAGGATGGCGTGGCAATCTTCAAAGTGCTCCAGGGGTGCAGTAATAGATCTCCTGCCAATAAACAGAAGCCTTACTGTGCACTCATGTCAATATAAAGGCTTCCCCACTCCGATACCTGTGCCTCTTCGAACGCGACGTTCATTTTCACTCAAGAAATGGGTTTCAATCCCACTGAGCAACTCTGTCACAAACTGCAGGCTTTCTCCATCTACCTCCTTCTGGGAAAACAGACGAGATTCTAGGCCTCTCCTGCAATCCTTACAGAGAACAGGCACTTGAGTAAGTCACCGATTTCAGAAAGCCACTTGACTTGAAAATCAGCTTTGAAGATTCGGGAATTCCATATATTCCTGCTGCAGGTTGCACACAACTTGAAAGAAAGGAAAGACTTGCATTTATACAATGCCTTTCACGACCACCGGACGTCTCAAAGCATTTTACAGCCAATGTAGTCACTGTTGTAATGTAGGAACAGTACCTTGCCCAGGCTAATATCCCCAGCACTGAAGCATTGACCACACTTGATCAACTTCGTTGGGCAGGCCACATAGTTCGCATGCCAGACACGAGACTCCTTAAGCAATTGCTCTATGCGGAGCTCCGTCAAGTCAAACGAGCCAAGGGTGGGCAGAGGAAACATTATAAGGACACCCTCAAAGCCTCCCTGGCAAAGTGCGACATCACCACTGACACCTGGGAGTCCCTGGCCGAAGACCGTCCTAGGTGAAGAAAGGGCATCCGAGAGGGCGCTGAACTCTTCGAATCTCAACGCCGCGAGCGTGAAGAGGTCAGGCGCAGGCAGCGGAAGGAGCGTGCGGTAAATCAGTCCCACCCCCCACCCTCCCCCCCCCCCCATTCTCCCGACGAATGTCCCTCCCACCTGTGACAGGGTCTGTGGCTCTCGTATTGGACTGTTCAGCCACCAAAGGACTCACTTTAGGAGTGGAAGCAAGCCTTCCTCGATTCCGAGGGACTGCCTATGATGATGATGGTAGGAAAGTACAGTCTGGTCCAGTAATGTACAGCACAGTCCGCCAATAAGAGGCTGCAATGAGCACGAAGGTAGGACTTTGGTCTCACAACCAGCAATTGTTGCTTGCTAATATATCCAGTGGCCCCGGTTACCCTGTGCAGAGAGAGCCTGGAACCAGGTAAGACAGAGCGTAAAAGCAGCCCAATAGCACAGGATGTTGATCAGCAGACTGCAGCAGCAGTTGATTTATGTCTGGCGCGCTCTGTACGGTGAATAGGTAAGTTGACACGACGGCCCGTGACTTTCTAGATTTACTTTGCGTCGCACAATTTGCCGCCCAAGTGCCGCACACAAGTGGCAGATGCAAGAAAGCTCAGGAGCAAAAGGGGAAAAAAAATCACGCATTCCGCAATAAATCACTTGTCCAAAGCGAGTTACCCATCTCAACAAGGCTGGCAGGGGGAGGCACAGAGGGGGAATGGGACACTTCAGCAGAATAAGGGAGGGAGTAATCAGCAGTTTTATCAGCTCAAACAACTCGCACATACCTCCCAGATAACACTCTCAAAGCAGTGCTGACACATACCCGAGTAAGCAGCCCGTCCCAGCTTTTCAGCAAGCAAAATATAATCATAGAATGGTTACAGCATAGAAGGAGGTCATTCGGCCCATCAAGCCTGTGCCAGCTCTCTGCAAAAACACCTCAGCTAGTCCCAAAAGAGGACTTAAAGAGAACAAAACTAACTCGTAAAAACAATGGGAAAGGGAGGTTTTATTTCTTTAAAAAAAAGAAAGACTTGCATTTATATAGCACCTTTTACGACCACTGGATGTCCCAAAGCACTTTACAGTCAATGAAGTATAGTCTTTGTTGTAGCGTAGGAAATACAGCAGCCAATTTGCACACAGCAAGCTCCCACAAACAGCAATGTGATAATGACCAGATAATCTGTTTTAGTGATGTTGATTGAGGGATAAATATTGACCAGGACACTGGGGATAACTCCCCTGCTCTTCTTCGAAATAGTGCCGTGGGATCTTTTACTTCCACCTGAGAGAGCAGACAGGGGCCTTGGTTTAACATCTCATCTGAAAGTGCAACGCTCCTTCAGTACCTCTGACAGTGCGGCACTCCCTCAGCACTGCACTGGAGCCTCAGCCGAGATTTGTGTGCTCAAGTCTCGAGTGGGATTCTGACTCTCAGGCGAGTGTGGTGCTCGCTGAGCCACGGCTGACACCATGGAAAATAGAATTTGATTTCTAAACCAGAGTGAGAACAGGTTTCTTTGAGATGGAACAAAAGCTTCCTGGGAAATAACCACGCAACTGAATTTCAGTTCCTTTAACTATGGACCCATATGAGCTTATTGAAAGATAAACTGAAAGCACGTACCCGTAGTTTATCACGACATGGGTACTCGCGTTGCATTGCAAACTTTGAAGGGATTGAACAAGGCGTAATGTCCATGAGCCAAGGTGCTTTAGCAGAGTGATTGAGTTGGTGCTGGGCGGTGGCATGTGGGGAATTTACCCTCCCGTGTACGAATGAAAGCTTTCTAACCACACCTGTGAATGACAGAACCTACATTTATTTAGCACCTTTCACATCCTCAGGCTGTCCCACAGCACGTTCCATGAATTACTGTTGCAGCATAATCACTCTTGTTTTGTGGACCAATGTGGCAGCCAGTTTCCAGACATCAAGGTCCCACAAACAGCACCTAGCTAACTGAAGAGGACTAATTTGCAGGGTTATGGGGATAAAGCTGGGGTGTGGAACTAAATTGGGCAGCTCTTTCAAAGACCCAGCACAGCCTTGGCAGGCCAAATGGCATCCTTCTGCGCTGCAACCTTCTATGATTCTATGAATAACCAGTTAATTTGTTTTTGAAGGCATTGGTCGCAGAATAAATGTTGCCCAGGAACCCGGGAGAACTCCCCTGTGTGAATGTTGCAGTGGGATCTTGGTTGTCCATCTGAGAGGATAAATGGGGCTTCAGGTTAAAATCCCATCTGAAAGACAGCACCTCCAACAGTGCCGCACTCCCTCAGCACTGCACTGATGTGACAGCCTGGATTACAGTACTCGGGTACGGTATTATAGTGGCTATGTTACTGGTCTCGTAATCCACAGGCCTGGACTAATGATCTGGAGACAGATCCCACCATGGAAGTTGGGAAATTTCAATTAAATTCATTAAATAAATCTGGAATAAAAAGCTGGTATCAGTAATGGTTCAGTAGAAATACAAGTCTTGCATTTTTTAATTTACTTGCATTGTTGAAGCCCACAGGGCTCGCTTTTAATGCTTAGCTGCAAGATGCTCATAGCAACATGTGAAATGATAGGGGGGGAAAATAATCAGCCTTATAATCCCTTAGCGTTTACAGCTATGGAATCTGGTTAAAGGCTACAACGGCCTATAGTTTATGGAGAGAACAACTTTGAAAGTATTAAGCAGGCTGCATCATTACTGGGAGGCAGGAAATTAGCGTAAGGCATGATCTGATATATAACCTGTACTTAAAGGGGAGTAAGGTATAGACAATTACTCTTTGTGAGGTGTTCATTAAAATGGTAACCATAACACAAGAACGAATTCGGGATGAGATTCTACAGTATATACTTATGAGCAATGTTCCCTGTAAGCTGCACGCACAGTAATCTGAAAGTTCCCACGCAGGCTGTTCACCGGCTTTTACATCGATTGGAATTTCAGGGCCAGAGGCTTCTTTCGGACGAACGCCTCCGACTGGAGAATTTTTCCGAAAGTATCTGGTGGTCCCGTGAGGGGCGTAGGATTCCGTTGGGGAGGCCGTCTCTTCCCGCGCTGCGAAGTGCGCTCCTGTCCTCCAGGTTCCCACGGAGACGGTGCAGTCACGTGTGACCGGTCAGCCAATCAGGTACAGTATGCCACAGGTTCCCAATAACAGCAATGGGAACTCCGTATCTACGAGTTCTCATTGCTATTAATTGAGAAAAAAACCCAAACACAATAACATCAAATAAAAAATGAAAAACACACCTCACAAAATTAAAATTAATTGAAATGAAAGTTAATAAATATCTTAGAGAAAAATGTTTTCCGAGTTTTTAAAAAGTTTTTTTAATTATGGTTTAAAATAAATTTAATGTAGTGGGTAAGGCTTTTAAAAATAAAATGTGTTTTTATAGTTTATTTTTTTATGTTTTAAGTGTGTTTTAAAACTCTTACGCCTGTAAAAGTAGGCTATGGGTAAATCCTGCAATCTTGCCCTTGCAAATGTCCTCACTCCCGAGATAAGGGGGATCTGTCAAGCCGGAGCTTAACAGATCGGAAAAGCCGATTTTCAGCACATTGTGCGCTGAAAACCAGCTTTTGCGATGCCTTTCCAGGACCGTACACACTCCGTACCGATCTGGGGAGGCCAGAATTTCTGGACCATTGTAAATACCGCGTGCGCACAGAAATTTAAAGGGACCATGCATTAAAAGAGACTGGCGGCCCAGAACAAAGTGTAGCTTCCAGGGAACGTTGCTAATGTGTTAGAGTCTGTGACATATCATTTGGGGATGCATTCTATGGGTACATTCTTATGGACTGGATTCCATGTTATAGATTTATAGTCTATAGTTATGGATTAGATTTTATAGGACATACTGCTGGATCAAATTACATACAATGTACAGCACAAAAACAGGCCATTCGGCCCAACAGGTCCATACTGGTGTTTATGCTCCACACAAGCCTCCTCGCACCCCTCTGTGTCTCTTCCTATCAGCATAACCTCAATTCCTTTCTCCCTCATGTGTTTATCTAGCTTCTGTGCTATCCATGAAATTCAATGGTACAGGCCATTTGGAAGCAAAATGTTTACCCTCCCAGCCGCTTTCCTTAGTAGTTCAAAACATTTTGAGCTCAACAAGTGAATCTGTTGCATTCTCCATTCAGCAGGGAAACATGTGCCTGACGAAATAAAGGAAAGACTTGCATTTATATAGCGCCTTTCACGACCACCAGACGTCTCAAAGCACTTTTCAGCCAATGAAGTACTTTTGGAGTGTAGTCACTGTTGTAATGTGGGAAATGCGGCAGCCAATTTGCGCACAGCAAGCTCCCACAAACAGCAATGTGATAATGACCAGATAATCTGTTTTGGTGATGTTGGTTGAGGGATAAATATTGGCCAGGACACCGGAGATAACTCCCCTGCTCTTCTTCAAAATAGTGCCATGGGATCTTTCCCGTCCACCCGAGAGGGCTGACGGGGCCTTGATTTAACGTCTCATCCAAAGGTTGAGGGGGGGGAAGGAGAGCTTGTGAGATAGCATGGACACTCGGTGTTTTATGTGTTTATCAGTTGGTAACACAATTATAATAGTGTACAAGGGACCTCGACAGTTAGCAATTAACTTAAGCAGAATCGATACTTAAAAAGTGATTTTCATAAACTGCATCTGTTTCCATTGTAATTCCATGATGCAGTGATCATTTCTCCCGATGACAGATTGCAGACCCAGTAGTTTTTATGGGGATTATTGATTCGAGGCTGCTGATCCTGGCAGTGCAGTGATACAGTGGTGCTTCAAAAGGGAAAGGTCAGTTAGCATTTTGCAAATTTTTAGCTTCCTTTCACAGTGACGGGCAATAACAATGATCGGAAATCGACCGGCATTGTTGCTGGGGCACACAGCAAACCACCCGGACCTTGGCCCGAGAGATTTTATCTCCCCAGGCCTCATCTGCATGGGTCCCGTCAGCCTCCCGCCCGAAACCGGTGGGGACACGGCAGTGGGCTGGGAGCAGAATATCAGGAGGTGAGAGACCGTCGTGGGCGGACCAGAAGGAAACAGGCCCCTGCATTGAGGCAAGTGGTTGGGAGGGCCTTGCGGCCAGGGGAGGGGGGGGGGGGGGGCGAGTGCGTGGGGACGGGCGGGCAGTGATCCCGCTAAGCTGCGCAGCAGTCTGCAAATCCCGCGCAGGCTGCTTGCCGGCTTTTATACGGGAGAAACAGCGTCGGCGCGAAAACGTGACTGGGCCGCGCAGCCACTTAAAGAGGCAGTGCACCAAAATAACATAAAAACATTTTGGTGGGGGCGGGGCTGGAAATAGTCTGGGTGGGGCACTCCTGCTCCTGCTGACACCCACAAGGGAAGTTTTAAAGAAAGGGAAACCTGCTTTCTAGCCTGCAGAGCCCAAATGTCTCCAGCCTTTCCTCATAACTCGGACCCCTGACATTGTGCATCAACCTTGCGGCTCTTACCTGCACAGGGCCCAGCTCCTGGACGTCTCCCTTATGACTCGAACGTCTGGAACTGCGCACAGTATTCAAGGTGCGTCTGAGCAGAACATTATAAAGTTTGATCAGTACCGACTCAGGCTTATATTCTACTGTTTCCGTCACTTGGCTCAACATCTTTTGTTGACTGCTGCTCCACGATGGCTGGACAGGGACCATCATCAACAACAACAACAAATTGTATTTATATAGCGCCTTTAATGCAGTGAAACGTCCCAAGGCGCTTCACAGGAGTGTTATGAAATAAAAAATTTGACATCCAGCCGCATAAGGAGAAATTAGGCCAGGTGACCAAACGTTTGGTCAAAACTCGGTGCTGCCTTCTCAGGAGACCAGGGAGTTTTCAGGCGGGCAAGTAATCCGGGTGGTTTTAATTTCCCAGCTCCTCGCTTTCTGCCGGGCAGCGAGGGTTAAAATTGCCCCCTGTGTCCCGGGGTTCCTGGGTACAGTAGTGACTAGGCTGGTGCCGCACTGCTGGGGAATCTTGCATTTACTGCGAGGAAGTAACCTGATCTCTGACACTCTAGGGTACAACAACTTGTATTTATATAGCACCTTTAACGTAGTGAAATGTCCCCAAGACGTTTACAGGAATATTAAGAGATAAGAAATTTGACACTGAGCCGCATAAGGAGAAATTAGCGCAGTTCAAAGAGGTAGGTTTCAAGGAGCATCTTGAAGGAGGAAAGAGAGGGAGAGAGACCGAGAGGTTTGGGGAGGGAGTTCCAGAACTTGGGGCCTAGGCAACATAAGGCACGGACACCAATGATTGAGCAATTATAATCAGGGACGCTCAGGAGGGCAGAGTTAGAGGAGCGCAGAGATCTCAGGGGGGTGTGGGGCTGGAGGAGATTACAGCGATAGGGAGGGGCGAGGCCATGGAGGGATTGGAAACAAGGTTCATATAATTCAAAGCTGCCGTGATGTAAAGTGAAATGGCCCGTTGATGTTTAAGCTGTATCTTGCCACGATAATGGACACAGTCCAAGCACGTGAGGTAGTTTTCGAATTGAATTACATTAAGCCACCCGCCGATGGGTAAACTTGCTGTGAATAGGGAGAAAGTAGTTCAATACTGTCAAAAGAAACTGGAAGTACATTGCTATCGGCAAATGTGCCCCTGTAATGGGGATAGTCATTGACAGCTACTCAAGCTGTGGTCTTGATTTTTTTTGCATTGACTGACAAAACAACTATTTCACAAGAGAGCTTACTAATTTCCATTTGGAGGCTGTGTGTATTGATCTGATCAGCAAGTTGCTTAAAGTAAGTCACGAGTCTAACAGCATACTCAAGCACATAATGGTTCCATGATTGAAGATTCAGAACGTCACTGTCATTTCCCACCTGTAAAACAGCGCATTTACAGTGAATGTCAATCCTGCCAGTTTGTATAGCGCCTTTCACGACCATCAGACAGCTCAAAGTGCTTTACAGCCAATGAAGTACGTTTGAAGTGTAGTCACTGTTGCAATGTAGAAAATGCAACAGCCAACTTGCGCACAGCAAGCTCCCACAAACAGCAATGTGATAATGACCAGATAGTCTGTTTTTAGTGAAGTTGATTGAGGGATAAATATTGGCCCAGGATACATGGTGAAAACTCTCCCGCTATTCTTCGAAATAGTGCCACGGGATCTTTTACATCCACCTGAGAGGGCAGACAGGGCCTCGGTTTAACGTCTCATCTAAAAGACGGCACCTCCGACTGGGAGTGTCAGCCTAGATTCTTGTGCTCACGTCCCTAGTGTGGGACTTGAGCACATAAATCTAGGCTGTCACTCCAGTTATTAAGATGAAACCCTGGACAAAGCTGATCGCAAGACTTGATGTCAGGCGTGAAGGAGCTCTCCGTTTCTCTGGAGGCTTTGAGATAAAATTGTGTCAGTCCCATCGCTTTGTAGCAGGTGAAGAAAGGCAGGCAGGAAGAGAGCAAAGACCATGGTCCTGGGTAGGAATTTAAAAATGTCAATGCATGATTAATGAAATGATTGATGGCTTTGCGTCTGAATTTCATCTGGTGGGTACAACTGTCACACTTGCTCCTCTTGCTTCACCGATTCCCAATCCTGCTTCAGCCAGACTTAGAACACAAGAGGATATCTAAATAAAAGGTCAAATTAGTAAATCCAGGAAGCCTCCAGGTGCTTCAGTCGAGATAGAGATTCTGCTGTTCACAGAGCCCCTGAAATGAAAGAAATTCCGAGCATTTATTAACAGCCATCAATTTTGCCAGAGTACAGTCCAAAATGAATGATGAACCTTCTTTCCATTCCTCGATGATACTATTGAGAAAATAATATTGGAAGCTGAATCCTTGTTCCTGTGTTTCTGTGATGTGGCCTGTCGAAATCTCAAGCAACTGGTTTGAAAAGATAAGAGATAAGCATAGAATATTTTGCATGTCGAAACTTGAGAAACCAAAAAGAAGAAATGGAATTGTCAGATTCTGGAATCCACAGTTGCTTTGATGAAATGGGATCTATATTGAGGCTCCGAATTCGAACGTATCATGGAAAGATCGTGTGAAGATCGTGTATCCATTAATACTTAGAATCATAGAATGGTTCCAGCACGGAAGGCCATTGGGCCCGTGATGACGCTCAGCAAATTCCACTCCCCGCCCTTTGCCCCAGCCCTGCAATTGTTTTTCCTTCAGATACTTATCCAACTCCCTTTTGAAAGCCACGATTGAGTCTGCCTCCACCATCCTTTCAGGCCGTGCATTCCAGATCTTAACCACTCCCTGCATAAAATATTTTTTTTTTTAGGTGGCTGAACAGTCCAATGCAAGAGCCACAGTCCCTGTCACAGGTGGGACAGATAGTCGTTGAGGGTCAGGGAGGGTGGGACAGGTTTGCCGTATGCTGTTTCCGCTGCCTGCGCTTGATTTCAATCATCATCATCATCATAGGCGGTCCCTCGTGTCGAGGATGACCCACTTCCACGCCAAAAAGGGATGAGTTCACAGATGTTTTGATGAAGGACCTAATATTCCAGATCCTGAACTACATCCTGAAGGGTGGAAGATGCCTGTGCGTGGATTTTTTTAACATGGAGTGGCCGTTGCACACCAGCCACCACACGGGCTTGACAGAGCTAGGTCTTGGTCCAGTGGCAAGGGTTACCCAAAACGACTGGAGACCAGCTCTGCTGCACGGACCCAGTGCGCACACATATCGCACAGTGTGGGCTGGGCCCGTGCTGCCCCAGGGCACCTGGTCCCAAACATACGCCTCTCCTGGGCCCTGATCACATCCCCCTACAGTCTCTCGCCGCTCCTGTTATGATGGCTCACTGGAGGAAGAATCCCACGATGCTTGATTGTTACTTTACAATCAGCAGTTAGTTTCAGGATCGCAATCTTTTGGTGAGATGAAAATCCCCAAACGCATTCAATGGCACACTTCACCTTAAGGTTCCAAACCTGAGGCTAACTGCTTCCTGCAGCTCAACTGGAAGGAGCACTTTTAAACAGAATCATTTATTTCGTTGACATGCAGACTGAGATGAAGTGCTTCACAACTGAATGCACCTCTGGTTTTTTGAGGCACATTCAAGTGCTACTTAGTAATCAGTCAGTGGAAGATCAGTGGTTAAACTTTCCTGACTATGGTAATAATCTCTCCTCAGGCAGATTGTTCCTTCAATTCAGTGTGAATAAACCAAACACGGATATTTGGATTGCTTCAGGGTAGGTGAACGTTTGCTGTGAACCTGGATTAACATGGCAGGAGAAGTGCGCCCATCTTAGACTCAGGTCCGTCACAGCCCAACCTCCTTGTGGTTCCCACCGGAATCATTGACCTTGTAAAAGGGAAAATTCATAGCTTGACCCCCACCACCCCACATGGTAGTACAGGTTGAGCGTCCGAAATCCGGAGTTCCGAAATTCGGAATGTTCCGGAATCCAGACACCGGGCCGGTCCGTGGCGGGGTTGTCCGGAATCCGGAAAATGTTCCAAAATCTGGACCCACCACTGCCGCCCCCCCCCCCCCCTCCCTCCAACCCCCGCCGGATCTCCCCTCTCTGGGACGCTGGAATCACCTTCACCCCCTCCCTCGCCACCCTCATCCCCCCCCCCCCGAACTCGGCCCAGGCGTTTCCGGATTCGGGACGTTGCAAAGATGTCCCAAAATCCAGAAATACCCAAAATCCGGAACGGCCTCGGTCCCAAGGTTTCCGGATGCTCTACCTGTACCATGTGCTCTACAACACGTGGCAGGACCTCTCCAGTCCCAGTCCCAGTTCCTTAAGGCATGAGCTGTGAACCACAGTGATAGCCCTTTTCATTTCAGTGAAGCAGAATCTTCCAGCAAGGTTCAAGGAGCGCACCACAAGAAGCAACTTGTGCTGGCAAAATGAGATCCCCCAATGTTCAGCTTTGGTCGTGGAGTCATCAGCCAGGTCAGTTGGGGCCAACCCGATTGTGGGTTACAAAGTGAACTTGAGACTCTGGGTCAGCAGGATCTGGCGGAGGCTGCTGTGGGAACACACAGCAGTTTATTCGATTTCATTCTGATGGATGGGCTTTATTGCGACCGGTGAGACACGGTCTACAATGGCTCGCTGGTGTCCTGTAGTTAGTGCAGAGATGCGATTGACTTTACTCTCTAATCCACGGCAATACTGCCGTGTCTATACATTGCATGCAAACTCCGTGGTGTGGTGAACAGTGCCCGTGCTTTTTGCATCATTTACTTTGCCCTCTGGTGATTTCTAACTAGACTGGTGGCGAGCGGCTGAAGTGGCTATACTTTTATCCCTGTTCTGGTACTTGTTACTTTATGAAACATGTAGCTGATGTCCAGCAAAGTCATTTGTCTTTTTTATTTTATGTTTGTACTCATCTGTTGTTACAAAGTAACCTCTTTGTTAAATCGTGATCTAACCCCACCTAAGGGCCCTGATCAATCACAGAAGAGCTTGGAAGGAGATGATGAATGAAAACCTGACTTAAAAGCAACCTTGAGATCAAAAATTGCACTTTAAAAACAGAACCACAAATACAGCAATCATTCAGGAACAGGGGTGGACCTTTGGGCCCATGAACCATCTCCGAGGCAAACTTTATACGTCGCAAGCACGGGCTGGAAATTGGCTGGGACACGGCCCCTAGCGAGGATCGGAACGGGGCGGCAAAGGGCTGCGAGCCGTGAGCGCCGGCATTCGCACCGCTCGGCTATTTCGGTGTACCGTTACCGACGGTGCAAATTGTATCGCCCGGGAGCATCGTGCCGGTCGGTGTACAACGCCCCCGGTATCGATCCGCTTTCAAAGTTTGTGTTGCGCTGAACCCGTAGCGCCCCCTAGTGAACCCGCCAGAGAAAGCTGGCGTGCAGAGCTGTCCCGGTGGTGAGGGAAGCAATGACTGCAGGAGGTAAATGTGATTGTCTTTTGTTTGCGATACAAGTTTATTTGGGACGAGTAATGTATCGGGAATGTTTTTTGTGTATTTTGTTCCAATTTTCTTAGGGCGCTCCGAAGCCGGCTCTTTAGCTCGAGATATTCAGTTGATCACCCGGCCTAGCACCCTAAGAGAAGTGTGGGGCGCTCCCTTCAGCGCTCCACTCCACACTCAGGGTGCAGCTACCGAATAATTTGGACGGTGGCGCAAACCATTTCCGGGCGCTAAAGTTAGCGACTGCCGTACAATACCGCGTCAAAAAACCATCAACCTCATTTCCAGCCCCAAGTGTTTTGTTCAGCCTTGTCATTTTTAGAAGCAGGTGATGTTTTGAAATATTCACCAACACAAATATTCACATTTTAGGTTTAAGATATTCAAGAGGGAGTTCGATATGGCCCTTCCGGCCAAAGGGATCAAGGGGTATGGAGAGAAAGCAGGAAAGGGGTACGAAGGTTAAATGATACAGCCATGATCTTATTGAATGACGGTGCAGGCTCGAAGGGCCGAATGGCCTACTCCTGCACCTATTTTCTATGTTGCTATGTTTCTAGATGACTTTTTTTGGCAGAGGCTCCTCGGGTGCGTAATTCAGAAAGAGCTTTTCCCCTTATAAATTCATCCAGCTTCACCGTTTTGACTCTAGACTGCAAGTGTTACAGCGTTCAAGTCCACCCATCGGAGCCCTGTTACTCTCAGCTATCGGAAAGCTTGTGTTACATTTCTGAATAATGTGAAATGAGAATTCCTACAGGGAGGCCGAAATCTTTTACTACTGAAATCGGTAAATCAGTCATGTAGTATCTCCAGCTACTTTCCTAATGATTCAATGGCCTGGATTTTGCGGTAGTAATGATGGGGACGCTGTCAGTGCACCCGTTCATTACTGCGTAAAACTGACCGCAACGTCTGCACATGCACAGTTAAACGTAGAGATTCGGAAGTTGCTGTCGGTGATACCCTACTCCGCCACAGGGTGCGCTGTTGCAGTCTGACATCAGAATAGGGATACAAAAACGAAATACTGCTGACTCCTTGAAAGCTCTCTCCTTCGCCACATCACTTTCTGAATCCGTCCCGAAAAATTAAGAGATTCCATTTTATCTTGAAGATCTTTTCATTCTTACTTCCTTTACAAAAACTAACTGTCTACTGCGCATTATGTCATGTTTGTTAAACTCAGTATCTAGTACTAACAGACTCTTCAGCTCTTTGCAGTATCTCCAGTACCCCACTCATTGCTGCAGTGAAAAACCCATTTATAAACCCACGTGGCTCTGTCGCAATATGCTCGTCTCCATTTTTCCTTTATCTTCCTTTGGTTCTTAATCTCACTGCCTTCTGCAATTCAAGGTCCTTTTTCCTTGCCTCCTCCCACAACGTTTTCACACTCTCCTTCTCTGAGGTTCTCATCACCATGATTGCCTGAGATCTTTCTGTTCTTTAATCAGCCTTGCCAACCTATTTGGCCCACCATACTTTTCCTTCTTTACTCCTTGAGTAACAAGAAACCTCTCCATACTGATTACACAGCGTATACTGAGAACCGAGGAGTCTGTGCTCTGGAGCCCACAACACCTTTGTGGGCAGCTTTATTCGAGGTGAACGGCAAGTGCCATTCCTTCATCGCTGACAGCAAAATCCGGGCCAATGTTGCGGTTGTGTTGGGATATTAAAGACTTGTAACTCTTTATTTCTACTATCAGAAAGCTTGTGTTACATTTATGAAGTCCACAGAAAATAATTAAAAAGGCTAATGGCATACTGGCCTTTATATCAAGAGGACTAGAATACAAAGGGGTAGAAGTCACACTGCAGCTATACAAAGCCCTGGTTAGACCACACCTGGAGCACTGTGAGCAGTTCTGGGCACCACACCTGAGGAAGGCTATACTGGCCTTGGAGGGAGTGCAGGGTAGATTTACCAGAATGATACCGGGACTTCAAGGGTTAAGTTACGAGGAGAGATTACACAAAGTAGGGTTGTATTCACTGGAATTTAGAAGGTTGAGGGGTCATCGGATCAAAGCTTTCAGGATATTAATGGATGAGTGTGTCAGCCGTGGCTCAGTGGGCAGCACTCTCGCCTCCGGGTCAGAAGGTTGTGGGTTCAAGTCCCACTTCCAGAGACTTGAACACATAAATCTAGGCTGACACTTCAGTGCCGTGCTGAGGGAGTGCTGCACTGTCGGAGGTGCCGTCTTTCAGATGTGGTGTTAAACCGAGGCCCCGTCTGCTCTCTCAGGTGGACATAAAACATCCCATGGCACAATTTCGAAGAAGAGCAAGGGAGTTATCCCCAGTGTCCTGACCAATATTTATCCCTCAATCAACATAACAAAAACAGTTTATCTGGTCATTATCACATTGCTGTTTGTGGGAGCTTGCTGTGCACAAATTGGCTGCCGCATTGCCTACATTACAACAGTGTCTACACTCTAAAAGTACTTCATTGGCTGTGAAGTGCTTTGAGAAGTCCAGTGGTGATGAAAGCTGCTATATAAATGCAAGTCTTTCCTTATATTAATGGGAACAGATAGAGTCGATAAAGAGAAAATATTCCCACTGGTTGGGGATTCCAGGACTAGGGGCACAGTCTAAAAATTAGAGACAGACCTTTCAGGAGTGAAATTAGGAAAAACTTCTACACACAAAGGGTGGGAGAAGTTTGGAATGCTCTTCTGTAAACGGCAATTGATGCTGGGTCAATTGTTAATTTTTAATCTGAGATTGATAGCTTTTTGTTAACCAAAGGTATTAAGGGATATGGGCCAAAGGCAGGGATATGGAGTTAGGTTGCAGATCAGCCATGATCTCACTGAATGGCAGAACAGGCTCGAGGGGCTGAATGCCCTCTCCTGTTCCTATGTTCCTAAGTGGACATTGAACCTTGTGTCCACAGTGGAGTCAAGATTGCATGAATAAATATGGCACGTGATAATTCATGCCAGAGCAATGAGTATGCAACATCTCTAAAACTTACATTTTTGATGTTTTTATTTCTCTGGGTTTTTTTAATCCAGGAGTTTGACTTTGTTTGGGAAGCGTTACTTTGTATCGAAGTATGCTTTATCTGACTCCTTGATAATGCATACAGGCCCCCAAAAATTATTTTATTCCCACAAAAAAGTAAGTCCCCACTACACAATCTTTCCTACTGGCCAATGTAGGAATGTTATCATGTTGGTCATGAGGAGGACCCAAACCAAGTTCATCCAACCTCGCAAACTGGAGGTGAATGCACGGTGCAGTGTGAGCAGGACCATCTCGATGTCCTTCTGAAGCTTCTCACACTACTATTCATAACTTGCACTGTTTCTGTTCGGATGTCTTCTAGAAAGTTGAACTGGACAGTTTCTTGGTCATTTACAAACAGCATTGTTGCACATCGATCCTATGACTAATCATTTATAACAAATGCCCATCCAAGTGTTTCTGCTGGTATCTCTCCTTTCTATACACATAATCCCTCCTTATTTGAACTAAAAAGTCAAACAGACACATCTCCTAAAACATACCAGCTGGCACATCTAAGTTATTTGTCATCGATTGATGGAGGAAAACTTTAGTAATGCCCAAAACGAATTGCTGAAATCCTTTGGGAAAATCCTTTTAAGGACAGTCTAGCTAATTAACTGCCATGCAAGGACTTTCTTTAAAGGCCACAGGCAATTCTTAGAAAAAATAGAGTTAGAGATGCTCACTGAGCGCTACAGCAAATAAAAGACCACCTGTGGATAGTTATTACTTCTAAGTTATCGCAGTAACCATAGACTGGAGATGAGGGGGTTGACTTATGAGGTAAGGTTAAGTAGATTGGGCTTCTATTCATTGGAATTCAGAAGAATGAGAAGTGATCTTATCGAAATATATAAGAAAATGAGAGGGCTCGACAAGGTAGATGCAGAGAGGATATTTCCACTGATAGGGGAAATTAAACTAGGGGACATTGTCTTAGAATAAAGGGCCATCCATTTAAAACTGAGATGAGGAGAAATTTCTTCCCTCTGAGGGTTGTAAATCTGTGGAATTCTCTGCCCCAGAGAACTGTGGAGGCTGGGACATTGAATATATTTAAGGCGGAGATAGAGAGATTTTTGAGCAATAAGGGAGTAAAGGGTTATGGGGAACGGGCAGGGAAGTGGAGCTGAGTCCATGATCGGATCTGCCATGATCGTATTAAATGGTGGAGCAGGCTCGAGGGGCCGTCTGGCCTACTCCTGCTCCTATTTCTTATGCTCTTATGACAGGTGCTCACTCGTAAGAAAAGAAAGATCTCAGGCAATCATGGTGATGAGAACCTCAGAGAAGGAGAGCATGAAGGCGTTGTGGGATGAGGCAAGAAAAAGCACCTTGAATTGCAGAAGGCAGTGAGCTTAAGAACCAAAGGAAGATAAAGGAAAAATGGAGACGAGCATGTTGCGACAGATGGATTTACTGCAGCAACGAGTGGGGTACTGGAGGGACTGAAAAGAGAGGAAGAGTCTGTTAGTGATGAAGAGGCTACTGCAACCACCAGTACCAGATACTGAGTTTAACAAACATGACATAATGCGCAGTAGACAGTTACATTTTTGTAAAGAAAGCTTGAATGAAAAGCTCTTCAGGATCAAATGGAATCTCTTAATTTTTCGGGAAGGATTCAGAAAGTGATGTGAAGAAGGAGAGAGCTTTCAAAGAGTTGGCAGAATAAATTTAAGACAGAGATAGACTGTTTCTTAACCGATATGGGAATAAGGGGTTATGGGGAGCGGGCAGGGAAGTGGACCTGAGTCCATGATCGGATCAGCCATGATCATATTAAATGGCGGAGCAGGCTTGAGGGGCCTTATGGCCTACTCCTGCTCCTATTTCTTATGCTCTTATATGTGCATCTCAAATTGGAAGCATTTCTAGCAACACTGCTGCTGCAAGAGGACAGGGAAATCTTTTTTAGAGTGTTGGCAGGGTGTCAGGCAGAGTTCCTTTTGGGCAATGTGTTATATCACGACCTCTGCAGAATGCAAACAACACAAGCCAGCTTTTTGGTAATGAGTCAGGGTCGGCGAAGGTTCTTGTTGGAATCTGTTAACGGGTGCAGTCAAAGATGGCCAAAGAAGAGCAGGTACTAATTGGAATTAATGAAGGAGAGGCAAACGATGTGGAACACAAATCAGACTTGTGCAAAAGATTAACAATGGACAGCTGACCTTGGTGGGAAACACTCTTCTCTGATGTAAATAATTAGAAAGAAGAAAGACTTGCATTTATATAGCACCTTTCACGACCACTGGACATCTCAAAGTGCTTTACAGCCAATGAAGTACTTTTGGAGTGTAGTTACTGTTGTAATGTGGGAAATGCAGCAGCCAATTTGCAAGCTCCCACAAACAGCAATGCGATAATGACCAGATGATCGTTTTTTTTGTTATGTTGATTGCGGAATAAATATTGGCCAGGACACCGGGGATAACTCCCCTGCTCTTCTTTGAAATAGTGCCACGGGATCTTCTACGTCCAACCGAGAGAGCAGACGGGGCCTCGGTTTAACGTCTCATCCGAAGTGACAAACTGAAGGTGGCATTGGTGCTAAAGTTTGAACAGATAAAAAGGTCTGTGTGCATGGTGGAGCTGACGGTTATTTGGAAAACAGGGCTAGAGGAGATGCATGAAAAACATGTGCTGAATTATGTAGAGTTGGTGACAGAATGAAGTGACAAATGGTGGAAACTGTCAGGAATTTGTGGGAGCATTGGCGGTGAGCCTCTTAACAATGCTGTGGATAGAGGAACACAAGTGCGTATTGATGAAGACAATCTAGAGTACCCTGCAAAGGCCATTGGGATGAATTGTTACTGGATAAGAAAGGGTTCAGAGTAGCAATGACTTTAGGAGCCAACAGTGTTGATATTGTTGGGGTCTAACCTGTAATCATGTTGGTGACATTTGATGAGCTGTGTTATGGGACAAGCAGCAGGTTTGCTGTTTGTGTGATGTAATATTTTGTTAATGTACCAAGCAAATCCATTTGACAGAACACTCGCCATTTAAACTTCATGCTTTCAAGCATCCCACCACTGACATTTATTGGGACTGACTTTCTATCATTCTGCTTTACAAATGTGACTTCACCGCCCCACTACCGACAAATTACACTTTGAAACAATAGTCCATAATTGCTGAACATGGTCCTGTGACATTTCTCGGTTCACTTTTTTAAACATCGGGGTGCCAACAGTTTATTTTAAATGGGTTAAAGCCTCTGTTAAAATCATCAGCATAGGCAGTCCCTCAGAATCGGAGAAGACTTGCTTCCACTCCCAAAGTGAGTTCTTTGATGAAATAGCTGGGAAAGGAATAGCATATGAACTCATGCTTTTTTATTGTTCGTTCATGGGATTTGAGCGTCACTGGCAAGGCCGGCATTTATTGCCCATCCCTAATTGCCCCTTGAGAAGGTGGTGGTGAGCCGCCTTCTTGAACTGCTGCAGTCCGTGTGGTGAAGGTGCTCCCACAGTGCTGTTAGGGAGGGAGTTCCAGGATTGTGACCCAGCGACGATGAATGAACGGCCGATATTTTTCCAAGTCAGGATGGTGTGTGACTTGGAGGGTAACTTTCAGGTGGTGGTGTTCCCATGCGCCTGTTGCCCTTGGCCTTCTAGGTGGTAGAGGTCGTGGGTTTGGGAGGTGCTGCCGAAGAAGCCTTGGCGAGTTGCTGCAGTGCATCTTGTAGATGGTGCACACTGCAGCCAGGGGGCGCCGGTGGTGGAGGGAGTGAATGTTGAAGATGGTGGATGGGGTGACAATCAAGCGGGCTTCTTTGTCCTGGATGGTGTCGAGCTTCTTGAGTGTTGTTGGAGCTGCACTCATCCAGGCAAGTGGAGAGTATTCCATCACACTCCTGTCTTGTGCCTTGTAGATGGTGGAAAGGCTTTGGGGAGTCAGGAGGTGAGACACTCGCCGCAGAATACCCAGCCTCTGACCCGCTCTTGTTGCTATATACTAATAAAGAATCAACTAAAGAACTTGCATGTATATAGCACTTTCCATGGCCTCAGGACGTCCCAAAGCGCTTTACAGCCAATTAAGTACTTCTGAAGTGTAATCACCTTTGTAAAACAATTGTTCCCACATTGCAACAGTGACTACACTCCAAAAGTACTTCATTGGCTGTAAAGCGCTTTGAGATGTCCGGTGGTGGTGAAAGGTGCTATATAAATCCAAGTCTTTCTTTAATGTAGGAAATGCGGCAGCCAATTTGCACAAAGCAAGCTCCCACAAACAGCAATAAGATGATGATTAGGTCATCTATTTTAATGATGTTAGTTGAGGGATAAATATTGGCCAAGATACTGGGGAGAACTCCCCTGCTCTTCTTCACAAAAAGTGCCACGGGATCTTATATGATGAGAGGCCAGATGGGGCCTTGGTTTAACATTTCGTCTGAAATGTGACACCTCTGAGAGTGCAGCACTCCCTCAGCACTGCACTGAAGTACCAGTGTAAACCTTGTGCTCAAGTCCCTGGAGTGGGACTTGAACCCACAACCTGCTGACTCAGAGGCGAGAATGTTACCACTGAGCCCATAACATAATCAGTCGTTTCTAGCCCCGTATAATAAAATGATTTACAATCTGGATCATTGTTACCAGTCAGAAATGTCACTCACACCATTGACAGCTTTGATATTATTATTGGCCTTTGATTTTTTTATTAATTGAATGGTAGTTGCAACTCACAAAGGAGCCCTTCACATCAATACAGACTGATTCATTGAAATCCTAACCTTTTGCCTGCTGTTCTGAGTAACTGATAAATTAATGATCCGCATCTTCAGCAGTGTATTTGAAGTGCTTTTTTTACTTCCTACAAGACAAACTCTCTTGCCAGATAATTGCCACATGGCTTTGTGCAAGTGTAGGCTTGAGTCACCGAGACGAGATGGAAACACGGAGGCTGATTTTCCTGTGCAGTGCCTGGTTAGTTACAGCTTGGCAGGGCTGGAAATGCTCAAAGATCTGGGCACACAATTTTTCACCTACTAAAATGAAGAGACAGAAAATTAGAGACGAGTTTGTGTCTAAGTGGTTTTTCCTGCCAAGCTCTTGCATCTAGGCACTGGAGAGCAACATTTGCCCCCCGATACTCGAACTTGAGGGTGGTTTAGAAACATAGAAAATAGGTGCAGGAGTAGGCCATTTGGCCCTTCGAGCCTGCACCACCATTCAATAAGATCATGGTTTCCCACGGTGTGTCCCTCGGTTTGACCATCATCATCATCGGCAGTCTCTCGGAATCGAGGAAGACTTGCTTCCACTCAAAGTGAGTTCTCAGGTGACTGTACAGTCCAATACGGGAATTACAGTCTCTGTCACAGATGGGGCAGACAGTGGCTGAAGGAAAGGGAGGGTGGGACTGGTTTGCCGCAAGCTCCTTCCACTGTCTGCGCTTGATTTCTGCATGCTCTCGGCGGCGAGACTCGAGGTGCTCAGCGCCCTCCCAGAATGCACTTCCTCCACTTAGGGCGGTCTTTGGCCAGGGACTCCCAGGAAGGGAGGCAGAAAATTATGGTCTCAATTACCTCAGGAGCTCACAATATGGCAGGGGACTTTCCCCAAGGGCAGAACACTGTTAAATATTGTTTTTTTAAAATAAAATATACAACATTTTAAAAGCACTGTAGAGTTAGAAATTGTGACTAGCTGGACTGAACTGGCTAATGTTGTTCCTCAATGTACACAGTTGACAGCGCCGGTGATTGGTTTAGAAACACAAAGTCACTTTGATAAATTCAGCAGAATCACTGTGTGTAAATGTGCATCCAGATGAGGAAAAGCTGAGAAATGTGGCAGCGAATCGAATGTGACATGAACCCGAAATTGGGATTAGAGCTCTTTGGACCCAATTTTGGCCATGACTTGCATCAATTTTTTTGGAGTAAGTTGTTTTTTCTGGCGTAAGTTTAAAAAATGCCATTTTCCCCCCAAAATGTGCTCCAGAGTAAGTCAATTAGGTACGATTTTTTTTAGGCCAGTTTCTTTTTCAAAAGGGGGCGTTCCCAGACACTTACGCCAGTTTTGGCCATTTATGCCACTTTGGCCAGCAAAAACTTACTGCAAATCGACTTAGGTCAGCGTATGTGGCCAGCTCTGAAAACTTTGCGGGCAGTGAAGAAAAAGCAGCGCACATTCGGCAGACATTAGGGCAGGGATAGGGGAGGGAAGGGAACTGGAGAGGACCTCAATAACCAAGCACCAAACATTGCAAGGAAAAGCTCAAACAATTAAAATACTAATAAAAATGAAGTAACTCCTACCGGAGAAATGCGAGCTGTTGGCCGCGATGTCATGGGGGGGGGAGGCCAGAGAGAGAGATGCTAGTATACAAAACACTCTTTCTCTCTCTCACCTCCCCCCCTGCACCCAATACAATCTTTCTCTTCCCCCCCATCCCCAAAACTCTCCTCCTCCCCCCCTCAAAACTCTCCTCCACCCCCGCCCCCACCCACCGATCAAAACTCTCAAGCACAGCCACTAAATAAAAAATAGAAACGAAGTCCTACCTCGGCCCGGGAACTCAGCAGGCCGGCCGGCCGGTGCGGGAGACCACTCGGCCGGGGATAGGGTACAGTCAGATCGGGCGTCCCTTCGGCCGGGGATAGGGGCTGCGAGCATCGGGTCCTGCTCACAGCCCACAGGACGCACTGGGAGGGCAGGAGCATGCGCGCAGCCCTCACTGAGCATGCGCGCAGCCCTCACTGAGTGCTTTCTGTGCTGGCCCGTTGCTCCATTGCTCCGCCGCCCCCCACCCCCCCCCCCCGCCCTCCCTATAGACTACACGCCACGCCACGACTCCAGGGACTCCGAAAAGCGGCCGGGATGGGGTCCCTTTTTTCTGGCGCCCTTTCCAGCACGCAAAGTCGGCGTGCTTCAGGTCAGTATGCCGAAAAAACGGCTTGGGCAATGTTGGGCCCTATATCTGCAGCTTGATGTTGGGAAGGGTCACAAGTGACATAAGTGGAATGAAGTGAGCTGGAAGAAGAAAACTTCGTTCAGGTGGAGTGTTTTGTGTATGGGTTGGCACTTAAACTGAATCTTTGAAGATTCATTTGCCATCAGTTTGCATAGAGTGTAACTGCCTTGTCCTGTAAAGGACTCATCTCCAACCCATCAAAACATGTCCATCTGAGGGTGACATTAACTCAATTTATCAAAATGCAGTATAGATTGAGCCCTATTATGAACGTACAGGTTGAACCTCCCTGATCCAGAACTCTGTTATCCAGAACCACCCCTCATCCAGAACCATTCCCGGCCACCGGGTGGTGCATGCGCAGAACTCCAACATGAACCAATTAAAGTCCTTCCTCGCTGCCGACTCCTGCAATTGCTGGCCTGACCCTGTGATCAACCGCCCCCCCACCCCCTCCCCCGCCACCCAATGATTTCTCTGCCGTACTCCCAGCCCCAAGCCAGCCAGCCCCGATATCCCCTTGCTCAGTACCTGTACCATCCAATTTAACGAGACCACCCCTCGTCTGGGAAAAACCCTTATCAGAACAGGTCAGGTCCCGAGGGTTCAGGATAATGGAGGTTCAACCTAGATTTCATTATGAATATCACTCTTGCTACCCACCCCCATTACGCTACACAGGGAAGGGTTGTCCATTCCCAGCCTGACCCCACTTCCAAGCTAATCTTCACACCTCATCGCTTGCACCAACTGAGCTGGAAGGAGTTTGAATCACCTCGACAAGGGAATTGTTGCCATATTAATACAAGAAAAGTGCAGCATACATAGTGCCTTTGTAAGGAGTTGAGCCTTCAAGAAGGCTTCAATTTTAAAATGGAAACTGCCCAGCTTGGATCTGGAATTGGATTCAAATAGTAGTAATTCAATTATGATCAAATGTGTGCCATAAATATTTCTGGCATAATCGCCTACACACATTGACTAATCTGAGACAAATCCGGCCACAGAACCAACTGCTGGCATTGGATATGAGTAAGGTTGACAAATGGTCTGTCAGATGAATGACTCGCCCCTAACTCGGGAATAAGAGGCATGGACAGAACACAGAGAACCATGTCTGTTTAAAGCAGTTATTATCCAGTCACGAATTTCATAAGAGAACTTGCTGACAGCCCAGTGAATGTGTCAGGTAAACATGTGGTACATTAGCAGCAGCTGTGATTTATCTTGTGCTGGAGTTCTCCAAAAGAATTATTTAATCACGTACAGTTACTCCATCTACATTAATAATTATGTTTGGAATAAAAATACACAAGTCTTTATTGGCCTGCCATAACAGAGAGCTCATATAAGAATCAGTGACCCACAGCCACATCATCATCATCATAGGCAGTCCCTTGGAATCGAGGAAGACTTGCTTCCACTCTAAAAATGAGTCCTTGGGTGACTGAACAGTCCAATACGGGAATTACAGTCTCTGTCACAGGTAGGACAGATAGTCATTGAAGGAAAGGGTGGGTGGGGAGTCTGGTTTGCTGCACGTTTCTTCCGCTGTCACATACTTGAGTGTTGACTACACACAGTGCAGAATCGTTTTTTTAAATATAATATCCAGTTATTGCAGAGTGCAATAATTAATCACTATTGCATAGCCCATAATCTTAAACTGACCAGATGAAATATTTAATCAATATCATGGTAGGTAAAATAAGGGTAACACATTTAGCCAGCATGTAACATTGGGCCAAATCTTGCTGGAAAAATAATGGCACATGAACGAGACGCACCGTTAGCCTCCCTGATAAAGTGCGACATCCCCACTGGCACCTGGGAGTCCCTGGCCCAAGACCGGCCTAAGTGGAGGGAGTGCATCCGAGAGGGCGCTGAGCACCTCGAGTCTCAACGCCGAGAGCATGCAGAAATCAAGCGCAGGCAGCGGAAAGAGCATGCGGCAAACCAGTCCCACCCACCCTTACCCTCAACGACTATCTGTCCCACCTGTGACACAGTCTGTGACTCTCGTATTGGACTGTACAGCCACCAAAGAACTCACTTCAGGAGTGGAAGCAAGTCTTCCTCGATTCCGAGGGACTGCCTATGACCATGGTGATGATGATATTAATATGCAAATCAGCCAGCAATTTCAGGGATTAAGAGATACACCTCGATCTGTGAATCTCCTGAACTTGCTGTCGATTTACGCTGCTCCACTATTTGCTTCACATCTTGCCCTTAGCTACCCCTTATTTTTAAGACCTTGCTGGGCTTGCACATTAATTGCCCTACAAACTCGCTGCAGAAAGTTAATGCTGCAACATAACAGCGCAAGTACCTTTACAGCGACATGGTCATTGTTAATGCAATGCCGAATAACCTCACTGAACCAGAAAGGGAACAATTTCAATTGTTCAATCTCATTCCTTCAAGTAGTAAATTGTTGTTAGAGATTTAAAAAAATGTCAAATTTTTAATTTTAAAATGCTTTCCTACTTTTCCTTTCTGTCTCGTTAATCTAATATTTCTTTCCAACTCTTTATTTCTCTTTCTGTACCTGATTTGACACTAATTCGCCCCATCTCCTTCTCCGCTGTTCCTCTGTTTCTTTCTCAATCCTTAAATCTCACTGGTTAAGGGGACACACTTCTGGTCCTGTCGTTCACTCAGGTCCCGGATGGCCCGCTGCCCTCGCCGTTATCAGCTCACAGCTCCAGCAAGTTACAGCGCAAAACATGTTCAAGCTAAAAAGTGCAGGGAAAGGTCGAACTAATGGCACGGGCCGTGACACGCACCCCTGCAGCAAGATCTGGATGTTGTGGGGAGTAAACTTGCTAAATAAACAAAACGACACTTCACCCTTGCTGGTTCTAGCATTCAGATATTAACTCCTGCTAACCAACCCCGTTTCGCCACACGTGGATGGGTTGCCCATTTCCAGCTACCTGCAGCCTGACCCCACTTCCAAGCCAATCATCACACCTCATCGCTTGCACCAACTGAGCTGGAAGGAGTTTGAATTACCTCGGCAAGGGAATTATTGCCATATCAGGAGACAAAAAGTGCATCATACACAGGGCCTTTGTAAGGAGTTGAGCCTTCAAGAAGGCTTCAATTTTAAAATGGAAACTAAGGGTATATTTACACAGCAATTTCTGCATCGCAGGGCAGCAGTTTTCACTGTGCTGTGACACTAAAGTTGGTGGGTAATCAGAGTGTGAAGCTAGCAATCTCAGAGAGGATTGTACTTGAGCTGCCAACAACTTGCACCACGAACAGCAAAAACATCTCTTAAGTGTTTGACAGCTTGGCAACAACAACTTGTATTTATATAGCGCCTTTCATGTAGTAAAAAGTCCCAAGGTGCTTCACAGGTGCGTTATAAGCCAAAATTTGACACAGAGCCACATAAGAAATGAGTGCAGGTGACCAACAGCTAGTTCAAAGAGGTAGGTTTTAAGGAGCGTCTTGAAGAAGGGAAAAGAGGTAGAGAGGCTGAGAGGTTTAGGCCGGGAGTTCCAGAGCTTAAGGTGCAGGCAGATGAAGGCACGGCCACCAATGGTTGAGTGATTATAATCAGGGATGCTCAGGAGCGAAGAATTAGAGGAGTGCAGACAACTCGGGGGGTTGTGGGGCTGGAGGGGATTACAGAGATAGGGAGGGGCGAGACTGTGGAGGGATTCGAAAGTAAGGATGAGAATTTTAAAATTGAGGCGTTGCTTAACCGGGAGCCAATGTAGGTCAGCGAGCACAGGGGTGATGGGTGAGCGGGATTTTGGTGCGAGCTAGGGCACGGGTTGCCGAGTTTTGGATGATCTCAAGTTTATGTAGGGTAGAACATGGGAGGCCAGCCAAGAGTGCGCTGGCAGAAGGAAACAGGAGCTGAGCCAGGAAGGGAGAGGTCGGGAGTGTGACTGAGATTTGCTCCAATAGGTGGAGAAGGTTTCTCTTCCAGGTTGGACAGTCTGACTGGATTAGAAAGGGCATTCCCCAAAGATTAGGGGCTTGATGGTTGAAGGATCAAACACCAATGGTGAGACGAAGAATAGAGGAGATGCACAGGAGACTGGAGTCAGCGGTACAGCTTGATCAGGGGATGGGAGCATTGCTAGGTTATTATGTTGGAGGAGATTCCAGAGATGGAATGGTGAGAGACCTTGGAGAGATTTAAAGACAAAGTTAATTTGTCGGAGGATGGGAAGCCAATGTAGGTCAGTGAAATTTTGGTGGGGGGGGGGGGCTGGGGCGGGGAATAGGGAGGAACGAGGGATCAGCGTGGTGCAATGCAGGACAGGATATGTGCAGCAGAGTTTTCGATGCAGGGTGGAAGGCCAGCAAGAGGAGCATTGGGGTGCTTGAGTCTGGAAGTGACAAAGACATGTAGAAGGGTTTCAGCTGTGGACGGCGGAGGCAGAGGCAGAACTAGGCAACGACGCAGAGGTGAAGGCACGCTGTCGTGGTGGCGGTGACAGAATTGAGACCGTTCAGTCTGGAAGGGCGGGAGAGGGGGACAATTATGGATCCAGCTACCTCACGAGCTCACGATACGGCAGGGGGTTTCCCGCAGGGTGCTGAACTGCTGCTGAATGTAGGTGGAGGTGGGACTTCTGCCCGCTGGGCCAGTCCTGCTGTCAGCGCGTCCTATTTTCTGGGCCAGGCCAATGAAGTTCGTAGGTCAGACACCCAGCCAGGCTGTGCGTTGATGAGTAAGAGGGGCGAAGAATAGATCCCTGAAGGTTTCTGGATATCACAGTGCGGGAGTGGGAAGAGAAGCTGCTACTGATGCGGTAACTGGTGAATGTGCGCCTGAACCACAGTCCCTGGATTACAAAGTACAAGCAGTTCCCAGACGCTCAGAGGCCAACATTATTTAACACAAAGGTTTCTCTCTACTGAATTTATACAAGAGGAAACAGGTTTAAAGAAAAAGACTACTGCACCTCATTTACGTCTCGAAACTACACAGCGGGATTTGAATGTCACAAGACATTATACCTTCACAGAGATAGACTTCGCATGGAGATTACCCAGAGACTTTGAACAAGCAAAAATAGCCTTCAGTCGATCACTGTGGACAAGCTGGGTTCAAACCCAGAATACACACAAAGCCCCAATAAGCCTGCGACCATACATCTTCTATAAAAAGGCACGCAGGTCGTCCAACACCTCTGACTGTTTTTCTCTCTGTGCTCTATACTAATTGTAGCAGAAAAATGCCTTCAGAGAATTGCAATCAATGTGTAATGGTCATAATACACTTCATTAACCTTACTGTATTTATAAGAACATAAGAACATAAGAATTAGGAACAGGAGTAGGCCATCTAGCCCCTCGAGCCTGCTCCGCCATTCAACAAGATCATGGCTGATCTGGCCGTGGACTCAGCTCCACTTACCCGCCCACTCCCCGTAACCCTTAATTCCCTTATTGGTTAAAAATCTATCTATCTGTGATTTGAATACATTAATTCAGCTAGCCTCAACTGCTTCCTTGGGCAGAGAATTCCACAGATTCACAACCCTCTGGGAGAAGAAATTCCTTCTCAACTCGGTTTTAAATTGGCTCCCCCGTATTTTGAGGCTGTGCCCCCTAGTTCTAGTCTCCCCGACCAGTGGAAACAACCTCTCTGCCTCGATCTTGTCTATCCCTTTCATTATTTTAAATGTTTCGATAAGATCACCCCTCATCCTTCTGAACTCCAACGAGTAAAGACCCAGTCTACTCAATCTATCATCATAAGGTAACCCCCTCATCTCCGGAATCAGCCTAGTGAATCGTCTCTGTACCCCCTCCAAAGCTAGTATATCCTTCCTTAAGAAAGGTGACCAAAACTGCACGCAGTACTCCAGGTGCGGCCTCACCAATACCCTATATAGTTGCAGCAGGACTTCCCTGCTTTTGTACTCCATTCCTCTCTCAATGAAGGCCAACATTCCATTCGCCTTCCTGATTACCTGCTGCACCTGCAAACAAACTTTTTGGGATTCATGCACAAGGACCCCCAGGTCCCTCTGCACCAAAGCATGTTGTAATTTCTCCCCATTCAAATAATATTCCCTTTTACTGTTTTTTTTCCCAAGGTGGATGACCTCACATTTTCCGACATTGTATTCCATCTGCCAAACCTTAGCCCATTCGCTTAACCTATCTAAATCTCTTTGCAGCCTCTCTGTATCCTCTACACAACCCGCTTTCCCACTAATCTTTGTGTCATCTGCAAATTTTGTTACATTACACTCTGTCCCCTCTTCGGGGTCATCTATGTATATTGTAAACAGTTGTGGTCCCAGCACCGATCCCTGTGGCATACCACTAACCACCGATTTCCAACCCGAAAATAACCCATTTATCCCAACTCTCTGCTTTCTGTTAGCTAGCCAATTCTCTATCCATCCTAATACATTTCCTCTGACTCCGCGTACCTTTATCTTCTGCAGTAACCTTTTGTGTGGCACCTTATCGAATGCCTTTTGGAAATCTAAATACACCACATCCATCGGTACACCTCTATCCACCATGCTTGTTATATCCTCAAAGAATTCCAGTAAATTAGTTGAACATGATTTCCCCTTCATGAATCCATGTTGCGTCTGCTTGATTGCACTATTCCTATCTAGATGTCCCGCTATTTCTTCCTTAATGATAGCTTCAAGCATTTTCCCCACTACAGATGTTAAACTAACCGGCCTATAGTTACCTGCCTTTTGTCTGCCTCCTTTTTTAAACAGACGTGTTACATTAGCTGCTTTCCAATCCGCTGGTACCTCCCCAGAGTCCAGAGAATTTTGGTAGATTATAACGAATGCATCTGCTATAACTTCCGCCATCTCTTTTAATACCCTGGGATGCATTTCATCAGGACCAGGGGACTTGTCTACCTTGAGTCCCATTAGCCTGTCCAGCACTACCCCCCTAGTGATAGTGATTACCTCAAGGTCCTCCCTTCCCACATTCCCATGACCAGCAATTTTTGGCATGGTTTTTGTGTCTTCCACTGTGAAGACCAAAGCAAAATAATTGTTTAAGGTCTCAGCCATTTCCACATTTCCCATTATTAAATCCCCCTTCTCATCTTCTAAGGGACCAACATTTACTTTAGTCACTCTTTTCCGTTTTATATATCGGTAAAAGCTTTTACTATCTGTTTTTATGTTTTGCGCAAGTTTACTTTCGTAATCTATCTTTCCTTTCTTTATTGTTTTTTCAATGTGGAGGATTGTCGAAGAGGGAGATAATATGTGGACACATGACTGTGCCATCATTGATAGAATTATTATAATCAGGGAGCGCAGTGAGGCATTATTTAACTGCTGACAGCATTTTGCCAAATTAAGTTTCTGCCATCCTTCACCTGTAAACCAGCACGTCGCTTCAGTGTTTTCACTTGCAATTAACCTACAAATGCAGTCACTGATGAAATAATTGCTGCCAGCACTTCCAGCTTTCGAAGAGTGAAACCAATCCTCCAGTAAATCAGATGCAGAAACGTTGTTGTTCCCGTAAATGTGGCAAACACGGAACGCAATTTTTAACCTTTACTTTGTTGGCGCGCTGTAGCCAATCGTAGAAGGTTTTATTGTGGGGTGGGGGATTCTGCGCAGATAATATTAGTCACAAACTGTCAGGGTTTCCAGGTTAAAAAAGAATTAGGATTTCTTTTCATTTTAATGAGGAAATTCAGATGCAACATTTCAATTTAATTAAAAACTTGATGGTCCCATTGTGGAGCGAACATGGGTTTTGGAGATGGTCACTTGTTTTGAAAAATGAATACACAGTAGGTTTTTGCTCTCTTTCTCTAAGCTATTGATTAATTTAGGAATGGTAACCCAGCACCTCAGTATTGCGAGATGCACGGTAGATGCTTAAGTGATAACTGAATTTGGGAAGCACATTGATTTTTGGTTTATTCTACGTCAGGAGTTATATTCCCCAAAGGTCGTGATAGAAAAACTGTTCAGTGAAAAGGTGCCATTCTCCACAATTGCCCCATAATTTGACTTTTTTCTTGTGAGTATGAGCTAAGAAGACGTCTCTGAGGAACTTAGGAACAGGAGGAGGCCATTCAGTCCCTTGAGCCTGTTCGCCATTCAATGAGATCATGGCTGATCTCCCTGCCTTTGCCCTATATCTCTTAATACCTTTGGTTAATAAAAAGCTATCAATCTCCGATTTAAAATTCACAATTGATCTGGCATCAATTGCCGTTTGCGGAAGAGAGTTCTAAACTTCTACCACTCTTTGGGGTCAAGTTTCGGCCTGAGTTGCTCCTATTTTTTTGGAGCAACTGGTTTAGAATGGAGCATCTTAGAAATTGCAATTCTCGGCATTTAGTTTGCTTCAGTTCTAGTCAGTTCGAACAGTTTCATTTTGGAACAGATTTATTTTTTCAAAAGGGGGCGTGTTCGGCCACTTACGCCTGTTTTGAAAGTTTAGGCAGCGAAAACTTACTCCAAACTAACTTAGAATGGAGTAAGTGTAGATTTTTGTACGCTCAGAAAAACCTTGCCTACACTTAGAAAATCAGGCGTGGGTTACAAATCAGGCGTAGGGAACGAGGTGGGGGGGGGGGGAAGTTTACAAATATGAAACACATCACTTTTACAAATAAAGAGCCATCATCAATAATAAATGATAAATAAATCAATAAATCAACCAATAAATCAATCCAAAAAAATTAATAACTTTAAAAAAAAAATTAATAATCAATAAATAAAACATTAAGTTTTTACTCACCGACTGCAGCATCGGGGGCCCTCCAACAGTGTGCTGAGACGGGGCCCCCCCAGTGTGTCTCTCTCTCTGTCTGTCAGTGTCAGTGTTACTCTCTCTGTCAGTGTCAGTGTCCCTCTCTCTGTCTGTCAGTGTCTATGTGTTTCTGACAGCGAGGGGAGGGGGGAGGAGGAGGGGGGAGGAGAGGAGAGGGGGGGAGGAGAGGAGAGGGACGGGGAGAGGGGGGGAGGAGAGGGGGAGAGGGATGGGGGTAGGAAGACGGGGAGAGGGGGAGAGGAGAGGGGGAGAGGGAGAGGGAGGGGGGAGGGGGGAGGGGGAGAGGAGAGGGGAGGGCGAGAGGAGAGGAGAGGGGAGGGGGGAGGGAGAGAGAGAGGAGAGGAGAGGGAGGGAGGGAGGGAAGGGAGAGGAGAGGGAGGGAGAGGAGGGGAGAGGAGAGGGAGGGAGGGGGAGAGGGAGGGAGGGGGAGAGGAAGGGAGGGGGAGAGGAAGGGAGGGAGGGGGAGGGGGGGGAAGAGGAGAGAGGAGAAGGGGGGGGAGAGGAGAGGGAGGAGGCTGAACGGGCCCGGCCGACGTGAAGAAGCTGGGCCGAAGATTTCGGGCGGGGCCCGCCCCCAGCAAGATGCCGGACTTGAAGGGGGGGGCCGGGGGAGCCAGAGCGGAGTGGAACGGGAGCTGGGGGTGGGGGGGGTGCGGGCAGTGGAGCGGGAGCAGGGGGGGGGGCGGAGCGGGCATCGGAGCGGGAGCAGGGGGGGCGGGGGGGGCGGAGCGGGCATCGGAGCCAGAGGGAGCGTGAGCTGAACAGGGGAGGAAGCTGGAGCCACTGCCAGAGCATGAGCTGGACAAGGCAGGTGTAGTCTGATCTTTGCTGCACCAGTGAGCACATTTGGCCAGGGCTAGGGGCGGCGTACTTCGGGCCCCTCCCACACAGTTTCGGACGCCTGGAGCTACTGCACATGCGCGCATACTGTAGCGCGCATGTGCAGAGGTCCCAGCACTGTTTTCAACGCAGTGACCTGGCTCCGCCCGCCACAGCTCGTGCTGTGCCGTACCAAGGGCCTGGATCGATCTGAGGGAGTGGAGAATACCGAGGTAAGATTTGGGCGCGGTTTTGAACGCGGAAATCAAGCGTGGCTCGCGGGGCGGCGCAGCCCGAAACTTGACCCCTTTGTGTGTAGA